>NC_058524.1:87312791-88562791 GCF_904849725.1 Hordeum vulgare subsp. vulgare | reverse complement strand
CTAGACAGTGCCCAAAGAAACTATGCCACTACGGAGAAGGAATTTTTAGCAGTCGTGTTTGCATGTGAAAAGTTCAGATCTTATATAGTTGACTCCAAAGTCACTATTCACTCTGATCATGCTGCTATTAAGTACCTTATGGAGAAGAAGGACGCTAAGCCTAGGCTAATCAGATGGGTTCTCCTACTACAGGAATTTGATTTGCACGTCGTTGACCGAAAGGGTGCTGATAACCCAGTAGCAGATAACTTGTCTAGGCTAGAGAATGTCCTTGATGACCCATGACCTATTGATGACAACTTCCCTGATGAGCAATTAAATGTCATCCGCCCTTCACATAGTGCACCGTGGTATGCTGATTACGCAAACTATATCGTAGCCAAATACATACCACCGAGTTTCACCTATCAGCAAAAGAAGAAATTCTTCTTTGGTTTGAGACACTACTTTTGGGATGATCCTCACCTTTATAAGGAAGGAGTAGATGGTGTTATTAGACGTTGTGTGCCTGAACATGAAGAGGGACAAATCTTGCAGAAGTGTCATTCCGAAGCCTACGGAGGACACCACGCTGGAGATGGAACTGCCCATAAGGTATTTAAATCAGGTTCTATTGGCCCACTGTCTTCAAGGATGCCCGTAAGTTTGTCTTGTCTTGTGACGAATGCCAAAGAATAGAGAATATCAGTAAGCGTCAGGAAATGCCTATGAACTATTCACTTGTCATTGAACCATTTGATGTCTGGGGCTTTGATTATATGGGACCTTTCCCGAGTTCCAATGGGTACACTCACATCTTAGTTGCTGTGGATTACGTTATTAAGTGGGTGGAAGCTATCCCCACTAAAAATGCTGATCACCACACCTCTATTAATATGCTTAAAGAAGTCATTTTCCCAAGATTTGGAGTCCCTAGATATTTGATGACTGATGGCGGTTCACACTTCATTCATGGTGTTTTTCCGCAAGATGCTCACTAAGTATGATGTCGACCGTAGAGTTGCATCTCCTTATCATCCTCAGCCTAGTGGTCAAGTGGAGTTGAGTAATAGGGAGATCTAATTGATCCTACAAAAGACCGTCAATAGATCTCAAAAGAATTGGTCTAGCAAACTTGACGATGCACTATGGGCTTATAGGACTGCCTATAAGAATCCCATGGGCATGTCGCCATATAAAATTGTTTACGGTAAGGCCTGTCATTTACCTCTTGAGCTGGAACACAAAGCTTATTGGGCAATCAAAGAGCTCAACTTCGATTTCAAACTTGCCGGTGAGAAGCAGTTGTTTGATATCAGCTCATTAGATGAATGGAGGGCCCAGGCATATGAGAATGCCAAGTTGTTCAAGGAAAAGGTTAAGAGATGGCACGACAAACGAATACAGAAACGAGAGTTGAATGTAGGTGATTATGTCCTGCTATACAATTCTCGTTTAAGATTCTTCGCAGGCAAGCTTCTCTCTAAATGGGAAGGTCCTTACGTTATCGAGGAAGTATATCGTTCCGGTGCCATCAAAATCAATAACACGGAAGGAAATTTTCCTAGAGTGTTAAATGGGGAAAGAATCAAGCATTACATCTCTGGTACTCCCATAAATGTTGAGACCAATATCATCAATGTCATAACTCCAGAGGAGTACATAAGGGGTGTTTATCAGCCTGTTTTAGACCCTCAAAACAAAGAGGTATCTGTTTTGGTAAGATATTGGACTCCGATGCTTTTCCAATAGGAAATTTCCTCTGTTTTGGAATTTTTGAAAAATTAGAAAAATAAAAAGCAGTCCGAAGAGCGCACGAGCCGGCCACAAGCTTGGAAGCTTCCACCTACCCCCCTGGTGGTGGAGGGAGGGCTTGTGGGCACCTCGTGTGCCTCCCGGACTCCGTTTTCTTGCGGAGCACTCCTTTTGGTCCAGAAAAAATCAATATATATTTGCCCGAAGGTTTTGATCTCCGTATCGCGCAGTTTTCCTCTGTTTTCGTTTCGAGCTTGTTGTCTGCCGCAGATTTAGAGCAAAGATGTCTCAGGAATCTGTTGGGGAGTATGATCTTCACCAAGTTCATGAAGAAGTAGATGCTTATCTGAAAAGAGTAGAAGTCACGGAAGCCAGGGACCAAGCTAAGGAGAAAACCCAAGCTACGGAGGAAGTTCAACCTATGTTCAATATTGAAGACGTTGAAGGAGTAGATTTTCTCCAACCCTTCCTCCACGTGCTGTCTCCATCCTTGATTGAACTCTTGAGGTTTTGTGAAACAACTCGTGCTCGCAATATTTCCCTTTCTCGTGAAGTTGTTTTGCTGGAAAACCATGTCATAGATCTCAAAGGTATAAATCAAAGATTGATAGCTCTCTTGGAATCAAAGGCAACAACTCCACCACCTTCACATTGCCCTGGTATCGTATCACCTTTATATCTTTTGCTTTTACCTTGGTTTTAGTTCTTTCCTTTTCAGTTTTTATTTCTTCTCTTAGAGGAATAAGTCTTTAGTATTTAGTTTGAGTCTTTTGCTTTTGTCTCTCCCCGATGTATTCGAGCTTACGAGCTATTTAATAAAGAGTATCTTAGTCAAGGGCTTTGCTTTGTGCCATGATCAAAAGTATGAAAATAACGATAGCATGAAAGATCATGAGACGATCTTATGGAAAGTGATAACTTCACATATGACACGTGTGATGATTGAAACTTGTTGAGAATAAATCAACATAGACCTCAGTCATTGTTGCAATTAATAAGAAGTAATAAGGAAAGAGAGGTTCACATACAAATATATCATCTTCGACACCTTTTACAATTGTGAGCACTCACCAAACTATTGCATGCTTAGGAGTAGATGTTGGACAAGGAAGACAAAATAATGAATTGTGTTTGCTTGGTTCCAAACAATGTTATATGATTAGAGATCCCTTAGCATGTGACGATTGCTTCCACCTCATATTAGCCAAAACTCCCGCACCAAGTAGAGATACTACTTGTGCATCCATAAACCTCCAACCCAGATTTGCCATGAGAGTCCACCATACCTACCTATGGATTGAATAAGATCCTTCAAGTAAGTTGTCATCGGTGCAAGCAATAAAAATTGCTCTCTAATATGTATGATCTATTAGTGTGTGGAAAATAAGCTTTGTACGAACCTGTGATGAGGAAGACATAAAAGCGACAGACTGCATAATAAAGTTCTTTATCATAGGAGGCAATATAAAGTGACGTTCCTCCGCACTAAGAGGACACGCATTCAAACCTCAAAAGCGCATGACAACCTCTGCTTCCCTCTGCGAAGGGCCTATCTTGTACCTTTACTTTTTTCCCTTGTAAGAGTCATGGTGATCTTCACCAATTCCCTATTTTTTCCTTTGTCTTGGCTACCGTCACATGCTTGGGAAAGATCTATATTCATATATCAACTTGGAGTTGAGTACTTATGCTTTATTATTGTTGACTTTACCCTTGAGGTAAATAGTTGGGAGGCAAAACTATAAGCCCCTATCTTCCTCCGTGTCCAGCTGAAACTTTGACACCATGAGTACCACGTGAGTTGTAACAATTGTGAAAAACAAAAGAGATGATTAAGTATGTGGATTTGCCTTAAAAGCTGTTACTTGACTCTTTCTGATGTTGTGATAAATTGCAATTGCCTCAATGACTTTGGACTATTGTTGGTTACTTCTCGGTAAGGTTTTTGCTTCATGCTTTGCTTTGTGAAGGAATTGTTACTCTCCCATAAGAATATTTATGATGTATTGCTGTCCTATGTGTGATCATGATGCCCTCATGTCCGTATTATGTTTTATCGACACCTTCGTCCCTCAACATGTGGATATGTTTATGGAACTTTGTTTTCGCTTGAGGACAAGCGAGGTCTAAGCTTGGGGGAGTTGATACGTCCATTTTGCATCATGCTTTCATGTTGATATTTATTGCTTTATGGGCTGTTATATTACTTTGTGGTACCATATTTATGCCTTTTCTCTCTTATTTTGCAAGGTTTATTTGAAGAGGGAGAATTCAGACAGCTGGAATTCTGGACTGGAAAAGGAGCAAATCTTAGTCCACTATTATGCACATCTCCAAATGCCCTAAAAAGTTACGTGGAATTTTTTGGGATTATATAAAAAATACTGGGCTAAAGAAGTACCAGAGGGGGGCTACCAGGGCGCCACAAGCCCTGCCACCGCCACCCCTTGGTGGCGGATGGCAAGCTTGTGGGCTCCCTAACGGCCCACTAGCCCCCCTCTTTTGCTATATGAAGGGTTTCATTCCAGAAAAAATCAATCGGGAGCTTTTTCGTGGTTTCGCCGCCGCCCTGAGACGGAACTTGAGCAGATCCAATCTAGAGCTCCGGTAGGACGATCCTGCCGGGGAAACATCCCTCTGAGAGGGGGAAATTGTCGCCATCGTCTTCACCAACGCTCCTCTCATCGGAGGGGAGGCATCTTCATCAACATCTTCATCAGCACCATCTCCTATCCAATCCCTAGTTCATCTCTTGTAACCAATCACCGTCTCACGACTCCGATTGGTACTTGTAAGGTTACTAGTAATGTTGATTACTAGTTGGATTACTTGGTGGAAGAGTTTATGTTCGGATCCTTGATGCTATTCATTACACCTGTGATCATGATTATGATTATGCTTTGTGAGTAGTTACTTTTGTTCCTGAGGACATGGGATAAGCCATGTTAATAATAGTCATGTGAATTTGATATCCGTTCGGTATTTTGATATGCTGTATGTTGTTTTTCCTCTAGTGGTGTTATGTGAATGTCGACTACATAACAATTCACCATATTTGGTCCTAGAGGAAGGCCTTGGGGAGTAGTAAGTAGATGATGGGTTCGTGGAGTGACAGAAGCTTAAACCCCAGTCTATGCGTTGCTTCGTAAGGGGCTGATTTGGATCGACTAGTTTAATGTTATGGTTAGACGTTGTCTTAATTCTTATTTCGTAGTTGCGGATGGTTGCGAGAGGGGTTAAGCATAAGTGGGATGCTTGTCCAAGTAAGGGCAGTACACAAGCGCCGATCCACCCACATATCAAACAATCAAAGTAACGAACGTGAATCATATGAACATGATGAAACTAGCATGATAGAAATTCTCGTGTGTCCTGGGGAGCGTTTTTCCTCCTATAAGACTTTGTTCAGGCTTGTCCCTTTCTACAAAAGGGATTGGGCCACTTGCTGCACCATTGCTACTACTTGTTACTTGTTACTTTTTGCTTGCTACGTTTCACCTCACTACACCATCACTTGTTACCGCTACTTTCAGTGCTTGTAGTTATTACCTTGCTGAAAACCGTTTATCACAACCTTCTGCTCCTCGTTGGGTTCGACACTCTTACTTATCGAAAGGACTACGATTGATCCCCTATACTTGTGGGTCATCAGTGCACCACTCTTAATTTTTGTTTTGATTTTTTTTGAAGGCGGGAAAATAGTAGTGGCGCACTGTCTAACCCCCACCGTGCGCCATTGCTATTTTTGAATTTTGAATTTGGATGTGGATCTAGATTTGTCTCATTTTTTGGCTGGTTTTTGCTCTTTTTTGTTGCTTGAATTTTTTTCAAATATCATTCTCGACCTGGATCTGGTACGTTCTTTGTGCCGGGGAAGCTCCGCATGTGGCCGGAAGTAGAGGAGGAGGGAGGAGAGACCGTGAGGAGGAGAGGAGGGAGGAGGAGGTTGCCGGAGAGGAGGAGGAGGACCGTCAGCAGGAGAGGAAGCAGGAGCACCGTGAGGAGGAGAGGAGGGAGGAGGAGGTCGCCAGAGGAGGAGCACCGTGAGGAGGATAGCATGGAGGAGGAGCTCGCCGGAGGAGGAGCACCGTGAGGAGGAGGTCACCGAAGGAGGAGCACCATGAGGAGGAGGTCGCCGGAGGAGGAGCACCATGAGGAGGAGTGATACGTCTCCAACGTATCTATAATTTTTGATGGTTTCATGCTATTATCTTGTCAAACTTTGTATGTTTTGGATGCCTTTTATATATTTTTTGGGACTAACTTATTAACTCAGTGCCAAGTGCCAATTATTATTTTTTCCATGTTTTTGACCCCTTTGAGAGGAGGATTTTGAACAGAGTCCAAACGGAATGAAACTGCCAAACATATTTTTCCGAAACAGAAAAAGATTGGGAAGCCGGAGAATCAGGGCAGGGGGCCTGCACGGACCCCACAAGCCCTCATGGCGTGTCCAGGGGGGCCGCGCCTCCCTGGCTTGTGGGCTCCCTGGGCCACCTCTGCCCTAGGTTTTGCGCCTATATATTCCCTAAAATCCCAGAAAAATTGAGGAGATCATCGAAAGTACTTTTCCGCCGCCGCAAGCTTCTGTCTCCGCAAGATCCCATCTGGGGCACGTTCTGGTGCCCTGCCGAAGGGTGGATTCGGACACAGAGGGCTTCTTCAGCAACACCATGACCTCTCCGATGATGCGTGAGTAGTTCACCATATACCTACGGGTCCATAGCTAGTAGCTAGATGGCTTCTTCTCTCTCTTGGATCTTCAATACAAAGTTCTCCATGATATTCATGGAGATCTATCTGATGTAATATTCTTTTGCGATGTGTTTGTCGAGATCCAATGAATTGTGGATTTACGATCAGATTATCTATGAATCTTATTTGAGTTTCTTCTGATCTCGCTTATGCATGATTTGATATCCTTGTAATTATCTTCGAGTTGTGGGCTTGGTTTGGCCAACTAGATCTATGATTCTTGCAATGGGAGAAGTGCTTGGTTTTGGGTTGATACCGTGTGGTGACCTCACCCAGTGACAGAAGGGGTAGCGAGGCACGCATCGTGTTGTTGCCATCAAGGGTAAAAAGATGGGGTTTTCATCATTGGTTTGAGATTATCCCTCTACATCGTGTCATCTTGCTTAAGGCGTTAATCTGTTTGTCATGAACTCAATACACTAGGTGCATGCTGGATAGCAGTCGATGTGTGTAGTAATAGTATTATATGCATACAGTATCGGTCTACTTGTCTCGGACGTGATGCCTATATGTATTATCATTGCCTTAGATATCGTCATGACTTTGCGCGGTTCTATCAATTGCTCGACAATAATTTGTTCACCCACCGTGATATTTGCTATTTTGAGAGAAGCCTCTAGTGAACACTATGGCCCCCGGGTCTACCCCACACCATATTTTCAGCCTTACACTTTTTCTTCATTGCACTTTCCGCCTTCAGATCTCACTTTGCAATCAATCTTGAAGGGATTGACAACCCCTTCAAAGCGTTGGGTGCAAGCTCTTTTGTGTTTGCGCAGGTCTTCTGGACTTGACGAGATTCTCCTACTGGATTGATACCTTGGTTCTCAAACTGAGGGAAATACTTACTGCTCCTGTGCTGCATCACCCTTTCCTCTTCAAGGGAAAAACCAACGCAAGCTCAAGAGACGACAGAAGGATCTCTGGCACCATTGCAAGGGAAGGACTTTTGTTGCCGTAGCAGAAGGATTTCTGGCGCCGTTGCCGGGGAGGATCAAGTCAAGAACTTATCCAAGTAGGTGTCGCAAACTCATCTCTTGCATTTACTTTGTTTGCCAGTTACCTCTCGTTTTCCTCTCCCCTACTTCACAATTCTCCTTTTTCGTTTGCCTTTTCCGTTTGTCTTTTCGTTCGCCCTTTCTTTCGCTTGCCTTTCCTTTGCTTGTGTGTTATGTGCCTTCAATATTCTTGCATCTTCGCTTGCTGAAAATCTATTGATATGGATCCTCATCCACTTGCTAATCTCTTTAAGAGATCCAATTATGTTGATCCAATTGCTAGTGAGTTGAGTGCACTTGACTTTCTCTATGGAGTTTGGCTTGAGATGCGTGAATCTGAAAATCGTGATGAAGAAATTTATGAAGTGATTCACGAGGGCTCCTTGAATGAAAATCATGATTGCAATGGTTTCACTATAAATTCTATTAGTGACAATCATCCTAAAAATATGCAAAACCCTAAGCTTGGGGATGCTAATTTTCCTATGACCACTACTTGTTGCAATGATCATTAGTGGGGCGATGATTTTTCTTATGATCTTGAAAAAAAATTTAAGCCTCATGATGAATATGATATTTGCAATAATATTGAAAGTGGGTTTGGAGAAGACATGACTTTAGTTGATGATAATCCCACTATTTTTGAAGAGCGTCAACTTTGCATGCATGTGGATCATGAAAAGAATATCCTTTGTGATAGCTATATTGTTGAATTTGATTATGATCCCACATGTAATTGCTATGAGAGAGGAAAATATTGTGGTAGAAACTTTCATGTTACCAAATTACATATCGTTATGTTGAGATTGCTATTGTCTCTTTCTTCTTCCTTGCATTTGGTAACTATTGGTTGTCTTGCCAATTTTTTTCCTATAAAATGCCTATGCATAGGAAGTATCTTAGACATAGATATGCTTGTCACATGTTTCATGATGCTCTCTTCGTGTCTGATTGCTATCTTTTGTGTGAGCATCATTGAATTATCAATGCCTAGCTAAGGGCGTTAAACAATAGCACTTGTTGGGAGGCAACCCAATGAATTTATATTTTTATTTCTGTTTTGTTGCGTCCACGGCATCATAATTCTGTTGTGATTGTGTTTTTTGTGTTTCTTTTGTGTTTGAGCCAAGCAAAACCTCTATGCTAGTCTTGGTAATGGTTGTTTGATCCTGCTGGAAAAAGACAGAAACATTTCGCTCACGAGACGATTTTTCATTTTTATTCAGAAAGAGCTTTTGAGTTGATTATTTTTGCTGATGGTTGATATGCCTTTTCCCAGGCAGTCGTAATTTTTCAGAATTTTTGAGGTACCAGAAGTATACAAAGTATACAGATTGCTACAGACTAGTCTGTTTTTGACAGATTCTGTTTTCTGTTGAGTTGGTTGCTTGTTTTGATGAAACTATGGATAGTATCGGGGGTACTAACCATGGAAAACTGAGAATACAGTAGCCCAACACCAATATAGATAGAAATCAAGATTGCTACAGTACCTAAAGAGGTGGTAGTTTGTTTTCTTGTGCTAATGTTATCATGAGTTTCTGTTTAAGTTTTGTGTTGTGAAGTTTTCAAGTTTTGGGTGATGTTCTCATGGACAAAGATATAAGGAGTGGAAAGAGCTCAAGCTTGCCAAAAATCCTAAGCTTGGGGAAGCCCCGGGAAGGCATCCCCTCTTTTGTCTTCAGTCCATCGGTAACATTACTTGGAGCTATATTTTTATTCACCACATGTTATGTGTTTTGCTTGGAGCGTCTTGTATCTTAGGAGTCTTTTCTTTTTGTTGTGTCACAATCATCCTTGCTGCACACCTTTAGAGAGAGACATGCACTCATCGTGATTTTGCTAGAATGCTCATTGTGCTTCACTTATATCTTTTGAGCAAGATAATTTTGCTCTATGTGCTTCACTTAGATCTTTTAAAGCACGGCAGTGCGTGACTTGGTAGTTGGCTTATGCTATGAAAGTAGTCCCAAAGGTGATAGGTACCCAAAGAGGATACAAAAACGTCCATCTTCATGTGCATTGAGTAGAAAGAGAAGTCATGATTCCTCTCAATTAGTTTTGAGACGTGGATTTGGTAATACTAAGAGTTATGTTAGTAGGGTGTTGTGAATCTAGAAATACCTGTGTTGAAGTTAGTGATTCCCGTAGCATGCACGTATGGTGAACCGCTATGTTAGGAAGTCAGAGCATAATTGATCTATTGATTGTCATCCTTTGTGTTGAGGTCGGGATCGCGCGATGGTGAACACCTACCAACCCTTCCCCTAGGAGTATGCGTTTAGCACTTTGTTTTGATTACTAATAAAAACTTTCGCAACAAGTATGTGAGTTCTTTATGACTATTGTGAGTCCATGGTATAGATGCACTTTCACCTTCCACCATTGCTAGCCTCTCTAGTGCCGCGCAATTCTCGCTGGTGCACAAACCCACCAAATGCCTTCCTCAAAACAGCCACCATATCTACCTACTATGGCATTTTCATAGCCATTCCGAGATATATTGCCATGCAACTCCCACCGTTCCATCTCATGACTTGTGCCGTCACTCTCATATTGCCATTGCATGATCGTAGGATAGCTAGCGAGATGTTTCAACGTCATACGCCAAGCTAGATCGTTGCACATCCCGGTACACTGCCGGAGGCATTTCCTATAGAGTCATCATCGTTCTAAGCTTTGAGCTGTGAGTAAATAAAAGTGTGATGATCATCATTATTAGAGCATTGTCCCATGTGAGGAAATAAAAAAATAGGCCAAAGAGCCCAAAAAAAAAAGAGAGGCCTAAGAGCCCAAATAAAAAAAGAAGAGAGGAAAAGAGAGAAGGGACAATGCTACTATCTTTTTCCACACTTGTGCTTCATAATAGCACCATGTTCTTCATGATTGAGGGCTTCTTGCTTTGTCACTACCATATGCCACACTTGCTTTGTCACTTGGCTTGTATATTCCAATGATGTGCTTCCTCAAAATTTCCCTAGGTCTTCGTGAGCAAGCAAGTTGGATGAACACCCACTAGTTCTCCTTTTGAGCTTTCACATACTTATAGCTCTAGTGCATCCCTTGTATGGCGATCCCTACTCATTCACATTGATATCTATTAATGGGCATCTCCATAGCCCTTTGATACACCGAGTCAATGTGACCATCTCCTCCTTTTTTTGTCTCACAACCACCACCACACTCTATTCCACCTATATAGTGCTATATCCATGGCTCATGCTCATGTATTGCGTGATAGTTATAAAAAGTTTGAGAAAGCAAGAGTGCGAAAACAATTAATTGGCCGATACCGGGGTTGTGCATGATTTACATTAGTTGTGTGAGGATGATGGAGCATAGCCAGACTATATGATTTGGTAGGGATAACTTTATTTGGCCTTGTTATTTTGAAAGTTCATGATTACCTTGCTAGTTTGCTTGAAGTATTATTGTTTTCATGTCAATAGCAAACTATTGTTTTGAATCTTGCGGATCTGAACATTCATGTCACGTGAAAGAAGTTGCAAAGGACAACTATGCTAGGTAGCATTCCACATCAAAAATTCATTCTTTTTCACTTCCCTACTCGAGGACGAGTAGGAGTTAAGCTTGGGGATGCTTGATACGTCTCCAACGTATCTATAATTTTTGATGGTTTCAAGCTATTATCTTGTCAAACTTTGGATGTTTTGCATGCCTTTTATATATTTTTTGGGACTAACTTATTAACTCAGTGCCAAGTGCCAATTCCTGTTTTTTCCATGTTTTTGACCCCTTTCAGAGGAGGATTTTGAACGGAGTCCAAACGGAATGAAACTGCCAAAAAGATTTTTCCGAAACAGAAAAAGATTGGGAAGCCTGAGAATGAGGGCAGGGGGCCTGCAGGGGCCCCACAAGCCCTCATGGCGCGGCCATGGGGGCCCGCGCCTCCGTGGCCTGTGGGCTCCCTGGGCCACCTCTGCCCTAGGTTTTGCGCCTATATATTCCCTAAAATCCCAGAAAAAATCAGGAGTTCATCGAAAGTACTTTTCCGCCGCCGCAAGCTTCTGTCTCCGCAAGATCCCATCTGGGGCATGTTCTGGTGCCCTGTTGGAGGGGGGATTCGAACACGGAGGGCTTGTTCATCAACACCATGACCTCTCCCATGATGCGTGAGTAGTTCACCATATACCTACGGGTCCATAGCTAGTAGCTAGATGGCTTCTTCTCTCTCTTGGATCTTCAATACAAAGTTCTCCAAGATCTTCACGGAGATCTATCCGATGTAATATTCTTTTGCGGTGTGTTTGTCGAGATCCGATGAATTGTGGATTTATGATCAGATTATCTATGAATCTTATTTGAGTTTCTTCTGATCTCTCTTATGCATGATTTGATATCCTTGTAATTCTCTTCGAGTTGTGGGTTTTGTTTGGCCAACTAGATCTATGATTCTTGTAATGGGAGAAGTGCTTGGTTTTGGGGTCATACCGTGCGGTGACCTCACCCAGTGACAGAAGGGGTAGCGAGGCACGCATCGTGTTGTTGCCATCAAGGGTAAAAAGATGGGGTTTTCATCATCGGTTTGAGATTATCCCTCTACATCATGTCATCTTGCTTAAGGAGTTACTCTGTTCGTCATGAACTCAATACACTAGATGCATGCTGGATAGCGGTTGACGTGTGGAGTAATAGTAGTAGATGCAGAAAGTATCGGTCTACTTGTCTCGGACATGATGCCTATATGTATGATCATTGCCTTATATATCATCATGACTTTGCGCGGTTCTATCAATTGCTCGACAGTAATTTGTTCACCCACCGTGATATTTGCTATTTTGAGAGAAGCCTCTAGTGAACACTATGGCCCCCGGGTCTACACCACACCATATTTTCAGCCTTACACTTTTTCTTCGTTGCACTTTCCGCCTTGAGATCTCACTTTGCAATCAATCTTGAAGGGATTGACAACCCCTTTAAAGCATTCGGTGCAAGCTCTTTTGTGTTTGGGCAGGTACTCTGGACTTGACGAGATTCTCCTACTGGATTCATACCTTGGTTCTCAAACTGAGGGAAATACTTAGTGCTCCTGTGTTGCATCACCGTTTCCTCTTCAAGGGAAAAACCAACGCAAGCTCAAGAGACGACAGAAGGATCTCTCGCACCATTGCCAGGGAAGGACTTTTCTTGCCTTAGCAAGGAGCACCGTGAGGAGGAGGAGGTCGCCGGAGAGGAGGAGATGGAGTGGAGGAGAGGTGGAGAGAAGGAGATGGAGTGGAGGAGAGGAGGAGAAGAATGAAGGTGTAAGTGGCTGGCCGGCCCTTTTAGCCGAACTTAGTAGTGGCACACCTTGCACTGGTGCGCCATTGCTATTTTTTTGAATTGTGAAGGCGGGAAAATAGCAGTGGTGCACCTTGCACTGGTGCGCCATTTCTATGCTACATAGTAGTGGCGCACCTAGGCATGGTGCGCCATTACTATTTATTTATTTATTTATTTTCGATTTTTTTGCCTCCAGATCTTAAAACCATCATAACTTTTTTGTGTTTGGTTTTTGGGGATTCTAAAAATCTTCAACGGGGTTCCCCTGGATGAATTCGGATGTAACTTTTGGAGTAGATGATTTTTCATATAAAAACTTTTTCATCGGAGGTCGTATGCAAAAGTTACGGCCATTTTATTTTTTTGAATTTTTTGAATCTTTTATCATGTTTGTTAATTTTCCTAACAACTAGAACACATAACACATGGGCATCTATTTTTTTGAATCATTTATCATGTTCTTTTATTTTATTTTTAACTAAAAGGCGATCCACGGGGGGGTTGTTTGTGTGTGCGTGACGTTAGTAATGGCGCACCACACCCAGGTGCGCCAATACTATGTAGCATAGCAGTGGCGCACGTAGGTGTGGTGCGCCATTGCTATGTCTAGTGGGGGGGATGGACCAAAAATAGCAATGGTGCACCACACCTAGGTGCGCCATTACTATGTATCATAGAAGTGGCGCACCTAGGTGTGGTGCGCCATCGCTATGTCTGGTGGGGGGTGGGGGATGGACCAAAAAATAGCAATGGCGCACTGCTCATGTGGTGCGCGATTAGTAAAAACATAGCAATGGCCCACTTGATTCTGGTGCGCCACTGCTATATAGCAGTGGCGCACCACCATCATGGTGCGCCACTAATAGTGATATTGGGGATAAGCCTTTTTCTAGTAGTGAGGGTGGCTATATCGTGCAGTTTGGTAAGATGTGCTACAACCGTTTCAGACTCATAACCGTGAAAAGGATCAGATTCGACAAGAGTGATTAACTCAGGGTCGACAGAGAATTCATAATCCTTATCACTCACAAAGATAGGCGAAGTAGCAAACTTCGGGTCGTATTTCATCCTATCGTTCAAAGATTTTTCTTTCCACTTGCGCAGTAAATTCTCGACATCATAGCTATCCTTACAAGCAAGAAAGTCCTCAGCTATCTCTCCCTCCATAACATAACCCTCAGGCATATCAGGCAATTCATATCTAGGAGAGCTAGTTCTAACAGGCGAAATAGCAGGTTCTACTTCAATAATCTCAGCAGTTTTAGAAGTATCAAAGAATAGCAGGTTCTAATTCAATAATCTGGCAATTTGTGCATCAAGGAATGCACGTAGTGGCAAAGCACTATCAAGCATAGCATCATCACAAGCATCATGGATAGCAGAGGTAGCATCATCAAGCACAGGCGACACATCAAAATTTCTAGCACGAGGTGGTGTCGCAAACTTACTCATAACTGAACGTGAATCAAGTGCAGAGCTAGATGGCAATTCCTCACATGTCCTCGTAGTTGACGGCAAGACTTTAGTTTTTGAATCTTTCGGATTCCTCATAGTGATCAGCAAACGTAAATCCCAAGTGACTAAGAGAATAGAGCTATGCTTCCCCGGCAAGGCGCCAGAAAAAGGTCTTGATAACCCACAAGTATAGGGGATCGCAACAGTTTTCGAGGGTAGAGTATTCAACCCAAATTTGTTGATTCGACACAAGGGGAAGCCAAAGAATATTCTCAAGTATTAGCAGCTGAGTTTTCAATTCAACTACACCTGAAAGACTTAGTATCTGCAGCAAAGTATCAGTAGCAAGGTAGTGTGATAGCAACAGTAGCAATAGTAATAGTAGCAGCAGTAACATCAGTAGTGATAGAGTAATAGTAGCAGAAGTGACATCAGTAGCGACAGAGTAACGAAGCAAGGACCAGTAGGAAAAACTCGTAGGCATTGGATTGGTGATGGATGATGATGTCGGATGGTATTCATCATGCAACAGTTATAACACGGAAAGATCTGTAACTAGCTCCAGTTCGTCAATGTAATGTAGGCATGTATTCTGTATGTAGTCAAACATGCTTAGGGAAAAGATCTTGCAAGACATCTATTGTCCATCCCTCCCATGGTAGCGGTGTCCTAATGGAAACTACGAGATAATAAGGTTCTCCTTTTTATAGAGAACCGGACCAACGCATTAACACTTAGTGAATACATGAACTCCTCATACTATGGTCATCTCCGGGAGTGGTTCCGGCTAATGTCACTCCGGGGTTGCCGGGTCATAACACATAGTAGGTGACTACAACTTGCAAGATAGGATCAAGAACACACATATATTGGCGACAACATAATAGGTTCAGATCTGAAATCATGGCACTCGGGCCCTAGTGACAAGCATTAAGCATGGCAAAGTAGTAGCAACATCAATCTCAGAACATAGTGGATACTAGGGATCAATCCCTGTCAAAACTAACTCGATTACATGATAGATCTCATCCAACCCATCACCGTCCAGCAAGCCTACGATGAGATTACTCACGAACGGTGAAGAGCATCATGGAATTGGCAATGAAGGATGGTTGGTGATGACGATGGCGACGATCTCCCCTCTCCGGAGCCTAGAACGGACTCTAGATCTGCCCTCCAAAGGAAGAACAGGAGGTGGTGGCGCCTCCGTATTGTAAAACGCGATGAACATTTTTCCTCGATTTTTTTTCCGGACAAAAGGGACTAAATAGAGCTGGAATTGGAGGCGGTGGAGCAACGTGGGCCCCACAAGCCTGCCAGGCGCGGCCAGGGGGGCCACGCCTGGTGGGCTTGTCGGCTCCACACGCTCCAATTCTTCGGTTCTAAAGGATGATGCTAAGACTTGGTTCACTTCTCTTGCTCCTGGTTGTGTGCATAGTCCCCAGGATATGATCTACTACTTCTCTGAGAA
Organism: Hordeum vulgare subsp. vulgare; assembly: GCF_904849725.1. Classification (NCBI taxonomy): domain Eukaryota; kingdom Viridiplantae; phylum Streptophyta; class Magnoliopsida; order Poales; family Poaceae; genus Hordeum; species Hordeum vulgare. The sequence continues at coordinate 88,547,095 of NC_058524.1, read as the reverse complement.
ATATTTCCTTGCCCATAAGAAGCAAGCTGCCTTGCAGGAGATATACAACTTTGCGCAAGTTGAAGAAGAGAGTCTCCCACAAGCTTGGGGAGGCTCGTCCAGCTATTGAATGCTTTGCTTGATCACCCTCTTGAGAAGAATGAAATACATGATATCTTCTATAATGGACTAACCGATGCTTCTAAGGACCACCTACATAGTTGTGTCGGTTGTGTTTTAGGGAACGAACTGTAGAACAAGCTGAGATCCTATTGAACAATATCTTGTGCAGTGAGAATGCTTGGACTATTCCCGAACCACCTCCGAAGCCAACTCCAAATAAAAGAGGTATTCTATTCCTCAATCCTGAAGATATGCAAGAAGCTAAGAAATCTATGAAAGAGAAAGGCATTCAATCTGAAGATGTCAAAAATCTACCACCTATCGAAGAGATCAATGGTCTTGATAACCCGACACAGGTAGTAGAGGTAAATTCTCTTCGTAGATTCAATGAGAGTGATATTCATTTTGATAAACCTGCTATCTTATGCGTGGATGAATTTGATAACTTTGTTGCCAAGCAACAAAGTTTCAATGACTATGTTAGCAGACAATTTGAACAGAATGCTCGTATGCTTAGTCATTTAAGTGCTTGTGTGGACAGAAACATCAATGATCTTAAGCTATTGAGTAAACATGCCTCTATGGTTACTACTCAAGTAGAACAAGTACTTAAGGCTCAAAATGACTTGCCCAATGGGTTGAATGGCAATTCTGTCAGAGTCATCACTAGAGGCGGTAGAATGACCCAGGAACCTTTGTATCATGAGGGTCATCCTAAGAGAATTGAACAAGATTCTCAAGGAGTTAGCACCGAGGCACCTAGTCATCCTAGAATGAAAAAGAATGTAACATCCCAAAATTATAAATTTTGGAATGTTAATATAATTATTAGATTGATTGTTTGTCTGTTTGCTGAGTGACTGAAACTTGTGTGAAATTTGAAACTTTTCGAAACTTTTGAATGAGAGGGAATAAAATGACTTTCCCCTTCTCCGGTGAATTCAAATTCAATCTTTTAAAAGCAACTAGAGAAGATGACATGACTTCTTCAACTATAAATAATTTGAACGGAGATATTTGCAGTTGAATTCTCTTGCATTTTTATTTGTTTTCTCGTGCAAGAAATGCCCGGAGAAATACTCTCTTGCACGCAAGAGAGAGAGCAGAGGAAAATGACCCTCCAAAGTGCGGGCAAATTTCTGAAATATTTGAGCCAAGAAAATAGAAAGTTCATTTGCAAAAATAATTGCAAAAAGAAATAAAGCAATTTAGTGAATTTCTGAAAAAACATTTTTTTTAAAGTTTTTCTTTTTGCTTTGGAAAAATGTTATTCGGGTAGAGAATATTTTTCTGATTTTTTTGGTATATAATACCCTATACTAATATTTTGATTTACTTTCCTTTTATTCACTTTTATTTTCGGATTCGGAAAAAAGTTTAAAATAGGAAAGTTAGCCGCCGCCGCCCGAGCGCTTTTTAGGCCATTGGGCCGAGATCCCCCGCCGCTAGGGACTAATTCCCTAGATCCCGGCCGACCGCCCTACCTTTCCCCGCCTCCCTCTCTCTGCCGAGTGGCACCCACCGACCGAGCCAACCTCTGCTGCGGCCACCCATCTTCTTCCTCCTTCCTATTCTACCGAGACCGAGCCCGAGCAGGAACCTCGGGATTTCTTCCCCGATTTTCCCTCCCTCCCCTTCATTATCTGCCCCCCTCCTAGCCTATAAGAACCCCGCCCCCGAGCCGCCCCCGTTCCCACCCTTACCTCGCCAAGCCGCCGCCCGAGCCCACCTCGCCACCAGCCGCTCCTGCTGCCACCTTCGGCTGCACCTTCGGCCCCCTGGAGCGCCACCCCGTTAGCCGCCCCTCTTCGCCCGACGCCTCCCCGAGGAGGAGGACCACCCGCCGCCGCCTCCCCGACTCTCCACCGCCCCCCGGAGCTTCCTCCCTCGCCGGCGACCGCCATCCTCACCGGAGCTACCTCCACAGCACGGTAGTTCTCTTTCTCCTCTGTTCTTTTTCTTCTTTCTTCGTTGCACCGTTGGATCTTAGATGTAGGGTGTAGATTAGATCCTAGTTTACCTCTTCGGTTTATATTAGAAAGCCAGCGGTTTTATTTCACTTATGTATTAGCGAGCTGTTTTGCTTAGCCTCGGCCGTTTGCTCAAAAGTTTGCAGCAACCACCTCCCGCAGCCTATAGTAGCATGCCACGTGTACCCTCATTAGTTAGCTAGATTAGCTTCAGTTTTTCTGTCTATATTACAAAAACAGAAAGTTTCTGTTTTGTTTTGGCTACAACTTTTGATCCCGAAGTCCAATGACATTGATTCTTTTTCCAGTAGCTGACAAATTTCCTGTAGTTTTTAAAAACATATAATTTGTCTATGTTTGAAATTTGCAAATATAAGTTAGATCAGATTTAGTTTAAACCTTGTTCTGCCTATTCCATGAGTTTAAAAATAGATTTTAATTTGATTCCTTTTGGTACTGATCACTAGTGATCCTATTCATCAGTGGTAAAACTTTCAGATTTCTTTGAGTACTTTAGCTCATTATTTCATGTGAAACAATTTCTGTTTCACCTCTTTTAGGATTGCGGCTAAGTCCTTTTCTAGAATTGTTTTAAAAATATTTTCTTTATTATTTCAGTAATATTATGTTTTGTTTCTGTTAGTTAATCAGTAGTTTTGCGACAAGTTTTTATTTTATATTTATTTGTTTTCATGAAATCAATTCTAGTTCCTTAGTAACTTGCAATTGGTTTCCGCATTGTTTCAAATTCCGTTTGGGAATACTTTCAAAAAGTTTTGTGAAAAATACTTTAATTTATCTTAGTTAGAATTATATCTTAGTTCCTTATTATTATTTTCTGTTAGACAAAAACTATTTAGTGTTTGACGTAGTAGAAGACTCCCTAGTCTTATTTGAAGTTTCTTTCGGATTCCTATTCGCTCTCTCTTTTGTTTTGATTGCTAGAATGATTGCTAGTATGAGTGCTTATGTGAATGATATGTTTGTTATATAGATTTCATCGGAGAGTGACGATTAGTCTATCAAGTTATTTTCTCGAGAAATTCTTCTTTGTCAACATCACAGGCAAGTCACTTTGATCATACTATCACCTATGTTTTATGCATCATAGTTCTACCATCCTATGCCCAATTGCATGCTGCTTAGGTACTTGGAAACTTTAGTATAGATTGTAGTATCATGTGGTAGGCACACAACAACCCCGATACTTGGCCCCGGGACGACAATTTCTTAATGCTATGCTTGAGTAGACGGGTCATCGGTTGAGTGTATACCACGAGTGATGCGAGGTTGATATAATAATCAAGACCTGTTAAGACAAGATTTTCAAGACCTCGAACGAAATGCAACTCTGGGTGAAGGACGGTTGATCGGCTCCCTGGAGAACCCAGTGGATGACCTGGGATGCTGGAGAGGCCATGACATCCTGCGGAAAGCTTCACCCAGGCTCAAAGAGACGGACGGATATTTGCAAGACCCAAGGCTTACCTGCAGAGCCACAAGTCATTATAGGCTCTGGCTTGGTTGGACAACGCGACGACTCTGGACACGCGGTCCTAGCAGATGTAGAAGAACGGTAGGAATGGATGGGCACCGACAGGGATTCAGAGGGACCCGTTGAAAGACCATGTTTTGATCATCCGGTCTTCAAACACCTTGAAGTGCGAGGACATACTCGGAGGCGATCAAATCTTGTGGGGAACGTGTGCAAAACTCTGCAGAGTACTCAAACCTAATCGATTAGCCGTGTCCACGGTCATGGACAACTTGAGCCAAAGGAACTGAAGTTATCTAGATATCTCAACACCTTTAAATATATTTGATGAGGGTAATTATTGACAACTCGGGTACGAGAACTGGTTGGCGGAACCATCTCGTTAACAACCAACAATGTAGTAACATTTTGCTTTTAGCCCACACTTATTGTAGGAAAAAATTTGCTTTACGCTAAAAACCTATAGCCCCACCTGCCATATATGCATATAGTATAGATGATTACTTTTCACCCTCTCTTATGTGACTTGCCGGCATATTCAATATGTTGACCTACACGGCAGCAACGTCTTATGTTGCAGATATTTTCTTCGACAAGTAAGAGTACGATTCAGGGTTACGGTCTACACTCAACTTGCCGTTGGTGTTTATTGGGACTCCACTCCCTTGACCGCTTCCGCTGAGATATTTAAGGTATATATCAGTTTTACGCTATTTACATGTGATTGCACTTTGATATATACATTGATGTACTGTGTGTGCCAGCATACTGATCGAGGGATGGCACATAAACATAGAGGCTTGACTCGTTTTGAGTCGGGTCGCTACAGAAATGGTATCAGAGCACATGTTGACTGTAGGACGTGACCCTAGAAACTGGAAAGTTCTTAGGACAGGATCTCTCAAAAAAAAATTCAAGAACATCCTTTACTTCTCATCCCTTCTGATTTTATCGAATGTTCTCTCTCACCACAAATAGTTATACAATCCCCTTACCCCTTTGACCTCATGAAGAATCAACAGAGCTCTACTTCAAAGTAAAGAGGATTTCAACATGCATTTGAAGAATTGAAGGTGCACCAATTGAAGACTCTCTAGACCCGAAGAATTCGAAGACCTGAAGCATTCGAATATTTATATGACCATTAGAAGTCCAAACCCCAATTATATACCCACGTTAGTTACGATGATTTGTGAGCCGTCATTGGTGTGTGTTTTCCGACGGCCACAACTAAAACCTATTCTCAAAAATATTGTTTGTATTGTGTGTATCTCCCTCCCTCTCTTACCCGTCTCATCCCTAAAACCTCAACCCTACCAGATGGAGTATGAAGCTGGACTTGTAGTCTCTGGACCAATGACCCAGCTGGAAGCTGAGATATGGATTCAGAACATGGAGAACCACTTCGGGAGCAACTTGGTCTCACGGAAGCATGAAGTGGAACACGCTCTCCAGTACTTTACCCAAAGTGCTGCTATCTGGTGGAAAATGCATCATGCCATACAAGGATTTAGTGGAGCAGAAAGTTGGGAAGAATTCAAGAAGACTCTATTAAGATCCCGTCTCATTCAGAAGTGCTATGATAATCCGAAGGAGAAGACTTGTGCATGCAAGATCTGTGGAGAAATAGGACACACCCAGGAAGAACACAAGGATGGATGCACTCATTGTGAAGAAAATCACCCAGCTAAGGAATGCCCAACTAGTCAGGTGACTTGTTTCTTGTGTGAAGGAACCACCCACTACCCAGCTCAGTGTCACATTTACCCAAAGGTGCAACAAGTTGTCAAGCAGCAGAAAGATGCAGTGAAGGAAACACTCAAGAAGAAGATTCTGGAAGAACCGGTGATGAACGAAAATATTGAAGACCCTGATGGACAAAGTCTGACCAGATTTTTCTCCAACGCATGCTACTCATGTGGAGAAGAAGGACATTATTCACAGGACTGCATGAAGAGAAGCCAAGAGTATCTGGGAAACTTCTCGATGGAAGAAGTGGAGTTTGATCCACTTGAAATAGAAGAACTGGCCAAAATAAAGGAGTCCGGAAAGAAGAAAAAGTACCCTCGGAAGAACCAAATCTCTGCAGACATAGACCCGAGTCATGTCAGATGTTACAAGTGTATGAAATTTGGCCACCACAAATACATGTGCTCAGAAAGGAAGCCGGGAATCCAAGGAGCAAAAGCAGAAGCTAAGAAGCCTCGAGACTTGTCAGAAATCATTTGCTTTTGTTGCAAGGAAGCAGGACATTTTGCGAGCGATTGTCCACAAAGGAAGAAAGCTAGAATGGAGTAGTTAAGCTTTGACCATGGCAATAAGTGTAATCGGAAGCACTCTTGTTTTCATGAGATCATGGAGTGAAATTTTTGTAAAAGAAGTCCATGAGATTGTAATAACATCATGAATTAATGGAATTTATTGTCTCATGATTGTCTATGTTGAAACTATATGCGTTGTTTCTCTTCGAGCAAAGATCTCTGAACATTTATGAGGATAAGAGAAAATATGGTCTATGCAGGCATGAGTATAATTCACTTAAGTGTGGTAGTAATCGGTAAAACCCACAGGATCCACTGAGTAGGAATGTACCATGATTACCAAGGAGACACACACATTCCTCTGAGTACCTATTTACTGACACCTGCAGATGACAACTCTCCACGAGTCATTCCTCAAGGGCCCAGAAACGATCATGACCCTGACCAGTGATCATGATTACCCGAAAATCCTGAAGGACATGATGAAGCACATTCACCTTGAAGGAGATGCAGTCTACAAAGGCTACCCATTTGTGGAAAATGTAGTGGAACTTTGGTATGTGGAAGTACACCTCCACCAGGTGAAAGGAGTTTGTCCAAAGACTATGGGGCAATACTTTTTCATTTCACGTGTACCACAAGCAACCTTTTTTGATGCTGTTCGTGAAGCTGCCATGGAAGCCATACGTCAGATCGGAGAAATACTTGAAGCAAGACTCGGTCATACCCAGGAATACCTGAGTGAAGTACGTGCGGAGATGATGGAGATGAAGCTCATGACCACCATGATGAAGCAAAAGATGGATGATTTCAAGGAGCACCTCGGAAAGTTCAAGTGGAACTAAAGTACCTCCAAGACAGGTAGATGAATAAAGTTGGCAGAAATGCTCGACCATACCGAACCCTGTGGATGGCAGCATTTGTAATAGAGTACTTTCGAATTGGAGTTTTTGATAAGAAATTAAGGATGTAATAAAGGATTGATTATGAAATGCATATGATTTATGGAAGAAGCTATGATGGATCAACAAACGTTTTCTTAGGAGCATACGAAAACCTGAGAGTTGTGAAGATACGATAGATGTTTCGTTCAGTTTGCAGAACCAATGGATTCTCCGAACTTCGTTCTTGGACAAGAGAAATTCTGCAACGCTTGTGAGGATGACCAAGTGGTAGAATGCGAGATTCGCTAAACCTTATACAGAGAAATGATTTGGGTGCGGAATGGTTGATCACCATCACGACTTACTCTTATCATTTATCTTGCTATTCGGAATGGTAAATCTGAGAGACTTACCCATATAGAGAGACGACGTTCTTTGAAGCTTTTGTTTAAGCCTTAGAATGGTATGATGAACGCCCCATGTACATGGCATTTGTTGTCACGCGTAGCAAATTTTACGGTGAGGATGAAACCAAGACCCCTCTCTCTGCAGGATAACCACAAATGGTAGACCACCACGAGAACCATCGATATGTTATTTAGAATTGACCACGAGACTGTCAGTTAAGAAGACCCAGTGACGGAAGAAGCTTATATCAACGGGAGAGCATCACCAAAGGATTTAATATGAAGACTGTGCGATGTCAATTGCCAAAACCCCAGACGATCGTTAAAGCATTTTGAGGGACCAGTATCTCTCATTTTAAGTGTGGTAGCATCCCACCTTGCCGGAGATTGGATTTGTTAGAAGACACCCCAAACCATAACCTTTTCTTTCTAGCCTCTTCGAATCTCGAGGACGAGATTCATTTTAAGTGTGGTAGTTTGTAACATCCCAAAATTATAAATTTTGGAATGTTAATATAATTATTAGATTGATAGTTTGTCTGTTTGCTGAGTGACTGAAACTTGTGTGAAATTTGAAACTTTTCGAAACTTTTGAATGAGAGGGAATATAATGACTTTCCCCTTCTCCGGTGAATTCAAATTCAATCTTTTAAAAGCAACGAGAGAAGATGACATGACTTCTTCAACTATAAATAATTTGAACGGAGATATTTGCAGTTGAATTCTCTTGCATTTTTATTTGTTTTCTCGTGCAAGAAATGCCCGGAGAAATACTCTCTTGCACACAAGAGAGAGAGCGGAGGAAAATGACCCTCCAAAGTGCGGGCAAATTTCTGAAATATTTGAGCCAAGAAAATACAAAGTTCATTTGCAAAAATAATTGCAAAAAGAAAAAAAGCAATTTAGTGAATTTCTGAAAAAACATTTTTTTTAAAGTTTTTTTTGCTTTGGAAAAATGTTATTCGGGTAGAGAATATTTTTCTGATTTTTTTGGTATATAATACCCTATATTAATATTTTGATTTACTTTCCTTTTATTTGCTTTTATTTTCGGATTCGGAAAAAAGTTTAAAATAGGAAAGTTAGCCGCCGCCGCCGCCCGAGCGCTTTTTAGGCCATTGGGCCGAGATCCCCCGTCGCCAGGGACTAATTCCCTAGATCCCGGCCGACCGCCGCACCTTTCCCCGCCTCCCTCTCTCTGCCGAGTGGCCCCCACCGACCGAGCCAACCTCTGCCACGGCACCCATCTTCTTCCTCCTTCCTATTCTACCGAGACCGAGCCCGAGCAGGAACCTCGGGATTTCTTCCCCGATTTTCCCTCCCTCCCCTTCCTTATCTCCCCCTCCTAGCCTATAAGAACCCCGCCCCGGAGCCGCCCCCGTTCCCACCCTTACCTCACCAAGCCGCCGCCCGAGCCCACCTCGCCGGCAGCCGCTCCTGCTGCCACCTTCGGCTGCACCTTCGGCCCCCTGGAGCGCCACCCCGTCAGTCGCCCCTCTCTGCCCGATGCCTCCCCGAGGAGGAGGACCACCCCGCCCCGCCTCCCCGACTCTCCACCGCCCCCCGAGTTTCCTCCCTCGCCGGCGACCGCCATCCTCACCGGAGCTACCTCCACAGCACGGTAGTTCTCTTTCTCCTCTGTTCTTTTTCTTCTTTCTTCGTTGCACCGTTGGATCTTAGATGTAGGGTGTAGATTAGATCCCAGTTTACCTCTTCGGTTTATATTAGAAAGCCAGCGGTTTTATTTCACTTATGTATTAGCGAGCAGTTTTGCTTAGCCTCGGCCGTTTGCTCAAAAGTTTTCAGCAACCACCTCCCGTAGCCTATAGTAGCATGCCACGTGTACCCTCATTAGTTAGCTAGATTAGCTTCAGTTTTTCTGTCTATATTACAAAAACAGAAAGTTTCTGTTTTGTTTTGGCCACAACTTTTGATCCCGAAGTCAAATGACATTGATTCTTTTTCCAGTAGCTCACAAATTTCCTGTAGTTTGTAAAAACATATAATTTGTCTATGTTTGAAATTGTGAAATATAAGTTAGATCAGATTTAGTTTAAACCTTGTTCTGCCTATTCCAGGAGTTTAAAAATAGCTTTTAATTTGATTCCTTTTGGTACTGATCACTAGTGATCCTATTCATCAGTGGTAAAAATTTCATGTGAAACAATTTCTGTTTCACCTCTTTTAGGATTGCGGCTAAGTCCTTTTCTAGAATTGTTTTTAAAATATTTTCTTTAAAATTTCAGTAATATTATGTTTTGTTTCTGTTAGTTAAACAGTAGTTTTGCAACAAGTTTTTATTTTATATTTATTTGTTTTCATGAAATCAATTCTAGTTCCTTAGTAACTTGCAATTGGTTTACGCATTGTTTCAAATTCCGTTTGGGAATACTTTCAAAAAGTTTTGTGAAAAATACTTTAATTTATCTTAGTTAGAATTATATCTTAGTTCCTTGTTATTATTTTCTGTTAGACAAAAACTATTTAGTGTTTGACGTAGTAGAAGACTCCCTAGTCTTATTTGAAGTTTCTTTCGGATTCCTATTCGCTCTCTCTTTTGTTTTGATTGCTAGAATGATTGCTAGTATGAGTGCTTATGTGAATGATATGTTTGTTATATAGATTTCATCGGAGAGTGACGAGTAGTCTATCAAGTTATTTTCTCGAGAAATTCTTCTTCGTCAACATGACAGGCAAGTCACTTTGATCATACTATCACCTATGTTTTATGCATCATAGTTCTACCATCCTATGACCAATTGCATGCTGCTTAGGTACTTGGAAACTTTAGTACAGATTGTAGTATCATGTGGTAGGCACACAACAACCCCGATACTTGGCCCCGGGACGACAATTTCTTAATGCTATGCTTGAGTAGACGGGTCATCGGTTGAGTGTATACCACGAGTGATGCGAGGTTGATATAATAATCAAGACCGGTTAAGACAAGATTTTCAAGACCTCGGACGAAATGCAACTCTGGGTGAAGGACGGTTGATCGGCTCCCTGGAGAACCTAGTGGATGACCCGGGATGCTGGAGAGGCCATGACATCCTGCGGAAAGCTTCACCCAGGCTCAAAGAGACGGACGGATATTTTCAAGACCCAAGGCTTACCTGCACAACCACAAGTCATTATGGGCTCTGGCTTGGTTGGACAACGCGGTGACTCTGGACAGGCGGTGCTAGCAGATGTAGAAGAACGGTAGAAATGGATGGGCACCGACAGGGATTCAGAGGGACCCGTTGAAAGACCATGTTTTGATCATCCGGTCTCTTCAAACATCTTGAAGTGCGAGGACATACTCGGAGGCGATCAAATCTTGTGGGGAACGTGTGCAAAACTCTGCAGAGTACTCAAACCTAATCGATTAGCCGTGTCCACGGTCATGGACAACTTGAGCCAAAGGAACTGAAGTTATCTGGATTTCTCAACACCTTTAAATATATTTGATGAGGGTAATTATTGACAACTCGGGTACGAGAACTGGTTGGCGGAACCATCTCGTTAACAACCAACAATGTAGTAACATTTTGCTTTTAGCCCACTCTTGTTGTAGGAGAAAAAATTGCTTTGCGCTAAAAACCTATAGCCCCACCTGCCATATATGCATATAGTATAGATGATTACTATTCACCCCTCTCTTATGTGACTTGCCGGCATATTCAATATGCTGACCTACACGGCAGCAACGTCTTATGTTGCAGATATTTTCTTCGACGAGTAAGAGTACGATTCAGGGTTACGGTCTACACTCAACTTGCCGTTGGTGTTTATTGGGACTCCACTCCCTTGACCGCTTCCGCTGAGATATTTAAGGTATATATCAGTTTTATGCTATTTACATGTGATTGCACTTTGATATATACATTGATGTACTGTGTGTGCCAGCATACTGATCCAGGGATGGCATAGAAACACAAAGGCTTGACTCGTTTTGAGTCGGGTCGCTACAAAGAAAGATGATAGGAACTTGCATGCTAGCAACCCTGTTGCTGTTACACCTGAGAATCCAAACGATGTCTCTATTTCTGATGTCGAAACAGAATCTGGTGATGAACATGAGCCTAATGATAATATCGATAGTGATGCTCATGAAGATGCTCAACCTAGCAATGATAAGGATGTGGAGATTGAACCTACTGTTGATCTTGATAACCCACAACCTAAGAATAGGAGATACGATAAGAACGCCTTCACTTCTAGGAAGCATGGTAAAGAAAGGGAACCATGGGTTCAGAAACCCATGCCCTTTCCTCCCAAACCATCCGAGAAAAAGGATGATGAGGATTTTGAGCGCTTTGTTGAAATGATTAGACCTGTCTTTTCTGCAAATGCGTTTGACAGATATGCTCAAAATGTCTCCGTATGCTACGTACATGAAGGATATTGTGACTGATAAGAGGAGGATACCTGAAGTTGAGATTTTCACCATGCTCGCTAATTACACCTTTAAGGGTGGAACTCCTATGAAACTAGGTGATCCCAGAGTGCCCACTATACCTTGCTCCATTAAAGGCAACTACATTAGAACTGCTTTATGCGACCTTGGAGTCGGTGTTAGTGTTATGCCTCTCTCTCTTTATCGTAGACTTTAACTGGATAAGTTGACACCCACTGAAGTCTCTCTGCAAATGACCGACAAATCAACTGCTTTCCCTATCGGCATTTGCGAGGATGTGCCTGTTGTGGTTGCTAATGTCACTATCTTAACAGACTTTGTTATTCTGGATATTCCCGAGGATGATGCCATGGAGGTCATCCTTGGAAGACCCTTTTTAAACACTGCAGGGGTTGTTATCGATTGCAACAAAGGCAATGTCACTTTCCATGTCAATGATAATGAGCATACGGTGCACTTTCCAAAGAAACAATATCGAGTACATTGCATCAATGCAATTGAAAAAACTTCATCGATTCTTATTGGCAGCTTTGAATGCCCTATACCAACTGTTAAGATGAAGTATGATTTGCTTGTTGGGGATATGCACATCCCCATTGAGGTAACCTAGTGACTATTCGAAAATTCTCCGTTTTTTTACGCGATTCGAAAAAGTTTGTCAAGGAGACTTGATCAACCTCATTGACGGATTTGTTTTGATGACCATGAGATGGATGAATCTAAGAGTCACAACCCTTTATTCCAAACCTTTACCTTTGGTAGCTTAGAAGAAAAATGATAGATTTAGCTTTAGTGTCTCCTGTTTTCTGTTTTTTGCGTCCCACAGAAAAGTGTCCCGAAAATAAAAGTTCTCTGAATGCCCAATGCCCTGAAAAGTTCTCCGAATGCCCTGAAAATAAAGGTCTCCGAATGCCCTGAAAATAAAAGTTCTGGTTTTTTTTGGAATTTCTGAAAAATTCTTAGACGGAGAGCTAATCAGGGGGATGCACCAGTGGGCCCCAAGCCCTAGAGGTGTGGGCACCCCCTGGCCGTGCCTACCAGGCTTGTGGGGCCCACGTGTCCCCCTCCACTTATTCCAGCTCCCATCTCCTTCTCCTACCTCCAGAAAAAATCATTGTACAGCTCAAACCCGTGTTCTTGCTCTTCTTGCTGCGATTTTTGATCTCCTTGTGCAAAGCCCATTCACCAAATTGTTTTGGGGAAATTGTTCATTGGTATGTGACTCCTCCATTGGTCCAATTAGTTTTTGCTCTAGTGCCTTATTCGTTGCGTATTTTTGCTGCCTTGGTGACCCTGTTCTTGAGCTTTCCATGCTAATTTTAGATGGTCTCAAGTAGTTTTGATGCGTGATATGGCCTCTAGGCACTTGTCGGAGTAGTTTCTATGAGTTTCATTGAGCCTTGTTCACTTTTCCTTAGAGTCACTAAAAATTTCAGAAATTTTCACAGAAAGAAAAGGGAAAAGATGAGGAGGTTCTTAAGATGCTCTTCAAGTCGTGACCCCAAGGATGATGAAAATGAGAAGAAGAAACCCATGTATTAAGTCCCCCGAGTTGCAGAAGTTCGAGCGTGCGAGTGGCCAAGCGATGTGTTCTTACGCGCCGCCGGACTTTATGAGGAGTTTTATTACTTGGTGGAGAACGCAGGCCTTACCGCCTTCGTGGAAGATAAGTGTCTGTAACCTCCTCCTCACTAATATTTTCGTGCAAACCTTTAATTTCTATCCAAGGACTAGTCCTCCTATGGTTGATTTCAAATTGTATGATATCCCCCAGCGCATGTTACTTCAGGATTTTTGCAATGTTTGCAAATTACCTTATGTTGGGGATATTCATGAACCTCGTCCACGGGACATGGAGGCTTTCATAGATACTATTGCTATAGGAGAGGAGAGAGGAGTGTCTTGTGCTAGAGCTGCTAGCATACATTTTCCCGTGCTTCGGTACTTCTCATTATTCGTGGGAAAATGTTTGATTGGCCGTGCGAAAGCTGCGGCCCTTAGCTCCCCAGATCTTGCGGTTTTGCACGAAGCCCTTTATAATGATAAAACTTATAGCTTGGGTGCTATAGTAGCTCAAGGGTTGAACATGAACCGTTCTAAAGGCGTTGTTTATGGAGGTATCTATGCTACCCGTCTTGCTAGACATTTTGAGATACCTATTAGACTGCACGAGGAAGAAGAGATTCTTCTTCCTGAGAGATATCTAGATTATGATAGCATGGTTCGCCATGACTTTCTTGATAAAGATATAAATAAGAGGATGATTTATAACCTGGTATTTATTCAGGGTACTCGTAAGACTATTACTTTGCCTGCTCCTTCTTTGTTCAATCTTCATCTAGGCAGGTACATTATTATGCCCTCGGACATCTATGCATATTGGGGCATAGCACCACCACAGGCGCCCATGCCCGAGCTACCAGTCGAGTACCAGACGCCAGTTTATCAGTGGAAGCCAGAGGAGCTCACACAGCAGTGGCACCCTTAGTACACTCTGGAGTACCCCGGAGACGGTTATTTCCCTCCTTGGGAGTAGACCAACTTAGGCCAAAAGCCTAAGCTTGGGGGAGTACGTGTTTCTCACCGACTTTATATTCATGTTCACACTTTCACTTTGTTAGTCGGTGTTCACACCTTGCCACTGTATCATCCATGCTAGTTTATTTCTTTTTCTTGCTTTCTTCTCGTGTGTTTGTCTAGTTTGAGAAAACCTAAATAGATTTCTCGTTCTTCTTTTGCTTGTTGGGAGCTTTCCCGTGTGAATAGTTTTCTTTTTCTTTGGGTCAAGGTAGAAGACCATGGTTACAATGTTTAGTGGCTCTCGCATGCATATCTGTTTATCTGTCAAAGAGCCATATTACTTTGTCCTCTCCTTTGTGTTTGCTTGCAGATTCCAGCGTAGTCCAATGCACGAGCACTCGTATTATTGTTCACATCATTCGGTCGTGCAAGTGAAAGGCAATAATGACGATATGTGATGAAGTGACTGAGCCTGGAAAAGTTGGTATGAACTGGATCTATTTTGCTTTTGTAAATATGACTAGCTCATCGTTCCTATTTCAGCTTTGTTGTGAGAGAAACATGTTTGCAATGTCAAGTTAGAGATCATAGTTTCTGATGCCATGCTTAATTAGCTAGGAGCTTATAATGGTTTGTCTTGGATGCCAACATGAATTTTGAGATGATTATGATGTAGTATGATAGGATGGTATCCTCCTTTGAATGATTCAAGTGGCTTGACTTGGTGCATGTTTACACATGTAGTTGAAAAATATCAACATAGCCTCTATGATATTCATGTTTATGGTCATTTATGTCCTACTCGTGCTTGCACTCAATGTTGGATAATCTCAATGCATTTTGATGACTGTAGTCGCTCTCCAGTTGGTTGCTTCCCAGTCTTTTGCTAGCCTTCACTTGTACTAAGCGGGAATACTGCTTGTGCATCCACTTCCATAAACCAAAAGTTATTTCATATGAGTCCACCATACCTACCTATATGCGGTATCTACCTGCCGTTCCAAGTAAATTTGCATGTTCCACTCTCTAAACCTTCAAGTAATAATCTGTTTTGCATGCCCGAACCCCTCATGTGGTGACAAAGGGTGGTCAGTATCTTCCATGCTAGGCGTGTTATCCTCGATATGTGTTTATTCACTATCATTCATGAGAAAGGGGCCGGTAATTGGAATGCCCAGTTCCATGCTCAAATCGAAAAGATAATTGCAAACAAAACTCCCCTGGATTGTTGTTTGTATGAATGGCACCTGAGTATTCGGCTAGTCATGGAGTGTGATTGATCGGTGGTGGGGGAGTCAAAACTTTAGTTTTCTGTTTGGACATAGCCTATAGTATGTGTAGCATGGAAGATGGTGAAAACTCTTGGTCATTGCATTGACACTGAAAGCATGCCACCCAAAATTATTTATCTCTGCCTTCAAAGCTTGAGCTCTGGCACCTCATCAAATCAATGCTTCCCTCTGCGAAGGGCCTGTCTATTTATGTTTCCGTTGAGTCATTCTCTTCTTTCAAAAATCACCAATTAGAGAGCACCTCTGTCATTTTTAAGCTTTGCTTTTAATTGTTATTGAGTATGATTTTTACTAGATCTTCTTTGCCATGGATTACAGTGTTCAGTCAGCCCCTGGTCTTTGAAGGTGCTGTGCATTTATGTTTTGCGATCTCTGAAACAGCTAACTAGATACCATTTGTTCATACTGCTTCATGATTGTTTGGATTGAAGTGTTGACGTTTAAAACTTAGTATTATTGACCGCTAGTTGATTATGCCATTGATATGAGTTCCTCTTGAGACCTAAATGTCATTGCTTATGTGGTTAGCTTATGATCTTGCTGAAAATATGAATATGAATTAGACATAATTACAGCAACAAGATCAAACAAAGTTCATAAAAGTTTTTCTTTTGTCTCTTTCAGTTTTTCAATTTAATTGCTTGAGGACAAGAAGGCTTTAAGCTTGGGGGAGTTGATACATCTCCGTCGTATCTACTTTTCCAAACTCTTTTGCCCTTGTTTTGGACTCTAATTTGCATGATTTGAATGGAACTAACCCGGACTAACGATGTTTTCACCAGAATTGCCATGGTGTTGTTTTTGCACAGACATAAAAGTTCTCGGAATGACCTGGAAATTTGCAAGGATTTTTTGTGCAATATATAAAAAATACTAGCGCAAGAATCAACCAGAGGAGTGGAGCGAGGAGCCCACAAGCCCACCAGGCGTGAGACCCCCCTGGGCGCGCCTAGCAGGCTTGTGGGGCCCTTAGAGCTCCACCGCCTCCAACTCCAGCTCTATTTAGTCCCTTTCATCCGAAAAAAAATCAAGGAGGAGAGTTCATCGCGTTTTATGATACGGAGGCGCCGCCACCACCTGTTCTTCCCGTGGAGGGCAGATCTGGAGTCCGTTCTGGGCTCCGGAGAGGGGAGATCGTCACCATCGTCATCACCAACCTTCCTTCATCGCCAATTCCATGATGCTATTCACCGTTCGTGAGTAATCTCATCGTAGGCTTGCTGGACAGTGATGGTTTGGATGAGATCTATCATGTAATCGAGTTAGTTTTGATGGGGATTGATCCCTAGTATCCACTATGTTCTGAGATTGATGTTGCTACTACTTTGCCATGCTTAATGCTTGTCACTAGGGCCCGAGTGCCATGATTTCAGATCTGAATTTATTATGTTCTCGTCAATATATGTGTGTTCTTGATCATATCTTGCAAGTTGTAGTCACCTACTATGTGTTATGACCCGACAACCCCAGAGTGACAATAGCCGGAACCTCTCCCGGAGATGACCATAGTATGAGGAGTTCATGTAATCACTAAGTGATAATGTTTTGTTCCGGTTCTCTATTAAAAAGAGAACTTTAATATCCCGTAGTTTCCATTAGGACCCCGCTGCCACGGGAGGGATGGACAATAGATGTCATGCAAGTTCTTTTCCCTAAGCACGTATGACTACATACAGAATACATGCCTACATTACATTGACGAACTGGAGCTAGTTACATATCTCTCTGTGTTATAACTGTTGCATGATGAATATCATACGACATACTTATCCATCACCGATCCAATGCCTACGAGTTTTTCCTTCTTGTCCTTGCTATGTTACTTTGCCGCTACTGCCGTCACTGCTGCTACTATTACCGCTGCTACTCTTGTTGTCACACTACTTTGCTACTGGCACTTTGCTGCAGATACTAAGTCTTTCAGGTGTGGTTGAATTGACAACTCAACTCCTAATACTTGAGAATATTCTTTGGCTTCCCCTTGTGTCGAATCAACAAATTTGGGTTGAAGACTCTACCCTCGAAAACTGTTGCAATCCCCTATACTTGTGGGTTATAAAATAGCGAGGAGCTCGAGCGCGCTGGGAAGAGGAGGAGCTAATGCGGAACCGTGTTGCAGGGTGTCGCGATCTACGGCGTGGGCCGGCGGCCGGTGCGGCAGCGAATCGAGCGTCGTGCAGGTCGCGCGTCGCTGCCTCTCGCGGCTAGGTCACGAGGTGAGGGCGAGAGGCTAAGCCCGTGCTCATGTCTGCTATTTTTTTGGTTTCCAACCCAGGATGAAATGTTTTCTCACTTTAAAAGAAGGACCGCGGGTTGAATACCTAAAACCTCGGGGGTGCCTTTCTGCAAAACAGTTGTGATGGATGATAGAACCCATCGGTGCTTTATTATTAAGGAGAGATTGGTTGGTCCTGCTCCTTCGCGGAGTTGCACACGATCTTGCCTCTCCGTCGTGTATGTTTTGGATCCATCTTCTAGACCCGACAAAGAAACTCCAGATTGCCTCTTTTGCTGCAGAGTAATGTATACACACGTTTTGTACGGTTGAAGTTTCTTTTAGCTCTCGAGAAGTTGGTTCGTTTACTAATTATTCATTGTAGGTGTTTTGTAACCTTCTATACGACGCAGCCAAGCCTTATTTATTTAATATCTTAAACTTCCATGAATTTGACTGCTACGCTAACTTTATGTAGTTCATATACATAGATAACAAAATGAATCGCAAGTTTTATTAATCTGCATGCTATTTATTATAATTAGAGGTGAGTGAGATTGATATTTATTTACTAATCCCATTCTACCCTTTTCAGGGAAATATTGATTCTTACATGTTAATGGAATCAATGTTCACACATTTGAATGATGTGAACTCACATGAACAAGCGTTCCTTGGTTTCTATCTTGATTTGTGAAGCTCCCAGAGTGCGGCTACACAGCGCATGGACTTGAGGTTCAGGTTGGGAGTATTATAGCAAGAAGTCCATGGTGGATATCTAGAGAGGTCTGCATCAACATGAATGAAGTCTTATATCAGGGCGGAGCTGTAGTCTTGAGAAAATGAGCATTCCTAATGATGGCTGGAGGGCGGTAGCAGCATCTGCAGACGAAACAACCGACAGTTCGATGTTTAAGCAGCGTGCACGAGATAAGATGCAACTTCATCTAGAAAATAAACGCGTTCATATAATTAGTTTAAAGTTCTTTTAGAAGAATAAAAGATGCAATGTGGTCAAAGGACCATGGGCAACACAACTTATGTTAGGAACTTTGTGACTTCTTCTAGAATAGGTAAATCCAACTTATGAATTTCAGCATTTTTTGTTTCTTTTCTTAAAGTATAACCAAAACTTTACATGATGTATTTAGAATTAAAAAGGTGATGTCTCACTTTTTACGATTGCAATATGATATGATTCAAACAATTATTATATTTATCTAAAACTTGCTTATTAGCTGATCCAATGAAGTCCTATCGGTGTAATATTTTTATCTATTGGATGATTTGATTTTTGCATGCTTCTAGATTGACATTTTCTTGATGATCCACGAAATTGGTTATTATGTTCAGTGGAAGTACAAAGTTCCTTTTCTTTTCACCAAATACCGTGACAATATGTACAATGGATAACTTAATGTCAATTGTGACCATGCATGGCAAAATAACTACATTACTTGCTCTCACACTCCGAGGTTGGGACTCCCATGTAGTCTTCATTTAGTAATGTTCTGCCGCAATATTCAGTTCGAGTGCAGTTTTGTTTGCACGTTCATTTGACAATTTGAAATAGAAATTTCATCTTTGATTCATGTCGTGGGAACGAGCCTGACAGTAGAGGTTAGGGGTACATAAGGAAAGGGCAGAGTCCTAGCTACGACGAGATTGTACACACGGATGTATGAGTTCAGACCCCTCTCGTGGAGGTAACAACCCTATGTCTTAGTGCTCGGGAGCTTGTGTTGTGTGGAATGTGTGAGTTACAAGTGGTGCGAACCCTGGTGCCAGAGGGGACGGGTGTCATATATAGATTGCACTGCCCCTCGTGAATACCCGGCAACCAAGGGTTCGATCATTGTAATAAAGGTGAACGTTGCTGATAACGTATGTAATAAATGCTACTTATGGCGACCAGTCGAACGCCTGCCCGTTGGCTTCCCTAGAGTGGCTTCTAATCTTCTCCGGTCGACTGACTTCTGGTTCTTTCGAGTGAAAGTCAACTGTCGAATGGAGGGAGAAACCTCCGAGTGGATGTTCTATCGAGTTACTCATGCGCCATGGTGAGTTCAGTTGGAGTCTTCCTCGTAATCTTTAAGTTCTCTAATGTAGTGTCCTTGGGTAGGGCATATAGATCAAGCCTAAGACCCTACCGTAGGTACATAGACCCATCATTAGCCCCTGAATGGATCGGGGTTTGCGTGAAAAAGGGTCGATGTAGATTCCGATAAGACACACAAATTCCGAATGCATTTTAGGGCTTCACAGAAGTTTGCGTCGATTGGTGTCTTTGTCATTCACCCTGATCGGTTCTATTTTGAAATGCATCCAAGTGAATTTGAGCACGAAATTACGTTCGAGTGGTCAGCAGGGTCTCTTGGTGCGATGGGTTACTTTGTCAGGCCCGGATTTTACGGGATTCGCAAATTTGGTAAGCACGCATCGCGCGACAATGACGTAATGACCAGGGCAAGTGGGGGCATGACGCCTCTATTTTCGTGCCGTATTTAACGCCATCTACTACGCTTCCTCTGAAATTGGGATACATAGAGATCCGGTGGGCCCATAGGTCAGCTATCCACTCGGGCATCTACAAGATGGGACGGCGCAAGGGCCGGTACAATGCTCGTCCTCCATTCCCCTCTTTTCGTCTGCCTCCTCTGCTTCACGCGCGCCGCTCAGCTCCGCCTCGTCGACCATTGTCGTGATAATGAAGGGGAAGACGAAGAAGCTCAAGCGCGCCAAGAAGGGAGCCAAGGCGAAGAAGCCGTCGGTTGCCCGGTCCACGACATCGTCGGGGTGGATACAAGGGGACTTCCTTCGGTCGACCATCACGGTGGGGGACGTCCAAAACCTCGTCGCCGACGGGCTGATAGCCGGTGGGTCTTGGAGGCTGCCGGAGGGAGAGACCAAGCCGGAGCCGCGTGAAGGCGAGCAAGTCCTCCTCCTCACCCACGTCGAGCGAGGTTTTTCTCTGCCTCCCCATCCGTTCGTCCGTGGGTTCTTGAATTTCTTCGGCGCACAACTTCACCATTTCCCTCCGAATGCCATTGCATATCTTGCTGGATTCACAACACTGGGTGAATGCTTCTTGGGATGCCCCCCTCACTAGGGCTTATTCAAACACATCTTCACCATCCTGTCTCAGTCAGTCAAAAGGGTCAACCCTAGTGATAGTAAGACCCATGTCATCTAGCTATGCGGTGGCCTGGGACTCCAAAAGAGGAGCAGGAGTGCGTTTCCGTCGATGACCTTTCCTGAACCTATTCGGGGCTGGCAGTCAACTTGGTTTTAGTGTAAAGATGTTGCATCTCCCAATATGTTGACTGGCCTTCCCCACTTCACATTGGAGCGACCCACTACTCCCAGAACATTGTACGTGACAAAGGGAGAGAAAGTCCAGGTAGGAATTTTAGTGAATGCAGTAGTAGATTTGATGCGTGGCGGAGTGACTGGTATGGACCTACTAGAGGTGTTTCTCAGTCGGCGAATCCTGCCCCTTCAAGCGACGGACCGCACTATATGGCACTATTCAGCGCCGAAGACACCACTCGGACACATCCAGAGGAAGTCTCTGAGGAGACTGTTGCGCAATGGCTCAGAAGCATCACTGGAGCGTGTGACAACCCTCTGGGAGAAAATCGAATTCTGACCTTCTCTATCGCGAACCCATCACCGAACCTAGTGAGTTATATCTTTGCCGAATGTTTTCATATTTCGTCGAGTGATTGGTCTTTAGCCAACTGACTTTACTGTTTGTATCTTGCATGAGTAAACGAACATGTATTCGCCCGTGCTAAAGGGTGAACAGCCTGATGATGGAGAAGAGACCGCGGAGGGAAACGTGGACATTAATTACGCCGGGGACAGTGAATACGGTGAGGATGACTTGGAGGAGAGCGAGGAAGAGGTTCAGTCTCCTCCGTGCATCGAGCATCAATCCAAGCAGTGCCAAAACCTAGCGGTTATCCCAAGAGGAACCTTGGCATCGAGCACTGGGAATCTGAAGCGTGACCAGGCCGCAACATCTGGGTCAACTGAAAAGGCTGCAAAACAGCCCAGGTATGATGCATCAAAACCTCGAAAGGCTCATCCCTGTATGAAGATCGCTATGGCCGTCACCTCAAAGTGAGTGTTCATTTTCCATCTTCTGTTGTTGTGGAAGTTCATTTCTTTGTTGAACGAGTGGAATTTCTTTGCCAGAGCTACTACCTCGGTGATGACGCCTCCGCGAGATGAAGAGGGGCATATGGAAGTGGACACTGCTGATGCGGCCACCTCTCAACAAGGTATAACAAGTCTTCACCCTAATCTGTTTTTTGGAGTCGATTCGTCGATTGAATAAGTTAACATTGTCGATTGGCAGCTACAGACGTCATCCACGTGGAAGACGATGGGGAGCCACATCAGGGTGCGGGGTGAAGGTGTGACCTTGGGCACCCCACGTGTACGCGCTCGGAGGACATCGTCGGGCAGGCGCCTCGCAGGTCGACTGTTGCATTGTCTCAAGAACTTGGCAAATCTTCCTGAGCCAAAGTTGGACTTGAGGTTCAGTTGTCGAATGCTCCGCTAGCAACTTCAACTGTTGTGGTCTCAGCGCCAATTGGGCAACTTCAGGCAACTCTTGTGACCCCAGCTGCAGCACTGACTCATCTAACACCCTCGTTCTCTCTGCACCGTGTCCCAGAGGACTAGACTAGAGCTAGTAAAGAGGCCATGATCCAGGCTGAGCAAATGATGATGCAAGCGAAGGAGGCATACGAGGCCAACAAGTTGGCTTATGATGCCAGCTCAACACTTCGTGCCAATGTCCGAGTAAGTGCGATTGTAAGTTCATTTCTGGTTGAATTCATGTCCATATTGACTCTACACCGACTAGGTGTTTACTTTTGGTGCATACTTGTTTGTTTTCACCTCGAGTAGATCAGGTCTTAGTCGATTAGTTTCTGGTCCAATGGGGCACGCTGAGTGCACTCAGTGGGTGTAGTCCCCGAGACCGCTGTCGAATGGCGGTGACGTCAACACGGGTCTTAAATTTGTTTTGATGGTCACTTGGCACTCGACAGGCTGGACCTGGTCGAGTGATAGTAGGTCTAGTGGGGGCACGCTGAGTGCACCGACTCGGTTTAGTCCCCGAGATTGCCGTCGAGTGCTTGCATCGGCGGGGGTCTGATAGAGACAAGTTTGCATGTTTGCTCTCTTTTTGTTACTCGGCAGGTCGGACCTGGTCGATTGGTGTCGTATCCAGTGGATAAATATTAGTGTCGACTGAACTACTTCTTTGCTGATTTCAGAAAACCTGTGAGCTTGGGACTAAGTACGTCGACCTAGAGAAGGAGAAAAACCAGCTTCAGCTGGATCTAAAGGTGACCAAGAATGACCTAGACCACGCACAGACCAAGCTGAAGACCTTGGGAGGTAATCCTTGTCGACCAATTGGACTATCACTTTCATCTTCTATCCTTTGAATAGAGTGTCCACACTCGAACAGACGTGCGTGATGAGAACTGCCAACTCCAAGTGTGATTCAACAATGTTATTTCTTTAGACACCGTGAAGAAGGCGCTTGAAGATAAAGATAAGGCACAACCTGATGCTCAGAAGGTGGAGAGGGAGAAAACCGAGGCCGCTGACACTACAGGAATCAGACTCTTTGCCGTCTGCCATAACAGACGGCAAAGGGGTGTTCCACGGACGGCAAAGGCCTTTGCCGTCAGCTTCCTATCGGCAAAATTTCTGCGACACTTTCGAGGACAAACTACCTTCTTTGTCGTGTGCCACCACAAAGAGGACCACAAATACCTTTGCCATCTGCCATCTGTCGAAGCAGACGGCAAAGACATGTACACGAAAGCCGAGAGGCAACTACTCCGTTAGGTGGTTAATGGAGTATTTGTCGTGTGCCTCTCTCAGCCTCTTTGTCGCCTGCCTCTCTCAGGCTCTTTGTCGTCTGCCTCTCTCAAGCTCCTTGTCATCTCATTTTTAGCAAGTCTTTGTGGTCCACCTCTCTCAGGCTCTTTGTCGTGTGCCTCTCTTAGTCTTTTTGCCATCTATTTTCTCTGTCTTTATCGTCTGCCTTCCAAGGCAGCAGACGGCAAAGTAACCATATAAGCCAGCCCCATCTTGCCCCAGGTTGCACAGCTGGCTGCCACGTGGCCTCTTTGCCGTCTGCTACCTGATGGCAAAGGCCTATGCCATCGGCTGGCAGACGGCAAAGAGCCCATATTGTCACTTTTTTGTTTGTTTTTTGTTATTTCACAACACATATATATAGAAACTCTATTCGTCACCCAAGGTACAAAATAATTTATTCTTCACCCCGGTAATCTTACGATTGTTTTATAAATAAATTACATCTAAAATACATATAATTATTTTGATATTGATCCAGTACGTCAAATTTGATGTAAAAAAGTTAAAAATATAGGTCATAAGACCAGAAAAATCGTATTTCATGTATATTTTACACTATGTTTTTATATTTGTAATTTGATGTGAGATAAAATATTTTTCGTGGTGACTATATATTTTCTTACGGTCTCTTTTCACGACGGAAATAAGAAAAAAATTGGAAAATAAAATTATGGTGCATTGATGTGAAAATAGAGGGGGTGAAGAATAACTATTCTTCACCCAAGGTGACGAATAGTCAATCCCTATATATATATATATATATATATATATTTCACAGCACATATATAGTTGACAACACATATATAATATACATACAATGTTCATCAATGTCGTTTGTTCATCAATCACAACCCATATATCAACAGAACCAACATACAATGCTTTAAACTATTCATCCATATATACATATACATATAATTCCACATTATCATCAACTCAAATGAAAAAAAACTAAAGCACACCATCAATGCCAGCTTCCATGTAGTACATCTAATCTGCAAAATGGGAATAAGAAAGTTAGAAGAAAAAGAATAACAATATATGACATTTTGAGCTTATTATGTCATTTTGGAGGAAAATAAGCTAAGTATATGACCTTTTTGAGCGAACAAAGGTTCTTATGCATTTTTTGTCCTAACTAAGCTAATTATGTCATTTTAGAGGAAAACAAGCTAAGTATATAATATTTATGAGCTAACCAAGGTTCTTATGCCATTGTGAGCTTATTATGTCATTTAAGAGGAAGATACGCTAAGTTATGAGCTAATCAAGGTTCTTGTGATGTTTTACCTAACTAAGGTAATTATGTCATTTTGGAGCTAAAGTAGCTAATTATGTCATTTTGGAGCTAAAATAGCTAATTATGTCTTTGTTGGGGAAAATAAGCTAAGTAGAAGATGAAACGGGAGAAGAAAGAAGAGAAGAAGAAGGAGAAGAAAAAGGAGGAGAATAAGAAGAAGGAGCAGGAGGACGAGAAGGGGGAGAAGGAGGAGGAGGAGGAGGAGGAGGAGGAGAACAACAACAAGAAGAAGAACAATAAGAAGAGAAGAAAGGAAGAAGAAGAAGAGAAGAAAAGAAGAAGAAGGCGAAGGAGTCCTCCTTCTCCTTCTTATTCTCCTTCTTCTCTTCTTCTTCTTCTTCTTCTTGTTCTTATTCTTCTTCTTCTTCCTTCTTTCCATTTTTCCTCCTTCTTTCCATTTTTCCTCCTTCCCCTTCTTCTTCTCCTTTTTCTTCTTTTCTTCTTCTCTTCTTCTTCTTCTTCCTTCTTTTCATTTTTCCTCTTTCTTCTTCTTCTCTTCTCCTCTTCTTGGAGCTAAATTAGCTAATTATGTCATTTTGGAGCTAAATTAGCTAATTATGTCATTTTGGAGCTAAATTAGCTATGTATGTCTTCTAGGAGCTAAACTAGCTAATTATGTCATTTTGGAGCTAAATTATCTAATTATGTCATTGCTGGAAAAAATAAGCAAAGGATAAGATGAAAGATGAGAAGAAAGAGTAGGAGAAGGAGAAGAAGAAGAAGAAGGAGGAGTAGAAGGAGGAGAAGGAGGAGGAGGAGAAGAAGAAGAATGAGAGGGAAAGGATATGTCATTTAGTAGGAAAAGCTTATTATGTCATTTAGGATGAAGATACGCTAAGTTATGAGCTAACCAAGGTGCTGGTGATATTTTTTACCTAACTAACCTAATTATGTCATTTTGGAGCTGAAGTAGCTAATTATGTCATTTTGGAGCTAAATTAGCTAATTATGTCTTTGTTGGGGCAAATAAGCTAAGTAGAAGATGAAACAGGAGAAGAAAGAAGAGAAGAAGAAGGAGAAGAAAAAGGAGGAGAATTAGAAGGAGGAGGAGGACGAGAAGGGGAAGAAGGAGGAGGAGGAGGAGAAGAAGAAGAAGAACAAGAAGAGAAGAATAAAATAAGAAGAAGGAGAAGAAGGAGAAGGAGAAGAAGGAGAAGGAGAAGAAGTAGAAGGGGTCTCCTTCTTCTCCTCCTCCTTCTTCTCCTTCTCCTTCTTATTCTCCTTCTTATCTTCTTCTTCTTCTTCTTCTTCCTCTTTTTCTTCTTCTTCTTCTTCTTCTTCCTTCTTTTCATTTTTGCTCTTTCGTATTCTCCTCTTCTCCTCTTCTTGGAGCTAAATTAGCTAAGTACGTCTTTTTGGAACTAAATTAGCTAATTATGTCATTTTGGAGCTAAATTATCTAAGTATGTCTTCTTGGAGCTAAACTAGATAATTATGTCATTTTGGAGGTTTGTTGAGGAAAATAAGCTAAGGATAAGACGAAAGAGGAGAAGAAAGAGGAGGAGAATGTGAATAATAAGAATAAGAAGAAGAAGAGGAAGGAGGAGGAGGAGGAGGAGAAGGAGGAGAAGAAGAAGAAGAAGGAGAGGAAAAGGGTATGCCATTTAGGAGGAAGATACGCTAAGTTATGAGCTAACAAAGGTTCTTGTGATGTTTTTACCTAACTAAGGTAATTATGTCATTTTGGAGCTAAATTAGCTTATTATGTCATGTTGGATCTAAATTAGCTAATTATGTCTTTGTTGGAGAAAATAAGCTAAGTAGAAGATGAAAGAGGAGAAGAAAGAAGAGAAGAAGAACGAGAAGTAAAAGTAGAAGAAGAATAAGGAGGGGGAGGAGGAGGAGGAGAAGGAGAAGGAGGAGGAGGCGGAAGAGGAGGAGGAGAAGAAGAAGAATAAGAAGAAGAAGAAGAAGAAAAGAAGAAGAGAATAAGGAGAATAATAATAAGAAGAAAATAAGAAGGAGAAGAAGGAGAAGGAGGAGAAGGAGGACTCCTTCTCCTTCTTCTCCTCCTTCTCCTTCTTCTCCTCCTCATTCTTCTCCTTCTTCTTCTTTTCTTCTTCTCCTTCTTCTTCCTTATTATCATTTTACTCTTTCTTCTTCTCCTCTTATCCTCTTCTTGGAGCTAAATTATCTAAGTATGTCTTTTTGGAGATAAATTAGCTAATTATGTCGTTTTGGAGCTAAATTAGATTAGTATGTCTTCTTGGAGCTAAACTAGCTAATTATGTCATTTTGGAGCTAAATTAGCTAATTATGTGATTGTTGGGGAAAATAAGCTAAGGGGAAGATGAAAGAGGAGAAGAAACAGGAGGAGAAGGAGAAGAGGAAGAAGAAGAGGAAGAAGAAGAAGAAGAAGAAGAAGAAAGAGGAGGGGGAGGAGGAGAAGAAGGAGAGGAAAAGGATATGTCATTTAGGAGGAAAAGCTTATTATGTCATTTAGGAGGAAGGTATGCTAAGTTATGAGCTAACAAACGTTCTTGTGATATTTTCTACCTAACTAAGCTCATTATGTCATTTTGGAGCTAAAGTAGCTAATTATGTCATTTTGGAGCTAAATTAGCTAATTATGTCATTTTGGAGGATAATTAGCTAAGTATGTATTTGTTGGGAAAATAAGCTAAGGAGAAGAAGAAAGAAGAGAAATTAGCTAATTACGTCATTTTGGAGCTAAATTAGCTAATTACGTCATTTTGGAGCTAAATTAGCTAATCATGTGAGAAATGAACTAGAGAAAACTTACCGTCGTGCTCCTCTAGGAGAAGCACGAGGGTTGCTCGGGCCGGTTGCGTTTGGAGACGGTTTCCCTGGAGAAGGGTCGTGTGATCCCGCTCGGGAGCTATTCTGCACAAAAGATATTTTGCAATGTCTCGTTTGTATGATGACACTCAAATTTTAGTACTAGTTTATAATAACCATTGAAAAGAAACTCACGGTTCATTCGCAGAAAAGACAGGCATCGGTGGAGGGGGCTGGCCGATCGTCTCGGACATAGATTGCACATTTGGTTTTGAAAAGTCGGTCGTATTAGTTAGTAATGAAACCGACATTACATGCATGATTTGGCTAATGTGAAATAGGAACTTACCACAATAAGCTCATACATGGCGAGGTGACCCGCATCATTCCGGGCCCTGTCCTCTGCTACGGCAACAAAAGTCCATCCTTGGCGTGTAGGAATTCTTCTTGTTACTTCTCTGGTTTGCGTCGGTTTTTCCCTTGAAGAGGAAAGGGTGATGCAGCACAGGAGGAGTAAGTATTTCCCTCAGTTTGAGAACCAAGGTATCGATCCAGAAGGAGGGCCTCGTCAAGTAGAAAGTACCTGCCAAACACAAACAAGCTTGCACCCAACGCTTCAAAGGGGTTGTCAATCCCTTCAAGATTGTTTGCAAAGTGAGATCTGAAGGCGGAAAGTGCAACGAAGTAAAAATTGTAAGGATGAAAATATGGTGTGGAGTAAACCCTGGGGGCCATAGTGTTCACTAGAGGCTTCTCTCATAATAGCAAATATCACAGTGGGTGAACAAATTACTGTCGAGTAATTGATAGAACCGCGCAAAGTTATGACGATATCTAAGTCAATGATCATACATGTAGGCATCACGTCCGAGACAAGTAGACCGATACTTTCTGCATCTACTACTATTACTCCACACATCGACCGCTATCGAGCATGCATCTAGTGTATCGAGTTCATGACGAACAGAGTAACGCCTTAAGCAAGATGACATGATGTAGAGGGATAATCTCAAACCAATGATGAAAACCCCATCTTTTTACCCTTGATGGCAACAACATGATGTGTGCCTCGCTACCCCCTCTGTCACTGGGTAAGGTCACCGCACGGTATGAACACAAAACCAAGCACTTCTCCCATTGCAAGAATCATGGATCTAGTTGGCCAGACAAAACCCACAACTCAAAGAGAATTACAAGGATATGAAATCATGCATAAGAGATATCAGAAGAAACTCAAATAAGATTCATAGATAATCTGATCATAAATCCACAATTCATCGGATCTCGACAAACACACCGCAAAATAAGATTACATCGGATAAATCTCCATGAATATCATGGAGAACTTTGTATTGAAGATCCAAGAGAGAGAAGAAGCCATCTAGTTACTAGCTATGGCCCCGTAGGTCTATGGTGAACTACTCACGCATCATCGAAGTGGTCATGGTGTTGATGAAGAAGCCCTCCGTGTCCGAATCCCCCTCCGACAGGGCACCAGAACATGCCCCAGATGGGATCTTGCGGAGACAGAAGCTTGCGGCGACGGAAAAGTGATTTCGATGATCTCCTGGTTTTTTTGGGATTTTTAGGGAATTTATAGGTGCAACCCCTAGGTCAGGGGGCGCTCAGGGGGCCCACAAACATGGATGGCGCGGTCTCCCCCCTGGCCGCGGGGTGGGGGCTTGTGGGGCCCCTAGGGCTCCCATGCCTTGGCTCCCAAGCTCCCCGATCTTCTTCCGTTCCAGAAAAAATCTTTTCGGGGATTTTCTTCCGTTTGGACTACGTTTCAAAATCTCCTCTGAAAGTGGTCAAAATCATGGAAAAACAGGAACTGACACTTGGCACTGAGTTAGTAACTTAGTCCCAAAAATATATAAAAGGCATGCAAAACATCCAAAGTTTGACAAAATAATAGCATGAAACCATCAAAAATTACGGATACGTTGGAGACGTATCATCCTCCTCCAACAACCGAGTCGTGTTCCAGCCCCTCTCCTCAAGGGCATCCTGAAGAGCAGCCTGGTTTGCAACTCTCTCTTTCTCAAGAGTAGCCTGGTTTGCCGCTCTCTCCTTCTAAAGAGCAGCCTGCAACATCATTCCTCGTTACCAGTATAATGATCGATGTCCACACACACAATGAAATGGATGAAAGTTCTCTGAGTCCGTACAACTAACCTCGATGGCAAGATCAACTGGCCGTGGACGAGGTGTTATCTCAGGACAGGAGCTCGACTGGCATGCCTTGATCTTTGGGAGAGTGAGTGGACAACGTATTATCCCATCTCCAATGGCTATCGAGCCATGGGGCCTCCCGCCGCCAGATATCATCACCGGCTCTGAATCCAAAGGTTCCTCGCTCACGTTAAAGTCCTCCCCTTTCCTAGCCTTCCCCGCGTTCCTGTATTTCACGAGCTTGCGGTGGGAGGAGATGTTGGTGAACATCTCTGGATGATCCAGGTCAGACTCATAGAATGCCTTGGTCTTCTTGTAGGAGGCGGTATGGGCCATGACATAAAGGTCATACAACTCTCGCACCTCCGTCTTATTGTGAGACGCCTAAAAGAGATGAAAAAGTATTAGTAAAGGTCTCAAGCTAGCATGAAGAATTAATTGCATGAATAAGGAAGAAAACCACGTACCCAGTTCCGTCTGAACTGAATTAAGTTGGCGCTCCCTTGATGGTGTGGCACACCAACCATTTCGGCACGCCGCTCCTCTGGATTGTCGTGGACGGCTCGCCAGTTGCCTGTGCACCACTCATCCACCAACGCCTCCCAACAATCAATATTATCCACACACCATCTCGGGGGCACCTATAAGTTAGTAAAAAGAATTTTGAGCGCTACACGTACGAATCAAATCAAGATAACTACGTACAAGGACTTAAGAATTGGTAATTACCTTCATGTACTGCTCCTTCTTCATATACATTCCTCGGCAGTCCTTCTTCTCCTTTTTAACACCACGCGTGGCGTAGTAGTCTCGAATAGCCTGCGGCCGAGCCTCGTGGCGCAAGTTTTGTAATAGCCGCCTGCACTCGGCCTCGAGAACATTGGCCGCCGCCTCGTCATATCCCTCCTCACACCTGTAGAAGGCGTGCAATCAAATGAGACAACACCGATTAGTACAATAATTAGCTATATTGTTAAATTTAGATTGTATAAAAGGATAATTTACCTGGAAGGTTTTGATCACCATCTTGGCCCTCGTGTGGCACAAGACACCATCTATAATCTCCTCCGGTGGGGCCTGTGCAGCCTGGTAGTGCTCCCAGGTAAATCCTAGTGTAGGAACCTGACCCTCACCGGGCAACGTGACAAACCCCGGGAAATTTGTCCGGCAAAACACACCAAGGATGATGTTCAGCTTGCGTACTCCAAGGGGGTGTATCCAACCCTTGCAGTATGACCAGGTCAACACATTACATATTTGAAGAAACTTGAAGGCAAAAGGTAAAAAAGTAGTAAATGCACTTGCCTCTCCCCTTTAGGCTTAATCACCAGCCTTTGCTCGCGGGTCGCCGGTACGACCGGGAGACGTCGACTACAATGCTTGTACACGGTGACCCCGTCCACCACGTCGCCCTCACTAGCCGTAGAGTCATCCCCGCCACCAACAGAATGGCCACCCGGCCCCTTGGTCCGATCCGGCCCCTCGGCCCAATCCAGCGAGGCACCCCATCCGGACGTCTCCACATTAGCCAAAGCCTGTGTGGCGGGAGTCTCCTGGGATGTAGCCTCAGGAATCGAAGTCTCATGGGCCGAATGCCCGTCGACCCCAGGCTCCTAGACCGGAGTGTCATGGGCCGAATGCCCATCGACTCGAGGCACCTGGATCGGAGTCCCCATAACATCCACCACACACGGGTCCACCATAGTGGCCCTGTGCTCGGGTGAATGAGATGGTGGTGGTGGCAAGGATGGCGTAGCAGTCCGCCTACCTCTCCCGCAGCCACGTCATGTACCTTTCCCCTTCTTCCCTGCCCGACCTCCTCTCAGAGTGGGAAACACCGCCGATGAATAAGCAGCCACCGAGAGATAGGGGTGGAATGGAAGTACCACCCCTCGCGTGGCCCGCCGACGAATAAGAACCCGCCGAGCGATCTGGACCCGCCCCCACCATGTTTCAACACCTCCATGATAAAGAGTAAAAGAAATTAGTACAACATAAAAAAATACCTGACGTGAATAAAAATATGTACATATATAATTTAAGTTGGGATGCATAAAATTAAAAATACTATGGATCAATAAATGCATAATCATCATCACTATCATGCGTTTCATCATGAATGACGTGCTCATCGGGTTCAACGGAATGAACTTGTGGAAGTCCTTTGTGTAATTGGTCAAGCACTGACAGGTCATCCGCAGCAGTAACCTCTTCTAGTTTCGCCTCTGCTTGTTCCAACTCATGGGTGAAGTCGGATTCACTATTGTTGTCTACTTCCATGTTCTTGGATGAAGAACGGCGGTTGAAACTTTTATTGGAAAGACGTATTCTTGGAAGAATTCTCCGGCATATGTGTCTGGGTTAATGTGAGGTTCATAATCCTCTTCATCTGGGGGAGGTGGTCTAACACAGTGATACGTCCATTTTGCATCATGCTTACATGTTGATATTTATTTATTTTTGGGCTGTTATATTACTTGTGGTACCATATTTATGCCTTTTCTCTCTTATTTTGCAAGGATTATTTGAAGAGGGAGAATTCAGGCAGCTGGAATTCTAGACTGGAAAAGGAGCAAATCCAAGTCCACTATTCTACACATCTCCAAATGCCCTGAAAATTTACGTGGATTTTTTCTGGAATATATTAAAAATACTAGGCGAAAGAACTACCGGAGGGGGGCCACTAGGGACCCACAAGCCCCCACATCACCACCACCCCCCTGGTGTAGGTGGGCAAGCTTGTGGGCTGCCTGAAGGCCCACTAGCCCCCTCTTTTGCTATATGAACCGTCCTTCCCTGGAAAAAATCATAAGGGAGCTTTTTCATGGTTTCGCCGCCGCCACGGGGCGGAACTTGAGTAGATCCAATCTAGAGCTCCGGCAGGACGATCTTGCCGGGGAAATTTCCCTCCCGGAGGGGGGAATCGTCTCCATCGTCACCACCAAGACTCCTCTCGTCGGAGGGGAGGTATCTTCATCAACATCTTCATCAGCACCATCTCCTCTCCAATCCCTAGTTCATCTCTTGTAACCAATCTCCGTCTCGCAACTCCGATTGGTACTTGTAAGGTTGCTAGTAGTGTTGATTACTCTTTGTAGTTTATGCTTGTTGGATTATTTGGTGGAAGAGTTTATGTTCAGATCCTTGATGCTATTCATTACACCTATGGTCATGATTATGATTATGTCTTCTGAGTAGTCACTTTTGTTCCTGAGGACATGGGATAAGTCATGCTGATAATGGTCATGTGAATTTGATATTCGTTCGGTATTTTGATATGATGTATGTTGTTTTTCCTCTAGTGGTGTTATGTGAACGTCGACTACATAAAAGTTCACCATATTTGGTCCTAGAGGAATGCATTGGGAGGTAGTAAGTAGATGATGGGTTGCTGGAGTGACAGAAGCTTAAACCCCAGTTTAGGCGCTGCTTCGTGAGGGGCTGATTTGGATCCACTAGTTTAATGCTATGGTTAGACTTTGTCTTAATTCTTCTTTTGTAGTTGCGGATGCTTGCAAGAGAGGTTAATCATAAGTGGGATGCTTGTCCAAGTAAGGGCAGTACCCAAGCGCCGGTCCACCCACATATCAAACTATCAAAGTAACGAACGCGAATCATATGAACATGATGAAACTAGCATGACAGAAGTTCCCGTGTGTCCTCGTGAGCGTTTTTCCTCCTATAAGACTTTGTTCAGGCTTGTCCCTTGCTACAAAAGGGATTGGGCCACTTGCTGCACCGTTGCTACTACTTGTTACATGTTACTCTTTGCTTGCTACATTTCACCTTGCTACACAATTACCTGTTACTGCTACTTTCAGTGCTTGCAGTTATTACCTTGCTGAAATCCATCTATCAGAGCCTTCTGCTCCTCGTTGGATTTCACACTCTTACTTATAGAAAGGACTATGATTGATCCCCTATACTTGTGGGTCATCAAGACTCTTTTCTGGCGCCGTTGTCGGGGAGTGAAGCATCTGTGGTAAGTGGAAATTGGTAAGGAAACATTTATATACTGTGCGGAAATTTATTGTCACTTGTCACTATGGAAACTCTTCCTTTGACGAGTTTGTTCGGGGTATCTTCACCATGAACGGAAGCACGAGGAGCTGCTCCTCGACCTGAGGTACCTACTGAAAATATCTTTTATGAAATTCCTTTGGGTATGATTGAGAAATTTCTCGCTAATCCTTTTACACGAGATGGATCTTCACATCCAGACTTTCATCTAATCTATGTAGATGAAGTTTGTGGTTTATTTAAGCTTGCAGGTTTGCCCGAGGATGAGGTAAAGCAGAAAGTATTTCCTTTATCTTTGAAGGATAAGGCGTTGACATGGTATAGGCTATGTGATGATGCTGGATCATGGGGCTACAATCGGTTGAAATTGGAATTTCATCAAAAGTTCTATCCTATGCATTTAGTACATCGTGATCGGAACTTTATTTATAACTTTTGGCCTCGTGACAGGGAAAGAATAGCTCAAGCTTGGGGGAGGCTTAAATCAATGCTATATTCATGCCCCAATCATGAGCTCTTGAGAGAAATCATCACTCAAAACTTCTATGCTCGGCTTTCTCATGAAGATCGTACCATGCTTGACACTTCTTGTACCGATTCTTTTATGAAGAAGGATATTGATCACAAGTGGAATTTATTGGAGAGAATCAAGCGCAACTCTCAAGATTTGGAGCTGGAGGAAGGTAAGGACTCAGGTATGAACTTCCAGTTTAATTGCGTTAAATCTTTTGTTGAGACAAACACTTCTAGAGATTTTAGCGCTAAGTATGGACTTGACTCTGAGATAGTAGCTTCTCTATGTGAATCTTTTGCTGCTCATGTTATACTTCCCAAAGAGAAGTGGTTTAAATATCGTCCTCCTGTAGAAAGAAACATAGCCAAAACCAATCTAGTTGAGGAGAAAATCGTAGCTTTTAGTGATCCTGTTGTTCCTTGTGCTTACACTGAGAAACCACCATACCCTACTAGGATGAAGGATTGTTCTAAAGCTCAAACTGTGATACGTAGGGGTTACATTAGACCACTTGCACCCCCTGAGGAGATTAGAGTTGAACCTAGTGTTTCTATTATCAAAGATCTCTTAGCCGAAGACATACACGGGCATGTTATTAAATTCTGTGAGGACTCCGCTAGAATTGCTAAACCTCACGCGAAAGACAAGCACGGACCTGTAGTTGGCCTGCCCGTTGTTTCTGTTAAGATAGGAGATCACTGTTACCATGGTTTATGTGATATGGGAGCTAGTGTTAGTGCAATACCCTGTTCTCTCTATGATGAAATCAAAGATGAGATTGCACCTGCTGAGATAGAACCCATTGATGTCACTATCACGCTAGCTAATAGAGACACTATCTGCCCTTTGGTAATTGTGAGAGAAGTAGAAGTCATGTGTGGTAAGACGAAGTATCCTACTGATTTCCTCATCCTTGGTACTGGACAAGATAGCTTTTGTCCCATCATATTCGGTAGACCCTTTCTCAACACTGTCAATGCTCACATTGATTGCATTAAGCAGACTGTCATAGTAAGTTTCGAGGGTGTGTCTCATGAATTTAACTTCTCCAAGTTTGGAAGACAACCCCATGAAAGAGAGTCGTCTGGTAGGGATGAAATCATTGCTCTTGCCTCTATTGCCGTACCGCCTACGGATCCTTTAGAGCAATACCTGCTTGAGCATGAAAATGATATGCATATGGAGGAGAGAGATGAGATAGATAGAATTGTCTTAGAACAACATCCTATTCTCAAGAATAATCTGCATGTTGAACTGCTTGGTGATCCTCCCCCACCAAAGGGTGGTCCTGTATTCGAGCTTACGAGCTATATAATAAAGAGTGTCTTAGGCAAGGGCTTTGCTTTGTGCCATGATCAATAGTATGAAAAGAACGATAGCATGAAAGATCATGAGACGATCTTATGGAAGGTGATAACTTCACTTATGACAAGTATGATGATTGAAACTTGTTGAGAATAAATCAACATAGACATTAGTCATTATTGCAATTAATAAGAAGTAATAAGTAAATAGAGGCTCACATATAAATATATCATCTTAGACACTTTTTACAATTGTGAGCACTCACCAAACTATTACATGCCTAGGAGTAGATGTTGGACAAGGAAGACAACATAATGAATTGTGTTTGCTTGGTTCCAAACAATGTTATATGATTAGAGATCCCTTAGCATGTGACGATTGCTTCCACCTCATATTAGCCAAAACTCCCGCACCAAGTAGAGATACTACTTGTGCATCCATAAACCTCCAACCAGTTTTGCCATGAGAGTCCACCATACCTACCTATGGATTGAATAAGATCCTTCAAGTAAGTTGTCATCGGTGCAAGCAATAAAAATTGCTCTCTAATATGTATGATCTATTAGTGTGTGGAAATTAAGCTTTGTACGAACCTGTGATGAGGAAGACATAAAAGTGACAAACTGCATAATAAAGTTCTTTATCACAGGAGGCAATATAAAGTGACGTTCCTCCGAACTAAGAGGACACGCATCCAAACCTCAAAAGCGCATGACAACCTTTGCTTCCCTCTGCGAAGGGCCTATCTTGTACCTTTACCTTTTACCCTTGTAAGAGTCATGGTGATCATCACCAATTCCCTTTTTGCCTTTGTCTTGGCTACCATCACATGTTTAGGAAAGATCTATATTCATATATCAACTTGGGGTTGAGTACTCATGCTTTATTATTGTTGACTTTACCCTTGAGGTAAACCTTTGGGAGGCAAAACTATAAGCCCCTATCTTCCTCTGTGTCCAGCTGAAACTTTGACACCATGAGTACCACGTGAGTTATAACCATTGTGGAAAACAAAAGAGATGATTGAGTATGTGGGTTTGCCTTACAAACTCTTATTTGACTCTTTCTGATGTTGTGATAAATTGCAATTGCTTCAATGACTATGGATTATTGTTGGTTACTTCTCGGTAAGGTTTTTTGCTTCATGCTTTGCTTTGTGAAGGAATTGTTACTTTCCCATAAGAATCTTTATGATATATTGCTGTTCTATGTGTGATCATGATGCCCTCATGTCCGTATTATGTTTTATCGACACCTTCGTCCCCAAACATGTGGACATGTTTATGGAACTTGGTTTTCGCTTGAGGACAAGCGAGGTCTAAGCTTGCAGGAGTTGATACGTCCATTTAGCATCATGCTTTCATGTTGACATTTATTGCTTTTTGGGCTGTTATATTACTTGTGGTACCAAATTTATGCCTTTTATCTCTTATTTTGCATGGATTATTTGACGAGGGAGAATTCAGGCAGCTGGAATTCCGGAATGGAAATGGAGCAAATCCTAGTCCACTATTCTACACATCTCCAAATGCCCTGAAAATTTACGTGGATTTTTTCTGGAGTACATTAGACATACTGGGCGAAAGAACTACTGGAGGGGGGCCACCAGGGCCCCACAAGCCCCCACTCCGCCATCAAATCTAGAGCTCCGGCAGGACGATCGTGCCGGGGAAATTTCCCTCCCTGAGGGGGGAATCGTCGCCATCGTCATCACCAACACTCCTCTCATCGGAAGGGGGGCATCTTCATCAACATCTTCGTCAGCACCATCTCCTCTCCAATCCCTAGTTCATCTCTTGTAACCAATCTCCGTCTCCCAACTCCGATTGGGACTTGTAAGGTTGCTAGTAGTGTTGATTACTCTTTGTAGTTGATGCTTGTTGGATTATTTGGTGGAAGAGTTTATGTTCAGATCCTTGATGCTATTTATTACCCCTCTGGTCATGATTATGAGTATGTCTTGTGAGTAGTTACTTTTGTTCCTGAGGACATGGGATAAGTCATGCTGATAATGGTCATGTGAATTTGATATTCGTTCGGTATTTTGATATGATGTATGTTGTTTTTCTTCGAGTGGTGTTATGTGAACGTCGACTACATAACAGTTCACCATATTTGGTCCTAGAGGAATGCATTGGGAGGTAGTAAGTAGATGATGGGTTGCTGGAGTGACAGAAGCTTAAACCCCAGTTTAGGCGCTGCTTCGTGAGGGGCTGATTTGGATCCACTAGTTTAATGCTATGGTTAGACTTTGTCTTAATTCTTCTTTTGTAGTTGCAGATGCTTGCGAGAGAGGTTAATCATAAGTGGGATGCTTGTCCAAGTAAGGGAAGTACCCAAGCGCCGGTCCACCCACATATCAAACTATCAAAGTAACGAACGCGAATCATATGAACATGATGAAACTAGCATGATAGAAATTCCCGTGTGTCCTCGGGAGTGTTTTTCCTCCTATAAGACTTTGTTCAGGCTTGTCCCTTGCTACAAAAGGGATTGGGCCACTTGCTGCATCGTTGCTACTACTTGTTACTTGTTACTCTTTGCTTGTTACGTTTCACCTCGCTACACAATCACCTGTTACCGCTACTTTGAGTGCTTGCAGTTATTACCTTGCTGAAATCCATCTATCAGAGCCTTGTGCTCCTCTTTGGGTTCGACACTCTTACTTATCGAAAGGACTACGATTGATCCCCTATACTTGTGGGTCATCACATCACTACTAGGAAAAGGGCTATAGATGATACAGACACTAATGGCGCACCACAAAAGTAGTGCGCCACTACTATATAGAAGTGGCGCACCATGTGCAGGTGTGCCATTAGTGTGATGGACACTAATGGCGCACCACACACTCGGTGCGCCACTACTGTTTTTTTTGCAAAAGTACTAAGGCGCACAGGGGCAGAGTGCGCCATTACTAGTTAAACTAGTAATGGCGCACCACTCACCCAGTGCGCCACTACTATATTTTTTTGCAAAACTACTAATGGCGCACGACCACCTGGTGCGCCATTAGTAACCAGGGTTACTAATGGCACATTTGTAGGTGGTGCGCCACTACTATAAAAAAAATCTAATAGCGCACAGCTCGGGGGTGCGCCATTGCGATCCAGCCCCAGGCCCCATGGCCAACCCGCTGCTCCGCATCCTCCACCCGCACACTGACGCCACGCCCACCAAGGCCTAGCGCATCGGCCTCCACCCCCCGCCCCCCAAACCCTAGCCCCATCCCCAACCCCATTCCCATGAAGGTCGAGGTCAAGCTCCGCCTCCCCGACGCGGCCGCGCACCGCCGCCTCTTTGCCTACCTCGCTCCCCGCCTCCTCCGCACCGACACCCAGCGCAACGCCTTCTTTGACGCCCCGGTCCGGCCCCTCGCCGCCGCCACCACTGCGCTCCCCATCCGCCTCTACGGCCCTGACGGCCGCGCCCCCTCCTACGCCATCCTTGCGCTCAAGCGACGCACACGCATCGACGCCGGCGTCAGCAGCATCGAGGAGGTCAAGGAGCCGCTCGACCCTGCCCTCGCCCTCGCCTGCATTGACGACCCCGCCCGCCTCGGTGCGGTCGACTCCCCCATCATCCGCATCGTCCGCATCGTCCCCCTCCCCCATCGTCCCCATCTCGCCGCAGCAAGGGTAGTGTCTTCCTCTCCATGTTCGGACCCAACCCCTGCTCTCCTCGCTCCACAAGCCAACCCCCACCCCCCTCCTCTCGTGTCTGGGAATCGGATCTAGCCTAGCCCCCTCTGCGGCGCGGCGGCGGATACCGCCGTGCCCTGGTGCTGATACCCACAAGGTGTACCCAAAAACCCTACAATTGGTATATATTTTCCCCGTAATAATTTGTTCGTAGCTTTCATCCATGTACCATACGACAATTCATATGCGGTCTGCTACTGATGTTACATGATGTATTTGTAGATGAAACTGACCTGATGTGGCTTTTATAGTTTGTGATGGGAGACATGGTTACAGAACTGGACGAGGCAGAAGTAAGAGATGAAGAGAACGCAACGGAACAGAGGGATGCATGCAATGTAGCCGACGACGAAGGTCCCCGTGCACCAAAGTTGCCTAGTGGAAAGGTATCACTTGAACATGTATCTGTTTGTTGTTTGGGTGCATTCGTCAGTTCAAAATACTACTGGCTTACCCATGCGATGGCTAGTTCGCAGGATGTTAAATGCCATGGTTACTTGTGTTGTAGACAATTTTTTTAGGTAAGGGATTTTTGGGCTACAGGAATTTAAATGCATTTCGTACATATCTTAAGTAAATTATTCAGTCTGTATGTGTATACATTCATGTGGGTGGTTTTTACCTGTCTGTGGGTACCATATGCGCCCAATGATTTGGACAGAAATAAAGCTAGGCTTTTGCTTGTGTTGCAGTTAAATTAAGCAACAAAGCAAAGTTTGTAGAGGAGATTACCAACGGACTTTGCACATAATAAGTAGCAACTGAATGTGCGTCTGTCAACGTACTAATTATATGTCCATTCATGGATGTTATGCATTTTTGCTGTTTGAATTGAAAAAGGAATTTGTGGTGAATTATTTATCTATTAGTATTTGTGTTGTTTAACTGGGAGACAAAATTCTTACCGAGAATGATTAGTATCGTGTAGATTAATATGTGTCACTTTTCTATTTCCCGAGTCATCCTATCATGCTTCATTTAAATAGATTAAATACCTAATACAGGAACCTATCGGCAAGCAATAAATGACAGAAGGAAGACTGCAACCAGCCGGTGATAATTTCCAGGTATGCAGACAAAAAGAGCATAATTATGACAAAAAGAGCAAGTTCAGATTGTTCGTGATGACCTTCTAGTCACCAACCCAACTGTGAGTTATTTGTTCGATTGAGCAGATGGTCACATGCTTTCCGTTGGATTAGTGTAATTAATTTGTTGTATCATTATTTTGCAGAGAGTTGCGAAGGCATGCGTGATTTCGGCACAGATTTCTGGAATCCGTGAGAATATTGGAGTCCATCCATCTGCTTTTGACGATATACACTGGTCTCATTTTCTGACTCTTTTTACTGTGTGTTTCACCATCATTTAACCTTGTAATTCATCAGTTGTGATATGAAGCATATGCACTTGATTCAAAATAGATTTTTGGAACCTGTTAAAATAGTAAAGTTCTACTAGTTTCTAGTGCACTGGATACATATGCACATGCCTCTGTGAATGTGTTGCACATTTTACAGTGTGCTGGCCTTGATGCCTTGTCAGTTCCACTTTATGTGATGTTACTGTGAGATTCACCATTGTTTAGTACTCCTTATGTGAAGTTATATAAGATCACTTAGAGATCACTAAAGTAGTGATCTATTATTACTACTTTATAGAGGGAGTATCTCTAATGCACTAGATTTGATAATGTATATATAGCACTTGCTCCAAAACATTGAAGCTGAAGTTAATGTTGGGTACAATGTTGATTCTGTAGGATGCAGGCAATTATTATATGGTCACCAACTAGGGAACCTACCACACAAACAGATAGATATCATGTGTTGGTATTAAAAGTATTGGCGAGGATATTAGGAAGCCTGACTCTGGAGTGCATGCTGTCTCAGAAACCCCGGGCAGAGTATGTGATATGATCAAGGGAAGGACCTTGGGCACAAGAGCCATTAAGCTCCGAGTCCTGGTTAGATTGCTTTTGTTATTCTGTATTTTTTTTATTTGTTTAAGTTCAATGATTCTAACATGGCTAATTTTATTTCATAATAGGATGAAGCCGATGAGATGTTGAGTAGAGGCTACAATGAGCAGATATATGATGTCTACAGTTATCTTTCCCAGAACGTCAGGTCGGTCTTTGAACTGGTCTTTTGCATAGTTCTTGGGTTATCAGATCTTGTGATGTGCTCTGTGTGATGCCAACATTTGTGCTTCTTCTGGTAGAATTAATAACCAGCCTCAATGTCTTATATCTACTGGTGAAAATATGATTGTTTGATTATTAGTGCTTGGTCCATGCCCATGACGCTTGCATCCAACCAAAATGTCTGACAATTTGTGCTGTTTGAGTAAGTTGAAATTATATCTCTATGGCACTTGATGCTTGCTGGGGTAGGGGAAACTTATACGTGCGGATATTTGCTAGTGATGAATTTTGTGTTTGTTTTCTAGATCCCAAATCTTGATGTTGACCTGCCAGTAACAATTATCTCCTGGTGCTTGTCCCTGTGATATTTGCTGACATTTTGGAGGTCAAATACTATTCAAACTTCAAGCATAGGAATAACCACACTTGAACCAAATTTGATTGGAAACAAAAAAAATGGTGTCCTATTGGTTACTATCTACTCGCTAGGTCTGGTATTTACCAAAACTAAACCTCGCTTTCATTCACGGTACCCAATATGGTGTCTTATTTGTTGTATGCCATCAATCATGTAAGCAGATCTTTTTTCCTACAAAAGATTTCAGCATTGAGCTATTGTTGGAACTGCTACCTTCATGGTATACATGTGTTAGTTATATGCAGTTTTATTGGTGCTTGTGTTTGGAGAACTATTCACTGCTTTCCAGCTTACTACTTTGCTCAGGAACAAGAACATATATTTGATATGCATAGTCTTCTCTCTCTCACTCTCTGCATATTAGTACTTATGTTCTTCATATACGTGCATGATGGTCGCCTGCTACCCTGCTTAAATTGGACATAAATATATGTTTTGCATATGTGAGGCCAGGTTGGTTGGGCGTTTCCTGAACATGGCCCACAACGATGAGGCCGGCGGTTTGGGAAAGGCATTCTGGGAGCTGTCCCAGGAGATGGAGGAAGAACCTCACCGCTATGAGGACGCCGCGGAATACACCGATCCCGACTACACAACCCCTAGTGACGTCGGGGATGACACCACTGATGGTGCCGCAGAGGATGCCACCACTGATGATGGCACCGCACGCACAGATGGTAGTGATGCCCGT
The DNA here is from genome assembly GCF_904849725.1 of Hordeum vulgare subsp. vulgare. NCBI lineage: Eukaryota > Viridiplantae > Streptophyta > Magnoliopsida > Poales > Poaceae > Hordeum > Hordeum vulgare. Next base: position 88,504,631 of record NC_058524.1, on the reverse strand, counting down.
AGCTCTCTTCTATGTGATGGTAGTTTAGATGATCGATATCGACTTGTAATGTGAAGACAAACTCGCTACTCGCGGTCTCGAGACTTGTAATGTTCTAACTTTGTTCGGTATTTTAAATTCGGAGACTAATATGATGAATTGTATTCGGAGACTAATCTTCTATTGTATTCGATAAATCTGTTGTGTATATGTTGTGCTCTCTATATTCTGTGCAATAATATGTTTTGTAATCTGTGCAAATATCAGAAGAAAAAAACATAATATTCATACTAGTGGCGCACAACTCAGCACTTTAGTGGCGCACTGCAAAAGCACACTAGTGGCCCATCGTCAACTAGTGCGCCATTAGTAAGCCAGAGCACATGAGTAGATATGGCACCTGGGAGGCATACTAATGGCGCACCATGAGCTATACTAATGGAGCACTTCCTGGTGCGCCATTAGTATACCAGATACTAATGGCGCACCATGAGCTATACTAATGGCGCACTACCTGGTGCGCCATTAGTATACCAGATACTAATGGCGCACCATGGGCTATAGTAATGGCGCACTGCCTGGTGCGCCATTAGTAAAAAATTCTAATGGCCTGATGCTAGTGGCGCACCTATAGTGCGCCATTAGTAGCCAAAACAGGTGCGCCACTAGCAGGCCTTTTCCTAGTAGTGCACGTGGCTGCACTTCATAAACAACATATCAACCATTCAGATTCTTATCAGTTTGGCATGCTCACGGTAGATAGAAAACTTGGGTCGCCTGTTGAGCCGTAATATAGACATCGAGAACATCTAAATGGATGCTTGGATTGATTACGACTAGCCCTATATATATGTTCATGAGTCCTTCTAGTCTCCTTCGGCTGGAACCAATAACATTTGAAGACTACAACGTTGAAGTTCATAAATTGTTTCAACTCTTCCATAATACTCGATACCACCTTCGCTGATAGCAGAGACACCACAATTTGTAGATTTCTGGTCCGGCATAGATAGCACTTTACCAAAGGTATGAAAGTGATACCCGTTGATGTTGTATTTCTCAAATGAACAGACCTTATAGTCAAAACCATTAGCGGCTTATCTCAATTCAGTGTCCATAGACTCTGAATTAGCCTACAAGTTTAATATGAAACGATTGTTGCATTAGCTGCAAGTTAGACCAACGAATGAAATGATCCATTATTGATAATTACCGTTTGTTTGAACCAAGAGATGAAACCGGGATAGCCGCCTCCATGCTTTGAAAGAAACTCATACTCTTTGACGGAATCATTTTGGATCACCGCTCCATCCGAGAATTTGGCGACGTATCGACTGTATCAAATATCCAGGAATAAGAGCAGTTCAAAGGAATTAGAAGTTACGGAAAAATGCGCCGAGAACTTACTCGATATACGGCTGCACTTCTGTTAGGTTGTTCAAGATATACAATGAAATGTTCCGCCATTCTTGGACATCCAATGTTATTGGTTTCGAACCACCGGCTGGTGCGAGCTTCCCTTTGAATAGGATGAGGTCGGATCTGCCTTTTTTAGGGTCGGCATCATTGTACCGAAGCTTCGGATTATGCAAATGACGATTTTGGCTTCGTAGTGTGCTGTCACAAAGTTAGCCACCTCCTCAGTAATGAATGCCTTGGCCATCGACACTTCAATTCTACGTTTATTTTTACATTTAGCTCGAAGCATCTTCTGCATCCTCTCTGTTGCATAGCACCATAGATTTTGTACAGGCCCACCCAATCTTGCCTCGGTTGGTAGATGTAAAATCAAATCCTGCATTGGATTAAAGAAACCCGGTGGAAAGATCTTCTCTAACTTGCAGATCAACTCCGGCGCCAACTCCTCCATGTCGTCTACCACGCCACGCGATAGTTCTTTCGCACAAAGAACATGGAATAAATAGCTCAGCTCCGCCAGTACTAGCCATTCATCCTCGGGAATAAAGCCACGTAGCATCACCGGCATTACCCGCTCAAGCCATATGTGCCAATCATGACTCTTGAGACCAAATATTTTTAATTTCTCAAGACTCGCTCCCCTCTTTAGATTTGCGGCATACCCATCGGGGAAATGAAGTGCATTTTGACCCACAAGATAATTTCCCTCATAGCTGGCCTTCCAAGATTGAACCAGGCATTTGGCCTCGACCACTTCTGCTTTCCTTTGCCTTCTCACATGTTTTGTAACGGTCCATGACATAGTGTCTCTTGACCGTCTCTAGCCTTAGGATTATCCTTTGTCTTCCCATCTATGCCGAACAATGTACCAAAAATGTCCTCTCTAAGTTTCTTTTCAGTGTGCATCATGTCGATGTTGTGTGGAAGAAGGAGGTCTTTGAAGTAAGGCAGCTCCCAAAATCATAGCTTGTGAGTCCAGGCGTGTTTTGAATTATACCCCTTGAAATACCCTGGATGCTTTCGATCAGGCTCGAGGGCATCTAATTGATCCAGGATCTATTGGCCTATCAACGCAGGTGGTGCCATGGTTTTGACAACTTTACCTTTGGTAAAGTTCTTCTTGTTTTTTCTGAACTGATGGTGAGGATCCAGGAACTGTCTATGCAAGTCAAAGCAAGAATACCTCCCACCCGCCTGAAACCAGTGAAACTGAAGAGCTCCCTTGCACAAGGGGCACGGGAACCTTCCATGCACACACCATCCAGGGAATAGTGCATACGCCGGCAAGTCATGCATCGAGTACATGTACCACACATGCATTTTGAAGTTTTCTTTTCTAGCGGCATCGTATGCCTTGACCCCATTATCCCAATCTTCTTGCAATTCATCCTTAAGCGGATACATGTACACATTCATATTCTTCCCCGAATAGTTGGGCCCTGGAATTGTCAACGTCAGGAATATGTTATTTCTTTGCATAATCTGACCGGGGGGAGATTGAGTGGAATGACAAATACATGCCAACTACTATATTGGGTTGCCGTCATGCCGAAGGGATTGAACCCATCTGTGGTGATGCACACTCGAGGATTCCTTGGATCTGCCGCTTTATACGGATGTAATCCATCGAAGTGTTTCCATGCTTCCCCATCTGATGTGCGTACCGCCATCTTATTCCCATCCGCATCTAATTCGATTCTTTTGCCCAATTTGTGCCATGCTATATGTCTGTTTGTCTCTACGACCATGAAAAGACGTTGAAGCCTTGGTATGATTGGCATATACCGAAGAACACTAACTTCGATTTTGGTCTACCTCTTCTCACCCATACTGTTGTCTACCACAAGATACCTGCAAGACTCATGCTACCTCTTGAGCTTGCGTTGGTTATTCCCTTGAAGAGGAAAGGGTAATGCAGCACAGTAGCGATAAGTATTTCCCTCGGTTTGGGAACCAAGGTATCGATCCAGTAGGAGTGTTAAGATGAGGCACCAATGTACCTGCGCAAAAACAAACAATCTTGCACCCAACGCTATAAAGGGGTTGTCAATCCCTTCACGATTATTTGCAAGGTAAGAACTGAAGGTGGAAAGTGTAACAAAGTAAAAGTGTAGATCTGAAAATATGATGTGAAGTAGAACCGGGGGCCATAGTGTTCACTAGAGGCTTCTCTCATGATAGCAAGTATTACGGTGGGTGGACGAATTACTGTCGAGCAATTGATAGAATCATGCAAAGTCATGATGATATCTAAGGCAATGATCATACATATAGGCATCACGTCCGAGACAAGTAGACCGATACTGTGTGCATCTACTACTATTACTCCACACATCGACTGCTATCCAGCATGCATCTAGTGTATTGAGTTCATAATGAACAGAGTAACGCTTTAAGCAAGATGACATGATGTAGAGGGATAAATTCATGCAATATGATATAAACCCAATCTTTTTACCCTTGATGGAAACAACACGATGCATGCCTCGCTACCCCTTCTGTCACTAGGTGAGGACATAGCACGGTATGAACCCAAAACCAAGCACTTCTCCCATTGCAAGAATTATAGATCTAGTTGGCCAAACGAAACCCACAACTCGAAGAGAATTACAAGGATACGAAATCATGCATATAAGAGATCAGAGGAGACTCAAATAATATTCATAGATAATCTGATCATAAATCCACAATTCATCGGATCTCGACAAACACACCGCAAAAGAAAGTTACATCGGATAGATCTGCATGAAGATCATGGAGAACTTTGTATTGAAGATCCAATAGAGAGAAGAATCCATCTAGCTACTAGCTATGGACCCGAAGGTCTGTGGTGAACTACTCACGCATCATCGGAGAGGCAATGGTGTTGATGAAGAAGCCCTCCATGTCCGAATCCCCCCTCCGGGAGGGCACCAGAACGGTCCCCAGATGGGATATTGCGTGTAGCGGCCCGACTCAAGACGAGTCAAGCCTCTCTGTTTCTGTGCCATCCCTGGATCGGTATGCTGGCACACACAGTACATCAATGTATATATCGAAGTGCAATCACATGTAAATAGCGTAAAACTGATATATACCTTAATTATCTCAGCGGAAGCAGTCAAGGGAGTGGAGTCCCAATAAACACCAACGACAAGTTGAGTGTAGACTGTAACCCTGAATCGTACTCTTACTCGTCGAAGAAAAAATATCTATAACATAAGACATTGCAGCCGTGTAGGTCAGCATATTGAATATGCCGGCAAGTCACATAAGAGAGGGGTGAAAAGTAATCATCTATACTATATGCATATATGGCAGGTGGGGCTATAAGTTTTTAGCGAAAAGCAAGTTTTCTCCTACATCAAGAGAGGGTTAAAAAGAAAAATGTTACTACGTTGTTTGTTGTTAACGAGATGGTTCCGCCAACCAATTCTCATACCCGAGTTGTCAATAATTCCCACATCAATATTATTATTTGTGTTGAGAATTTCAGATAACTTCAGTTCCTTTGGCTCAAGTTGTCCATGACCGTGGACACGGCTAATCGATTAGGTTTGAGTACTCTGCAGAGTTTTGCACACGTTCCCCACAAGATTTGATCGCCTCCGTGTATGTCCTCGCACTTCAGGGTGTTTGAAGACCGGATGATCAAAACATGGTCTTTCAACGGGTCCCTCTGAATCCCTTTCGGTGCCCATCCATTCCTACCATTCTTCTACATCTGCTAGCACCGCCTGTCCAGAGTCGCCGCGTTGTCCAACCAAGCCAGAGCCCATAATGACTTGTGGTTGTGCACGTAAGCCTTGGGTCTTGAAAATATCCGTCCGTCTCTTTGAGCCTGGGTGAAGCTTTCCGCAGGATGTCATGGCCGTCTCCAGCATCCCGGGTCATCCACTGGGTTCTCCAAGGAGCCGATCAACCGTCCATCACCCAGAGTTGCATTGCGTCCGAGGTCTTGAAAATTTTGTCTTAACCGGTCTTGATTATTTAATCAACCTCGCGTCACTCGTGTTATGCACTCAACTGAAATCCCGTCTACTCAAGCATAGCAATATGAAATTTGTCGTCTCGGGGCCAAGTATCGGGGTTGTTGGGTGCCTACCACATGATACTACAACCTATACTAAAATTTCCAAGTACCTAAGCAGCATGCAATTTGGGCATAGGATGGTAGAACTACGATGGTAAAACATAGGTGATAGTATGATCAAAGTGACTTGCCTGGTGATGTTGACGAAGAATTTCTCGAGAAATAACTTGATAGACTACTCGTCACTCTCCGATGAAATCTATATAACAAACATATCATTCACATAAGCACTCATACTAGCAATCATTCTAACAATCAAAACAAAAGAGAGAGCGAATAGGAATTCGAAGGAAACTTTCAATAAGACTAGGGAGTCTTCTACTACATCAAACACTAAAATAGTTTTTGTCCAACGGAAAATAATAACAGGGAACTAATATATAAATTTAACTAAGATAAAATAAAGTATTTTTCACAAAACTATTTGAAAGTATTTCCAAACGGGATTTGAAACAGTGGAGAAACCAATTGCAAGTTATTAGGGAACTAGAATTGATTTCATGATAACAAATAAAAATAAAAAAAGAACTTGTTGCAAAACTAATGTTAACTAACACAAACTAAACATAATCTTTCTGAAAAAATAAAGAAAATATTTTAAAAACAATTATAGAAAAGGAATTAGCCGTAATCCTAAAAGAGGTGAACAGAAATTGTTTCACAAGAAACAATGAGCTAAAATACTCAAACAAATCTGAAATTTTTACCACTGGTAACTAAGATCACTAGTGATCAGTAGCAAAAGGAATCTAATTAAAAGCAATTTTTGAACTCCTGGAATAAGCAAAACAAGGTTTAAACTAAATCTGATCTAATTCAAATTTTAAAATTTCAAACATAGACAAATTATATATTTCTAAAAACTACAGAAAATTTGTGATCTACTGGAAAAAGATTCAACTCCATTGGAGTTATGTATCAAAATTTATGAGCAAAAGAAAATTGAATCTGCCTCTGTTTTTGAATTAAAACTGAAAAAAGAAAAATCTAAATAGTGAACAAGGGGTCCACGTGGCGCGTCCTGAGTGGCTAGGAGGTGTGCGCTGCGATGACTAATTAGCGGACGGCCGCAAATTAAACGAAAGCTCTCTGGCTAAATAATAAGTGAAGAAAACCGTTTGGTTTTTTGTTTAAAAACCGAAGAGTTATCCTACTTCTAATCGTGCACGTAAGATCTAGATCGGACGGTTATTAACGGGAGGGGGAGCTCACAGGTGGACTCCGGCGATATCTTCGGCGAGGCCGCGGCGGGGAGGAGGACGGGGACGGAGTTCCGGTGGTCGGGGACAGCAACGAAGAGGACCAGGCGATGGCGGCGGGCCTCCTACGTCAGTTGACAGCCTCGGCCTAGCGCGTGGGCGACAAGGGCGAGCTCCTCGAGCTCGGGGCCTTAGGGTGGAGGTCGGGCTCCGGCGAGGTGGTCGCAGGGGCGGCTGGGGGCGACGAGACGGGGTGGTGGCGAGGGGATTGGGGTGCGGAGGGTGCGGGGTTTATATAGGGGGTCGGGGTGGTCTCGGGAAGGGGGGAGGAGAGAGATCGGGGGAATCCCGGCGAGGCTCCGGCGGCTAAGGAAAGAGAGGGGACGGAAGAAGGAAGGTGGCCGGTGGGGAGGTCTCGTCGGCCAGTGGGCCCGGGTGGCAGCGAGAGCGGGGAGAGGCGCGGGCGATCGGGCGGCCAATCTGAAATCCCTTCGGATGCGGCAGTGGGGATTCGGGCCAAATCAGTTAAGAGATGCTCGGGCGATTTCCTAAAATATAGGATTTTTCCTATTTTTCAAAAACAGAAACTAAATCAAAATAAAAGGCAAGTAAATAAAATCCTAAAATAGGGGTATTATATACCGAAAAAATCAAAAAAATATCCTCTACTCGATTAACATTTTTCCAAGGTAAAAATAAAAACTTTTAAAAAATGTTTTTTTTTCAGAAAATCCCCTAAATGCTTTATTTATTTTTGGCAATTATTTTCAGAATAAAACTTTGGCTTTCTTGGCTCAAAATATTTCAAAAGTGCCCCTGGTTTTGGAGGGTCATATTCCTCCTCTCTTTCTTGCTTGCAAGAAATTATTTCCCGGCACTTCTTGCACGAAAATAAAACAAATAGAAATGCAAAAGAATTCAAATGCAAATCTCCGTTCAAATTCTTTATACTTGAAGAAGTCACGTCATCTTCTCTCTTTGCTTTTAAATGATTGAATATGAATTCACCGGAGAAGGGGAAAGTCATTTCATTCCCTCTCATTCAAAAGTTTTGAAAAGTTTCAAATTTCACTCAAGTTTCAATCACTCAAACAAACAAACAATCAATCTAATAGTTATATTAACATTCCAAAATTTATAATTTTGGGATGTTACAAAGTACCACACTTAAAATGAATCTCGTCCTCGAGATTCGAAGAGGCTAGAAAGAAAAGGTTATGGTTTGGGGTTTTTCTGACAAATCCAACTTCCGGCAAAGTGGGATGCTACCACACTTAAAATGAAGATTACTGGTCCCTCAAAATGTTTTAACGATCCTCTGGGGTTTTGGCAACTGACTTCGCATAGTCTTCATATTAAATCCTTTGGTGATGCTCTTCCGTTGATATAAGCTTCTTCCGTTACTGGGTCTTCTTAACTGATAGTCTCGTGGTCAATTCTAAATAACATATCGATGGTTCTCATGGTGGTCTACCATTTGTGGTTACCCTGCAGAGAGAGGGGTCTTGTCTTCATCCTCACCGTAAAATTTCCTAAGCGTGACAACAAATGCCATGTACATGGGGCGTTCATCATACCATTCTAAGGCTTAAACAAAAGCTTCAAAGAACGTCGTCTCTCACTATGGGTAAGTCTCTCAGATTTACCATTCTGAATAGCAAGATAAATGATAAGAGTAAGTCGTCATGGTGATCAATCCATTCCGCACCCAAATCATTTCTCTGTATAAGGTTTAGTGAATCTCGTATTCTAACACTTGGGCATCCTCACAAGCATTGCAGAATTTCTCTTGTCCACGAACGAAGTTCGGATAATCCATTGGTTCTGCAAGCTGAACAAAACATCTATCGTATCTTCACAACTCTCTGGCTTTCGTATGTTCCTAAGAAAATGTTTGCTGATCCATCATAGCTTCTTCCATAATCATATTCATTTCATAATTAATCCTTTATTACATCCTTGCTTTCTTCAAAATTCCAACTCAAAAGTAATTTATTACAAATGCTGCCATCCACATTGTTCGGTATGGTCGAGCATTTCTGCCAACATTATTCATCTATCTCTCTTGGAGATTTTTTAGTTCCACTCGAACTTTCCGAGGTGCTCCTTGAAATCATCCATCTTTTGCTTCATCGTGGTGGTCATGAGCTTCATCTCCATCATCTCCGCACGCACTTCACTCAGGAATTCCTGGGTATGACGGAGTCTTGCTTCAAGTATTTCTCCAATCTGACGTATGGCTTCCATGGCAGCTCCACGAACAGCATCAAAGAAGGTTGCTCGCGGTATACGGGAAATGAAAAAGTATTCCCCCATAGTCTTTGGACAAACTCCTTTCACATGGTGGAGGTGTACTTCCACATACCAAACTTCTACTCCACTTCCCATGAATGGGTAGCCTTTCTAGACTGCATCTCCTTCAAGATGAATTTGCTTCATCATGTCCTTCAGGATTTTCGGGTAATCATGATCACTGGTCAGGGTCATGATCGTTTTTGGGCCCTTGAGGAATGACTCGTAGAGAGTTGTCATCTGCAGGTGTCAGTAAATAGGTACTCAAAGGAATGTATGTGTCTCCTTGGTAATGCGTGGTACATTCGTACTCATTGGATCCTGTGGGTTCAGTGATTACTACCACAATTAAAATGAGATATACTCATGCCTGCATAGACCATATTTTCTCATATCCTCATAAATGTTCAGAGAACTTTGTTCGAAGAGAAACAACGCATACAGTTTCAACATAGGCAATCATGAGACAATAAATTCCATTTATTCATGATGTTATTACAATCTCAGGGACTTCTGTTACAAAAAAATTTCACTCCACGATCTTATGAAAAACAAGAGTGCTTCGGATTACACTTATTGCCATGGTCAAAACTTAACTACTCCATTCTAGCTTTCTTCCTTTGCGGACAATCGCTAGCAAAATGTCCTGCTTCCTTGCAACGAAAGCAAATGAGTTCTGACAAGTCTCGAGGCTTCTTAGCTTTTGCTTTTGCTCCTTGGATTTCCGGCTTCCTTCCTGAGCACATGTATTTGTGGTGGCCAAATTCCATACACTTGTAACATCTGACATGACTCAGGTCTATATCTGTAGAGATTTGGCTCTTTCGAGGGTACTTTTTCTTCTTTCTGGACTCCTTCATTTTGGCCAGTTCTTCTATTTCAAGTGGATCAAACTCCACTTTTTCCGTCGGGAAGTTTCCCAGATACTCTTGGCTTCCCTTCGTGCAATCCTGTGAATAATGTCCTTCTTCTCCACATGAGTAGCATGCATTGGAGAAAAATCGGGTCAGACTTTGTCCATCAGGGTCTTCAATATTTTCATTCGTCACCGGCTCTTCTAGAATCTTCTTCTTGAGTGTTTCCTTCACTGCATCTTTCTGCTACTTGACAACTTGTTGCACCTTGGGGTAAATGTGACACTGAGCTGGGTAGTGGGTGGTTCCTTCACAAAGGAAACAAGTCACCTGACTACTTGGGCACTCCTCAGCTGGGTGATTTTCTTCACAATGAGTGCATCCATCCTTGTGTTCTTCCTGGGTGTGTCCTATTTCTCCATAGATCTTGCATGCACAAGTCTTCTCCTTCGGATTATCATAGCACTTTTGAATAAGACGGGATCTTAACAAAGTCTTCTTGAATTCGTCCCAAGTTTCTGCTCCACTAAATCCTTGTATGGCATGGTGCATTTTCCACCAGATAGCAGCACTTTGGGTAAAGTACTTGAGAGCGTGTTCCACTTCATACTTCCTTGAGATCAAGTTACTCCCGAAGTGGTTCTCCATGTTCTGAATCCATATTTCAGCTTCCAGTTGGGTCATTGGTCCAGAGACTACAAGTCCAGCTTCATACTCCATCTGGTAGGGTTGAGGTTTTGGGGATGAGACGGGTAAGAGAGGGAGGGAGATACACACAATACAAACAATATTTTTTGAGATAGGTTTTATTTGTGGCCGTCGGAAAACACACACCAATGACGGCTCACGAATCATCGTAACTAACGTGGGTATATAATTGGGGTTTGGACTTCTAATAAACATTGGAACGTTTCGGGGTCTTCGAGTTCTTCGGGTCTTGAGAGTCTTCAATTGGTGTAGCTTCAATGGCATGATGAAATCCTCTTTACTTTTAAGTGGGAGTCGGTTGATCCTTCATGTGGTCAAAGGCGAAAGGGCATTGTCTAACTATTTGAGGTGAGAGAGAACGTTTGATGAAATCAGAAGAGATAGAAGTAAAAGGTGTTCTCGAAAATAAGATTTTTGAGAGATCCTATCCTAAGAAGTTTCAAGTTTCTAGGGTCACGTCCTACAGTCAACATGTGCTCTAATACCATTTCTGTAGCGACCTGACTCAAGACGAGTCAAGCCTCTGTGTTTCTGTGCCATCCCTGGATCAGTATGTTGACACACAGAGTACATCAATGTATATATCAAAGTGCAATCACATGTAAATAGCGTAAAACTGATATATACCTTAATTATCTGAGCGGAAGCAGTCAAGGGAGTGGAGTCCCAATAAACACCAACGGCAAGTTGAGTGTAGACCGTAACCCTGAATCGTACTCTTACTTGTCGAATAAAAAATATATGCAACATAAGACGTTGCAGCAGTGTAGGTCAGCATATTGAATATGCCGGCAAGTCACATAAGAGAGGGGTGAAAAGTAATCATCTATACTATATGCATATATGGCAGGTGGGGCTATAAGTTTTTAGTAAAAAGCAAGTTTTCTCCTACATCAAGAGAGGGTTAAAAAGAAAAATGTTACTACGTTGTTTGTTGTTAACGAGATGGTTCCGCCAACCAATTCTCGTACCCGAGTTGTCAATAATTCCCACATCAATATTATTATTTGTGTTGAGAATTTCAGATAACTTCAGTTCCTTTGGCTCAAGTTGTCCATGACCATGGACACGGCTAACCGATTAGGTTTGAGTACTCTGCAGAGTTTTGCACACGTTCCCCACAAGATTTGATCGCCTCCGTGTATGTCCTCGCACTTCAGGGTGTTTGAAGACCGGATGATCAAAACATGGTCTTTCAACGGGTCCCTCTGAATCCCTGTCGGTGCCCATCCATTCCTACCTTTCTTCTACATCTGCTAGCACCGCCTGTCCAGAGTCGCCGTCTTGTCCAACCAAGCCAGAGCCCATAATGACTTGTGGCTGTGCAGGTAAGCCTTGGGTCTTGAAAATATCCGTCCGTCTCTTTGAGCCTGGGAGAAGCTTTCCGCAGGATGTCATGGCCGTCTCCAGCATCCCGGGTCATCCACTGGGTTCTCCAGGGAGCCGATCAACCGTCCTTCACCCAGAGTTGCATTGCGTCCGAGGTCTTGAAAAAAATTTCTTAACCGGTCTTGATTATTTCATCAACCTCGCATCACTCATGTTATGCACTCAACCGAAATCCCGTCTACTCAAGCATAGCAATATGAAATTTGTCGTCCCGGGGCCAAGTATCGGGGTTGTTGGGTGCCTACCACATGATACTACAACCTATACTAAAATTTCCAAGTACCTAAGCAGCATGCAATTTGGGCATAGGATGGTAGAACTACGATGCATAAAACATAGGTGATAGTATGATCAAAGTGACTTGCCTAGTGATGTTGACGAAGAATTTCTTGAGAAATAACTTGATAAACTACTCGTCACTCTCCAATGAAATATATATAACAAACATATCATTCACATAAGCACTCATACTAGCAATCATTCTAACAATCAAAACAAAAGAGAGAGCAAATAGGAATTCGAAGGAAACTTCAAATAAGACTAGGGAGTCTTCTACTACATCAAACACTAAAATAGTTTTTGTCCAATGGAAAATAATAACAGGGAACTAAGATATAAATTTAACTAAGATAAAATAAAGTATTTTTCACAAAACTATTTGAAAGTTTTTCCAAACGGGATTTGAAACAGTGGAGAAACCAATTGCAAGTTATTAGGGAACTAGAATTGATTTCATGATAACAAATAAAAATAAAATAAAAACTTGTTGCAAAACTACTGTTAACTAATAGAAACTAAACATAATCTTTCTGAAATAATAAAGAAAATATTTTAAAAACAATTATAGAAAAGGAATTAGCCGTAATCCTAAAAGAGGTGAAACAGAAATTGTTTCACAAGAAACAATGAGCTAAAATAGTCAAACAAATCTGAAATTTTTACCACTCGTAACCAAGATCACTAGTGATCAGTAGCAAAAGGAATCAAATTAAAATCTATTTTTAAACTCCTGGAATAAGCAAAACAAGGTTTAAACTAAATTTGATCTAATTCAAATTTGAAAATTTCAAACATAGACAAATTATATGTTTTTACAAACTACAGAAAATTTGTGATCTACTGGAAAAAGATCCAACTCTATTGGTGTTATGGATCAAAAGTTATGAGCAAAATAAAATTGAATCTGCCTCTGTTTTTGAATTAAAACTGAAAAAAAGAAAAATCTAAATAGTGAACAAGGGGTCCACGTGGCGGGGAGGTAGACGGGGACGGGGTCCCGGTGGTCGGGGACAGCAACAAAGAGGACCAGGCGATGGCGGCGGGCCTCCTGCGCCAGTTGACAGCCTCGGCGTGGCGCGTGGGCGACGAGGGCGAGCTCCTCGAGCTCGGGGCCTTCGGGTGGAGGTCGGGCTCCGGCGAGGTGGTCGCAGTGGTGGCTGGGGGCGACGAGACGGGGTGGTGGCGAGGGGATTGGGGTGCGGAGGGGTGCGGGGTTTATATAGGGGTCGGGTGGTCTCGGGAAGGGAGGAGGAGGGAGACCGGGGGAATCTCGGCGAGGCTCCGGCGGCTAAGGAAAGAGAGGGGAGGGAAGAAGGAAGGTGGCCGGTGGGGAGGTCTCGTCGGCCAGTGGGCCCGGGTGGCAGCGAGAGCGGGGAGAGGCGCGGGCGATCGGGCGGCCGGTCTCAAATCCCTTCGGATGCGGCAGTGGGGATTCGGCCCAAATCAGTTAAGAGATGCTCGGGAGATTTCCTAAAATATAGGATTTTTCCTATTTTTCAAAAACATAAACTAAATCAAAATAAAAGGCAAGTAAATAAAATCCTAAAATAGGGGTATTATATACCGAAAAAATCAGAAAAATATCCTCTACTCGATTAACATTATTCCAAGGTAAAAATAAAAACTTTTAAAAAATGTTTTTTTTTCAGAAAATCCCCTAAATGCTTTATTTATTTTTGGCAATTATTTTCACAATAAAACTTTGGCTTTCTTGGCTCAAAATATTTCAAAAGTGCCCCTGGTTTTGGAGGGTCATATTCCTCCTCTCTTTCTTGCTTGCAAGAAATTATTTCCCGGCACTTCTTGCACGAAAAAAATAAATAGAAATGCAAAAGAATTCAAATGCAGATCTCCGTTCAAATTCTTTATAGTTGAAGAAGTCACGTCATCTTCTCTCTTTGCTTTTAAATGATTGAATATGAATTCACCGAAAAAGGGGAAAGTCATTTTATTCCCTCATTCAAAAGTTTTGAAAAGTTCCAAATTTCACTCAAGTTTCAATCACTCAAACAAACAAACAATCAATCTAATAATTATATTAACATTCCAAAATTTATAATTTAGGGATGTTACATTGCGGAGTCAGAAGCTTGCGGCAACGGAAAAGTATTTTAATGGCTCTATCTCGTGGTTTTGGATTTTTAGAGAATTTTTAGGCGGAAGAGGTAGGGCAGAGGAGCCACGGGGGGCCCACAAGCCTGCTACGCCCCCCAGGACGGGGCTAGGGTGCTTGTGACCTCCCCCGAGGTCCCCTGCCTTGGTTCTCAAGTCTCCTCCATATCTTCTGTTATGGAAAAAATCATTCTGCACGCTTTATTCCGTTTGAACTCCGTTTAATATTCTCCTCTAAAAAAGGTCAAAAACACGGAAAAACAGAAACTAGCACTTGGCACTGAGTTAAGAGGTTAGTCCCAAAAAAGATATAAAATAGCATATTAACGCATACAAAACATCCAAAGTTGACAAGATAATAGCATGGAACCATCAAAAATTATAGATACGTTGGAGACGTATCAAGCACCCCAAGCTTAACTCCTGCTCGTCCTCGAGTAGGGAAGTGATAAAGACCGAATTTTTGATGTGGAATGCTACGTAACATATTTGTCCTTTGTAACTTTATCTTGTGGCATGAATGTTCAAAACCATAAGATTCAAAGCAATAGTTTACTATTGACATGAAAACAATAATACTTCAAGCAAACTAGCAAAGTAATCATGAACTTTTGAAATAACAAGGCCAAAGAAAGTTATCCCTACAAAATCATATAGTCTGGCTATGCTCCATCATCCCCATACAACGAATTTAAATCATGCACAACCCCGGTATTGGCCAAGTAATTGTCTTCGCACTCTTACTTTCTCAAACTTCTTCAACTCTCACGCAATACATGAGCGTGAGCCATGGATATAGCACTATAGGTGGAATAGAGTGTGGTGGAGGTTGTGAGGCAAAAAGGAGGAGATGGTCACATTGGCTTGGCGTATTAATGGGATATGGAGATGCCCATCAATAGATATCAATGTGAATGAGTAGGGATTGCCATGCAATGGATGCATGAGAGCTATAAGTGTGTGAATGCTCAAAAGGAAAACTAGTGGGTGTGCACCCAACTTGCTTGCTCAGGAAGACCAAGGGCAATTTTTAGGAAGCCCATCATTGGAATATACAAGTCAAGTTATATAATGAAAATTCCCACTAGTATATGGAAGTGTCAAAACAAGAGACTCTCTATCATGAAGAAGATGGTGCTATTTAGTAGCATTGTCCCTTCTCTCTTTTTCTCTCTTTTTCTTGTTTGGGCTCTTTGGCCTCTTTTCATTTTTTGGGTGGGCATCTTTGGCCTCTTTTTTTTATTTCCTCACATGGGACAATGCTCTAATAATGATGATCATCACACTTTTATTTACTCACAACTCAATACTTAGAACAATGATGACTCTATAGGAAATGCCTCCGGCAGTGCATCGGGATGTGCAACAATCTAGCTTAGCGTATGACTCGCTAGCTATCTTACGATCATGTAATGGCAATATGAAAGTTACGGCACAAGTCATGAGACGGAACGGTGGGAGTTGCATGGAAATATATCTCCGAATGGCTATGAAAATGCCATAATAGGTAGGTATGGTGGCTGTTTTGAGGAAGGTATATGGTGGGTTTGTGCACCGGCGAAAGTTGTGCGGCACTAGAGAGGCTAGCAATGGTGGAAGGTGAAAGTGGATCTATACCATGGACTCACATTAGTCATGAAGAAATCATATACTTATTGTGAAAGTTTTATTAGTAATCGAAACAAAGTGCTAAACGCATATTCCTAGGGGAAGGGTTGGTAGGTGTTAACCATCGCGCGATCGCGACCGCCACACAAAGGATGACAATCAATAAATCAATTATGCTCTGACTTCCTAACATAGCGGTTCACCATACGTGCATGCTACGGGAATCACTAACTTCAACACAAGTATTTCTAGATTCACAACACCCTACTAACGTAACTCTAATATTACCAAATCCATATCTCAAAACTTAATTGTTAGGAATCAAACTTCTCTTACTAATCAATGCACTTGAATATGGAAGTTTTTATTATATCCTCTTTGGATGCCTATCATATTTAGGACTAATTTCATAGCACGCGCCAATTACCAAGTTACTTAGAGAGAGCGTTCTCAAAAAGATATAAGTGAAGATCGAGAGTTTTTTATTTATTCAAAATATGACACCGCCGTGCTCTAAAAATATCTAAGTGAAGCACTAGAGAAAAGTTATCTAGCTCAAAAGATATAAGTGAAGCACATGCGAGCTAAATTGCCTAACTCAAAAGATATAAGTGAAGCTCAATGAGTATTCTAGAAAATTCACAATGAGTGCATGTCCATCTAAAAAAGGTGTGCAGCAAGGATGATTGTGACAAAACAAAAAAGAAAAGACTCCTATAATACACGACGCTCCAAGCAAAACACATATCATATGGTGAATAAAAATATAGCTCCAAGTAACGTTACCGATGGATTGAAGACGAAAGAGGGGATGCCTTCCCAGGGCATCCCCAAGCTTAGGCTTTTTGGTGTCCTTGGGAATCCCCAAGCTTAAGCTCTTTCCACTCTTTATCCCATTGTCCATGAGAACATCACCCAAAGCTTGAAAACTTCACGACACAAAACTTAAACAGAAACTCGTGATATCATTAGCATAAGAAAACAAACTACCAACTCTTTAGGTTCTGTAGTAAACTTGATTTTTATTTAGGTTGATGTTAGATTACTGTATTATCACTTTTCCTTGGCTAGTACCCCCCGATACTATCCATAGTTTCATCAAAATAAGCAATCAGCACAACAAAAACAGAATTTGTCAAAAACACACCAGTCTGTAGCAATCTGTATACTTCGTATACTTCTAGTATCCCACAAATTCTGAAAAATTATGAAATTACGGCAATTTGCATATAAACCAGAAGCAAAAAGAATCAAATCAAAAGCTCTTTCTGGATAGGAAATAAAAATAATTTCGTGAGCACAAAGTTTCAGTCCTTTTCAGCATGATCAAACAACCATCACCAAAACTGATCATAAAGGTTTTACTTGGCACAAACACAAAAAAACACAAAAAACACAATCATACCAGAATTATGATGGTGTGGACACAACAAAACAGAAAGCAAAAAAGCAAAAAATAAATTCATTGGGTTGCCTCCCAACAAGCGCTATTGTTTAGCGCCCTTAGCTCGGCATAAGGCGATAGAATCAAGTATCGTCATCTTTGGTGATCAAACCATAAGTAGCCCTCATCATGGATTCATAAGGCAATCTTATTTTATTTCTAGGAAAGTGTTCCATGCCCTTCTTTAATGGAAATTGAAATCTAATATTCCCTTCCTTCATATCGATGACAACACCAATAGTCCTAAGGAAAGGTCTACCAAGAATGATGGGACATGTCGGATTGCAATCAATATCAAGCACAATGAAATCTACGGGTACATAGTTCCTATTTGCAATAATAAGAACATCATTGATCATTCCCATAGGTTTCTTAACAGTAGAATCTGCAAGATGCAAATTAAGAGAGCACTCATCAATATCATTGAAGCCTAGAACATCACATAAATACTTTGGAATAGCGGAAACACTAGCACCCAAATCACAAAAGGCATTGCATTCATAGTTTTTAATCTTGATTTTTATAGTAGCTTCCCACTCATCATGAAGTTTTCTAGGAATAGATATCTCCAATTCAAGTTTCTCTTCAATATATTTCATCATAGCATCAACGATATGATCGGTAAAGACCTTATTTTCGCTATAAGCATGTGGAGAGTTTAGCATGGATTGCATCAAGGAAATACATTCAATCAAAGAGCAACTATCATAATTGAATTCCTTGAAATCGAAAGTAGTAATTTCATTAGTACTCAAAGTTTTGATATACTCTACTCCATTTTTAGTGCTTTTAGCATCAAGATAAATAGACTCCGAATCATTGTGGGGTTTCTCAACCAAAGTGGATTCATATCCAGCCCCATCATCATTAGGATTGACATTAGAAAACAAGGATTCAATAGGAGTCACACCAAGCACTTTAAGATCTTCGTGATTCTCGTCACATATTTCAGGTTTAGCAGCCATTTTATTGACTAAGGTAGCCTGTTTATCAGAAATATGGCCTACCAATTTTTCAAGACGAGCAAACTGAGAATTTAATGCAAGGAATTCTTTGGCCATATCATCAACTTCTTTATTCATAAAGCCATAAAAGAATTTTTCTCCCTTAGTTCTCTACGAAAGTAACTATAATAATCAAATTTTGTAGACATGAAACCATTAACACTAGTTTCAATCTCTTCCAACCTTTTATAGTGAGCATCATAATCCTTTGTTTGGGCCATACAGGTCTTACCAGGCAGACAAGCGCACAAGCAAACAGAAAGCAAGCGAAAGAAAAGGCCGAACGAAAAAGGCAAATACTTTTGTAAATTTTGTTTTTAAAAGTGGTGGAGAGGAAAACGAGAGGCAAAAGGCTAATAATGTAAATGCAAGAGATGAGTTTGCGATAGTTACTTGGATATGCTTCACTTAGAATACTCCCCGGCAACGGCGCTAGAAATTGGCACGTTGACGGGAGACTATTCTTGACTTGATCCTCCCCGGCAACGACGCAAGAAATTGGCACGTTGACAAGAGACTATTCTTGACTTGATCCTCCCCAGCAACGGCGCCAGAAATTCTTCTTGCTACCTCTTGAGCTTGCGTTGGTTTTTCCCTTCAAGAGGAAAGGGTGATGCAGCACAGTAGCAATAAGTATTTCCCTCAGTTTGAGAACCAAGGTATCGATCGAGTAGGAGTGTCAAGATGAGGCACCAATGTACCTGCGCAAACAAACAAACTTGCACCCAACGCTATAAAGGGGTTGTCAATCCCTTCACGATTATTTGCAAGGTGAGAACTGAAGGTGGAAAGTGCAACAAAGTAAAAGTGTAGATCTCAAAATATGATGTGAAGTAGACCCGGGGGCGATAGTGTTCACTAGAGGCTTCTCTCATGATAGCAAGTATTACGGTGGGTGAACGAATTACTGTCGAGAAATTCATAGTATCGCGCAAAGTCATGATGATATTTAAGGCAATGATCATACATATAGGCATCACGTTCGAGACAAGTAGACCGATATTGTCTGCATCTACTACTATTACTCCACACATCGACCGCTATCCAGCATGCATCTAGTGTATTGAGTTCATAACAAACAGAGTAACGCATTAAGCAAGATGACATGATGTAGAGGGATAAATTCATGCAATATGATATAAACCCCATCTTTTTACCCTTGATGGCAGCAACACGATGCGTGCCTCGCTACCCCTTCTATCACTAGGTGAGGACACCGCATGGTATGAACCCAAAACCAAGCACTTCTCCCATTACAGGAATTATAGATCAAGTTGGCCAAACGAAACCCACAACTCGAAGAGAATTACAAGGATACAAAATCATGCATATAAGAGATCAGAGGAGACTCAAATAATATTTATAAATAATCTGATCATAAATCCACAATTCATCGGATCTCAACAAATACACCACAAAAGAAAGTTACATCGGATAGATCTCCATGAAGATCATGGAGAACTTTGTATTGAAGATCCAAGAGAGAGAAGAAGCCATCTAGCTACTAGCTATGGAACCAAAGCTCTATGGTGAAATACCCACACATCATCGGAGAGGCAATGGTGTTGATGAAGAAGCCCTCCTTGTCCGAATCCCCCCTCTGGCAGGGCATCGGAATGGTTGCCACAAGGGATCTTGCGGAGAGAGAAGCTTGCGGCGGCAGAAAAGTATTTTCGTAGCTCTATCTGCTGGTTTTGGAATTTTTAGAGAATTTATAGGCGGAAGAGGTAGGGAAGAGGAGCCATGGGGGCCCACAAGCCTGCTAGCCCCCCCCCCCCCAGGCCGGGGCTAGGGGGCTTGTGACCCTCCCCGAGGTCCCCTGCCTTGGTTCTCAAGTCTCATGCGTATCTTCTATTATGGAAAAATCATTCCGCAGGTTTTATTCCGTTTGGACTCCGTTTAATATTCTCCTCTAAAAAAGGTCAAAAACACAGAAAAAACATAAACTGGCACTTGGCGCTGTGTTAATATGTTAGTCCCAAAAAAGATATAAAATAGCATATTCATGCATACAAAACATCCAAAGTTGACAAGATAATAGCATGGAACCATCGAAAATTAGAGATACGTTGTAGACGTATCAACTCATAATTAGGACAACAGTCCAAGTGTACATGCTCCTTCCTAAATAAGACACATCCTTTCTCACAGGCATCTATCTTCTCGTAGGGAATCTTAAGTACATGAAGTATTTTGTCCTACTGGTATAGGTTTGTAGGCATGACATGGCCTTTGGGTAGAAAGCGTCCAAATAGTGTCATCATCACGTCGTAGTATTCTCTTCCCAAGTTGAACTAAGCCTTCGGAGCCATTACTTGTGCAATGGAATCTAGCTGACAAAGCTCAGTGTGCTCGTGGAGAAGACGTTTTGAAGACTCCAACATTTCATAGAAGGCCTTTGCAGATTCCTCCATCTCTTCGTCTGAATCTCGAGTATCATCAAAGTCTTGCACCATGTCTTCGATCCCGGTACCATGCTCGTCGGTGCAACGACGAACCACCTCAGCTCTGGTGCATTGTATAGACTCACCATGAAATGTCCACACCGTATAATTAGGCTTAAAACCCCTCCTCTACAGGTGTTTAATCATTACAACTTTTGTCCTCTTTTTATAGTTGTCGCACTGTGGACAGGGGCACCAGTTTGCTTCCTCGCCATTTTCAAATGTAGCTTTCACAAAGTCCTTGGTTTTTAGAAACCATTCTTTCGTCATCTCGTTCTGACTAGGGTGACCGGTGTACATCCATGCACGATCACTCATCTTGCCTAGCTACTAAACACACAAGAAATATATATATATAATTCAGCATATATGTTCATAAGTTAATCAAGTTCGCCAGTTTTATTACGTCCATGCAACCCACACGCTAATAGGTAAACATAAGTCGTAATCCCACTCGAGTATGTGTAGTTTGGGTTCGTTTTCCCATGCTCTGCTCCGGATCCAACACAAAATTTTGGCACCACCTCCCCGTTGTTCACCTGATACACGTCTCGGCAATAAATAGTGAGGATGTGTATCCGGAGAACAACAGGGAGGAACTGATGAAATTCTGCATCCGATCTGGAACAAAGCATATGGGAAAATGAACCGAATCTACACATACTCGGGCTATCCATGGATAACGTTGGACAATCTGGAATAATCATGGTTATAAATATATGAAATGCATGCATATTTATAACTGTAACCCTTTCGAGCAGGAGACGCATACTGGTCATGCATAGTGATAATTTAATGTATCTATATCTCGGAAGTTTCAGGTACAGGCCGACCTAGAGCAAATTAATGGACAAGGAGGAGATGTCATTTGTACTCACCCACGAACGCAGGGGCGGAGCTCGTCGAACGCACGGGGAGGTCTTCGAACAGCAGATGAGACAACTACACATGTAAATCCATCTGATCAACACAAATATTTTGTGTTCATTAATAAAATCAAAAAATACATGACATAACACAAATATATGACCTATATAGATGCATCTAGGGTTCCATCGATGTCGAGGAACCCTCTAACTCTCTCATCCCTGGCTCCCTCACGTATGGCGATGCACGGTCGAAGGGTCAGCACGCCAACTCTTCCAGTTTCAGAGACCTCTCTTCTCTGCCTCTCCTATCCTCTCCGAGCATTCTCCTGGTGAGGTCCGCGGCCGGCGGCCTCTGGAAGGCCGAAGATCGCCTTTTCGGTCAACAAGAGGCCGAAGAGGTGTCGAGGGTCGGGGGTCAGGGGTTGGGGGTCAGTGGCGTCGGGGGCGGCATATTAATAGATGCGTGGAGTTTTGTGCTGGGGTGTCATCGGGATGTCATGTCGGGATGTCGGGTGTCGTGACGGGGTGTCGGGGCATCGAGGCATCGTGTCAGGGTGTCGGGGCGTTCTGCCGGGGTGTCGGGGCGTAGTGTCGGGGTGTTGGGATGTCACCTTCTTCTTCTTCTTCTTCTTGATTCTTTTCCTTTTTCCTCTTCTTATTCTTCTTCTTCTTCTTCTTCCTTCTTTTTTATTTTTTCTCTTCTTTCTTCTTCTCCTCTCTCCTCTTTTTCTTCTTCTTCTTCTTCTTCTTCTTTCTCCTCCTCCTCCTCCTCTTCTTCTTCTTCTTCTCCTTCTCCTTCTTCTTTTCCTTCTTCTTACAATTCTTTTCTTCTTTCCTTTTTTCTTTTTCATTTTTTCCTTCTTATTTTCTTCTTTTTTTTCTTCTAACCTAACTAACTGACCTAATTGACCTAATAAACTAACTTATTCAACTAATAATACTAACCTAATTAGCCTAATAAACTAACCTAATAAACTAATAAAACTAACCTCATTATAAATTAACTAAATTAACCGAAATAAAAACATAAAATGAAAAAAAGGGTGGCCGACGGTGGTACTCACCGGCGGGGGGCGGTGGTGGACGGGGGCGGCGCGGGGACGCCGGGGGCGCCGTCACGGCATGGGCGTCAGGGGGCGTCGGCGGCATCGCGGTAGCGGGGGGCAGGATCGCCGGCGGCGTCCGGTCGGGGGCGGGGGGAGGGGCATGGGCGGCGGTGCATGCCGGGCGGTGGGAGGCAGCGGCGCCGTGGGGCAGTGTTACACCCTGTTTTTCCACCACATTCTTTGTAATGCAAAAATCTGAGCTTGTTAAAACTTTTCAAAACTAATGATGTGAGTGCCATGATTGTCATTGTATGCATGTGTGTGTGATCATGTGATGATAAAAACCCCATTTCACAATATTGAATTATTTCCAAAAACCCTTACTTATTACTAATCAAGGTAAAAACCCTACTTTGAGTTGCACTACATGCCCTTGATGGCAAGGTTGGTTTCTACTCAAAGTTGGTGATATGATTTCAACTTATATTTATATTCCAAAACCACAAAAAAATATTTTTATAATTGTTTTCCTAATTAAATTGCATGTCCATTTCTGAGGCCAGAATTGGTATTCCTACATGGGAAAATACTTATGTGCCTTAGAAAAATCTGATTAAATTTGGAGATGATCAGAAGGACATATATTTTCCATACATAATATTTTTAACCCTATTTTACATTATTATTATTTGAATAAAACCCTGAAAACCATTTCTATCTGTTTTGACCTTTTGAAATATTTCCAAAGGAAATATTCTCAATAAAAGCCTAGAAGATTCCAGTGGTATCCCTTAGACATATTTGGTGTCCAAATAAAGTTTCACCTTGATCCAAGGTGATTCAGGACCCCAAATAACCCTAAAACTCCTTCTGTCCAGATTAAAGTTAGAGCAACTCTACATAGCAAAGTTTGTCCAATGATACTGAAACTTTGCACGAGTGCCTAATACCTCAAATGAGGGTTCCACACCAAAAATGCGATTTGTGGGACTTAGTTTGCCCACACTCTCTTTGGAAGGGACAGATCTGGTCATATAGAGGTGTTTCCAAGTTTACAAAGCTAAACTTGCCCAATGGAGCTCAAACTTGGTGAAACCCCATGTTTTAGCACCAAACCCAAACCTCTTAAGTTGCAGCACTAGTGGTGGGGTGCAACCCCCTCAAACCACTGTCGAGCACCTTCTAACAGATGGGAAATGCCCTCTTAGCCACAGCTAAACCCAACCCCTATGCTCCAAACTCATAGATTAGGTGGCCAGTATCTTTACCTAACGCCAGTCAACTGGCCCCTCACTGGTTCAAAGTGGAAAGGCCAAAAACCCCAATTTGAGCTTCAGTTCAAGGCTGACAGCACCAGTATTTCTTGTCTCCCTTGACCAGCCGAAGCTCCCACAAGACCCAAACAGCTAGCCACACTCCCAACCAGTGCCAGGACATGCTAGACACGTCCAAAGTGCCTCAGAGCGCACCAGCATGTTGTGGCATGCCAAAACTATGCTCTGGGCGCGCTACAGGAAGCCACCGAGGTGGGACGACGCTCTCGGCCAGTTCCAGCCTCCCTCGAGGTGTCCAACCTCTTCCCTGACAACCCTTCTGCGTCGAGCAACCATCGGGGCCCCTCCTCTCCTGCAATAGAGCTCGTGCGACGCGTGATCGCGTGCACCAGAACCAGCCAAGGTTGTGCGGCCACGGATGATCAACTCCTCCCTCTCTGCGTGTGTAGCAGATGGTTTTGGCAGTCCAAAACCATGTCCTGAAACCTTGGTTTCAACCCGAGCCCCTCTATGTACCCCCATGCGCACCACCGTGAGACACCGGCGCTTCCGAATCGGCTCACCATCGCGGCCTATTTATAGCCCTCCCCCTCGCTCCAGCACCCCTCGGATAGCTCCACCACGACCACTAGCACCTCCCTAGCCACCCCAGCAAGCTAGCAGAGCCCAGGTGCTCGAGATCAATCGAGGCCCCTCCGCCTCGGAGGTCCGGTCGATCTCCGACTACACGTCGGCTCCTGCGTTCCCTAACCCACCAAACTGATCCCCTCGACCCCAGGAAGCTTTCCCGCAAATTTCATGAGCATTTCCGTGCCCCTAGCTACCTCCTCGGCCACCTCCCGAAACTCCTCCGCTGCGGCCTTCTCGTCGTTGACGAACCCTTGCCTCGCTGTCGCTGTTCCGACCACCAGCAGGTAGGCGGCGTCATGCTGAATCCATTCCTATCTTTGTTGGGGCTTGAGAACGTCAGCAGCCTCGCCGGCGTGCTCCTCCTCCTCTCTGGCCAAAGGTAGAAGACGACCCCGACAAGTGTGCCCCACCTGTCGGTGGCCCAGCCTCCTCCCCTGCGCTACCCACAGCCGCTGACCGTAGGGCCCCGCACGTCAGGTTCAAACCTGATGGCGCGCGTGCCTGGTCAGGCTGTAGGCTGGCCATGGGCCAGCCCAGTTCCAGGCCGATTCAGGCCAGGGACTTGGCCGTTTTTCTTTATTTTTAAAGATCTGATTTCAAAGATTTTTATAAAAATATTTACCCAGTGTAAAAATATAATTTTCCATTGTTATTCTTCTAAAAATAGGTAGTATTTATGGAGATGATTGGATGAATTTTTCAAACAACTATTCTGTTTGTAATATTAAAAAGGACTAAATTGGAATAGTTTTGCTTTTGTTTGGTTAATTTAAAAAATGTTCCTTCATGAGAAATTGAGGCAAATATTTTTCAAAAAGATAACTTAGATTTATCAGTAATAAAGAACATTTTTAGAATAGCCTTGTGATCTGTTTTTGTGTGAGCTATTTCTTGTTTATTCTTTTATCGACGATACAAAACCCGTGTGACGAGGGAATTGGAGCGAAAGACCCCAGATACCTAGTTGACCAAGGCAAGCAGCCCTTTGACCATGACTGAGCATATGTTATATTGCATGTTAAGATAGGAAGTATTTCCGTTGCATATGATCATAAGTGTGGGTAAATCATTTGATGTGATGTTACCGATGGGTCCTCCAGAGCCCATGCATTGAGCTGGATCCTACCCTTTTGAGGATCACGCTATTATCATGTTGACAAGTAATACTAGAATAATAGCATGAGCATGTTGTTGGTATAATTCAAGAGTTTATGGAAACCCCATCGGGTGCCACTAATGCCCGAGGGTGATGACGAGTTAGGTGGCCACTTTTGGTGGAGTGGTGCACCGGGTATTTGTGTGAGTACGGTTTCGGAAATGGGAATAGATTTATGATGTGTCGACCATCCCAACCTTACCAGTACGAACACGTTACCCCTTATGGGACGGGGCTATGTTGATTATTCTGGTCGATGCTAGCAAAGAGCCACATTACTAGTGGCGGGAGTGATGTGTGGTCACTCCCGTGATGGGGTCATGCCAGGTAGGACGACTATGCCATTATTATGAGTTCCAGTCACACCGTTGGTCCCCGCATGGTTGATACTGTCCAAAGTCGGTGCTCGTAAGACGTACAACATGTGGGTTGGGTACCATCGAGTGGACCTCTTTCTCTAGTATCGTCATGGGAAAGGCATTGATCGGGTACTTACCTCGGGTATGTTATATACCGCGAGTCATGGATGACACGGAAGTTTCTCGGATCTCGTGGGTCCAGCGTACTACCTCTGCAGAGTGTAAAACTATTCGAATAGATGTGTCCATGGACAAGGACAGTTGGGTAATCCTGCTTAAACTACGTCTAGTTGTTTCCACATAAACCAAGTGTGTGTGAGTTGTGTTGAAAAAGGAGTTATTATGAGAGTAATGATATGACCAAGTTTGGCGACTTCGCATATAGGGTGAGCCCGGATGGTTCAGCCCTCGACAGATATATTGATAACTGTAACCTGTTCTTCAAAAGTAATTCTTTAACTTGATGCATATTCATGATCATTCCACCAAGATGAATTCCACCAAAGATGCATGTTATTGTTGTCCTTCACTTTCATTGTTCACGTCATGTGCTGTTTGCGAGTACATTCAAAGTACTCATTGGCTTGCGACTGGTTATGTTATTGACCAGACATGGAGGGACCAGAGTTTGGAGATGAATACGTCTTCCGAGACGCCCCTGTGAACTAGGACGCGTCCAAGTCAGAACACATGTCGGTGTAGGCTTGATGGCATGGGCACCCGCTTCGCCCCTATGGTTTCCGCCATTAGATCTATCAGTATGATTTGGTCTTAGGCACTGTTTGTGAACTTGACCATTCGATCATGTGTTGTAATAATCGGTACTTGGATATAAGCCTCTTTTATTCGGTATCTGTGTTCGGTGAGCATTGATCTCTGGGATCACTGAGCATGGCGATCTCGACTCGTAAGTCGGGGTCCCCACAGCCACGGGCGGCGCGGCGCGGGGCGGCGGTGATGGTGATGGGCAGGGGCGCTGGGTCGTCAGGGCGGCGAGGGGTAGAGGCTGTGGGGCGGCGGGGCAGCAGTGGAGCCGGGCGGCACAGCGGGGGGGGGGGGGGGGGTGAGAGCGAGAGAGATAGAGAATGAAAGAGAGAAAGAAAGAGAGAGGGTGGCCGTTGATGATGTTAGGTATAGGGAAGTCTTGCTAACCAGAAGTATAGGTGATCAATTGTAGCCTTTCTCCATAAGTAAGAGTGTCGAACCCAACAAGGAGCTAAAGGTAGTACAAATATTCCCTCAAGTTCTATCGACCACCGATACAACTCTACGCACACTTTACGTTCACTTTACCTAGAACAAGTATGAAACTAGAAGTACTTTGTAGGAATGATAGGAAAGGCTTGCAAGAAAGTAAAGAACACGTAAATAAAACTAGGGGCTGGTTAGAAAAAGAAACAACTACGAGTGTCTAACGAGTGTGGAAAAGTGGTGGTAGGAGTTGCGGAATTGTCCCTAAGCAATTGACTACGTTACTAGATTTATAGCAAGTATCATGTCGGAGAGGCCTCTACTAGCATGTCATCCCTTACTTGGAATTCTATGCACTTATGATTGGAACTATTAGCAAGCGTTCGCAACTACTAACGTTCATTAAGGTAAAACCCAACCATAGCAATAAGATATATTGGTCCCCATTCAATCCCATATGCATCAATTTCTATGCTAGGTTTGAAGCTTCTGTCACTCTAGCCTACCAATACATAGTCCTATCAACATACAACTAACCCTATGGTGTGATCCACGCGCGCGATCATATGATGGGCACCAAAGGACAGCAACATAACCACAAGCAAAAAAAACCAATCATAGCAATTCATCAATCACCGATAGGACAACGATAATCGACTCAGACATCATAGGATAGCAACACATCATTGGATAATAATATGTAGCATAAAGCACCATGTTCAAGTAGAGGGTACAACGGGTTGCGGGAGAGTGAACCGCTGAATATAGATGGGGGAAGATGATGGAGATGTTGGTGAAGATGATGGAGGTGTTGGTGTAGATCGCCGTCACACGATGATGTCCCGGGCGGCGTTCCGGCGCCGCCGGAAGAGAGGGGGAGAGAGCCCCCTCCTTCTTCTTCTTCCTTGACCTCCTCCCTAGATGGGAGAAAGGTTTCCCCTCTGGTCCATGGTCTCCATGGTGGCGGATGGGCGAGAGCCCCTCCGAGATTGGATCTCTCTCTCTGTGTCCTTCTGTTTTTGCGCTCCCAGATTCTGCGTTTCACCGTTTATTAAATTCCCGGAGATCCGTAACTCCGATTGGGCTGAAATTTTAACACGGTTTTCTTCCGGATATTATCTTTCCAACCGCCTTAAGGAGTGGCCACAAGCCCGCCAGCCGCCACCGTACCTCCTCGTGGCGGCTACAGGGCTTGTGGGCCCTCCGTGCATCGCCTCGCGTTGATTCTTCTTCCCAAAAATCATAAATATTCCAAAAAAATCCCCGTAAGTTTTTATTACGTTTGGACTTCGCTTGGTATGGATATTCTATGAAACAAAAAACATGCAACAAACAGGAACTGGCACTGGGCACTGGATCAATATGTTAGTCCCAAAAATAGTATAAAAAGTTGCCAAAAGTATATGAAAGTTGTAGAATATTGGCATGAAACAATCAAAAGTTATAGATATGACGGAGACGTATCAGCATCCCCAAGCTTAATTCCTGCTCGTCCTCGAGTAGGTAAATGATAAAAAAGATAATTTTGATGTGAGATGCTACCTAGCATAATCTTGATCATATAATCTAATCATGGCATGAATACTAAAACACGAGTTATTCGAAGCAATAGTCTATCATTTGAGATAAAGACAATAATATTTCAAGCATACTAACAAAGCAATCATGTCTTCTCAAAATATCATGGCCAAATAAACTTATCCCTACAAAATCATATAGTCTGGCTATGCTCCATCTTCCCCACACAACGTATTTAAATCATGCACAACCCCGATTTTAGCCAAGCAATTGTTTCATACTTTAGTGTTCTCAAACTTTTTCAACTTTCACGCAATACATGAGCGTGAGCCATGGACGTAGCACTATAGGTGGAATAGAATATGGTGGTCGTGGAGAAGACAAAAAAAGAGGAGATAGTCTCACATCAACTAGGCGTATCAACGGTCTATGGAGATGCCCATCAATAGATATCAATGTGAGTGAGTAGGGATTGCCACGCAACGGATGCACTAGAGCTTATAAGTGTATGAAAGCTCACAAAAGAAATTAGTGGGTGTGCACCCAACTTGCTTGCTCACGAAGACCTAGGGCAATTTTGAGGAAGCCCATCATTGGAATATACAAGCCAAGTTATATAATGAAAATTTCCCACTAGTATATGGAAGTGACAACATAGGAGACTCTCTGTCATGAAGATCATACTGTTATTTGAAGCACAAGTGTGGAAAGAGGATAGTAGCAATTGTCCCTTCTCTATTTTCTCTCATTTTTTTTGTGGGCTCTTTGGCTCTCTTTTTTATTTTTATATTTTTTTTATTTTGGTGGGCATCGTTGGCCTCTTTTTTTGTAAATGGGCTTCGTTGGCCTCTTTTATTTCCTCACATGGGACAATGCTCTATTAATAATGATCATCACACATACAACTCAATACTTAGAGCAATGATGACTCTATATGAAATGCCTTCGGTAGTGTACCGTGACAATGATCTAGCATAGCAATGACATCAAAAAATGGACAAGCCATGGAAACATCATGCTAGCTATCTTACGATCATGCAATGGAAATATGGAAATGGTGGCACATGTCATGGGACGGAACGGTGGTAGTTGCATGGCAATATATCTCGGAATGGCTATGAAAATGCCATAATAGGTAGGTATGGTGGCTGTTTTGAGGGAGGCTATATGGTGGGTGTAATGCACCGGCGGAAGTTGCGCGGTACTAGAGAGGCTAGCAATGGTGGAAGGGTGAGAGTGCGTATAATCCATGGACTCAACATTAGTCGTAAAGAACTCACATACTTATTGCAAAAGTCTATTAGTCATCAAAACAAGCTACTACACGCATGCTCCTAGGGGAAAGGTTGGTAGGAGTTAACCATCGCGCGATCCCAACCTCCACACAAAGATTGACAATCAATAAATAAATCATGCTCTGACTTCATCACATAACGGTTCACGGTTCACCATACGTGCATGCTACGGGAATCACAAACCTTAACACAAGTATTTCTACGAATACACAATTACTCACTAGCATGACTCTAATATCACATATTCATGTCGCAAAACTATTGCAAGGAATCAAACATATCATATTCAGTGATCTACAAGTTTTATGTAGGATTTTATGACTAACCATGTGAATGGCCAACTCCTGTTAACTCTCTAAATAGGTATAAGTGAAGCATGAGAGTTTAATTCTTTCTACAAAAGATATGCCCCGCTCTAACAAATATAAGTGAAGCAAAAGAGCATTCTACAAATGGCGGTTTTCTATGTGTAGGGAAACAGGCAATCCAAACTTAAAAAGATATAAGTGAAGCACAAGAAGCATTCTATAAAGCAAACCAAGGACTATCTTATACCAGCATGGTGCATAAAATAAAAAGGAAAAAAACACAAAAGACGCTCCAAGCATTTGCACATATCATGTGACGAATTAAAAGATAGCTCCGAGTAAAATTACCGATAGATTGTAGACGAAAGAGGGGATGCCTTACGGGGCATCCCCAAGCTTAGACGCTTGAGTCTTCCTTGAATATTAACTTGGGGTGCCTCGGGCATCCCCAAGCTTAGGCTCTTGCCTCTCCTTATTCCTTCATCCATCTTGCTCTCACCCAAAACTTGAAAACTTCAATCACACAAAACTCAACAAAACTTTGTGAGATCCGTTACTATAATAAAATAAATCACCACTTCAAGTACTGTTGTGAACTCATTCTAAATTCATATTAGCATTATATCTATTGTAATCCAACTTCACCATGGTTCATACCCCCCGATACTACCCATAGATTCATCAAAATAAGAGAACAATGCATAGAAAACAGAATCTGTCAAAACAGAACAGTCTGTAGCAATATGTATATTCCTTATACCTATGATATCTTAAAATATCTGAAAAATTATGAACGTCTGGAAAATTTGCATATCAATCAGAAGAAAAAAGAATCAACTAAAAACCTCTTCCAGAATAAAAATGAAAATTAATTTCGTGAGCAGAAAGTTTCTGTCTTTTCTCAGCGTGATCAAACAACTACCACCCAAACTAATCGTAAAGGCTTTGCTTGGCACATTATTTTTAAAAACACAAAGGAATTGTACAAGGGGATAATTATTTTCGTGAGAAACTTCCATGAAAAATTCTACATTGTTTCCATGAGCATGAACACAAGTGTTCAAGGTCGACCCTCACTTCCGCAATGCATCACCTTTCAATCGCTTCTCTTTTTGAAAAAGTTTTAAGTTCCCCTCTATATTTTTTTTGTTTTTAAACTAAATAAAAGCACTCAACAGAAATAAATGACTCTCTAAAACTTCCTGGTTGTCTCCCAGGCAGCGCTTTCTTTAAAGCCATTAAGCTAGGCATAAAGTGCTCAAGTAATGGATCCACCCGGATCCCAAGGTATATCAAAGCCAATTTTAATTAGCAATGATTTGAAATTTAGTAGTGAGCACAAGGTAACATATATCATGCAATGACGAAGTCTAACTCTCTTCCTATGCATTGGCATGTCATAAAAGAACAATTCATGCACACCAAGTAAAGGCCAATACATAGCATAAGCAGTTTCTTGCAATTTTATCGTATTGGAAACATAGAAAGGTGGAGATGTAGTTCCTCTCTCATAATAATTGCAAGTAGGAGCAGCAAGCACATGCATATTATATTCATCAAAATCATCATGTGTAACATAAGGAACTATAGCTAGCTCATCTTCATAAGCATCATTCATATTGGCATCATGGCCACAAGCGTAGCAAGCATCAAGTTCATCAAAAAGGGATATTTCAAACGAATCCAAGGGATCATAGCATTCATCCTTTGGTAAGAATGAAGGGAAATTAAGTAATGTATGAGTAGAAGAGTTACTCTCATTAGAAGGTGGACACGGGTAGCTAGTTCGTTGTTCCTCCTTTTGCTCTTCGCTCTCCTCGTCATCTTTTTCATCTAATGAGCTCACAATTTCAGCATTTTCTTCTTCCATAGTTTCCTGCAAAATAATACTCTCTTCTTGGGCAGCACAGGATTTCTCCTTAAATCGTTCAATATGGGCATTATATTCATAATTAGTATAGCAATAACGAAGCATAGCCAAATTTTCAGATCGGAAAGGATCATCATCATTATCATCGCACCTTTTAAACAAAGCCTCAATTTCATAAGCACCCATAAAAGCAACAAACTCTTCTATTTGATCCGCATCATAGTAATCATATATACCATTAACATAAGAAGTCAAGGTTCTATGATCATTAAACTCACAAGAAAAGGGAAGGTGTGGAGCCTTCATCCTAGAGGAACAAGTAACACCATGTCTCTTGCATAGTTCCCAAGCATACCATTTCAACAAATGGATTGGATCCCATAAAAGTTTCCCTTTTTGAGTCAAGCGATAATCCCTAAAGTATTCATGTTGATCCAACGTGTATCCCATTATATAATTGAATGGGGCTTTCTGAGGATTATTAAAGAAGTACATAATATTTTCCACATAACGAGCCTCGAGGGTTTTAGGAGGTTCCCCATCTCCATGAGTAGCAACTACACCTAATTTTTTTGGTATTTCGTGTTCCATATCCATAACTAAAGATAAAGAACAGCTTAGAACAACAAATAAATCTACTTAGTGATAAAGAAAACAAGCACACACGAGGATATTCACCCCATGCTATTGCTCCCCGGCAACGGCGCTAGCAAAAGGTCTTGATAACCACAAGTATAGGGGATCAATTGTAGCCTTTCTCGGTAAGTAAGAGTGTCGAACCCAACGAGGAGCTAAAGGTAGGACAAATATTCCCTAAAGTTCTATCGACCACCGATACAACTCTACGCACACTTTACGTTCGCTTTACCTAGAACAAGTATGAAACTAGAAGGACTTTGTAGGAGTGATAGGAAAGGCTTGCAAGAAAGTAAAGAACACATAAATAAAACTAGGGGCTGGTTAGAAAAATAAACTACTACGAGTGCCTAACGAGTGTGGAAAAGTGGTGGTAGGAGTTGCGGAATTGTCCCTAAGCAATTGACTACGTTACTAGATTGATAGCAAGTATCATGTGGGAGAGGCCTCTACTAGCATGTCATCCCTTACTTGGAATTCTATGCACTTATGATTGGAACTATTAGCAAGCGTCTGCAACTACTAACGTTCATTAAGGTAAAACCAAACCATAGAAATAAGATATATTGGTCCCCCTTCAATCCCATATGCATCAATTTCTATGCTAGGTTTTAAGCTTCTGCCACTCTAGCTTGCCAATACATAGTCCTATAAACATACAACTAACCCTATGGTGTGATCCACGCGCGCGATCATATGATGGGCACTAAAGGACAGCAACATAACCACAAGCAAATTAAACCAATCATAGCAATTCATCAATCACCGATAGGACAACGATAATCTAATCAGACATCATAGGATAGCAACACATCATTGGATAATAATATGTAGCGTAAATCACCATGTTCAAGTAGAGGGTACAGCGGGTTGCGGGAGAGTGAACCGCTGAATATAGATGGGGGAAGATGATGGAGATGTTGGTGAAGATGACTGAGGTGTTGGTGTAGATCGCCGTCACATGATGATGTCCCGGGCGGCGTTCCGGCGTCGCCGGGAGAGAGGGGGAGAGAGCCCCCCTCCTTCTTCTTCTTCCTTGACCTCCTCCCTAGATGGGAGAAGGGTTTCCCCTCTGGTCCATGGTCTCCATGGCGGCGGAGGGGCGAGAGCCCCTCCGAGATTGGATCTCTCTCTCTCTGTGTGTCCTTCTGTTTCTGCGCTCCCAGATTCTGTGTTTCACCGTATATTAAATTCCCGGAGATTCGTAACTCCGATGGGGCTGAAATTTTAACACGGTTTTCTTACGGATATTATCTTTCTTGCGGCGAAAGAAGGGATGCAACCGCCTTAAGGAGTGACCACAAGCCTGCCAGCCGCCACCGTACCTCCTGGTGGCGGCTACAGGGCTTGTGGGCCCTCCGTGCATCGCCTTGCGTTGATTCTTCTTCCCAAAAATCATAAATATTCCAAAAAATCCCCGTAAGTTTTTATTACGTTTGGACTTCGTTTGGTATGGATATTCCGCGAAACAAAAAACATGCAACAAACAGGAAGTCGCACTGGGCACTGGATCAATATGTTAGTCCCAAAAATAGTATAAAAAGTTGCCAAAAGTATATGAAAGTTGTAGAATATTGGCATGAAACAATCAAAAATTATAGATACGACGGAGACATATCAGGCAGCTTTGCCGTCTGCTGGCGGACGGCAAAGAGCCCCAGGCAGACGGCAAAGAGCGTGTGTACGGCCCGCCACCCCTCATAGGAACTGTGGGGCCCAGGTGGGGTCTTTGTCGTTTGCCTTTGGGCTCTTTGTCGTCCGTTGGCTGACGGCCAATCCCTGTGGGGCCTAGGTGGGTTCTTTGCCGTCTACCTTAGGGCTCTTTGTCTTCAGTTCGCTGACGACAAAACTCGGGCATATAGCAAACAGAGTCTTTGTCGTCAGCCTTCCCTTTGTTGTCCGGTCTTGCAGAGCAGTCGGCATAGACTTTCTTTGTCGTGTGCGAGCCGATCGCAAAGAGCTGGTTGACGGAAAATTGCTGAATTCCAGTAGTGTGAGTAGAAGCTTGCCGCAGCCAGTAAGTTGGAAGAAGAGAACACCGAACTCAAGCAAGAATAGGTCGATTGGATCGAAAAGGTTGAACAGTTGACCAACAGAAGGAGCGGTCTGGAGAACTACTTGGGAGACTTTGCGAAGAAGATGTTCGGCATGCTTGAAGGTAACTTTCTTCCATCAAGTGAATTTCCTTAATTTTGACAGAACAGTAGCGTGACCAACCTTTCATTTCCCCTTCGTGTAGAATTCTGCCACGACTTTGAGAAGGAAACAGAGGAGATCGAGCCAAATCCAGACCCCACAAAGTCACCCCTTGGGGACGTTGTGGCCACGAACATGTTCCGCTTTGACGCTCGTCTCAGAAGTGTTACAGGGTATATCGCTCGACTGAGGGCTATGCTGGTGAAGATCGACAAAGAATTGTGGCCAGAAGACACCTTCCAGACTGGCCTTGAGTCGATGATGACCTTCCTCAACGAGATTCCCAGTCGAGTTCAGGCATGGAAAAAATCTTCTGCTCATTGCAGACCTGACGTGGCGCTTTCACTCGTCCGGATCCATTGCAAGGAGGCCAAGGAGGACAAGCTGAAGGCTCTCTTGGTGCCCAACACGAGGAAACTTCAATTTGAAAACTTCATGGAGACCTTCATCGAAGCACTCACTCTGATCACCGATGGGATAGATCTGGACACCTTCATCGAGCTCGCGAGCCCCAGCGGTGCTTGAGAAAAACTTTGCTTGCAGTTGAAACTTTATTTACCTCGGTATGCCGAGTGATGGTGTAACCGTTTGTGTGGACAACTTTTATCCATGCTAGAGATACTAGATTTATCTACATTTTGCTTTCCAATCCTTTGCTTGGCTAAGTTCATTTGACTTCCGAGTGAGATTGATGCTTATTACTCGGAAGAATTTTGAACTTAGGCGAAAACTGGTTCGCAACTAAGTTTTCGAGTGAAAGTGTTGCTTGTCACTCGGAACATCCTTGAACTTAAGCGAGGTCTGACTCGCGGCAAAGTCCTTGAGTGAGAGGAGCGCTCGTCACTCGGGGGAGTTTCTAACTTAGACGAAGACTGGTTCACAGCTAAGTTCCCGAGTGAATAGCTATCTTAGGCGATTGTTTGCGGCTAAGCCCCTGATACGTCTCCATCGTATCTACTTTTCCAAACTCTTTTGCCCTTGTTTTGGACTCTAATTTGCATGATTTGAATGGAACTAACCCGGATTGACGCTGTTTTTAGCAGAATTGCCATGGTGTTGTTTTTGTGCAGAAATGAAAGTTCTCGGAACGTCCTAAAAATTTACGGAGAATTTTTCTGGAAAATATGAAAAATACCTGCGCAAAGATCCACCGGAGGGGATGAGCCAGTGGGCCACAAGCCCTGTTGCCGCAGCCTCCCCCCTGGCCGCGGCAACCAATCTTGTGGGGCCCACGTGGCTCTGCCGCCCCCAAACTCAGCTCTCTAAATTCACTTTCGCCCAGAAAAAAATCAGAAAAGAAGATTTCGTTGCGTTTGCGATACGGAGGCACCGCCACATCCTGTTCTTCATCTGGGGGACAGATCTGGAGTCCGTTTTGGGCTCCGGAGAGGGGAAATCGTCGCCATCGTCATCAACAACCTTCTTCCCTCTTCAATTCCATGAAGCTCTTCATCGTTCGTGAGTAATATATTCGTAGGCTCGCTGGGCGATGATGAGTAGGATGAGATCTATCATGTAACCGAGTTAGTTTTGACGGGGATTGATCCCTAGTATCCACTATGTTCTGAGATTGATGTTGCTACCACTTTGCCATGCTTAATGCTTGTCACTGGGGCTCGAGTGCCATGATTTCAGATCTTAAATTATTATGTTGTCACCAATATATGTGTGTTTTAGATCCGATCTTGCAAGTTGTAGTTACGCACTATGTGTTATGATTTGGCAACCCCGGAGTGACAATAACCGGAACCACTCCCGGTGATGACCATAGTTTGAGGAGTTCATGTCTTCACCAAGTGCTAATGCGTTCTTCCAGTTCTTTATTAAAACAAGAACCTTAATATCTTGTAGTATCCTTTTGGACCCCGCTGCCACGGGAGCGATGGACAATAGATGTCATGCAAGTTCTTTTGCTTAAGCACGTATGACTACACACGGAATGCATGCCTACATCACATTGACGAACGGGAGCTAACCACATATCTCTCCGTGTTATAACTGTTGCATGATGAATATCATCCAAACGAATCACCAACCCATTGCCTACGAGTTCGTCCCACTGCTGTTGTTACTTGTTTTGCTCTGCTGTTGTTACTTGTTTTGCTCTGCTACTGTCGCTTGCTACTACTGCTACTTGCTACTGTTGCTACTGGCTACCGTTGTCACTACTGCTGTTCCTTGCCACAACAATTACTCGTTACACTGCTGCTACCTGCTACAATTCTGGTTCCCTCATCGTTGACGGGAAAAGACAATTTCCGTCAACGGGAAACTTCTGGCGCCATTCATACGACAGTTAGGAATAGTCTGTCGTCAACAGATCGTTTCTGACACCGTTGTTATCATACTACTTTGCTGCTGATACTTTGCTTGCAGATACTAATCTTTCAGGTGTGGTTGAATCTGACACATTCAACTGCTAATACTCGAGAGTATTCTCTCACCTCGTGACTGGCGTACCAACAAATTTGGGTCGAATACTCTACCCTCGAAAATTGCTGCGAACCCAGGCGCTGGTGGGCCATTGCAAGAAAAATGCTAATTGTTGAGCAACTGGGACCAGTTCTGGCTCTGTTGTCGCGAAGGCATCAAGTCAGGGACTCGTCAACAACATTCTTCTAGTGTCGTTGCCGGGGACTGCTAAGCAGCATTTTTCTGGCGCCGTTGCCGGGGAGGATTGCTATATATATTCTCTGAGTCACTCGGGATTTATATCTGCTGGTCACTATGAAGAATCTAAAAGATCCAAAACCAAAGTCTTGCCCTCAACTACGAGGGGAGGTAAGGAACTGCCATCTAGCTTTGCACTTGATTCACCTTCAGTTATGAGTAAGTTTGCGACATCACCTCCTGCTAGAAATCTTGATATGTCGCCTGTGCTTGATGATGCTTATGATGCTACTATGCTTGATGCTATGCCTGATACTGCTGGAGATGCTATGCCTGATACTGCTAGAGATGCTATGCCTGATGATGATATGCTTGATACTGCTTTGCCTGATGATGCTAGAGATGCTATTTTGCCTGATGATGCTATGCTTGATACTGCTTTTCCTGATGATACTAGAGATGCTATTTTGCCTGATGATGCTATGCTTGATACTGCTAGAGATACTACTTTGCCTGATGTGCCACTAGGGGTGTTCCTTGATGCTCATATTGCTAGAGTTACTGCCAATGCTCGTGATGCTTCTGAAACTGGCGATACTATTGAGATAGAACCTGCTTTTGCTCCTGTTAGATCTAGCTCTCCTAGATATGAAATGCCTGGTATACCTGAGGGTTACGTTATGGAGGGAGAGATAGCTGAGGATTTTCTTGCGTGTAAGGATGCCTATGACGCTGAGAAATTACTTCTCAAGTGGAAGGAAAAATCTCTGAAAGCTAGGATGAAATACGACCCGAAGTTTGCCACTTCACCTATCTTTATCACCGATAAGGATTATGAATTCTCTGTCGATCCTGACATAATCTCTTTAGTCGAATCTGATCCCTTCCATGGTTATGAGTCTTGTTAGAGCATATATCTCCATATGTGGTTTTGGTAATTGATGAAAATTCCTATGGACTAATGGTTGCCTTAAGTTACTTTTATAGGATTTGTCCATAGGCATTTCTTGCAGTCCATCTGTTGGGTTCAAGGAGTTTATATGATGACCAAGATGGTATTCAAGGTATTATCCAAAGAATGGTCATAGAGACACATGGTTGATCAAGATCTCAGACAAAGAGTAAATGTAGCGACCCGACTCAAAAAGAGTCAAGCCTCTGTGTTTCTGTGCCATCCCTGGATCAGTATGCTGGCACACACAGTACATCAATGTATATATCAAAGTGCAATCACATGTAAAATAGCGTAAAACTGATATATACCTTAAATATCTCAGTGGAAGCGGTCAAGGGAGTGGAGTCCCAATAAACACCAACGGCAAGTTGAGTGTAGACCGTAACCCTGAATCATACTCTTACTCGTCGAAGAAAAATATCTGCAACATAAGACGTTGCAGCCGTGTAGGTCAGCATAATCGAATATGCCGGCAAGTCACATAAGAGAGGGGTAAAAGTAATCATCTATACAATATGCATATATGCCAGGTGGGGCTATAAGTTTTTAGCGAAAAGCAAATTTTTCTCCTACAACAAGAGTGGGCTAGAAGCAAAATGTTACTACATTGTTGGTTGTTAACGAGATGGTTCCGCCAACCAGTTCTCGTACCCGAGTTGTCAATAGTTACCCTCATCAAATATATTTAATGATGTTGAGAAATCCAGATAACTTCAGTTCCTTTGGCTCAAGTTGTCCATGACCGTGGACACGGCTAATCGATTAGGTTTGAGTACTCTGCAGAGTTTTGCACACGTTCCCCACAAGATTTGATCGCCTCCGTGTATGTCCTCGCACTTCAGGGTGTTTGAAGACCGGATGATCAAAACATGGTCTTTCAACGGGTCCCTCTGAATCCCTGTCGGTGCCCATCCATTCCTACCGTTCTTCTACATCTGCTAGCACCGCCTGTCCAGAGTCGCCGCGTTGTCCAACCAAGCCAGAGCCCATAATGACTTGTGGCTGTGCAGGTAAGCCTTGGGTCTTGAAAATATCCGTCCGTCTCTTTGAGCCTGGGTGAAGCTTTCCGCAGGATGACATGGCCTCTCCAGCATCCCGGGCATCCACTGGGTTCTCCAGGGAGCCGATCAACCGTCCTTCACCCAGTGTTGCATTGCGTCCGAGGTCTTGAAAATCTTGTCTTAACCGGTCTTGATTATTATATCAACCTTGCATCACTCGTGGTATACACTCAACCGATGACCCGTCTACTCAAGCATAGCATTAAGAAATTTGTCGTCCCGAGGCCAAGTATCGGGGTTGTTGTGTTCCTACCACATGATACTACAACTTATACTAAAGTTTCCAAGTACCTAGGCAGCATGCAATTGGGCATAGGATGGTAGAACTACCATGCATAAAACATGGGTGTTAGTATGATCAAAGTGACTTGCCTGGGATGTTGACGAAGAAGAATTTCTCGAGAAAATAACTTGATAGACTACTCGTCACTCTCCGATGAAATCTATATAACAAACATATCATTCACATAAGCACTCATACTAGCAATCATTCTAGCAATCAAAACAAAAGCGAGAGCGAAAAGGAAACCGAAGAAAACTTCAAATAAGACTAGAGAGTCTTCTACTACGTCAAACACTAAATGATTTTTGTCCAACAGAAAATAATAGCAAGGAAGTAAGATATAAGTTTAACTAAGATAAAATAAAGTATTTTTCACAAAACTTTTTGAAAGCATTCCCAAACGGGATTTGAAACAACGGTGAAAACAATTGCACGTTACTACGGAGCTAGAATTGATTTAATGAAAACAAATAAACATAAAATAAAAACTTGTTGCAAAACTACTGTTAACTAACATAAACAAAACAATAATAATCTTTCTGA
This sequence comes from Hordeum vulgare subsp. vulgare, assembly GCF_904849725.1. NCBI lineage: Eukaryota > Viridiplantae > Streptophyta > Magnoliopsida > Poales > Poaceae > Hordeum > Hordeum vulgare. Next base: position 88,464,028 of record NC_058524.1, on the reverse strand, counting down.
AATAATAAAGAAAATATTTTAAAACAAAAGTAGAAAATGAATTAGCCGAAATCCTAAAAGCGGTGAAACAGAAATTGTTTCACATGAAATAATGAGTTAAGGTACTCAAACAAATCTGAAATTTTTACCACTTGTAACTAAGATCACTAGTGATCAGTACCAAAAGGAATTAAATTAAAAGATATTTTTAAACTCCTGGAATAGGCAGAACAAGGTTTAAACTAAATCTGATCTAACTTATATTTGAAAAACTCATATGTTTTTAAACACTACAGGAAATTTGTGAGCTACTGGAAAAAGAATCAATGTCATTGGACTTAGGGATAAAAAGTTGTGGCCAAAACAAGATTGAAACTTGCTGTTTTTGCAGACAGGCAGAAAAATTGGAGCTAACTAGTACTAAAAAGAGGGGTATACGTGGCAAGCTACGGTTGGCTGCGGGCTCGTTTGTTTCAATGCTTCGGGCAAACGGCCGAAGCTAAGCAAAAGTGTTGGCTAAATCATAAGTGAAAATAAAACCCACTGGTTTTCTAAGATAAACCGAACAGGTATCTAGTGATCTAATCTAGACCATACGCCTGAGATCTAACGGCTAAGAAGCAACAAAAGAAAAACAGAGAGGGGAGGGAAGAAATACCGTGGCTGGGCAGTAGCTCCGGCGAGGGCGTCGCCGGCGAGGGGGAAAGGGGGCTCCGGGGCGGTGATGGAGATGGGGAGGCGGCGGCGGGGTGCTTCTCCCCCGCGGGGGGAGGCGGCGGCGGGGTGAGGGGGCTCGGGGGCGCTGCTCCGGCGGGGTAGACGAAGGTGGGCAGGAGCTGCAGCTCCGGTGAGTGCAGGGCGAGGGAGGGGAGCTCCGGGGCGGGGTGGACTTCGGGTGAGGCGGCGGCGGAGGTCCTCCTCCTCGGGGAGGCGCTCGGGGGGGAGAGGGGGCGACGGGGGCTGCTCCCAGGGCGGGGCCGAAGGTGCAGTAGCTTGCACCGGCGGCAGCAATGGTGCGGCGGCTAGGGGATGGGGCGGCGGGGGCTCGGGGTAGGAATGGGGTCGGCCGAGGGGTGGGCTTTATATAGGCCATGGGGGCGGGGTAGCTAAGGAAGGAGAGGGAGCTTCGGGGAGGAAATCCCTGGTGGTCTCGGGCGGCAGTGGCGTAAGGAAGGAGAGGGAGGTAGGAGAAAGGAAGGTGACGGGGAAGGAGAGAATCGGTCGGGTGGGGTCCACGGATAAGTGAGAGGAGGAGAGGAGAGAAGGGATCGGTTGGCCGAAATCCAGGGATTTAGATCCCTGGTAGTGAGGGATTCGGCCCAGCCTCTAAATGGCGCTCGGGACGGCGGCAAAAGAAAAAAAAAAGACTTTCCTTTTTTCTAAAAAAAATTTCCGAGACAGAAAAGAAAACCGAAAAAAAGGAAAGTAATCAAAATATTTATATATGGTATTATATACCAAAAAATTCAGAAAATAAATCTCTACCCGAATAACATTTTTTTAAATCCAAAATAAAAACTTTTAAAAAATGTTTTTTCAAAAATTCCCAATTTGCTTTATTTCTTTTTGCAATTATTTTTGCAAAAGAACTTTGGGTTTTCTTGGCTCCACATTTCAAAAATTGCCCGCACTTTTGGAGTGTCATTTTCCTCCGCTCTCTCTCTCTTGCGTGCAAGAGAGTTTTCTCCGGACATTTCTCGCGCGATGGAAATGCAAAACAAAAGACGAAAGAATTTCCCGGCATTTCTTGCACGAAGAAAACAAATAAAAATGCAAGGGAATTCAAATGTAAATATCTCCGTTCAAATCCTTTATAGTTGAAGAAGTCATGTCTTCTTCTCTCTTTGCTTTTAAAAGCTTTAATTTGAATTCGCCGGAGAAGGGGAAAGACATTTTATTCCCTCTCTTTCAAAAGTTTCGAAAAGTTTCAAATTTCACACAAGTCTCAATCACTCAGCAAACAAACAAACAAACAAGAAAATCTAATAATTATATTAACATTCCAAAATTTATAATTTTGGGATGTTACAGTAAATCAAGATGATCAACACACAAAGCGTACAAGATGTACCGAGAGGGATCAAGTGATCCCATGGTATGGTAAGCATTGTCCATTACGTATTTGTGTACTAACCCATGGTCTTCGTGAGAGTTCTATGTGGGGGTTAGGTGTGTTTCCATGGGCTTGCGACAAAGGGAAGATCTCATACAACCCATGAGCAAATCAAGATGATCAACACACAAAGCGTACATGATGTACCGAGAGGGATCAAGTGATCCCATGGTATGGTAAGCATTGTCCATTACGTATTTGTGTACTAACCCATGGTCTTTGTGAGAGTTCTATGTGGGGGTTAGGTGTGTTTCCATGGGCTTGCGACAAATGGAAGATCTCATACAACCCATGAGCAAATCAAGATGATCAACACACAAAGCGTACATGATGTACCGAGAGGGATCAAGTGATCCCATGGTATGGTAAGCATTGTCCATTACGTATTTGTGTACTAACCCATGGTCTTCGTGAGAGTTCTATGTGGGGGTTAGGTGTGTTTCCATGGGCTTGCGTCAAAGGGAAGATCTCATACAACCCATGAAGTATGATGTCAAGTTGTGATCGTCATCAAGATTGCGATGTGCAAGTTCAAGTGGATCAGCACGAAGATATCATGCTTGAAGCTTGCCGTCCATTGTGGTGGCAATGGACTTGTGAAGATATGCTGAAGAGTGGCTCACCCATAGTGAGTATGGGGGAGTAATCAACTAGTCTTCATCAAGCGAACACAATCAAGAAAGGTGGTCCATCTTGAGGAAGCCAAGATCATCATCATCTAGCTCAAGAGGACGATGTGCAAGGTATAGGTTTGCCCTTGATAGGTTTTCTGTTTAGGATAGATTGTTGTACTATCAAGGGGGCTCTCAAGTGAGTAGCTTGATCGTATCATTCGTTGAGAGCTCAAACCATTTGCATCCTTGCATCATACTTCTTGGTTCTTGTTTGGTGTTTCTCTTTGTGAGTTTTAGAGCTTATGGTCATCTTCGTGACAAGCTCGAGTTCATCAAAAACGGAGTCCATATGCATCTACTATGATGTTTTCGATGTTGGAGTTTTTGCCGGTTCTTCATTCATAGAGGACTCACATCTCTATATCTTTGGCATTTTCATAACCGCATGGTCTTAAGATTTCCAACAAGCTTGGGTTTGCTCGATTCGGAGCTCGTATGCGAAAGTTATTGCTGTTTCAGTGGCGAGCGGTAGTACCACTCGACCTAGCGGTAGTACCGCTAGGGTTGGCGGTAGTACCGCTGGCCCTAGCGGTAGTACCGCTGGCTGGCGGTAGTACCGCCACTGGTCAGCGGTAGTACCGCTCCAGGAGCTTAGTACCGCCTGCCTAGCGGTTGTTCGTGGACGGACCTTTTTGCGAAGACTTTCTTGGCGGTGGTAGTGCCGTTGCACTACCAGGGGCCCAGCGGTAGTACCGCTGGAGTGCCAGTGGTAGTACCGCTGCAGCCAGCGGTAGTACCGCTCGAGCTCGGGCAGAAAGTGGGGGTAACAGTCTGATTCCTTCCCCCACTATATAAAGGGGGTCTTCTTCCCCCTTGGTCTTATCTATCCGTTAAGCTCTTGTTCTACCTCCATTGTTGACATTCTTAGAGCTTGATTACTCTCAATCCCTCCAATGATTCTTGCTTGTTCTTGAGGGAAAAGAGAGAGGAGATCTAGATCCACATCTCCACCAATCACTTTCTCCTCTATGTGAGGGGAACCCCTTGGATCTTGATCTTGGAGTTCTTTGTGAGCACCTTGTTCTTCCCCTCATATTTCTCCATAGCTTTTGTTGTTGTGGAGGGATTTGAGTGTGAGGGACTTGACCACTTCATGTGTTCTTGCCATTGCATTGGTTGCATCGGTTTGAGTTCTCCACGGTGATACGTGGAAGTGAAGTTTGAGAAGCTTACTACCTTTGGTACTTAGTACCCTAGATATTGTTCTTCGTGGATGCTTTGGCGTCCTAGAAGCTTGGTGGTGTCTCGGAGCTCAATCATTGTGGTGTGAAGCTCCGGGCAAGCGTCGGGGTCTCCAATTAGGTTGTGGAGATAGCCCCGAGCAATTTGTACGGGTACCGGTAACCGCCCCCAAGGGTTGCCACGTTTACGGGTTCGGTGACCGCCCCCAAGGGTTGCCATTTGTACGGGTTTGGTGACCGCCCTCAAGGGTCCCTTAGTGGAATCACGGCATCTTGCATTGTGCGAGGGCGTGAGGAGATTACGGTGGCCTTAGTGGCATCTTGGGGAGCATTGTGCCTCCACACCGCTCTAACGGAGATTAGCATCCGCAAGGGTGTGAACTTCGGGATACATCTTGCTATCACTTAGTTGTTTATATTGTTTATTGTAATATATCTTGCTATCACTTAGTTGTTTATCTTGCTTAGCATAAGTTGTTGGTGCACATAGGTGAGCCTAGTTGTTTGTAGGTTTTGTGCTTGACATATTAAACGTTAGTTTTATTCCGCATTTGTTCAAGCCTAAACCTTAACTATTTTAAAGCGCCTATTCACCCCCCCCCTCTAGGCGACATCCACGTCCTTTTCAAGTCTGAGACGGTCGTAGCCCATCTTACCAAACTACACGATATAGCCACCCTTTTCACCAGTGAGGAGAACATCCGCCACTACTATATCCTTAAGTTGTTTCCTTTCTCTTTAAAGGATGACGGTAAAGCCTGGTTCACTTCTCTTGCTCCTGGATGTGTGAGTAGTCCCCAGGATATGGTCTATTACTTCTGTGAGAAATATTTCCCTGTCCATAAGAAGCAAGCTTCCTTGCAGGAAATATACAACTTTGCTCAACTCAAATAAGAGAGTCTCCCACAAGCTTGGGGGAGGCTCGTCCAGCTACAGAATGCTTTGTCTGATCACCCCCTTAAGAAGAACGAGATACTTGATATCTTCTATATAACGGACTTACCGATGCTTCTAGAGACCACCTAGATAGTTGTGTCGGTTGTGTTTTTAGGGAACGAACTATAGAACAAGCTGAGATTCTATTGAATAACATCTTGATCAACGATAATGCTTGGACTATTCCCGAACCACCTCCTAAGCCAACTCCGAAGAAAAGAGGTATTCTATTCCTCAGTCCCGAAGATATGCAAGAAGCCAAGAAATCTATGCAAGAGAAAGGAATTAGATCTGAAGATGTCAAAAATCTACCACCTATCTAAGAGATCCATGGTCTCGATAACCCGATACGGGTAGTGGATGTAAATTCTCTGCGTATGTTTGATGAGAGTGATATTCCTTTTGATAAACCTGCTAGCCTATGCTTTGATGAGTTTGAGAACTTTGTTGCCAAACAACAGAGTTTCAATGATTATGTTAGTAGACATTTGGAACAAAGTACTCGTATGCTTAGTCATTTAATTGCGTGTGTAGACAGAAATGTCAATGATCTGAAGCTTCTGAGTAAACATGCCTCTATGATTACTACTCAGGTAGAACAAGTACTTAAAGCTCAGAATGACCTGCTCAATGAATTAAATGACAACGATGTCAGAGTCATTACTACACGAGGCAAAATGACTTAGGAACCTTTCTATCCTGAAGGTCATCCTAACAGAATCAATCAAGATTCTCAAGGAATTAATGCAGATACACCCAGTCATCCTAAGGAGAAGAAGAAGGATGGCAGAAACCTGCATGTTAGTTCACCAAATACTATCACAACTAAAGAACCAAATGATATTTCTGCGTCTGATGCAGAAACACAATCTGGTGATGAACATGAACCTGGTGACAATATGGACAGCGATGTTCATAATAATGCTCAACCTAGCAATGATAAGGATGTGGAGATTGAACCTACGGTTAATCCTGATAGCCCACAACCTAAGAGATACGATAAGAATGACTTCACTGCTAGGAAGCATGGTAAAGAAAGGGAGCCATGGGTTCAGAGACCTATGCCCTTTCCTCCTAAGCCATCCAAGAAAAAGGATGATGAGGATTTTGAGCGCTTTATTGAAATGATAAGACCCGTCTTTCTGCAGATGCGGTTAGTTGATATGCTCAAAATGTCTCCGTATGCCAAGTACATGAAAGATATCGTGACCAATAAATGGAAGATACCAGATCTTGAGATCTCCACCATGCTTGCCAATTACACTTTCAAAGGTGGAACTCCTAAGAAACTTGGTGATCCCGGAGTGCCCACTATACCTTGCTCCATTAAAGGAAACTACGTAAGAACTGCCTTATGTGACCTAGGAGCCGGAGTTAGTGTTATGCCTCTCTCTCTTTATCGTAGACTTGAACTGAATAAGTTGACACCCACTGAAATCTCTGTGCAAATGGTCGACAAATTAACTGTTTTCCCTGTCGGCATTTGCAAAGATGTGCCTGTTGTGGTTGCTAACACCACTATCTTAACAGACTTTGTTATCTTGGATATTCCCGAGGACGATGCCATGGTTGTCATCCTCGGAAGACCCTTTTTAAACACTTCAGGGGCTGTTATAGATTGTAACAAAGGCATTGTCACTTTCCATGTCAACGGTAATGAGCATACCACGCACTTTCCAAAGAAACGATATCAAGTACATTGCATCAATGCTATCGAAAAAACTTCATCGATTCTTATTGGGAGCTTTGAATGCCCTATTCCTCGTGTCAAGATGAAGTATGAATTGCTTGTTGGGGAGATTCATATCCCCATTTAGGTGACTTAGCGGCTATTCGAAAATTCTCCATTCTCTCTTGCGATTCGAGAAAGTTTTTTCATAAGGATTTCATCAACCCCATTGACGGATTTCTTTCGATGACCATGAAATGGATGAATCAAAGAGTCACGTACCTCTGTTTTAAGCTTTCATTTTCTTTTGCTTAGAAGAAAAATGATAGATTTAGTTTAGTTTTTCCTGTTTTCTATTTTAGCGTCCCGGAGAAAAATACCCCGAAAATAAAAGGTCTATCATGGTCCTGAAAATCTAGTATGATTTTTTCTGCAATATTTGAAAAATACTGGGACACAGAGTTGGCCTGGGGGCCACCCGAGTGGGCCACAAGCCCTGTCACCGCGGCCACCCCCCTTGGCCGCGGCAAGCAAGCTTGTGGGGCCCACAGGGACCCCCTCCACTCATTCCAGCTCCCATCCTCTTCTTCTTCCTCCAGAAAAAAATTGTTTCGCAGCTCAAACCCGTGTTCTTGCTCATTTGGCTGTGATTTTCGATCTCCTTGCTCAAAGCATCATTCTCCGAACCGTTTTGGGAAAATTACTCCTTGGTAAGTGACTCCTCCATTGGTCCAATTAGTTTTTGCTCTAGTGCTTTATCCTTCGCGTATTCTTGCTACCTTGGTGACCCTGTTCTTGAGCTTGAAATGATGATTTTAGGTGGTCCCAAGTAGTTTTAGCGCGTGATATGGTCTCTAGGCACTAGTTGGAGTAGTTGCTACAAGGTGTGGTTGGTCTGTATTCACTTTTCTCTTGAACTTCAACATTTCAGCAAAGAGAAATTATGTTCAAGAGGAAGTTTCATGGTGGTTCCTCAAGTAAGAAGGGTCCCCGTCTTTCTTTTCGGGAGCCCGATCCTTATCAACTAAGGGACGCACCGGTACAACCATGTGAATGGCCTTCCGATGAGTTCATGATCGAAGAAGGCTTCAAGGATGAGTTTGATACACTTGTCTGCAATGCCGGGTTAGAAAAATTCCTCTCAGATAAATGTGAACAGTATGCTATGCTCACTGCCTCTTTCATGCGTTGATTTAAATTTTCAGTTGGTCATGACTCATCCATACTGTTTGACTTGTATGATAAATCCTATGCCATGGATTTGGAGGATTTCAATAGGATTTGCAAAATACCCGATGGGGGTAATCTTAAAGATCCTGCTAAATCGTCGGTTAGAGATTTTTCCTGTAGTATATCTATTGGAGAAACTAGAGACATCACGCAAGCTACCATAGGAAGCATTCATTTCCCTGCCTTGCACTACTTTGTCCTCTTCATAGGTAGATGCATTAACGGCAAGGTTGAACATTGTCACCTGTGCGGATCCGACCTTAATATCCTTAAGAGCGCAGTTACGGGTGACAAAATCTTCAACATGGGAGCTATTATAGCAAGGAGGCTGAATAAAAACGCTATTGAGGGGGATTTCTTTGGCGGCATCTATGCCACTGGTATAGCAAATTTTCTTGGAGTACCCATCCGCACAGGAGATCCCCCGCTCCATACAGCTTTCCTTGACCGCGTTGCTTTGACACGCTACCAGTTTCTTGAGAGGGGTGATGATATTTAACTGGCAGCGTGTCTTCCATCTTACCCTTCCTGCTTCTGCTTTCTTTGACTTTCGGGTAAAACGGAGATACTACATAACCATAGGAGAGGCACAAGAGTATGAGAGGGAGGTGATGGCTGCTCGTCTTCGTGAGGCAGCTATTCAGGCAGCGGCTGCAGCGCTCCCATATAACCCCGATTATGATTTTGGGTTTCACCAAGACCGTCCTTGGGAGTAGACCAAGATAGGCCAAAAGCCTAAGCTTGGGGGAGTACGTGTTCTCACCGACCTTACATTCATGCTTATGCTTTCACTTTGTTCGTCGGTGTTCACACTTTGCCACTGTAATATCCATGCTAGTTTATTTTCGTTTTCTTGTTTTCTTGCTTTGTGTCCTTTTGAGAAAACCCAAAAAGATTTTCCTTTCTTCTTTTTACTTGTTGGGAGCTTTCCCGTGTAACTAGTTTTATTTTTCTTTGGGTCAAGGTAGAAGATATTGGTTACAATGTTTAGTAGCTCTTGCATGCATACCTGTTTAGCTTTCAAAGAGCCATATTGCTTGTCTTCTCCTTTGTGTTTGCCTACAGATTCAGCTTAGTCCATTGCACGAGCACGCTTATTATTGTTCACATCGTTCAATCGTGCAAATGAAAGGCAATAATGATGATATATGATGAAGTGACTGAGACTGGAAAAGCTGGTATGAACTCTATCTATTTTGTTTTTGTAAATATGACTAGCTTGTCGTCCCAGATTCAGCTTTGTTATGAGAGAACCATGTTTGCAATGACAACTTAGAGATCATAGTTTCTGATGCCATGCTTATTTAGCTAGGAGCTTATAATGGTTTGTCTTTAATGCCAACATAGATTTTGAGATGACTATGATGTAGTATGATAGGATGCTATTCTCCTTTCAATGATTCAAGTGGTTTGACTTGGCACATGTTGATGCATGTAGTTGAAACAAAATCAACATAGCCTCTATGATGTTCGTGTTCATGGTGATTTATTTCCTATTCATGCTTGCATTCCATGTTAGTCAAACTCATTGCATCTTGATGACCGTTGTCGCTCTCTAGTTGGTCGCTTCCTAGTCTTTTGCTAGCCTTCATTTGTACTAAGCCGAATACTGCTTGTGCATCCACTTCCATAAACCCAAAAGTTTTTCCATGAGAGTCCACCATACCTACCTATGTGCGGTATTTACCTGCCGTTCCAAGTAAATTTACATGTTCCATTCTCTAAACCTTCAAGAAATAATCTGTTTTGCATGCCCGAACCGCTCATGTGGTGACAGAGGGCTATTGGTATCTTCCATGTTAGGCGTGTTATCCTCGACATGTGTTTATTCACTGTCATTCACGAGAAAGGGGCCAGAATTTGGAATGCCTAGTTCCACGCTTAAATCGAAAACATAACTGTAAAACAAGACTCCCCCCGGATTGATGTTAGTATGGACGGTACCCGAGGAATCGACTAGCCGTGGAGTGTGATTGATTGGTGGTGGGGGAGTTAAACCTTTACTTTTCTGTTTGGGAACCGCCTATAGCATGAGTAGCGTGGAAGATATTGAGAACTCTTGGTCATTGCGTTGACAATGAAAGCATGCCACCCAAAATTATTATCGTTGTTTTGAAAGCTTGAGCTCTGGCACCTCTTCAAATCATTGCTTCCCTCTACGAAGGGCCTGTCTATTTATTTTCCTGTTGAGTCATCCTCTTCTTATATGCACCAATTAGAGAGCACCTCTATCATTTTTATGCTTTGCTTTTGATTGATATTGAGTATGACTATGACTGGATCTTCGTTGCTATGAATTACAATGTTTAGTCAGCCCTTGATCTTTGAAAGTGCTCTGCATTTATGTTTTGCGGTCTCAGAAAGAGCTAGCGAGATACCACCTATTCATATTGCTTCATGCTTGTTTTGATTGAATTGTTGGTATCTGAGACTCATTATTATTTGCTCGCTAGCTGATTATGCCATTGATATTAGTTTACCATGAGACCTTTGTGTCACTTGCTTATGTGGTTAACTTGTGATCTTGCTGAAATTCTGGTTATGAGTTAGACATAGTTGCAACAACAAGATCAAACAGAGTTTGTCAAAGTTTTTCTTTCTCTTTCAGTTTGTCAACTAGTTGCTTGAGGACAAGCAAGGTTTTAATATTGGCGGAGTTTGATACGTCTCCATCGTATCTACTTTTCCAAACTCTTTTGCCCTTGTTTTGGACTCTAATTTGCATGATTTGAATGGAACTAGCCCGGACTGACGTTGTTTTCAGCAGAATTGCCATGGTTTTGTTTTTGTGCAGAAATGAAATTTCTCGGAACGTCCTGAAAATTTACGGAGAATTTTTTTGGAAAATATGAAATATACCTGCGCAAAGATCCACCGGATGGGATGGGCCAGTGGGACACAAGCCCTGTTGTCGCGGCCTCCCCCCTAGCCGCGACAACCAAGCTTGTGGGGCCCACGTGGCTCTGCCGCCCCCAAACTCAGCTCTATAAATTCACTTTCGCCAAGAAAATAACCAAAAGAGAAGATTTCGTCGCGTTTGCGATACGGAGGCGCCGCCACATCCTGTTCTTCATCTGGAGGACAGATCTGGAGTCCGTTTTGGGCTGTGGAGAGGGGAAATCATCGCCATCATCATCAACAACCTTCTTCCCTCTCCAATTCCATGAAGCCCTTCATCGTTCGTGAGTAATCTATTCGTAGGCTCACTGGGTGGTGATGAGTAGGATGAGATCTATCATGTAATCGAGTAAGTTTTGACGGGGATTGATCCCTAGTATCCACTATGTTCTGAGATTGATGTTGCTACCACTTTGCCATGTTTAATGCTTGTCACTAGGGCACGAGTGCCATGATTTCAGATCTGAAATTATTATGTTGTCACCAATATATGTGTGTTTTAGATCTGATCTTGCAAGTTGTAGTTACCTACTATGTGTTATGATCCGGCAACCCCGGTGACGACCATAGTTTGAGGAGTTCATGTGTTCACCAAGTGCTAATGCATTGTTCTAGTTCTTTATTAAAAGGAGAACCTTAATATCCTATAGTATCCTTTTGGACCCCGTTGTCACGGGAGGGATGGACAATAGATGTCATGCAAGTTCTTTTCCCTAAGCACGTATGACTACACACGGAATGCATGCCTACATCAATTGACGAACGGGAGCTAGCCACATATCTCTCCGTGTTATAATTGTTGCATGATGAATATCATCCAAACGAATCACCGACCCATTGCCTACGAGTTCGTCCCACTCCTGCTTTTACTTGTTTTGCTCTGCTGCTGTTACTTGTTTTGCTCTGCTACTGTCGCTTGCTACTGCTGCTACTTGCTACTGTTGCTACTTGCTACTACTGTCACTACTGTTGTTCCTTGCCACTGTTGTTACTTGTTACACTACTGCTACCTGCTACAATTCTGGTTCGCTCGTCGTTGACGGGAAAAGAAAATTTCCGTCAATGGGCAACTTCTGGCGCCATTGATACGATAGTTAGGAATAGTCTACCGTCAACAGATCGTTTCTGACATCGTTGTTATCATACTACTTTGCTGTTGATACTTTGCTTGCAGATACTAATCTTTCAGGTGTGGTTGAATCTGACACATTCAGCTGCTAATACTTGAGAGTATTCTCTCTACCAACAAATTTGGGTCGAATACTCTACCCTTGAAAACTGCCGCGAACCCACGCGCTGGTGGGCCATTGCAAGACAATTGCTAATTGTTGAGCAACTGGGAGCAGTTCTGGCTCTGTTGTCGCGAAGGCATCAAGTCAGGGACTTGTCAACAACATTCATCTAGTGTCGTTGCCGGGGACTGCTAAGCAGCCCCTAATACTCTCAAACGTATCGACTATTCCAAACACTTTTGCTATTGTTTTGGCCTCATTCTTGCATGATTTGAATGAAACTAATCCGGACTGACGCTGTTTTCAGCAGAGCTGCCTGTATGGTTTTCTTGTGTGCAGGAAAATGGATATTTAGACGTCCCGTAAAATTACCATAAAATAGAGAAAATCTACGCACCGGGAGGAACCTTGGGCCAGAAGATGGGCCAGAGGGGAGCCACAGGGCCTCCAGGCGACCTGTGGGTGCAGCCTACCCCCTGGCCACGCCGGGTGGACGCCTGGGTGGAGTCCACCTCCTCTGGTGCCCTACCTTGGCCCCTATTTTTACCCATGGTGGAAAAATCCTATAACAGAAGTCGTTTTGCAAGTTCTCGACGCAGAGCCGCCGCCACACTCGGTTCTTCTCCGGGAGAGCTAATCTGGAGGATGCCTTGGGCTCCGGAGAGGGGAAATCGTCGCCATCGTCATCACCATCACCACTCCATCATCCTCCCATGGCTTCCCCCATCATGTGTGCGTAATTACCTGCTTTAGGTGAAGGAGATGGTAGGGATTGGATGAGTTAGTTCATGTAATAGTTCATCGGATTGTTGGGGGCATGTTGCCTATCATCTACTATGGTGTTTATCATCTTTCCTACTACTTGTCACTCTTAATGCTTGCCACTTTGGGCCCGGGTGCCATGGTTTCAGATCTGAATTCATTATGTTTTCATGAATATATTTGTGCTCAAGATCCTATCTATGAGTAGTATGCACCTATTATAGTTCGGAACCGGCGATCCTAATGGTGACAGCTTGGGACACCAAAGGGGATAGACTATAGTTTGAGGATTCCATTTATCCATTGATTGTTAATGCTTTGTTCCGGTACTCTTTGACGGGAGGACCTTAATCTCCATAGGACAAAAGATGATGTGCAAGTTCTTATTGCAAGCACCTTTTGGCCCCATTGATAGCGGGGTGGTAGGACAAAAGATGATGTGCAAGTTCTTATTGCAAGCACGCACAACTACCTTGGGATACATGCCTAATGTTTGATATATGCCTAGATGATCATTACTTTTCTCTGTGCCTTGCCCCAAGTGAAATACATGATATCTCTCATCCATGACCAACCACCCATCTCCCTAGCCTATAGTGTTTTTAATCATGCTAGTCACCAGTTTCTCTATTTTAGCTGTTTTACTTTCGTTGCTTTGTCACCATTATTTCTGTTGCCACCATCACTTCCATATCACCGTTGCTACTAATATTTCGTTGCCAAGCAAGTATCTTTCAGGTGCGGTTGAATTGACAACTCAACTATTAAAGCTTATAAATATTCTTTGGCTCCCCTTGTGTTGAACACTAAATTGGGTAATCTTACCCGCGAAGACTGTTGCGATCCCCTACACTTGTGGGTCATCAAGACTATTTTCTGGCGCCGTTGCCGGGGAGCATAGCTTTATTTACAAGTCTACTTGGAGTTATTTTGCTTACTGAGATTTATTCACTATGGGTAAGAAAGGAGACCCGAAGGTTCCAATCTTACGATCCACTACAAGAAAAGGTAATGTTCTTAGCACTAGTGCTACGCTTGATTCACCTTCCATTATGAGTAAGTTTGCTTCATCACCACCACATGCTGCTTCTACCAAGTCCGTCACTATGCGTGATACTTCTCATGATGCTTCTACTACTAATGATGAGACTGGTTTACTTGGTTATTTTATTGAGTCTCAGATTGCTAAGGCGGTTAAGCAGTCTAGAATTGAACTTCGTCTTACACGCTATCCCATTGGTACATATTTTGGTTACCCACACTTGAGTGGTCTCGAGGAAAGAATTCTTGATGATGATTATATTGAACTTGATGATGATTTATGCAGGGAACTTATAGAGTGTGCTTACTCTGACCCTGCTTCTGTTAAGAAGTTGCTTGAAAAGCATTCTATGAAGAACAAATTTACTCCTGATCCTAAAGTTGCTTCATCTCCTATTTGCATTGAGGATGCTGATTTTTATTTCTCTGTCGATCTTTCACTTATATCCACATTTGAAGCTGGCCTCTTTTATGGCAGAGAAAATGACGATGCTATTGCACACCTTACCAAACTCACTGAGTTGGGTGGCCTATTCACTACAGAGGACAAGAAGAGAAATTATTATGTTACTAAGCTACTTCCTTTCTCTTTGAAGGAAGATGCTAAAGCATGGTATGATGCACTACCATGTGGTTCCATTAAGAGTCCTCAAGATTTAGCTCAATCTTTTGTTGCTAAATATTTTCCTACTCATAAGCAACATGTTGCTTTACAAAGAATTTATAACTTTAAACAGTTGTAGGATGAGTACCTCCCTAAAGCTTGGGGGAGGTATTGCACTTTACTTAAGGCTAGACCGACATGGAATCCCTAAGAATGAATTGCTTGTTATATTTTTTGCTGGTCTAACCGATGAATCTAGAAGCTATCCGGATAGTTGTGTTGGTTGTGTTTTCAGGGAAAGAACACTGGACGATGCTGAAGAACTAATGGGCAAGATAGCTAAGAATCATGATGATTGGTCCGTTCCTGAACCTCCTCCATCACCAAAGAAGAGAGGTATGCTTTTCTTGAGCCCAGAAGTTATGCAAGAAGACAAGAAGTCTATGAAAGAGAGAGGTATTGAAGCTGAAGATGTGAAGAATCTACCTCCTATCGAGAAATTATGTGAGCCTACCACTTACCCACCTATGGTAGGGGTACACTCTCTTTTAGAATTCAATACAAATGACATCCCTCATGGTAAGCCCCCTAATCAATGCTTAGATGAGCTTGATAATTTCATTGTCAAGCAAAATAATTTTAATGAGAGGATTCAAAGCCAACTCCATGATAATTCCCTTGCTATCAAAAGTTTGCTGGATGTTTTAAGTAGAACTGTTAATGATGTTAAAGGTCTTGTTAAGCATTTTCATATGGTTCAAACTCAGCTTGAACAAATTTCTAATGTGTAAAAGGATTTGCTTGCTAACAATGTCAAACAAGTTGATACGCAGCCATATGGCATAAAGACCCGAGGTGGTACACTGATGACCCACAAGTATAGGGGATCAATCGTAGTCCTTTCGATAAGTAAGAGTGTCGAACCCAACGAGGAGCAGAAGGCTGTGATAAACGGTTTTCAGCAAGGTCATAACTGCAAGCACAGAAAGTAGCGGTAACAAGTGATGGTGTAGTGAGGTTAAACGTAGCAGGTGAAAAGTAACAAGTAACAAGTAAAAAGTAATAGCAACGGTGCAGCAAAGTGGCCCAATCCCTTTTGTACAAAGGGACAAGCCTGAACAAAGTCTTATAGGAGGAAAAACGCTCCCGAGGACACACGGGAATTTCTGTCATGCTAGTTTCATCATGTTCATATGATTCGCGTTCGTTACTTTGATAGTTTGACATGTGGGTGGACCGGCACTTGGGTACTGCCCTTACTTGGACAAGGATCCCACTTATGATTAACCCCTCTCGCAAGCATCCGCAACTACGAAAGAAGAATTAAGACAAAGTCTAACCATAGCATTAAACTAGTGGATCCAAATCAGCCCCTTACGAAGCAACGCATAGACTGGGTTTAAGCTTCTATCACTCTAGCAACCCATCATATACTTACTACTCCCCAATGCCTTCCTCTAGGCCCAAATAATGGTGAAGTATTATGTAGTCGACGTTCACATAACACCACTAGAGGAAAAACAACATACAACATATCAAAATACCGAACGAATACCAAATTCACATGACTATTATTACCATGACTTATCCCATGTCCTCGGGAACAAAAGTAACTACTCACAAAGCATAATCATAAACATGATCAGAGGTGTAATGATTAGCATCAAGGATCTGAACATAAACTCTTCCACCAAGTAATCCAACTAGCATCAACTACAAAGAGTAATCAACACTACTAGCAACCTTACAAGTACCAATCGGAGTTGCGAGATGGAGATTGGTTACAAGAGATGAACTAGAGTTTGGAGATGAGATGGTGCTGATGAAGATGTTGATGGAGATGAGTCCCCTCCGATGAGAGGAGTGTTGGTGATGACGATGGCGATGATTTCCCCCTCCGGGAGGGAAGTTTCCCCGGCAGGATCGTCCTGCCGAAGCTCTAGATTGGTTCTGCTCAAGTTCCGCCTCGTGGCGGCGGCGAATCCACGAAAAAGCTCTGCCCTTATTTTTTTTCCAGATGAAACCCTTCATATAGCAGAAGAGGGGGGCCAGTGGGCCACCAGGGTGCCCACAAGACCTGTTGCCGCGGCCAGGGGGGTAGGCCGCGGCCACCAGGCTTGTGGGCCCCTGGCAGCTCTCCTATGCACTTCTTTCGCCCAGTATTTTTTATATATTCCCAAAAAATTCCACGTTGATTTTCACGGCATTTGGAATTGCGCAGAATAGAGGACTCAGACTTGCTCCTTTTCCAGTCCAGAATTCCAGCTGCCGGTATTCTCCCTCTTCAAATAAACCTTGCAAAATAAGAGAGAAAAGGCATAAGTATGGTACCACAAAGTATAATAACAGTCCATAAAGCGATAAATATCAACATGAAAGCTTGATGCAAAATGGACGTATCAACTCCCCCAAGCTTAGACCTCGCTTCTCCTCAAGCGAAAACCAAGATCCATAAACATGTCCACATGTTTCGGGATGAAGGTGTCAATAAAACATAATACGGACATGAGGGCATCATGATCACACATAGAACAGCAATACATCATAAAGATTCTTATGGTAAAGTAACAATTCCTTCACAAAGCAAAGTATGAATCAAAAACCTTACCGAGAAGTAGACAACAACAGTCCATAGTCATTGAAGCAATTGCAATTTATCATAACATCAGAAAGAGTCAAATAAGAGCTTGTAAAGCAAATCCACATACTCAATCATCTCTTTTGTTTTCCACAATTGTTACAACTCACGTGGTACTCATGGTATCAAAGTTTCAGTTGGACACAGAGAAAGACAGGGGCTTATAATTTTGCCTGCCAACCATTTACCTCAAAGGTAAAGCCAACAATAATAAAGCATAAGTACTCATCTCCAAGTTGATATATGAATATAGATCTTTCCCTAGCATATGACGTTCACCAAGATGAAGACGGAATAGGGAGTTGGTGTTGATCACCATGACTTTCACAAGGACAAAAGTAAAGACACAAGATAGGCCCTTCGCAGAGCGAACCAAAGGTTGTCATGCGCTTTTGAGGTTTGGATGCATGTCCTCTTAGTGCGAAGGAATGTCACTTTATATTGCCTCCTGTGATAAAGAACTTTATTATGCAGTATGTCGCTTTTATGTCTTCCTCATCACAGGTTCGTATAAAGCTTATTTTCCACACACTAATAGATCATACATATTAGAGAGCACTTTTTATTGCTTGCACCGATTACAACTTACTTGAAGGATCTTACTCAATCCATAGGTAGGTATGGTGGACACTCTTGGCAAAACTGGTTTGAAGGTTTATGGATGCACGAGTAGTATCTCTACTTGGTGCGGGAGTTTTGGCTAATATGAGGTGGAAGCAATCGTCACATGCTAACGGATCTCTAAACATATAACATTGTTTGGAGTCAAGCAAACACAATTCATTATGTTGTCTTCCTTCTCCAACATCTACTTCTAAGCATGTAATTGTTTGGTGAGTGCTCACAATTGTAATAGGTGTCTAAGATGATATATTTATATGTGAACCTCTCTTTCCTTATTACTTCTTATTAATTGCAACAATGACTAGGGTCTATGTTGGTCTATTCTCAACAAGTTTCAATCATCATACTTGTTATATGTGAAGCTATCACTTTCCATAAGATCATCTCATGATCTTTCATGTTGTCGTTCTTTTCATACTTTTGATCACAGAACAAACAAAGCCCTTGACTAAGATACTCTTTATTATATGGCTCGCAAGCTCGAATACATCGGGGGGGACACACAAGGCAAAAGACTCAAACTAAACACTAAAGACTTATTCCACAAAGAGAAGAAAGTAAAAAATGAAAAAGAAAGAACAAAAACAAAGGTAAAAGCAAAAGATATAAAGGTGATACGATACCAGGGCAACTTCCCCAAGCTTGGCAAAAGTCAAGGGGATTGCCCATACCAATGCTCAGTTGTCTTCCTTTGGTGGTGGTGGAGGAGTTGTTGCAGAGGTCTTGAGCTTGTCTAATTTCCACTTGAGCATAAAATTCTGCTCTCTCAGATCATCATGTTCTTCCTCAAGCTTCAACACCCTTTGACAAAGTTCCTGCTTACTCTCCTGCAAGAAACGAGAAGGGATAAACAAGTTCTTAGGCTTCTTCCTTGAGTCAGGGAGGCTCGAATTCTTGAACTCCACATGAGTGCGTCCAGGTTGAGGTAGAGGAGCCTCCTCTTCATCGAAACTCGTTTGTTCCTTCCCCTTGGGATCATAGTCCTCTTCCTCGTCAGTGGTCCAGCCATATAGTTCCAAGTCCCCATAGACCTTGGGGTTAGCAAGGTAATCAGCCACATAGCTCTCCCCCTCTGAATCCTGAGAAGACATCTTGACCTCAATCTGCGGCAGAAAATAGGCTCAAAACGAAAACAGATGAAAACTACGTGATACGGAGATCAAAACCCTCAGGCGTATATATAATGATTTTTTCTGGACCAGAAGGAGTGCTCCGCAAGAAAACGGAGTTCGGAAGGCACACGAGGTGCCCACAAGCCCTGTCGTCACGGCCAGGGGGAGGCCGCGGCGACCAAGCTTGTGGCCGCCTCATGCGCTCTCCGGACTGCTTTTTATTTTTCTATTTTTCCATAAATTCCAAAACGCAGAAAATTTCCTACTGGAAAAGTTTTGGAGTCCAATTACTTACCGAAACACATACCTCTTCGTTTTCAAGGTCTAAAACAGGCTGATAAACATCCCTTATGTACTCCTCTAGAGTTATGATATTGATGATATTGGTCTCAACATTTATGGGAGTACCAGAGATATAATGCTTGATTCTTTGCCCATTTACCACTCTCGGAAAATTACCTTCCGTGTTATTGATTTTGATGGCACCGGAACGATATACTTCCTCAACAACGTAGGGACCTTCCCATTTAGAGAGAAGCTTGCCTGCGAAGAATCTTAAATGAGAATTGTATAGCAGGACATAATCACCTACATTGAACTCACGTTTTTGTATTCTTTTATCTTGACATCTCTTAACCTTTTCCTCGAACAACTTGGCATTCTCATATGCCTGGGCCCTCCATTAATCTAATGAGCTGATATCAAACAACCGCTTCTCACCGGCAAGTTTGAAATCGAAGTTGAGCTCTTTGATTGCCCAATAACCTTTGTGTTCTAGCTCAAGAGGTAAATGACAGACCTTACCGTAAAACATTTTATACGGCGACATGCCCATGGGTTTCTTATAAGCAGTCATATAAGCCCATAGTGCATCGTCAAGTTTGTTAGACCAATTCTTTCGAGATCTATTGACAGTCTTTTGTAAGATCAATTTGATCTCCCTATAACTCAACTCCACTAGACCACTAGACTGGGGATGATAAGGAGATGCAACTCTATGGTTGACATCATACTTAGCGAGCATCTTGCGGAAAACACCATGAATGAAGTGTGAAGCGCCATCAGTCATGAGATATCTAGGGACTCCAAATCTTGGGAAAATGACTTCTTTAAGCATCTTAATAGAGGTTTGGTGATCAGCATTTCTAGTGGGGATAGCTTCTACCCACTTAGTGACATAATCAACAACAAATAATATGTGAGTATACCCATTGGAACTCGGGAAGGGTCCCATATAATCAAAACCCCAAACATCAAATGGTTCAATGACAAGTGAATAGTTCATAGGCATTTCCTGACGTTTACTGATGTTCCCTATTCTTTGGCATTCGTCACAAGACAAGACAAACTTTGCAAACCCAAGATAAAGCTTGTAAAGTATGAGAAGATCATGAATTATCTACTACTTCATCATGAGCTAAAACAGAGGCACAAAACAGGAATAATTTTGAAAGTTTTAAAGGTAGCACATGAGAAATTTACTTGGAGTGATGGTTAAATACCACATGTAGGTAGGTATGGTGGACACATTTGGCAAACTTTGTTTTTTTGGAAGTTGGATGCACGAGTAGAGCTCATACTCAGTACAGGTGGAGGCTAGCAAGAGACTGGGAGTGACCAACTAAGAGAGAAATAACGGCCATAATCATGCATAGCGACAAAACATTATTAATCAAAGCATAAATAATATTACAAGTCGAAAACTAAATGATCTTATAGGCTAGAGGTGACTGGTTTGTAGTCATAACATGGTGTGAGCATGCGCCAAGTCAACCCAAATGAAGCAGTAAAGGATAATACCACAATATTATGCTTCGATATGATAAAAACAACACATCATTCTTTCAGTGGCACATTAAGCACTCTCAAATATTTGAGACAAGTCATGCTACATCGATAACTAGTAAGCATATAATTTAGATAATATCTAACATGACATGTTAAAGTCTAAGCCACAGTCTAAACAAGCTTTCTATTGCACCACTATAACTATGAAATATTTTACTCTTCTCCAACACCAATCAACTTTCTTGAAATAACTCTCAGATATAATATTAATTAAAGACCAGAGAGATAATCATATACAACTGAAGCAAACTAACAAGCTCTAAACAAAATATGAGTGGAAAACAAGAGCTAAACGCAGAGTACTAGCAAAAAGTGAACACTCACAGAACAATAAGAGTGAAAACCAGAGTGTTCTAAGCAATTAAAACGGAGCGTGTCTCTCTCACAGATAAGAATGATAGGATGTAACTTATTTATGACCAGCAAGTAAAACTAAAACAAACTAAAAAGTAAAGAGGGGACGCTCCAAGCATAGCACATAACATATGAAGTCATAAAAATATACCATGGAGATGGACGAACTAATGATTGTTGATAGAGAAGGGGATGCACGGGGTCATCCCCAAGCTTAGATGTTTGAGTCTCCTTGAATATTTCTTGGGGTGCATGGGGGCATCCCCAAGCTTGAGCGCTTGACACTGCTGGATCTTCTTTCATCATCTTCCATCGCATACTTGAAAACTCCCTTCATACGAAACTCGTCATAAGTTAATTAGAGTGGTTAGTACCCATGATAAAATAATTCATTATCTACTCGAATAAAGATTTTCAGGAAAAGCTACTGTTTCTCATGATTTCCAAAAGGTTTTTGCAAAGGAAAAGCAAGCTTAAGATTTGCAAAATGATGAAAACGCAAAACGTGACAGAATCTGTGAAAAACAGAACAACAGGTAGTAAATTATTTTTCAGGGCACTTCTGCAACTCAAATCAAAAAACTTAGGACAGATGCCAGAAAGAAAATTATATAGAGCATGCTGTAAAAAAAATTCATATCAAAAATATGATCTTGTGATGTTTGGCGAATTTTTCCATCAAGCGGACATAATCTGTTTCTCGACACCATCTCACAACTTTTAAACTTTCTTGCAATCGGAGGCTAAAACTTGGCACGGAGCTTGAAAATAAAGATACAATGATGTTGCTACAGTAGTAACAAGCATCAAGACCACTAAAAACTAAAAGTAAAAACTCAAAGTAAAGATAAGAAGGGTTGTCTCCCTAGAGCTCTTTCTTTATAGACATAACGATAGGCTTAAGATTTTACTGATGCTCGTAGGAATAAGAGTTGTATAAAAAAAGAGCATCAAGAAGAAAATACCAAACACATTTCAGTATAACATGCTTCCTATGCATAGGAATATTGCAATAGAATAAATCATTGAAGCACAAAGCAATAAGCATAGGAAGGCAAAACAAATGCAACTTCAAAACCTTCGACATAAAGAGAGGAAACTTGATATTATTGAAATAGCTATAAGCATATGTTCCCTTCTCATAATAATTTTCAGTGTGATCATGAATAAACTCAACAATATAAGTATCACATAAAGAATTGTTACCATGATCCACATGCAAAAAGGTACTCTTACTCTCCACATAAGCATAATCTTTCTCATTGGTAATAGTGGGAGTAGGACTATAATTATCATCATGGTAATCATCGTAGCAAATTTTCTCCTCAAAAGTTGGGGGACTAAAAATATCATGTTCATCAAACCCGTCTTCCTCAAGCTTAGAGATTTCCATGTCATTAGCAATATTGGTATTCAAAGGAAGCATACTAATAACATTGCCACCATCATAATTGTTATGCAAATAATGAAGTTCCATAGGTTTTTTATTTTTCTCCTCAAACTCTTCATGTCCCAGTTCAAGATAAAGTTTATAAAGATCTCTCATATTTTTGTTGTTTTCCATTAAGCCTAACTAGTGAAATAAAAACAAGAAACAAAAAGATTTAATTGCACGATCTAAAGATATACCTTCAAGCACTCACCTCCCCATCAACGGCGCCGGAAATAGCTTGATGTCTACGCACGCTTCTATTCTTGTAGACTACGTTGGGCCTCCAAGTGCGGAGGTTTGTAGGACAGCAACAATTTCCCTCAAAAGTGGATGACCTAAGGTTTATCGAACTCAGGGAAGTAGAGTTTGAAGATGATCTCTCTCAAGCAACCCTGCAATTAAGATACAAGAAGTCTCTTGTGTCCACAACACACCTAATATAATTGTCAGTTGTATAGGTGCACTAGTTCGGCGAAGAGATGTTAAAAGGCAAGTGATATGGATGGTAAAACAAGGTATTGTAAATCTGAAATAAAAATGGAAGCAAGCAAACATGAAACAAAACTGAAAGTAAACGGGGTTCAATGGTGGAAAACAAGGCCTAGGCTTCATACTTTCACTAGTGGCAACTCCCAACAACATTAACATAATCTAATCACATGATATTTCCACTAAAACATGCAATGGAGACGTACTTGGAGGTCATTCCTTTGTGATCAAGAGAGGACGAGAATTATGTAGGGCTACAAAAGCACCCTCAGAGTTCGTAGTTCTTATCTATGGATTTTCCAATGTCACCGCGGCCATTCAAAGAGAGTATCACAATCACCACAAA
The DNA here is from genome assembly GCF_904849725.1 of Hordeum vulgare subsp. vulgare. Taxonomy (NCBI): domain Eukaryota; kingdom Viridiplantae; phylum Streptophyta; class Magnoliopsida; order Poales; family Poaceae; genus Hordeum; species Hordeum vulgare. The sequence continues at coordinate 88,440,866 of NC_058524.1, read as the reverse complement.
GGATAGTCAAATACAAGCACCAAGAGACTCTCAATCTTCAATCAATTCTTAAAAGAGGAAATCACTCATGAAAATATTCTTCTAATCCATGTCCAATAGACCGTTGTCACCATGGTCTCGGGGGTTATACTAGATAAGATCAAGTAAGTACATCAATCCAATACATAGAAGAAGGGGAAACATCATGGGATCACCCTAGATTAACATAGCCTATGATCACAATCAAGATCACAACATGAGAGAGAGAGAGAGATGACCACATAGCTACACATAGAAGACCTCAGCCCCGAGGGAGACTACTCACACATGGCCATGGTGAGCAAGAGGTTGATGGAGAGGTGCAGCCCGGAGAGGAGACGGCGGCCGACGGTGGCCACGGCCCTTGGGGGCGGCGGCCCTTGGCACCCCTTCTTCATTAGAGATGGTGCTGGTATGGAGATGGTTCTCCACCCCAAGGTGGCTTCCTGAGAGGAGGAAATCTTGTAGCTCTTGGTGGCCCTCCAGAAATCAGGTTTTTCCTCTCCTTATATGAGTCGGGAAGATCATCATTGGCCCTCCGATGGATTCTCCTTTGATCCAAGGGCTCTTGGGCACCTCTAAAACCTTCCTAGGAACCCCTCTCGGCCCTAATGAGGTCCCCAAGTCGTGTCCTGGCCGAATCCATCTAATATGGCAAGAGTTGGACTCAATCATGTCACCGATTCTCGTTATCGTGTAATCAGATATTTCTCTGCAGTAAAATGGGTTTCCTGGAGCGTCACGAATGCAACAACAACGCACACGAGTTCGTGGTAGCTACGTAGCACGGCGCACACATGATACGTGCAAAATGCATCACTATTTTGTATCATAATTTGTCTCTATGCATTGATATATTTCACTTTATGATGATGTACTTATAGTGTTTTGGCTTATTTTACACAGTTTACAACTTTCCGGTGCTGAAACAGCAGATGCAGGATTCAGCAGAGAAAATAGCATGAAGAGTTGCAATATCAGAACATCTCCAATTGCGCTGAAATTTTGAGGTAAGAAGTTTCCGAACAGGTCCCGAAGACAGGCCAAAGAAGAGCCGGAGGGGGCCATAGGTCACCCAGGCGACCTGCTGGTGCCCCCCTAGGCCGCGCCAGGAGGCCGCCTGGGTGATGGGCCCAGCCTCCGATGCTCTCCTTTGGCCTACATGTCCATCTTGACCTAAAAAATCTGGGAATAGAAGAGTTTTCGTGATTCCTCCGCCGCTCCGCGGCGGAAACCTACAAAGAAGAAAATACCTTTCCGGCGGGCAGATTCCGCCAGGGAGAACTCCTCCCGGAAGGGGAGATCGTCCTCATGGTCATCACCATCATCACGGGCATCATCGAGATCATCATCACCATCATCACCAACACCAGCACCATCTCCACCTTCATCCCATCTACTTCACCATTGCAATCGGAGTTGTACCTTGCACTATTCATCCGCTCTACTCTACCGGTGTCGATTACTCTTTTGTGGTGAATGCTATTGAGTTTTGTTGCAGAATTATTGTTATGACCAGATTGTTAATCATATTTTCATCACCTCTGATCATGATCTCTTTTATGTCTTGTGAGTAGTTCCGTTAGTTCTTGAGGACATGGGAAATGTCTAGATGCTAGTAGTCATATGATGTTGAAGTAATATGTGTTGATTGATATTTAAGTTATGGTGTTATTCTTCTAGTGGTGTTATGTGAACATCGACTACATAACACTTTGCCTTTTTAAGGACCTAGGGGAATGCATCGTGTATAAAGAATGCTTATGGTGGGTTGCCGGAGTGACAGAAACCTGAACCGCAGTTTGCATACTTTTGCATGAGGGAGTATTGGATCCTAAAGCTTATTGCTATGGTTAGGCTTTGCCTTAATTTCTTTCTTGTATTTGCGGATTCTTGCAAGAGGGATTAATCATAAGAGTGTACTTGTCTTAGCCTAGACGGTGCACTAGTTAAGATCCACCCACCTAACACTTATCAATACAAAACATAGTACTAGACAGAGTATGGCGAAAGCAGTTGACTATCTTTCCCGTGTGTCCTCACGAATGCCTTAGTATTTATAAGTTTAGTCCCTCGTCTTATCCTTTGTGTTCACAAGGATTGGGACACTTGCTGCACATCGGAACGATTTACTTTACTTGCATTTATTTTCTTGTTGCTTATACTAGAAAACCCATAAAAAGTTACCTTACAGTACTTGCAGTTATTCCTTGCTCAAGATCACTTGTCAATACCTTCTTCTCCTCGTTGGGTTCGACAATCTTACTTATCGAAAAGGCTATGATAGATCCCCTACACTCGTGGGTCATCAAGACCATTTTCTGGCGCCGTTGCCAGGGAGTGTAGTGCTATTGGTAAGTGAAATTGTAAGGAAATATTTACACTGTACGTGTTGTTTTTGTTTATTGTTCCCGCTTTTTGTCCCTACGGACCACTTTGCTCTTGGTTTGTTGCTTGTGGGGAACCACCCCAATGCTATTGTGGTGGAGAAGCCTCCCCCACCTACTGAAATTGTGCCTTTTAAAATACCAACTGGTATTATTGATTGTGTTTTGGCTAATCGATATGCAGGAGATAGATATCCAGGTGAACACTTGCTATATCTTTCACAACTATGCTCCTTATTTAAGCTTGCAGGTATATCGATGGATTTTGTTATCATAAAGCTATTCTCTCTATCATTAAAATATAAGGCTTTGGATTTGTATAGGTTTCTTGATGACTCTCATTTACTAAATTGGCAAGATCTTATGCCTCAGTTCTATGCAAAGTTTTATCCTCTTCATGAAATACATCGAGACAGGAATTATATTTATAACTTTTGGTCTCATGACGAAGAAAGCATCACTCAACCTTGGGGGAGATTGAAATCCTTAATGCTCAAATGTCCCAATCATGAGCTCTCCAAAGAAATTATTCTCACAAATTTTTATGCAAGGCTTTCTCGTCAAGATAAAGAGATGCTTGATGCTTCCTCTAGTGGGGCATTATCCAACGAAGGCACTGAAGCTAAGTGGGATATTATTGAAAGGATCCAGAAGAACACTGAAGACTGGGAGATTGATAAAGGTATTGAACCCGTTATAAATTATGAGCGTGATTACATTGAGAGCTATGTGAAAACTGATTACTTCAATACCTTTTGTGCTAAGATTGGTCTTGATTCCCAGCTTCTAATTGATTTTTGCAAAGACTTTGCCTCTCATATTGACTCATCTGAGAGAAGGAGGATCGACATCATAAACCTTTTAAGGAATTACCTGTTGATATTAATGTTGTTGACCCTATCTTGCCTGCAGTTGAATATGAAAAGCCCCCTTTTCCCACAAGGATGAGGGAGCATTCTTTTGTCACATGCATCCTGAATAGAAGTGAAAGAACAACTGATGAGCATGAGGAGCTGGTTAAAGTCGATCCTCAAGTTGCATTAGTCAAGGATCTTGTTACTAGTAATATTGAGGATTCCAATATAAATTTTTGTGCTGCTTCCACTAACCTTGTCACAGCCAAGAATAAAGGCCCAATTTCAGGTACTCCAGATGTATCTGTTAAAATGGGAGATCATAATTATTATGGGCTATGTGATTTGGGATCTAGTGCTAGTGCTATTCCTTTTTCACTTTATCAAGAGATCATGAATGAGATTCTACCATGTGAAATTGTAGAAGTTGATGTTACTATTCATCTCGCAAAAAAAGAAATTATCTCTCCTATTGGAATTATGCGAGATGTTGAAGTTCTATGTGGAAAGGTAAAATATCCTACCGACTTTCTAGTACTTGGTTGAGTGCAAGATATTTTTTGCCCTATTATATTTGGTAAGCCTTTTCTCAAAACTTGTGGAGCTATTATAGATTGTAGGAAAGGAAAAGTATCTGTTGAATTTAATGGTGAGCCATATGAATTTAACTTTTCTAAATTCTCGAAGCAAACTCGTGGTACTGATCTGCCTGGTAACGATAAAATTATTGAAGAGATTGCTTCTATTGCTATTCCTCCTAACAATCCTTTGCAGCAATTTATGGAAAACCACGAGAATGATATGCATATGCAGGAAAGGAATGAGCTAGATGACATATTCTTGAGACAACCTGCTATTCTGAAGCACAACCTTCCGGTTGAGCCTTTGGGAATTTTATCGAAACCAAAAGAAGACCCAGTGTTTGATATTAAACCTCTCCCCAGTATGCTTAAGTATGATTATTTAGATGAAAATAAAGTATATCATGTTATTATCAATTCTAACCTTTCAGGATATGAAGAAGAGCGATTATTGGAATTCCTTCGTAAACACCAAGGCGCTATTGGTTATACCCTGGATGATCTTAAGGGGATTAGTCCATCTATTTGTCAGCATACTATCAATTGTGAGCCTGATGCTAAACCAGTTGTTGATCATCAACGACGGTTAAACCCGAAGATGAAGGATGTTGTGAGGACCGAAATCCTCAAGCTTCTAGCCGCAGGTGTTATCTACCCTATAGCTGATAGTAAGTGGGTAAGTCCAGTACATTGTGTTCCCAAGAAAGGAGGTACGACTGTGGTTCCTAATGATAAGAATGAACTAATACCTCAAAGAATTATTATTGGATATAGAATGTGTATTGATTACGGGAAGCTGAACAAGGCAACCAGGAAGGACCACTACTCGCTGTCATTCATCGACCAAATTCTTGAAAGGTTATCCAAAAACACTCACTTTTGCTATCTTGATGGGTACTCTGGCTTATCTCAAATTCATGTTAACACTGCCGATCAAGAGAAGACCACTTTTACTTGTCCCTTTGGTACTTATGCTTATAGACGTATGCCTTTTGGTTTATGCAATGCTCCTGCTACTTTTAAAATGTGTATGTCTGCTATCTTTCATGGTTTTTGTGAGGAAATTGTGGAGGTCTTCATGGACGATTTCTCCGTCTATGGAACCTCTTTTGACCATTGTCTCCACAACCTTAATAAAGTTTTGCAGAGATGTGAGGAGACGAACTTGGTACTCAACTGGGAGAACTGCCACTTCATGGTCAATGAGGGATTGTTCTTGGTCACAAGATTTCTGAAAGAGGTATCGAGGTGGATAGGGCAAAGGTTGAAGCAATCGGAGAATGCCTTATCCAAAAGACATCAGAGGTATTCATAGTTTCCTCGGTCATGCTGGTTTCTATAGGAGATTTATTAAAGACTTTTATAAAACTTCGAAACCCCTTCCTAATCTACTCCAAAAGGATATTCCTTTTGTGTTTGATGAAGATTGTAAGGAAGCCTTCGAAGTTCTTAAGAAAGCCTTGATAACTGCCCCTATAGTCCAACCACCTGATTGGAATTTGCCTTTTGAAATCATGTGTGATGCTAGTGATTTTGCTGTTGGAGCTATGTTAGGACAAAGGGTTGATAAGAAATTGAATGTTGTCCATTATGTTAGCAAAAACCCCGACACTGCTCAAAAGAACTACGCTACTACTAAGAAAGAATTTTTAGCGGTAGTGTTTGCTTGTGATAAGTTTAGGCCTTACATTGTTGATTCTAAAGTTATTATTCATACTGATCATGCTGCTATTAAGTATCTTATGGAAAAGAAGGATGCCAAACTAAGGCTCATCAGATGGGTCCTTCTTCTTCAAGAATTTGATTTGCAGATTGTTGATAGGAAAGGAGCAGACAACCCTGTAGGAGACAACCTTTCCAGGATGGAGGACATACCACACGATCCCATTCCAGTCAACGATAGTTTTCCTAATGAACAGTTAGTTGTTTTATAGGTGAAATCTAATTCAGATCCATGGTATGCACATTGTGCTAACTTTATTGTTGCAAAGTTTTTGCCTCCAGGTTTAACATTCCAGCAGCGGAAGAAGTTCTTCAACTACTTGAGGTATTACTTTTGGGATGACCCACATCTTTTTAGAGAAGGTGCAGATGGAATGTGAGGAGATGCATACGGGAGCATGAGCAGAAGGATATATTGAGACAATGTCATAACAGTCCTTATGGAGGACATCATGCCGGTGAGAGGACAACACACAAGGTTCTCCAATCAGGTTTTTATTGGCCTACTCTCTTTAAAGATGCTAGATATTATGTTTTATCCTATGATAAATGCTAAAGAGTTGGTAATATTAGTAGGAGGAATGAGATGCCTATGAATTTTTCGCTAGTCATTGAGCCTTTTGATTGCTGGGGTTTTGATTTTATGGGTCCTTTCCCTCCTTCACACAAATACACTCACATCTTAGTAGTTGTAGATTATGTGACCAAGTGGGTTGAAGCAATCCCCACTGAAAGTGCTGATCACAAGACATCTTTGAGAATGCTCAAGGATGTAATCTTCCCCAGGTTTGGTGTACCTAGGTACCTCATGACCGATGGAGGATCACATTTTACACACGGTGCTTTTAGAAAAGCTCTAGCCACATATGATGTTAATCATAGAATTGCTTCACCTTACCACCCTCAAACAAGTGGGCAAGTTGAGCTCACAAATACAGAGATCAAGTTGATCTTGCAAAAGACAGTGAACAATTCTAGAAAGGACTGGTCCAATAAGCTAGGAGATGCCTTGTGGGCGTATAGAATTGCTTACAAAAATCCCATGGGGATGTCTCCGTATAAGATGGTTTATGGCAAGGCATGCCATCTACCTCTAGAGTTAGAACACAAAGCTTTCTGGGCTGTCAGAGAGCTTAATGTTGATCCAAAGCTTGCTGGTGAAAAGCGTCTCATGAACTTGACTTCTCTAGATGAGTGGAGAAGTGAAGCTTACTAGTGCGCAAAAATGTTCAAAAAAAAGGTAAAGAAGTGGCATGACAAGAGAATTTTGAAACGTGAAATTAATGTTGGTGACAAAGTTTTGTTGTATATATCTCATTTCAGGTTTTCTCTAGGTAAATTACTTTCCAAATGGGAAGGACCGTACCATATCGAAGAAGTCTACCGCTCTGATGCAATCAAGATTAATAATTTTGAAGGCACAAAACCACATGTTGTGAATGGGCAAAGGCTCAAGCATTACATGGCTGGAGACCCCATCAATGTAGAGGTGGATGTGATACAGGTAGCCAATCACGAAGAACATATTGCAACACTCTATCAGACACGAGCAGAAGCAGAATAAGAAAAGGTATGAAATACGGTAAGGAAACTTCGCGAACATCAATAAAAGTTCCGTTTTATGCATTTTTGCAAAATTAGGAAAATTCTGAGTCGAAGCGAAGCCGGAGAGGATCTCCAGGTCACCCAGGCGACCTGCTGGCACGGGCTAGGCCCTGGCCACGCCAGGTGGCCGTCTGGACAACCTGGAGTTCGCCACCAGCTCCACTTTGGCTTGTTACCTTCCTTTTGGTGCAGAAATTTTTCCTATATATTTTCCGGATCGTCTCGGCTTTGTATCTTGCGATTCCGTGCGTTTTCATTTCGATCTGTTTGTGCCAGGAGAACTTTCAGCAAACTTAGGTGCCATGGCTTCCCCAGAGTCTCCCAAGGACAAGTTCCTCGTCAACATCATCAACCCTTATCTTGCAGAGGTCAAAAGACACCCTCAAACCCTTTGGGTGGAGGATGGTGTCCTCCACAAAGAGGATTTGAAGGGACCTGTCAAGGAGGGGAGCACCAGGGCCAGGCTAGAAGAAGTGGAGCAAGAAGTCTTCAAGTACAAGTTGATGATCGAGCGTGGTGTTGAGGCCAACTATGATATCACCGCTGAGCTAAAGAGGGAGCATGAGGAGGAGATGAAGCAAGTGCGATCAATCGTATCCGCACTAGAAACCAAAGTGTTCGAGCTTCAAGGGCACATCTATGACCTTCAAAACCAGAACTCTGAGTATGAACTTAAGTTTTTGTGCATGGGCTTAGCTGCCGAAAGCAAGATCCTGGAGACTGAAGAATCCTGTGTGGAAGGAGGACCTGTGCCATGGAAGTGTTTCGCTAAGGATTACCTGAGGAACAAGAACAAGGATGAAGAGTGAAAACTTCATGGGTAATGGCATTCTCTTAGCTTGTTCCTATCTTGGGGGAGTGCCCGGTATCTTTATTTTTATCCTTTATCTTTCTTGGTAAAGTTTAGTGTCGTATCATGTCTAGGGAAGTTATCTTATGAAATAGGTGTTTGCATTGATGTCTATCACTCCTTTGTGGAGAGTTTGTATCCGTGAGCGTGCAGTGTCTATGATGGAATATTAACGATAAGTCTATTGGTTTCTTTGCTGCACTTGGTATTCTCTTCATGCAATCGATCTCATATGTTGATTCTTATGGGAGTATTGATCTTACACATCAGGTATGGCTTTGAAAACTTTATTTAATCTTGGCAAACATAGCATTGGTCATAACAATAAGCATGATTTTTTCTAGTAGCGGCATAGCCAAAACCTTTATGTTCTTATGCTTGAAGTGTTATGCTAACAAGGAGGACAACTTGATGTTTTATGCCAATTCTTTGTGTTAAACTTTATATCGTGTTGTATCCAAGTCAACATTATTTGTATGCTCTTAAAAGACTTTGCTAGCCAACCATTGCACTAAGCGGGAATACTTCTTGTGCATCCATACCCTGAAACCTCAACCTTCCCAAGAGTCCACAATATCTTCCCTACGTGGTATTTCACCGCCACTCCTAAAGTATATTACTCATGTGCTATCTTTAAACCTTCAAATATTACTACCTGTTTTGTGCCTCTGTTTTAGCTCATGAGGAAGTAGTAGATAATTTATGATCTTCTCATATTGGACAAGTTTTATCTTGGGTTTGCATGTGATGTGCGAACCCCTTATACGAGGAGGGACTGGCATGAGCGCGCCCAGTTCGTAAAAGATAATAACGACAAACAAAACCTCCTTCACGCTTTGTTGATGAGAAATCAAAAAACTTTGGTAGTGATAAACAAATGAGACTAACGGGATGTGATCGTCCCCACTTTGGGAGCCGTTCCTCAAAACTTGTCCAGCATGAGAAGTATTGGGCTATCTACTAGCATTCGTTGGCAAATCATGCACCTCTCAAGATCTTGTTTTACAATCTTGATGATCTCTAAAAAGCTCTAGCACATGAGTTTTCCCTACTTCCCTCTGCGAAGGGCCAATCTTTTACTTTTATGTTGAGTCAGTAAAACCTACTTCTTTCTATCCTAAAAAGAGCCGACACTTTATGTTGACAAAGATGCATGCATTTATATTGTTTCATTGAGAGTTGTCATATTACACCTTTGTTGATGATTATCATTAAGATAAGTAAGTTGTTTTTTAAAGCTTAGCTAAAACAAACATCTTCCTTTGTGTTAGCATTTTCACTTCTTGACTAATAACATGTTCTTTCAAAAAGCTTCGACTGATCTCATCAAAATATAAGAGGAAGAGAAAAAGTTAAAAGTTATTAGTTGTTCTTTGACCAAGGACATGTTTGCCATGGTATGACAAGTTTTCTTAGCTCTACTTTTGATCGTAATTGATATTACTCTTTCATAAGGGCCTTATGAGTTGAGATTGCTGTTGAGGATGGTTGAGTTTAGTAGATAAATTATGATGCTTCTTGTCTGTATTCTTATTTATCCACACTTCACTCTCTAAACTTGTGGACAGGTTTACCGAGCTCAGTATTCGCATGGGGACAAGCGAAGTCTAAGCTTGGGGGAGTTGATACGTCCAAAATGCATCACTATTTTTTATCATAATTTGTCTCTATTCATTGATATATTTATCTTTATGATGATGTACTTATAGTGTTTTGGCTTATTTTACACAGTTTACAACTTTTCGGTGCCGAAACAGCAGACGCGGGATTCAGCAGAGAAAATAGCACGAAGAGTTGCAATATCAGAACATCTCCAATTGCACTGAAATTTTGAGGGAAGAAGTTTCCGAACAGGTCCCGAAGACAGACCAGAGAAGAGGCGGAGGGGGGCCACAGGTCACCCAGGCGACCTGCTAGCGCACCCCCTAGGCCGCGCTAGGAGGCCGCCTGAGTGATGGGCCCAGCCTCCGGTGCTCTCCTTTGGCCTATATGTCCCTCTTGAACTAAAAAAATTTGGGAACATAAGATTTTCCGCGATTCCGCCGTCGCTCCGCGGTTGAAACCTACAGAGAAGAAAAGACCTTTCCGGTGGGCAGATTCCGCCGGGGAGAACTCCTCCCGAAAGGGGAGATCGTCCTCATCGTTGATACGTCTCCAACGTATCTACTTTTCCAAACTCTTTTGCCCTTGTTTTGGACTATAATTTGCATGATTTGAATGGAACTAACCTGGACTGACGCTGTTTTCAGCAGAATTGCCTTGGTGTTATTTTTGTGCAGAAATCAAAGTTCTCCAAACGTCCTGAAAATTTACGGGGAGCATTTTGGGAAAATATCAAAAATACCTGCGCCAGAATCCACCTGAGGGGGTGGGCCAGTGGGCCACAAGCCCGTGCTCCGCCATCACCCCCCTGGTGGCGGTGGGCAGGCTTGTGGGGCCCACAGGCACCTGCCGCCCCCAATTCCAGCTCTATAAGTTGTCTTTCGTCCCAGAAAAAATAAAAAGAGAAGTTTTCATCGCGTTTTCGATACGGAGGCGCCGCCACCACCTGTTCTTCATCTAGAGGGCAGATCTGGAGTCCGTCTTGGGCTTCGGAGAGGGGAAATCATCGCCATCGTCATCATCAACCTTCTTCCCTCTCCAATTCCATGAAGCTCTTCGTCGTTTGTGAGTAATTTATTCGTAGGCTTGCTGGACGGTGATGAGTAGGATGAGATCTATCATGTAATCGAGTTAGTTTTGATGGGGATTGATCCCTAGTATCCACTATGTTCTGAGATTTGATGTTGCTACTACTTTGCCATGCTTAATGCTTGTCACTAGGGCCCGAGTGCCATGATTTCAGATCTGAAATTATTATGTTGTCACCAATATATGTGTGTTTTAGATCCGATCTTGCAAGTTGTAGTTACCTACTATGTGTTATGATCCGGCAACCCCGGAGTGACAATAACCGGAACCACTCCCGGTGATGACCATAGTTTGAGGAGTTCATGTGTTCACCAAGTGCTAATGCGTTGGTCAGGTTCTTTATTAAAAGGAGAACCTTAATATCCCGTAGTTTCCTTTTGGACCCCGCTGCCACGGGAGGGATGGACAATAATGTCATGCAAGTTCTTTTCCCTAAGCACGTATGACGACACACGGAATACATGCCTACATCACATTGACGAGCGGGAGCTAGCCACATATCTCTCCGTGTTATAGCTGTTGCATGATGAATATCATCCAAACAAATCACCGACCCAATCCCTACGAGTTTGTCCTACTGTTACTACTGTCATTACTTGTCTTGCTCTGCTGCTACTACTGTCACTACTGCCATTACTTGTCTTGCTCTGCTGCTACTACTATTGCTACTGTTGTTACTTGTCTTGCTCTGCTACTACTGTTGCTACTGTTGTTACTTGTCTTGCTCTGCTGCTACTGTTGCTACTACTGTCACTTGCTACTGTTGCTACTTGCTAATGTTGTCACTATTGCTGTTCCTTGCCACTGCTATTGCTCGTTACACTGCCGATACCCGCTACTTCGTTGTTACTACTTCGCTGTCACTATTGTGCTTGCTGATACTAATCTTTCAGGTGTGGTTGAATCTGGCACATTCAGCTGCTAATACTTGGGAGTATACTCTCACCTCCTAAGGCTTACCTACAAATTTGGGTCGAATACTCTACCCTCGAAAACTGCTGCGAACCCACGCGCTGGTGGGCCATCAACAACATTCTTCCAGTTTCATTGCCGGGGAGTGCTAGTAGCATTCTTCTGGTGCCGTTGCAGGAGAAGGTTAGTTGTTATAAGCATTCGTCTAGCTAACACTAGAGATTGCAAGATCAGCACTTTTCTGGAGCCATTGCGAGGGAAGCACAGCTGACGTCAGCATTTTTCTGGCGCCGTTGCCAGGGAGGTATTGCTATATTCTCTGAGTCACTTGGGATTTATATCTGCTGATCACTATGAAGAATCTGAAGGATCCGAAGACCAAAGTCTTGCCCTCAACTACGAGGGGAGGTAAGGAATTGCCATCTAGCTCTGCACTTGATTCACCTTTAGTTATGAGTAAGTTTGTGACATAACCTCCTACTAGAAATCTTGATATGTCGCTTGTGCTTGATGATGCTTGTGATACTACTGCTAGAGATGCTATGCTTGATACTATGCCTGATGATGCTATGCCTGATACTATGCTTGATGCTATGCTTGATACTGCTAGAGATGCTATGCTTGATACTGCTTTGCTTGATGATGCTAGAGATGCTATTTTGCCTGATGATGATATGCTTGATACTGCTAGAGATACTCCTTTGCCTGATGTTCCACTTGGAGCGTTCCTTGATGCTCATATTGCTAGAGTTACTGCCAATGCTCGTCATGCTTCTGATACTGCCGTACTATTGAGATAGAACCTGCTTTTGCTCGTGCTAGATCTAGCTCTCCTAGATATGAATTGCCTGATATACCTGAGGGTTACATTATGGAGGGAGAGATAGCTAAGGATTTTCTTGCGTGTAAGGATGCCTATGACGCTGAGAAATTAGTTCTCAAGTGGAAGGAAAAATCTCGGGAAGTTAGGATGAAAAATGATCCGAAGTTTGCCACTTCGCCTATCTTTGTCACCGATAAGGATTATGAATTCTCTGTCGACCCTAAGATAATCTCTCTAGTCGAATCTGATCCATTTCACGGTTATGAGTCTGAGACGGTCATAGCCCATCTTGCCAAACTATCCGAAATAGCCAACCTTTTCACTAATGAGGAGAAGATCCGCCACTACTATATCCTTAAGTTGTTTCCTTTCTCTCTAAAGGATGATGCTAAAGCCTGGTTCACCTCTCTTGCTCCTGGATGCGTGCGTAGTCCCGAGGAGATGGTCTATTACTTCTGTGAGAAATATTTCCCTGCGCATAAGAAGCAAGCTGCCTTGCAGGAAATATACAACTTTACCCAACTCCAAGAAGAGAGTCTTCCACAAGCTTGGGGGAGGCTCGTCCAGCTACACAATGCTTTGCCTGATCACCCTCTCAAGAAGAACAAGATACTTGATATCCTCTATAACGGACTTACCGATGCATCTAGAGACTACCTAGATAGTTGTGTCGGTTGTGTTTTTAGGGAGCAAACTGTAGAACAAGCTAAGACTCTACTGAATAACCTCTTGATCAATGATAATGCTTGGACTATTCCCGAACCACCTCCTAAGCCAACTCCGAATAAAAGAGGTATTCTATTCCTCAGTCCCGAAGATATGCAAGAAGCCAAGAAATCTATGCAAGAGAAGGGCATTAGATTTGAAGATGTCAAAAATCTACCACCTATCAAAGAGATCCACGGTCTCGATAACCCGATACAGGTAGTAGAAGTGAATTCTCTGCGTAGGTTTGACGAGAGTGATATTCCTTTTGATAAACCTGCTAGCATATGCTTTGATGAATTTGACAACTTTGTTGCCAAACAACAGAGTTCCAATGATTATGTTAGCAGACATTTGGAACAAAGTGCTCGTATGCTTAGCCATTTAAGTGCTTGTGTAGACAGAAATGTCAATGCTCTGAAGCTTGTGAGTAAACATGCCTCTATGATTACTACTCAGGTAGAACAAGTACTTAAAGCTCAGAATGACCTGCTCAATGAATTAAATGACAACTCTGTCGGAGTCATTACTAGAGGGGGCAAAATGACTCAGGAACCTTTGTATCCTGAAGGTCATCCTAAGAGAATTGATCAAGATTCTCAAGGAATCAATGCTGATACACCTAGTCATCCTAAGGAGAAGAAGAAGGATGATAGAAACCTGCACGCCAGTTCACCAAATACTATCACACCTGAAGAACCTAATGATATTTCTACGTCTAATGCGGAAACACAATCACGTGATGAACATGAACCTGGTGACAATGTGGACAGTGATGTTCATAATAATGCTCAACCTAGCCATGATGAGGATGTGGAGATTGAACCTACGGTAAACCAGATAATCCACAACCTAAGAGATACGACAAGAATGACTTTACTGCTGGGAAGCATGGTAAAGAAAGAGAGCCACGGGTTCAGAGACCTATGCCCTTTCCTCCTAAGCCATCCAAGAAAAATGATGATGAGGATTTTGAGCGCTTCGTTGAGATGATAAGACCCATCTTTCTGCAGATGCGGTTGACTGATATGCTCAAGATGTCTCCATATGCCAAGTACATGAAAGATATCGTGACGAATAAATGGAAGATACCAGATCTTGAGATCTCCACCATCCTTGCCAATTACACTTTCAAAGGTGGAACTCCTAAGAAACTTGGTGATCCCGGAGTGCCCACTATACCTTGCTCTATTAAAGGAAACTACGTAAGAACTGCCTTATGTGACCTTGGAGCCAGTGTTAGTGTTATGCCGCTCTCTCTTTATCGTAGACTTGAGTTGGATAAGTTGACACCCACTGAAATTTCTCTGCAAATGGCCGACAAATCAACTGCTTTCCCTATCGGCGTTTGCGAGGATGTGCCTGTTGTGGTTGCTAATACCACTGTCTTAACAGACTTTGTTATCTTGGATATTCCCGAGGACGATGCCATGACTATCATCCTCGGAAGACCCTTTTTAAACACTGCAGGGGCTGTTATAGATTGCAACAAAGGCAATGTCACTTTCCATGTCAACGGTACTGAGCACACCGTGCACTTTCTGAAGAAACGATATCCAGTACATTGCATCAATGCTATCGAAAAGACTTCATCGATTCTCATTGGGAGCTTTGAATGCCCTATTCCTCGTGTCAAGATGAAGTATGATTTGCTTGTTGGGGAGATACATATCCCCATTGAGGTGACTTAGTGGCTATTCGAAAATTCTCCGTTCTCTCTTGCAATTCGAGAAGGTTTTGTCATAAGGACTTGATCAATCCCATTGACGGATTTCTTTCGATGACCATGAAACGGATGAATTAGAGAGTCACATACCTCTGTTTTGAGTCTTCATTTTCTGTTGCTTAGAAGAAAAATGATGGAATTAGTTTAGCTTTTCCTGTTTTCTGTTTTAGCGTCCCGGAGAAAAATACCTCGAAAATAAAAGTTCTCCGATGGTCCTGAATATTTAGTATGTTTTTTTCTGGAATTTTTGAAAATTTCTGAGCCTGAAAGCTGGTCAGGGGGCCTAACTAGTGGGCCACAAGCCCCCCCACCGACACCTACCCCCCTGGTGGCGAGGTGCAAGCTTGTGGGGCCCACAGGCACCCCCTCCACTCATTCCAACTCTCGGCCTCTTCTTCCACCTCCAGAAAAAATTGTTTTGCAGCTCAAACCCGTGTTCTTGCTCATTTGTCTATGATTTTCGATCTCCTTGCTCAAAGCACCATTCTCCGAACCGTTTTGGGGAAATTGCTCCTTGATAAGTGACTCCTCCATTGGTCCAATTAGTTTTTGCTCTAGTGCTTTATCCTTCGCGAATTCTTGCTACCTTGGTGACCCTGTTCTTGAGCTTGAAAGGTTGATTTTAGCTGGTCCCAAGTAGTTTTAGCGCGTGATACGGTCTCTAGGCACTAGTAGGAGTAGTTGCTACAAGTTGGATTAATCCTTATTCACTTTTCTTTCGAAGTCTCTAAAAATTTCAGAATTTTTCAGAGCTAGAAAAGGGAAAAGATGTGGAGGTTCTTGAGAGGTTCTTCAAGTCGTAACCACAAGGAGGATGAGAAGAACCACCCCAAGTACGTAGTCCCTCGAGTCACAGAAGTTCGAGCATGCGAGTGGCCAAGTGATGAATTTTTGCGCGCCGCCGGTGAAAGTGCATGCTATGCCCCTAATCGAGTTTTGGTGTTAATGACAACACATACATAGGAAACTAATCCTATTTGTTGAGTGTATCTTAGGATGGCAAGTACTTTAGTAGATTGAGAATTATGTGCCAAAGGTTGTCTGAGAAGATTGGGATTTATATTTCGAGAAGGCTCGGGAGTAAGAAAAGATGATGTAGACTATTCTTTTGAGTTTACTGATATTGAGTATAGGGATCCCGCACTATTAAGAGGGGATCACGGGTTTTGCGATGAACTTTCTCGTACCACATCTTCACTGTCATACCCAATACCACATATTCTCCACTCTGTTTTTATCTCAAGTCAGGTCTATTGCGTCGTACATCCGGCTCCCTCCGGATGTCCGAGGGCCGGACGACCGGCAGGCTTCGGAAATTTGTAGCCCTTCACCAGAAGTTTGTGAGTCATATAACTCGGAAATCCAGCTCCCTCCGGACATCCGAGGGCCGGACGACCGGCAGGCTTCGGAATTCCGTAGCCCTTCACCAGAAGTTTGTGAGTCATATAACTCGGAAATCCGGCTCCCTCCGGACGTCCGAGGGCCGGACGACCGGCAGGTTTCGGAAATCCGGAGCCCTTCACCAGAAGTTTGTAAGTCATATAACTCGGAAATCCGGCTCCCTCCGGACATCCGAGGGCCGGACGACCGGCAGGCTTCGGAAATCCGGAGCCCTGCACCAGAAGAACATGAGCTCTATAACTCGGATTTCCGGTCCTCTCCGGACGTCCGGCCTCTGTTCATTTCACAGTATTATCAGTCATATCTACAGGCCTCGGATGCCCGGACTTCCGGCAACTGTCGGACGTCCGGACCCTGTGTGACTTAAAGTGCCCCCAACGGCTGGATTTCACACCCCCACTATATATACTCTTCTCCCACCTCGTGAAAGAGTGTTCAACACAGCTAGAATACATCCAAGAACACCTTTCCTCTCACTCACTCTTGTCTACACCAAATCCAAGATCCCAAGAGCATTTGTGAGTCCCTTTGAGTGTTGTTCCAATCAAAAGATAGATCGTCTCCCTCTCCTCCTTCCCACAAAGTGATTTGTGATTTGAGCAAGTTTTGAGCAATCCCCGTGATCTTGTTACTCTTGGAGGTTGGAGACTCCTAGGCGGTAGGAGTCTTCAGAGAGGAATCAAACCATTGTGATTTCCCCCGAAAAGTTTGTGAAGGTTTGGAAGCCACCTCAGGGCTTACCACTAGTAGTTGACAAACGCCTTCGTGGAGTTATCTCAAAGGGAGAATAGGGTGAGCCTTCGTGGCGTTAGTGTGCCTTCGTGGTAACATCCGCCCCTCTAACGGTGACGTAGCTTCCCTCCAAGGAAGTGAACATCGGGATACATCCTTGTCTCTCTTGGAGTTTCGGTTATTCCTAACCCTAACTCCCTACTTGTGTTAATCCGTATTACGTACTTGTATTTGATTATTGTTTACCGCTTGTCTTACTTCACTCTAAATAGCTTACCCCTTGTCGTAGCAATTATTAGGCCTACACTCATATTCCGCACTTTTGCCTAAAATTGCTAAGTAATTATTAAAATTTGGATTAGTACCTATTCACCCCCCTCTAGGTCCATCTCGATCCTTTTCAATTGGTATCAGAGACTCGTGCTCTATTCTTGTGGCTTAACCGCCCTAGAGCGAGATGGACGGGGTTCCAGCTACGGTAGCTCCAGTGCAGAGGGACGGGACTTCCTCGGAAGTCAAGTCTTTCACCTCTGAGGACCTGGAACAGGCCCTTGCCAAGCAAAAAGAGGAGCATGATGCTTTTCTTGAGACCATGGTCCAAATGAGACTAGCATCACTAACCACGGGGACAACCACGTCCCCGAGGGCCTCAGGGCCACATGTGCACGGTACTTCATTTGGCCAACAACCTCCGGAAAGGAACCAAACAAGTGTTCCATGGCTTTATGCTAGATCTCAAATTGAGAAACCTAAGTACAATCCTGGAGGAAAACCTCCCTTGCTTGATGACAATTCCGATTTTGCTTTGTGGAGAGTTGGCATGCAGGATCATCTTAGGTACGCCAATGATGAGATGTTGGACATCCTCGAGCATGGGTACAATCCTGTAGATCCAAGGTGCATCACTCCCAGAGAAACTTATGACAAGCATCTCAGTGACACTACGATCATGTGCATAAGAAAAGGAATGAATGACAAGCAACGAAGACCTTACATTCACATCACAAGTGCCAAGGAACTGTGGGATAGCATTATAAGGACCAAGACCGGTACCTCCACTCTTCGGGTTGCTCAAGATGAAATTGCCAAGGGGCAATTACAGAATTTCTGTATGGAAAAGGGTGAATCTCCCAAGCAACTACTAGAACGGCTCATGACTCTCGCCGCAGACATTGAGTCATGTGACTGTGACAAGACGCAAGATGGTTTCAATCTGACCAAGAGATTTCTTGTGGACAAGTTACTTCACGCTCTTGCTCCGTATCACCATCAAATGGCATGGGACATGAGGCAGCACCATGGGTTCAAAGAAATGACTCCAGATGACATCATATCCACTTTCCAATTATTTGAAGAGTCAAAAGTAAATGCAACAAAGCACCTTGCCATGCATGGCACTTCAACATCAAAGATCAATCTTGCTTTGAAAGCCAAGCATGAATGTGATGAAGAAGAAAGTGAAGAAGAAGAGGGTGATGATGACTGCGAAGATGGTGATGATGTTGACTCTGATGAAAGCCCATCTTATGAGGACATTGCTCTCTTTGTAAAGAAGTTCAGTGCAGGAAAGTTCAAGGGAAGATTCCCAAAGAAGAAGGTAAGGAAATGCTATAACTGTGAGGAAACCAACCACTTCTCCAATGACTGCCCTTATGAGAAGAGAGAAGACAAACCAAGGTTTCCAAAGACCTTTGTAAAGAAGAAGTTGCCAAACCCTATGAACTCCAAGTTTCAAGAGGACAGATGGAAGAGCAATGGTTGCACATGAAGAATCAGATCCAGAAGATGTTGGTGGAGTTGCCGGAGTAGCTCAGGATACACAAAACACCTTGAGGCTAGTCAACAAAAGTGGTGATGTTGTTCATTACAACTATATGAAGGACTACAAGGGCAACTCTCACAAGTGTTTGATGGTAAAAACTGCCATGGGAGATGAGGAAGAACAAAGCTCCCACGATAAGGTTAAGGTAACTCCACGGTTAAACTCTTTCAGTCTAGCTTCTACTTCATCTGATGAGTATCTTGATGCGGAAGATCACTATGAGGATAATGACTTAGATCATCCCATGTTTGCTAAAATAAACAAATTTATGTGCTATCTTAAAGGAAAGAAGCTCACTATGTTTCGCATACTTATGGAAATGGTGAGTAAGCACACCAATACCATCAAGGAACTCGAAACCCTCCTCACTGAGGAGAAGGAAAGAAATGAAATCCTTGAGCAGAAAGTCCTGTATGAGGAAGCACAAAATGATGCTCTATGCTCAAAAGTAGGTGAAAACCTTGATAAACATGCTAATGATCTTGCCTCCTTGAAAAAGGTTGAATCTGTGTGCAAAGAATTACTAAATGATAAAACCGACTTGTGAACTCTCATGCTTCCCTTTCTAAGGACTGTGAGCGACTATCCTTGTCTCTCAAATACAAGGAAGAGAAACTCACTGTTCTTACAAAGAGCTTTGAGGCACTTAAGGTTACTTATCTTGACACTCTAGCTAAGGCCTACTCCTCACCTATCATTAATGTTGATACTTGCACTACTAACTCTAGTAGTGAACTGACATCTATCCTTGAGGAAAACTGTTCGCTAAAGGCATAGTTAGACAGAGGTCTCATGACATGTGCACAAGGATAAAAGACTCTCAATGAGATCTTAAGTCGACACAATGGAGGCTTCGCCAAGGAAGGCCTTGGGTTCAATCCAAGCACTGCCAAGAAAAGTGCATCTCCTCTCAAGTGTACCACTTCGCTTAAATAAATATTTGTACGAGAGGGACACAAGGAGAAAGGTAAGGTTGTGAGTGGATCGGCCACTAAGGGTTCACCTACTCACAACAAGACAACTGAATTCATGCCTCCATCCTATGTACTATGCAAATCAAAGGAAAGAGAGGTCATGCTAAATTCGTTGGTCCCCGTAATGCATTCCGATTCTATGCTATTTGGGTCCCTAAGACTCTTGTGACTAATGTGAAAGGCCCCATGACAAAATGGGTACCTCAAACCAAGTCTTAATTTTTTACAGGCTGTTTTCTCCGGAGGAGCCAAATGGGTGATCGGCAGTGGATGCACCAATCATATGACCGGAGATAGTAACTTGCTCTATGACTTCATGCAAGCCATTCGACCATACATGAGCATTGTATTTGGTGGAGGGTCGAAAAGGCAGGTAATTGGGTTGGGCAAGGTGGCAATCACTAATGACATGTCTATTGCAAATGTCATGCTTGTTTAATCTCTTCAATATCATTTACTCTTAGTTCGCCAATTGGCTTCCGTCGGTTATGACACATTATTTGGACTAACGGATGTGAAAGTCTTTAAGAGAGACACTCTCAAAGTGGCCTTTGTTGGAGAGTTGGATGGCAAACTTTACACGGTTGATTTCTCGAAAGAGAGCACCTTCCATACAACTTGTCTAATGGCCAAGGCCGACATGGGATGGCTGTGGCATCGCCGGCTCGCCCATGTTGGCATGAAAAATCTTCAAAATCTCTTAAACGGCAATCACATCCTTGGACTAACAAATGTATCTTTTAAGAAAGATCGTGTGTGCAGTGCATGCATAGCTGGGAAACAACATCAATCAAAACATCCACCTAAGAACATTGTATCCACTTCGAGGCCGTTAGAGCTCCTTCATGTGGATCTGTTTGGGCCTCCTTCATGGGCAAGTCTTGGAGGGAAAAAGTATGGCCTAGTCATTGTTGATGATTACTCAAGATATACATGGGTGTTCTTTCTCAAGTCCAAGGACGAGACGAAGATCACCTTCATTGATTTTGCCAAACAAGCCCAGCGGAAGTTTGACAAAGACATCAAGGCAGTAAGAAGTGATAATGGCTCTGAGTTCAAGAACTACACCCTAGAAGAATTTCTTAGTGATGAGGGAATTGAACATCAATACTCCGCACCTTACACCCCTCAACAAAATGGTGTGGCGGAGAGGAAGAATCGGACACTTGTGGAAATGGCAAGGTCCATGTTAGACGAATACAAGTCACCACATAGTTTTTGGGCTGAGGCCGTCAACACAGCATGTCATGCATCAAACCGGCTCTTCCTTTGATCAATATTAGAGAAGACTCCATATGAGCTCCTAACTGGGAACAAGCCCAATGTTAAGTATTTTCGTGTGTTTGGATGCAAGTGTTTCATCCTCAACAAACGGGAATGGTTAGGAAAATTTCAATCCAAAACAACTGAAGGGATTTTTGTTGGCTATGGGTCAAACTCTCACGCCTACAGAGTCTACAACAAATCCACTGGATGTGTTATAGAAACCTGTGACGTGACGTTTGATGAATTTAACCGCTCCCATGGGGAGCAAGTTGATCTAAATGATGCAGGTGAAGAAGACTCCCCACAAGATATCTTAAACATGGGTGTAGGTGCACTTCTTCCCATGGAACAAAGACCCCATGATGATGATGAAGATGATGAGAGTATTTCTCATCCTCAAGACAGTTCACTGCCTGTACCTCCACAAGATACTAGCACACACATCATACCAGTTGTTGAGGATCAAGTGGGAGAACATGTCTCTCATCCTGATCACACTCAAGAACAAGTTGATCTTCAAGAGGTAGACCAAAGTATGGGTATGTTTGATGATGAACCTCAACAAGTGCAACGTGAAGAGGAATATCTTCCTCCGCACATAAATGATCCATATGTTGAGGACGTTGATGATGGAAACGAAGTCGAACCTTGTGAAACCTTGACCTCCATCATGCCACGTGTGGCCGGTCGTGTTGATATTGATCAAATCCTCACCGGCATGTCGGAAGGTAGAGTGACTCGTAAAAAATTAACAAACTTTTGTGCTCACTTTTCGTTTGTCTCTAGTACTGTGCCACACAGGGTTCAGGATGCATTGTGTGACAATGACTGGCTTCTTGCTATGCAAGAGGAGCTAAACAGTTTTACACGCAACGAAGTATGGTCATTGGTAGAACGACCAACTGAGGAACATAATGTCATTGGAACTAAATGGATTTTCAAGAACAAGGAAGATGAGAATGGGACCGTCCTACGCAACAAGGCAAGGTTAGTAGCACAGGGGTACTCCCAAGTTGAAGGTTTGGACTTTGGTGAAACCTTCGCCCCTGTTGCTCGTCTTGAGTCCATTCACATTTTATTGGCCTATGCTGCTTTCAATGGTTTTACTTTGCATCAAATGGATGTGAAAAGTGCTTTTCTTAACGGTCCTCTACAAGAAGAGGTATATGTATCACAACCACCTGGGTTTGTTGACCCTCACCACAAAGACCATGTATATAAACTTCACAAGGCTCTGTATGGCCTCAAACAAGCACCCCGTGCTTGGTACGATCATCTTAAGAAGTTCCTACTCGATGATGGCTTTGTGGTGGGGGTGATCGATCCCACTCTTTTTACTAAGAGGGAAAATGGTGATTTGATCTTATGCCAAATCTATGTAGATGACATCATTTTTGGTTCTCCTAACATCCATTTATGCAAGAAGTTTGCGGCTTCCATGACCAAGACCTTTGAGATGTCACTCAACACGGACTTGAAGTTCTTTCTTGGTTTTCAAATACAACAATTTCAAGAAGGGATTTTATTGTCTCAAACTAAGTACCTCGAAGACATTCTTGAAAAATTTGATATGACAAATGCTAAACCAATGAAGACTCCCATGGCTACCGATGTAGTTCTAAATGAAGACACAAACGGTATTCCTTTTGACCCATCTACTTACCGCTCCATGATTGGTTCGCTACTTTATCTTTGCGCATCTAGACCGGACATCATGTTAAGTGTAGGCATATGTGCTAGATTTCAAGCTTCCCCTAGGTAAAGCCATCACACGGCGGTTAAGCATATTCTTAGATACCTTGTTCACACCCCAAAGTTAGGCTTATGGTACCTTAAGGATGCAAAGTTTGATCTTGTTGGGTATTCCGATGCGGATTGGGCCGGTGATAAAGTGGGACGGAAATCCACTTCCGGTGCATGTCAGTTTCTTGGACGCTCCTTGGTAAGTTGGTCCTCGAAAAAGCAGAACTGTGTTTCTCTCTCCACGGCCGAGGCCGAATATATTGCACCCGCAAGCTGTGCAACCCAACTGCTATGGATGAGGCAAACACTAAAGGATTATGGTATCACGTATCGACACGTTCCTCTTCTCTGTGATAATGAAAGTGCCATAAAGATCTCCGAGAACCCCATTGATCACCCTCGCACAAAACATATTGATATTAGGTATCATTTCTTGAGAGACCATGTGCAAAAGGGTGACATTGATATTACCCATGTGGGTACCGACATGCAGTTAGCCGACATTTTCACCAAGCCCCTTAGCGTAGCTAGGTTCTGTCAACTTAGGCGTGAACTTGGTATCTTGGAGCTTGACAACATATCTTGAAACCTTGCACACATACACACACTCACATTATGTTTGTGTCTTGATGTGGGCATGCATTTAGGGGGAGTGAGTCTTAATTTTCTGCTTTTTTAAGCTTACAAAGTACACATAAATCAATTTCTGTCTCCAAGTAGTATATGTTATGCTTGTAGGCAACTATGTTCGTACTTTTTGTGACAAACCATGCAAGTCATCATCTAATCATCAAACAAAATCCAGCATCAGCCTCTGCCTCCTCCTCTTTCTCGGACGCCCGACATGTCTCGGACGTCCGGCGGGAAATCTCCTTCCGGTCGTCCGACGCCACAATCACCTACGGACGTCCGATGCCTCGGGCCTATAAATAGCTGGGCGCGGGGCTGGGCTCTTGCCCTAACCCTAAGCGCCCCTTTTCCTCCCTACCGCCGCCGCCAGCAGCTCGAGGAGCCCTCACCTACGCCGCCAAACTCGAGATCGGGCCGATCTCCTCCGCGGATCCTCCTCTTTTTCCTCCTATTCCTTCGCGGGATCCGTCTACAGGTTGCTCCTCCCCTCCTTTCGCGTTTGTTTTGGCTCTCTCTCTCTCTCCCATGCGTCTCCATGTTCATTCCTTATTTGGGATTTTTCATCCGCGTAGGATATTGTGCTCCATGGGCAAGACCAAGCACGCCGCTCGGAAGACCATGGGTGGCTCATCATCTCGCGCCCTACCACGGGGTCGGACTCGGATGAGCCACGTCGTCCCTTCAAATGGACTACCCGGCGTTCTCCGACCCAGCGTTCTCCGTCTCCACAACTCCCCTCGTCGTCTGATGGTGATGACCCCGACTTCGAGGAGGAGCTTGCCGTCGAGGACTTTGCTGACCAGCCCGCCGAACGGAGGTCCAAGCCAAAGCCCGGGACTCGCAGGGCGTCCTACATGCCACCACCTCCTCCTGCCCAGCCCGCAGGTGAAGCTCGTCGCATATCACTAGAACCTCCTGCTACTTTAGGTCGTGCAATCACGAACTTCACCACACTTGGCGCGGCTTCATACCTCACTTTCCGCCGCGACCTTGATCCATACACTGTCGTACGTGACTCTACGGACTCACGTTTCCGCACAAACGTCCAGGCGGACATTTTTACCACCGTCATAGTTCCTAAGGGTTTATCTGTTCATCTCTACATTGATGTTGAGCATATTCGCACGCACCCGGTGAAATATCCGGGTGCCATTGAGCTTATTGAGGCATCGGGGCTTGCCGCCCCGTTTGCCTTTCATCGCGACTTTAATGCTGATGCCATTCACCAGTTCTATGCCACATGCTACTTTGGTCCAAACCACACTGTCAGCTGGATCACCTTTGACGTTCGCTTCACAGCTACTTATGATACATTTGTTGCCGCACTTGGTTTCCCCAACTCCGGCTTCAAAATACATAGGGATGATCCTAACCATGCGCATAAGTCCATTGAGGTGTGTGGGCATATTCTCAAACCACTAAGTGAGCTTGATGCGGATGAACGCATGAAGGACCTTAACCAGGTATCCATCTGGCGCTCACCTTATTTCATCATTTTTCAGTGTCTCATCCGCACCATCTATCCCAAGATGGGTGATAAGGGTTCTTGCAGTGGCTATTGTATTGACATCATGTCTCACTTGTTCGAGCACCCCAAGGGCAAAATTAATGTGCCTCATTTTCTATGGCATGAGATTTGGCTTGCTAGCTTTCAGTACAAGCGAGCCTTTCCTCATGACCCCTTCATCTAGGCTCTTATTAATCATGTTGCTGATTTCTCTGTGGCTATTACTCACACACATCGCAAGTGGGTCATTCCCGCTCACATGGTGGATAACTATGCTCCCAAGAAAACCCCCTCATCCTCCAAATCCACTCGCCGCACTGCTTCCCGGTCCGCCACCCCCTCATCTAGCTCCGCTCCTCTCGGTCGCATTGCCAAATTCCTTGGCAGGGCACATTCTGCTTTGATGAAGGCCGTCTCTTTCCAGTGTGGCCAAACCCATGATGTGGTTTCTCGCTTAGTCTCCTCCAAGAATGCCCTCAAGGCTCGTCTGAGAGCCTCGGGCGCTCTTGATGTGAGTGATGATGAGGCCACTCCTGCTGCTCCTCCTACTGATTTTGGCTTCCCATCTGGTCCTGAGTGGGCTGATTTCCTTGACGAGGCTGGTGGCAGTGGCTTGCCTGATGATGATAATGATGATGATGCTGATGAGCTCTGAGCGTGGTTGGTGTTGTTGGTGTCTCCCTTTTTGGTACTTGGTGCCAAAGCGGGAGTAATGTATCGTAGTTTTTAGTCTTTGGAGATTTAATGTAATGGATAAACTCATGTATGGCTACTTATGAATGATTGTGATTTGCTATGGATTGCTATGATATCATCATAGACTATTATGTTTTGGTCCACTACTTCTATGATGATCTATTGTCTTTCTATGATGATCTATTATCTTTACATGTTGATACATTGGAGCTTCGATATTTTATCATGCATATACTAAGGGGGAGCTCCGTACTAAAAATCTCCTAGGCTATAATGTATGTTAAATCTTTTTGAGACCTATGTATATGTTGTCATCAACTACCAAAAAGGGGGATATTGAAAGTGCATGCTATGCCCCTAATCGACTTTTGGTGTTAATGACAACACATACATAGGAAACTAATCCTATTTGTTGAGTGTATCTCAGGATGGCAAGTACTTTAGTAGATTGAGAATTATGTGCCAAAGGTTGTGTGAGAAGATTAGGATTTATATTTCGAGAAGGCTCGGGAGTAAGAAAAGATGACGTAGACTATTCTTTTGAGTTTACTGATATTGAGTATAGGGATCCCGCACTATTAAGAGGGGATCACAGGTTTTGCGATGAACTTGCTCGTACCACATCTTCACTGTCATACCCAATACCACATATTCTCCACTCTGTTTTTATCTCAAGTCAGGTCTATTGCCTCGGACATCCGGCTCCCTCCGGACGTCCGAGGGGCGGACGACCGGCAGGCTTCGGAAATCCGTAGCCCTTCACCAGAAGTTTGTGAGTCATATAACTCGGAAATCCGGCTCCCTCCGGACATCCGAGGGCCGGACGAGCGGCAGGCTTCGGAATTCCGTAGCCCTTCACCAGAAGTTTGTGAGTCATATAACTCGGAAATCCGGCTCCCTCCGGACGTCCGAGGGCCGGACGACCGGCAGGTTTCGGAAATCCGGAGCCCTTCACCAGAAGTTTGTAAGTCATATAACTCGGAAATCCGGCTCCCTCCGGACATCCGAGGGCCGGACGACCGGCAGGCTTCGGAAATCCGGAGCCCTGCACCAGCAGAACATGAGCTCTATAACTCGGATTTCCGGTCCTCTCCGGACGTCCGGCCTCTGTTCATTTCACAGTATTATCAGTCATATCTACAGGCCTGGGACGACCGACCCCTGTCGGATGTCCGAGCTCTCGCGGACGCCCGGACTTCCGGCAACTGTCGGACGTCCGGACCCTGTGTGACTTAAAGTGCCCCCAACGGCTGGATTTCACTCCTCACTATATATACTCTTCTCCCACCTCATGAAAGAGTGTTCAACACAGCTAGAATACATCCAAGAACACCTTTCCTCTCACTCACTCTTGTCTACACCAAATCCTAGATCCCAAGAGCATTTGTGAGTCCCTTTGAGTGTTGTTCCAATCAAAAGATAGATCGTCTCCCTCTCCTCCTTCCCAGCAAAGTGATTTGTGATTTGAGCAAGTTTTGAGCAATCCCCGTGATCTTGTTACTCTTGGAGGTTGGAGACTCCTAGGCGGTAGGAGTCTTCGGAGAGGAATCAAACCATTGTGATTTCCCCCGAAAAGTTTGTGAAGGTTTGGAAGCCACCTCAAGGCTTACCACTAGTGGTTGAGAAACGCCTTCGTGGAGTTATCTCAAAGGTAGAATAGGGTGAGCCTTCGTGGCATTGGTGTGCCTTCGTGATAACATTCGCCCCTCTAACGGTGACGTAGCTTCCCTCCAAGGAAGTGAACATCGGGATACATCCTTGTCTCTCTTGGAGTTTCGGTTATTCGTAACCCTAACTCTCTACTTGTGTTAATCCTTATTACGTACTTGTATTTGATTATTGTTTACCGCTTGTCTTACTTCACTCTAAATAGCTTACCCCTTGTCGTAGCAATTATTAGGCCTACACTCATATTCCGCACTTTTGCCTAAAATTGCTAAGTAATTATTAAAATTTGGATTAGTACCTATTCACCCCCCCCCCTCTAGGTCCATCTCGATCCTTTTCAGCCGGGCTTTATGAAGACTTTTATTACTTGGTGGAGAACGCATGTCTTACTGCGTTCGTTGAAGATAAGTGCCCACAATATCTCCTCCTCACCAATATTTTCGTTCAAAGCTTCAACTTTTATCCGAGGAAGAATCCTCCCATGGTGAGTTCATGATTTACGATATCCCCCAGTGCATGACGCTGCAGGACTTTTGCAATGTATGCAAATTACCTTATGTTGGGGATATCCGTGACCCTCGTCCACGGGACTTGGAGGATTTCATTGGTTCTATTGTTGTTGGAGAGGAGAGAGGAGTGTCTCGCGCTAGAATTGCTAGCATACATTTTCTTGTGCTTCGGTACTTCTCACTATTTGTGGGAAAATGTTTGATTGGCCGTGGGGAGGCTGGATCACTTAGTTCTCCAGACCTTGCGGTTCTGCGCGAAGGCCTTTATAACGATAAGACTTATAGCTTGGGCGCTATAGTAGCTCAACGGTTGAACCTGAACCGTTCTAAAGGTGTTGTCTATGGAGGTATCTATGCTACCCGTCTTGCCAGACACTTTGAGATACCCATTAGACTGGGAGAGGAAGGAGAGACGCTTCTCCCTGAGAGATATCTGGATTATGACAGCATGGTTCTCCATGATTTTATGGATAGAGATGCTAGTAGACAGATGATTTATAACCTGGTATTTAGTCAGGGTACTCGGGAGACTATTACTTTGCCTGCTCCTTCTTTGTTCGATCTTCATGCAGGTAGGTACACTATTATGCCCGCGTACATCTACGCATATTGGGGCTTGGCCTAACCACAGGCGCCCGCGCCCGAGCCGCCAGTCGAGTACCAGACGCCAGTTTATCAGTGGGAGCCAGAGGAGCTCACACAGCAGTGGCATCCACAGTCTGCTCCGGAGTATCCTGGAGCTGGTTATTTCCCACCTTGGGAGTAGCCAAGCTAGGACAAAAGCCTAAGCTTGGGGGAGTACGTGTTCTCACCGACTTTACATTCATGCTTATTCTTTCACCTTGTTAGTCGGTATTTACACTTTGCCACTGTATTATCCATGCTAGTTTCTTTTTTCGTTTTCTTGTTTTGTGTCCTTTTGAGAAAACCCAAAAAGATTTTTCTTTCTTCTTTTGCTTGTTGGGAGCTTTCCCGTGTAAATAGTTTTCTTTTTCCTTGTGTCAAGGTAGAAGATATTGGTTACAATGCTTAGTGGTTCTTACATGCTTACCTGTTTAGCTTTCAAAGAGCCATATTATCTTGTCTTCTCCTTTGTGTTTGCCTGCAGATTCAGCTTAGTCCAATGCGCTTATTATCGTTTTCATCATTCGATCGTGCAAATGAAAGGCAACAATGATGATATATGATGGAGTGACTGAGACTGAAAAGCTGGTATGAACTCTATCTATTTTGTTTTTGTAAATATGACTAGCTTGTCAACCCAGATTTAGCTTTGTTGTGAGAGAACCATGTTTGCAATGACAACTTAGAGATCATAGTTCTGATGCCATGCTTATTTAGCTGAGAGCTTATAATGGTTTGTCTTGAATGCCAACATAGATTTTGAGATGACTATGATGTAGTATGATAGGATGGTATTCTCCTTTGAATGTTTCAAGTGGCTTGACTTGGTGCATGTTCATGCATGTAGTTGAAACAAAATCGACATAGCCTCTATGATGTTCGTGTTCATGGTGATTTATATCATGTTCAGGCTTGCATTCAATCTTAGTCAAACTCATTGCATCTTGATGACTGTTGTCGCTCTCTAGTTGGTCGCTTCCCAGTCTTTTGCTAGCCTTCACTTGTACTAAGCGGGAATACTGATTGTGCATCCACTTCCATCAACCCAAAAGTTTTTCCATGAGAGTCCACCATACCTACCTATTTGCGGTATCTACCTGCCGTTCCAAGTAAATTTGCATGTGCCATTCTCTAAACCTTCAAGAAATAAATCTGTTTTGCATGCCCGAACCGCTTATGTGGTGACAGAGGGTTATTGGTATCTTCCATGCTAGGAGTGTTATCCTCGACATGTGTTTATTCACAGTCATTCACGAGAAAGGGGCCAGTATTTGGGATGCCCAGTTCCATGCTTAAATCGAAAACATAACTGTAAAACAAGACTCCCCCCGGATTGATGTTAGTATGGACGGTACCCGAGGATTCGACTAGCCGTGGAGTGTGATTGATTGGTGGTGGGGGAGTCAAAACTTTACTTTTCTGTTTGGAAACCGCCTATAGCATGAGTAGCATGGAAGATACAGAGAACTCTTGGTCATTGCGTTGACAATGAAAGCATGCCACCCAAAATTATTATCTATGTTTTCAAAGCTTGAGCTCTGGCACCTTTGCAAATCAATGCTTCCCTCTACGAAGGGCCTGTCTATTTATTTTCCTGTTGAGTCATCCTCCTCTTATATAAGCACCAACTAGAGAGCACCTCTTTGCTTTTGATTGATATTGAGTATGACTATGACTGGATCTTCATTGCTATGAATTACAATGTTTAGTCAGCCCTTTATCTTTGAAAGTGCTCTACATTTATGTTTTGCGGTCTCAGAAAGAGCTAACGAGATACCACCTATTCATATTGATTCATGCTTGCTTTGATTGAAGTGTTGGTATTTGAAACTCATTATTATTTGCTCGTTAGCTGATTATGCCATTGATATTAGTTTACCGTGAGACCTTTGTGTCATTTGATTATTTCGTTAACTTGTGATCTTGCTGAAATTCTGGTTATGAGTTAGACATAGTTGCAACAACAAGATCAAACAGAGTTTGTCAAAGTTTTTCTTTCTCTCTCAGTTTGTCAACTGAGTTGCTTGAGAACAAGCAAGGTTTTAAGCTTGGGGAGTTGATACGTCTCCAACGTATCTACTTTTCCAAACTCTTTTGCCCTTGTTTTGGACTATAATTTGCATGAAACTAACCTGGACTGACGCTGTTTTCAGCAGAATTGCCTTGGTGTTATTTTTGTGCAGAAATCAAAGTTCCCCAAACGTCCTGAAAATTTATGGGGAGCAGTTTTGGAAAATATCAAAAATACCTGCGCCAGAATCCACCTGAGGGGGTGGGCCAGTGGGCCACAAGCCCCTGCTCCTCCACCACCCCCTGGTGGCGGTGGGCAGGCTTGTGGGGCCCACAGGCACCTGCCGTCCCCAATTCCAGCTCTACAAGTTGTCTTTCGTCCCAGAAAAAATAAAAAGCGAAGTTTTCGTCGCGTTTTCGATACGGAGGCGCCGCCACCACCTGTTCTTCATCTGGAGGGCAGATCTGGAGTCCGTCTTGGGCTCCGGAGAGGGGAAATCATCGCCATCGTCATCATCAACTTTCTTCCCTCCCCAATTCCATGAAGCTCTTCGTCGTTCGTGAGTAATCTATTCGTAGGCTCGTTGGACGGTGATGAGTAGGATGAGATTTATCATGTAATCAAGTTAGTTTTGATGGGGATTGATCCGTAGTATCCACTATGTTCTGAGATTTGATGTTGCTACTACTTTGCCATGCTTAATGCTTGTCACTAGGGCCCGAGTGCCATGATTTCAGATCTGAAATTATTATGTTGTCACCAATATATGTGTGTTTTAGATCCGATCTTGCAAGTTGTAGTTACCTACTATGTGTTATGATCCGGCAACCCCGGAGTGACAATAACCGGAACCACTCCTGGTGATGACCATAGTTTGAGGAGTTCATGTGTTCACCAAGTGCTAATGCGTTGGTCCGGTTCTTTATTAAAAGGAGAACCTTAATATCCCGTAGTTTCCTTTTGGACCCCGCTGCCACGGGAGGGATGGACAATAGATGTCATGCAAGTTCTTTTCCTTAAGCACGTATGACGACACACGGAATGCATGCCTACATCACATTGATGAGCGGGAGCTAGCCACATATCTCTCCGTGTTATAGTTGTTGCATGATGAATATCATCCAAACAAATCACCGACCCAATGCCTACGAGTTTGTCCTACTGTTACTACTGTTGTTACTTGTCTTGCTCTGCTGCTACTACTGTCACTACTGCCGTTACTTGTCTTGCTCTGCTGCTACTACTGTTGCTACTGTTGTTACTTGTCTTGCTCTGCTACTACTACTGTTGCTACTGTTGTTACTTGTCTTGCTCTGCTGCTACTGTTGCTACTACTGTTGCTACTTGCTACTGCTGTCACTATTGCTGTTCCTTGCCACTGCTATTGCTCGTTACACTGCCGATACCCGCTACTTCACTGTTACTACTTCGTTGTCACTATTGTGCTTGCAGATACTAATCTTTCAGGTGTGGTTGAATCTGACACATTCAGCTGCTAATACTTGGGAGTATACTCTCACCTCCTAAGGCTTACCTACAAATTTGGGTCGAATACTCTACCCTCGAAAACTGCTGCGAACCCATGCGCTGGTGGGCCATCAACAACATTTTTCCAGTTTCATTGCCGGGGAGTGCTAGCAGCATTCTTCTGGTGCTGTTGCAGGAGAAGGTTAGTTGTTATAAGCATTCGTCTAGCTAACACTAGAGATTGCAGGATCAGCACTTTTCTGGAGGCATTGCCAGGGAAGCACCGCTGACGTCAATCGTCATCACCATCGTCATAGGAATCATCGAGATCATCATCACCATCATCACCAACAACACCACCATCTCCACCTTCATCCCATCTACTTCACCATTGCAATCGGAGTTGTACCTTGCACTATTCATCCCCTCTACTCTATCGGTGTTGATTACTCTTTTGTGGTGAATGCTATTGAGTTTTGTTGGGGAATTATTGTTATGACCAGATTGTTAATCATATTTTCATCACCTCTGATCATGATCTCTTTTAAGTCTTGTGAGTAGTTCCGTTAGTTCTTGAGGACATGGGAAAAGTCTAGATGCTAGTAGTCATATGATGTTGAAGTAATATGTGTTGATTGATATTTAAGTTATGGTGTTATTCTTCTAGTGGTGTTATGTGAACGTCGACTACATAACACTTCACCTTTTTAAGGACCTAGGGGAATGCATCGTGTATAAATAATGCTTATGGTGGGTTGCCGGAGTGATAGAAACCTGAACCCCGGTTTGCATACTTTCGCATGAGGGAGTATTGGATCCTAAAGCTTATTGCTATGGTTAGGCTTTGCCTTAATTTCTTTCTTGTAGTTGCGGATGCTTGCAAGAGGGATTAATCATAAGAGTGTACTTGTCTTAGCCTAGACGGTGAACTAGTTAAGATCCACCCACATAACACTTATGAATACAAAACATAGTACTAGACATAGTATGGCGAAAGCACTTGACTATATTTCCCGTGCATCCTCAGGAACGCCTTAGTATTTATAAGTTTAGTCCCTCAGCTTATCCTTTGTGTTCAAAAGGATTGGGCCACTTACTGCACCTCGGCATGATTTACTTTACTTGCATTTATTTCCTTGTTGTTTATACTAGAAAACTCATAAAAAGTTACCTTTTAGTACTTGCAGTTATTCCTTTCTCAAGATCACTTGTCAATACCTTCTGCTCCTCGTTGGGTTCGACACTCTTACTTATCGAAAAGGCTACGATAGATCCCCTACAGTTGTGGGTCATAAACACACTATCACCACATCTTTGTAGTCGCTCGGCCTGGAATCCGGTACCTCGAACGTGACAAGCAAAGAGCGTCGTGCCAGCTAAACCCACGTGATAAACACACGATGCCACGCGGTCAAATGATATGTATCGTGTAAAGTTCTTGAAAGTTTTCTGTATAGAATCCGTTGTTTGACATTCATGAGAGAGGCGGTCCGGACGTCGTACATTCATGTTTGTATATTAATTGCCATGTTGTAATATTTGCAGAAACTATGGATCCAAGAAACTTGGAACAAGAACAGTTCTCGGGTGAGATAATCCACGACGGAGTTGAGGTTGATTATTATGTCAACGACACCGATGGTCTGAAAGGAGAGGATGACGGCTTCGGTGATTGAACAATGGAGGAGGAAGGACATGATTATGATGTCTCCGGTGATCGAATGTCAGAGGAAGAAGGAGACCATGATGACAACTCCGGTGACCGAACGGAGGAGGGAGCTATTGCAATGTCCGGATCGAGCCAAACTTCGGTTACGAGACGAGGCCCGAAGAGAAGGTTGCGCAAGGATGAGAAGTTCACAATCACAGAAATCCGTGACGATGGCCTACCGATTCAACCCAAGCGTACCAAGGACGCATTTTCTACTCAGTGTGGAGCTATTGTTAGGGACAACATCCCGATCAGCATCAAGCAATGGAATAAGCTTAAGGGCGACGACGTCCCTGAAGGTGATTATGTCATCGGTAGGCAGAAAGATGATCTTTGGACCGCGCTGAAGGCAAATTTCACCCTACCGCCAGAGGAGGATCCGAATAAGCCACTTATAGAGCCACTGGTCAAGGCGTGTGCTCTTAAGAAGATGACTGATCTATTCAGGAGGTGGAGGAAAGAGTTGAAAGCAAAGTTTGTCGACAAAGGGGAGACTCCAGAATTCATCGACCGACTTGAGAAGATGAGAGATCACTGGCCCGCATTTGTGGCCTACAAGACATCGGACAACAGTAAGCAAATATCAGAGATAAACAACAAAATTGCTGCAAAGAAGCAGCATCACCATCACACGGGGTCAGGTGGCTACCTCAAAGCCCGTCCGTTGTGGGACAAAGCTGAGAATGACCTGATTGCTAAAGGGGTCGAACCACATACATTGAACTGGCCAGACCATTCAAGGACTTGGTTCTTCGGGGTTGGGGGAACTTTGGACCCTAAAACAGGGAAGTGTTGTTGGACGAACGAGCAACTTGCAATACCCATCAACAAGCTTCAAAAGTGTATTACCGCAGCGCAGGAAGGGACTTCCATTCCTGACAGAGAGAAAGACGAGCTGACTGAGGCCCTAGGGAATCCTGAGCACCCTGGACGAACACGAGGGACACCAGGCTCCGTTCCGTGGAAGGTTGGGTTTCCGGACGCAGGAGGTTACAGAAGTCGAGAGAGAAAGAGGAAAGCGGAGCTGAGCGACATGCAGAAGATCAATGCAAGATTACAAAAGCTAGAGGAACTTGAGAGACAACGAGCTACTCCAGAAGCTACTCCGCCATCTCAGTGGATAAGGAGCGTGGCTTCCATGGAGCTCGTTCAGCCTGACTTCACGGTCATATCTACCTCATGGATACTATCATGGAGGCTCAACATTGTGAGCTTATGATGAAATGCCGGAACCTCACTTTCAAGGCTGCTATCAGCTCTGTTCCACCTCCTCAACCCAACAGAACTTTTCACTGCCTTCCGATTCCACATGGATTTGCTGTTGTGATGGTGGATGAAGTAATGGAGGGATTTGAGGAGCTCAAGCTTGACCACCCTATAGGTGAAGGGGAGAATAAGCTGGTTCATGCTGCGAGGAGTACATGTCTATGACAGAAGGAGTACATCAAGCTTCCAAACTAGACGCCTCCGGCGAGCCAGTGCACTCCGCCTCCTCCTCCTCCCCTCCTCCTACCCCGGTGAGTCAGGGCACTCCTCCTCCTCCTCCTCCTTCTCCTCCACCGGCGAGTCGGGGCACTCTGCCTCCTCCTCCTTCGGCGAGTGATTAGGCACTCTTCCTCCTCCTCCGACGAGTGATCAGGGCACTCCGCCTCCTCCTCCTCCTCCACCTCCAATGAGTGATCAGGGCACTCTTCCTCTCCTCTAGCGAGTGATCAGGGCACTCATCCTCCTCCCCCGGCAAGTGATCAGGGCACTCCGCCTCCTCCTCCGACGATGACGACGAGTGATCAGGGCACTCGTCGTCATCCTCCTCCTCCTCCTTCTCTCAAGCGAAAGACCGCCGCTCCGGAGGCTAGCAGTGATGCAAGGTTAGCAAAACGAAGAAGTGGGAAAACAATTCCCCAGCTCGGCCAACAGGAGAAGCAATTGTGCCCCCCGCTCAAGGTGTCTAGCGATATCGTTGCTAATCCTCCGGGGATGGTGCCAGTTACCAATCCTGGTGATTACTTGGGTGATGATGTAATTTTTCAAACGGCTGAGGTAACCGAAGAAAAATATAAATACATGCACGAGAAGCCTCTCGTCAAACCTGGTCATCCTCCTCTAACATCGATGATGCACAAATTGCATGAGTGGTACATGAATACCTGCATAAATTCTGGGAGAGACAATATCTATATGGAAGTGAAACGAAAGCACGAATTCATTGGAGCTCAAGTGATGTCTGTTGAATTTGGGGAGTTGTTTCAGTTATACAATCAACTGTCCTTCGACAAACAAATCATGACTTCCTACTGTTTGTAAGTATTAATTACTTCTATAGTTAAGTCTCTAGATCATCTCGTTCATTGCATGTATATATAATTATCCTCACTATATATATTATGCAGATTGAAGATCGTCCAATTAAAAAGAGCAGGAATCTTCGACGTTGGGTTCATTAGCCAGGATTCCGTAAATGAATGGTCGGTACGACACGAACCCAAAGATACTGAGGACAACTTGCTAAAGTCGTTCCTTGTAAATCAAAACAAAAGGGAAATACTCTTTCCTTACAACTGCAGGTGAGTGTTGCTGTCTTCTCTGTATACTCGGTTTTGCTTTGCTCGAGGTTAAGTATAATGTAATTGATGAGTTATATATGCGTGCGGAGGTACCACTATATTCTGCTATCCATTAAGCTTGACACGGCAAAAGTAACTGTCTTAGACTCGAGACGTAAAGATCCCGATTATTATGCGGACATGACTACAATGCTCAAGAAGTAACTTCAGTCAATACCGGGTCCATATCGACATGCAACTTTCATTAATTTCCTGATATCAAGTAATCATTTTCTTTGCCTGACAGGATTTGGAAGAAGTTCACCAATAAGGTTCCGAGTCTAAAAAAGAGTTGCAATTTACGCACCCCAAAGTAAGTAGTACTAGCTAGTTCTGCGCATCTCTAATTGATTTAAATTTTCATCAATATATCATTACATAATTGATTGAACTCTACTCTCAAGCTAATCCGCCTCTCGGCCTCTGAGCAGGGGGCATATCTGAGAAATAATATCAAGTACGTAAATAATATTCACAATTTTATTTTATATATTACCATCAATTGTGTTGAGTTTTATCCATATATATGCATGTATTGGCCCCTTCTTTAAATTAGATCTGGCAGATGCGGGATGAAGTCCTAATACATGATCGCATACGAGCAATTCAAAAACCACGTCATATCTAAAGACGGAGAATACTATGTGGATTTCTGATTGTATCTTAGGTAGATGATGTTAGGGATTGTAAAAGATGTTATATATATTGTAAAAGATGTTAGGGATTGTAAATGGTTTCCTTCATTTTCTTATTAGCTAGCGTCAAAGTCTTTCTATATGTATAGTAGCTAGCGTCGACCAAGCACGGAGAAAGAGAGGACACTTCTCTCTATTAGCTAGCTAACACAATATGAAACCACTAAATTAACCCTCCAAAACCCCCAAGCCCCCCCCCCATTCAAAAAAACCCCCAGCTCCGGCCAGATGCTGGCGCGTGGATTCCATTTGGTCCCAGTTGGTGTGACAAACCGGGACTAAAGTCCTTCGTGCCTGGGCTCCCGGCAGCGGCCACATGGAGACACTTATGTCCCTGTTTGTAAGCAAACCGGGACTAAAGGTTTTGGGATTTAGTACCGACCCTTTAGTCCCGATTCCAGAACCGGGGCTAATGGGCCTCTGGAACCGGGACGAATGGGACTTTTTCTACTAGTGGATGTTGAATCATTGATGCGGCGACAGACATTTAGTCGCGACGCGAGGACCGTCCTACTAGTTTTTGACGTCAAAATACGATTGCTCCTACACACATTGCTTGTCCCACTCCATCACTACTGGATCCATGTGGTCTTTGCTTGCCTGATCTGG
Organism: Hordeum vulgare subsp. vulgare; assembly: GCF_904849725.1. Lineage (NCBI taxonomy): Eukaryota > Viridiplantae > Streptophyta > Magnoliopsida > Poales > Poaceae > Hordeum > Hordeum vulgare. The sequence continues at coordinate 88,403,324 of NC_058524.1, read as the reverse complement.
TGGTTAGTTGCTGAAAGAGCATGGTGCCCCCATGTTTAGTTTCGGTAATTGATGACAATCCCCATGGACTAGTGCTTGTCTTGAGTTATATTTGAAGGATTTGTCCATAGGCATTGCTTGAAGACCATTTGTTGGTTTCAAGGTTATTAGAAGGATATTATCTGTGACCAAAGTGTTATTCAAAGAATTATCCAAGATTGGTCATTTGAGATTTGTGCCTATTGCAAGCATGTCTTGAAGAAGAAGATTATGGGAACATTCATGTTTACAACATCATCTTTATGACGAGATAAGAAAAGATACAAGGTTGATCAAGACTAAGGCAAAGAGTGATTAGTTGATAAACACACAAAGTGTATAAGTTGTACCAAGTAGGATCAAGTGATCCTATGGTATGGTAAGCATTGTCTATTATACTTTGTGTATTAATCCATGATCTTTGTGAGGTTTTCATTTGGGGTTACATATGTTTTCATGGGATTGCACAAAAATAAGATCTCATACAACCCATGGAGGATGACATCAGGTGGTGATCATCATAAAGGTTGTGGAGTGCAAGGTCAAGTTGAGATTCACGAAGGGATCACATGCTTGAAGCTTACCGTCCATTATGGTGGTAATGGACATGTGCATATGTGTTGAAGATAGGCTCACTCGTAGTGGAGTATGGGGAGCAATGTACTAGTCTTCATCAAGCCGACGCAGTCAAAAAATGTGGTCCATCTTGAGGAGGACAAGATCGTCATCATCTAGCTCAAGTGGACTATGGGAAAGGCAAAGTTTGTCGTTGATGGGTTTTATGTTTTACCATTCTCATGGTGTTAGTTGGGAGACTGGGTTATAGGATCGATTGTCGTACTATCAAGGGGAGCTCTCGAGTGGGTATCTTGATCGTATCGTTCGTTGACAGCTCAAATCATTTTGATCGTATCTTTCCTGGTTCTTGTTTGGTTTTTCTCCATGTGAGTTTTGGAGTTTGGTCTTTGTCTGACAAGCTCAAGTTCACCAAAAATGGATTTCGTATGCATCACCTTTATGTTTTTGGTGTTGGAGATTTTGTTGGTTCATTTTTGAGAAGGTTCTCTTCCTTATACTATTGGCATGTAATCTCCATTTCTATTTCTTAATATAACCTATCGATGTTGGATAGTACTTATCGTCATCTATTTAATAAGCTTGAGTTTGCTTTTTGGAGCCCGTATGCAGAAGTTATGGTAGTTTTAGTCCGGGGGCAGTTTTTCTGTGCTCAAGCGGTAGTACTGCTTAAGCGAGTACTTCTACTGTGGACTACTGTTGCTACTACCGCTTGGTAAATCCTTTCCGTGCAAGTTTCTGTTGCCTCCTTCTCTAGACCAGTGCCGCTCCTACTTTCCCTTAGATTATAGCTTCTGTAAGTCTCTGTTTTTAGCGGTTGTAGAGCGTTAGTACCGCTCTAAGCATTAGTACCGCTTTACTGCATGCTGGGGCATAATGATTTTTCCCACCTATAAAAGGGTGTATTCTTCCCCAATGAATATTATCCTTTGATATCGTGTTTGCCCTCCGATTGTTGACTTTCTTAGAGCTTGCTACTCTTGGGGTGTTTGGTCACCCTAGAGCTTGTGCCTCTTGGGTGCTTGGATGCCCTAGACGGTTGGTGATGTCGTGAAGCTCAATCACTATGGTGGAAATCTTCGGAGCAAGCGTCGGGATCTCCAATTAAGTTGTGGAGATTCCCTCGAGCAATTTGTGCGGGTTCCAGTGACCGTCCCTAAGGGTTGCCAATTGTACAGGTTCGGTGACTGCCCAAGGTTTGCCATTTGTACTGGTTCGGTGACTGCCCAAGGTTTGCCATTTGTACGGGTTCGGTGACCGCCCTCAAGGGTCCCTTAGAGGAATCATGACATCTTGCATTGTGTGAGGGCATGAGGAGATTACGGTGGTCCTGCTAGTGGCATTTTGGGGAGCATTGTCCCTCCACACCACTCCAAACAGAGATTACCATCAGCAAGGGTGTGAACTTCAGGATACATCATCGTCTTCACGTGCCTGAGTTATCTCTTTCCCGAGCCCTTTACTTATGCACTTTACTTCATGATAACCATATTGTTTCATGTTATATATCTTGCTATCACTCAGTTATTTATCTTGCTTATCATAAGTTATTGGTGCACATAGGTGAACCCAATTGTTTTAGGCTCTCTGCTTACCAAATTAAATGCTAGTTTTATTTCACATTTTTTCAAGTTTTAACCATAATTATTTTAAAGTACCTATTCATCCCCAAGGAGACATCCATGTTCTTTAAGTTGGGATGGTTGGGATTACGGGATCAAGCATGAGGTATACCCTTGGCCAACGGTGGTTTCCACGTGGTTGTGTGTGTGGGTCTGTGATACATGCATTTTGCATCATGATTTCTTATTAGTATTTCTATGATTTTTGGCCATTATTCCACTTTATGATACAATTCTTATGCCTTTTCTATTTAAATTTACAAGGTACATCACAAAGAGGGACGTTCTCTCATATTGTATCACCATCACTTTTACCATTATGATCTATCGTAGTTCGATCCTTAGTTATTTCATGATTTAGAGAAATAAATTTGGGAAATGATTGCTGTCATCCGGCTGATATTTTTTAACGCTTCCGCCACCTCCTATGGACGACTCGTGTCCGAGTGGGGCGATCACGTCTTCTTGGTCGGTTGCTTTATCTTCTTCCTCACTCCTATCCACACTATTTATTTCATTCCCCAACTCTCCAGTCGGGGAGGACCAGTAGCAGCAGCTAGTGAGCCCGCTCCTGCGCGGTCGCCGCGTCTCGGTTTTCGTCTCGAGCAGATCTACAACTGAGTTTCTGCAACAATGATGTTATTGCGATTGACGACGGCGAAGCTAGTGCAAGTAGGTGCAATGACGAGTTTCCGCAACATGGGCTCTGTTTCAAAAAATTGGAACAAATAGTCAATCCACGGATTCGAGCCAGGGCTGCTCAGAATCTCCTACGGCGGGGGAGATCGAGGCGACGAAGGCGACCCGACGGGGCTCGGGAATCAACCATGGCCACCATGGTTGTGCGTCCTCCACAGATCCATACCTCATGTGTTTTCCTTCTGAAGGAAGAAGATGGAGGAGACGCGCTCTCTGGCTGGCTTCCCGTGGAGAAAGGGCGGGTTGTCTCAGCAAGATTCGAGGTGAGTTTCTGCAACATGAACTTTGTTGCAAAAATTTCTTTCGCAGAAGTACTTATGTTGCAGAAAGACAAAGAAAAAAAACTAAAACAAAGTGATTGTTTAAGAAACTCGAGCGTTGTATCAGGAATTACCGGGTGCTTAGCCGAAGCGCGCGCGAAGAAAAAAACTGCAACAAAGCGATTGTTTTAGAAACTCGAGCACTGTCTCATGAATTACCGGGTGCCTAGCTGAAGCACCGCGCGCGGATCGGATGGCTACGCATGTAGATCAGACGACTATCAAGGTGGATGATGTTTTCTAAACATCTATCGGCGGATGCGTAGCAGCCCCCAATAAATTTTCAGTATTGCTTTGCTTAGAGTGTTTTCTTTGAGATCTATTTTTTAATGAGTGTGAGAGTTATATAATAAAGATTAGTTTGAGTTTGCTTGTTTTACTCTCATGCATAATCATAGCATTGAAATAAAATAAATAGAAAATTCATATGCTAATCCCATGGGGAGTAATGACTTCACATGGAAAAAGTATGGTTGATAAAATTTGTTGGGAGTTAACAAACATAGCATTAGTAATTGATACAATCCATGCAAAATTATGAAAGAGAGGAGATTCACATGCAAATATACTACCTTGAACATCTTTATGATTGTGATCCCCCATCAAATATTATATAATGATCGAAGTGTTGATGTTGGACAAGGAAGACAACGTAATGAGTTATGTTTGTTTACATTCACATAGAATTTATATTGTCATGGATCCTCTAACATGTGGTGCTTGCTTAGGACCTTACGTGTAATGCCCAAGATGCAGTCCTATCCTTATTTTAGCGCGAGGGCCTCGACAGGGATAGAAACGCATCTCGTCGTTTCGCAAGAATGGATATCGTTACAAATACATGTACTGAAAAGATGAGTACACGGAGTTGGCTTACACTCGCCACAGCTACATCAGAGTCACATTAGTACAATTCATACAATCATCATGAAGAAGAGCAGGGTCCGACTACGGACGAAAACAAACGAGAAAAGAATGACGTCCATCCTTGCTATCCCAGGCTGCCGGCCTGGAACCCATCCTAGATCGACGACGAAGAAGAAGAAGAAACTTCAAATGAACAATCGTCACACTCATGTCTTATAATCACTTTACCTGTACCTGCAACTGGTGTTGTAGTAATCTGTGAGCCACATGGGACTCAGCAATCTCATTTCCAAAGGTATCAAGACTAGCAAAACGTAATGGGTGAGGTATGGTTAAGTGGTGAGGCTGCAGCAAGCGACTAAGCATTTATATGGTGGCTAACTTACGAGTACGAGATTAAAGAGGGGGTGATCTACGCATAGCGGACATGAACTACTGATGATCAAATGAATGATCCTGAACACCTGCTTACGTCAGACATAACCCCACCATGTCCTCGATCGGAGAAGGAGCTCACGAAAGAGACAGTCACGGTTACACACTCAGTTGGCAAGTTTTAATTAATGTATCTTCAAATTATCTAGAACCGGATATTAAACAAAGTTTCCACGTTGCCACATAACCACGGGCACGGCTTTTCGAAAGATTTAACCCTGCAGGGGTGCTCCAACTAGTCCATCACAAACTACCACACGCTGCGATGGAATGACCTTGATCAAGGAAACCCGTGATCTCCTCGGATTCCTATTGTAAAACCTCAACCTCGAGATAACCCAAAGCATCCTCGGAATCCCTCGCACAAGACGCTCGAGAAAGGTAAAACAAGTCCAGCAAGGTCGCCTGGTGTCTCGACCATCCCGATAGGAGTCGTGTATCTCGTTCTCAGGACACAAACCGTCTATGCATAGTGGACAATAGACAAACAACTCGAGTTGCCCCAAGGTGGCACCGCCGACTGCTAGGTGGGTGGACCAACACTCATGAGGAGCACTGGCCCGGGGGTTGATTAATTATCCACGGGATCATCAAACCCTATGCATATTTTAGTTTGTTATTAGAAAATAGTACCAATGTTGGGCCTTGACAAACGAGCTTTATCCCAAAACAAGAATCTAGGGGGTCCCCATAACAACCCCAAGCATGTTAGGAGCGCTCACTTATGGAACATAACACCGGTAGCCAAAACTAAGGCGACAAAGGTGGAACAAAACACCAGGCTAGAAAGGCCGAGTGTCCACCTTTTACTAAGTATATAGGTGCATTAAATTAAATAGCATTAATATGGTGGTATAACAAGGAACCCATGTTATCACATGGAAGCAACTGCACCTGCAACTAGCAATGCTAACATATAGTTAAGCAAGCAGTAACATAGCCAACCAGTGGTTTGCTAGGTTGTAGAAAGGTTGATGGTTTCATGGCAGTGTTGAGAGGCTGATATTTAACAGGTGGTAGGCAACGAGACATACGATAGAAACAATACAACTAGCATGGCAATGATAGTAATGGTATCTAGGAAAATGATCATCTTGTCTGACTTCCCACTTGGAATAAGAACGACTCTGTGAAGCAGACGAACCGACGTAGTGGAACGGGTCCTCATATTCCGACACGCTTGCGGAACTCTATCGAGACCAAGCAAACTAGAAACAAGAATCAAGAATGATATTCACCACAACACATGCACGACATGATGCACACCCTAATATGATGCATATTCAGTTTAAATATGCAAGGCATGGCATGGCAAATCACATCACGCAAACACTACACATTAAGTGAAGCTCAATATGCAACGAGTTGCATATTGACGGAACTCCATGTTTAATTATTAGTTCACTCTCGTTTAGGTACACGGCAATATTAAATGTTGTAAAACATGGCAAGGGGTGAAACACAAATTAAACTACCTAGCTAGGTATTTTAAATGAGGCCGGAAACGACATATAGCATCTCCAAAACGACCCCACGCGTTACATTCTAATTCTGTCCAGATTTGTGCTAATCACATTTTATGTTTGTTAAACGGCAAAAAAAGTGGTTCACATGATTCTACTCATCATTCTAGTCCATTTACATATATGGCTCATCTCCAACGGAGCTACGGTTAAATACCTATGACCTAAACCGTTTTTCACATGATGACACGCAAACCGATGCAAACAACACACTAAACAGTTTTAAACATGCATGAGAGTTGGAAAACATTAATCTACCGTAAATTCTAGCCAAATTACGTATCTAACTTGTCGTGATCTGACACACGGATTTAAATCTACGGGCATTTGAAAATATTGCATTTTACTGAAATTAAAGAAAAATCACACGTGCTAAAAAAAACCACTATTGGGCCGAATCTGCCCTACACGGGCGTAACAAGGCATGGCGCAGGTTACTTAAAATGCGCACGACAGGGAATAGGAGCGACTGCTTACCCAAGGCCTCATGGGCCTGTCTCGGTCGGTGGAGATGCCGGCCTGGAGAGGAGCTGCTTGGGCCACGGTGGCCTGGCGAGCTAGGCCGAGGCTGGAGAACGAGGTGGGCCTTGGCGCGCTGGAGGGCTGCACTGGGCCGGCTCCTGGCCATGTGGGGCGAGCGCTGGAGTGCTGCCTCGTCGTTCTCCTCAGCGAGCGGGTGGGGGAGTTGACCCGCGTCGGATCTGGAACAGCCGGCGGCGAGGCTGTCGAGGACGGCCCAATTTGGAGGGACCCGGGGCGGATCCGGCCGTCTCGAAGCCGGGGAAGGTCGTGGATGCCTCGATCAAGGCTCCTGCGAAGCCATGGCCTCCATGGCTGATATGCACACGGGAGAAAGAGAGAGGAGAAGTTAAAGAGAGACATGGGGAAGGGAGAAGGAGCAGGGGTGCGGGGCTCGGCCTGGTGGTGCTCCGGCGAGGCACCACGATGGGAGCTCCGGCGAGGTCGGCGGCGCAGATCGAGGGGGCAGCCATTGGAGGATCGGGGCTGCTCTGTTTGGCTCTATGGACGCCGGACGTGTTCAGTTGGTGGCGCAGACATGTCTGGTAGGTGGGAAACTGGGTGAATCTGAGCCCCAGATCTCAGATTTGATGGCTGAGAATGGCTATGAGCTTAGGGGCTGCGGGATTTGGAGGGTGTGGGATACCAGGTGGGGTTTTCTAGGGGGTGGCTGCAAAAATGACTAGGGGGAAACCCTAGTGGAGTGAGAGAGGTCTCTCCATGACGTGGTTCTTATATAGGGTTTGGTCTATGGTGGGGGTGGACCTCGTCCGTTCGATCGCGATCCGATGACCACGAATGGAGGAAGTGGCTAGGTGGGTTTAATGGGTTGTGTAGATGGGCTTTGTAGAGATGATATGGAAATGATGTGGCCCATGGCAGAGTTTCAAAACACCGAAATGTCAGACAATTAAACCAAATATAGTGCCGCTATATAATAAACGATACGGGTATCAAACGAGCTCCGATTGCGACAAAAATTGGCAGGCGACCTACCTACATAAAAATAAGATCACATGCCAAGTTTAAACCCAATCTGAGAAAGTTTCGTACACACTTTCAAAAACAATATTTTATCGATGCCGCGGGCGCGTGCATGTGTGTTCGGGCTCAAAACGGTCAACGACGAACACAGAGAGAACCGACAACTAATATCGGATGCAAATTTTGAAAACCGGCGGCAACAGAGTGCAGATACAATGCTGATGATGCGAATGATGCGCTGGTGAGTGCGACAAACAATCTAATCGCACGGCGGCAACGGAATAAAAAGGGGAATCTTCTGGAGCGTCGGTCTCGGGCTGTCACATTATGCTAGCCCAAAAATTTGCACTAAGTACAGATACTACTTGTGCATCCATAACCCTTAAACCCAATTTCTTGCCATGAGAGTCCATCATACCTACCTATGGGTTGAATAAGATCCTTCAAGTAAGTTTTCATGAGTGCATAAAGCAACAAGAATTGCTCCTAAATATGTATGATCTTTTATTGTAAGAGAAAATAAGCTTTGTACAATTTTGTGATGGCAAAGAAATAAAAGCGATAGACTGCATAATAAAGGCTGCTATCATAAGGGACAATATAAAGTGATGTTCCTTTACATTAAGTGTTTGTGCATCCTAAATTAAAAAGCACATGACAACCTCTGCTTCCCTCCGTCAAGGGCCTATCTTTTACTCTCATGTATTTACTTTTATGGAAGAGTCAATAATGTTTATCTCTATTCCAACCTACTAGTTCTTTAGTTGGCAAGCATCATGTGTTGGGGAATGATCTAGATATATATATCCAATTGGATGTAGGTGATCATGAGTCATTATTGTTGACATTATCCTTGGGGTAAATATGTTGGGTGGCGAAAACAATAAAGCTCATATATTCGTATGTGTCCGATGGAAACATTAGCTCCAAAAATATGCGCCGAGTTTCAACAATCATGGAAGACTAAATGATAGTTGAGTATGTGATCTTTCTAAAATGAAAAGCTCTTACATAGACACTTTTATGAAATATGGTGAATTGTGATTGTCTCAATGACTAAGAACGTAGTTTGTTGGTTGCTAATAAAGTTTATGCTTCACACTTCAATAATTGTGGATAGATTGTTACTGGTTTATGAGAAGTCATATGATGAAAAACTTGCTGTTATGTTAATATTCATGATGCTCTCATGTTTGTATTCTGTTTTTATCGACACCTCTCTCTCAAATAATGTGGTCATTATTATCGAGTTGGGTTTTTCGCTTGAGGACAAGCGAGGTCTAAGCTTGGGGCAGTTGATATGTCCATTTTTCATCATGATTTGTTATTAATATTTATATGATTTTTGGTCATTATCGCACTTTATGATACAATTTTATGCATTTTCTCTCTAAATTTACAAGGTACATCACAAAAAGGGAAATTGCTGGAAACTGGAATTCTAGACCTAAAAATCCGGAAAAGGCAAAAATTTAACTGGACTCCAAATGACCTGAAACTTCACGAGGAATTGTTTTGGAATATATGTGAATTTGTGTAGAAAAAATAAACAAAGGGGGGCCAACTGTTTGTGCCAAACCAACAGGGCGCGTCCACCCCCTCAACGCGTCCTGATGGCTTGGGCCACCTTCCGGTGCTCCGACCTCCCTCTTCTGCTATAAGTTGGGTTTTGACCTAGAGAAAAAATAAGAAGATACTTTGGGATGAAGCATCACTGTCTCGAGGAGAAAACCTGGACAAAGGCCCTTTTGCTCTCCGCTAGAGCAATTTTGCCACGGAAACTTCCCTCTAGGAGGTGGAAATCTAAACCATCGTCATCACCAACGCTTCCTCCTTCTGGGGGGACCAATCCTCATCAACATCTTCACCAACACCATGTCATCTCAAATCCTAGTACATCTCTTATATTCAATCTTTGTCTCAAAACCTTAGATTGGTACATATGGGTTACTAGTAGTGTTGATTACATCTTGTGATTGATGCTTGTTGGTTTACTTGGTGAAAGATAATATGTTAAGATCCTTATTCATAATTATCACACCTCTGATCTTGAACATGGTGATGATTTATGGGTAGTTACTTTTGTTCCTCAGGATATGGGAGAAGTCTTGTTATAAGTAATCATGTGAAGTTGGTATTCGTTCAATATTTTGACGATATGTATGTTGTTGCTTCTCTTAGGGGTATCGTGTGAACATCGACTACATGGAACTTCAACATATTATGAGCCTAAGGGAAGGCATTGTGGAGTAATAAGTAGATGATGGGTTGCTAGAGTGACAGAAGATTAAGCCCTAGTTTATGTGTTATTTCATAAGGGCTGATTTGGATCCACGTGTTTCATGCTATGGTTAGATTTATCTTAAATCTTCTTTCGTAGTTGCGGATGCTTGTGAGAGGGGGGTAATCATAATTGGGTTGCTTGTTCAAGTAAGAACAACACATTAGCACCGGCCACCCATATATCAAATTACCAAAGTAATGAACGTGAATCAACTCAACATGATGAACATGACTAGACGGAAATCCCATGTGTCCTCGGGAGCGTTTTGCTTCATATAATAGTACTGCCGGGCACGTACTTTGCTACAAAAAGGATTGGTCTATCTTGTTGTACACTTGCTACTATTGTTACTTGTCACTTGTTAAGAATTATCTTGCTACAAACTATCTATCACTGCTACTTACAATATTTGTAGAGAATACCTTGCTGAAAACTGCTTATCATTTCCTTCTGCTCCCTGTTGGGTTCGACACTCTTACTTATCGAAAGGACTACGACTGGTCCCTTACACGTGTGGGTCATCAATCTCCTTTATGTCGGCGACATTGAGACCCATTCCCTTTGCCTCCTCCCCTACATTTCCTAGGTGAAAACATCAAGAGGGAAGTCTATATTACAACTCTAAGATTTTCCTAATTTTCTAAGATTCAACTTTAAACTACGAAATCGTCTAAGATTTAACCTTGAACTATGAAAACCATCTGGATATCAACCATCCCCTCTCCTGAGACCGATTATTGCTGAGTAGGCCTGGTTTTGACTCGTTGACTAGCCAGTCGACAACCACATGAGCTCACTTAGATTGATGTTTTAGTGTAACTAATGGGTATGTCTAGTTTTTGGACACTTGCATTTTTTCACAAAATGTAATTAAGTGGGCCTCCTTACATGGCTGCTGACTAGCTAGGATGTTGACCGAGCGGTCAACAGACCAAAACTAGGTACATTCAGATCTAACCGGCTTGAGGAGAGGGGATGGCCGATTCCTCGCCGTTTTTTTATAGTTTAAGACTAAATTTTAGATGGTTTCAGAGTTCATGGTTGAATATTAGACAAATGAAAGAGTTTCAAGGTTGTAATATGGACTTCTCTCAAACATCAAATCTTGGGATGAAAGTTGATGGTGCTTCAACGTTGTAACCTTCATGGAGGCGTCTTAGGATAACGGGGGCGATGGACGAGTTCTACTCTAGGCAGTGGACAACGGGTGGCTATCTAGTATTTTTGAATTGGACGCGTTGTGCTCATCTTCCCGAGGTGGTCCCTACTCATTGTGTGTGTGGGGGGGGGGGGTCAACACCCTTGACACATCAGGTGGGTGTGCGAGAGTTCTGGTTCTGTTTGATGGCACTAATCTCCTATAGTTTACACCAGAACACTGAAAAGCTTACGAGCAAGGATCTTTTTCGGGCCAGAACACTGAAAAGCTTACGAGCAAGGATCTTTTTCGGGCGCACGACCAGATGGCTTTGCGATGATGCTTGGCTGCGCGAGAGGCCGAGAGTTAATGAATGCATGATTTTCCTTCAGCGTGACATGCTTTCTTTAAGATTTTGCTTACTCTCCGGCCTTGTTGTGGTATTGCACGTAAGCTTTTCAGTGTTCTGTATCGTCTTACCTTTATTAATTTATAAAGTCTTGCATAATGCCTACTATTAAAAAAATTATGATGTCATTGTCATGTATTGTACTACACATCCGTTTTGAAATGAGGGCGATTTGGAGGCTGAAAATTTTAAAACACTCAAATTTCAAACTTTTAAGTTCCAAAATTCTAAACACAAATATACACATAACAAGGATGTGTCAAATTTCACGACAAAATACCTTGAATTGCGAGTTGTAAAAAAATCATTGACTTTTAGAATGAACAATGCATGTGATAAAAAACCACATGTTTGTTTCTTTTGGAGCTCTCATTTTAACATATTTCATCATCGAAATCTACGCACATGGATGGATTAGACATGCTTCCGTCTCCCCATCCCTCGAACTCGCGACTACCAAATGTCGTCCCTTCCTCTTCCCCGCCACGCCCAAGCCCCCAACCCCAAGCTCCCGACCACCTCCGCCTGCCTCCTCCGCCCGCGCGGCCGTCTCCTGCTCGGGGAGAATCTGTCGGCTTCCTCCCCGCATGCTTCGAGCCTCCACCTCGCCTCCGTGGCCGCCCCCTCCCCGCGCGCCTCTGTCCGACGCCCAGGCGGCGGCGGCGGCCTCCTCCTCCTCTCCGTCGCTGCTTCCGCGGTACGGCACCCTGCCCCGTGCTCCTGTACTTTAAGTCTCATCTCAAGCTCCTAACCCGGCGAGTGTCCGCGGGAACCGGGGCCGCTTTATCCAGAGCCACTCACTCAGCTGATTACATGTGGTAGACCCAGTGTCAGTGTACTGAAATAATGTAGGCATATCACGTCCGGATTGTTATGTTTTTGTGCCTATCATGTGGTCTCCTTTAAAGCAAGATTTAGGGTGGGAAGCTTACTCGGTTTGTACAAATCACTCTATATATCAACATCTGAAAGTATGTTTCAATTGAATTTATATGTGCTGTACATACGTTAGATATTGGCTTATTACGGGTACGGGTTGAACTTTTGTAGCCTGATCACAACGAATACTATTACGGATATTAAGGACTATAGATGTTCATTAATTGACATATCAGAGAAGTCAAAAGTCCTCTCTGCCGCGAAAAATACGGAAGCCAAATGCTCTCCGTTTGCCAATCTGAAAACAGCGTGCCGCAAGTTAAGTTGCAGAAAATTCAGTCACTGGCCCAGTCTGTAAATGATATCTATGCATATTTGGGGTTTTCTAGATGCGGAGGTATTCAATTTGGCTCATGTAAGGAGTACCCAGTCCTGTCAGGTTTATTCTGGATAATTTGGCTCCCATCTACTCCCTCCGTTCCTAAATATAAGTCTTTTTAGGGGTTTCACTAGGAGACTACATACAGATGTATATAGACATATTTTAGAGTGTAAATTCACTCATTTTGCTTCATATGTAGTCTCCTAGTGAAATCTCTAAAAAGACTTATATTTAGGAACGGGGGGAGTATAATTTGTGCTCGCAGCGTCTATGCTTAGTTCGGGAATACATGTTTCAGGAACCTACTGTTTCTGTTGATCACAGTTACTATCTTGTGCAGGCTGCAATATCTGCCAGCTTCATATTCTTTTCGGCAATTCCCTCCATGTTGGTAGGTTGGTCCATTCGTTAAAACTTCAAACTTCTGAAATGGAACATGTAACGTCTATGGATATGGACATGCTAAACATTTTCATCAGGAATGTAAGAAGGCAGCAGAGTCTCTTGAAAAGTCATTTGATCTCACTAGAGAGAAGCTTCCTGAAACTATGGCTTCAGTGAGACTAGTTGGAAAGGAGATCGGTGACTTGAGTGTGGTTCTCAGCGACCTAAGGCAAGTAATTAACTCTTCTCGTACTTGTTTCCTTTAATCTTTTCCTTTTATATATGTTGTTAGGTGACTGGCTGATTGTATGCATATATGAAACTGCATCGACTCGAAGTGAAATGGATGTGGTATTACTTCTGGCTATGGTAGTTACTTCCGAATATTGTTCACTTGCTGTATCTGCCGTCCACAGACATGACTCTTTCTGAGATTCTATTCTGATAGCTGGATGCTGCCGTTTTCTCAAGAGTACTAGATCGTGATTTTTGTGTTCGCATGTTGTTTGCAGTATTCCTTAATAGTGGAATAGTTTCTGGATAATAACTAATAATATAATCATTCTCTAGACCAGTCAAGAATTGACGAAGGTTGTGAGGAGTTCCTTGAGCATTGTTCATACAGCTGACGCTCAACTTCGCCAGCTGGCAACCTCAGCCCAACAAGGTGATTTCTGCTTAATGTTCCTTGAGCATTAACTTCTACCTTGGCTTACCCGGCGAAAAAAAACTCCTAACATGGATTAAGGACCATGGCGTATTTTTTGCCTTAGCATTTGTTCCATTTTTTAGGAACCACTCAGGGGGTAGCTAACCGGAAGAAAGCAGTAGGTGAGCCATTGGTGGCTACTACCGTGAGAGAAGTCCGTGAGTTGATTGCGGACATCCGGTCAGGATTTGGAGCAGCCTTCGGCATCACCAGCCTTTTCATGTGGGCATCAAAAATTTGGTCAAAGCGCCCTAAGGAAAACTGAGAGTGAGATAACGCGATGTTTCTGAATTCATCTCGTTATTGCTGCTACCAGGTCACCACTCATGAGGTCGAAAGAGAAGGAGATCACAGCTACTGTCCTACTCCTACATTGGGTGAACCCCCCTACCTAGCTTTGATATACTGAGAGAACTGAATTGTGTATGCTCATCTGTTGTTGCTGCATCATAGTTCTTGATACTGAACAGTTGGATATTTGTTTTGCTTGAAATCCTTGTACTTCTTTAATGTTTTTTGAACAAGGTAAGCTTTTTACTTAATTTTTGGTAGGGGCCGCGCGAACGCGTACCCCCTCTATAACAAATTATGACGTCCACTCTCCCCGGAGGGAGATGGTAGACCAATGCGCCTACAATGTGCAATGTAAGCCACTGATCTAGGCCATGAGACTTGTTGATCTCTCATTGACCCCGTCCAGGTAAGTGAGTCTCAAGGGAGCCCTGCGTGGCGTCTAAATAGTCAGTTCTCCCGTCGGAGGATGCTTGAGCCCTCGATGTGGGACTAAACGCGAGCACAACAATCTTGGTGGCTCCTTTTTTTTTTTTTTTTTGAGGCAAATCCTGGCGGCTTCTTGAAAAGCTGGGTGCGTTGTCGTCTGCTTTTGGAATCAGGGGACTCAAACCTGCTAATCCAAGCCCACCTTGTTAGAGCATCCAGGCCCACTAAGTTTCAACTTGTACGTGCATCGGTCGATGCTTGAGTTTGAATCGGAAACAGTTGCTTGCTTCGATAGCGTTCCAACACGAACCCTCATCTACTCTAAGGGTTTATTTTCTTTCTCTGCCACGCGTACACAAAACAAGAGCGCCGCCACCGGCGGCGGCGACCGATCGACATTGCCCAGGGTGCTCCGGAGATAAATACGTGTGGTGAGTGGTGAATCTTCGATAGAGTTGAAAGCCAGGGAAGGAGTCAGGGAAGACACCAGAGATGCAGGCGACAAAGCGAAATCAGAGGAATCGGACGCCTGTGAAGCCTCAAAAACCAGCCAGGGTAACGTCTGAGATGAGGATAGCTCAAGGGGTTTCCATGATCAGAAAGTTGACGCCTGAAGAAAGGGCCAGGATTATTGCCCATTCAATGGCTGAAAAATCTGCCGACGAAGCTGCTGAGGCGAAAGATGAAGATGGAGATGATGATGAGGAGGCTGCACCGGCGCAATGCGAGGAAGAATCGTTCGCCGCCAAATTTCACTCTTTGTGGAACAGATTCTACGCGCGCTGTGGTGTTACCTTCGACCAAACCAGTAAGCCCCGTCCCCGCCCAATCGCTTCTCTTGGTTAATTTTGATCACCTTTTTTACGAATCCTACGTATTAACTAGCCGCTTTATTAACATGTGGTCGATCAATCTATGCAGCATCTATCCCTGCCATGTGCCACACGAATCCTTCCTCTGATCGCTCGGCCGAGGCCATGGACACTCTGCAGATCATGTCAGTCAAAGTTACATCAATAGGAGGGGATTTGCACTGGCCACTGCAGGTGTTTGGTATCGTTGCTGCACGTGATTACTTGGATCGTAAACGCAACATTGTTTTCCACCGGCCGAGGAACGACTGCCAAACCATCACCCAGGATGTACGTATAGCTCTCCTCCCTCTGCTCTCTTGGATTTGTCTCAGCATCTTGGCATTGTGTGCAAACTTTTCTGCTAATTCTATGCACTTTTTTTCTTCTGCATTTACCGTGCCTACATTCGGTTACTCAAGCTTTTTATGCATTTGCTGCTGTCAGATTTTGCAATTCAACTTTTAATATTTGTTCTACGCATGCAGGATTGTTGCCTAGCACTGACGGGTCCTACCCGTGCCATTGTCGTTTCGTATGATCCTACATACGTCGAGGTTTCGCTCAAAGTGAAGGGCGCCACTCAATCCGAGGATAAAGATTTAAGTTCTCTTGTTGTAGTGTTCAAAGATGGATCTTGTCCTCAAGGTGTCTACCCTAGCAGGCTTAGCACCCTGGAAATTAAATATGGTCACATTTACCGCTCGGTGGAGGCCACGGTCTTCATAAGAATCATCGGCGGGTCGTGGCCAGATGGTTTTCGGGGTGTGTTCAGTGCCACCTCCAGCAGTGATGACAACATGAAATTCATGTTACTTGACTCTGAAGATGGTGGATTGCCGGTTGATGCCAACGGTGTGATCGCGCTCACACGGCGTGTGGTCTCTGTTGGACTTGAGAGGAGCCTGAAGGTTTCTGCAATGGCATTTCCAGTTAACGAGGGACATGCTGCTGAGACCAGCGAAGCAGTTTTAAAACCTCGTAGAGCCGGTGTAAGCCTCGTCAATCTCTGTGTTGGCTCTTGTAGTATGGAAGTTCGTGTTGCTTGGTCCTGTTTTTGTGAGTGTTGACATGAGACCACCTTATAACTCGTTTAACCCGTGCATTATATGTCGGTGTAGTGGTGTGGTCGCATTTGTTCTAGCGGTGTATGGAAGAAATATGTTCCTAATTTTGTAGTAGTGGGAATGTGGCATCTGTTCTAGTGGCCAGGTGGTGTTTTATTAGTGGTGTATATGCTAGAAGCCTCCTATTCCAATTTCCAAGTGGTGTTTTGTACTAGCTTCAGTGAGACTAGTTGGAAAGGAGATACGTGGCTTGAGTGTGTAGTCACTTTCAGATGTTGTTCATTTGTTGTATCCAGCATCCACTGGCATGGCTTTTTTTCTGAACTTGTATTCTGATTACTGGATGCTACTTTTTGTTTCTCTCAGTACTGTATATGCTAATTCATGACTTTGTGTGCACATGTCGGCAATGAACTGAAACCACGACAAGCCTTATGGAACGGAGAGTATTATTACATTACTATTGTGTAAAACAATCCCAACGGGGATATAGTCATTCTGTAGATCGGCCAAGAATTGGGATACCTTGGCCATTGTTCAGCACTGGATTATGTATGTTCCAAATCAATTAATGGATAGTATAGTTCGACTTGAAGTGTTGGTGCAATCACCATCAGTGTGTTTGTTTTTATAATTTAAGAATTGAGTAGGTAGATGGTAAACCAGTGCACCTACTACGTGCAATCTAAACCACTGATCAGGCCATAGACTTCTTGATCTTTCATTGACCTCGTTCAGCTAAGGAAGTTTGGAATTTGCCCTGCCTAGCAGTCTAAATAGTCAGCTCTCCAACCGATGATGCTTGAGCCGTCGATGTGGGACTGAACGGGGGTACAAGAGTCCTGGTGGCATGCTCTCAAAAGAAAAGGAATCCGGTGGCCTACTGGATTTTTTTATTTTTTATTTTTGCATCGATCCCTGTTGGAAGTTGAGTGCTAATGTCATTGTGTATGGTAATTAGGGCCACCGAAACCTGCTAATTCAGGCCTAACTTATGGTTTAGTCCTTAGTGTAGACGCGGTAGAAACTATAGCATTTAGGCTGAACTAACAAAAGATCTCGTGCCTTGCAACGAAAGAACATACTCCTCTTTTCCAAAAAATATAATAAAAAGATGCTCCCTTAATCCAATATAATCACGAGTCAAGATCCCAATAGATCAACATCTTTTCTTTCGACAGATGGCACCTCATCTGTATTGTCACTTGTCTTCCTTTCTACCTTTGCCGACGGTGGTCTCAATGATAACACAATCAAAACGCATTTGAATGTTGTCATTCTTAAGGCAAATCTCTCTTGGTCTAAGATGATGAATCTGCTTTTTTTTTCAATAAGGTTTTGGTGAGACATGCATGTGTGGTTATAGATGTTTTTTTCGCCTCCATTCATGATTTTGATGAGGTGTTCATTCCCAATATCCGCACCAGTATGAAAGAAAGATAGATCATTGCTATTGATTAAGACTGCATCATAAATAGAATTTCAAAAAATGGTTATCAGGTACAAATAACGTCATATTCAGATTCTACATGTTTTTTCTAATTAAATTCCATATATAACATGTTAAACTTGGTATTGGGTTTTAAAATACATGAATGTCCTATTAAAGCTTTTAATGTACTGCGGGTTGATTAACCTAATTATCATGAGTTTCCTGCAAAAGGAAAAAATATGACTTAAAATTGGCATGTGGTTTGAGTATCAGAAACGTCAGGGGGGTTTCTGCTACAAAAGTAAAAGTCTGACTTAAAACTGCATTGTGAGTTCATTACCGAAATCGTTAAGGGGTTTTCTGTAAATTACAGATCAAGAATACATATCTCCCTTATTACTACTCCCTCTGTTCCGGATTAATTGTCGTTGGAGAATTCTAGTTCGAATTTTGTCATGTACAATTTATTTTTCTGTTTCCTAAACTACCTTCGATCACTTAGCTACTCACATGGTTGCTGAGTTCACCTGCTCACTAGCTCGCTCGCCCCTGCCGAATCCCGAGCTCGCCCCAGCCAACGCTCCTCCCTCGCCTGCATCGTCGGCCCCTCTCCCTCGCCTGCGACGCTGACGCCTCTCCCTCGCCTGCATCGCCGCCCCCTCTTCCTCGTCTTCGTCTTCAGCCCCCCTTTGTCACTTGTGTCGTCGCCGTCTTTCAAGTGGGAGGCTGGATCCGGAGGGCCTGCTGCTTCCTCGCCGATAAGGAGGTCAAGTAAAGCCAGGACGATGGCGGGGTGATGGCAGTGGAGGGGGGTGGGGATGGGTTTGGCGATAGAGATGCAGCTACAGCAACTGTTCCATCTGCACGACGCCGCAGCATAGAGTCGGCCGAGGTGCGAGCAGCTGGAGGTGCTGCTACAGCGGGCAGCAGGAGGACGAGCAAGAGTCGTCGATGTTGGAATTATGCCCTAGAGGCAATAATAAATATAGTTATTATTATAATTCCTGTATCAAGATAATCGTTTATTATCCATGCTATAATTGTATTGAATGAAGACTTATATATATGTGTGGATACATAGACAAAACATTGTCCCTAGCAAGCCTCTAGTTGGCTAGCCAGTTGATCAAAGATAGTCAGTGTCTTCTGATTATGAACAAGGTGTTGTTGCTTGATAACTGGATCACGTCATTAGGAGAATCACGTGATGGACTAGACCCAAACTAATAGACGTAGCATGTTGATCGTGTCATTTTGTTGCTACTGTTTTTTGCGTGTCAAGTATTTGTTCCTATGACCATGAGATCATATAACTCACTGACACCGGAGGAATACTTTGTGTGTATCAAACGTCGCAACGTAACTGGGTGACTACAAAGATGCTCTATAGGTATCTCCGAAGGTGTTCGTTGAGTTAGTATGGATCGAGACTGGGATTTGTCACTCCGTGTGACAGAGAGGTATCTCGGGGCCCACTCGGTAATACAACATCACACACAAGCCTTGCAAGCAATGTAACTTAGTGTAAGTTGCGGGATCTTGTATTACGGTACGAGTAAAGAGACTTGCCGGTAAACGAGATTGAAATAGGTATGCGGATACTGACGATCGAATCTCGGGCAAGTAACATACCGAAGGACAAAGGGAATGACATACGGGATTATATGAATCCTTGGCACTGAGGTTCAAACGATAAGATCTTCGTAGAATATGTAGGATCCAATATGGGCATCCAGGTCCCGCTATTGGATATTGACCGAGGAGTCTCTCGGATCATGTCTACATAGTTCTCGAACCCGCAGGGTCTGCACACTTAAGGTTCGACGTTGTTGTATGCGTATTTGAGTTATATGGTTGGTTACCGAATGTTGTTCAGAGTCCTGGATGAGATCACGGACGTCACGAGGGTTTCCGGAATGGTCCGGAAACGAAGATTGATATATAGGATGACCTCATTTGATTACCGGAAGGTTTTCGGAGTTACCGGGAATGTACCGGGAATGACGAATGGGTTCCGGGAGTTCACCGGGGGGGCAACCCACCCCGAGGAAGCCCATAGGCATTGGGGGTGGCGCACCAGCCCTTAGTGGGCTGGTGGGACAGCCCAAGAAAGCCCTATGCGCCATAGGAAGAAAAATCAAAGAGAAAGAAAAAAAAAGGAGGTGGGAAAAGGGGGAAGGACTCCTCCTTCCAAACCTAGTTGGACTCGGTTTGGAAGGGGAGGGTTGCCCCCCTAGGCTCGGCCGACCCCCTTGGGAGTCCTTGGACCCCAAGGCAAGGCTCCCCCTCCTTCCCCTATATATACGGAGGTTTTAGGGCTGATTTGAGACAACTTTGCCACGGCAGCCCGACCACATATCTCCACGGTTTTACCTCTAGATCGCGTTTCTGCGGAGCTCGGGCGGAGCCCTGCCGAGACAAGATCATCACCAACCTCCGGAGCGTCGTCACGCTGCCGGAGAACTCTTCTACCTCTCCGTCTCTCTTGCTGGATCAAGAAGTCCGAGATCATCGTCGAGCTGTACATGTGCTGAACGCGGAGGTACCGTCCGTTCGGCACTAGATCGTGGGACTGATCGCGGGACGGTTCGCGGGGCGGATCGAGGGACGTGAGGACGTTCCACTACATCAACCGCGTTCACTAATGCTTCTGCTGTACGGTCTACAAGGGTACGTAGATCAACCATCCCCTCTCGTAGATGGACATCACCATGATAGGTCTTCGTGCGCGTAGGAAATTTTTTGTTTCCCATGCGACATTCCCCAACAGTCGACGGCTGGAGGTGTGGGCACCTCTGCTCCTACAACGGGGCCATGGAGCACGACGGGCAGAAGCTGCAAGGGGCGGTTGGAGGACGAGGAGGAGTCGCCGGCGGCTGGAGGACGAGGAGGAGTCGCCGGCGGCTGGAGGTGCTGGCTCGACGGGACGGAGCCGCGAGGCTGTAGGGGGCCCGACGACTGGAGGTGCGGGCTCGAGGTGTAGGGGCACCAGCGACTGGAGGCGGGAAGGCGCCGGCGACTGGAGGCCACCGAGGATCTGCTACAGCAGGGCGCCTCTCCGGCTAAAACGGGGCGGGACGGGCGGCCTGGCGGAGGAAGGACGACGATTAGGACCTTACATTTTCATTAAGGATAATTTGATATATTTTACTCTTTTCATCTGGTCGGAAATTTGTTCCAACTACAATTAATTCGGAACAGAAAAAGTAGTTGGTATAAATATATGATCCAGCTTTTATATCACAGTTTATACCCCAAACCTCGGCGCCAAATAGCGCAACCCCTCCTGCTTGCTATACTAAATGGGCGACCGGCCCATTTCTTCCCTTCAATTCTTTTTATTGTTTCACTTTTTGTTTTTGTTTTCTCCTTTTCTTTTTTCTTTTTATTTTTTCTTTTTCATGAACATTCTATAGAGTTATGATTTTTTTTCAAATTTATAAATATTTTTTAATTTTTGAACTTTTGTGCAAATTCATGATCCTTTTTCAAATTTGTGAAACTTTTTTACTTGCAAAATCATGAAATTTGTTTTGTAGTAGTGATCTAAACACTTTTATATTTCTTTATGGATGGAGTGTTTGTGAACATTTTTTATTTTTCATGAACTTTTTGTAATAGTGATTTTTTTTTGTGAACTTTTTAAAGTTCATTAATGTTTTTCCATTTTGTGTACTTTTTTGAGTTCCTGAACCTTTTTCAAATTCATGATTTTTTTTGTATTTTGTGAACTTTTATCAAATTTGTGAAAATATTTATCAAATACATCAAATCTTTTCAAATTTTTGGTTTTTCTATTTCAAAAGCCAACGATCAACAAGTCAAATGATTTGTCGTCAAGGTCAACCTTTAAACCAACAGACCGAGCACGCAAACCTGCCTGCCATCAAAGCGAGCGCTGTGCTTTTTAATGTAATCGACCCAATTGATCATGTGTGTGGACGACAACAAGCTGAACCGGTGTTTAGAGCAACTCCAACGGGGTGATCCATTTCGTTTATCGTCGTTCATTTGGGTTCGTGCGAACAGAAAAATCGGCCCAACGCGTCGATCCTAATGGACGCGTGTCCGTTTTTTGTCCGCGTGCGGACCCATTCCTGGTTCAATTTTCAGTTTGATTTGGGTCGGCAAGGGCACAAAGCGGACGCGGACGACACACGCTTACTCCATCCCTTGGCCCGCCAGTCGGTGGCACATTGGTCGTTCTTCACCCCTACCTACAACGCCGACAGCTAGCCCACGCCTCGTCCCAAGCCCGTCGCCGTCGCCGCCCAGTTCCGGCGCCTCCCCCCGTACCTCCCCAGTGCCTACCCACGCCGCCGTCCGCATTGCCCCCGGGCCACCACAGCTTCCCCGATCCCAATCTGTCGTCGTCGGTCAGCTTCGTCGTCCACGCCCGCAAGTTGTTCGACAGTTTGCCGCAAGGTACAAATGGACTGCGCCGACAAGTTCTTTTTCCATAATGTTCTGTGCGACTCCGACGATGAGGAGATGTTGCTTGCCGTGTTGTTCTGGGGATCGATTCCGGGACATGTTTCGGCGTTGAACCGCAACCGAGAGTGCGGCCATTTCCTTCTATGAAAGGACTACTTTGACACAAGCAATCCATTGTTCAAACATCAGAAATTCCGGCGGTGTTTCCGTATGGCTAGGCATGATTTCAACCGGATTCGAGAGGGGGTGGTCGGATACGATGACTACTTCGAGTACAAAGAGGATCCATTGGAAAGATTGGCTTCTCATCTTATCGAAAATGCACTACAGCTATCCAGATGCTTGCTTACGGGTTACCCGGTGATCTTATCGATGAGTAAGTCTGTATGAGTGAGTCTACGTGCCTAGAGTCGTTGTACAAATTCTGCAAGGTCGTGGTTGCAGTGTTTGGCCATGAGTACTTGGGAGAGGTGACTGCTGCTCACACAGCCCACTTGTTGGTGACCAATGCTAGCCGGAGCTTCCCAGAGATGCTTGGCAGCATAGACTGCATGCACTGGGAGTGGAATAACTGCCCTTCTGCTTGGCAAGGCCAGTACAAGGGCCATGTCAAGGCTAGCACTGTCATACTTGAGGCTGTGGCCTCTCAAGATTTCTGGATCTGGCACTCTTTCTTTGGCATGCCCGGATCACACAATGATATCAACGTGCTTCAACGTTCGCCGGTGTTTGCAAGGCTTGCCACCGGTCAATGTTAACATCAACGATCACAACTACAACAAAGGATATTGTCTAGCTGACGGAATCTATCCAGAGTAGACCACTATTGTGAAGACAATCTCCAACCCTGTCGGAGAGAAGAGGAAAAGATTTGCCCAAGAGCAAGAGAGTGCTAGGAAGGATGTCGAGCGTGCCTTTGGTGTTCTGCAATCTCGATGGGGGCATAGTTCGGTATCCTGCTAGAACTTGGAGCACCAAGAAGTTGTGGGAAGTGATGACTGCTTTTGTGATCATGCACAATATAATCATAGAGGATGAGCGCTTAGAACGTCTCCACGATCAAGGGTTTGAGTTTCGGGATGACAATGTGGTGCCTCAGCATTAAGGAGAAGCGGCATCATTTGCACAGTTCATCCAATTTCATCATGAAATACGTAATTGGGAAACTCATATTCAGTTGCAAGATGATTTGGTTGAGGATATATATGGAATCATGTTGGCAACTAATAGGTGTATCTTTTAGACAATTTAAGTTTTGTTGAGCTTGTAAAACTTTGTTATATTTTATTTCGATTGTGAAACTATGTTATTTCATTTGCTTTTAAAAAATATGCAAAATGTTTGTATTTATTAAAAACCGGTGGCTAACTGGCCACATAGACAAATATGAATTGATGTGTTGGACGCGTTGCCGACCCAAATCATAGACTGAGCGGACACATAACCGACGAACGAGCAGCTAACAAAAACTTATCCTATTAATCCCTTACTTGCCAGCCAACCGAACAGCTAACAGGTAACGGTTTTTCTCAACAATGCTATTTAGTAGCTTAACAAAACTTCACTACTCATTAGGTGTACAATTATTAAGCTTAATGCATAGAACAACATTTACCTGCTAATTACGGTGCAAAAATAACGACAATTTTTCACCCTTGTTTCAATAAGTAAATACCAATACCCCGCATTAAGGGCACATCATCCTAATTCTGCCTAGACGTGAATTTGTCAATGAACATATGTGGCATCCATGTATGTATGTCTTTGGATTGAGCCGCTGACTTGGGAGTTGAGATACTTCTATATTCTTCAAAATGAAAGCTTTTGGTCAGCTACATGCACATAAACTTCCCATTCCAAAAGAGGAACGAAAAGGTAGAGCACAAACTGAACTGCTCCGGCTAACCGGTGGTTCTCTCCAAATTGTTGGTTCTCGCATTCACCCGCATCTTGTCTACAATATACGCGCACCCCCTTCTGTTCCACTTGCCCCTTTTCTCCTCATGCTTGTGTCCCATCATCTTCTCCAAGTCCATTGCTCTTTATTTCCTTGCAAAATTATTTATTGCACCTACTAAGTATTTATAGTTTCTTTCCCGTAAGATAATTTCATATTTGTTTTAGGTAAAATAAACGTTAGCGTACGTAGAGTTGTATCGGTGGTCAATAAAACTTGAGAAAATATTATTCTATCTTTAGCTCCTCATTGGGTTCAACACTCTTACTTATCGAAAAAGGCTATAAACAATCACGTATACTTGTGAGTTATCAGGAAGGAGCATCCCACAACAGCGACACTTTCAAGAACCATGATGGGGATGCCTTGTCAGATCCGAAGGGGCCAGAGATAGGATTTCTTCCGGAGATGCTCAACCATCATTCGCCCGTACCTGCACAGCCAAACAATCACCATCCTTCCTCCCGAGGCCGACCCCGAACTAGCCATGGATCCCACCACCCACCACATTTAGACGCGTGCTACCCGCCCACCCCCCAGCCGAAGTCACTGCCACCAAATTAGGGGTCGCCGTCCCGACGCCCTCCACCATGATGCCAGCCACGCCAGGCTAACAAGCCGGCCAGATCTACAACACCAAGCCAGGAGGGGGGTGCCACCCCGCCCCATCCCGCGGTGCACAGCTGCCAGCCCGAAATCCATGCAACCCCAATAGGGCGCCACCGAACAAGCAGAAGCCGTCTGCCGCTACCCCATTTGTTGGATCCACGCGCCAGGAGCCACCAAATCGCGCCAACCATCGAATCTACGGTGCCAGGAGCCGCCGGAGCAACCATCGAGATATTGTCGGGCAAGCACCACCATCTCGCGCGGACACCGGCCATCGGCGCCGCGCCATAAACGCACCTGGACGTGCCCGCCCGCAGCTCCACGACGCCAAGGAAAACGGCCACCACAAGTGCACAGTCCCACCGTCATCGGCACCGCATGGGCTTTGCCTGGCGACACACGCCAGTGGCGGTGGGGGAGGAGGAAGGCGGTGCCCGCTAGTTAGGGTTGGCGCGTCCCAGTACCGCTCGGGAGCGACACGGGAGCAAGGGAACTTTATCTTAATAACCAGTCAAGACACATTTTATATTTCGAAAAGGAAGGGGGTCACATTTATACCTTTGTTCAACTTCCTAGTTTCTCAATATCTCTCTGAAACTCGTTTGTTCATTACAATTTTGAAAACATTTAAACTTGTGTTTTGGTATCTGATGCTAATAATGGGAACTAAATTTTATTTTGTTTGACCTGAAAAGGTAGATTTGTTTTATAAAAAAATTAAATTTTATTTTTGAATATTTTTTATTTGTTTTTATGTTTTATCCAATTTTCAAATCTTTGAATTATTTGACAATTTAATCTCTAATCATCTAATCACCCATCCTCACTCAGGATTTATTCTAAATCGTCTAACTTCTCGACCGGTTACCCATTCTCTCACTGCTTCAGCCCGAGCACGCTTAACTTTCTGGTTCTATTGCCCCTAGTTGTCAAGTTTGTACTTGTTGTTTTTCTCACAATACTAAGCTATCAATCCTAAACAATCTGGGGTCTTTATGTCATGTCACATGATTTTTTTAATTCAAATAATTATTAGAATAAATAAAATAAGTAATAATAATAGTGAATTTAAATAAAAACAACCTAATATTTTTTAATAAAATTATTTTTTCTTATTTTTCTAGAAAAAACTCCTTTTTGACATAGCTTTTTTTACATTTGGAATTTTGAGCATGTGAGAAAACTTCACCGGGCAAACCCCGGTGGACCCTAACCCCAATTTTTCTCCATTTTTTTATATTAAACTTTTTTTACGTCGTATGTAAAAATTATGGCCGTTTTACATTTATTTTTCTTTTTTGTAAAAATGGTCAAAATTCATATCTCAAAAATTTTATACCAACTAGACACTAAAATCTAACTACATCTTAAAGGAATTTATTTTTTGAAGATTTTATCATTTTTTTTAATTTCTGCAAAACTAAAAAAGACGGTCCACAAGGGGGGTAGAGTTTGAAAATTTTAGAATCCCCCTTTAGCCAAGAGTCCAATCATACCCGTCGACTACATCTGCTAGCACCGTCCTCGCCAAAGTCGCAATAAGGTTAACCAAGCCAGAGTTAACACTTTCTAACTTTATTTGCTATTTTTCATGCATTTAATGATTTTTTAAGCTAAATGGCCCTGAAATTGAAAAGCACTATAATGAACTCTCAAAATGTTGAAACTTGACATGGTATCATCATTTCACCCACATGACTCGTGCTAAAAAGTTGAGAGGGTTGTGGGAGAAACTGGATGCACTTCGTGTACAAACTGGACCATCTCTACGAAGTATCAAGGTTTCACACGAAAATCCATCTCCTACAAAGGCATTTTATTTTTTTTACTTATTTCAATTCCAGATTTTTTATGCATTTTGTGCATTCAATATGCACCATTCAAAACCACAACCTAAAATTTCAATCCTTTATAACTTCATTTGCTATTTTTCATGCATTTTATGATTTTTTGACCTAAATGACCCTGAAATTGAAAAGTTCGACAAATTAACTCTGAAAAGGTTGAAACTTGGCATGGTATCATCATTTCACCCACATACCATGTGCTAAAAAGTTGAGAGGGTTATGATAAAAACTGGATACACTTCGTGTACAAAACGGACAATCTCTTTCGAAGTATTAGGATTTCGAACAAAACTCATCTCTTGCAAAGGGATTTCATTTTTTGAACTTATTTGAACTCCATACTTTTTTGTGTTAAAAATGCACCATTCAAAGGTATATCATAATTTTCAACATTTCTGACTTCATTTGGTATTTTTCATGCATTTACTTTTTTTTTTGAGCTAATTGACCCTGAAATTGAAAAGCACTACAAATGAACTCTGAAAAGGTTCAAAGTTGGCATGGTATCATCATTTCACCCATATGGCATGTGCTAAAAAGTTGAGAGAGTTACAACAAAAACTGGATGTACTTCGTGTACAAAACGGACAATCTCTTTAGAAGTATGAGGGTTTCGAACAAGAACTCGTCTCTTACAAAGGGATTTCATTTTTGTGAACTTATTTGAACTCCATACTCTTTCTGTGTTCAATATACATCATTCAAAGTCACCTCATAAATTTTCAACCCTTTCTCACCTCATTTTCTATTTTCCATGCATTTAATGATTTTTTTAGCTAAATGCCCCTAAAAATGAAAAGCGCTACAAATGAACTCTGAAAAGGCTGAAACTTGTCATGGTATCATCATTTCACCCACATGGCACGTGCTACAAAGTTGAAAGGGTTACGGCAAAAATTGAATGAGCTTCATGTACAAACTGGATCATCTCCTTCGAAGTATCAAGGTTTCACACGAAAACTCATCTGCTACAAAGGCATTTTTTAAAAATTATTTCAACTCCAGACTCTTTGTGCATTCAATATGCACCATACTACAACATGTTAAAATCTACAGAAAGAACTAACTAAAAATAATAATAAAAACAACAATTAAATGACTAAAACAGCTATATAAGCAAAACAGTATTGTTTTAATTAAAATCCTAATTTAAATTATTCTAAAAATAACCAAAT
Source organism: Hordeum vulgare subsp. vulgare (assembly GCF_904849725.1). Lineage (NCBI taxonomy): Eukaryota > Viridiplantae > Streptophyta > Magnoliopsida > Poales > Poaceae > Hordeum > Hordeum vulgare. The sequence goes on along the minus strand of NC_058524.1, from coordinate 88,375,484 downwards.
AAATCTTACTGTGACAACAGTCTAACACATGACTAGGAGCAAAAAGAATTAAATTAAAAACTATTTGTAAACTTAAGTTATTCACAATTTTGGTTTGAAGCAAATTTGAAAAAATTCAAATTTCAACCATTCAAATTTAAAAACTAATGGCACAAACAGAAACTAGACAAAATTTTGAATATAATGCAAAAATAATCACTCAAAAATATCAAATATCCTAAAAGATATAAGCAATTTGAAACAGAAAGTACAAACAGAAAACAAATTTAAAAACAGGAAAAAAAATCAAAACCCCTTTAGTCCCGGTTCGAGATACAAGTCTACCCTTTAGTCCCGGTTCAAGACACGAACCGGGACTAAAGCCTCCAAACCTTTTAGTCCCGGTTCGACACACAAACCGAAACTAAAGGTCCCATTTGAACCGGGGCTAATGCCCGACCGGCACCCTTGCTGCTCGAACCGGGACTAATGCTAACATTAGTCCCGGTTCATAATGGAACCGGAACTAATGTCTAAATCGAGTTGGGACGAAAGCCCTTTTTTCAACTAGTGATAGTAGCACATAATGGAACAAATTGATTAATTTGTCTCTTCATTTAATTAATTTATATGGTGGACGAATGGCGGTAAAATCTCCACACTCATAATTTTAATTGGGTGTTTACTAATATAAAATCCTTATCAATTTGTTGGACTAATCAATATCTTACCTACCTAGCTAATTAATACTCTAGCTAAGACCACTTCCAATGCACCTACTCGCGGTCCTAGCCCACTGGGCCAGGGTGGATCAGCAGCGCTATTATACACATATATTTATTATTATTATTATTTTAGCTTTTCTCCTATGTGGTATAAAATCTATTTTCAAAACTCAGGGTGGGCCCCTAGCCACCCTTTGCCTCTGCCATTGAATGCACCGCCTCTTAACATTATCTCTTAGTGTGTATGTTAGATGTTTATATACAACTAACCCGATGCATTGTATCTTTTATTTTTAGATTAAGTATTTATAATAGTAGACTCGATGTCTATTAAGATTATCATAGTCTAATTGGATGATGAGTGCGAGGTTTAGTGATCTATGTACTGATGTGTGTAGGGACGGTATCCTGTATCCATGAGTACTGGATAAGAGACAACTTCATCCTATCCTTTTCATTAGTTATGTGTCACATAGACAAAAAAATCTGGTGTAATAAAAGACTACATGAGACATCAGAAAGTGAAGCAGTGGAAAAGAGACCTAAATACTCCTGCTCCACTAGGCGGCTGCCCTGGCCGTAGCCGCCGCATGTAAAATAAGCACCCTTTCAATTTCAATTGAATGTTACTGTAGTTATGTAAAATGAGGTGAACTTTCATGTAAGTAGCTCCGAGGACACAGTATATGGACAGGACCAGATAGGCAGCTACTTCCTCCGTTCCTAAATACTAAGTCTTTTTTAAAGATTTCATCGGGGACTACATACGAAACATAATAAATAAATTTATACTTTAAAATATGTCTATATACATATGTGCGTAGTTCACTAGTGAAACGTTTAAAAAGACTTATATTTAAAAACGGGGGAAGTACTAGACATCATATGACACACATGCATACAGCTGCTAACTAACACTAACAATGCATTAGGTCCATGTATCAGTTGCATGCCTCCACGCCTACGGACATACAAACAGAGAGCAGGTGAATCTTGCTGTGGTCACCATCAATTAGTTAATGATCACCCTGACATAGTACGAAACAAAGAAAATCACAGGTGACTAAAATAAACAACGCGCTGTCGGTATAAAAAAAAATACAACCCCGGACCCATATGTTGACATCCACAGTTTAATTTGTCCGTGTGCATATTTTATTCTTCTAAGAATTTCCTTCAGTTTGGTATTTTTTATTGTTATTAAATTATTTTTGTTTTGTATAAACAGTTCTCCATATTGCTAATGTTTCACTAAGGTTTTATTGAGGTTTTGATCAGTCTTCATAAAAATTAAGAGGTTTGACATAAACTTAAGTGGATCTTGAACTAATGTAGAATTATCTACATAATCTTTATGAAATAATGAAATCATACGCTATTCTGAAACCACTATATGAAATCCTCTGAAATACATACTAAAACTATATGGACCCATGAAACCAAAACGAGGGTCGCTAAAAGCCATATAAAATTAACAACTATAAAAAAAATGTTTTAGAAAGTTTCATCAGTGCTTTACTTCAGGTTTGAAAACATTTTTCTTAATATTGAAAATCCACTTAAATAAGTGCCATAACTATATGAAACAACAAGGGAAGTCGTTGTAAACCATATGAAACTTACATCGACAAAATAATGGTTTCAGAATGTTTGATCAATTCATTCCAGTTTTGAAACAAAAGAAATAATATTTCCAAAAATATATTCAGCATTGGTCTTTTTTTTAAGATCTAGTCAACATAAACATGATAGTGAAAATAGACCCCAAATTGGTCATTCGACTCAAAATTTATGGCCCTGCCTAAGTATGAACACAAAATGAAGTGTATGATTAATGGATAGGAGGGAGAGATGTTGATTGCGGGTTGATTTCTGCAAGTACATACAAAGTTCTAAATACAAATACTAGGATCCCACATATCTCGAAGTGCTCAGGACCTTTAGATTGTCATTGAACGTCCATATACAAAATCCGCATTGTGGTGGTATATCCTCTCTTTTTATAGGTTTTATCTTGTGTGCATCTAGTTAGTTAGGCACGTTGATATAATAGGACACTCGACCAAACTATTGGTTGTTGGTTGAAAGTGCATTGAAGTGTGTGTCCTCTTGAGCTATTTATAAATTAGTTACTTAGCAAATGGTAAGCTACAAAGTTGTGGGAATCGAGATTCTGAATCGGAGCTTCGTTGGTAGGATCGTGAATCGTAAAATCATAACTATTAGGATCGTAGAAACTTAGATTTTATGAGCAAAATCATAGAATTGAAGGAGCTAGTTTGGATCGTAAGGACGTAAGGTTCTAAGACTTGAATCGCGATTCTAACAACTTTGATAAGCTATCTAGCATCGACGACCAACGAGATGTTTCAAAAATTAAATAAATAGGACAAATATAGATATCAGAGCGTGCATGTAGGTAGCCGCCGGTAAGGTAAACAAATTAATTATAAAATCGGTAAAATTCACTCACCATTCATGCAGATCAAAGATCAATCTCAGCTACTACTACACTAGCTAAATGGAACAAGAGTATATTGTTGAGGAAATAACTAACTTAACCTAAAATTCCACCTGGTTATATATGGAATTCATGTGACAAATTTGAAAAGATTATCCAAACCAAAAAGTCCAAAAAAATATAAAAAGAAGAGGGACAATAAAACACAAATTCAACATGGAAGGCCCAATACAAAGTAGCGAATGTAGTCCAGCGTGAAACATGCATCGACCCCTCCTCTCTAGTCAACCACCGACGACTAGTGCATGGATCCTACATACCACCACAATGGTACCTGGTCATTTGTCAAGAACTTTTAACCTATGTGACTCTATATAGATATGTACTCCAATTCCATGTCACTTAGAATATAACTTAAAGGGAGAGATACTCCTAAAACCCTGCACGGTTTGGAGTTTCGGGTCGGCAAGGGACCTCGTAAGACTTAGTGCATGTATCTCAATTATGCAGATAACATGGGTCTTAAGCAAAGAAATAGTCTCGAGACCCGTCCCAAGCATTGCAAGAAGGGTTCTTAGCATGAAATTCTTAAAGACCGAGTAATAGCGCTAGGACCAAGCTATGCATAAAATCCAATTAATCCCTTCGCTCACATGAAAATATTGAGTGGTTGAGTAGTTGAGGGATTAGGGCTAGAAGAGAAAAAAAATGGTATGTTGGGGTCCAGCTTAAGATGTATATACATGGAGATATTATCAATATGTCAACTCATTGTCAAGAAAGAAAAAATCAAGGTGCGAACTTTATTTCATGGTTACCCCTACACACACCCAATTAATATTACGTTGCAATCTGATATTGAGGAACAACAATTGTGATGTTATTTCTGCTCCATGCCAATTGTTATTCTATTGCAACAATGCTCTTCAAGCCGAGACTCAAGGAATAATGGTAGGAATGTCACTAGCCCTTCAATGGCTACCCTTCATGTTGTGGTATAGTCGGACTCGATGGGAGCTCTCACTTCTGTGTCAGATGCTTCCCTCGTCAAATCGTCATTTGGTAATCTGGTTAAGGCTGGCCATAGTGGGGAGTATCATATAATAGTATCATGCATATGATACTATTGTATGATACTACCTTCATAGTGCATAGTATCATAAAGTAGTATCATAGATGACCTTATTTATTGACATGGCTGACACATACTAACATAGAATTTAACATGTTACGGTATCTACCTATGTTACTCTAACCCTCTCTTTCTTTTTTAATTGTCTGTCACATCAGCATGTTTGCTAGTTTCAAGTATATGATACTACCTTAGTTACTTCCACTATGACCAGCCTAAGGAAATCAAGAATCACATGGTAGAACGGGATTTAAACCAATTAATATAGCTAGATTCCAAATTAGGGTTTCATATTGTCTCACTAATTATGCTTGTATGGCTTGTAGCCAATTGGTCGCAGTGAGGCTCCATTTAATTCATGGTCGCGAGGAGAGGGTGGCATTTGCAGACGATTTTGATGGCATTTTTAGTTTACGTGGTTGCCAGTTTGAAGTAATTAACATAGCAGTTTGTCAGAGAAGACAAATTTCGTTTCTAAATTGATCGTTTGATTTCGTCTCAGAACTAAAATTGTCATAAAAAAAGGCGTTTGTCACCCTTCTCCCAGCGACTGGTTGCCAGTTAACTTTACCCCCCCCCCCCCCCCCCCCCCCAAAAAAAATTCCCTGATTACCCAGGAAAAAATATATACGTTGCAATCGCTAACGGGCTCCCTGTGTACCCTACGTACATACACTTTCAGCTATATATACGATCCAGCGGCCGGCGAGCAAGCCTGCCCTATCAATATATCAGCAGGGCAGTCGTGACTCGTGAAACCATAGGTAGGCTATGGAGCCGACGATGGCAGCAGCATCATCAGGGACGTCGTCCTTGTCAGGTAACCGGCGGAGCATGAGCTGGGGATCCTCCATCTCCCACTCGTTCCGGCAGCCGGACACGGACGACCCGTTCAGGCGGGCGCAGTCGCGCAGCGACAACGACGAGGAGAACCTCCGGTGGGCGGCGCTCGAGAAGCTGCCCACCTACGACCGCATGCGGCACGCCGTCGTCCTCAATCAAGACGGCGCAGGACTGGTGCACATCGAGGAGCTTGCCCGCGGCGAGGCCGGCCGCGCGCTCCTGGAGCGCGTCTTCCAGGACGGCAGCGAGCGCTTCCTCCGGCGCCTCAGGGACCGCGCCGACAGGGTGGGCATCGACCTCCCGGCCATCGAGGTGCGCTACCAGGACCTCTCCGTCGAGGTCGACGCCTTCATCGGCAGCCGGGCGCTCCCCACGCTCTGGAACGCAACCACTAACTTCCTACAGGTAGGTACCTTACATTCCCATACACGGCTACACCTACACCTATACGAATGTACCCTACGTACACTTGCATGCGTGGCTTGCTTGTTTCATGGCCTGCGTCATCGTTTTTAATTCCGTGTGTCTCGTTTCAACACAAGACTCGCCATTTTTCGTCTGATCCATCCAATCCAAGTGATAGGATGCACTAATGGTCTCTTGATCTAGCTCTGTAAAGCAGTAGCTTAGTACAAGAATTGCACGAATCAGGAATTGTTCTTGCGATACAAGAAAGAAAGGGAAAAGAGTGGTAGTCGCCGCCGAAGCCTTGATCCTCTGGATGCCTCCTGCCTTGCGCTTGGTGGTAGAAGTAGTTGCGATAGGGTTTCGGTTGGTGGGCTTCAGCTGACCCGGAGTTGGGCTTCCTCTGGCATGGCTGTCATGGGGTTTGGGGGAGTAACTCATGGGGTTTGGGGGAGTAACTAGTTAACGAGCGCTCCCTCAAAATCCTCTCAGTGATAGCTCCCGCGCGCCGTCATTTGTCGCGTTTTCAGCCGCCGACACGTGTCGCGTTCTGAGTGTTTTCTTTGTTTTTTTTTCGCATGTATTTTCGTCTTTTTGAGTGGTTTTTTCCGAATTTTTTTGCTGTTACGGTTTTTCACAGGTCTTGCGTAACTTTTGGACGGAAAAAATAAAAAAAAGGGGAAAAACGCGTTTTTTTGTTTTCTACGCGGAAAAACACGTTTTCTGTTGTTTTTTTTGCGAGAGACACACTTTTGCTTTCGTGAGAGGCACAGTTTTGCTTTCGTGAGAGACACGCCCGTGCCTTTCGGAAAGTAAAAAAACACGTTTCTGCTACTTTTTGTGAGAGACACGGTTTTGCTTCCGCAAAAGCACGGTTTTGACTTTGCGAGAGCCACGCTCGTACCTCTCCCGAAAGGAAAAAAACGTATTTTCTGTTTTTTTATGCGAGAGGCACACTTTTATTTCCATGAGAGACATGGTTTTGCCTTCACGAGAGACATGGTTTTGCCTTCACGAGAGACACGCCCGTGCCTTTCGGAAAGTAAAAAAACACGTTTTCTGCTATTTTTTGCGAGAGGCACGGTTTTGCTTCCGCGAAAGGCACGGTTTTGACTTCGCGAGAAACACGCTTGTGCCTCTCCCGAAAGGGGGAAAACACATTTTCTGTTTTTTATGCGAGAGGCATGGTTTTGCTTACGTGAAAGGCACGGTTTTGCCTTCGCGAGAGGCATGCCCGTGCCTCTCCCGAAAAGGGGGAAAACGTGTTTTCTGCTCTCTTTTTTTTCATGAGAAGCACGGTTTTGCTTCCGTGAGAGGCACGTTTTGCCTTCACGAGAGACATGACCCGTGCCTCTCAGAAAGGGAAAAACGTGTTTTCTGTTTGTTTTTTCCATCGCGTGAGGCAGGGTTTTTCGTACCCTTTTTTTCTTCCAGTTTTTTGTGAAAAAAAAGTTCGTCAAAACCTATCAACGTGGGATCTAGTTTTGAAGATCTCGACCCGAGAAAGCCAACGGTGAAAACGGTTCAAGATTTGGACGCATGGTTTAGGAGATAAAACGTTTTGAAAATACGGATCTACGAAAAAAAGAAAAACTCCTATGTTACGACAAGTGGCACGCATGCAGTACGCCACTTGTCACAACCTGTGAAGGTTAGAGTAACCGTTGGAAGGTGTATTCGCTAACTAGTGATTTCACGGCATGGGAGCCGGTGGAACCACTGCCACTGGGTTGGGAACTCCTATATGCAGCTCTATGCGGCGAATAGATGGGAAATCGCACAGGGGGAGTCTACTTGGACCGGCCCATTGTGGTGTGCAACGGAGCGAGGGTAAAAATCGTAAAAATGGATTACGTTACATGGAGTTGAACTAACGATGAGGTGCTGACGTGCGATCGAGGAAAGCCAATATAACTGCAGATGTGCATCGCTAAACTAAAAGAACTACCAAATTATGAAACTTAAATCTCCTTGATAAAATCACGAATAAATTTTGAAATTTTATGAAAACATGAACTCGTCTTGAAATTCCTGCACCTTTTCCAGAAACGTGAACATTTCTAAAAAATTTAACAAAATCTGAAAAAGGGAACAATTTGACAGAAACAAGTTTTGAAAGCACGAACACTTTTATAATCTTAAGAACAAATTTCGAAATCTAGAATAATTTTGAAATTCCTGAGTAAATTTAGAATTGTGACATTCTTTTAATACATGAACAAACTTTTGAAAACCGGACATTTTTTGAAAACTCTGCACATTTTTGACTAAACATGAACATTTTTTAAACTTCAAACAATTTACTAAAAATACGAATTTCTTTTGTGCACGCAAACAAATTCTGAAAGATTTTTAACATTCTTTGAATTTGTAAACCAAATCCAAGAACTAGAACAAAATTTTGGAAGCACGACTTTTTTTGAAATTTAAGAACAATTTCTGAAATGGAGAACACTTTCGCAAATATCGACCAACTTTGGAAACATGAACGATTTTTGAATATATCGACAACTTTCTGAGAACCATAACGTTTTTTGAAACTATGAACATTTTTGCCAAAATGCAAACATTTTTATATAATACCAAACATTTTTTTAAATGCTAAAATTTTATGAAATGTTTTTAACATTCTTTGAATTTGTTAACTAAATCTGAGAACTAGAACAAATATTTAGAAGAATGAACAAATTTCAAATTTAAGAACAGCTTTTGAAACGGAGAACAATTTTGCAAATATCGACCAACTTTGGAAACGTGAACAAATTTTGAATACATCAACAACTTTTCTGAAAACTGTAAAAAAAATTGAAACTTTCAAATATTTTGTCAAAATGTGAACTTTTTTTAAAATACCACAAAAATTAAATGCAAGCAAATTATGAAATATTTTCAACATTCTTCGAATTTGTTAACCAAATCTGAGAACTAGAACAAATTTTTGGAAGGACGGATATTTTTTAAATTTAAGAATAGCTTTTGAAACGGAGGACAATTTTGCAAATATGAACCAAATTTGGAAACGTGAACAAATTTTTAATACATTAACAACTTTTCTGAAAACTATAAAAAAATTGAAACTTTGAAATATTTTTTCAAAATGCGAACATTTTATTAAAATACCAAACTTTTTTCAAATGCAAACTTATTATGAAATATTTTTAACATTCTTTGAATTTTTTAACAAAATCTGATAACTAGAACAAATTTTTGGAAGTGCGGACTTTTTTTAAATTTAAGAACAATTTTTGAAACATAGAACAAGTTTGCAAATCTCGACCAACTTTAGAAACGTAAACATTTTTTCAATACATCAACAATTTTCCTGAAAACCGTAACCTTTTTTTAAACTAAATATACCGAACATTTTTTTAGATGCAAACAAATTTGGAATATTTTGAAAAAATTTAAACATTTATAAAATCCTGAAATGAACAAAAGAAGAAAAGGACAAATTAAAAATAAACATAAAAAACAAAAAATGACTAAAATAGAACTAGAAAGACTAGAAAAGAGAGGAGAATATAAATATTTAAAAAGAAAAGAAAAAACGAAAAAGAAATAGAAAAACAAAGCTTCTGAAACCTCCTAGACGGTCCCCAAAACCGGAATCCTCAAAACCTTTCATGGGTCGGCCCTTGCCCGAACACTCGTCGATTGCCCTGTGCGACGCCCCGACTATTTGCAGCAACGAGCGGCAATTAGGGTTTCTCCCCTGGGTCCTCCTCGTCAAGGGCACTAACATCCCCTCCTCCTTGAGACGAGGCTTGTCCCCAAACCTCAGCATGCGGGAAGCACACGACGAGACTAGCCTTGTCTTTCCATGTCAGTGCCCATTGTAGGAGAGTTGAATCAGCGGACCTTGGTCTATTCGTAGACACCCCCATTCCTTTTGCGCCAGTGAATTTGGAGGATTGCCACTAGAACTACTAAATTGTCAGCATAGTGTGGGAGGAGGGGTTCACCCAATGTACCCGGGGTTAGTGTGCGCCGGAGTAGCAAGACGCGAAACACTGGATGAACTGTTTCTTATGGTGGCAGCTAGAGCTTATAAGCGACGCCATTGATCTTGTCAATGATAGGAAAAGGCCCACAGAACTTGTACACCATCTTGTGGCTGGCTCGTGGCGCAATCGAGGACTGGTCGTAGGGTTGTAGTTGGACGAAGACGTGCTCGCCCACATCGAACGATCTGAATGATCGCTTCTTGTCCATTTGCACTTTCATCAGCTATCATTCACATGCTGCTGGAGGAGTTCTTGGACTATGTCACGCTATTCGAACCAGGACTATAGAGTGGGGACAAAGCAAGAGTTGTGTGTGGTGATCCATGAGTGCCTGGGCTCAACATGGCCTTAAAGGGAGTCATGTCAATCGCCGAGTGGTGAGCATTGTTGTACCAAAACTGAGCCAAAGGGATCCAGAAGCTCCAGTGTCGCGGACATGCCTGAGTGAAATAGCGAAGAAAGCTTCCACACACTGGTTTACCCGTTCGGTTTGCCCATCCATTTGCGGATGGTTGGATGTACTGAGGCGTAGTTGCGTCCATGCGACCGAAACAACTCTTGCTAGAAATGACTTGTGAAGACCCGGTCCCTATCAGACACAATGGAGCTCGGCAGCCCGTCGATCTTCCAAATTTGTTGCATGTATATCTGAGCAATTTTGAAAAAATTTAAACATTTATCCTAGCATGGATCTCCGTCCGTTGCTTGGAGATGGACTCGCGTAGGTGGAGGTCGTCGTTTGGCGTCATGATGGCGTCGATGGCGGAGGCACCTGTCAAGGTGGTACTTCAATCTGATCTGAAGATGGACCAGTGGAAGATGGTGACGACGACACATGTGAGTGCGTCGGATCGGTTTGTGCCCCGGACCCGGTATGTGGCTCGGTCAGGGTCTCCGGCTTTAGATGTTAGGCTTAGGTGAGAGGTCTGGGTATTTGGTCCAGCTTACACCCCTTCATCATATGAATAGTAGTAGCGACAGATGTTGTCAAGATAGCGGATTCAGACATATTGTTGTACTGCTTTGTAAGGTCCTCGAGAATAATCAATAAAATGGCCGCATGCATCTCCCAGATGCAGAGGCCGGGGGTCATCCTCATTTTCTAAAAAAAAATTATCTAAGCAATTTTTGTTGTTGTGTAAGGATGAGCCAGAGGTAGAAAGTAGTTGCATTCGGTACGTTTTTCGAGGATCACGAGCAAATCATTGAACTTGGTGGACTGTGGTAGGCCATCAACTAAATCCATGGAAGTCATCTCCCAAGGATGGGTTGGTGCTGGCAGGGGAAGAAGCAAACCTGGAGAGGCTGCCCGGTCCAGCTTGGCTTTTTTGCAGATTTGACAGCAACTAACATAGTGTTGAATGTGTGTTTTCATCTTTGGCCAAGCGAACAGGCGCTTGATGCGCCGGTAGGTGACTAGGAAACCTGAATGTCCTCCTAATGGGTTGTCTTGGAAGGCTTGGATGATTCTTTGTTGAATTTGTAAGCCCCCACCTAACGATATTCTGCCTCTGAAGTGAAGGATGCCATGTTGGAGCTGGAATCGTCCTTTGGGATTGCCACGCATGGCCAGTTGCTCCACAAGGCACTGCACATGCGGGTTGTTGTTATAGCTGCTCACAATATCTCGACGGCTGAGAGAGTTTCTATGGGCAGGGCTCGTGACAAAGCATGTGCGCCACTGTTCTCAACCCCCTTCTTGTATCAGATACGGTAGCGCATGCCGAGCAGTTTTGTATAGGCCTTTTCTCGTAAGATTGCGCTTTACTCATGAAGGAAATGGGATGGCCTTTCTACTGTAAGATTGCGCTAATGCCTCGGTCGCTCGCGTCCATCTCGATTGTAAAGGGTTGTCCAAAGTCCGGTAGGGCCAGCACCGGTGCAGTGGTGAGCTGCTATTTCAGAACTTGGAAAGCAATCTCAATGGTATGTGTCCATAAAAGTGGTACGCCTTTCTTGAGGAGGTTGAAAAGTAGTCGAGCAATCACACCAAAGTTACAAACGAAACGGCAATAGTAGCCAGCGAGCCCGAGAAAGCTGCACACACCTTTGATGTCACTAGGAGTGGAACAGTTGGCGACTGCTGTGATCTTGGCTAGATCAGTGACAACGCCCTTAGAGCATCTCCACCAGCCGCGTGTTTGCCGCGCGCGCTTCGGCTCGTTTAGCGCGGCCGCCAGGGCCGGCTCCAACAACCGCGTTAAAATGCAGCGCGCGTGCGCCGTTCCAGCAGCAGCGCGCGCGACTCGTCGGACATTTCACATATATGGCATTTTGGACACAAAATGAGTTTGAAACATTCATCAAAATGCAATGAACATGTGAAATTTGACACAAACAAGTTGATGAATAAAAGTTCATGCCTGGCGAGGCCGATGCTCGGCAGAGCTCCGGCGGTGGCAAGGCCACCGCTCCCCGCGCTAGGGTTTCCGACGGCGGCGGCGGGGGGGAGGGGTCGCGGCTGTACAGTGGGGTGAGCGGGGTGCCGGCGCGTGCGTCCATGTGTGCAGTTCGCCGGCGCCGGCGCGCGCGGGGCGTAGGAGGCGGAGAGGAGAGAGTGTGGCGCGAGCGCTCGAGTGTGGCGCGCGCGAAAGCGGGCGCCCCAAATACACCGCGCGAGATAGCGAATCCGACCGCGCGCCCAACTCCTTATAGCGCGCGCGGTTATTGCGCGCCCACTAGAGCCACCCGCCAGGTTGCGCGCGCGCTAAAATGGCCTAATTTTTGGCGCGGCGCTTGTTTAACGCGGCTGTTGGAGATGCTCTTAGCGGCGATGACATGGCCCAAGTAAGACACTTGTTGCTGAGCGAAAGAACGTTTACTAGATTTGATTTTCCAACTATCTGCGTGGAGCAGCTGCAAGACTGGTGGATGTGGTCTTCCAATGTGGCATTGAAAACCAATATGTCGTCGAAGAAAACAAGTACACATACTCGCATGAGGGGTTTGAGTGTCATGTTCATTGCTCCAAAGAACGTGGGGGGAGCTCCGGCCAGACCTAAGGAAACAACCTTGAACTCAAAGTGACCTTGATGTGTTTGAAACGATGTTTTGTGCTCCTCGCGAGGTGCCAGCCGAATCTAATGGTAGCTGGCATGAAGGTCAAGCTTGGAGAACCAAAGCATGAAGGTCAAGCTTGGAGAACCAGTCGCGATTGTGGCCTTGTATCCAGGCTCAGAGTTGGAAAGCCTTGGAAGAAACGCCCTCGATCATGACCGAGAGGGAGATGGCCATGATGGAATTGGGGGGGGGGGCATTGTAACATCCCGGGCACACCCGTCGGTGGTCGTTACTCCTGGCGGGATCTAGACTGGCCCCACATATCAATACTAGTCTTTTCTGCGCACTTTGTCCTCCCTCATGCGCATCCGGCACTTTGTCCTCACTCATGCGCATCCGGGATGAACTTCCTGGTCGGTCACCCATCCTAGAACTACTCCAAGCCGAGCACGCTTAACCTGAGAGTTCTGTTTGAATGGGCTCCCGGAAAAGAAGGAATTCCTAACCTCAGAGTTATGTTTGAATGGGCTCCCGGAAAAGAAAGAATTCCTTATTGATATGAGTAGTCTATCATCCCTAATAAGCCAGGTTATCACATACACCACCACTCAGAGGAACCGACGTCCTCGTCGGGCCATAGGAGCGTTCCCTCTTGGCACAAGCGTCTGTGCATCCAGTCCAGTACATGTACCATGTCGTGTGCCACGACGGATCACAAACGTCATGAACAACATGACCGCACACCTGTCCGCAAACATGTGTGTAACCGCGAGGGTCGGCTCTGATACCAAACTTGTAACACCCTGGACACACCCGTCGGTGGTCGTTACTCCTGACGGGATCTAGATTGGCCCCACATATCAATACGTCGTGTGCCACGACGGGTCACAAACGTCATGAACAACATGACCGCACACCTGTCCGCAAACATGTGTGTAACCACGAGGGTCGGCTCTGATACCAAACTTGTAACACCCTGGACACACCCGTCGGTGGTCGTTACTCCTGACGGGATCTAGACTGGCCCCACATATCAATACTAGTCTTTTCTGCGCACTTTGTGCTCACTCATGCGCACCCGGGATGAACTTCCCGGTCGGTCACCCATCCTAGAACTAGTCCAAGCCGAGCACGCTTAACCTGAGAGTTCTGTTTGAATGGGCTTCCGAAAAAGAAGGAATTCCTTATTGATATGAGTAGTCTATCATCCCTAATAAGCCAGGCTATCACAACCGTCGTCGATGGGAAATTGAGTGTCGATGACGTTGTCGATGTCGAACAAGTCAAGCAGCTCCTCGACAACGTGAAGCTGCACCGACGTGGGGCACACATAATCGTGTCCCCATCGTTCACCACATTTGAAACAGAGGTTGCGGGCTCGACGGTTTTCCCACAACGTCTTCATTTTGGCAGAGTCCGTGCAGGACGCCTCCATGCCTCGGTGATCGATAGCTGATGCCGATGGTGGGAGGCGCATGGCCGGTGGCGAAGGCAGAGGTAGGGGCATTGCCGGTCACGTCCCAATCTTTGATAGCCGAGGAAGGGTAGCCGCCGCTGAAGCCTTGACCCTCTAGATGCCTCCTGCCTTGCGCTTGGTGGTAGAAGTAGCTGCGGTAGGGTTCCGGTTAGTGGGCTTCAATTGGCCCAGCCTGGCCCATCGACTTGTGGGCTAGGCTTCCTCTGGCGTGGTTGTCGTGGGGCAGCATGGGAGCTGGTGGACCCGCTGGCCCCTGGATCCTCCTCGTCAGGGGCGCTAACACCAAGGGTTGTTTATTCGGGTTTTAACCTACTGCAAGGCTAATTTATTTGTAGCAAACCATGCAGACTTCAACTAAGTAAGGGTAACGTGGATGCGTCGTTATTCACTTGTGGGATTAACTTTCTTTTTCCTCTCGTAGGTTTTTGAGATCGATCGTTTTATTTTATTTTATCTACGATGTCTTGGGTTTTAATTATGTTTGTGATATAATCTTTTACTCGTATAACATGTTTTCTCTTGTTGGAGACGATATTTGTTATGAGAGAAGAGTTGAGTTGTAAGTTGTGTGATTGTGGAGTCCTTATATGTTTGTGCCTCATTGTCAACTTTATTCTACGATTGAAACCATAAATTATTGTTATAAACGCTCACATAGACTGACCCATGAAGCTCTTGCTTGCTCAGCATGGCTCCCTGCCCAGCTTGCTCCACTGCTGGCTCGAAAAAAATGGCTATTGTACTTTTCATTTGAAGAAGTTCAATGTATTTTTTGAAAATGTTGAACTTTTAAGATGTTGGGCATTAAAAATTTGAGAATTTTAAAAATATTCATGCATCAAACAATGTTTGTGAATTTGAAAAGGGTTCAAAAAATTAAAATCTTCACCAAATTTAAATATTCATGAATTTGAAAAAAGTTTATGAATTCTAAATATATATGTAGTCTTTTTTAATGTTTGTGACTTTGATAAATATTCATAAATTAGCATGTGTAAAAATAAATAAAATAGGAAAACCCAAAATGGAAAAAAAGATAGGAAATAAAAATTAAAAAATAAAGAAAGAAAACTTTTTAAAACCGGTGAAAACACGAAAAAGAAAAAAAACTAAACAACCCCTTCTCATATTGGAAAAATCGGTCAGCCTAGTGTCACATACCCTTAAAGATGGGTCCATATATAGCGTACCCCACAACCCTTGATGCATCAGGAGGCTTGAGTTGGACGTGTTTCGCTACGCCGTTGCTGTTGTTGGGATTCATAACGACAAAAAATGGTTTGACACATGGAGAAGATGATGAAGTGTGTTTTCTTTTGTCATGTAGTGTTCTAGTGACTTTTTTGGCGTTGTGATTTTGTATTATCTGTTAATCAACTAATGCTTATGTAGAAAGTTTTTTGCCTTGGTGGCCACAAGCTGCCATTATATTGGTGCTAAAGTGGCATAAGCTTGCGTTTCTTTTTAAATGATGAGAGGGGTGCACACAACTGATGTGTTTCTACATTGCTGTTACTGTAGATTTATTTGATAAATTATTGACCGAGTTAAAACCATGAATCAAATTCAAAATTAAATATCTCAACCAAATGAAAGAGCTTGTTAAGAAATAATTGGCCTTGTCAAAATGGTGAACCAAATTCAAAATTAAACACCTCAAGTAAATGAAAGACCTTCAAAATTAGGAAGTACAATGAATTAGATAACTATTAATATATAGATAGATGTCTTCAATCCCATAAACTAACTATACACTCGTTTTGTTTTGCAGTGGGACTACCTATATACTTCATCCTTTGAAAATATTATCGGTAGAAACGAAGTTAGCAAAAAGAAACTCAACAGAAACCGTGTCTAAAAGCTCTACACAACATATCTTTTGAAGTGGGCATCTATCATTCATTAGTAAGTCTAAGATAGAACACAATACACATGGGAGAAAGGGAAGGCCCTAGAAAACATAAGACCCCGACAAAAATAAAATTACAAAGAAGCCCTTGGGGGTTCCTACACACAACACCGTCCTTGATCATTCATGTATGTCGTAGTCGTTGAAGCACCATAAAAAGAAGAAGAGTGGGCCCATTACCGTCTAACATGTCGAAGCACCAGAACATATAACAAGTTATGTTGTGAGCTGAATACAAGCGATATCTTGTGGTGTGTTAGCCAAGACCTTGACGATGCTAGTCCAAACATTGATCCATCAAATTAAGGTTGGAGGAGACGAGCACATTATCATGCCTTCATTCATCAGTGGTGCAGCAAAGCACATGTCCTTCTAAGAATGCCCCCCAGTGTCTCCCTTGGAGGAGTCTACAACTCTTGAAAAAACAACCATAACTTCAACTGCCGCTAGAGGAGGGGACGTAGAGATGCACATGAAGCCAAATGAACAAAAATACCAATGAAGGCATTGTTGTCGCCACCACTCTAGAAACCCTAAGGATCCTAAAACCACCACCCCGAAGGATCAGCGAAGAAACACCCTATATCCGATTAACCCTATCTCCGATCGTCTTGGGAAACAAGAGGCCTCTAGCCGGTGAGATTGCCTTATGTGACTCATTTTGCAGGCTAGGAGGTGATCCGTGGTGCAAGAGCTTGAGTGAAATTTGGGAGCCGTTCCAAATTACAGGTTTTTTGTCTTGCTTTCTTTGATAAACCGGTGTTGGGCCTGTGATTGTGTGGCATGTTGTGGATTACCACACCATGCGACATGGTTGTTATGCGACTAATACATGAGATAATTGATCATCTCCTGGTGGGTTGTGTCCTCGTGCCTTCAACGTGGCTTGGGGTAGGTACCCTTTGCTTGTGGTAGAGCTGAGCGAGTGCCTCAAGCCATTGACACGCTCGTCGACTAGGATTCCATGTGTTCTGAGATTGCCTGGAAGAACTTTCGAACGATCCTCACTCTCACGCTCTTTGTTAGGAAGCATAGGAATGCTATGATTTTTTTATTAGATAGTACCGGCCGCGGATGTGGTCCTCTCCATCACCGATTGGGAAGGGATGTGGATTGCGGCTAGGCTTTTGTGGTCACAGAGTGAAGCCTTTTGCTCGACATTAGCTAGGCCGAGATATTCTAGTTAGCGTCATTTGGTGTTTTAGGTGGATGGATGATGTGCTCCGTGCATCTTCCCAGGATGTACGGACATGTTATGATAGTTGTGCAATTGTGCTTCTTATTTTTCTAATATATGATACATATACCCGTACGTATTTAAAAAAAATAAGCTGCCAATGATGACATTTTGGTAGGGTATTGTTAGAATTGGAGAAACAGTGATTGATGTTTCTTGGCACTCAGGAAATATAATACACATGTCAGTCGTTTCCGTCCCTGAAAATGACGCTGTCATAACATTTCACCGAGTGTGATTGCTAAATTCTCGGGAAACATCTCGCATGTGACAACTTTCATTGCACCTGTTACGCCCTTCTTTTCAATGAGTGTTGACAACGAAAACACATGGGAAAAGAAGGAAAATAAAATTGAAATCATAAATGGCAGCTAATTGAAATGTGAACAAAATTCAAAATTGACTACCTCAATCAAATGGGAGAGCTCCAAAATTAGGAAGCATAATGAATTAAAAGAATAATATGAGAGAGCTCCTTAAAAAAATTGTTGAACCGGTAAAAATCGACTAACCCTATTTTAGATTGGAGACTTCAATTCATTGAGACGTCTGTAAAATTAGGAAGTATAGTATTTCTCACAGATATATACTAGAAGGGCAATGCGCCTTTGCCGTGCCGCTTATGTTTTTAGGGTTGTACGTGTTCTATTTTTACGCGTTGTGGGGGATACAATGGAGTGTTTTTTTTATCGTATTTGCTACTTTTACAGATAGACTTTAAAGAATCATGGGTACAAATGGATGTATTAATTTATGGTCAAAGATTAAGGAAAAAGTGGATCAACGGTGAAAATCAGAAAAGTGATTGTGGGAGAATGTTTGGTACGACCAATCCGTAGCGAATCGCTCTTGAGTGTACCATTTTTCTTATTTTTATTGTGGTGTTTGGGTAGATCTTTTTGACCGTGTGATTGAAGGACCTTTTTTAATTAATGTAAATACATGAGAAAGTTACTTACGTTGTTGGACACGTGTATTATGCTGAGGGAGAATATCTGATGCTACCGGTAGCATCTAACATGAGATGCTCCAGTGCAACCTCGACCGTTGAATTGTGATCCAACGACCAGCATTGCGGGAATGCAAGTTTTGCACACCCCCCCCCCTCCCCCCAAAAAAAGCATTTTTAAAATGACGATTGGATCCACATTCTTACTATGCTACCCGTTGAATCATCATGTTAGGTGCTACCATAGCATCAGATATTCCTCCGTTATGCTGATGGTAAACGTGTCATGGACGACACTTTGATTTTGTCAACCAAGGTCGCATCATCTAGGTACTTACAACATCTCTAGCAGATACCGTAAAAATGTTGAATCTGTAAAAATTTCGACGGGTTTACTGGTTTGGATCAATTTTGTGTCCAGAACAGACTCTGTAAAAGTTCGTGAAAATTATTGGTTTTTCACTATAAAGAGGTTTCACTAATGCTCTTTGTGAAATTATTGGTTCAATCAAAACTGCATGATCCAATTGAAAATTGAAGACCTTAATTGATTGCTAGGTTCTGAAAACTAAAGAGCTTAGTGTTATACTCCCTCAGTTCTTAAATACAAGTCTTTTAAGAGATTTCATCAAGGTCTAGATACGGAGCAAAATGAATGAATCTACACTTTAAAGTATGTCTATATACATCCGTATGTAGTCCATTAGTGAAACCTCTGGAAAGACTTATATTTAGGAACGGAGGGAGTAATAAGGATATATAATGTGCTGCAGAGCTGCAATTGAGAGAGAGAAAAAAAATCACACAAGGGACGGAGAGATAGAGCCACAGCTGAAGTAATTCAGATGAGCATACCGGAGCCTGTGCTCCACACCCGCCGCTGCTCCTTCTACACCCGTACAACCACGCGCAGCTGCTACTCGGTCGTCGGAGTAGGGACACGCGCGCTGGCGCGCTTGAAAGCAGATAGTCACTCGAATCAGCCAATCAGGGGTGAGGGCAGGTCTAGAGCGCAGATCGGCCGACCCCAAAGGCGAGTGTCATGGAGGTGCTCGACGAAATGCCTTTAAGAGGCCAAGGTGTGTGCTAGGTCGTGGCTATGTGATCCGGGAGGTGGTGAGGTCACTCTTACCACTGGAAGGAAACATAGGCCAATTAGGCGCTTCTTCCCTATCATGAGCTAACTCCTTGCTTGTTTCTGACATTGCTGATCATTCACATTTTGTATGATCTGCCCATAAATTATCCATTACTTTTGTATATGCATCGTCATGGGTGAATTGGATTTGATGGTTTGTTTACACGATGACGACAACAGGGTCTCATTGGACGGTTTGGCTCCTCAAACAAGAGGACCACTACCGTACTCAAACACGGATATGGCATCCTCAAACCATCCAGGTAACAAGCAAACCATCACATTCTTCTTCCTGCAACTGTTTCCTTTGTTATCTCTCTCACATGTCTGTCATGCACGTCCTTATCAACTTATTACGTTACATCTTGTTTGGTGTTTCTAGGGGGCAGGTAGTCCCCAAAAATTGGTTTTTCAGTATGTAGCAATCAGCCTTCCTGCAAGAAAAGTAGCTCGTTCATTTTGGTGCTTTCCACTAAATGTAACCTGAAAAGAAAAAGAAAAAGAAAAATACACGGTGGCTTTCGCCTAAATATAAACTCGAAAAGAAAATGAAAAATGCACAGTCGCAGACTGATCAACTGTACCTTTTGAAGCAAAGTAAGTATTTGACATGCTTGTTGTTTTCAGGATGACTCTTCTTCTTGGACCTCCTTCTTCAGGAAAGAGCACACTTATGCGAGCCCTTACAGGGAAGCTTGACAAAAGCCTCAAGGTTTTAACTCATCTTGTTACTTTTTTTTCTTATGCATTGTGATCACGTCCCTAAGATAAAAATAATCACCATCCTGTGGATACTGCAACACACCCAGTTATCTGGCAGCATCACATACTGTGGTCATACTTTTTCCGAGTTCTACCCTCAGAGGACCAGTGCGTATGTCAGTCAGTATGATCTCCACAATGCAGAGATGACTGTAAGAGAGACACTAGATTTCTCGAGGCGGTGCTTAGGTATCGGTGCCAGATATGATATGCTTGCGGAGCTCACTGCAAGAGAGCGTGATGCAGGCATAAATCCAGATCCTGAGATCGACGCTTACATGAAAGCGACTGCAGTACAAGGACATGGGAGTAATATTATAACCGATCTCACTCTCAAGGTGAGCTTTGACTATTCTATTAACTACATGGAGGTCTCTAACAAAATTTTGCACACCGAGTCTAAGAGAACTCTTCCATTAGGTGCTTGGGCTTGACATTTGCGCTGATAACATCGTCGGTGATGAGATGACCAGAGGAATTTCTGGAGGGCAAAAGAAGCGTGTCACAACTGGTATGCACGCACACCTACATAGAATAAGCTTCACTGCTCAACTCATTGTGGAAAGGAATTTCTCACTCAATTAATGTTATGCTAATATTCAATTCTGTTGATGGCAGGGGAGATGTTAACAGGACCTGCAAGGGCTCTGTTCATGGATGAAATTTCCACTGGTTTGGATAGCTCTAGCACATTTCAGATTGTAAAATATGTAAGGCAATTGGTCCATGTGATGAATGACACTGTGATGATCTCCCTCCTACAACCACCGCCAGAGACCTACAACTTGTTTGATGACATAATTCTGCTATCAGAAGGACACATAGTGTACCATGGGCCACGAGAGAGCATCTTGGAATTTTTTGAATCCACTGGTTTCCGGTGCCCGGAGAGGAAAGGAGTTGCTGACTTCCTTCAAGAGGTCACTTCCAAGAAAGACCAACAACAATACTGGTATCTTGACCAGGAGCAGTATCGTTACGTGCCAGTCCTAGAGTTTGCTGAACATTTCAAGTCATTCCATGTAGGCCAGCAGATGCTGGAGGAGCTGCAGATTCCTTTTGAAAAATCCAAAACCCATCCTGCCGCGTTGACCACGTCAAAATATGGCCAATCCAGCTGGGAGTCATTCAAGGCAGTGATGTCAAGAGAACAGCTATTGATGAAGCGCAACTCCTTCATCTACATCTTCAAGGTCAGCCAGTTGATCATCCTTGGGCTCATGGCCATGACTGTATTCCTCAGAACAGAGATGCCCCATGGACAGATTTCCGACGGTGCTAAATTCTTTGGAGCTCTGACTTTCAGTTTAATCACCATTTTGTTTAATGGGTTTGCCGAGCTACAACTAACCATTAAAATACTTCCTACGTTTTACAAACAAAGGGATTTCTTGTTCTTCCCCCCATGGACCTTTGGACTGGCAAACATCATCTTAAAAGTTCCTGTTTCATTTGTGGAGGCTGGAGTATGGGTTGTCCTTACATACTATGTGATGGGCTTTGCACCTTCTGCAGGAAGGTATACATCCATATATAAATAATACTTGCGCTCATTCTATTTTCTGCATTTAAATTTTTGAATTGGTAACTCCATTATTCATCTATCTACTCAATATAGGTTCTTTCGCCAGCTTTTAGCTTTCTTCGCTACTCACCAAATGGCAATGGCTTTGTTCCGATTTCTTGGTGCTGTTTTGAAATCAATGGTTGTTGCCAACACTTTTGGGATGTTTGTTCAACTTATTATTTTCATATTTGGAGGATTTATCATCCCTAGAGGTAAGCATACCGTCATGATAAAACCATTCATGTTTCGCTATCTAGGCACGATAAATCAGCTATCTACGTCTCATTTGCATAAATCAAAGTAACCTTCTCTGTCCCTAATTTTGATGTGGACAGGTGACATCAGACCATGGTGGATCTGGGCTTACTGGGCATCTCCTATGATGTATAGTCAGAATGCAATATCGGTCAATGAATTCCTTGCCAGTAGGTGGGCCACCGTAAGTTCTTCTCAGAACACTGTATTGTTTTTTCTTTGATTTCTTCAAACTCGGATAATGAGGAGATCATTATATCGTAGTGTAATGTAAAGGTGGTAACATCTCAACTAATGTAAGGCCTTTCATTTTTACTACAGCCAAACAATGATCCTATGATTGATGCACCAACGGTAGGAAAGGCTATTCTTAAATCCAGAGACTTGTTTACTGGAGACTGGGGCTTTTGGCTTTCCATAGGAGCCGTTATAGGATTCACTATTTTGTTCAACATCTTATACCTTCTTGCCCTAACATACTTGAGCCGTGAGTATCATTATTTTTTGTTGGCTGAGATTATTGTTTGATGCCTTAGTGAGCAAAGTACTTACACACCGCATATGCTCTGTTTTCTTCCAGCTAGCAGTAGATCAAACACACTAGTTTCAGATGAGGAGAATGAGAATGGCACAAACAAAGAGCAAATGCCAGAAGCCACCGTGTCACCTACTATGCCATCTTCAGTACCTATGGGTGAGGTCTTCTTTAAATATCATCTTATACTATTGCAGCCCTCTACAATAGTCCCAAGTTTATGAAATATTTATCAAGTCAATTGACGCCTTAATAACAATACTAATTAGTCACTATCTACACTTGCAGTTTCTACAGGTGCTAAGGAAGCCACAAATAGGCCAGCTCAGTCACGAACTACCTTGCCTTTCCAGCCTCTTTCACTTTCCTTCAACCATATAAACTATTGGGTGGACATGCCTGCAGTAAGCCTACCTATCGTCCTCCTCACACATATCTTATTAGGACATAAGTTTGTTACTTGTATGGTAAACTTATCTGTTGGTATGGACAAAAAAAAGTTAGTTCTAACATTAAAATGGGTCATCTTGTGTTTCAGGAAATGAAGGAACAAGGATTCACAGAAAGTCGTCTCCAGTTGCTCTCTGATATCAGTGGTGCATTTAGGCCAGGAGTTCTGACTGCATTAGTTGGTGTGAGTGGAGCTGGGAAGACCACTCTAATGGATGTCCTGGCAGGAAGGAAAACCAGTGGAGCCATTGAAGGAAGTATCACCCTCTCTGGTTACCCTAAAAAACAAGAAACTTTTGCCCGCATCAGTGGCTATTGTGAACAGATTGATATCCATTCACCAAATGTTACAGTATATGAATCCATTCTGTACTCTGCCTGGCTGCGTCTTTCCTCAGATGTTGATGATGCTACGAGAAAGGTACATATTTCAAGCCACTTTTCATGCTCAAGTAAACATGTGATGTTCTATATATTTGAAACTTCAAATTATATACTTTCTTTGACTAAAGAAATTAATCTTCGCTCATATAGATGTTTGTAGAGGAAGTCATGACACTTGTAGAACTTGATGTGCTGCGTAATGCTATGGTTGGTCTCCCTGGAGTTGACGGGTTATCGACTGAACAAAGAAAGAGACTGACAATTGCTGTGGAGCTGGTAGCAAATCCTTCAATTATATTTATGGATGAGCCAACTTCTGGTCTTGATGCTAGAGCCGCAGCAATTGTCATGCGGACAGTGAGAAATACAGTCAACACCGGGCGTACCGTGGTTTGCACGATCCATCAACCAAGCATCGATATATTTGAGTCTTTTGATGAGGTTCGTTCGTTCCCCCCCCCCCCCCCCCCCCCTCCCTCTCATGTAGTATGGGGCTGTTTGGTTGCCTGTGTAGCACTTGGCTGGCATTTATCATGCAAATTTCAAGATGTTTGGTGGACTGCATGCCTAACTGGACCTGGCCCGACTCATGCAAAATAGCGCTTCCAGCCAGGCTGAGCGGAAACGCAGGAATCGAACGTTTCCGCGAGCCAGCCTCGTGCCTGCACCCGCGTTCACATTTAAAACGAAGCGATACATGTGATTGCCCCGAATGTGTGTTGAAATTACTTTAAAACTGCCACCACCCGCATCACTCTTCCCTCTTTCTCTCTCCCAAGTCCCAACTCAACCAGTTCACATCGAGCATACTGATGCGCCGCCGCCCCCCCCCCCCCCCTCCTCTCATGTAGTATATGTGTGTGGGGGCGCGTGCACGCATATATATATATATATATGGAAAACCATTAGAGCAAGTACAATAAGGTACAGTCAGCAGGCTGTAAGGATTAAAATACTATATTTTTGCTGAGTCGGATGAGAGAGAAGAGGAGAGAGAAGTGAAGCGGGCTCTTATGAAGAGCCAGCTCTAGCACGTGCTCCTAGGTGTTTTGTGAGAATGAAATGTGGGTCATATATGATAAAAGTAGTACTCTTTCATAGCTAACTATTGTACAAGTTAGCTATAAGATGGGCTATAAGACTGCTTATAGCCAGCAGTTGGCTATACTATTAACCATGCTCTTATACTCATGGGAGTATGTACTCTGGTACTTCCTCCCCCCATACACCATATAGATGAATCGGTCATACCTCTTTATCACATTTAATATAGTTCATTAATAATTAATCGATACCCTAAAGTGAGTTCTACTAAAATTCTCATGTGAGTTCATATACTTTGTATTATCTGCACGGATTTTATTATACTTAGGTAAAAATGGTATATCGTAAAAACTAAGGTCTCTGATGATTTATGTTTTCAATAGGTTGTATTGAGGCATATTAGAAAGTTATCATAGAAAAGTTAATGAGGTATATTAAGAAGTATAATAGATAAGTATAAGAGGTGTATTAAATATGAAAGTGTATACCCCCAGGGGTACAGAAAATGAGTCATGTATAGGAAAATGATAAGAGTACAGAATAAGCTATTCTACAACGGCGTCCTCTAAAAGGGCACACCCATTGCAAAATGTCCTCTGCCTTCCCCCGCAAACCCAACGCTTTTCTGCTTCAGTGAGCGGTATACCTCCATCTCTGGGCACCTTGCCTCGTCAGACCCCCCCCCCCCCCCCCAATCATCGTTGTCGCCGCTCACTTCTCGTCAATGCATCTTGCTGCCTCCCACCATCTTCTGTTTGCCACCTCCTTCGCCATCTCACTTTCCTACTGCTAATTAACTCGCCACTCCTCTAAAATAGTAGCTCCCTTTCCACCATCACAGGCTACACAACTCCCCTCAGCCATCATGTGCCGCCATTGAGACACCCTGGTTTCTCCTCCAGCACGACTCTGTGGTCCTACCCACGCTCGCAACCTTCCTTGCCGATGCCGGCCGTCAAGAGGCTGCCACCCGTGTTCCCCCTTCCTCCCTCTTCTTGGAATTTGCAAAGATTAGAGGCACACTGCTAGAGTGTCCACACTTACTATATATGAAAATTAGGTGCACCATTAAACTATGTTAGTTCTTAAAATGCAAATAACTCACAGCCGGTTTCTTTGCTAGCTTCTGCTTTTGAAAAGAGGAGGGCGGGTCATTTACGCTGGTGAACTTGGTTGTCACTGTGATAAACTAGTTGAATATTTCGAGGTGAGTTTCCTTTGCTTACATGTTTTAGTTCATGGTAGCCAAGATTTCACTGATTCAATCAAGTTTGGAGGTAGCCAGGATTTTACTAGTTTTCAGTTGGACAGATAGCCAACTTACAAATATGATCAATTGGCTTAGAAAAGTCATTAAAGATCAAACATATCCTGAACTCTTTGAAGATGTGGAAAAATTAAGACTAGCCCATGAGGCTGTCATTGCATTGCAGGAAATTCCAGGTGTGGCTAAGATCACAAAAGAATATAATCCTGCAACATGGATGCTGGAAGTTAGCTCCACTTTAGCTGAGGCTCACTTGAATATTAATTTTGCGGAAATTTATGCTAACTCCGCTCTTCATAGGTAAGTAGCCCCAATCATTGAACATAAAATTTCACCATTATTAGCTAGTTGCTATCGTTTCCACTGAAACAAATACATATGCTCTTGAAATGAAGCGCCAAAAAGGCAGTTGTTTTCATTATACTATTCACACGAGCTCACATTTGTTAAATATGTCCAGGAAAAACCAAGACCTTATTATGGAATTGAGCGTTCCCCCTCCAGGCTATCAGGATCTCTCATTTCCTGCAAAGTATTCTCAAAATTTCTACAACCAATGTGTTGCAAACTTCTGGAAGCAATACAAATCTTATTGGAAGAATCCACCCTACAATGCCATGCGCTATCTTATGACGTTGCTTGATGGTCTTGTATTTGGCACTGTGTTTTGGCAAAAAGGAACAAAAATGTATGATCCTATTTTCTTGCTATAGTCGAGGCTTGAGAAGATGATACATTTATTTATCCCTATGGGGGCACTAATATTTCTCGTTTGCTTAATTTGTTGTTAGAGAATCGCAACAAGACTTGTACAATCTACTTGGGGCCACTTATGCTGCTGTCTTCTTCCTTGGTGCTACCAATTGCTTCACCGTTCAGCCTGTTGTGTCAATTGAGAGAACAGTTTTCTACCGTGAAAAGGCGGCAGGAATGTACTCTCCATTATCCTATGCATTAGCTCAGGTAATTTCTTGATCAATTTGATACTCATTTTGATTGAAATTTGATAGTTTGGATGCACTAGTTTAGAAACCCCAAATCAGGGAGGGTGAAAAACTAGCTTTTTTTTTAAGAATTAACAACGGCCTACTTATAACATTAATAAATTGCATGATTTTATAAGAAAGTAAAGGCGATGGAGGGTTTGATTTTGTTTGTGAACCATTTTGCCCTTATATAGCTCCTCTTTGAAGTGGTCCGGGCTCCTCTTTGAAGTGGTCCACTGAACATTGGAGATTTGAACTAGTTTTAAATCCATCCATTCTCAAAATGTGCAATTTTTATTTGTGCAGGCATGCATGGAGGTCATCTACAACATCCTCCAAGGGATGTTATACACAATCCTCATCTATGTGATGATTGGATATGACTGGAAAGTTGACAAGTTCTTCTATTTCATGTTCTTCATTATTGCAAGCTTCAACTACTTCACATTGTTCGGCATGATGTTGGTGTCATTGACTCCGTCTGCGATGCTTGCAAGCATACTCGTATCCTTTGTGCTCCCTCTCTGGAACCTGTTTGCCGGGTTCCTCGTTGTCAGAACGGTAAGCAAGCTAAGATTAACCGTGCTATGTATCAATTAATCAAATTCGTTTATTAAGGATTGTTGTGAGGGATGTATGCATGGTTATTGTTTCTGTTGTTGCAGGCGATACCGATTTGGTGGAGGTGGTACTACTGGGCCAACCCAGTATCTTGGACCATCTATGGTGTTGTTGCATCGCAGTTTGGTGACCATGGTGGTTCTCTTCTAGTACCCGGTGGGAACCCTGTAGTGGTGAAGCAATTTTTGGAGGATAATTTGGGTGTGCGGCATGATTTCCTTGGCTACGTTGTCCTAGCTCACTTTGCCTACATCATTGTCATCTTCTTCGTCTTTGGCTATTCCATCAAGTTCTTAAACTTCCAAAAACGTTAGGCAATGTGTGCCGCAATGAAGTGATGTGTATATATGTAGTACAAACAGTAGGATCCAAAGACACTACATAAGCTTTGTTGTTATATAACTGAAAGTTGGTAGTGATATACCTGCTTCTATTATTAATATTAAATAAATATAGAAAAGCTATTTTGGGTCCCTCATCGTTGACAAAGTCTATGTCTGGCCATCAACTCTATATTAGTTATTCCTGACCCTCAAGTCTCAAAACCGTGAAATGTTGTTATTTTCTCACTAAAAGTTGATTTATCTTCGGTCTTCTTCGTAATTATAGCATGGGATTAGGATCATGCCCATGTGTATATGCCTGGCATTCGTTAGCATGTGCATGAACCTTGTAATGGTTAGAACATTAGTGTGGGTGAAACCGTATCAGTAAAAAAATTGAGGAATCATCGAAGAGGGGTGGTCCTCCGCCTGAATATATTGCTCAAAAGGGGTAGTCGGAACAATTACCCAAGCTCATGAGAATTACATAGAAATGCGCAAGCGTGAGGACAGGAATATGCCGACACAAGGAAGTGGACTCCTTGTGAGAGTCTTTTCTAACTTCTAAGTCTATTTGTTCAGAGGTCTAGATCACCAGTTATAAAATCGTATGGAGGTGACCGGATGAATGTATTCCCCAGGGAAAACTTTGATGTTTCTTGCCTCCCATATCTTTCATAGGATTAGCATGACAATGAGGATCCATATGTCATGATTGGAGTCTAGCGGTGTAGTCCAGTCCCAAAGATAATTGATTGATGTTGGAGTAGAGAAGCCCGGCCTTTGCCATGCAACATGATCTCAAGAAACAAGTAACCACATATTGTTTAATGAATGTGCGACCTCCGGGTGACACATGTCGGTATCAATGAGGAGTGAAGACAATATGAAGATAATGGGAATCCACGATGCTTAAAGTGTTGGTCCGGTCTAGTGAACTGAACTACCGGATTGACCATTACAAATGATAACGTAAGGCATGATAATAGAGTCCAACAATCCCGATAAGAGGAGTTTGGCTATTCCAGGGTTACTCGCCAATCAAACATAGAATTTGAGAGGTAGGATCACATGAAGAAGTAAGTACACATTATCGTTGCACTGAAACATTCTATACTCAGTAGGACCTAAAATTTTCCGCACCTAACTTCTCTATTGCAGGAGAAAACACAATCTATTTTTAGTTATTTACTTTTATGTTCTTGCAGACTTAGTTTTAGCCTATTTATTTTACACTTCAACCACCTGTCTTCATTCATCATCGTAATCCTTGTAGAAACAAAAATAGTCAATTCACACAAGACTTGTGACAGCTCGCTTGTAAAGGTAAGCGTTGAGTGTTAGTTTATTAACTAATTTTTCCATCATGTGAATATGGATAGAATAAAATGTGCTAATTTCCACTCATGTATCTCTCCCTAATAATAAAGCAAATAGGGTTTCTGGTCGTCTGTCGTGGCGTTTTTGTAAAAAAAAGAACCTCCGTTTTTGAGGAATCAACCCGCAGTCCTTTCTTTAGTGAGGAAAACGTTTCACTTTTATGATTAAGACCCTGTATGTTTTCTGAGGCGAGGAGCCAGATCCAATCGGCGGCTGCGTGGTAAACTTAGGCTAGGCGGCTCGGCTTGTCGGCGCAGAAGGTGCCCGCCTCATTAGCCGGCGGCCATCTCGAAATCCCCCCGCCTCCGTCCCTCCCGGCCTCTCCAGGACGGCGTCAACGCGAGCGAACACATCTCCTCCGCCTTGCTCGCAGCGGCCGTCAGCGCCGACGACCAGGAATGGGGAATGGCCCAAGGTGTCGTGGCGGAGGCGTCGTGGCGGAGGCTGATAAGGCGGCCGGCGTGCTCGCTTGGGGCCCCCGTACGAAGCACGGCAGCACCGGCGGGGCCGTCGTGGGGGCTGGTGCTGATGCCCACCAAGTCACCACCAGCACCGGCTGGAAGATGGCCGTGCTGCTCGGGCGCCACAGCGGCAGCAGGGTCCTCCACCGTCTGCAAGATGACCGTGCTGCTCGGGCGGAACAATGGAAGTAGGGCCCGGGCGCCACCGGCGCTCCTCATCGTACTGCCCCGTGTTGGCGGCTGCGCTGCACACGGAGGTGGCCGCGTGAAGACTGAAGATGCCCGTCATGTTTCGTGTATCCTGCCACTCCAATGGTGTGAAGTTAGCTGTTGTGATTGTTTGGGTGGTGCACAATAAGTGATTGTTGGAATACATATGGACAACGGGTAAGTGATTGAGTTTGCAGCAGTAATTAGGAATGAAAAGGAAAAAATCCTAATGAAGATTGCGAGCATGTTTTTTGCATTTGCACCTCATGCACCAGGATTATAATTTCTGCAGTTCTGGTCAAGCCAAGCAATCTTTAGCAAGAACTGCATCCACTCATCTGGTCTAACTTCCACCAATGAAATTCTGCATCCACATCTTTCTCTCTGTCCGAGAAAGCCCTTGCTGAATTTGTATGACAAGAGTGCTACCTCATGTTACATACATTCCATTGGGTACCAAATAAATTGTTTTCTAGCTAATTGCAGTAGAATTTAATTAGGAGGGCAAGTAATTATGGGTGATAACTACTTACTTTATTTTTGTACTCTTAGAGTCCCGTAGGATTTTGTAATTGGGCTGAGATTTGTTGTGTGAATCTGATTTTTACTCTTAAGAATCTTTGTCCATGAACACCACTGTTGTTCGCCCATGCTCCACACTTTGCCGGAAAACATGAGGTATGTACGAAGCTAACCTGGAATTTCCTGATGGTCGTCTACATGTCCATGTTTCATACTTCTTTAGTATAAGTGTTTATTACATTTTTGCTGGGAGGATTGACGATGTAATCTTGGAGATGCTCCTCCCTTCACTTACTTGCCCCAAATCTCTTCTGAGCTATCTTTGGCTATGGATACAAAAAATAATAGCAAGGCTCATTGCAGGAAGATGTCGAAAAAAAGTGCAACAACTCCTGAGCTAATCCTTCAAATGGAGTAACCCCAGGATAAGCCTGTCAAATGAGAAAGATGGAGAACTTTGTAATCTTCTTTCAACCAGAGGGTTGTGGTCGTGAGAAGGTGCTAGATGTCAACTTTAGTTTCAGAAATGTCTGCAACTCCGAGCATATTGTGCGCATGGTCCATCACCGGGTTTGGTAGTTGTTGATTTTCCAAGTATGCATTACTTATCTATGGTATCTATGGTATGAAAGAACAACCCAATCACTAGGACTTTAGTTTATTTTATTTTTCTTCTTACTTGGTGAACATGCGTTTGTAGGCTCAGTCTATATGTAATAACTACATTCCATTTGATTCTGATCGTGCAGCTCTACAGCAATGGATCAAATTGGTTGGTGAAATTAAACTTCACTATTTTCAGTATGCATTAGTGTTTAGTCTACATCAAGGTTTGAAAACATTGGTTCAGTTAACGATGGTACTATGTTGGCCATCACTTTTTCCAGACTGATATGTAGCTTATGCAATAAGTATACAAATAAAAAATTACAGCAAAATAGTTTTTAAATAGGCACACGGATGGACCACTGAGTTGAAATAGAGGATGTAGATATACGACGGGTCGTGAGCCATGTTTATTAGGTTGTACATACTTTTTTTGGCCCGTTGCTCTTAATTCAAAGTTAGGAAGATTGTCCTAGATACGGTAGCTGAAGTTGTCAACAAGTGGAAAACTGATGATATCAAAGGCCTCCTTGATCACATCTATATAGCCTAATTCCTAATTCGTAGCCCTTAAACATTACAGTATGTTTTAAGTCGGAGAATGCGGAGATGTTTTTTCTCCCGTTGCAACGCATGGGCATGTGTGCTAGTATACGTTTCAGCATCCTTGGTGTGTTGTATACGTTTATTTTTCTGAGACGTTGTATACGTGCGAGCCCTAGGAGGACATGGCTTCTTCTTTTGACAGTCCAAGGAGCATTTTTTCAGGGAAAGCCTATGTGTATTATCATGTATCCGTCCTGTATGCGCCATAAAACTGCTGCATTATGCTGTACTCACTTTGTTTGAGAGAGTACTTCTTTGATCCAGCAATTCACTACTGTAGGTACTATATATAGACATACTTTAAAATGTAGATCATTCATTATTTCACTAGAGAACTACATAATAGACATACTTTAGAAATGTAGATCATTCATTTTGCTCTAAAATCGCTTAAAAGACTTATATTTAGGAACAGAGGGAATAGTTAACTGAACTAAAAAGGACAAGGATTTGATTCTAGATAGACAGGCAGAGGCAACAGTGGAGCACAACCATACCGAGGGCAAAGTTAAAATTTTGAAAGTTTGGCAGGGGCCGCGCGAACGCGTACCCCCTCTAGCACAAATTATGACGTCCACTCTCCCCGTAGGGAGATGGTAGGCCAACGCACTCAACAAGGTGCAATGTGAGCCATTGATCTAGGCCACAGCTCTTCTTGATCAGCTGTCGACCCCGTCCAGGTAAGTGCTTTCCAACGCTGGCCAAGGCGCCCATTATATAGATGGCTCTCCCGCTACATCCTCCTCCCGTCGGCGAGGTGGTACTAAACCTGAGACGCCCCTGCGCTGCAGCGGTGGTTCAGATCGTGGGCCTATTTCTGGGGGTTCGTCTGGTGAGGATTGGGCTCAAAATCGCAAAGCCCGGTAGCTCCTTCCTTCCCTTTTTTTTTACTGCTGGTAGCTCCTTTCTCCCAGAAATACTTTTTTTTTTCAGGAATCTACTGTAGGGGTTTTGCCTAACTAAAGTATACTGCTATGCCTTAAAAAAATATACTACTAGAAGAGTTCAATTAAACGTTGAACAAATATTTTAATCCATATTTTTGTGATACAAGAATATTACAGTGTTGTGTTATATATAAAAAATATTTTTATTAGAAAAAATATTGAAACAAGACAAAAGATTTGTCATTTCTAATTAATAGAGGTTTGTAACAAGAGTCTTGCCTAGATCAATTTTGGTCCATGTATTTTTTCATGAGAATCATCGAAGGCGCCGAAGACCGTAACACCCTAACGTTCCCCTCCTTTCAAAGTAAGCATATGGAGGGACGTTTGACGAGCGCGCAAGCGCAATCTCGATCCACTCATATCTGGTACTTTGTATAGCCGTCCTCGCTCAGCTCGATATTCGTCTTTATCGCATTTCAAACCGTAATCAGATACCGACAATAGAATAGTATGTGTGTCGTTGTCTCGTGATCTTGGGTACAAAATGGACACAAACCTCAATTTGGCCACCACTTCGATGTAGCCTATCCATCATCCAAACTCTCTTGTGAAAGTCGACCAAAGAATTTGCATTTTGGTGTAGCAAAAACCTTCCATGCAGTCTTTATAAGTGGCGTGGAGGTTTTCCTCTAGAACTGTAGTGAATAGGCCGAGGATGTGGAATAAGTACCGCTCTCCGTAAGCTTCCAAGTGATCGTATCTTGCATGATCTAGTGTTATCCCATCCGAACTATCTCAAAGGGTGAAAAACTCATTTATATGCCCAACGATAATGCCATTAAGGACAGTAAAACCGAACCTAAAGCGAGCAATCTCACGCGTCCATTGATTTCGGTCATTGGATCATGCATCTCGGTCGTTCGTGGCCGTTTGATGCATCGTTTCCGTCAGTGTGGGTTGTTCCTGGGCCGGCTGTCCTTGGGCTTGCGATTCCAGAGGCAAAATCGAATGCTTCTCGTTCAATGTTCAAGTCTATCGTCGGATCTAAAATGAGCGGTGGTGATTCTATTCCCTGCCCACCTCCTACCACCACCCCCCTCCGCAGCTCCACTACCGCTGAATCCTACCGATCTCGCCCTAGGTCAGAGAAAGAGAGAGAGAGAGAGATTCTCCTCTCGCAACCTATGTGCGGCGCCACCATACCTCATCTCTAGAGGGTAAAGGGAGGAGCACGTGAAGAACTGGAGTAGAAGTGGGGCATCCCTCGCGATGAGCAACGGCGCCCGAGACGACATGTCCGCTCGCCCGGCATTGGGCCAGTTCGCAGGCGAAATTATTGTCAAAGATGGCCGTCAAGGCGTCACCCCTTCCACCCTAGAACCACGCCGGTACGCCACCATGCCTTTCCCTGCACCTGTGAGGAGGAACTATTGCAGGAACAGAAGGAGGAGCACTCATCTATATCGCTGTAGGTCCCCATATTTGTTTCAGCCTTCATCTTGTGCTGATCTATCCATGACGTAGGCATCTTTTTGCCATTCCTGATTGCCTATAACTTTTGCAGTTCTATAATAGATGGAACTTGGGACGACAAGCTGATCAATTGCTGCATATCGTTCAGATTCTAGAGGAAACACAAGGTAAAAGATCAGCATGGTTTGAATCATTATAATTTTCTCTCTCTCGCCCTCTCTTCTAGTTATCTATCCAAAGAGTATTATTCCTCAGTGAATGCGAAATGTTTGATACCTGTTCTCTGGTTGTTTCAGACCCCCTGTGGGATTTACATTAGGCACAGGGCATTGTTTCACATCTAAAAGTTCTTGTCCTAACTTCCAGGTTTCACCTTCCCCTCTGCCACTTTCAATTTAGCTCTTCAGCTTAATACAAGTTGGGGTTATTTATATGCGGGTAAGGAAACACTGAACTAGAAGGAATAAAACAACAGCTGAGCATACAGTGCAAGGTCAGCAACGAAAATAAAAGCAGGTGCAGAGAAGAGTGCGATTGAGTCGAGCAAGAAGAGCAACAAGTCCCCAACCATGAACCATCGTTTCTACTTTGTGGTGTTGCCACGCATACTATGCAAAGATGGGGCGCCTAAATCCTAGGACCCTTGCAAGTCACAGGATGCAAGTTACTGCGTATCTGAATTCTGTTTTCGTTGCTGAACTTTATGCGACTGGGCTATCCAAATTTTGTTGAATGCCGTTTACAACTTCGATTATTTTTTTCCACTACAGTTTTTGTTTGTACCTTTAGTATTTTACTACTTGTTCATTGTTTCCGGTTAATGAGTGCATGCTTATGCACATGGTTATTCCTTGTTGGTCAATGGAGGACGCATGACAACAGATGTGTGGAAATCAGCTGCCATCTATAGAGGGTTGCACACAATCAACAATTATGCTACACATTGGGGATTTTGCAAAGCTAATAGGACAGCAAAGAAATGACTTGATTACTCAGCAGTATGGTCGTTGTGCTTTGGTAAGATTCGTGGGCATAGGCTCAAATCATTGTAGCATGAATTGATTTTAAGTTTGAGGATCAACTCATTCAGATGTACAACTTTTAGATGTAACTCGAGCACATTTTTGGATGAAATTTATACATTATGATGTAGTTTACTATCTCACTTGGATGTAACTTGACTACACGTATAGATGTTGTTACTGTTCACTTTGATTTAGATAAACAATATTTTATGTGTGTTATTTAATGTATGTAATTGTTGTCAAGTTATAGTTTAATGTTCACCTAAATGTAGCTTAAATGCTTAACCACATTTTTGGTGTAATTGTACGTTAAGATAAAGTTTTCTGTTAATTTATATATGTAGCTTAACCACAATTTTCGATTAAACCTTGCGGCAAGTCATGGCGAAGCCTAATAATAGTAAAAAGATGGTTCAATGAGGAAGGATAATGCCATGGTCTGAAAGTACAACTAAAATACGTTACAATTAAAGAAGATGACCATAGAGAGTAAATGAGGAAAACCATGAAGGCAAGAAAACCAGGAAGTTAGTGATATATGGCAAACTACCAAAGTACCAATAACTAAATTCCGTGTAGTCAGTTTTCTGTAGTTGAACCATCGCCTTCTTTTTTCATGTATGTGTTTTCTGAATGTTGGCGCCACTCTATTGTGTGTGTTCATTGTAAAAAACTAAACCAGGAAACATAGAGTTGCATGAGCAAGTATAACTCAAATAAAGATGAGGTTGTAAGTTCTATACACCACAAACCTACTGCAAAACATGACCTACAATTTCTGGTGTTAAAAAATAAGTCATCTATCAAAATTTACACTTCAAACAAGTTTTAGACCCTGTTTGGAAGCATGGTATTGGAGGAAATACTGGTGGAAATTTGTAATAAAATACAAGAAAATAAACTTGGCTAAGCTACGCAAAATAGAGGTGGAGTATCACTGAATTTATAGGTTGAGCAAAGTCATACACTCGAGAAAGATAAAAGCCTAGGTTTATTCATGGTTTATTCATCGTGCATGATAGTAGTTTGTACTTCAGTACGATAGTAGTACCTTTGCATATGTTCTATCTTTAGCCCGATTGGTCAATATGTATTCTAACTACTCCGTCTTAGATTTGTGTATTTTCTTAAATAATGTATCTTCTAATATTTCCTTTTTTATATGCAGACATGCTAAGTTATTGACCAGATATGTTGAATTTCACTCTTTGTAGGCATATATATGTCAATGTGAGGTTTAGTTTGGCAAACTAAACTTCATATTTGTATCTTTTATTTGCAGTGCATTGTAACAATATGAACACGATGTTGAATGCACATTCTTTGCTCTCTCATTGCGGTCAACCGAGAGTGTGGCTTCTTGGGGTGGGGGACGATGGTAGTCTTTTGTTCCCCTTCTCTCGAGTCTTTTTTCTCCATGAACCGTCAATACGAGCAACCTGCCATTGATCGGTGGTGGATTCCAGGTTAGCTTGTTTGTAACCATCTGCAATGCTCTATTTTGTTCGACCAATTCCTTCTCTTATTTTCCTTTATTAGTTATCGTGGATTTTGATATGGATTATGGATACGTGTGGGTTGTGGAATTGTTCCCATTGGTTTGGATGAATAAGCTTGATTGTGATTAATCATTTTCCCAAATGCTAATTCATAATTTTTATGTGGTTTTTGCAAATGGTTCACACGTTGATGTGTTTTTTAAGACACTCAATACCGATTATTCTGTTTTCTAAGACAGCCATGATGTCGATTATTGGTTTATTCGATTACTGTCCAACATATATGTATTAATGTATGAAAATCTGACATTTCTCATGAGTCCATGATTTACGGATATTCTTATTATTCTATTGAAAAAATAGACGGGCGCAACAACGTGCGCCATCATTGATCTAGTTTATCATGTCAACTTGTGAAATTCGATGATCATCGTTGAGGGCCTTCCTCACATAGCAAGCTTTCTTTTCTAAGATCTCAAAGATTCTAGGGCCGATGTCCATTGGTCGTAGGCCGTCAAGCCAAGGAGACGTCGAGAAGCAAGCCTTGGCCCCATTTCCAACTATGACATTTGTTCCTCTATGAAAAGGTCCCTATCAGCCTTGTTGCAAGGAATGATCGCCCCAACCACGGCTTTGTAGGCTCCACCCACTCATTCCAAAGCCACCTCAAACATACGGTTGTGGCAAACTTGCCCAGATTTAGGGCGCTCACGCCACTTATAGCTTTAGTATGGTAAACCCATTCCCAAATGATCTTACACTTTCAACCAATAACTTTGTCACAACCCGCATAAAGGAATGCACGTCACAAGGCATCAGTACACTTCATCACCTCAGCCGACATGATTACCGAAGTAATATTGTCGATGGCTATGGCGGTGAGCACCGTTTTCACCACAACAGTCCTTCCAGGGGCGATCATGAGTCACACAATCCAAGGAGCGAGTCTGCACGTAGTTTTGTCCTTCAGAGGCATTAAATGAACAACCTTGAGTCTCTTCACCGAAAGTGGCAGCCCCAAGTACGTCATGTGTAAGTTTGTGAGCATGGTTGGGAAATGATGCACGATGTTAGGAAGATCAAGGCCAACACAACGAATTGGTGCCACCAGACTTTTGATGTAACTGGTGACCAGACTCGTGACCTCTCCAAATGCATCAAGGATGGAGGAAAAATAGAATACGTCCTCCTTGATGGGCTACACAAAAATAGCGGCATCAACAATGTATAGGGAGGCACAGAGTGTTGTGGTATTTCTCTTGATCGGATGGAGCTTCGACATTTAGTTTAACGAGACCTTTGATTAGCTTTGTCCATCCATCATGCTTAATATTTCCTTTGGGGGAGATTGCAATAGAGAAATTTGAGGCTAGAGACCTCACAACCAAACACATATGATCAAGTGAAGAAATTTGTTCGCCATGAACGAGCTTTCTTCTTTCCCACAAAAGAATCCAAGTTGTTGTAGCCAAACTTCTTTGATTCTGGATTGACCTAGGGCAGCGGTTTCATGGTCAGGTAAATTCATGAGGTGCTCCAAAATAGTCTCACATTCACGGTCCACCTCACAAGCACTCTTGATGACATCTTCAACTCCGAGTTTGCGCGATATTTCATTTGCCTTTGAGCATTCAAACAAAAAGGTGTATAATTGTTTTTGCACCCATATTACAAGTGGAGCATTGTGACTGAATCTTAAGGCGTATGTTTGCCAATATAGATCTGCATGGCAATGCTGTATGCATGGTCCTCCGAAGATAGATCCCGACTTTGTGTGGGAAAGGGAATTGCCATAACTAGATAATATCCCGCACATTGCTGCGGAATATTAGCATGCCAAACTCTAAAGATTCATGAGGTGTCTTATCACAGCACAATTAAGAGTGAAGAAGGTAATGAGTTCTACCATGGAAGTAGGATGTTTGTGATCTTATGCAAGCCACAATTGCACTTCTATATCGTTTCAACCTTGCAAATAATTTACTTCGGGAACCATAACTGCTTGGCCATGCAAGCACACTTGCAACTTTACATGCCGACAATTTGGCTAATTTGAAATATGCATATATAAACAATGAAATAAGATATACTAAACTGTTGGGGAACGTCGCATGGGAAACAAAAAAAAATCCTACGCACACGAAGACCTATCATGGTGATGTCCATCTACGAGAGGGGATTTCCGATCTACATACCCTTGTAGATCGCACAGCAGGAAGCGTTAAGAAACGCGGTTGATGTAGTGGAACGTCTTCACGTCCCTCGATCCACCCCGTGAACCGTCCCACGAACCGTCTCGCGATCCGTCGCACGAACCGTCCCGCGATCCGTCCCATGAACCGTCCCGCGATCCGTCCCATGAACTGTCTCGTGATCCGTTGCACGAACCGTCTTGCGATCCGTCTCACGATCCGTTCCGATCTAGTGCCGAACAGACGGCACCTCCGCGTTCAGCACATGTACAACGCGACGATGATCTCGGCCTTCTTGATCCAGCAAGAGAGACAGAGAGGTAGATGAGTTCTCCGGCAGCGTGACGGTGCTCCGGAGGTTGGTGGTGATATATCCCAGCAGGGCTCCGCCCGAGCTCCGCAGAAATACGATCTAGAGGAAAAACCGTGGAGGTATGTGGTCGGGCTGCCGTGGCAAAGTTGTCTCAAGTCAGCCCTAATACCTTAGTATATATAGGAGGGAGGGGAGGGACCTTGCCTTGAGGCTCAAGAGAGCCCCAAGGGGTCGGCCGAAGCAAGGGGGAAGTCCTCCCCTTCCAATCCTAGTCCAACTAGGATTGGAAGGTGGAGTCCTTCTCCACTTTCCCACTTCCCTTTTTTTTCTCTTTGGTTTTTCCTTGTCTCCTGTGCAAGGGCCCTCTTGGGCTTGCCCACCAGCCCACTAAGGGGTGGTGTGCCCCCATAAAGCCTTTGGGCTTCTTCCCGGGTGGGCTGGCCCCTCCCGGTAGAACTCCGGAACCCATTTGCCATTCCCGGTACATTCCCGGTAATGCCCGAAAACCTTCCGGTAACCAAATGAGACAAAACTATATATCAATCTTCGTCTATGGACCATTCCGAAAACCCTCGTGGCGTCCGTGATCTCATCCAGGACTCCAAACAACATTCGGTAACCAACCATATAACTCAAATACGCATAAAACATCGCCGAACCTTAAGTGTGCAGACCCTACGGGTTCGAGAACTATGTAAACATGACCCGAGGGCCTCCTCGGTCAATATCCAATAGCGGGACCTGGATGCCTATATTGGATCTTACATATTCTCTGAAGATCTTATCGGTTGAACCTCAGTGTCAAGGATTCATATAATCCCGTATGTCATTCCCTTTGTCCTTCGGTATGTTACTTGCCCGAGATTCGATCGTCGGTATCCGCATACCTATTTCAATCTCATTTACCGGCAAGTCTCTTTACTCGTTCCGTAATACAAGATCCCGTGACATACACTAAGTCACATTGCTTGCAAGGCTTGTGTGTGATGTTGTTTTACCGAGTGGGCCCCGAGATACCTCTCCGTCACACGGAGTGACAAATCCCAGTCTTGATCCATACTAACTCAACAGACACCTTCGGAGATACCTGTAGAGCATCTTTATAGTCACCCAGTTACGTTGTGACGTTTGATACACACAAGGTATTCCTTCGGTGCCAGTGAGTTATATGATCTCATGGTCATAGGAATAAATACTTGACACGTAGAAAAACAGTAGCAACAAAATGACACGATCAACATGCTACGTTCATTAGTTTGGGTGTAGTCCATCACATGATTCTCCTAATAATGTGATCCCATTATCAAGTGACAACACTTGCCTATGGTCAGGAAACCTTGACCATCTTTGATCAACGAGCTAGTCAACTAGAGTCTTACTAGGGACAGTGTTTTGTCTATGTATCCACACATGTATTGTGTTTCCAATCAATACAGTTATAGCATGGATAATAAACGATTATCATGAACAAAGAAATGTAATAATAACTAATTTATTATTGCCTCTAGGGCATATTTCCAACACTCTCCCACTTGCACTAGAGTCAATGATCTTAGTTCACATCACCATGTGATTTCAACGAATCCAACACCCATATAGTTCTGGGGTCTGATCACGTCTTGCTCGTGAGAGAGGTTTTAGTCAACGGTTCTGAAACTTACAGATCTGTGTGTTCTTTACAAATCTTTATGTCATCTTATAGATGCTGCTACTATGTGCTATTCGGAAATACTCCAAATATCTACTCTACTATACGAATCCGTTTCACTACTCATAGTTATTCGGATTAGTGTCAAAGCTTGCATCGACGTAACCCTTTACGGCAAACTCTTGAACCACCTCCATAATCGAGAAAAATTCCTTAGTCCATTTAGTTACTAAGGATAACTTTGACCACTGATCAGTGATTCAATCCTGGATCACTCTCTGTACCTCTTAACAGACTTGCTGCAAGGCACACATTAGGTGCGGTACTCAGCATGGCATACTTTAGAGTCCACGGCTAAGGCATAGAAGACGACCTTCGTCTATTCTCTTTATTCTGCCTTGGTCTGGTTTTGAGTCTTTACTCAAATTTACACCTTACAACACAGTTAAGAACTCCTTCTTTGCTGATCTATTTTGAACTCCTTCAAAAACTTGTCAAGGCATGCATCTTGTTGAAACTTCTATTAAGCGTTTCGATCTATCTCCATAGATCTTGATGCTCAACGTTCAAGTAGCTCAATCCAGGTATTCCTTTGAAAAACTCCTTCCAAACAACCTTTTATGCTTCGCAGAAATTCTACATTACTTCCGATCAACAATATGTCAACCACATATACTTATCAGAAATTCTATAGTGCTCCCACTCACTTCTTTGGAAATACAAGTTTCTCATAAACCTTGTATAAACCCAAAAGCTTGGATCAACTCATAAAAGCATATATTCCA
This sequence comes from Hordeum vulgare subsp. vulgare, assembly GCF_904849725.1. NCBI lineage: Eukaryota > Viridiplantae > Streptophyta > Magnoliopsida > Poales > Poaceae > Hordeum > Hordeum vulgare. Next base: position 88,334,421 of record NC_058524.1, on the reverse strand, counting down.
ACTCCGAGATGCTTGCACCAGTCCATAGAAGGATCGCTGGAGCTTGCATACTTGTTAGCGTCCTTAGGATCGACAAAACTTTCTGGTTGTATCACATACAACCTTTCCGTCGAGGAAAACAATGTTTTGACATCCTATGTGCAATATTTCATAAATAATGCAACAACTACTAACATAATTCCAACAGACTTTTAACATCGCTATGAGTGAGAAAGTCTCATCATACTCAACTCTTTGAACTTGTCGGAAAACATCCTTGCGACAAGTCGAGCTTTTCTTAATGGTGACGATTCACCATCATCATCTGTCTTCCTTATAAAGATCCATCTTTACTTAATAGTCCTACGACCATCAAGTAGTTCTTCCAAAGTCTATACTTTGTTCTCACACATGGATTCTCTCTCGGATTTCATGGCTTCCAGCCATTTGTCGGAATCCGGGCCCACCATTGCTTCTCCATAACTCGTAGGTTCATTGTCGTTCAACAACATGACCTCCAAGACAGGGTTACCGTACCACTCTGTAGTAGTATGCGACCTTGTCGACCTACGAGGTTTGTAGTAACTTGATCCAATGCTTAGTGATCACCATCATCAGCTTCCACTTCAATTGGTGTAGGCGCCACAGGAACAACTTCCTGCGCCCTGCTACACACTGGTTGAAGTGATGGTTCAGTAACCTCATCAAGTTCTACCACCCTCCCACTCAATTCTTTCGAGAGAAACCTTTCCTCGAGAAAGGACCCGTTTTCTAGAAACAAACACTTTGCTTCCAGATCTGAGATAGGAGATGCTTCCAACTGTTTTGGATATCCTATGAAGATGCATTCATCCGCTTTGGGTTCGAGCTTATCGGACTGAAACTTTTTCACGTAAGCGTCGCAGCCCCAAACTTTCAAGAAATGACAGCTTAGATTTCTCTAAACCTCAGTCTATACTGTGTCATCTCAACGGAATTATGCGGTGCCCTATTTAAAGTGAATGTTGTTGTCTCTAATGCATAACCCATAAATGATGGTGGTAACTCCATAAGAGACATCATAGTATGCACCATATCAAATAGGTCGCGGCTATGACGTTCGGACACACCATCACACTATGGTGTTCCTGGTGGGATGAATTGTGAAACAACTTCGACATTGTCTTAACTGTGTACCAAAACTCGCAACTCAGATATTCATCTCTACGATCATATCATAGACAGTTTATCCTCCTGTTATGACGAACTTCACTCTGAAACAGAATTGAACTTTTTCAACATTTCAGACTTGTGATTCATTAAGTAAATACTCATGTATCTACTCAAATCGTCATTGAAGTAGGAACATAATGATATCCACTGCGTGCCTCAGCACCCATTGGACTGCATACATCAAAATGTATTACTTCCAACAAGTTACTATCTTGTTTCATCTAAATGAAAACAAGGCCTTGCTAATGTAGTATGATTTGCATGTCACAAGTGATTCAAAAATCAAGTGAGTATAAAGATCCATCAGCATGGAGCCTCTTCATGCAATTTATACCAACATGACTCAAGCGGCAGTGCCACAAGTAAGTGGTACTATCATCATTACCTTGCATCTTTTGGCACCAATATCATGAACATGTGTAACACTATGATTGAAATTCAATAAACCATTGAAGGTGATTATTCAAGCAAATAGAGTAACCATTATTCTCTTTAAATGAATAATCGTATTGCAATAAACACGATCCAATGATGTTCATGCTTAACGCAAGCACCAAATAACAATTATTTAGGTTTAACCCCAATCCCGATGGTAGAGGGAGCGTGCGGCGTTTGATCATATCAACCTTGGAAACACTTCCAACACGTATCGTTACCTCGCCTTTAGCTAGTCTCCGTTTATTCCGTAGCTTTCATTTCGTGTTACTAATCTCTTAGCAACCGAACCGGTATCCAATACCCTCGCGCTACTAGGAGTACAAGTAAAGTACACATCAACATCATGTATATCAAATATACTTCTTTCGACTTTGCCAACCTTCTTATCTACCAAACATCTAGGGTAGCTCCGCCTCAGTGACTGTTCCCCTCATAACAGAAGCACTTAGTCTCGGGTTTGGGTTTAATCTTGTGTCTCTTCATTAGTGCAGCAACTGTTTTGCCGTTTCACGAAGTATCCCTTCTAGCCCTTGCCTTACTTGAAACTTAGTGGTTTTACTAACCATCAACTATTGATGCCCCTTCTTGATTTCTACTTTCGTAGTGTCAAACATCGTGAATCGCTCAAGGATCATTTTATCTATCCTTGATATGTTATAGTTCATCACGAAGCTCTCATAGCTTGGTGGCAGTGGCTTTGGAGAACCATCACTATCTTATCTGGAAGATTAACTCCCACTTGATTCAAGCGATTGTTGTACTTAGACAATCTGAGAACATGCTCAATGATTTGAGCTTTTCTCCTTTACTTTGTAGGCAAAGAATCTTGCCGTAGGTCTTATACCTCTCAACAAGGGCATGAGCATGAAATCTCAATTTCATATCTTTGAACATCTCTTATGTTCTGCGACATTTTCAAAACGTCTTTGGCGCCTTGCTTCTGAGCCATTAAGTATTGCGCACTGAACTATCATGTAGTAATCAAAGACGTGTATGTCAGATGTTCGCAACATCCAGAGACGACGCCCGAGGTGCAGCACACCGAGTGGTGCATTAAGGACATAAGCCTTCTACGCAGCAATGAGGACAATCCTCAGTTTTTACGAACTAAGTCCGCAAAGTTGCTACTATCAACTTTCAACTAAATTTTTTCTAGGACATAAAAAACAATAGAGCTATAGCGCAAGCTACATCATAATTCGCAAAGACCATTAGACTATGTTCATGATAATTAGTTCAATTAATCATATTACTTAAGAACTCCCACTCAAAAAGTACATCTCTCTAGTCATTTGAGTGGTACAGGATCCAGATCCACTATCTCAAGTCCGATCATCACGTGAGTCGAGAATAGTTTCAGTGGTAAGCATCTCTATGCTAATCATATCAAGTATATGATTCATGCTCGACCTTTCGGTCTCATGTGTTCCGAGGCCATGTCTGTACATGCTAGGCTCGTCAAGTTTAACCCGAGTGTTCCGCGCGTGCAACTGTTTTGCACCCGTTGTATGTGAACGTTGAGTCTATCACACCCGATCATCATGTGGTGTCTCGAAACGACGAACTATCGCAATGGTGCACAGTCGGGGAGAACACAATTTCATCTTGAAATTTTAGTGAGAGATCACCTCATAATGCTACCGTCGTTCTAAGCAAGATAAGGTGCATAAAGGATTAACATCACATGCAATTCATAAGTGACATGATATGGCCATCATCAAGTGCTCCTTGATCTCCATCATCAAAGCACCAGTATGATCTTCTTGTCACCGGCGCCACACCATGATCCCCATCATCATGATCTCTATCATCGTGTCGCCATCGAGGTTGTCGTGTATGCTATGCTATTACTACTAAAGCTACGTCCTAGCAATATAGTAAATGCATCTGCAAACACAAATGTTAGTTTAAAGACAACCCTATGGCTCCTGCCGGTTGCCGTAGCATCGACGTGCAAGTCGATATTAACTATTACAACATGATCATCCCATACATCCTATAATCACATCATGTCGTTGGCCATATCACATCACAAGCATACCCTGCAAAAACAAGTTAGACGTCCTCTAATTGTTGTTGCATGTTTTACGTGGTTGCCATGGGTATCTAGTAGGATCGCATCTTACTTACGCAAACACCACAACGAGATGTATGAATTGCTATTTAACCTCTCTCCAAGGACCTCCTCGGTCAAATCCGATTCAACTAAAGTTGGAGAAACCGACACTCGCCAGTCATCTTTGAGCAACGGGGTTGCTCGTAGCGATGAAACCAGTCTCTCGTAAGCGTACGAGTAATGTCGGTCCGAGCCGCTTCGATCCAACAATACCGCGGAATCAAGAAAAGACTAAGGAGGGCAGCAAATTCCACATCACCGCCCACAAAAACTTTTGTGTTCTACTCGAGATGACATCTACGCATGAACCTAGCTCTGATACCACTGTTGGGGAATGTCGCATGGGAAACAAAAAGTTTCCTACGCGCATGAAGACCTATCATGGTGATGTCCATCTACGAGAGGGGATTTCTGATCTACGTACCCTTGTAGATCGCACAGCAGGAAGCGTTAAGAAACGCGGTTGATGTAGTGGAACGTCTTCACGTCCCTCGATCTGCCCCGTGAACCGTCCCACAAACTGTCCCGCAATCCGTCCCATGAACCGTCTCGCGATCCGTTGCACGAACCGTCTTGCGATCCGTCTCACGATCCGTTCCGATCTAGTGCCGAACGGACGGCACCTCCTCGTTCAGCAGACGTACAGCGCGACGATGATCTCGGCCTTCTTGATCCAACAAGAGAGACGGAGTGGTAGATGAGTTCTCCGGCAGCATGACGGCGCTCCGGAGGTTGGTGGTGATCTATCCCAGCAGGGCTCCGCCCGAGCTCCGCAGAAATACGATCTAGAGGAAAAACCGTGGAGGTATGTGGTCGGGCTGCCGTGGCAAAGTTGTCTCAAATCAGCCCTAATACCTCAGTATATATAGGAGGGAGGGGAGGGACCTTGCCTTGAGGCTCAAGAGAGCCCCAAGGGGTCGGTTGAAGCAAGGGGGGAAGTCCTCCCCTTCCAATCCTAGTCCAACCAGGATTGGAAGGTGGAGTCCTTCTCCACTTTCCCACTTCTTTTTTTTCTTTTCTCTTTGGTTTTTCCTTGACTCCTGCGCAAGGGCCCTCTTGGGCTTGCCCACCAGCCCACTGAGGGTTGGTGTGCCCCCACAAAGCCTTTGGGCTTCTTCCCGGGTGGGCTGGCCCCTCCCGGTAGAACTCCGGAACCCATTCGTCATTCCCGGTAATGCCCGAAAACCTTCCGGTAACCAAATGAGACAAACCTATATATCAATCTTCGTCTCCGGACCATTCCGGAAACCCTCGCGGCGTCCGTGATCTCATCTGGGACTCCGAACAAAATTTGGTGACCAACCATATAACTCAAATACGCATAAAACATCGCCGAACCTTAAGTGTGCAGACCCTGCGGGTTCGAGAACTATGTATACATGACCCGAGGGACTCCTCGGTCAATATCCAATATCGGGACCTGGATGCCTGTATTGGATCCTACATATTCTCTGAGGATCTTATCGGTTGAACCTCAGTGTCAAGGATTCATATAATCCCGTATGTCATTCCCTTTGTCCTTCGGTATGTTACTTGCCCGAGATTCGATCGTCGGTATCCGCATACCTATTTCAATCTCGTTTACCGGCAAGTCTCTTTACTCGTTCCGTAATACAAGATCCCGTGACATACACTAAGTCACATTGCTTGCAAGGCTTGTGTGTGATGTTGTATTACCGAGTGGGCCCCGAGATACCTCTTCGTCACACGGAGTGACAAATCCTAGTCTTGATCCATACTAACTCAACGGACACCTTCGGAGATACCTGTAGAGCATCTTTATAGTCACCAGTTACGTTGTGACGTTTGATACACACAAGGTATTCCTCCGGTGCCAGTGAGTTATATGATCTCATGGTCATAGGAATAAATACTTGACACGTAGAAAAACAGTAGCAACAAAATGACACGATCAACATGCTACGTTCATTAGTTTGGGTCTAGTCCATCACATGATTATCCTAATGATGTGATCCCGTTATCAAGTGACAACACTTGCCTATGGTCAGGAAACCTTGACCATCTTTGATCAACGAGCTAGTCAACTAGAGGCTTACTAGGGACAGTGTTTTGTCTATGTATCCACACTTGTATTGTGTTTCCAATCAATACAGTTATATCATGGATAATAAACGATTATCATGAATAAAGAAATATAATAATAACTAATTTATTATTGCCTCTAGGGCATATTTCCAACATAAACTTGATATATTGTAGATAAATGGTTAAATAATCAAAAGGAAGTAATGTACTTCTCATGCAATGATCTCAAGTTGATTCTACTACCAACACATATACAACAAAACTTTTGTCACCAGCGTGGTGTTCTCCATATGCCTCGGAATGACACTTCCGTAGGATCTGTACCTATTCATGCTCACGCATACAACGTCTAATAACACCATCTACTACTTACTTATAAAGATGTGGGTCATCCCAAAAGTAATGTCTTAAATCATAGAAGAACCTTTTCTTTTGTTGGTAGGCTAAACTAGGTGGCATATATTTAGCAACAATGTAATTAGCATAATCTGCATACCAAGGAGTTCTACAAGAAGCATTTATAACACCTAATTGCTCATCGGGGAAATTATCATCAATAGGTAGTGGGTCATCAAGAACATTTTCCATTCTAGAAAAATTATCTGCCACGAGCTTTTCATCTCCCTTTCTATCAACAATATGCAAATAAAATCTTGAACTAAAAGCATCCATCTAATCAATCTAGGTTTAGCATCTTTATTTTTTATACGGTATTTAATAGCAACATGATCAGTGTGAATAGTGATACGTCTTCAACGTATCTTTTCCAAACACTTTTGCTCTAGTTTTGACCTCTAATTTGCATGATTTGAATGAAACTAACCGGGACTTGTGTTGTTTTTAGCAGAACTAACTTGTTGTTATTTTTTTGCAAAAATAAAAGTTCTCGGAATCAGACGAAACTTTTTGTGAATTATTTTGGGCATTTATAAAGAATAATGGAGCAAAGACGTGCCAGAGGAGGTGTGCAAGGGGGCACAAGCCACCATGGTGCAACCCCCAGGACGCGTCGTGATGGCTTGTGGGGCCCACGTGGCTCCTCCGACCCTCATTCTAGTCCTATAAGATCACACGTTAGGAGAAAAATAGAGAGAAGTTTTCATCACGTTTCACGAGACGGAGCAGCCGCCACCTCATCTTCTTCCTTTGGAGGGCTGATCTAGAGTCTACTTGGGGATCCGGAGAGGGGGATTCATCATCGTCGTCATCACCAACCCTTCTCCATCAACACCGCCATGATTCTCACCACTTGGAGTGAGTAATTCCTTCGTAGGCTTGCTGGACGGTGGTGGGATTGGAGGAGATAGATCATGTAATCGAGTTAAGTTTGATAGGGCTTGATCCCTAGTATCCACCATGTTCTGAGATTGGTGTTACTATGACTTTGCTATGCTTTATGCTTGTCACTAGGGCCTGATACGTCTCCGTCGTATCTACTTTTCCAAACTCTTTTGCCCTTGTTTTGGACTTCAATTTGCATGATTTGAATGGAACTAACCTGGACTGACGCTGTTTTCAACAGAATTGCCATGGTGTTGTTTTTGTGGAGAAATGAAAGTTCTCGGAACGTCCTGAAAATTTACGGAGATTTCTTCTGGAAAATATGAAAAATACCTGCACAAAGATCCACCGGAGGGATGGGCCAGTGGGCCACAAGCCCTGTTGCCGCGGCCACCCCCTAACCGCGGCAACCAAGCTTGTGGGGCCCACGTGGCTCTGCCGCCCCAAACTCAGCTCTATAAATTCACTTTCGCCCAGAAAAAAATCAGAAGAGAAGATTTCGTCGCGTTTGCGATACGGAGGCGCCGCCACATCCTGTTCTTCATCTAGAGGACAGATCTGGAGTCCGTTTTGGGCTCCGGAGAGGGGAAATCGTCGCCATCGTCATCAACAACCTTCTTCCCTCTCCAATTCCATGAAGCTCTTCATCGTTCGTGAGTAATCTATTCGTAGGCTCGCTGGGCGGTGATGAGTAGGATGAGATCTATCATGTAATCGAGTTAGTTTTGACGGGGATTGATCCCTAGTATCCACTATGTTCTGAGATTGATGTTGCTACTACTTTGCCATGCTTAATGCTTGTCACTAGGGCCCGAGTGCCATGATTTCAGATCTAAAATTATTATGTTGTCACCAATATATGTGTGTTTTAGATCCGATCTTGCAAGTTGTAGTTACCTACTATGTGTTATGACCCGGCAACCCTGGAGTGACAATAACCGGAACCACTCCCGGTGATGACCATAGTTTGAGGAGTTCATGTGTTCACCAAGTGCTAATGCGTTGTTCCCGTTCTTTATTAAAAGGAGAACCTTAATATCCTGTAGTATCCTTTTGGACCCCGCTGCCATGGGAGGGATGGACAATAGATGTCATGCAAGTTATTTTCCCTCAGCATGTATGACTACACACGGAATGCATGCCTACATCACATTGACGAACGGGAGCTAGCCACATATCTCTCCGTGTTATAACTGTTGCATGATGAATATCATCCAAACGAATCACCGACCCATTGCCTACGAGTTTGCCCTACTGCTGCTGTTACTTGCTCTGCACTGCTGCTATTAGTTGTTTTGCTCTGCTGCTGTTACTGCTGTTACTTGCTCTGCACTGCTGCTGTTACTACCGTTGCTACTTGCTACTGTTGCTACTTGCTACCACTGTCACTACTGTTGTTCCTTTCTACTGCTGTTACTCGTTACACTGCTGCTACCTACTACAATTCTGGTTCGCTCGGTGTTGACGGGAAAAGACAATTTCCGTCAACGGGCAACTTCTCGCGCCATTGATATGACCGTTAGAAATAGTCTGCCATGTCAACACATCATTTCTGACACCGTTGTTATCATACTACTTTGCTGCTCATACTTTGCTTGCAGATACTAATCTTTCAGGTGTGGTTGAATCTGACATATTCAGCTGCTAATAGTCGAGAGTATTCTCTCACCTCGTGACTGGCGTACCAACAAATTTGGGTCGAATACTCTACCCTCGAAAACTGCCGTGAACCCACGCGTTGGTGGGCTATTGCAAGACAATTGCTAATTATTGAGCAACTGGGAGCAGTTCTGGCTCTGTTGTCGCGAAGGCATCAAGTCAGGGACTCGTCAACAACATTCTTCTAGTGTAGTTGCGTGGGACTGCTAAGCAGCATTTTTCTGACGCCGTTGCCGGGGACTGCTAAGCAGCATTTTTCTGGCGCCGTTGCCGGGGAGGTATTGCTATATTCTCTGAGTCACTTGGGATTTATATCTGCTGATCACTATGAAGAATCTGAAGGATCCAAAAACCAAAGTCTTGCCCTCAACTACGAGGGGAGGTAAGGAACTGCCATCTAGCTCTGCACTTGATTCACCTTCAGTTATGAGTAAGTTTGCGACATCAGCTTCTGCTAGAAATCTTGATATGTCGCCTGTGCTTGATGATGCTTATGATGCTACTATGCCTGATACTGCCAGAGATGCTATGCCTGATACTGCTAGAGATGCTATGCTTGATACTGCTAGAGATGCTATGCCTGATACTGCTATCCATGATGCTATGCTTGATACTGCTTTGCCTGATGATGCTAGAGATGCTATTTTGCCTGATGATGCTATGCTTGATGATGCTAGAGATGCTACTTTGCCTGATGTGCCACTAGGGGTATTCCTTGATGCTCATATTGCTAGAGTTACTGCCAATGCTCGTGATGCTTCTGAAACTGCCGATACTATTGAGATAGAACCTGCTTTTGCTCCTGCTAGATCTAGCTCTCCTAGATATGAATTGCCTGATATACCTGAGGGTTACGTTATGGAGGGAGAGATAGCTGAGGTTTTTCTTGCGTGTAAGGATGCCTATGACGCTGAGAAATTACTTCTCAAGTGGAAGGAAAAATCTCTGAAAGCTAGGATGAAATACGACCCGAAGTTTAGCACTTCACCTATCTTTATCACTGATAAGGATTATGAATTCTCTGTCGATCCTGAGATAATCTCTCTAGTCGAATCTGATCCTTTCCACGGTTATGAGTCTGAGACGGTCGTAGCCCATCTTACCAAACTACACGATATAGCCACCCTTTTCACGAGGAGAAGATCCGCCACTACTATATCCTTAAGTTGTTTCCTTTCTCTCTAAAGGATGACGCTAAAGCCTGGTTCACTTCTCTTGCTCCTGGATGTGTGAGTAGTCCCCAGGATATGGTCTATTACTTCTGTGAGAAATATTTCCCCGCCCATAAGAAGCACGTTGCCTTGCAGGAAATATACAACTTTGCTCAACTCAAAGAAGAGAGTCTCCCACAAGCTTGGGGGAGGCTCGTCCAGCTACAGAATGCTTTGCCTGATCACCCTCTTAAGAAGAACGAGATACTTGATATCTTCTATAACAGACTTACCGATGCCCCTAGAGACCACCTAGATAGTTGTGTCGGTTGTGTTTTTAGGGAACAAACTGTAGAACAAGCTGAGACTCTACTGAGTAACATCTTGATCAACGATAATGCTTGGACTATTCCCGAACCACCTCCTAAGACAACTCCTAAGAAAAGAGGTATTCTGTTCCTCAGTCCCGAAGATATGCAAGAAGCCAAGAAATCTATGCAAGAGAAAGGAATTAGATCTAAAGATGTCAAAAATCTACCACCTATCGAAGAGATCCATGGTCTCGATAACCCGATACAGGTAGTAGAAGTAAATTCTCTGTGTAGGTTTGATGAGAGTGATATTCCTTTTGATAGACCTGCTAGCCTATGCTTTGATGAATTTGAAAACTTTGTTGCCAAACAACAGAGTTTCAATTATTATGTTAGCAAACATTTGGAACAAAGTACTCGTATGCTTAGTCATTTAAGTGCTTGTGTAGACAGAAATGTCAATGATCTGAAGCTTCTGAGTAAACATGCCTCTATGATTACTACTCAGGTAGAACAAGTACTTAAAGCTCAGAATGACTTGCTCAGTGAACTAAATGACAACTTTGTCAGAGTCATTACTAGAGGAGGCAAAATGACTCAGGAATCTTTGTATCCTGAGGGTCATCCTAAGAGAATTGATCAAGAATCTCAAGGAATTAATGCATATGCACCCAGTCATCCTAAGGAGAAGAAGAAGGATGATATAAACCTGCATGTTAGTTCACCAAATACTGTCACACCTGAAGAACCAAATGATATTTCCGCGTCTGATGCAGAAACACAATCTGGTGACGAACATGAACCTGGTGACAATGTGGACAGCGATGTTCATAATGATGCTCAACCTGGCAATGATAAGGATGTGGAGATTGAACCTACGGTTAATCCTGATAACCCACAACCTAAGAGATACGATAAGAATGACTTCACTGCTAGGAAGCACGGTAAAGAAAGGGAGCCATGGGTTCAGAGACCTATGCCCTTTCCTCCTAAGCCATCCAAGAAAAAGGATGATGAGGATTTTGAGCGCTTTATTGAAATGATAAGACCCGTCTTTCTGCAGATGCGGTTAGTTGATATGCTCAAAATGTCTCCGTATGCCAAGTACATGAAAGATATCGTGACCAATAAACGGAAGATACCAGATGTTGAGATCTCCACCGTGCTTGCCAATTACACTTTCAAAGGTGGAACTCCTAAGAAACTTGGTGATCCCGGAGTTCCCACTATACCTTGCTCCATCAAAGGAAACACCGTAAGAACTGCCTTATGTGACCTTGGAACCGGAGTTAGTGTTATGCCTCTCTCTCTTTATCGTAGACTTGAACTGGATAAGTTGACACCCACTGAAATCTCTCTGCAAATGGCCAACAAATCAACTGCTTTCCCTGTCGGCATTTGCGAGGATGTGCGTGTTGTGGTTGCTAACACCACTGTCTTAACAGACTTTGTTATCTTGGATACTCTCGAGGACGATGCCATGGCTGTCATCCTCGGAAGACCCTTTTTAAACACTGCAAGGGCTGTTATAGATTGCAACAAAGGCAATGTCACTTTCCATGTCAACGGTAATGAGCATACAGTGCACTTTCCGAAGAAACGATATCAAGTACATTGCATCAATGCTATCAAAAAAACTTCATCGATTCTTATTGGGAGCTTTGAATGCCCTATTCCTCGTGTCAAGATGAAGTATGATTTGCTTGTTGGGGAGATACACATCCCCATTGAGGTAACTTAGTGGCTATTCGAAAATTCTCCGTTCTCTCTTGCGATTCGAATTTTTTTTGTCATAAGGATTTGATCAACCCCATTGACGGACTTCTTTCGATGACCATGAAATGGATGAACCAAAGAGTCACATACCTGTGTTTTAAGCTTTCACTTTCTGTTGCTTAGAAGAAAAATGATAGGTTTAGTTTAGTTTTTCCTGTTTTCTGTTTTAGCGTCCCGGAGAAAAATACCCCGAAAATAAAAGTTCTCCGATGGTCTTGGAAATCTAGTATGACTTTTCTGGAATATTTGAAAAATACTGGGAGAGAGAGCTGGCCTGGGGGCCACCCCAGTGGGCCACAAGCCCTGTCACCACGGGCTACCCCCCCGGCCGCGGGGAGCAAGCTTGTGGGGCCCACAGGCCCCCCTCCACTCATTCCAGCTCCCATCCTCTTCTTCTTCCTCAGGAAAAAAATGTTTCGCAGCTCAAACCCGTGTTCTTGCTCACTTGGCTGTGATTTTCGATCTCCTTGCTCAAAGCATCATTCTCCGAACCGTTTTGGGGAAATTACTCCTTGGTAAGTGACTCCTCCATTGGTCCAATTAGTTTTTGCTCTAGTGCTTTATCCTTCGCGTATTCTTGCTACCTTAGTGACCCTGTTCTTTAGCTTGAAATGTTGATTTTAGCTGGTCCCAAGTAGTTTTAGCACGTAATACGGTCTCTAGGCACTAGTTGGAGTAGTTTCTACAAGGTGTGGTTGGTCTTTATTCACTTTTCTCTTGAATTTCAAAATTTCAGCAAAGAGAAATTATGTTCAGGAGGAAGTTTCACGGTGGTTCCTCAAGTAAGAAGGGTCTCCGTCTTTCTATTCGGGAGCCCGATCCTTATCAACTAAGGGACGCACCAGTACAACCATGTGAATGGCCTTCCGATGAGTTCATGATCGAAGCAGGCTTCAAGGATGAGTTTGATACACTTGTCCGCAATGCCAGGTTAGAAGAATTCCTCTCAGATAAATGTGAACAGTATGCTATGCTCACTGCCTCTTTCGTGCGTAGATTTAAATTTTCAGTTGGCCGTGACTCATCCATACTGTTTGATCTGTATGATAAATCCTATGCCATGGATTTGGAGGATTTCCATAGGATTTGCAAAATACCCGATGGGGGAAATCTTAAAGATCCTGTTAAATCTTCGGTTAGAGATTTTTTCTCTAGTATATCTGTTGGAGAAACTAGAGACATCACGCAAGCTACCATAGGAAGCATTCATTTCCCTGCTTTGCACTACTTTGCCCTCTTCATAGGTAGATGCATTAATGGTAAGGTTGAACATTGTCACCTATGCGCATCCGACCTTAGTATCCTTAAGAGCGCAGTTACGAGTGACAAAAGCTTCAACATGGGAGCTATTATAGCAAGGAGGCTGAATAAGAACGCTATTGAGGGAGATTTCTTTGGCGGCATCTATGCCACTCGCAGAGCAAATTTTCTTGGAGTACCCATCCACGCAGGAGATCCCCCGCTCCATACAACTTTCCTTGACCGCGTCGCTTTGACACGCTACCAGTTTCTTGAGAGAGATGATGAATCCCTCCTATACCGATTGATATTTAACCGACAGCGTATCTTCCGTATTACCGTTCCTGCTCCTGCATTCTTTGACTTTCAGGTAAAAAGGAGATACTACATAACCATAGGAGAGGTAGAGGAGTATGAGAGGGAGGCGACGGCTGCTCGTCTTCGTGAGGCAGCTATTCAAGCAGTGGCTGCAGCGCTCCCGTATAACCTCGATTATGATTTTGGATTTCGCGAGGACCGTCCTTGGGAGTAGACCAAGCTAGGCCAAAAGCCTAAGCTTGGGGGAGTACGTGTTCTCACCGACCTTACATTCATGCTTATGCTTTCACTTTGTTCGTCGGTGTTTACACTTTGCCACTGTATTATCCATGCTAGTTTATTTTCGTTTTCTTGTTTTCTTGTTTTGTGTCCTTTTGAGAAAACCCAAAAAGATTATCCTTTCTTCTTTTGCTTGTTGGGAGCTTTCCCGTGTAAATAGTTTTCTTTTTCTTTGGGTTAAGGTAGAAGATATTGGTTACAATGTTTAGTGGCTCTTGCATGCATACCTGTTTACTTTCAAAGAGCCATATTACTTTGTTTTCTCCTTTGTGTTTGCCTGCAGATTCAGCTTAGTCCATTGCGCGAGCACGCTTATTATTGTTCACATCATTCGATCGTGCAAGTGAAAGGCAATAATGATGATATATGATGAAGTGACTGAGACTGAAAAAGCTGGTATGAACTCTATCTATTTTGTTTTTATAAATATGACTAGCTTGTCGTTCCAGATTCAGCTTTGTTGTGAGAGAACCATGTTTGCAATGACAACTTAGAGATCATAGTTTCTGATGCCATGCTTATTTAGCTAGGAGCTTATAATGGTTTGTCTTGAATGCCAACATAGATTTTGAGATGACTATGATGTAGTATGATAGGTGGTATTCTCCTTTGAATGATTCGAGTGGCCTGACTTGGCGCATGTTCATGCATGTAGTTGAAACAAATCAACATAGCGTTTATGATGTTCGTGTTCATGGTGATTTATATCCTGTTCATGCTTGCACTCCATGTTAGTCAAACTCATTGCATCTTGATGACTGTTGTCGCTCTCTAGTTGGTCGCTTACCAGTCTTTTGCTAGCCTTCACTTGTACTAAGCGGAATACTGCTTGTGCATCCACTTCCATAAACCCAAAAGTTTTTCCATGAGAGTCCACCATACCTACCTATGTGCGGTATTTACCTGCCGTTCCAAGTAAATTTGCATGTGCCATTCTCTAAACCTTCAAGAAATAATCTGTTTTGCATGCCCGAACCGCTCATGTGGTGACAGGGGGCTATTGGTATCTTCCATGTTAGGCGTGTTATCCTCGACATGTGTTTATTCACTGTCATTCACGAGAAAGGGGCCGGTAATTGGAATGCCCAGTTCCATGCTTAAATCGAAAACATAACTGTAAAACAAGACTCCCCCTGGATTGATGTTAGTATGGACGGTACCCGAGGATTCAGCTAGCCGTGGAGTGTGATTGATTGGTGGTGGGGGAGTTAAAACTTTACTTTTCTGTTTGGGAACTGCCTATAGCATGAGTAGCGTGGAAGATATTGAGAACTCTTGGTCATTGCGTTGACAATGAAAGCATGCCACCCAAAATTATTATCTCTGTTTTCAAAGCTTGAGCTCTGGCACCTCTGCAAATCAATGCTTCCCTCAGCGAAGGGCCTGTCTATTTATTTTCCTGTTGAGTCATCCTCTTCTTATAAGCACCAATTAGAGAGCACCTTTATCATTTTTATGCTTTGCTTTCGATTGATATTGAGTATGACTATGACTGGATCTTTGTTGCTATGAATTACAATGTTTAGCCAGCCCTTGATCTTTGAAAGTGCTCTGCATTTATGTTTTGCGGTCTCAGAAAGAGCTAGCGAGATACCACCTATTCATATTGCTTCATGCTTGTTTTGATTGAATTGTTGGTATCTGAAACTCATTATTATTTGCTCGCTAGCTGATTAAGCCATTGATATTAGTTCACCGTGAGACCTTTGTGTCACTTGCTTATGTGGTTAACTTGTGATCTTGCTGAAATTCTGGTTATGAGTTAGACATAGTTGCAACAACAAGATCAAACAGAGTTTGTCAAAGTTTTGTTTCTTTCTCTCTCAGTTTGTCAACTGAGTTGCTTGAGGACAAGCAAGGTTTTAAGCTTGGGGGAGTTGATACGTCTACGTCGTATCTACTTTTCCAAACTCTTTTGCCCTTGTTTTGGACTCAAATTTGCATGATTTGAATGGAACTAACCTGGACTGACGCTGTTTTCAGCAGAATTGCCATGGTGTTGTTTTTGTGCAGAAATTGAAGTTCTCGGAACGTCCTGAAAATTTACGGAGAATTTTTCTGGAAAATATGAAAAATACCTGCGCAAAGATCCACCGGAGGGGATGGGCCAGTGGGCCACAAGCCCTATTGCCGCGGCCACCCCCTGGCTGCGGCAACCAAGCTTGTGGGGCCCGCGTGGCTCTGCCGCCCCCAACCTCAGCTCTATAAATTCACTTTCGCACAGAAAAAAAATCAGAAGAGAAGATTTCATCGCGTTTGTGATACGGAGGCGCCGCCACATCCTGTTCTTCATGTGGAGGACAGATCTGGAGTCCGTTTTGGGCTTCGGAGAGGGGAAATCGTCGCCATCGTCATCAGCAACCTTCTTCCCTCTCCAATTCCATGAAGCTCTTCATCGTTCATGAGTAATCTATTCGTAGGCTCGCTGGGCGGTGATGAGTAGGATGAGATCTATCATGTAATCGAGTTAGTTTTGACGGGGATTGATCCCTAGTATCCACTCTGTTATGAGATTGATGTTGCTACTACTTTGCCATGCTTAATGCTTGTCACTAGGGCCCGAGTGCCATGATTTCAGATCTAAAATTATTATGTTGTCACCAATATATGTGTGTTTTAGATCCGATCTTGCAAGTTGTAGTTACCTACTATGTGTTATGACCCGGCAACCCCGGAGTGACAATAACTGGAACCACTCCCGGTGATGACCATAGTTTGAGGAGTTCATGTGTTCACCAAGTGCTAATGCGTTGTTTCGGTTCTTTATAAAAAGGAGAACCTCAATATCCCGTAGTATCCTTTTGGACCCCGCTGCCACGGGAGGGATGGACAATAGATGTCATGCAAGTTATTTTCCCTAAGCACGTATGACTACACACGGAATGCATGCCTACATCACATTGACGAACGGGAGCTAGCCACATATCTCTCCGTGTTATAACTGTTGCATGATGAATATCATCCAAACGAATCACCGACCCATTGCCTACGAGTTTGTCCCACTACTGCTATTACTTGCTCTGCACTGCTGCTGTTACTTGTTTTGCTCTGCTGCTGTTACTGTTGTTACTTGCTCTGCACTACTGCTGTTACTACTGTTGCTACTTGCTACTGTTGCTACTTGCTACCGCTGTCACTACTGCCGTTCCTTGCTACTGCTGTTACTCGTTACATTGCTGCTACCTGCTACAATTCTGGTTCGCTCGGCGTTGACGGGAAAAGACAATTTCCGTCAACGGGCAACTTCTGGCGCCATTGATACGACCGTTAGAAATAGTCTGCTGTGTCAACAGATCGTTTCTCACACCGTTGTTATCATACTACTTTGCTGCTGATACTTTGCTTGCAGATACTAATCTTTCAGGTGTGGTTGAATCTGACATATTCAGCTGCTAATACTCGAGAGTATTCTCTCACCTCCTTACTGGCGTACCAACAAATTTGGGTCGAATACTCTACCCTCGAAAACTGCCACGAACCCACGCGCTGGTGGGCCGTTGCAAGACAATTGCTAATTGTTGAGCAACTGGGAGCAGTTCTGGCTCTGTTGTCGCGAAGGCATCAAATCAGGGAGTCGTCAACAACATTCTTCTAGTGTAGTTGCCTGGGACTGCTAAGCAGCATTTTTCTGGCGCCGTTGCCGGGGACTGCTAAGCAGGGCTCGAGTGCCATGATTTCATATTTGAACCTATTATTTTTTTCATGAATATGAGAGTGATTTGGGTCCTACTTTGGAAGTTGTGGTTACCAATTATGTGTCTTGATCCGCATACCCGAAGGTGATAATAATTGGGGTTCTTTCCGGTGATTGTCGTAGTTTGAGGAGTTCATAGATTCACCGTGTGTTAATGCTTTGTTTTGGTTCTCTACTAAAAGGAGGCCTTGATATCCCTTAGTTTTCAATAGGGCCCCGTTGCCACGAGAGGGTAGGACAAAAGATGCCATGCAAGTTCTTATCACAAGCATGTATGACTATATACGGAATACACGCCTACATTATATTGATGAATTGGAGCTAGTTTTGTGTCACCCTAGTGTGCAACTGTTACATGATCAATGTCATCTAAATCGCATTCGGCCATGGAATCGATCACTTGATCGATCCGGGGCAGGGCGAAAGGGTCCTTGGGGCATGCCCTGTTCAGGCTGGTGTAGTTAAAACACATGCGCCAAGTTTTGTTCTTATTTAGCACGAGGCTGGGTTGGCCAGCCAATCCGGGTGGAAAATATCCATGATAAAGCCGGCTGCAAGCAGCCGGGCGATTTCTTCTCCTATAGTACGCTGCTTCTCCTCAAAGAAATGACACACCGGTTGTTTGTCCGGCTTCGCATTCGTCCGCACGTGAAGTTTGTGCTCGGCAGACTTCCTCGGAACACCCGACATGTCTTTAGGCGACCACGCAAAGATGTCCCGATTCTCATGGAGGAAGTCGACGAGCTCGCCTTCCTATTTTCTGTTGAGGTTGGCGCCAATGGTGACGCACTCCTTGGGGTTGGACGGGTCGAGAGGCACTTGCTTAGTGTATTTGGACGGCTGGAACGTCGCCTCGCTAGCTGACTGGGACGGGGGAGTCGGCATAGCCGACTGCTCGGTGGCCTGGGCCATTAGCTGGTCGAGCTGACATTTCTCCTCCGTGATCCCGAGCGCCTCGGCCAGCCGTCTATCGACGCTCGCGCACCCGGTCGACCTTTTGTAGTCATTGTTGATGGTGATGATGCCCTTGGGACCCGACATCTTCAACTAGAGATAGGCGTATTGTGGGATTGCCATGAACTTGGCGAGTGCCGGCCTGCCCGGCAGCGCATGGTAGGGGTTGTTGAGGTCCACCACCTCAAACCATATTGGCTCGCGGCGGAAGTGTCTCTTGTCGCCAAAGAGGACATCGAGCTGGATTTTGCCGATGAGGGAGCAGGACTGCCCCGACACGATGCCATGGAAGACCGTCCGGGTCGACTGCACGTCTTTCTCTTTGAGCCCCAGCTTGAGCAGTGTGTCTCGGTAGAGGATGTTGATGTTGCTGCCACCATCGATCAGCACCCGCGAGAACCGGCAAGTGAGCCTCTTGAAGGCAATGGTGGGGTCGAGAATGATGGAGTAGTTGCCGGGATTTGGCATCATGGCCGGGTGGTCCGACCGGCTCTAGGTGATCGGTTTCTTAGACCAGTGCATGTACTGGAGGACTGAGGGCCCTATGGCATTCACCTCGTGCCAGCGCTGACGTTGGTTGTGCTTGTCGTCGCCCTCACTTGTGAAAACAACATAGGCCCCGTCCTGCTTGGGGAACTGGTCGCGGAGGCGGCCGTCGTTGGGAGGATCCGGAGCCGGGGCCGGCGCGGGAGTCGGAACATGAGTTGCCAGAGGTGGGGGATTCGGAAGGCCCTCGCCCCAGGCCAGTCGCTGAGAGAAGTTGCACTATCAGAGTGTGTGGGTAGCCGGCTTCACCTCGGAGTGCATCTTGCAGGGCGTGTCGAGCATCTACTCGAAGGTGAGCTTGGGATGCTAGGCGGCCTTACCGGCCCACTGGCACTGGCTGGCGGCCTCGGCAGCTGACTGTTCGTTCTTAACGGCGGCGACCTGCTTGCTCCCGTACGCGGGATCCGGCTGGTCGGTCTTCCGCTTGTTGTTCTGCTGGCCCCGGTTGTCGGCACCTGGTCACGGGGTAGCGAGCGGAGGGACAGACTTATCGGTTGTGTTGACGTTTGCTACCTCTTGAGCTTGCGTTGGTTTTTCCCTTGAAGAGGAAAGGGTGATGTAGCACAGTAGCAGTAAGTATTTCCCTAAGTTTGAGAACCAAGGTATCAATCCAGTAGGAGTATCAAGGCAAGTCTCCAAAGTACCTGCGCAAAAACAAACAAACTTGCACCCAACGCTATAAAGGGGTTGTCAATCCCTTTCACGATTGATTGCAAGGTGAGATATGAAGGTGGAAAGTGCAACAAAGTAAAAGTGTAGAGCTGAAAATATGATGTGAAGTAGACCCGGGGGCCATAGTGTTCACTAGAGGCTTCTCTCATGATAGCAAGTATTACGGTGGGTGAACGAATTACTGTCCAGCAATTGATAGAACCGTGGAAAGTTATGATGATATATAAGGCAATGATCATACATATAGGCATCACGTCCGAGACAAGTAGACCGATACTGTCTGCATCTACTACTATTACTCCACACATCGACCGCTATCCAGCATGCATCTAGTGTATTAAGTTCATAACAAACGGAGTAACGCCTTAAGCAAGATGACATGATGTAGAGGGATAAATTCATGCAATAGATATAAACCCCATTTTTTTACCCTTGATGGCAACAACATGATGCGTGCCTCGCTACCCCTTCTGTCACTGGGTGAGGACACCGCACGGTATGAACCCAAAACCAAGCACTTCTCCCATTGCAAGAATTATAGATCAAGTTGGCCAAACGAAACCCACAACTCGAAGAGAATTACAAGGATACGAAATCATGCATATAAGAGATCAGAAGAAACTCAAATAACATTCATAGATGATCTGATCATAAATCCACAATTCATCGGATCTCGACAAACACACCGCAAAAGAAGATTACATCGGATAGATCTCCATGAAGATCATGGAGAACTTTGTATTGAAGATCCAAGAGAGAGAAGAAGCCATGTAGCTACTAGCTATGGACCCGAAGGTCTGTGGTGAACTACTCACGCATCATAGGAGAGGCAATGGTGTTGATGGAGAAGCCCTCCGTGTACGAATCCCCCCTCCGGCAGGGCACCAGAACCTGCCCCAGATGGGATCTTGCGGAGACAGAAGCTTGTGGCGGCGGAAAAGTATTTTCGTGGCTCTCTTCCGTGGTTTCAGATTTTTAGGGAATTTATAGGCGGAAGAAGTAGGGCAGGGGAGCCACAGGGGCCCACAAGCCTGCCAGGCCCGCCCCCCACTAGTCCGGGCCTGGGTGGCTTGTGACCTCCTCCGAGGTCCCCTGCCTTGGTTCTCAAGTTTCCTGCGTGTCTTCTGTTATGGAAAAAATCATTCCACATGTTTTATTCCGTTTGGACTCCATTTAATATTCTCCTATGAAAAAGGTCAAAAACACGGAAAAACAGGAACTGGCACTTGTCACTGAGTTGATAGGTTAGTCCCCAAAAAGATATAAAATAGCATATTCATGCATACAAAACATCCAAAGTTGACAAGATAATAGCATGGAACCATAAAAACATATAGATACGTTGGAGACGTATCAAGCATCCCCAAGCTTAACTCCTGCTCGTCCTCGAGTAGGGAAGTGATAAAGACTAAATTTTTGATGTGGAATGCTACCTAACATATTTGTCCTTTGTAACTTATTTCTAGTGGCATGAATGTTCACATCCGTAAGATTCAAAACAATAGTTTGCTATTGACATGAAAGCAATAATACTTCAAGCAAACTAGCAAAGTGATCATGAACTTTTGAGATAACAAGGCCAAAGAAAGTTATCCCTACAAAATCATATAGTCTCGCTATGATCCATCATCCCCACACAACGAATTTAAATCATGCACAACCCCGGTATTAGCCAAGTAATTGTTTTCGCACTCTTACTTTCTCAAACTTTTTCAACTCTCACGCAATACATGAGCGTGAGCCATGGATATAGCACTATAGTTGGAATAGAGTGTGGTGGAGGTTGTGAGGCAAAAAGGAGGAGATGGTCACATTGACTTGGCGTATTAATGAGCTATGGAGATGCCCATCAATAGATATCAATGTGAATGAGTAGGGATTACCATGCAATGGATGCACTTAGAGCTATAAGCGTGTGAAAGCTCAAAAGGAGAACTAGTGGGTGTGCACCCAACTTGCTTGCTCACGAAGACCTAGGGCAATTTTGAGGAAGCCCATCATTGGAATATACAAGCCAAGTTATATAATGAAGATTCCCACTAGTATAAGGAAGTGTCAAAACAAGAGACTCTCTATCATGAAGAACATGGTGCTATTTTGAAGCACAAGTGTGGAAAAAGATAGTAGCATTATCCCTTCTCTCTTTTTCTCTCTTTATCTTTTTTTCTCTTTTTTTTTGTTTGGGATCTTCGACCTCTTTTTTTTCATTTTTTTGGTGGGCAACTTTTGCCTTTTTTTATTTCCTCACATGGGACAATGCTCTAATAATGATGATCATCACACTTTTATTTACTCACAACTCAACATTCAGAGCAATGATGACTCTATAGGAAATGCGTCCGACAGTGTACCGGGATGTGCAACGATCTAGCTTAGCGTATGGCATTGAAACATCTCGCTAGCTATCTTACGATCATGCAATGGCAATATGAAAGTGACGGCACAAGTCATGAGACGGAACGGTGGGAGTTGCATGGCAATATATCTCGGAATGGCTATGAAAATGCCATAATAGGTAGGTATGGTGGTTGTTTTGAGGAAGGTAGATGGTGGGTCTGTACACCGGCAAAAGTTGTGCGGCACTAGAGAGGCTAGCAATGGTGGAAGGTGAAAGTGAATCTATACCATGGACTCACATTAGTCATGAAGAACTCATATACTTTTTGCGAAAGTTTTATTTGTAGTCGAAACAAAGAGCTAAACGCATACTCCTAGGGGAAGGGTTGGTAGGTGTTTAACCATTGCGCGATCCCGACCGCAACACAAAGGATGGCAATCAATAAATCAATTATGCTCCGACTTCCTAACATAGCGGTTCACCATACGTGCATGCTACGGGAATCACTAACTTCAACACAAGTATTTCTAGATTTACAACACCCTACTAACATAACTCTAATATTCCAAATCCATGTCTCAAAACTAATTGAGAGGAATCAAACTTATCTTTATAATCAATGCACATGAATATGGAAGTTTTTATTATATCCTCTTTGGATGCCTATCATCTTTAGGACTACTTTCATAGCACAAGCCAATTACCAAGTTGCTCAGAGAGAGCACTCTCAAAAAGATATAAGTGAAGATCGAGAGTTCTTATTTCTCCAAAATATGACACCGCCGTGCTCTACAAAGATTTAAGTGAAGCACTAGAGCAAAGTTATCTAGCTCAAAAAGATATAAGTGAAGCACATGCGAGCTAAATTGCCTAACTCAAAAGATATAAGCAAAGCTCAATGAGTGTTCTAGCAAAATCACGATGAGTGCATTTCTCTCTCTCAAGAAGGTGTGCATCAAGGATGATTGTGACACAACAAAAATAAAAGACTCCTATAATACACGATGCTCCAAGCAAAACACATATCATGTGGTGAATAAAAATATAGCTCCAAGTAACGTTACCGATGGATTGAAGACGAAAGAGGGGATGCCTTCCCGGGGCATCCCCAAGCTTAGGCTTTTTGGTGTCCTTGAATTTGGCTTGGGATGCCTTTGGCATCCCCAAGCTTGAGCTCTTTCCACTCTTTATCCCATTGTCCAAGAGAACATCACCCAAAACTTGAAAACTTCACAACACAAAACTTAAACATAAACTCGTGATATCATTAGCATAAGAAAACAAACTACCAACTCTTTAGGTACTGTAGTAAACTTGATTTCTATTTATATTAGTGTTAGATTACTGTATTCTCACTTTTCCATGGCTGGTACCCCCCGATACTATCCATAGTTTCATGAAAATAAGCAATCAACACAACAAAACACAGAATCTGTCAAAAACAGACCAGTCTGTAGCAATCTGTATACTTCGTATACTTCTGGTATCTCAAATTTTTTGAACAATTATGAAAATTAGGGAAATTGGCATATCAACCAGCAGAAAAAAGAATCAACTCAAAATCTCTTTCTGTATAGGAACTAAAAATAATTTCGTGAGCGCAAAGTTTCTGTCTTTTTCAGCAAGATCAAACAACCATCACCAAAACTGATCATAAAGGTTTTGCTTGGCACAAATACAAAAAGAAACACAAAGAACACAATAATAACAGA
Organism: Hordeum vulgare subsp. vulgare; assembly: GCF_904849725.1. Taxonomy (NCBI): domain Eukaryota; kingdom Viridiplantae; phylum Streptophyta; class Magnoliopsida; order Poales; family Poaceae; genus Hordeum; species Hordeum vulgare. The sequence continues at coordinate 88,310,700 of NC_058524.1, read as the reverse complement.
ATTATGATGGTGTGGACACAACAAAACAGAAAGCAAAAAGCAAAGATAAATTCATTGGGTTGCCTCCCAACAAGCGCTATTGTTTAACGCCCTTAGCTAGGCATAAGGCGATAGAATCAAGTATCATCGTCTTTGGTGCTCAAACCATAAGTAGCCCTCATCATGGATTCATAAGGCAATCTTATTTTCTTTCTAGGAAATTTTTTCATGCCCTTATTTAATGGGAATTGAAATCTAATATTCCCTTCCTTCATATCTATGACAGCACCAATAGTCCTTAGGAAAGGTCTACCAAGAATGATAGGACATGTCGGATTGCAATCAATATCAAGCATAATGAAATCTACGGGTACATAGTTCCTATTTGCAATAATAAGAACATCATTGATCCTTCCCATAGGTTTCTTAACAGTAGAATCCGCAAGATGCAAATTAAGAGAGCACTCATCAATCTCATTGAAACCTAGAACATCACATAAAGACTTTGGAATAGCGGAAACACTAGCACCCAAATCACACAAAGCATTGCATTCATAGTTTTTAATCTTGATTTTGATAGTAGGTTCCCACTCGTCATGAAGTTTTCTAGGAATAGAAACTTCCAACTCAAGTTTCTCTTCAAGAGATTTCATCATAGCATTGACGGTATGATAAGTAAAGGCCTTGTTTTGGCTATAAGCGTGTGGAGAGTTTAGCATGGATTGCATAAAGGAAATACATTCAATCAAAGAGCAACTATCATAATTGAATTCCTTGAAATCCAAAGTAGTAATTTCACTACTACTCAAAGTTTTGATATCCTCTACTCCACTTTCAATGCTTTTAGCATCAAGATAGATAGACTCCGAATCATGGGGGTGTTTCTCAACCAAAGTGTATTCATATCCAGCCACATCATCATTAGGTTTGACATTAGAAAACAAGGATTCAATAGGAGTCACACCAAGCACTTTAAGATCTTCGTGATTCTTATCACGAGAAGACGCCTTTTTAAGCCATTCATGTCTAGCATGAATTTGGGCGGTTCTTTCTTTACTCTCATTCATGGAAACACGCATAGCTTTCAAAGTTTCATCCATATTAATCTTTGGAGGAGCACATCTCAATTTCAAAGCATCAACATCAAGAGGCATTCTATCAACGGTCCTAGCCAAGTCATCAATTTTGAGCAGTTTTTCTTCTATGGACGCATTGAAAATCTTTTGCGAGTTGATAAACTCCTTAATATTACTGTCAAGATCAGAGGGTAATTTATTTAATTTCCATGAACATTGTTGTAGGAATTGCCAAAGTTATTAGAGGGATTACTAGGAAAAGGCCTAAGAATAAAGTTTCCTCTATATGCATTGTTGTTGGCAAAATTATTCCTACCAACAAAATTAACATCCAAGCTCTCATTGCTACTCTCAATCAAGGAAGACAAGGGAATATAATTTGGATCTAAAGGAGCACCTTTACTAGCAAACAATTTCACATCTTAGCACTCAAAGAGTTAACTTATTCTATAGCATGCACTTTTTATTAGTAGGTGACCTTTCAGTGTGCCACTGAGAATAGTTTGTCATGATTTTGTCTAGGAGTTTTGTGGCTTCTCCTAGTGTGATTTCCATTAAAGTTACCCTGGAGGCGGAATCCAAGATATTTCTAGAAGCAAAATTCAAACCAACATAGAAAATTTGTATAATCATCCACAGACTCAAGCCATGAGCGGGACAATTTCTAATCATCAATTTAATTCTCTCCCAAGATTGTGCAACATGTTCATGATCTAGTTGCTTAAAATTCATGATATCATTACGGAGAGAGATAATCTTAGCCGGTGGAAAATACTTGGATATATAAGCATCTTTACACTTGTTCCAAGAATCAATGCTATTTTTGGGTAAAGATGAAAACCAAGTTTTTGCTCGATCTCGCAATGAGAACGGAAATAGCTTCAATTTAATCACATCATTATCCACATCTTTATTCTTTTGCATATCACATAACTCAGTGAAGGTATTAAAATGGGATGCAACATCTTCACTAGGAAGGCCGGAAAATTGCTCTTTCATAACAAGATTCAACAAAACAGCATTGATTTCATATGATTCCGCACTAGTGGCGGGAGCAATTGGAGTACTAATAAAATCATTATTATTAGTATTCGAGAAGTCACAAAGTTTGGTGTTTTCAGTCATGGTGACTTCAGCAAGCAGACAAGCACACAAGCAAACAAAAAGCAAGCGAAAGAAAAGGGCGAACGAAAAATGCAAATATTTTTGTAAATTTTTGTTTTTCAGAAGTGGGGGAGAGGAAAACAAGAGGCAAAAAAGTAAAAGCAAGAGATGAGTTTGCAATAGTTACTTGGATAAGCTTCACTTAGAATAGTCCTCGATGCCAGAAATTGACACGCTGGAGGAAGACTATTCTTGACTTGATACTCCCCGGCAACGGCGCCAGAAATTGGCACGTTGACGGAAGACTATTCTTGACTTGATCCTCCCCAGCAACGGCGCCAGAAATTCTTCTTGCTACCTCTTGAGCTTGCGTTGGTTTTTCCCTTGAAGAGGAAAGGGTGATGTAGCATAGTAGCAGTAAGTATTTCCCTAAGTTTGAGAACCAAGGTATCAATCCAGTAGGAGTATCAAGGCAAGTCTCCAAAGTACCTACGCAAAAACAAACAAACTTGCACCCAACGCTATAAAGGGGTTGTCAATCCCTTTCACGATTGATTGCAAGGTGAGATATGAAGGTGGAAAGTGCAACAAAGTAAAAGTGTAGAGCTGAAAATATGATGTGAAGTAGACCCGGGGGCCATAGTGTTCACTAGAGGCTTCTCTCATGATAGCAAGTATTACGGTGGGTGAACGAATTACTGTCCAACAATTGATAGAACCGTGGAAAGTTATGATGATATCTAAGGCAATGATCATACATATAGGCATCACGTCCGAGACAAGTAGACCGATACTGTCTGCATCTACTACTATTACTCCACACATCGACCGCTATCCAGCATGCATCTAGTGTATTAAGTTCATAACAAACGGAGTAACGCCTTAAGCAAGATGACATGATGTAGAGGGATAAATTCATGCAATAGATATAAACCCCATTTTTTTTACCCTTGATGGCAACAACATGATGCGTGCCTCGCTACCCCTTCTGTCACTGGGTGAGGACACCGCACGGTATGAACCCAAAACCAAGCACTTCTCCCATTGCAAGAATTATAGATCAAGTTGGCCAAACGAAACCCACAACTCGAAGAGAATTACAAGGATACGAAATCATGCATATAAGAGATCAGAAGAAACTCAAATAACATTCATAGATGATCTGATCATAAATCCACAATTCATCGGATCTCGACAAACACACAACAAAAGAAGATTACATCGATTAGAACTCCATGAAGATCATGGAGAATTTTGTATTGAAGATCCAAGAGAGAGAAGAAGCCATCTAGCTACTAGCTATCGACCCGAAGGTTTGTGGTGAACTAGTCACGCATCATCGGAGAGGCTATGGTGTTGATGGGGAAGGCCTCCGCGTCCGAATCCCCCCTCCGGCAGGGCACGAGAACGTGCCCCAGATGGGATCTTGCAGAGACAGAAGCTTGCGGCGGCGGAAAAGTATTTTCGTGGCTCTCTTCCGTGGTTTCAGATTTTTAGGGAATTTATAGGCGGAAGAAGTAGGGCAGGGGAGCCATAGGGGGTCCACAAGCATGCCAGGCCTGCCCCCCTAGGCTGGGCCTGGGTGGCTTTTAACCTCCTCCGAGGTCCCCTGCCTTGGTTCTCAAGTTTCGTGTGTGTCTTCTGTTATGGAAAAAATCATTCCGCGGGTTTTTTCCGTTTGGACTCCGTTTAACATTCTGCTCTGAAAAAGGTCAAAAACACGGAAAAAACAGGAACTGGCACTTGCCATTGAGTTAATAGGTTAGTCCCAAAAAAGATATAAAATAGCATATTCATGCATACAAAACATCCAAAGTTGACAAGATAATAGCATGGAACCATAAAAAATTATAGATACGTTGGAGACGTATCAACGTTGTTCCACATCGTGGAGTCGGCCGTGACGTACTTGTCTGCCTTGTCCATGAGTTCCTCCATGGTGGCCGGCTCCAAGCACATGAGTTTGTGCTTAAGGAGGGTGTCATCTCGGCAGCCTCGGAGAAGTACTGGATGCCTGCACCTCGTGCACCCCTTCATAGGAGTTGTGCTGCTCGGTCGAGCGCGTGAGTTAGTCGCGAAGGGACTCGTCCATCCCCTGGACGCACATGGCCAGCTCCCGGGGGAGGCTGGGATGCTTTGAAGTGTCGGTGAAGTTGCGGACAAACGCCTCTTCAAAGTCCACCCACACATTGATCCTGCCGGCCAGAAGGCTGTTAAGCCACGTCCAGGACAAGCTGGTGAGCATGAGGGGGACGGAGCACACCGCGACGCGCTTGTTTCCCCTGGTGATGAGGACTACAATGGTGTACTCGATCAACCAATCTTCCGGTTTGGCTGTACCGTTATATTTTGGAGTGTCGCGGGGAAGCGTGAAGCCGGCGGGGAACGACTCATCACGGATCCGGTGGCCGAAGCACCCTCGCCCGATCACCCCCTCCTCCTCCAAGAGGGCGGATTGCGCGAGCCGGTCGAGGCGAAGGTGGGTGTCGTTCTCGCTACGGTGGACGCGCCGCCTGAGCCGGGTTGCGAGCTCAGATCGAACAACCGGGGCGGGCGAGCGCGTCCGCTCTTGCCGCGGAGGTGGGGTATGAGTACGAGACCGCCGACTGCCTCCCTCCGGGGAGTCATTACGCTGCCTGGTGACCGCCGGTTGCTCGTTCCCGTGCTGGGAGCGCCTACCGCGGCTCTCATCGGCTCGCGGGCCAGAGCCGTGAGGGGAGGAGGATTGCTCGTCCTGCCGGCGTCCGCTAACAACCCGCTGGCCTTCACCCTCGAGGTAGGGGGACTTGGAGCTGGCGTGGGCCAGGTGAAGACGGCCTGCTATGAGTTGGCAGTGGCAATGAGGTCCTGGATGTGCTTCTTCTTCTACCCACATTCCTCGCCCTCCATGGTGGCCATATCCTCGTAGGACACGTGGGCGGCCCTTATGTTGGCCTACTGTTGGAAATATGCCCTAGGGGCAATAATAAAATGGTTATTATCATATTTCCTTGTTCATGATAATCGTCTATTGTTCATGCTATAATTGTATTAACAGGAAACAGTAATACATGTGGGAACAAATACATCACAATGTGTCCCTAGCAAGCCTCTAGTTGGCTAGCTCATTGATCAATAGATGATCTAGGTTTCGTGATCATGGACATTGGATGTCATTGATAACGGGATCACATCATTAGGAGAATGATGTGATGGACAAGACCCAATCCTAAGCATAGCACTAGATCGTGTTGTTCGTATGCTAAAGCTTTTCTAATGTCAAGTGTCTTTTCCTTCGACCGTGAGATTGTGCAACTCCCGGATATCGTAGGAGTGCTTTTGGTGTATCAAACGTCATAACGTAACTGGGTGACTATAAAGGTGCACTACGGGTATCTCCGAAAGTATCTGTTGGGTTGGCACGAATCAAGATCGGGATTTGTCACTCCGTGTGACAGAGAGGTATCTATGGGCCCACTCGGTAGAACATCATCATAATGAGCTCAGTGTGACTAAGGAGTTAGTCACGGGATGATGTGCTATGGAACAAGTAAAGAGACTTACCGGTAACAAGATTGAACAAGGTATAGGGATACCGACGATCGAATCTCGGGCAAGTTCTATACTGTTGGGGATATTATCTGCTGTGTGACCCACCCTAGCTAGGCCGGGTCACCAAGCGGGCGACTCATCCTTTGGCGATTCAAGATTTGGCCCTGTAGGCCCAGGAGCTGGATGGCGGTTCAAGATCCTCGTGGAGAATCAATCATCAGGGAGTTATCCAGTTTTGGAAAGCACGACGACTTAGAGATAGAAAGAATCATGACTTGTATGATGGCAAGGACTCTTGTAAACCCTAAGGGCTCGACCTGTATATAAAGGCAAGTCCCAGGAAAGGAGAAAAGAGGTTAGAAATCATCGAGAGCTAGGTCAGGCGAGTTACGCCCTCCTTGTAATCGAAATATCATCAATACAACACAAAGCAGGACGTAGGCTTTTACCTCCTCACGAGGGGCCGAACCTGGGTAAATCTCTGTCCCGCTCCTGTTCAACCCCTTTGAGTCGCCACCAAGGTGCGATGGCTCCAACACTAAGTCCTTTCACGAGGACATCTGCCGTGACAAAACCACGACAGTTGGCGCCCACCGTGGGGCCTATGCACGGTGGAGTTGAGTTCTCAAAGGGAGCCCTACCAGGGTCAGGGAGCTACACGGCTAGGCTCATGACCCGGAGCCGCCGCGGGAAGTACTACATCGACAACTCGTTGTGGGGGCCCGAGGCCGATTCAATCGAATCCGGCTACAAAGTCCCCTTCGGCAAGGTCAACATCTTCATCGGCATGGTTGGAGCACCCATGCCTGAGCCGGACACCTCCACCGACATCATCGAGCCGGCCAGGTATATCCGCCCCGTTGCAATGCCAAACCTGACACGCCCGGTCTTCGTTGGCTTCACACAGGACTCTGATGAACCAGAGCGATCGGCGACTGAGGAGACCACACCGATCGACACGGACGACGAGTCATCCATGGGCGACACAGATTCAATTCAGTCTCTGCACGGGGGCAGCCTGGGGGATCTGTCGCTGGCAATGGATCCGAGGTCCTCGATCGGACCCGCCGTTAGATCGCCGTATACATGGCTGGGGCGACTCTATCCCAGCAAAACACTGCAGGCGACAACGAGGCTGGCGAAACATCCAAGAGCCCAGCTGCGATCTTGGTGGACTTGTCGGCGGAGATAACAAGGATCATGGCGACCCCTATAACAGCGGAAAACCAGGTCACGATAAATGCCGAGTTAGCAAAACTATGAGATGCGATGGCGAAGGCTCGCGAGATGATGAGGCAGAAGCCGCCAGGATTGAGACCCCACAAGCTTAGATCACTGCTGACATAGCCCGCTTGAACACCAAAAACTGACGACTCGAAAGGCATCAGCGCGCGTCCGATGCCGTTCATCAGAGGAGGCACCAGGGACGTTTACCCCCTAATCTGAACCCTACCCGCCTTTTCGACACTCCGCGCACCCCCGGGGCAGGAACAGTTCCAGGAGGAGGGCCCGCTCAGCCACCAAACCCGCCGCTTCAGCCAGCAGTGGATCGTGTTCCCCGTTTCCAGACGCCCGAGGGCCACTTTTCCAACCCCGTGGACAACGTGCTCGCCGCAACTCGCCACTTAGAATACCTTCCGATTTATGTCAATACTCCGGCTGAAATAGAAGCAAGAAACGCCATTGAGATGTTGAAAACGGCAGTGGTTCAAAACACTCAATTCTCGCACAGCCTCGACCGGCTGCACTCCACCCCCAGGCGAGCCGCACCAGAAGACGGCCAGAGGACCAACCTGCCATAACCAGCGGACCGTGACACCTACCTCAGTTTAACCCGCCTGACCATCGGGACCCGCCTGGCCGGGACCACCAGGACATTCAAACCAGCCCAACGCCGCTTATCGGAGGTGGAAGGCAAGTAGGGGTGCCATGCTTGGCCCCCGCCCTTCGCAATGAGCGGATGCCGAAAGATTTTGAAGGACCAAGGAAGGTGCCCAACCACACCCCGGACCTTGAGCCGGCGTCATGGGTTGAGAGTTATGAAATCGTAATGGACATGCTCGATGTAAGTGAAGCGGTCTGTGCCAGGTATTTTACAATGATGCTAGAAGGGACGACGCACACTTGGCTGAAAAACCTGCCACCCAACTCCATCCAGACTTGGGCTGAACTGAAAGAACATTTCGTCAAAAACTTTCGGGGAACTTGCACACGCCCGATGACAATAGTCGACTTACAGCACTGCGTTCAGCGCCCCGATGAGTCGGCCCACCACTGGACGCGACGGGTTGCAGAAATCATCCACTCATCAGATGGCATCACGGCGGCTCAGGCTGTGTTGATCTTGGAGCAAAACTGCCACTATGAGCCCCTGGTGCAGAAGCTGGGGCGACTCAAGCGAAAGGTCGAGGATATGGGCGAATTGATGGACACCCTCACTCGGTACGCTGAAGCGGATGATACTAAAGATCCATGAGAGGACAGTAGCAAAGCCAACTTGCCGAGGAAAGGCGAGTCATCCAAAAATCACACCCGGTTTCAGGGACGCGCCCACCATAATCATGGCGGGAACGGTAAGAGAAGGCATCAGGAAGGGTCCACGGACTTTGTCGCCAACACCAGTGCTAATAATGGCAACCAGTGCCAGAAGAAGAGGGGGTACAGTGGCAAGAAGTCGCGCAACTATAATGAGATACTTAAGGGCCCCTGCCCACACCATGCCATGGCGGATGGACCGGCGACTCACTCTTGGGAAGACTGCTACGTGATGCAGGAATTTCGGGCAGAGGCAATCAAGAAGGGTCAAACCGCTGACCAGGGCCAATGGCAGGAATAGTTCGGTGCGCCTAATCAATGCCAGAACCCGTTCGGCGGCTTTCCTGAACCAGGGGCCCAGGGCGGCTCGCAACCAAGCAGTGGCCAGTATCCAGTGCACAACCAACAGCGGTATAACCTGCCCGGAGTGTTTCAGCAGCCACCCCTATAGAGGGCTCCGCAGGGGCAAGATGATCATGGCGGGTTCTGCAGCAATCCCAAGGAATTAAGCAGCGGGCAATACCATGTGTTCACCACCGGTGCCTGTAAGCGAGACAAGAAGGTGAAGCACCGAACGTATAGTGTATCTGAGCCGGCACTCCCCAGGTACCTCCACTGGTCCGAGAAGACTATCTCGTGGAGTAGGGAGGATCACCCACCCAGAATTGACAACCCCGACGACTTAGCATTGGTCGTGGCCCCCAAGTCGGAGGATATACCCTGTCGAAAGTGCTTATGGATGGCGGCAGCAGCATCAACATATTATATTTCGACACCTTTCGAAGGATGAACCTATTAGAGAAAGACCTAATGCCGTCAACCACAGTATTCCATGGTATCGTCCCAGGTAAGTCGGCATACCCAATTGGGCGGGTCAAACTCACTGTGGCTTTTGGTACAACATCCAATCACAGGAGCAAGTCACTTATATTTGAGGTGGTCAAGCTAAAAAGCCCTTATCATGCGTTGTTTGGGCGGCCGGCTTACACCCGGTTCATGGCTCGCCCCTGTTATGTTTACCTTAAACTCAAGATGCCTGGCCCAAAGGGACCCATCACGGTTGATGGTGACAGGAGGATAGCAAAGGAGTGTGAGGAAGGAGATGCGGCTTACGCAGAAATCGCCTGTGCTGTAGAAGAACTCAAATATCACCAAGCCAATGTTGATCCGGCAGATATGTCGCCCCTCAAGAAGCCAACAACATATGCTAAGCCGCCCCTCAAGTTCAAACCAAGGGATGACACTAAGATGGTGGACTTCGTTCCTGGCGACTCATCCAAGCAATTTACTATCGGGTCGGGTCTGGATCCCAAATAGGAAAGCGCGCTCATCGAATTCATCCGTGAGAATCGGGACATCTTCGCATGGAAACCTTCTGACATGCCTGGTGTACCGAGAGAATTCCTGAGCACCACCTTAATGTTGACCCTAAGGCAAAGCCGATTCAGCAATATCTTCGCAGGTTCAATGAGGAGAGACGCAAGGCGATCGGGGAAGAAGTCGCCTGTCTTTTGGCCGCCGGATTCATCATGGATGTATTCCACCCTAAGTGGTTGGCTAACCCGGTCCTGGTGCTGAAAAAGAACGACACTTTCCACATGTGCATTGACTACACCGACCTCAACAGAGCTTGTCCAAAGGATCCTTTCACCCTTCCCCGCATTGATCAAATCATTGATTCGGTGGCGGGCTGCGAGCGTTTGTCTTTTTTGGACGCCTACTCTGGATATCACCAAATCAAGATGGCTGTGGAAGATCAGGAGAAGACAGCTTTCATAACCCCGTTTGGGGCTTTTTGCTATGTATCCATGTCGTTTGGGCTCAAGAGCGCTGGGGCGACTTACCAGCGTTGCATCCAAAACTGTCTCCGTGGCCAAATCAGACGCAACGTCCACGCTTACGTTGATGACATTGTGGTTAAAACTCATAAGAAGGAGACACTCTTGGAGGATCTGAAGGAAACTTTTGACAATCTGCGGGTGTATCAGATGAAGCTTAATCCCACCAAATGTGTTTTTGGCATTCCTGCAGGAAAGTTGTTGGGTTACTTGGTGTCTGAACGTGGCATTGAGGCCAACCCGGACAAAATCAAAGCAATTACTTCGCTTGGGAAACTAGCAAATATCAATCAAGTTCAACGCATGGCGGTTCGTATCGCGGCTTTAAGTCGCTTTATAAGCTGCCTGGGGGAGAAAGCTATTCCCCTCTATCAGTTGCTTAAGAAAGCTGATCGTTTCATTTGGACGGACGAAGCCAATGAAGCTTTTGAAGCCCTGAAACAGGAGCTGGTTAACCCGCCAGTTTTGGCCGCCCCGACTGAAAAGGACCCGATGCTTCTATACATCACGGCGAACTCCAAGGCGGTGAGCATGGCAGTAGCTGTCGAACGGAAGGAAGAAGGAAAAGAGTATCCGGTGCAACGCCTAGTGTATTTCATCAGCAAGGTGCTAACCCTCTCCAAACAACATTACCCGCACTGGCGGAAGTTGGTTTATGGGGTCTTTATGGCGAGTCGGAAGCTCAAACATTATTTCCAAGAACATCCTATCACGGTGGTTAGCTCCACCCCTCTTGGGGACATCATCCAGAACCGAGAAGCAACGGGACGAATCGCCAAATGGGCGATTGAGCTTGGGCCGCACCACGTGCGGTATACACCTCGCACGACCATCAAGTCCCAGGCATTGGTCGACTTCATCAATGATTGGACCGAGTTGCAGATTCTGGAAGACATGCCTGATCTCACGTACTGGACTATTTATTTTGATGGATCCAGGCAATTGGAAGGCTCGGGGGCTGGCGTGGTGTTGATTTCACCCCAGGGTGACAAGTTCTGTTATGTCCTCTGACACATGTTCCCATGTACCAACAACGCTGCGTAGTATGAAGCCTTGCTTCATGGTTTGCGACTCGCCAAGGAGATGAACCTCACACGCGTCAGATGTCTTGGCGATTCTGATCTGGTGGCTCAACAAGTTTCAGGTACATGGGACTCTCGGGACCCCTTGATGGCGGCTTACAGAAGGGCCGTGTCTGATGTGGCGGGTCATTTCCATGGCTGTCAAGTTGATCATATCGACCGACGACTTAACGAAGCAGCTGATGCCCTCTCACGCCTCGGCTCGCAACGTAAGCCGGTTCCTCCTAATGTTTTTCTGGGCATTTTGCATAATCCTTCCGTGAGGTTGCCCTCAGAAGAGGAGTTGGCGATACCAGATCCTGAGTCCCAGCTGGTGGCGGTTCTCCGTGTTACGCCGGATTGGGCTCTTCCTTATTTGGCATACCTTACACGAGGCGAGTTGCCTTCGGATGAGGTGTTGGCTCGCCAAATCGTCCGTCGGAGCAAGTCCATGGTCATCATCAACGGCGAATTATATAAGCGAAGTACCTCTAGGGTATTTCAAAGATGCGTTTTTTCCGATGAAGGGTGCGTAATTCTGAATGAGATCCATGCCGGAGATTGTGGGCATCATGCCGGGTCACGTTCCCTGGTCTCAAAGGCGTTCCGACATGGATTCTTTTGGATGACGGCTCATGCGGACGCAGAAGAGATAGTTCGTCGATGTGATGGCTGTCAACGTTATGGCCGACAAGCCCATGTGCCGGCTCAAGAGCTGAGGATGATACCTATCACCTGGCCCTTCGCGGTCTGGTGGTTAGATATGGTTGGCCCCTTTAAGATGTCATCCAACAAAAAAACTCATCTGCTGGTGGCGGTTGATAAATTCACCAAGTGGGTCGAAGCAGAACCTGTCGGCAGTTGTGATGCAGAAACGGCCGTCAAATTCTTGAAAAAGTTGATTTTCCGGTTTGGATACCCACACAGTGTTATCACTAATAATGGTACCAACTTATCACAAGGAGCGATGCAGGAGTTTTGCCGCCGTGAGCACATCCGGCTTGATGTATCTGCGGTCGCTCATCCACAATCTAATGGGCAGGCGGAATGGGCAAATCAGGAAGTACTACGAGGAATCAAGCCCCAACTTATGATTCCCCTGGAGGGCACCCTGGGGTGTTGGGTTGAGGAGTTGCCTTCAGTATTATGGAGCATCCGAACCACCTCGAACCGTTCTACGGGTTTTACTCCCTTTTTCCTGGTATACGGAGCATAAGCCGTTCTTCCCAGTGACATTAGGCATGACTCGCCCAGAGTTGCTGCTTATGTGGAACAGGACAACGAGTTGGCACGTCAGGACTCTTTGGATGCTTTGGAGGAAGCACGCGATCTGGCTGCCGCCCGATCAGCTACTTATCAGCAGGACTTGCGGCGTTATCATAGCCGCCGGGTCAAGAGCCGAACTTTTCAGGAGGGCGACTTAGTGCTCCGTTTGATCCAAGATCGCACTAGCATGCATAAGTTGTCACCACCATGGGAAGGACCGTTCGTCGTCAGCAAAAACCTTTGCAACGGTCATACTATCTGGTGGATCTTCGGCCTGATCGGCCAACAACGGAGGCTGAGTCAACTCGCACCTGGAACATAGCCCACTTGCGGCCTTATTACACTTGAGCTATTGGTTCCGTTTTTTCTTTTCTCATCTTTTGAAAAATTGTAAGTCTTTCATTTATATAAAGCAATAAAGTTGATGCCCACGAATTCTGGGTCTTTCCTGCCACTTCATCTTATTGAAAGCATGGATCTTTATTGCTCTTCGACAAGTCGCCCAAGCATGTACGCTATCCATACCAAAGAGCATAAGTCGCCATGCTGCACTTATTACAACACTGGGTATCGATAAGCCAAAGAGGATCAAGTCGTTGCAAGCGCGTGATTCAAACATGGGCGCCTTATATGATTTTGGGGATTAGGCCGGCTTACTTGGGGGCTATCAGCTCCCAAATCGTTTTGTGGTAAGAGCATATACGCTTCTACAATCCTATGACCGGTCTTTCCCCTAATCATAGGTCATTTGGGGGCTTTCTCTCAGTGAGATCAGCCTTACTACCCATTTGGCTAGCGAAAAATTACCGCATTACAAATGGTTATACTGGACTGTGTGTTGGCCGAATCGCCATATGGATCCATGAACTCTTGGCGAGTTAATCCTCTCTATGGACCCTGGACTCGCCTTGGTTAAAACATGCATGGTACCGGCTAGCGCCCCACATGGAGAATAGAGAAACCATTGGTTCAATGAACCTGCTTCACTGAAGCTTGACTCGTGCCTGATCAGCCGGTCTAAATACTTGAGCTTTTTTACACAAAAAAGTCTCCCTCGGGTAGCACTTGAGTTTATCTAACTCGTCCTATCCTGCCGCGACTTGAACGAGCCGATGAAATTCTTACTTTCACCTTCCTGGCACTGCCACAAGGTTTCACAAATTTTTACAATTCGTCGGATCTTTTTTAAACCTGGCTCTTCTGCATATAATTCGCCAGAACATCTTGAGTCAGTTATCATTTATTATCATCCATTACTCACTGAGGTGGTTTGATGTATGTTTTTAGCCCAACAGGTTGATGGTAAAAATCTCTACTGACATGGCGGGTCAAGCATCATAAGGCGCCCCGAGGGCGATACAAGGTTTTTTCAATATCGCAGCAAGGAATTGTTTTCTACACTAACCTATTACATGGCTCGGATGGCCGATTCAGTAAAGATCTATTCTTCTCGTGCCTCCGGGTCAGCTTGCCCTGAGCTCTGGCCGACTTCAAGTTGTAAGTCGCCCAACACCCAATTACATATGGATAGAGCGGAAAATTCGTCTTCATCATTCAAGAATGCCGAGAGGTCCGCCTCCAAATCAAAAGGGTTTCTGGGCCGAGGAGGAGTCAAGCTGGTTGTCACAAAGGTTGGCGGGTTTACTTTCTTGTTCTTCTCATCATAAGCAGCTTGGTATTTTGACAAGTCCAAGCTTGGTGCTAGCTGAGTCGCCGCCAAGCGCGATTCCCTAACGACACGCTGATAATCATCTTGAGTAAATTCTGGCTCGTCGTCCTTAAGCTGTGGGAAGCCGGCTGCTACTTCTTCGGGTTTCAGTTCTGGAGCATACGCCAAACACCGACTTCAGCACCCCTTTCTGGGCGGCCGATCGGGTTAGCTCACCTATATGAGGCGGAAGGGTAGATAAGCAACCAAGCATCTTTTTGATTGATGTGATTGGTTCCTTGGCGCCCATCACTGCTTCCATGGTCAGCACACTCCCAGTATACAGCTGCTCAGTCAATGTGTAAATCGCCTTTAGCCTCAAGATGCAGTCGTCCTGAAGGTTGGCGGCTCTCGGGCCTGCATAAGGGACGATAATGGTCAGTGTTTTTTTCACACTAATTTTTTCTCTTGCAAAGTACAAAATCAGGGATTTCCTTCTTTCCAAAGATGGCCTGTGTCATGTTGGAGATATGTTTCTTTAAGCCGGACAGCTCTTGTTGCACGGCTTCTAGCTTTGCTTCAGCCATTTCCGCTTGCTTTAGCGTGGCGGCCTGGTCAGCTTGGGATTTCTTGTTGGCGGTTTTCAACTTTTCCATATCAGCTAAAATCAGCTGGTATTTTTCCTCTGCTTTAGCCCGTGCATCTTGCTGGTCGGCCAAACTTTTCTTTAAGTTGCCCAATGTCGACTCAGCTTGGGCCAGTGATTCCTGTCAACATATTATCAAGGGACAAGTCTCAGAATTATTGCAAGCAACACCCCTGACACTTGGGGGCTAATGTATAATTTTTTAGACAAAATTATACCAATCAAGACCCGACTCATCTTTCAAAAGATGACCCGGTCCTTGGGGGTTACAGGTCAAAAGGTTTTTCTACAATCAAGACCCGGCTCATCTTTCAAAAGATGACCCGGCCCTTGGGGGTTACAGGTTGAAAGGTTTTTCTACAATCAAGACCCGGCTCATATTTCAAAAGATGACCCGACCCTTGGGGGTTACAGGTCAAAAGTTTTTTCTACAATCAAGACCCGGCTCATCTTTCAAAAGATGACCCGGCCCTTGGGGGTTACAGGTTGAAAGTTTTTCTCTACAAATCAAGACCCGACTCATCTTTCAAAAGATGACCCGGCCCTTGGGGGCTAATGAGAAGGGTATGCATTAAGGCGTACCTCATGTTTATTCTTCATTATATGGAGCAGACTCTTCTCCACTTCATAACTTGTTTCCAGGCGACTTGCGAAGCCGGAGCAGAGCTCTTTAAACTCAAGATTTTCATATTGAGAGAGTTTTGCCTTGGAAATTTCATGTCCAGTAGAAGGATCGGACCATGTTGATACATGCTTCGATAAGACTGCTGAAGCCGGCTTAGAAAAGCTAGTACCAGTAATGATTACAACGTCAGGATCTTTAGTCGCCTTCAACGGATTTGGCGGGTTGGGCGTTTCGATGTCTTCCTTGGAAGAACTTGGAAGGCCAACCTGATCATCAGGTATATCTTTCGCCGGGTCAGCACGAGCCGGTGCTGGTATTTCTTTAAGTTCTGGAGCCGGGGTGGAAGTTGAGCCGCCAGTCTTTCTCTTCTTCGCTTGTGCTCTAAAGGAAAAGAGGGTCATGCTTAAAAGCAAGCATCATCAGTATCAGGAAAAACATAAGTATTATAAAGAACTTATCCTGGTACGCGAACCATTGGCGGAAGGGCTGACATCACTGAGTCGCCTGATGAAGGGGGAGAAGTCTGCAAAGAGTAATATCTGAAAATATGAGCGGGTTACAAGTATGATCCAAAAGAAAATGAAGGTGGACATCGATAAAGGATACCTCATGCTGCCGTTTCTTAGTGGGAGTCTTCACTGGTAACATGGACACTAAATCTCCTGAGTGGCTCCGAGTCTTTCGATAGGAAGCGTGTTGCGATTTCTTCAAGAGAAAATTAGGATCCAGACAAGCATTCGGGTGAGACATGGGAACTTTCCCACAAACCCGCCTGGCCGGCTTAGGCGGAGGAGAAGGTGAGTCGGAAGAAATAGAAATTACCTCTACGCCGTCATCTTGGCTTTCGTTATCATCATTCTATACATAAGAGATGCAGAGATATAAGCACAAATTATAGCAACGGATGTCAAGACAAAGAAGATAGAATTTTACCTCTGAAGACACGTCGTCGATTTGGGATTCGTCCACATCGGACGATTCGGTGATGGCGGCTTTGCTTGTACCCTTGGTTTTCTTTTTTGGAGGCGGCCTGGCTTGCTTTAGGGCCATCTTCTTCGGCCTCTTGGACCAGAATCGGTCGCCTTTCTGAAGTGGAATTTTTATTATGCAAATCAGAATCCAAGTAAGTCGGAAAGAATGAACCAAAGGTGGGTTAAATTATTTACCTTAGGAG
The DNA here is from genome assembly GCF_904849725.1 of Hordeum vulgare subsp. vulgare. Lineage (NCBI taxonomy): Eukaryota > Viridiplantae > Streptophyta > Magnoliopsida > Poales > Poaceae > Hordeum > Hordeum vulgare. The sequence goes on along the minus strand of NC_058524.1, from coordinate 88,294,217 downwards.
CCGGGTTAATCTTGCAGAATGGCTTAAGCCCTATTTGGCTACACTTGGCCATGGGCTCGCCGGTTAACTTCTTGATAATGGTCACAATATCATCCTCTGTGAGTGCTGTGCGGAAGTAGCATTGGGGGTGGTCTAAAGTGCCATCAAACTCACACATCAAGCCGTCTTGGCGACTCAAGGGAAGGATGCGCCATTCCACCCAGTAGCGGATCAGATCAACCCCAGAGAGACCATTGTTCATTAGAGATCGTAACTCGGATAGCACTGGAATAAAATTTGACTCCTCTTCTTCGGTGAGCTTGTCTGGAAGTTTAAATTTTGTAGGTAGGCATTCCTTCCTATAGCCGAGGAGTTTGTTTTCACCCGGAGGAGAAGTTTCCTGGCAATAAAACCAAGACTCGCCCCAGCCTTTGGGATGGCTTGGCATGGCGAGTGATGGGAATGAGCTGTCCCTGCGATGTTGAACGTTGACACCTCCAAGTTCTAAGCTAGGGCCATTGGCAAACTCAGTCTGGCGATTCAAATGAAAGAAGTACCAGAACAAAGGGACTGAAGGTTCCATCCGCCAATAGGCTTCACAGAATACTTGGAACTGACATATGTTGCTAATCGAGTTGGGGCCCAGGTCTTGGAGGCAGATGTTCATGAAGGCCATAGCATCTCTGAGGAATTTTGACCCTGGCGGCTTAAATCCCCGTTCGAGGTGCTCAGCAAAAACAACCATCTCCCCTTCCTTCGGGTTGGGGATTTCTTCGCCTAACCCGGATCGCCATCCGATAACTTCTTTCGGGTCAAGATTCCCCGTCTTCATGCAGTCGTTGAGGAAAGCGTCGTCAACTTTGGTCGGGAGCCAATCGGCCTTGAAAACGGTACCCATAGCTACAGAGGAAAAGGTCACGGATAAATTAACTCGCTGAACGCTTGCTGAGTGGCCAAGATGATCTATTAATTCGCCGAACATTGGTCAAGTGACTAAGGGAATCTGTTGACTCGCCAATAAGGGACCAGGTCTGGACACAAGGGCGACTTAGGAATTTCCTATTGTTTAGGGGAGACAACTCAGAGCCTCAGAGATGTTCATTAAAATGGTAAAGTGCGGATCTATAAACAGGTTTTTACACGGCAGGCAGTAAAATATAGATCTACGAGCGGGTAAAAATGGATAGAAAAGAGCCTGGATAAGGTGAAACAGCCTATGGCTAGGGTAAAAACAGTGAGGTTGATTTGACAGAAGCCTTTCTTAGTTCCTTGACAGGAGCTAATCGATTGAGAATATGGTCGATATTACCGCGCCTATCACTACTGCGAATCAATCAACATATATGGAGGTATTCGAGGTGCTCTAAGGAACCGGCGGACAATAAACACCGAAGAGCTAAGATCTGTTTCTAATGGCGAAGGGCTGACCTGATGATGGCGTCCGGAGGCGACCGAGAGGGATCTTCAGCGAGTGCTGCGTCCTTGGTCAGCTTGGAGACGCGTCGAACGCGGTGGCCGGAGATGGAGTTTCCTCGGGCGGTGATGGAGTTCTTGGTGCGGTTGCAAGGAAGAAGAGGCCAACGAAATGGGTAGGCGGAAATGTTCTCTGCCCCTTTTCCCGAGCCTATTTATTGGGTCGGGCGCTGGAATCGAGGCGTCTCGCGCGGGAACTGAAGACATGATAAAGATTCACCATAATAGCGCCAAGATTTTTGGGATATCTGTGCCGAAAGATCCTTTGGGGATTGCGTCATCATTTTTTCGGAGATCAAAGGGATAAGATGATGTCATCAAGAAACGATTCAGCGATTTGGATATTTCTGCGAAGGGTGGCGGTTTAGACGTATGATATATAAAAAAAAGAGCAGAATGAGTCGCTCTTGCCTAGGTAAGAGTATTGGCGTGAACAGGTTCAAGTCAATCTGGGGCCTATTGTTGGGGATATTATCTGTTGTGTGACCCGCCCTAGCTGGGACGGGTCACCAAGCGGGCGACTCATTGTTTGGCGATTCAAGATTTGGCCCTGTAGGCCTAGGAGCTGGATGGCGGTTCAAGATCCTCGTGGAGAATCAATCATCGGGGAGTTATCCAGTTTTGGAAAGCACGACGGCTTAGAGATAGAAAGAATCATGACTTGTATGATGGCAAGGACTCTTGTAAACCCTAAGGGCTTGACCTGTATATAAAGGCGAGTCCCAGGGAAGGAGAAAAGAGGTTAGAAATCATCGAGAGCTAGGTCAGGCGAGTTATGCCCTCCTTGTAATCGAAATATCATCAATACAACACAAAGCAGGACGTAGGCTTTTACCTCCTCACGAGGGGCCGAACCTGGGTAAATCTCTGTCCGGCTCCCGTTCAACGCCTTTGAGTCGCCACCAAGGTGCGATGGCTCCAACACTAAGTCCTTTCACGAGGACATCTGCCGTGACAAAACCACGAAATATACCGACAGACAAAGGGAATTGTATACGGGGTCTATTGAATCCTTGACATCATGGTTCATCCGATTTGATCATCGTGGAACATGTGGGAGCCACCATGGGTATCCAGACCCCGCTGATGGTTATTGGCCGGACAGGTGTCTCGGTCATGTTTGCATGCCTCCCGAACCCGTAAGGTCTACACACTTAAGGTTCGATGACGTTAGGGTTATAGGGAATTGTTATACGAGGTTACCGAAGGTTGTTTAGAGTCCGAGATGAGATCCCGGACGTCACGAGGAGCTCCGGAATGGTCCGGAGGTAAAGATTGATATATAGTATGGATGTGTTTGGACGCCGAAAATGTTTCGGGCACCACCGACAGTGTGCCGGGACCACCGGAAGGGTTCTGGAAGCCCACCGGGAGGGGCCACCAGCCCCGGGAGGCGACATGGGCCAAGTGTGAGAGGGAACCGGCCCCTGGGTTGGCTGATGAGCCCCTCACACCCAACCCAAGGCGCCAAGAGAGGGAAGGGGGGGGGACCCTAAGTGAGGTGGGCATTAGGCCCACCAAGGGGTGCGCCACCCCTCCTCCCCTCCTTGCCGCCGCCCTGGCCCCCCATCTAGGGCTGCCGCACCCCTTAGGGGTGGGAACCTGTCGGTGAATACTCACAACATATGCCATAGGTAGGCTAAAGTCGGTGAGAACCGAAGGGGCAAAGGAGGACGCTGGGAACGAGGTTGGTACAAGCATGGAACACACGATGTACCCAGGGTCAAGGCTCTCCGTAGAGATAAGACCCCTAGTCCTGATGGAGTGTTTGATGTATATGGATGGATTACAAGGTTGCTCCTGGAGCTTTGTTGGGAGGAGGAAGAGGGGAGATGCCGGCTCGTCTCTTCCTCCCTCTATGTGGTTGGTGGATGTGAAGTGTTGTTCGACCGACCCCCTGTATGGAGGGTGACCGGGGGGTTTCATAGATGAACCCGCCGGCCTACAATATGGATAAATGGTACAAGAGTGCGACCTGGCTGGCAGCCTCGCCGGCTGACCAGGGGCCCACGAGGGTCTTGTCTTGTCGCTTGAGGGGCCCGCCAGCTGCATGGTCTCGTTTGGCCATGGGACCCACTGGCTGGCCAATGAAGCTCTCGCGTAAGGTTGACGCCGAGCACGCGTTGTACGTCGAGCGTCGTCCAGCGAGATTCGTCATGGGCAGATAGTACGACCGCCTCCACTGTTCTCCATGCCGAGTGCAGTAATGGAGTGGGAGTGTGACGGTCCGACACTATGCTAGGTGATGGATCAGAGTCGGGGTAGGTCAGCGGCGTGGCCGCCGACGCTCTTACCTGCCGGACACTTTGATCCAGTACCTTTGCTGACGCGTAGCCACCTTTAACCGTAAGGTCTCGTCCTGACCTACGATCTGATGTGACTTGAGACCCCTGGCCGGCTAGCCTTCTTGGCTAGCCGGCTTGGGCACAGCCGCCTTGTTCCTAGCCGGCTGGCTTGGCCAAGACGGTTAGGAAGAGGTAGCCGTCTCGCTTCTAGCCGACAGGGGTTGCCTTACCGTCCATAGAGTTGGCCGCCTCGTCCTCCAGCCGACAGGCGCAGCCTAGCCAGCCAGAAGACTTGGGCCTTGGGAAACTGTATTTGGTCATATCCTTTGGGCAGGAAATGAAGAAGCAGGCTTGATGAGCCTACCCCAGGGTTATCCCCCCGACAGTAGTCCCTGAAGCTGGAGAGGCCCGCCGTCTGCGGACGGGCGGCCTCACTGGCTTGATATTTTGTCTTGGTATTTCTGCCGTCATCCGCGACAGGGGATGCCGGCTCCGAAACCGGCTGGCTTCGAAGCGACGCCTCGGCTTCGTCGTAGGTCGCTCAGAATGCGCCACGTGCCAGGCCCCGCCTGTTGTAATGATGGTGATTAATGGTGACAGGACCGGGCCTGGGCCCTGGGTCCCGCCACGACGCCCCCTCGGCCTCCGCATGAGAGATCCTCTGCGGATTTACTCCGCGATGGTTGGGCTTAGGGAAGCACTACCGTCCGTAATACACGGGGTTAGTGGGGTTCCGCGCGCACCGGATCCCCTCCCCACGATGCTTCGTGGGGTTTAAATGGGATGCGGGAGTTTCGAGGAGGCCATTCACCCCCATTCTTGCCCCGCATCGACGCTCTCTTCCTCCCTGAGCTCAGAGAGAAAGAGCCCGTCCTCTTCGTCTTCATCGCCTTCGTCGCCGCTGAGCCACCAGCCCTTTCGAGCTCTAGCCACCCGCAGCCATGGCCGTCGGCTCCACTTCGAAGAAGTCCTCGTCGCAGAAGTCCTCGTTGCAGGGAGCCTGGCTGGGCAGTGAGATCTGCGAAGGCCATATCGAGGCGCTCCGCCATCACCGGCTGCTGCCCCCAGCCTCCCAGGTGCTGGTACGAATCCCAGGCGCCGAGACCGCTCCCACACCTACCGCGGGAGAGGTCATTGTCTTCAACGAGCACTTCTACCGGGGCTTCGGGCTCCCGGCGTGCGCCTTCTTCTCTGAGTGGCTCCACTTCTTCGGCCTGCAGCCGCATCACTTGGCGCCGAACGCCATATTGCAGCTGTCGGCCTTCGTGGTCTTGTGCGAGGGCTTCCTAGGGATCGAGCCCCGCGTCGATCTCTGGCGCAACTTGTTCTTCTTCAAGCAGCAGTCCATCGCGATGGAGAAGGCTGAGGTAGAAAAGCTTGCACGACCGTGCCCGATGACACCGTGCGGAGCTGCACTCGTGCATCATCGCTCGAAGTCTGGCTTCCCCCAGCTACCGCTGTAGGAGTCCATCAAGCAATGGCAGAGGGGCTTCTTCTACGTGAAGAACGCCGACCTTGCCCAGGACGCCCTCAACATGCCCCCATTCAACATCGATCCGCCGACGAAGTTGAACTTTTCGGCGAAGACCCCCAAGCCGATTCCCGAGGTGGCTCAGATCGGCGCCTACCTCGAGATTCTGGAGAAGGGCGGCCTCCTTGGCCGCGACCTGCTCACCACAATGGTGACCCGTAGGATCCTGCTGCTGCAGAGGCGGCCACATCTGGTCTGCCAGATGAGCGGTCGGCATGACCCCTATAGGACGTCTACCAAGAGGTTCATGATACGTCTCCGTCGTATCTACTTTTCCGAACTCTTTTGCCCTTGTTTTGGACTCTAATTTGCATGATTTGAATGGAACTAACCCGGACTAACGCTGTTTTCAGCAGAATTGCCATGGTGTTGTTTTTGTGCAGAAATGAAAATTCTCTAAACGTCCTGAAAATGTACGGAGATTTTTTCTGGAACAAAAGAAAAATACCTGCGCAAAGATCCACCGGAGGGGGCGTGCCAGTGGGCCACAAGCCCACAGGCCGCGGCCACCCCCTATGGTCGTGCCATGCAGGCTTGTGGGGCCCACGTGGCACCACCGCCCCCAATCTCAGCTCTATATCTTCCGTTTCGCTTGGAAAAAAAATCAGAGAAAAGGTTTCATCGCGTTTTGCGATACGGAGGCGCCGCCACATCCCGTTCTTCATCTGGAGGGCAGATCTGGAGTCCGTTTTGGGCTCCGGAGAGGGGGAATCATCGCCATCGTCATCATGAACCTTTCTCCATCGACAATTCCATGATGCTCTTCATCGTTCATGAGTAATCTCATCATAGGCTTGCTGGACGGTGATGAGTTGGATGAGATCTATCATGTAATCGAGTTAGTTCTTGACGGGGATTGATCCCTAGTATCCACTATGTTCTAGATTGATGTTGCTACTACTTGGTTATGCTTAATGCTTGTCACTAGGGCCCGAGTGCCATGATTTCAGATCTGAACCTATTATGTTGTCACCAATATATGTGTGTTTTAGATCCTATCTTGCAAGTTGTAGTCACCTACTATGTGTTATGACCCGGCAACCCCGGAGTGACAATAGTCGGAACCACTCCCGGAGATGACCATTGTATGAGGAGTTCATGTATTCACCGCGTGTTAATGCGTTGGTCCGGTTGTTTATTAAAAGGAGAACCTTAATATCCCGTAGTTTCCATTAGGACCCCTCTGCCACGGGAGGGATGGACAATAGATGTCATGCAAGTTCTTTTCCCTAAGCACGTATGACTACATACGGAATACATGCCTACATTAGATTGACGAACGGGAGCTAGCCACATATATCTCAGTGTTATAGCTGTTACATGATGAATCACATCCGTCACACTCATCCATCACCGATCCCCTGCCTACGAGTCTTTTACTACTGGTCCTCTCTACGTTACTTTGCCTAGGCTTGTCCCTTGCTACAAAAGGGATTGGGCCACTTTGCTGCTGCTGTCAGTACTGTTGTTACTTGTTACTTTGCTGCTGCTGCTACTACTGTTCCTTACTACTCCGCTGTTACTTGCTGCAAGAATTTGTTGGTGCCGTTGCCGAGGCTAGGTAAGCGGTACTAACATCCCGTCAACCAAGGCTTTTTTTTTCTGGCACTGTTGCTATCATACTACCTTGCTACTGATACTTTGCTTGCAGATACTAATCTTTCAGGTGTGGTTGAATCTGACACATTCAACTGCTAATACTTGAGAATATTCTTTCGCTTCCCGTCGTGCGAACCAACAAATTTGGGTTGAATACTCTACCCTCGAAAACTGTTGCGATCCCATACGCTTGTGGGACATCAGTTCACCCCCAGCATGGTGGCGCGAAGGGTGAACCTGATTTCCACCACCCGCATGGATGACAGCGGGAACTGGTCGTGGGGGATGACCCCCTTCAACAGGTCCCGTCCGCCTCCGGTGGTAAGTGTTCTCTTTGTTCTTTGTTGTTTCTCTTGCGACTGGCCGTCTCACTGAGCCGGCTGTCGAATCCTTTTTCGTAGATGGTCAAGAGGCTGCAGGCATCCCTCAGTCCGCCCGCTCCCGACATGGCCGCGTCCGACGCCTCGGAGATCGAGGACTAGGGCGTGATCGAGTCCCGCTCGGATTCCTCCGCAGGCTCGGAGAACGCGCTGGAGTCGGAAGGGACAGAGCCGTCTGGTGAGTACCCGCGGCCCTCCGTCGTAGACTGGACGGATGATGACGAGACTTCCTCATTCCTATCTGATGCAGCCTTCGAGGAAGACTTCGACGGGGTGGAGGAGGTTACCAGCCCGCCGCTGACGCGCGGTCGGTGTCAAAGGGCCGGGGCAACCTTCGCTGACGAGGCGACCGGGAAGAAGGGCAAGGGTGCCACAGCTTCGAGGCCGGCTCCTAAGCGTCCGGCGCCGGGTCCTCCAGCCAGAGCACGGGCAGGCGGTGCCAAAAGCGCCGTGGTGCCGGCAGAAGGCAGGTGCCCATGGTCGGAGTGTAAGATTTCCTCCCCCTTTTCTTCATTTGTCTGGTGTAAAGATTTGTTCCTTAAGAACGTCACCCGGCAGGGAGGTGGAGGAAGTGGAGGAAGACACTACCTCCGCAGCCGAGCGGGCCGGCTGGGCAGCAGCTGATGCTGCCCAAAGGGAGCTTGAGGAGCAGTCCAAGCACTGGTGGGACACGGCCACGGGGAAGACGGCCGAGGGCCAGTCTCGCCCCAGCTGGATCGAGAAGCCGGTGGAGAAGTGTACGAAGGCTAGACATGACCCCTCCGCGCATGCTCGTGCGGAGGAGCCAGCTAGCGAGGCAGCCCCAAGGCACGCCCCGAGGGCTGAGGGGGCCCAGCCCTCCGAGCCGGACGCTTCTGCAGCGGTGGACCTGGAGACGATCCCTGACTCCCCCAGGGCCGAGGCGGCGCCTGACGCGCAGGAACTGATCCTGGACGCGCCAGACGCGACCCCTGATGCGCCAGGGGTGACCATGGATGTGCCGGATGCGTCCCATCCACCTCCCGTCGAGGAGTCCGCGCCGACCGGGACATCAGTGGAGCCGGCCGCCATGCCGACACCTGGAGCCGGCGCCATCGTCGTCCCCCACCACGGTCCAGCTGCGCCGGGAGCTGGTGGCCGGGTCCGGAGCCGGCCCATGAATTCGTGGCGGGAGGCCAATTCGGCGCACGGATGACTGCCCGTCGGCACTACGCTCACCGGTGTCCCGGAGCCGGTGTCGTTATTTTCCAGCAGCCGGTCCAAGGTGGAGCAGTCGGCCCGCATGGCGGCCAGCGACTTGGAGCGTCTGGAGGCCCGCACCAGGGTAAGTGCCTCATCTTGGTCTTGAATTTTTTCCTCTTGCTTCAGTGGGGCCGCGCGAGTGCACCCACTGGGTGTAGCCCCCGAGAATCGGGCCGGCCGATCATCGCCGGGCCGAATCTCTTTGAGCCTCTTTTCTTGTTTTGCTTCTTTAGTGGGGGCGCGCTAGCGCACCCACTGGGTGTAGCCCCCGAGAATCGGGCTGGTTATGACTTAACCAGGCCGAGTCTTACTCCTGCTTCTTCTTTGCTTTTTGCAGGATATTTATGATGCCCAGGTGCAGGCTTACAACAAGGTGCGCGCTCAGCACCAGGCGACCGATGGCCAGGTTGTCGGGCTCCAAGCTCGGCTGGGTGAAGTCGTCGTGGAGCGGGACGCTCTGCGAGACGCTGGCGACCGGCTCTAGGAGCAACTGGCTCTTCTCCAGACGGAGAAGAAGGAGCTCGAGGCAGCCAGCCGGGTCGAGCTGGAGCTGCTGCATGGTATGCTGCAGGAGAAGGATGCCTCCCATTCTGCCGACGTGGAACGCCTCGCGTCGGTTCATCTCGAGGAGATGAAGCTCAAGGACGCCGCCTTGAGGGAGAAGGAGGAGGCCCTTGTCCAGAAGAAAACGCAGCTGGTCAAGGCCCTGGAATCTGCGGTGACTCTCCAGTAGGAAGTTGCCCACCTTACTCAAGCGAGCAAGGTGCGGGAGCTCAAGGTCGTGGAGAGCGCCCATGAGACCGATGGCGCCTTCCATCATGGGTCTTTCTTTTTTGTTTTGTCTTGAGCTTTCTTGGCCGTCTCCTCTTCTGACTCGTTTTTGCACCCCTTTTCCTGTCTCAGTCCTCTTCCCTGAGACCCAGGGCGCAGCCGACACGGCCATCGAGGTGAGCCGTGAGGAGCGCCGCGCGGCTGGGCAGAAGGTAGATGCTACCTCCGGCTGGAGCGTGGAGGAGATCGGAGTGGGCCTCAGGGCCCTCTTGCGCACCTTGGGCGAGTCTGTGGCTCGGCTCCAGGTCGCAGGTTCGTCGATGGTGGTGGCCCTGTGGCCGGATGGCGTGGAGCCGGCGTCGATGAGCTGGCTCGCCCGCTGGCTTGCAGCTGGCGGGGATCGCCTTGACGCCTGGCGCGCCTCGGCCGCGCGTGCTGGAGGCTACATGGCCCTGCGCTTGGCCAAGTCCTGGTATCGAAACCTGGACTTGGGCAAGCTCGTCGCTCAGCGTAACGGCTCAGAGGCGGAGCTGCAGGCCATGGAGGAGGCGCTGCGCGTGAGGGCCAACAACATCGCCGAGTACGCCGCTTGGGACATTCTTAACTTGGAGCGGGGTGAAGGCGGCAATGTGATCCCTGAAGATCTACACGGCCTTCAGCCCTATGACCCCGATGGCAGCTCCGACTAGACGACCCACGACGTGGATAATGCTGCCGCCTCCAGCGGTGCGGCATACACCGACTCTGGTGCGGTCGGAGCCGGGAGCCCTCGCGGAGGAGACTGCGCAACCGCCTCGGGAGCGGCCGGGGATGGTGAAGCCACCACTTCAGGAGCAGTAGCTGGGGCGAACTATGAGGCCGCAGCCGCGTAGCCGGTGTCCTGTTTTCGTTGTCTGCAATTTTCTTGTCAGTCTAATAGTTCCACTCACTAGGGGGTGTAATGAACCTCGGCCGTGGGCCAATGCATTTTGAATGTATATATTCAGCATTATATTCGTATCGCCATGCGTGTTGTTTTATATCTTTATCTTTTGATTCCTGGTTGACTTCTTTTTCTCCAACCCCTGTATTCTCAAGTTTCCACCCGCCAGCCCAACAGCCGGGAGCCGGTCTGTGACTGGGTCGAGGTTTCTGGCCTTAGAACACAAGACTTAGATTTTTCGAAGCCATCAAGACTTAAAGATTCAGACATAAATCAGCAGAGGCCGACCTGAATGAGATCGTAAAATAGATCAAGCCAACCCGAGCCGGCAACCTTTTTGTAGTCGAACTTTACATGCATCCGGCCTTACCTGGCGTCGCCTTGCTAGCCGGACGGCCAGAGCCGGTCTGCAAGCTGTTACGAGGTGACCATGGATCGGTCCGGCTTACACTATGTGTTCTTCTACATCATAAGGAAGGCGTTCGGGCGGCTAGCGAGCCCCCGAGCTTATTAGCGCCAGCAAGGGGCTTCGCAGAGTGAGCACTCTAGATATGAATTTTAAAAAGAAGCATGAGGCATGCTCTTTTCATTGTATTCATTGAGAATCCCTGAAGAGGGAGAAAGATACATTTGTGCATGCTCTTTCCATGTTTGGTACTTGCCTTCTAGCAGTAGAACAGGCGAAGCAACGCCGCGTTCCATGGACGTTCCGTCTCCTGGCCGGAGCCGTCCCTCTTGCGCTTCCTTGGCTTTTGGGCATCGATCAAGTAGTATGCGTTGTTGTGCAATGCCCTACTGATGATGAAGGGTCCCTCCCATGGGGATGAGAGCTTGTGATGGCCGGCAATGCGCTGGATTCTTCTGAGGACCAAGTCTCCCTCCCTGAAAGAGAGAGGCTTGATCTTTTTGGTGTGTTAGTATCTCAGCTTCTGTTGATAGATGGACATCCGACTCAAGGCCAAGTCCCTTGCTTCTTCGAGGATATCCACACCATCTTCTCTTGCCTCCTTCACCTCCGTTTCCGTGTATAGGGTGACCCAAGGCGAGTCGAACTCGATATCCATAGGAATAATAGCCTCGGCCCCGTATACGAGGAAGAACAGAGTGAAGCCGGTCGACCGGTTGGGCGTGGTGCGGAGGCTCCATAGTACAGCCGACAATTCTTCGATCCAGCAGCCGGCCGACCTGACAAGTGATGCCACCAGTCTTGGCTTGATGCCGGCCAGGATTAGGCCGTTGGCCCTCTCCGCCTGGCCATTCGACTGGGGATGTGCCATTGATGCCAAGTCGATCCGGATGCCTACCTTGGAGCAGTAGAGCGCCAGAGCGCCTTTGGCAAAGTTGGTGCCGTTGTCGGTGATGATGCTATGGAGGACGCCATATCGAACAGAGATGTCTGTGATGAACTTGACAGCCGTGGGGCCATCAAGCTTCTTGATAGGTCTGGCCTCGATCCACTTGGTGAATTTGTCGACGGCTACCAAGAGATGGGTCATGCCACACGAGCCGTCTTGAAGGGCCCTACCATGTCCAGTCCCCAGACGGCGAACGACCATGACAGGGGGATGGTTTTGAGGGCCGAAGGCGGCATGTGGCTCTTTGCGCTGAAGAACTGGCAGCCTTCGCATTTGTCGACCAGATCCACGGCCTCCTCGAGGGCCGTGGGCCAGTAGAATCTGTGGCAGAACGCCTTGGCCACCAGGGTTCTAGAGGCGGCATGATGCCCGCACTCCCCCTGGTGATTGTCTTTGAGGATCTCCTGTCCCTTTTCTGATTCGACGCGGCGCTGGAACACGCCAGTCACGCTGCGCCGTTCCAGCTCGCGATTGGTGATGGCGTAGGCTGCAGACGTGCGCTGGATCTGCCTCGCCTCCGCCTCGTCTTGAGGAAGCTCGCCGTGAAGGAGGAAGGCCAGGATAGGTTGAGCCCATGACGGAGCCGACACAAGGGCTGGCTCCACCTCGACCTGGATGTTAGGGGCTTCAGCAGCCCCCGCGCTTGGTGGAGCAGCGGTCATGGACTCGAGACGAGGTGTCTCTGGTGCTGCTCTGGCAGCTGGCTCGCCGTCTACCTCGATGACGTCCACCCACTGGTTGTCGAGATGACAGGATTCGAGGCAAGGCGCAGCCGGAGTTGTTGTTGTAGCCGGTGCCGCTATTGGAGTCGGCGTGGCCAGTGTAGCCGGCACATGAACTGTAGCCGGCGTAGCTGGTGGAGCCAACGGCGCTTGCAGCGTAGAATCATCCGGCACGAAGATCGATGCCGACTCAGGAGATGGCCTAATAGACGGCTTGTGGAGTTGCTCGAGGGAGACGCCGACTGGGATAGCCTGTCTCATGGAGCCAATTTTGGCCAGAGTATCAGCTGCCTCATTGTCTGCTCTTGGAACATGGTGGAACTCGCAGCCCTCGAAGGGGCCACTGAGCTGCTGGATGAGAAAGCGGTAGCTTGCCGTGTTGGCGTCCCTGGCGTCCCATTCGCCAGAAACTTGCTGCACCACCAAGTCTGAGTCGCCAAAGCATATGAGCCGCCGGATGCCAATCTCCTTGGCGAGCCGGAGGCCGTGAGCCAGCGCTTCGTACTCGGCGACGTTGTTGGAGGCGGCGAAGTGGATCGCGAGAGCATACTTGAGCTGGTCTCCTTTCGGAGACGTCAAGACGATGCCGGCTCCCAGACCCGTCCGCATCTTCGAGCCATCGAAGTGCATCCGCCAATGCGTAGTCTGGAGGTGGCGGCTCGAACTGGGTCTCGGCCCAGTCGACTAAGAAGTCGGCCACCACCTGAGATTTGATGGCGGTGCGAGGCTCGTAGCGAATATCATGGTCCGCCATGGCGATGGACCACTTGGCAATCCTGCCCGTTGCATCACGGTTGCCCATGATCTCTGAAAGTGGAGCAGTGCTCACCACAGTGATGGCATGCTCTTGGAAGTATTGCTTCAACTTCTTTGCAGCAAGGTAAACACCATAACACATTTTTTGGTAATGGGGATAGTTCTGCTTGGAGGCGGACAAGATCTTGCTGAGGTAGTAGACAGGGCGCTGCACTAACAGTACATTGCCCTCCTCCTTGTGTTGAACTACCAACACTACACTAACCACGCGAGTGGTCACGACAATGTATATGAGTATGGGTTCCCTTTCAGCCGGCGCTGCCAAGATTGGCAGGCTCGAGATGACCCGCTTGAGGTCGCGCAAGGCTTCGTCCGCCTGGTCGTTCCACTCAAATTTCGTCGTCTTCTTCATGAGCTGACAGAGTGGAAGGGCCTTCTCGCCAAGCTGGCTAACGAACCGGCTAAGGGACGCCAGGCAGCCGGCGAACTTCTGTACGTCTAGGATTCGAGCCGGCCGTACCATCCGCTCGATGGTGCCGATCTTCTCGGGGTTCGCCTCGATGTCATGAGCGGACACGAAGAACCCCGAGAGCTTGCCGTGTGGAACCCCGAAGATGCACTTCTCTGGGTTGAGCCGGATCTTGTATTCGCGCAGGTTGGCAAAAGTCTCCCGCAGGTCGTCGAGGAGGCTGAAGTGCTGCTTCGTCTTGACGATGACGTCATCCACATAGACGTGGATATTTCTGCCGATTTGTGGCAGTAGGCACTGCTGCATGCAGCGTTGGAATGTCGCACCAGCGTTCTTCAGACCGAACGTCATGGTGGTGTAGCAGTAGGCCCTGATGACCCACAAGTATAGGGGATCAATCGTACTCCTTTCAATAAGTAAGAGTGTCGAACCCAATGAGGAGCAGAAGGATCTGACAAGTGGTTTTCAGCAAGGTAAAATCTGCAGGCACTGAAATTGTCGGTAACAAGTGATTGTGTGGTGAGATGATTCGTAGCAAGCAACAAGTAACAAAAGTAGCAACGGTGCAGCAAAGTGGCCCAATCCCTTTTGTAGCAAAGGACAAGCCTGGACAAAGTCTTATAGGAGGAAAAACGCTCCCGAGGACACACGGGAATTTCCGTCATGCTAGTTTTCATCATGTTCATATGATTCACGTTCGTTACTTTGATAGTTTGATATATGGGTGGACCGACGCTTGGGTACTGCCCTTACTTGGACAAGGATCCCACTTATGATTAACCCCTCTCGCAAGCATCCACAACTACGAAAGAAGAATTAAGACAAAGTCTAACCATAGCATTAAACTAGTGGATCCAAATCAGCCCCTTACGAAGCAACGCATAAACTAGGGTTTAAGCTTCTGTCACTCTAGCAACCCATCATCTACTTACTACTTCCCAATGCCTTCCTCTAGGCCCAAATAATGGTGAAGTGTTATGTAGTCAACGTTCACATAACACCACTAGAGGAAAAACAACATACAACATATCAAATTACCGAACGAATACCAAATTCACATGACTACTATTAGCATGACTTATCCCATGTCCTCAGGAACAAAAGTAACTACTCACAAAGCATAATCATAATCATGATCAGAGAGGTAATGAGTAGCATCAAGGATCTGAACATAAACTCTTCCACAAAGTAATCCAACTAGCATCAACTACAAAGAGTAATAAACACTACTAGCAACCTTACAAGTACCAATCGGAGTCGCGAGACGGAGATTGGTTAAAAGAGATGAACTAGGGTTTGGAGATGAGATGGTGCTGATGAGATGTTGATGGTGACGAGTCCCCTCCGATGAGAGGAGTGTTGGTGATGACGATGGCGACGATTTCCCCCTTTGGGAGGGAAGTTTCCCCGGCAGGATCGTCGTGCCGGATGGTGTCAGAGATGATGTATTTATATGTGAACCTCTCCTTCTTTATCACTTCCTATTAACTACAACCATGACCAAGGTCTACGTTTGCCTACCCTCAACAAGTTTCAATCCTCATTCTTTTTATATGTGAAGCCATCACTTCCCATAAGATCATTACATGATCTTTCATGCTTTTGTTCTATTCTCAATCTTTTGATCATGGCAAGAGGCAAAGCCCTTCAACTAAGACACTCTTTATTATATGGCTCACGATCTCGAATACATCGGGGGTGACACAAAGCATAACTCAAGACTAAAACACTAAGACTTTTAATCTACTAGAGAAAGAGAAAACTAAAAAGGAAAACTAAAACAAAGGTAAAGGCAAAAGATGTGATGGTGATACGATACCGGGGCAACTCCCCCAAGCTTGGCACAAGCCAAGGGTATTGCCCATACCAATGCTCAGTTGTCTTCCTTTGGAGGTGATGGTGGAGGAGTTGATGCAATCTTTGACTCCAAGAGGGCCATGAATCTTTGATTTATACCTTGGAGATCTGCGATATGTTTTTCCAACAAAACAACTTCACGAGTGAGACAAGTATTGAGAGCACGAGTTGTTTCACAAAACCTCAATAGTTCAATCAAGGATGGAGACAGTAGGTGGAGGTAGGGTTGGAGGAAATCCACTTCTTCAACTTCTTCCTTGTTGAGCACAGATTGCACTTCATCCCACGCTTGATTCCTCTCCTTGGTTTTGCCCTTGGTTTCTTTAGGTAGCCTCTCCTTGGCCTCCATTCTTTTCAGATGAGCATTTACTTCTCCATAGGCTCGAGGGAGATTGTTCTCCCCCACAGATTCCTGAGATGACATCTTGCTCTAAATCTGCGGCAGAAAACAGGCTCGAAACGAAAAATAGAGGAAATCTGCGTGATGCAGGGGTCAGACCAAACGGGACTATATATAATTATTTTTCCAGACCAGAAGGAGTACCATGCCCGAAAACGGAGTAAGGGAGGCGCATGAGGTGGCCACAAGCCCTCACGGCGCGGCCAGGGGGTGGGCCCGCGCCGTGCAGGTTTGTCGCCTCCTCGCGCACTTTCCGGACTACTTCCAATTTTTGTATTTTTTCAAATATTCCAAAACGGAGAAAATTTCCTACTCGAAAAGTTTTGGACTCTGTTTTCTTACCAAATCACATACCTCTTCATTTTCGGAGTCTGAAACAGGCTGATAAATGTCCCTTAGGTATTCTTCCGGAGTTATGGTATTGATAATATTGCTTTCAACATTTATGGGAGTACCTGAGATATAATGCTTGATTCTCTACGCATTTACAACTCTCGGACAATTACCTTCCGTGTTGTTGATCTTGATAGCACGGAATGATATACTTCTTCAACAACATAGGGACCTTCCCATTTAGAGAGAAGCTTGCCTGCAAAGAATCTTAAACGAGAGTTATATAGCAAGACATAATCACCTACATTGAACTGACGCTTTTGTATTCTCTTATCATGCCACCTCTTAACCTTCTCTTTGAATAGCTTGTCATTCTCATATGCCTGAGTTCTCCACTCATCAAGCGAGCTAATGTCAAACAACCTCTTCTCACCGGCAAGTTTGAAATCAAAGTTGAGCTCTTTCATTGCTCAATAAGCTTTATGCTCTAGCTCAAGAGGTAAATGACATGCTTTACCGTACACCATTTTGTACGGAGACATGCCCATGGGATTCTTATAGGCAGTTCTATAAGCCCACAATGCATCATCGAGTTTCTTAGACCAATTCTTTCTAGACCTGTTGACAATCTTTTGCAGAATCAATTTAATCTCTCTATTACTTAGCTCTACTTGACCACTGGACTGAGGGTGATAGGGAGACGCAATTCTAAGGTTGACATCATACTTAGCAAGCGTTTTACGAAAAGCACCATGAATGAAGTGTGAACCATCGTCGGTCATTAGATATCTAGGGACTTCAAATCTGGGGAAGATAACTTCTTTCAGCATCTTTATAGAAGTGTTGTGATCAGCACTACTAGTGGGGATAGCTTCTACCCACTTAGTGACGTAATCAACAGCAACTAGGATATGAGTTTACCCGTTGGATTTTGGAAAAGGTCCCATATAATCAAAGCCCCAGACATCAAATGGTTCAATGACAATGAATAGTTCATAGGCATTTCCTGACGTTTGCTAATTTTACCTATTCTTTGACATTCGTCATAAGACAAGACAAACTTACGGGCATCCTTGAAGAGAGTGGGCCAATAGAAACCTGATTGCAATACCTTGTGTGCAGTTCTATCTCCCGCATGGTATCCTCCGTAGGCCTCGGAGTGACACTTCAGTAGGATATGTCCCTGTTCATGTTCAGGTACACAACGTCTAATAACACCATCTACTCCTTCCTTATAAAGGTGAGGATCATCCCAAAAGTAGTGTCTCAAGTCAAAGAAGAACTTCTTCTTTTGCTGGTACGTGAAACTAGGTGGTATCTATTTGGCAACGATATAGTTTGCATAATTAGCATACCACGGGGCACTACGTGAAGCATTGATGACATTCAGTTGCTCATCGGGAAAGCTATCATCAATAGGTTGTGGGTCATCAAGAACGTTCTCCAACCTAGACAAGTTATCTGCTACGGGGTTATCAGCACCCTTCCTGTCAACAACGTGCAAATCAAATTCTTGTAGCAAGGGAACCCATCTGATAAGTCTAGGTTTAGCGTCCTTCTTCTCCATGAGGTACTTAATAGCAGCATGATCAGTGTGAATAGTGACTTTGGAATCAACTATGTAAGACCTGAACTTTTCACATGCAAACACGACTGCTAAAAATTGGTTCTGCCGGAGCTCTAGATTGGTTCTGCTCAAGTTCCGCCTCGTGGCGGCGGCGAAACCACGAAAAAGCTCCTCCTTGATTTTTTCCTGGACGAAACCCTTCATATAGCAAAAGAGGGAGGCAAGTGGGCCAGCAGGGTGCCCACAAGCCCTCATGGCGTGGCCTGGGGGGGTGGCCGCGCCGTGCAGGCTTGTGGCCACCCCCTGGCGCCCCTCTGGCGCTTCTTCGGCCCAGTATTTTTTATAAATTTGGAAAAAAATCCTGGTTGATTTTTATTGCGTTTGGAGTTGCGCAGAATAGGTATCTCATCTTTGCTCCACTTTCAGGCCGGAATTCCAGCTGCCGGCATTCTCCCTCTTCATGTAAACCTTGCAAAATAAGAGAGAAAAGGCATAAGAATTGTACCGTGAAGTGAAATAACAGCCCAAGAAGCGATAAATATCAACATGAAAACATGATGCAAAATGGACGTATTAGGCCCCTTAGGGCGTGATGAAGGAGGTCTTCAGGCGATCAGCTGGATCCAGCTTGATTTGATGGTAGTGTGAATAAGCATCCAGAAACAAAAGCAATTCGCAGCCTGCAGTGGAGTCGATCACTTGATCTATCCTAGGCAACGCGAAAGGGTCTTTCGGACAGGCCTTATTCAGGCTAGTGTAGTCGATACCATTCGCCAGGTGTTGTTCTCCTTCAGCACCAGGACTGGATTAACTAACCAGTCCGGGTGGAAAACCTCCATGATGAAGCCGGTTGCAAGGAGCCGGGTGATCTCTTCTCCGATTGTGCGCCGCTTCCCTTCGGTGAAGCGGCGCAGAGGTTGTTTCACCCGCTTTGCATCCCGTCGCACGTGAAGTTTGTGCTCGACGTACTTCCTCGGAACACCCGGCATGTCCTTGGGAGACCATGCAAAGATGTCCCGATTCTCACGGTGGAAGTCGACGAGCTCGCCTTCCTATTTGGGGCTGAGGCCAGCCCCGATGGTGACGCATTGCTTGGGGCTAGCAGGGTCGAGTGGTGATACGTCTCCGTCGTATCTATAATTTTTGATTGTTTCATGCCAATATTCTACAACTTTCATATACTTTTGGCAACTTTTTATACTATTTTTAGGACTAACATATTGATCCAGTGCCCAGTGCCAGTTCCTGTTTGTTGCATGTTTTTTGTTTCGCAGAATATCCATACCAAACAAAGTCCAAACGTAATAAAAACTTACGAGATTTTTTTGGGAATATTTATGATTTTTGGGAAGAAGAATCAACGCGAGGCGATACACGGAGTGCCCACAAGCCCTGTCGCAGCGGCCAGGGGGTGGGCCCGCGGCAGGGGGTCTTGTGGACACTCCTTAATGCGGTTGATGTCCTTCTTTCGCCGCAAGGAAGATAATATCCGGAAGAAAATCGTGTTAAAATTTCAGCCCAATCGGAGTTACGGATCTCCGGGAATTTAAGAAACGGTGAAACGCAGAATCTGGGAGCGCAGAAACAGAAGGACACACAGAGAGAGAGAGAGATCCAATCTCGGAGGGGCTCTCGCCCATCCGCCGCCATGGAGACCATGCCAGAGGGGAAACCCTTCTCCCATCTAGGCGGGAGGTCAAGGAAGAAGAAGAAGGAGGGGGGCTCTCTCCCGGCGGTGCCGGAACGCCGCCCGGGACATCATCGTGTGACCGCAATCTACACCAACACCTCCGTCATCTTCACCAACATCTCCATCATCTCCCCCCATCTATATTCAGCGGTTCACTCTCCCGCAACCCGTTGTACCTTCTACTTGAATATGGTGCTTTATGCTACATATTATTATCCAATGATGTGTTGCTATCCTATGATGTTTGAGTAGATTATCGTTGTCCTATCGGTGATTGATGAATTGCTATGATTGGTTTAATTTGCTTGTGGTTATGTTGTTGTCCTTTGGTGCCCATCATATGATCGTGCGTGTGGGTCACACCATAGGGTTAGTTGTATGTTGATAGGACTATGTATTGGTAGGCTAGAGTGACAGAAGCTTCAAACCTAGCATAGAAATTGATGCATATGGGATTGAAGGGGGACCAATATATCTTATTGCTATGGTTGGGTTTTACCTTAACGAACATTAGTAGTTGCGGACACTTGCTAATAGTTCCAATCATAAGTGCATAGAATTCCAAGTAAGGGATGAAATGCTAGCAGAGGCCTCTCCCACATGGTACTTGATATCGATCTAGTAACGTAGTCAATTGCTTAGGGACAATTCCGCAACTCCTACCACCACTTTTCCACACTCGTTAGACACTCGTAGTTGTTTCTTTATCTAACCAGCCCCTAGTTTTATTTACGTGTTGTTTACTTTCTTGCAAGCCTTTCCTATCACTCCTACAAAGTACTTCTAGTTTCATACTTGTTCTAGGTAAAGTGAACGTAAAGTGTGCGTAGAGTTGTATCGGTGGTCGATAGAACTTGAGGGAATATTTGTCCTGCCTTTAGCTCCTCATTGGGTTCGACACTTACTTATCGAGAAAGGCTACAATTGATCCCCTATACTTGTGGGTTATCAAGACCTTTTCTGGCGCTGTTGCCGGGGAGCAATAGCGTGGGGTGAATATTCTCGTGTGTGCTTGTTTGCTTTATCACTAAGTAGATTTATTTGCTGTTCTAAGTTGTTCTCTATCTTTAGTTATGGATATGGAACACGAAATACCAAAAAAATTAGGTGTACTTGCTACTCATGGAGATGGGGAACCTCCTAAAACCCTCGAGGCTCGTTATGTGGAAAATATTATGCACTTCTTTAATAATCTTGAGAAAGCCCCATTCAATTATATAATGGGATACACGTTGGATCAACGTGAATACTTTAGGGATTATGCTTGACTCAAAAAGGGAAACTTTTATGGGATCAAATCCATTTGTTGAAATGGTATGCTTGGGAACTATGCAAGAGATATGGTGTTACTTGTTGCTCTAGGATGAAGGCTCCACACCTTCCCTTTTCTTGTGAATTTAATGATCATAGAACCTTGGCTTCTTATGCTAATGGTATATATGATTACTATGATGTGGATCAAATAGAAGAGTTTGTTGCTTTTATGAGTGCTTATGAAATTGAGGCTCTGTTTAAAAGGTGTGATGATAATGATGATGCTCCTTACCGATCTGAAAATTTGGCTATGCTTCGTTATTGTTATACTAATTATGAATATAATGCCCATATTGAAAGATTTAAGGAGAAATCCTATGATGCCCAAGAAGAGACTATTATTTTGCAGGAAACTATGGAAGAAGAAAATGCTGAAATTGTGAGCTCATTAGATGAAAAAGATGAAGAGGAGAGCGAAGAACAAAAGGAGGAAGAGCGGACTAGCTACTCGTGCCCACCTTCTAATGAGAGTCAATCTTCAACTCATACATTGTTTAATTTCCCTTCGTTCTTACCGAAGGATGAATGCTATGATCCCTTGGATTCGTTTGAAATATCCCTTTTTGATGAACTTGATGCTTGCTATGCTTGTGGCCATGATGCCAATATGAATGATGCTTATGAAGATGAACTAGCTATAGTTCCTTATGTTACACATGATGATTTCGATGAATATAATATGCATGTGCTTGCTGCTCCTACTTGCAATTTTTATGAGAGAGGAACTACATCTCCACCTCTCTATGTTCCCAATACGATAAAATTGCAAGAAACTGCTTATGCTATGTATTGGCCTTTACTTGGTGTGCATGAATTGTTCTTTTATGACATGCCAATGCATAGGAAGAGAGTTAGACTTCGTCATTGCTTGATATATGTTACCTTGTGCTCACTACTAAATTTCAAATCATTGCTAATTAAAATTGGCTTTGATATACCTTGGGATCCGGGTGGATCCATTACTTGAGCACTTTATGCCTAGCTTAATGGCTTTAAAGAAAGCGCTGCCTGGGAGACAACCCAGAAGTTTTAGAGAGTCATTTATTTCTGTTGAGTGCTTTTATTTAGTTTAAAAACAAAAAAAATATAGAGGGGAACTTAAAACTTTTTCAAAAACAGAAGTGATTGAAAGGTGATGCATTGTGGAAGTGAGGGTCGACCTTGAGCACTTATGTTCATGCTCATGGAAACAATGTAGAATTTTTCATGGAACTTTCCCACAAAAATAATTACCCCCTTGTACAATTCCTTTGTATTTTAAAAATAATGTGTCAAGCAAAGCCTTTACGATTAGTTTGGGTGATAGTTGTTTGATCACGCTGAGAAAATACAAAAACTTTCTGCTCACGAAATTAATTTTCATTTTTATTCTGGAAGAGATTTTGAGTTGATTCTTTTTGCTGATGATTGATATGAAATATTTCCAGACATTAGTAAGTTTTCAGATATTTTGAGATATTATAAGTATACGGAATATACAGATTGCTAGAGATTGTTCTGTTTTGACAGATTCTGTTTTCTATGCATTGTTCTCTTATTTTGATGAATCTATGGGTAGTATCGGGGGGTATGAACCATGGTGAAGTTGGATTACAGTAGATATAATGCTAATATGAATTTAGAATGAGTTCACAACAGTACTTGAAGTGGTGATTTATTTTATTATACTAACGGATCTCACGAAGTTTTGTTGAGTTTTGTGTGATTGAAGTTTTCAAGTTTTGGGTGAGAGCACGATGGATGAAGGAATAAGGAGAGGCAAGAGCCTAAGCTTGGGGATGCCCGAGGCACCCCAAGGTAATATTCAAGGAAGACTCAAGCGTCTAAGCTTGGGGATGCCCCGGAAGGCATCCCCTCTTTCGTCTACAATCTATTGGTAATTTTACTCGGAGCTATATTTTAATTCGTCACATGATATGTGCAAATGCTTGGAGCGTCTTTTGTGTTTATTTACCCTTTTTCTTTTATGCACCATGCTGGTATGAGATAGTCCTTGGTTGGCTTTATAGAATTCTTCTTGTGCTTCACTTATATCTTTTGAAGTTTGGATTGCCTGTTTCCCTACACATAGAAAACCGCCATTTGTAGAATGCTCTTTTGCTTCACTTATATTTGTTAGAGCGGGGCGTATATTTTGTAGAAAGAATTAAACTCTCCTGCTTCACTTATACCTATTTAGAGAGTTAATAGGAGTTGGTCATTCACATGGTTAGTCATAAAATCCTACATAAAACTTGTAGGTCACTCAATATGATATGTTTGATTCCTTGCAACAGTTTTGCAACATGAATATGTGATATTAGAGTCATGCTAGTGAGTAATTGTGTATTTTTAGAAATACTTGTGTTAAGGTTTGTGATTCCCGTAGCATGCACGTATGGTGAACCGTTATGTGATGAAGCCGGAGCATGATTTATTTATTGATTGTCATCCTTTGTGTGGAGGTCGGGATCGCGCGATGGTTAACTCCTACCAACCTTTCCCCTAGGAGCATGCGTGTAGTACCTTGTTTCGATGACTAATAGACTTTTGCAATAAGTATGTGAGTTCTTTATGACTAATGTTGAGTCCATGGATTATACGCACTCTCACCCTTCCACCATTGCTAGCCTCTCTAGTACCGCGCAACTTTCGCCGGTGCATTACACCCACCATATAGCCTCCCTCAAATCAGCCACCATACCTACCTATTATGGCATTTTCATAGCCATTCCGAGATATATTGCCATGAAACTACCACCGTTCCATCTCATGACATGTGCCACCACTTCCATATTGCCATTGCATGATCGTAAGATAGCTAGCATGATGTTTCCATGGCTTGTCCGTGTTTTGATGTCATTGCTATGCTAGATCATTGTCACGATACACTACCGAAGGCATTTCATATAGAGTCATCATTGCTCTAAGTATTGAGTTGTAAGTGTTATGATCATTATTAATAGAGCATTGTCCCATGTGAGGAAATAAAAGAGGCTAGCGAAGCCCACTTACAAAAAGAGGCCAAAGATGCCCACCAAAATAAAAATAATAAAATAAAAATAATAAAAAAGAGAGGCCAAAGAGCCCACAAAAAAATGAGAGAAAAGAGAGAAGGGACAATTGCTACTATCCTCTTTCCACACTTGTGCTTCAAATAGCACTATGATCTTCATGACAGAGAGTCTCCTATGTTGTCACTTCCATATACTAGTGGGAAATTTTCATTATATAACTTGGCTTGTATATTCCAATGATGGGCTTCCTCAAAATTGCCCTAGGTCTTCGTGAGCAAGCAAGTTGGGTGCACACCCACTAGTTTCTTTTGTGAGCTTTCATACACTTATAAGCTCTAGTGCATCCGTTGTGTGGCAATCTCTACTCAATCACATTGATATCTATTGATGGGCATCTCCATAGCCCGTTGATACGCCTAGTTGATGTGAGACTATCTCCTCCTTTTTTGTCTTCTCCACGACCACCATATTCTATTCCACCTATAGTGCTATGTCCATGGCTCACGCTCATGTATTGCGTGAAAGTTGAAAAGGTTTGAGAACACTAAAGTACGAAACAATTGCTTGGCTAAAACCGGGGTTGTGCATGATTTAAATACGTTGTGTGGGGAAGATGGAGCATAGTCAGACTATATGATTTTGTAGGGATAACTTTCTTTGGCCATGATATTTTGAGAAGACATGATTGCTTTGTTAGTATGCTTGAAATATTATTATCTTTATGTCAAATGATAGACTATTGCTTCGAAACACTCGTGTTTTAGTATTCATGCCATGATTAGATTATATGATCAAGATTATGCTAGATAGCATTCCACATCAAAAATTATCTTCTTTTTATCATTTACCTACTCGACGACGAGCATGAATTAAGCTTGGGGATGCTGATACGTCTCCGTCGTATCTATAATTTTTGATTGTTTCATGCCAATATTCTACAACTTTCATATACTTTTGGCAACTTTTTATACTATTTTTGGGACTAACATATTGATCCAGTGCCCAGTGCCAGTTCCTTTTTGTTGCATGTTTTTTGTTTCGCAGAATATCCATACCAAACGAAGTCCAAACGTAATAGAAACTTACGGGGATTTTTTTTGGAATATTTATGATTTTTGGGAAGAAGAATCAATGCGAGGCGATTCACGGAGTGCCCACAAGCCCTGTTGCCGCGACCAGGGGGTGGGCCCGCGGCAGGGGGGCTTGTGGCCACTCCTTAAGGCGGTTGGTGCCCTTCTTTCGCCGCAAGAAATATAATATCCGGAAGAAAATCGTGTTAAACTTTCAGCCCAATGGGAGTTACGGATCTCCGGGAATTTAAGAAACAGTTAAACGCAGAATCTGGGAGCGCAGAAACAGAAGGACACACAGAGAGAGAGATCCAATCTCGGAGGGGCTCTCGCCCCTCCGCCGCCATGGAGACCATGGACCAGAGGGGAAACCCTTCTCCCATCTAGGGAGGAGGTGAAGGAAGAAGAAGAAGGAGGGGGGCTCTCTCCCCCTCTCTCTCGGCGGCGCCGGAACGCCGCCCGGGACATCATTGTGTGACGGCGATCTACACCAACACCTTCGTCATCTTCACCAACATCTCCCTCATCTCCCCCCATCTATATTCAGCAGTTCACTCTCCCGCAACCCGCTGTACCCTCTACTTGAACATGGTGCTTTATGCTACATATTATTATCCAATGATGTGTTGCTATCCTATGATGTTTGAGTAGATTATCGTTGTCCTATCGGTGATTGATGAATTGCTATGATTGGTTTAATTTGCTTGTGGTTATGTTGCTGTCCTTTGGTGGCCATCATATGATCGCGCTCGTGGATCACACCATAGGGTTAGCTGTATGTTGATAGGACTATGTATTGGTAGGCTAGAGTGACAGAAGCTTCAAACCTAGCATAGAAATTGATGCATATGCGATTGAAGGGGGACCAATATATCTTTTTGCTATGGTTGGGTTTTACCTTAATGAACGTTAGTAGTTGCGGACGCTTGCTAATAGTTTCAATCATAAGTGCATAGAATTCCAAGTAAGGGATGACATGCTAGCAGAGGCCTCTCCCACATGATACTTGCTATCGATCTAGTAACGTAGTCAATTGCTTAGGGACAATTCCGCAACTCCTACCACCACTTTTCCACACTCGTTAGACACTCGTAGTTGTTTCTTTATATAACCAGCCCCTAGTTTTATTTATGTGTTCTTTACTTTCTTGCAAGCCTTTCCTATCACTCCTAGAAAGTACTTCTAGTTTCATACTTGTTCTAGGTAAAACGAACGTAAAGTGTGCGTAGAGTTGTATTGGTGGTCGATAGAACTTGAGGAAATATTTATCCTGCCTTTAGCTCCTCGTTGGGTTCAACACTCTTACTTATCGAGAAATGATACAATTGATCCCCTATACTTGTGGGTTATCAAGTGGCACCTGCTTGGTATCTTTGGCCGGCTTGAATGAGCCCTCGCCGGCCAACTGGGACGGAGGAGAAAGAATCGCCGGCTGCTCAGTGGCCTGGGCCACGAGCCGGTCGATCTGCCGCTTCTCCTCAGCGATCACCAGGGCGTCGGCGAGCCGGTTGCTATCTTGGGCGCACTCGAGTGACTTCTTGTAGTCGCCAGCAATAGTGATGATGCCCTTTGGACCCGACATCTTCATCTTCAGGTAGGCGTAGTGCGGAATAGCCATGAATTTGGCCAGAGCCGGTCTGCCCAGCAGCGCATGATACGGGCTGCTAAGGTCCACTACCTCGAACCATATGGACTCTCGGCGGAAGTGAGCCTTGTCGCCGAAGAGGATTTCCAGCTGGATTTTGCCGATAGGCGAGCAGGACTGCCCAGGCAGATGCCGTGGAAGACAGTGCTGGTCGGCAGGACGTCTGTCTCCTTGAGCCCGAGCTTGAGGAGAGTGTCGAGGTAGAGGATGTTGATGCTGCTGCCGCCGTCGACCAGCACCCGGGAGAACCGGAAGGTGAGCCTCTTGGAGGCGAAGGTGGGGTCGAGGACGAGCGTGTATGAGCCCGGGTTGGGCATCACCGCATGATGGTCCATTCGACTCCATGTGATTGGTCGGTCAGACCAATGCATGTACTGGGGAACCGGGGTAACCGTGGCATTCACCTCGCGCCGTCTCTGGCGCAGGCTGTGCTTGTCGTCGCCTTCACTGGTGAAGACGACGAATGCTCCATCTTGATGGGGGTAGTCGTCATGGAGGCGGCCGTCGTCGCGAGGCGGCGGTGGTGGAGCCGGAGCAGGACCACGAGCCGGTGCATGAAGTGCCGCCTGCGCACCTGGGGCAGCTGGCAGGCCATACCCTTGCGACAACCGGCGTGCGAAGCTGCACCGTCGAAGGGTGTGGTTAGACGGCTATGCCCCAGAATGTATCTTGTAGGGGGCATCCAGCAGTTGCTCGAAGGACTGCTTGGGAAGCCAGTTGGCGTTGTTCCTGTTGGAACGCTTCCGCTAAGGGCCGGCTTGAGGAGCCGACGTCTTGCCCTCCATGCTGGCTACCAACTTGTTGTTGGAGCGCGAATCCATCTGATCCGCCTTGCGCTTGTTGTTGTTCTGGCCGCCTCGACCGTCTCCAGCCGGCTTGGGAGTAGCCGGCGTGGGGACAACCTTGTCCGAGGCGGTCACCTTGACGCGCATCGCCGAGTCGGCCATGGCGTACTTGTCCGCCTTGGCCATGAGCACCGCCAGAGAGGTGGGCTCGGAGCACATAAGCTTGTGCTTGAGGAGAGTGCCATCTCGGCAACCTTCGATGAAGTACTGGATGGCTTGTACCTCATGCACCCCCTCGCAGGAGTTGCAGAGCTCCGTCCACCGGGTGACGTAGTCGCGAAGGGGTTCGTCGGGCCTCTGGATGCACATGGCCAGCTCGCGAGGCCAGCCAGGGCGCTTGTAGGTGCCAGTGAACTTGCGGACGAACGCCTCCTCGAAATCCACCCAGGAGTTGACGCTGCTGGCCGGCAGGCTGTTAAGCCAAGTCCGAGCCGAGCCGACCAACATGAGTGGCACGTAGAGGACAGCTACGCGCTTGTTTCCCCTGGCAATGCCGACAGCTGTGGTGTAGTCGATCAGCCAGTCCTCTGGCTTGGCAGTGCCGTCATACTTGGGCGTGTCCCGAGGCAAGGTGAAGACTCGGGGGAATGGCTCCCTCGGATCCGGGGGCCGAAGCAGGCCGGACCGATGGGACCGTCTTCCTCTAGGAGGGCTGACTGGGCCAGGGTGATGAGATGCATGCAGGCATCCCGATCATCCTGGGGAATACGAGCGCCAATCCGAGTAGCGAGAGGGGAGGCACCTCGCCAACCAGAGACATGGGTCCTTCCTGGGCGAGGAACCACACACACCGAATCGCTCTCGTCGCCACTGCGACGCTTGCTCGAAGTATGCTCACTCTGGCGCTGGGAGCGCCGGTCTTGGCTTCCCTCGCCCCTCCGGCCGGAGGTGCGATGCGAGGAAGATCCCTTGCATGACGATGACCGCTAGGGTTGCGGCGAGCTCCAGGGTTGGGTCCCGGATACTCTGACTGGGCCTGAGTGGGGTCAAGACGAGTATGTTGTTCGTTGGTAGCGTCAAGGAGATCCTTGACCCGCTTCTCCTGGAAGGCGCGCTCCTTGCCCTCCAAGCTGGCCATTTCCTCCATGGCCGCTTGTGCTGCCCACATGTTGGCCGCAGGGGTCTCGTAGGTGGGTTGGTTGCCGCCTAGGATCTCAGCAGTGAACCGGCCGCGGCTGCGGACCGATCCAAGCCAGCTAGGGGCCTCGGAAATCGGAGTGAGGCCATATGCGGAGTTATACTCGCGTTGCGTGGCCTTCATCCGACGTTTTGCCGAGGTGACGACAATGCCCTCCTCCGAGATATGCTTGCGAGCCTCCTCCAGTGAGGCTCGGGCGTCGTTAGGATTCGCGGAGGCAGCCATAGGTGTCTTCAGACCGGCGATAGCGTACTGAAGAGTATCGGCGGTGACAGCAGCAGGCTCACCAGCATCCGCCGACGCCTTACCATGAGTCGTGTTGCTGCCAGCGCCAATAACCATCACCTCCACGACGTTGGAGACGGCGGCGACATGGTATGAAGAACCCCACCGACGGCGGAGGGCCGTCGAAGACGAGTACGTTGCTGGGGTACACGTCATGTGCAGGCATCTCAGTGATAGAGAGCCTACTGAAGCTGGCGCAGAGCGCCTCAACGTCGAAGTCCTCGCCGAAGTAGCGAGGACCGTCGTTGAGACGTAAGTCGCTAAAGAGAACGATGAGGTTCTCCATAGCAGCGACGACGACGCTAGGAAGCGCCTCGTCATCAGAATCTTCGTCCGAATCCGCATGGCG
This sequence comes from Hordeum vulgare subsp. vulgare, assembly GCF_904849725.1. Lineage (NCBI taxonomy): Eukaryota > Viridiplantae > Streptophyta > Magnoliopsida > Poales > Poaceae > Hordeum > Hordeum vulgare. Next base: position 88,265,265 of record NC_058524.1, on the reverse strand, counting down.
GACGGGGACGTCGATCATCGTCAGTGTTGCCTCGTCGAAAGCGGGCTCCACGGGCATGCAGACCGATCCGGACGCGATGCATCTGGTGACGTAGGTGCGGGGCCCCGCCCAGCGCGTAAAGCCAGCCGATGCCGCGATCGGCCCCACGGTGGGCGCCAAATGTCGGTGAATACTCACAACATATGCCATAGGTAGGCTAAAGTTGGTGAGAACCAAAGGGGCAAAGGAGGACGCTGGGAACGAGGTTGGTACAAGCATGGAATGCACGATGTACCCAGGTTTAGGGCTCTCCTAGAGATAAGACCCCTAGTCCTGCCAGAGTGTTTGATGTATATGGATGGATTACAAGGTTGCTCCTGAAGGTGTGTTGGGAGGAGGAAGAGGGGAGCAGCTGGCTCGTCTCTGCCTCCCTCTATGTGGTTGGTGGATGTGAAGTGTTGTTCGACCGACCCCCTGTATGGAGGGTGACCGGGGGATTTTATAGACGAACCCGCCGGCCTATAATACGGATAAAGGGTACAAGAGTGGGACCCGGCTGGCAGGCTCGCCGGCTGACCAGGGGCCCACCAGGGTCTTGTCTTGTCGCATGAGGGGCCCGCCGGTTGCATGGTCTCATTTGGCCGTGGAACCCGCCGGCTGGCCAATGAAGCTCTCGCGTAAGGTTGATGCCGAGCATGCGTTGTACGTCGACCGTCGTCCAGCGAGATTCGTCATGGGCAGATAGTACGACCGCGTCCACTGTTCCCCACGCCGAGTGCAGTAATGGAGTGGGAGTGTGACGGTCCGACACTATGCTAGGTGATGGATCAGAGCCGGGGTAGGTCAGCGGTGTGGCCGCCGACGCTCGTACCTGCCCGACACTCCGATCCAGTACCTTTGCTGACGCGTAGCCACCTTTAATCGTAAGGTCTCGTCCTGACCTACGATCTGATGTGACTTTAGACCCCCGGCCGGCTAGCCTGCTTGGCTAGCCGGCTTGGGCACGGCCGCCTCGTTTCTAGCCGGCTGGCTTGGCCAAGACGGTCAGGAAGAGGTACCCGTCTTGCTTCTAGCCGACAGGGGTTGCCTGACCGGCCAGAGAGTTGGCCGCCTCGTCCTCTAGGCGGGAGGCACAACCTAGCTGGCCAGAAGACTTGGGCCTTGGGAAACTGTATTTGGTCATATCCTTTGGGTAGGAAATGAAGGAGCAGGCTTGATGAGCCTACCCCGGGGTTGTCCCCTCGACAGAACCCTAAGGGGGGCGCCACCCTCCCGTTCCCCCTATATATAGTGGGGGTTTTCGGCATTAGAGACACGACAATTTATCTCTCTCTCTCGGCACAACCCTGTCTCTCTTCTTCCTCCTCTCCCACGGTGCTTGCCGAAGCCTTGCCGGGAGACCTCGTCGCTCCAGCGCCATCACGCCGTCATGCTGCCGGAGCTCTTCCCCAACCTCTCCCTCCTCCTTGCTGGATCAAGGTGCAGGAGACGTCACCGGGCTGCACGTGTGTTGAACGCGGAGGTGCCGTGGTTTGGCACTAGATCGGAATCACACCGCGATCTGAATCGCAGCGAGTATGACTCCATCAACCGCGTTCTAGCAACGCTTCCGCTTAGCGATCTTCAAAGGTATGAAGATTCTCTCACCCCTCCCTCGTTGCTGGTTTCTCCATAGGAAGATCTGAATATGGCGTAGGAATTTTTTTGAATTTTGCTACGTTACCCTACAGTGGCATCCGAGCCAGGTTTTCCATGCGTAGATTCTTTGCACGAGTAGAACACAAAAAGGTTCTGGGCGCTGATTTTGTAAATTGCTTGCCGCTACTAGTCTTATTCTTTTCCGGTGGTATTGTGGGATGAAGCGGCCCGGACTGACCTTACACGTACGCTTACGTGAGACAGGTTCCACCGGTTAACATGCACATGGTGCATAAGGTGGCTAGCGGGTGTCTGTCTCTCCCACTCTAGTCGGATTGGATTTGATGAAAAGGGTCCTTATGAAGGGTAAATAGCTTTGGCATATCATCGTTGTGGCTGTCATGTAGGTAAGAAGGTGTTCTTGCTAGAAACCCAAATCAGCCACGTAAAAATTGCAACAACAATTAGAGGACGTCTAACTTGTTTTTGCAGGGTTTGGCATGTGATGTGATATGGCCAAAGGATGTGATGTTACATGTGTGATGTATGAGATGATCATGTTCTTGTAATAGGATTCACGACTTGCATGTTGATGCGTATGACAACCGGCAGGAGCCATCGGAGTTGTCTTAATTTATTGTATGAGATGCTACGCCATGTGTTTACTACTTTTACTTCATTGCTAACGGTTAGCTGTAGTAGTAGTAGTAGTAGTAGTAGTAGTAGTAGTAGTAGTAGTTGACGTGACAACTTCACGAAGACACGATGATGGAGAACATGATTTAGTTGACGTGACAACTTCACGAAGACACGATGATGGAGAACATGATGATGGAGATCATGGTGTCATGCCGGTGACGATGATGATCATGTGGTGCCCGAAGATGGAGATCGAAGGAGCAAAGATGATAATGGCCATATCATGTCACTATATGATTGCATGTGATGTTTATCATGTTTTTCATCTTATTCCTCAGAACGACGGTAGCATAATAAGATGACCCCTCATAAAATTTTTGAGAACGTATTCTCCTAAGTGTGCACCATTGCGAAGGATCGTTGTCTCGAAGCACCACGTGATGATCGGGTGTGATAGATTCTAACGTTCGCATACAACGGGTGTAAGCCTGATTTACACACGCGAAACACTTAGGTTGACTCGACGAGCTTAGCATGTACAGACATGACCTCGAATACGAGAGACCAAAAGGTCGAACATGAGTCGTATGGTTGAATACGATCAGCACGGAGATGCTCACCATCAACGACTAGTCCGTCTCACGTGATGATCGGACACGGGTTAGTCGACATGGATCATGTATCACTTAGATGACTAGAGGGATGTCGATTTAAGTGGGAGTTCATACTTAATTTAATTAGATGAACTAATTATCACGAACTTAGTCTAAAAGTTGTCTTTACAAATATTGTAGATCCAATGGCCAACGCACCTGTCAACCTCAATTTCAACGCGTTCCTAGAGAAAAACAAGCTGAAAGATGATGGTAGCAACTATGCAGACTGGGTCTGCAACTTGAAGCTCATTCTCATTGCATCCAAGAAGGCTTATGTCCTTGATGCGCCGCTAGGTGACCCTCCTATTCCCGCGGTAGCCCAAGATGTTCAGAGAGTCTAGCAGACGTTGAGTGATGACTACTCTCTGGTTAGGTGTGGCATGCTCTACAGTTTAGAAACGGGGCTCCAAAGGTGTTTTGAGCAACACGGAGCATATGAGATGTTCCAGGAGTTGAAGCTAGTTTTTCAAGATCATGCCCGGGTCGAGAGATGTGAACTCTCCGACAAGTTCTTTAGCTGTAAGATGGAGGAGAACAGTTTTGTTAGTGAGCATATACTCAGAATGTCTGGGTTGCACGGTCGTCTGACTCAGCTAGGAGTCGAACTTCCGGATGACGCTGTAATTGACAGAATCCTCCAGTCTCTCCTACCAAGCTACAAGGGTTTTGTGCTGAACTACAACATGCAAGGGATGGAGAAGACCATTCCCGAGTTGTACTCGATGCTGAAATCCGCAGAAGTAGAAATCAAGAAAGAGCATCAAGTGTTGATGGTCAATAAGACCACCAGTTTCAAGAAGGGCAAGTGTAAGAAGAACTTCAAGAAAGATGGCGAAGCCGTTGCCGCGCCCGGTAAGCCAGATGTCCGGAAGAAGAAAAAGAATGAACCCAAGCCCGAGACTGAGTGCTTCTATTGCAAGGGAAAAGGTCACTGGAAGCAGAACCGCCCCAAGTACTTAGCGGATAAGAAGGCCGGCAACGTCAAAGGTATATGTGATATACATGTTATTGATGTGTACCTTACTAGCGCTCGTAGTAGCTCCTGGGTATTTGATACCGGTGATTTTGCTCACATTTGCAACTCAAAGCAGGAACTGCAGAATAAACAGAGGCTGCCAAGGACGAGGTGACGACGCGCGTCGGGAATGGCTCCAAAGTCGATGTGATCGCTGTCGGCATGCTGCCTCTACATCTACCTTCGGTATTAGTTTTAAGCCTTAATAATTGTTATTTAGTACCATGTTCGACCTTTTGGTCTCTCGTATTCGAGGTCATGTCTGTACATGCTAAGCTCGTCGAGTCAACCTAAGTGTTTCGCGTGTGTAAATCAGGCTTACACCCGTTGTATGCGAACGTTAGAATCTATCACACCCGATCATCACGTGGTGCTTCGAGACAACGATCCTTCGCAATGGTGCACACTTAGGAGAATACGTTCTCGAAATTTTTATGAGGGATCATCTTATTATGCTACCGTCGTTTTGAGGAATAAGATGAAAAACATGATAAACATCACATGCAATCATATAGTGACATGATATGGCCATTATCATCTTTGCTCCTTCGATCTCCATCTTCGGGCACCACATGATCATCATCGTCACCGGCATGACACCATGATCTCCATCATCATGTTCTCCATCATCGTGTCTTCGTGAAGTTGTCACGCCAACTACTACTACTACTACTACTACTACTACTACTACTACTACAGCTAACCGTTAGCAATGAAGTAAAAGTAGTAAACACATGGCGTAGCATCTCATACAATAAATTAAGACAACTCCGATGGCTCCTGCCGGTTGTCATACGCATCAACATGCAAGTCGTGAATCCTATTACAAGAACATGATCATCTCATACATCACACATGTAACATCACATCCTTTGGCCATATCACATCACATGCCAAACCCTGCAAAAACAAGTTAGACGTCCTCTAATTGTTGTTGCAATTTTTACGTGGCTGATTTGGGTTTCTAGCAAGAACACCTTCTTACCTACATGACAGCCACAACGATGATATGCCAAAGCTATTTACCCTTCATAAGGACCCTTTTCATCAAATCCAATCCGACTAGAGTGGGAGAGACAGACACCCGCTAGCCACCTTATGCACCATGTGCATGTTAGCCGGTGGAACCTGTCTCACGTAAGCGTACGTGTAAGGTCAGTCCGGGCCGCTTCATCCCACAATACCACCGGAAAAGAATAAGACTAGTAGCGGCAAGCAATTTACAAAATCAGCGCCCAGAACCTTTTTGTGTTCTACTCGTGCAAAGAATCTACGCATGGAAAACCTGGCTCGGATGCCACTGTAGGGTAACGTAGCAAAATTCAAAAAAATTCCTACGCCATATTCAGATCTTCCTATGGAGAAACCAGCAACGAGGGAGGGGTGAGAGAATCTTCATACCTTTGAAGATCGCTAAGCGGAAGCGTTGCTAGAACGCGGTTGATGGAGTCATACTCGTTGCAATTCAGATCGCGGTGTGATTCCGATCTAGTGCCAGACCACGGCACCTCTGCGTTCAACACACGTGCAGCCCGGTGACGTCTCCTGCACCTTGATCCAGCAAGGAGGAGGGAGAGGTTGGGGAAGACAAATTATCAAGACAAGCAATAACGACCATTTGCAAGGAAGAAGAAAGAGACAATAGTAATCTCAACATAACGAGAGGTGATTTAGTGATATGAAAGTTCCTACCACAATATTTTCCTCTCTCATAACAATTACATGTGGGATCTGATACGTCTCTGTCGTATCTACTTTTCCAAACTCTTTTGCCCTTGTTTTGGACTCTAAATTGCATGATTTGAATGGAACTAACCCGGACTAACGCTGTTTTCAGCAGAATTGCCATGGTGTTGTTTTTGCGCAGAAATAAAAGTTCTCGGAATGACCTGGAAATTTACGAGGATTTGTTTTGGAATATATAAAAAATACTGTCGCAAGAATCAACCGGAGGAGTGGAGCGAGGAGCCCACAAGCCCCCCAGGCGTGGCCCCCTGGCCGCGCCTAGCAGGCTTGTGGGGCCCTTGGAGCTCCGCCGCCTCCAACTCCACCTCTATTTAGTCCCTTTCGTCCGGAAAAAAATCAAGGAGAAGAGTTCATCACGTTTTACGATGCGGAGGCGCCGCCACCACCTGTTCTTCCTCTGGAGGGCAGATCTGGAGTCCGTTCTAGGCTCCGGAGAGGGGAGATCGTCGCCATCGTCATCACCAACCTTCCTTCATCGCCAATTCCATGATGCTCTTCACCGTTCGTGAGTAATCTCATCGTAGGCTTGCTGGACGGTGATGGGTTGGATGAGATCTGTCATGTAATCAAGTTAGTTTTGATGGGGATTGATCCCTAGTATCCACTATGTTCTGAGATTGATGTTGCTACTACTTTGCCATGCTTAATGCTTGCCACTAGGGCCCGAGTGCCATGATTTCAGATCTGAACCTATTATGTTCTTGTCAATATATGTGTGTTCTTGATCCTATCTTGCAAGTTGTAGTCACCTACTATGTGTTATGACCCGGCAACCCCGGAGTGATAATAGCCGGAACCACTCTCGGAGATGACCATAGTATGAAGAGTTCATGTATTCACTAAGTGCTAATGCTTTGTTCCGATTCTTTATTAGAAGGAGAACCTTAATATCCCGTAGTTTCCATTAGGACCCCTGTTCCACGGGAGGGATGGACAATAGATGGCATACTAGTTCTTTTCCCTAAGCACGTATGACTGCATACGGAATACATGCATACATTACATTGACGAACTGGAGCTAGTTACATATCTCCTCATGTTATAACTGTTGCATGATGAATGTCATCCGACATAATTATCCATCACCGATTTAATGCCTACGAGTTTTTCCTACTGGTCCTTTCTATGTTACTTTGCCGCTACTAGTGTCACTACTGCTACTGTTACTTTGCCGCTACTGCTGTCACTGCTGCTACTATTACCGTTGCTACTGTTGCTATCACACCACTTTGCTACTGATACTTTGCTACAGATACTAAGTATTTCAGGTGTGGTTGAATTGACAACTCAACTGCTAATACTCGAGAATATTCTTTGGCTTCCCCTTGTGTCGAATCAACAAATTTGGGTTGAATACTCTACCCTTGAAAACTGTTGTGATCCCCTATACTTGTGGGCTATCAAGACTATTTTCTGGCGCCGTTGCCGGGGAGGCCTAGCACTATTCTCTGAGTCACTTGGGATTTATGTCTGTTGATCACTATGAGGAATCCGAGAGATCCAAAAACTAAAGTCTTGCCCTCAACTACGAGGAGAGGTAAGGAACTGCCATCTAGCTCTGCACTTGATTCACCTTCAGTTATGAGTAAGTTTGCGACACCACCTCCTGCTAGAAATTTTGATGTGTCGCCTGTGCTTGATGATGCTACTTCTGATATCCATGATGCTTGTGATGATGCTTTGCTTGATACTGCTTTGCCACTAGGTGCATTCCTAGATGCACGAATTGCTAGAGTTGCTGCTAGATGTGATGATACTTCTGAAACTGCTGAGATTATTGAAGTAGAACCTGCTATTTCGCCTGTTAGAACTAGCTCTCCTAGATATGAATTGCGTGATATGCCTGAGGGTTATGTTATGGAGGGAGAGATAGCTGATGATTTTCTTGCTTGTAAGGATAGCTATGATCTTGAGAAAATACTGCACAAGTGGAAAGAAAAATCTTTGAACGCTAGGATGAAATACGACCCGAAGTTTGCTACTTCGCCTATCTTTGTGACCGATAAGGATTATGAATTCTCTGTCGACCCTGAGTTAATCACTTTGGTTGAATCTGATCCTTTTCACGGTTATGAGTCAGAAATGGTTGTAGCACATCTTACTAAGCTGCACGATATAGCCACCCTATTCACGAGTGAGGAAAAGATCCGCCACTACTATATCCTTAAGTTGTTTCCTTTATCGCTAAAGTATGATGCTAAGACTTGGTTCACTTCTCTTGCTCCTGGTTGTGTGCGTAGCCCCCAGGATATGATCTACCACTTCTCTGAGAAATATTTTCCTGCCCATAAGAAGCAAGCTGCCTTGCAGGAAATATATAACTTTGCGCAACTTGAAGAAGAGTCTCCCACAAGCTTGGGGGAGGCTTGCCCAGCTACTGAATGCTTTGCCCGATCACCCTCTTGAGAAGAATGAAATACTTGATATCTTCTATAATGGACTAACCGATGCTTCTAAGGACCACCTAGATAGTTGTGCTGGTTGTGTTTTCAGGGAACGAACTGTGGAACAAGCTGAGATCCTATTGAATAATATCTTGTGCAATGAGAATGCTTGGACTATTCCCGAACCACCTCCGAAGCCAACTCCTAAGAAAAAAGGTATCCTATTCCTCAGTCCTGAAGATATGCAACAAGCTAAGAAATCTATGAAAGAGAAAGGCATTAAATCTGAAGATGTCAAAAATCTACCACCTATCGAAGAGATCCATGGTCTTGATAACCCGACATAGGTAGTAGAGGTAAATTATCTTCGTAGATTCAATGAGAGTGATATTCCTTTTGATAAACCTGCTAGCTTATGCCTGGATGAATTTGATAACTTTGTTGCCAAACAACAAAGTTTCAATGACTATGTTAGCAGACAGCTGGAACAGAATGCTCGTATGCTTAGTCATTTAAGTGCTTGTGTGGACAGAAACGTCAATGATCTTAAGCTTTTGAGTAAACATGCCTCTATGGTTACTACTCAAGTAGAACAAGTACTTAAGTCTCAAAATGACTTGCTCAATGAGTTGAATGACAATTCTGTCAGAGTCGTCACTAGAGGCGGTAGAATGACCCAGGAACCTTTGTATCCTGAGGGTCATCCTAAGAGAATTGAACAAGATTCTCAAGGAGTTAGCACTGATGCACCTAGTCATCCTAGAAAGAAAAAGAAAGATGATAGGAACTTTCATGCTAGCAACCCTGTTGCTGTTACACCTCAGAATCCAAACATTGTCTCTGTTTCTGATGCCGAAACACAATCTGGTGATGAACATGAGCCTAATGATAATATCAATAGTGATGCTCATGAAGATGCTCGACCTAGCAATGATAAGGATGTGGAGATTGAACCTAGTGTTGATCTTGATAACCCACAACCTAAGAATAGGAGATACGATAAGAACGACTTCACTGCTAGGAAGCATGGTAAAGAAAGGGAACCATGGGTTCAGAAACCCATGCCCTTTCCTCCCAAACCATCCAATAAAAAGGATGATGAGGATTTTGAGCGATTTGTTGAAATGATTAGACCTGTCTTTCTGCAAATGCGTTTGATAGATATGCTCAAAATGTCTCTGTATGCTAAGTACATGAAGGATATTGTGACTAATAAGAGGAGGATACCTGGGGTTGAGATTTCCACCATGCTCGCTAATTACACCTTCAAGGGTGGAATTCCTAAGAAACTAGGTGATCCCGGAGTGCCCACTATACCTTGCTCCATTAAAGGCAACTACGTTAGAACTGCTTTATGCAACCTTAGAGCCGGTGTTAGTGTTATGCCTCTCTCTCTTTATCGTAGACTTGAACTGGATAAGTTGACACCCACTGAAATCTCTCTGCAAATGGCCGACAAATCAACTACTTTCCCTATCGGCATTTGCGAGGATGTGCCTGTTGTGGTTGCTAACGTTACTATCTTAACAGACTTTGTTATTCTGGATATTCCCGAGGATGATGCCATGGTGGTCATCCTTGGAAGACCCTTTTCAAACACTGCAGGGGCTGTTATTGATTGCAACAAAGGCAATGTCACTTTCCATGTCAATGGTAATGAGCATACGGTGCACTTCCCAAAGAAACAATATCGAGTACATTGCATCAATGCTATTGAAAAAACTTCATCGATTCTTATTGGGAGCTTTGAATGCCCTATACCTACTGTTAAGATGAAGTATGATTTGCTTGTTAGGGATATGCACATCCCCATTGAGGTAACCTAGTGACTATTCGAAAATTCTCCGTTTTTACGCAATTCGAAAAAAGCTTGTCAAGGAGACTTGATCAACCTCATTGACGGATTTCTGTAGATGACCATGAGATGGATGAATTTAAGAGTCACAACATTCTGCCCCAACGTTTACTTTCCGTTGTTTAGAAGAAAAATGATAGATTTAGCTTTAGTTTTTCCTGTTTTTTTTCTTTTTGCGTTCCGTAGAAAAGTGTCCCAGAAATAAAAGTTCTTCAAATGCCCTAAAAATCAAGTATGATTTTTTCTGGAATTTTTGAAAAATTCTAAGACGGAGAGCTAGTCAGGGGGATGCATGCTACGTCCATTTTGCATCATGCTTTCATGTTGATATTTATTGCTTTTTGGGCTGTTATATTACTTGTGGTACCATATTTATGCCTTTTCTCTCTTATTTTGCATGGTTTATTTGAAGAGGGGGAATTCAGGCAGCTGGAATTCTGGACTGGAAAAGGAGCAAATCCTAGTCCACTATTCTGCACATCTCCAAATGCACTGAAAATTTACGTGGATTTTTTTTGGAATATATTAAAAATACTGGGCGAAAGAACTACTGGAGGGGGGCCACCAGGGCCCCACAAGCCCCCACTCCGCCACCACCCCCTGGTGGCGGTGGGCAAGCTTGTGGGCTGCCTGAAGGCCCACTAGCCCCCCTCTTTTGCTATATGAAGTATCCTGGTCTGAAAAAAAAAATCAAGGGGGAGCTTTTTCGTGGTTTCGCCACCGCCACAAGGCGGAACTTGAGCAGATCCAATCTAGAGCTCCGGCGGGACGATTCTGCGAGGGAAATTTCCCTCCCGGAGGGGGAAATCGTCGCCATCGTCATCACCAACACTCCTCTCATCGGAGGGGAGGCATCTTCATCAACATATTAATCAGCACCACCTCCTCTCCAATCCCTAGTTCATCTCTTGTAATCAATCTCCGTCTCACGACTCCGATTGGTACTTGTAAGGTTGCTAGTAGTGTTGATTACTCTTTGTAGTTGATGCTAGTTGGATTATTTGGTGGAAGAGTTTATGTTCAGATCGTTGATGCTATTCATTACACCTCTGGTCATGATTATGATTATGTCTTGTGAGTAGTTACTTTTGTTCCTGAGGACATGGGATAAGTCATGTTAATAATAGTCATGTGAATTTGATATTCGTTCGGTATTTTGATATGATGTATGTTGTTTTTCCTCTACTGGTGTTATGTGAACGTCGACTACATAACACTTCACCATATTTGGGCCTAGAGGAAGGCATTGGGAAGTAGTAAGTAGATGATGGGTTGCTGGAGTGATAGAAGCTTAAACCCCAGTCTATGCGTTGCTTCGTGAGGCGCTGATTTGGATCCACTAGTTTAATGCTATGGTTAGACTTTGTCTTAATTCTTCTTTTGTAGTTGCGGATGCTTGCGAGAGAGGATAATCATAAGTGGGATGCTTGTCCAAGTAAGGGAAGTACCCAAGCACCGGTCCACCCACATATCAAACTATCAAAGTAACGAACGCGAATCATATGAACATGATGAAACTAGCATGACAGAAATTCCCGTGTGTCCTCGGGAGTGTTTTTCCTCCTATAAGACTTTGTTCAGGCTTGTCCCTTGCTACAAAAGGGATTGGGCCACTTGCTGCACCATTGCTACTACTTGTTACTTGTCACTTTTTGCTTGCTACGTTTCACCTCGCTACACAATCACTTGTTACCGCTACTTTCAGTGCTTAAAGTTATTACCTTGCTGAAATCCGTTTATCAGAGCCTTCTGCTCCTCGTTGGGTTCGACACTCTTACTTTTCGAAAGGACTACGATTGATCCCCTATACTTGTGGGTCATCAAGACTCTTTTCTGGCGCCGTTGCCGAGGAGTGAAGCACCTTTGGTAAGTGGAAACTGGTAAGGAAACATTTTTATACTCTGCTGAAATTTGTTGTCACTTGTCACTATGGAAACTCTTCCTTTGAGGAGTTTGTTCGGGGTATCTTCACCACGAACGGAAGCACGAGGAGTTGATCCTCAACCTTTGGTACCTACTGAAAATATCTTTTATGTAATTCCTTTGGGTATGCTTGAGAAGCTGCTGGCTAATCCTTTCACAAGAGATGGATCTTCACATCCAGACTTGCATCTAATCTATGTAGATGAAGTTTGTGGTTTATTTAAGCTTGCAGGTTTGCCTGAGGATGAGGTAAAGAAGAAAGTCTTTCCTTTTTTCCTTGAAGGATAAGGCGTTGACGTGGTATAGGCTATGTGATGATGCTGGATCATGGGGCTACAATCGGTTGAAATTGGAATTTCATCAAAAGTTCTACCCTATGCATTTAGTACATCGTGATCGGAACTTTATTTATAACTTTTGGCCTCGTGACAGGGAAAGGATAGCTCAAGCTTGGGGGAGGCTTAAATCAATGCTATATTCACGCCCCAATCATGAGCTCTCGAGAGAAATCATCACTCAAAACTTTTATGCTCGACTTTCTCATGAAGATCATACCATGCTTGACACTTCTTGTGCCGGTTCTTTTATGAAGAAGGATATTGATCACAAGTGGAATTTATTGGAGAGAATCAAATGCAACTCTGAAGATTGGGAGCTGGAGGAAGGTAAGGAGTCATGTATGAATTTCCAGTTTGATTGCGTTAAATCTTTTGTTGGCACAAACCCTTCTAGAGATTTTAGTGCTAAGTATGGACTTGACTCTGAGATAGTAGCTTCTCTATGTGAATCTTTTGCTGCTCATGTTGATCTTCCCAAAGAGAAGTGGTTTAAATATCATCCTCCTGTAGAAAGCAACATATCCAAAACCAATCTAGTTGAGGAGAAAATCATTGCTTTTAGTGATCCTGTTGTTCCTTGTGCTTACACTGAGAAACCACCATACCCTGCTAGGGTAAAGGATTATTCTAAAGCTCCAACTGTGATACGTAGGGGTTACATTAGACCACTTGCACCCCCTGAGGAGATTAGAGTTGAACCTAGTGTTGCTATTATCAAAGATATCTTAGCCGAAAACATAGATGGTCATGTTATCAAATTCTGTGAGGACTCTGCTAGAATTGCTAAACCTCACGCGAAAGACAAACACGGACTTGTAGTTGGCATGCCCGTTGTTTCTGTTAATATAGGAGATCACTGTTACCATGGTTTATGTGATATGGGAGCTAGTGTTAGTGCAATACCCCGTTCTCTATATGATGAAATCAAAGATGAGATTGCACCTACTGAGTTAGAACCCATTGATGTCACTATTCCGCTAGCTAATAGAGACACTATCTGCCCTATGTGAATTGTGAGAGACGTAGAAGTTCTGTGTGGTAAGACAAAGTATCCTACTAATTTCCTCGTCCTTGGTACTGCACAAGATAGCTTTTGTCCCATCATATTTGGTAGACCCTTTCTCAACACTGCCAATGCTTACATTGATTGCATTAAGCAGACTGTCGAGTAAGTTTCGAGGGTGTGTCCCATGAATTTAACTTCTCCAAGTTTGGAAGACAACCCCATGAAAGAGAGTTGCCTGGTAGAGATAAATTCATTGCTCTTGCCTCTATTGCCGTACCTCCTACGGATCCTTTAGAGCAATATCTGCTTGAGCATGAAAATGATATGCATATGGAGGGGAGAGATGAGATAGATAGAATTGTCTTAGAACAACATCCTATTCTCAAGAATAATCTGCCTGTTGAACTGCTTGGGGATCCTCCCCCACCAAAGGGAGATCCTGTGTTCGAGCTTAAACAGTTGCCTGATACTCTTAAGTATGCCTATCTTGATGAGAAGGAGATATATCATGTCATTATTAGTGCTCTCCTCTCAGCGCGCGAAGAGAACAAGTTACTAAAAACTCTGAGGAAGCACCGCGCTGCTATTGGATATACTCTTTATGATCTTAAGGGTATTAGTCCTACTCTATGTCAGCACAAGATTAAAACCGATCCTGACTTTAAACCAGTTGCTGATCATCAAAGGAGATTAAATCCTAAGATGAAAGAGGTCGTTAGAAAAGAAATATTAAAGCTTCTCGAAGCAGGAATCATTTATCCTGTTGCTCATAGTGATTGGGTAAGTCTAGTACATTGCGTACCTAAGAAGGGATGTATCACCGTCGTTCCTAATGATAAGGATGAACTAATCCCACAAAGGATTATTACCAGCAATAGAATGGTGATAGACTTCTGAAAACTGAACAAGGCAACCAGGAAAGATCATTATCCTTTGCCGTTCATCGACCAAATGCTAGAAAGGCTATCAAAACACACACACTTCTGCTTTCTAGACGGTTATTCAGGTTTCTCGCAAATACCTATTGCACAATCTGATCAAGAGAAAACCACTTTCACCTGCCCTTTCGGTACCTTTGCCTATAGACGTATGCCTTTTTACTTATGTAATGCACCTGCCACCTTCCAAAGATGTATGATGGCTATATTCTCTGACTTTTGTGAAAAGATTGTCAAAGTTTTCATGGATGACTTCTCTGTTTACGGGTCTTCCTTTGATGATTGCCTCAGCAACCTTGATCGAGTCTTACAGAGATGCGAAGAAACCAACCTCGTCTTGAATTGGGAGAAGTGCCACTTCATGGTTAATGAAGGTATCGTCTTAGGACACAAAATCTCTGAAAGAGGCATTGAAGTTGATAAGGCTAAGGTTGATGCAATTGAGAAAATGCCTTGCCCCACAGATATCAGAGGTATACGAAGTTTCCTAGGTCATGCTGGTTTCTATAGAAGGTTCATTAAAGACTTCTCTAAGATTTCTAGGCCTCTTACCAACCTCTTGCAGAAGGATGTTCCTTTTGTTTTTGATGACGATTGTGAGGAAGCCTTTGAAATACTTAAGAAGGCTTTGATAACCGCACCTATTGTGCAACCACCTGACTGCAACTTGCCCTTTGAAATCATGTGTGACGCTAGTGATTATGCTGTTGGTGCTGTTCTAGGACAAAGAGTTGACAAGAAGTTGAATGTCATTCACTACGCTAGTAAAACTCTAGACAGTGCCCAAAGAAACTATGCCACTACGGAGAAGGAATTTTTAGCAGTCGTGTTTGCATGTGAAAAGTTCAGATCTTACATAGTTGACTCCAAAGTCACTATTCACTCTGATCATGCTGCTATTAAGTACCTTATGCAGAAGAAGGACGCTAAGCCTAGGCTGATTAGATGGGTTCTCCTGCTACAGGAATTTGATTTGCACGTCGTTGACCGAAAGGGTGCTGATAACCCTGTAGAAGATAACTTGTCTAGGCTAGAGAATGTGCTTGATGACCCACTACCAATTGATGACAGATTTCCTGATGAGCAATTAAATGTCATCCGCACTTCACATAGTGCACCATGGTATGCCGATTATGCAAACTATATTGTAGCCAAATACATACCACCCAGTTTCACCTATCAACAAAAGAAGAAATTCTTCTTTGATTTGAGTCACTACTTTTGGGATGATTCTCACCTTTATAAGGAAGGAGTAGATGGTGTTATTAGACGTTGTGTGCCTGAACATGAACACGGACAGATCCTGCAGAAGTGTCATTTCGAAGCCTATGGAGGACACCATGCTGGAGATAGAATTGTTGGAAATATGCCCTAGAGGCAATAATAATTAGTTATTATTATATTTCTTTGTTCATGATAACCGTTTATTATCCATGCTATAATTGTATTGGTCGGAAACACAATACTTGTGTGGATACATAGACAAAACACTGTCCCTAGTAAGCCTCTAGTTGACTAGCTCGTTGATCAAAGATGGTCAAGGTTCCCTGGTCATAGGCAAGTGTTGTTACTTGATAACGGGATCACATCATTAGGAGAATCATGTGATGGACTAGACCCAAACTAATAGACGTAGCATGTTGATCGTGTCATTTTGTTGCTACTGTTTTCTGCGTGTCAAGTATTTGTTCCTATGACCATGAGATCATATAACTCACTGACACCGGAGGAATGCTTTGTGTGTATCAAACGTCACAACGTAACTGGGTGACTATAAAGATGCTCTACAGGTATCTCCGAAGGTGTTCGTTGAGTTAGTATGGATCAAGACTCGGATTTGTCACTCCGTATGACGGAGAGGTATCTCGGGGCCCACTCGGTAATACAACATCACACACAAGCCTTGCAAGCAATGTGACTTAGTGTAAGTTGCGGGATCTTGTATTACGGAACGAGTAAAGAGACTTGCCGGTAAACGAGGTTTAAATAGGTATGCGGATACCAACGATCGAATCTCAGTCAAGTAACATACCGAAGGACAAAGGGAATGACATACGGGATTATATGAATCCTTGGCACTGAGGTTCGAACGATAAGATCTTCGTAGAATATGTAGGATCCAATATGGGCATCCAGATCCCGCTATTGGATATTGACCGAGGAGTCTCTCAGGTCATGTCTACATAGTTCTCGAACCCGCAGGGTCTGCACACTTAAGGTTCGACGTTGTTTTATGCGTATTTGAGTTATATGGTTGGTTACCGAATGTTGTTCGGAGTCCCGGATGAGATCACGGATGTCACGAGGGTTTCTGGAATGGTCCGGAAACAAAGATTGATATATAGGATGACCTCATTTGGTTACCGGAAGGTTTTCGTGCATTACCGGAAAAGTTTCGGGCTCATCGGTAGTGTACTAGGAGTGCCGGGAGGGGTGCCGGGGACCATCAGGAGGGGTATCACGCCCCAAGGGGTCTCATGGGCTATGGGAAGAGATAAACCAGCCCCTAGTGGGCTAGAATAAGTTCCCACTAAGGCCCATAAGGTTTGAGAAGGAAAAAACACAAGGTGCAAAGAGTTTCCAAGTGGCAGGGTGGAATCCTACTCCAAGTAGGATTGGAGTAGGACTCCTCCACCTCCAATTTCGGCCAAACCTTTAGGTTTTGAGGCTTCCTCCTCCCCTCCCTCCCTCCTATATATAGTGGGGTTTTAGGGCTGATTTGTGACAACTTTTTCAAGGCAGCCCGACCACATACCTCCACGGTTTTACCTCTAGATCGCGTTTCTGCGGAGCTCGGGCGGAGCCCTGCTAAGATTAGATCACCACCAACCTCCGGAGCGCCGTCACGCTGCCGGAGAACTCATCTACCTATCCGTCTCTCTTGCTGGATCAAGAAGGCCGAGATCATCGTCGAGCTGTACGTGTGCTGAACGCGGAGGTGCCGTCCGTTCGGCACTAGATCATGGGACGGATCGCGGGATGGTTCGTGGGACGGTTCGCGGGGCGGATCGAGGGACGTGAGGACGTTCCACTAGATCAACCGCGTTCACTAATGCTTCTGCTATGCGATATACAAGGGTACATAGATCGGAAATCCCCTCTCGTAGATGGACATCACCATGATAGGTCTTCGTGCGCGTAGGAAATTTTTTGTTTCCCATGCGACGTTCCCCAACAGTGGCATCATGAGATAGGTTCATGCGTAGATGTAATATCGAGTAGAACAAAAAAGTTTTGTGGGCGGTGATGTGCGTCTTGCTGCCCTCCTTAGTCTTTTCTTGATTCCGCGGTATTGTTGGATTGAAGCGGCTTGGACCGACATTACTCGTACGCTTACGAGAGACTGGTTTCATCGCTACGAGTAACTCCGTTGCTCAAAGATGACTGGCAAGTGTCGGTTTCTCCAACTTTAGTTGAATCGGATTTGACCGAGGAGGTCCTTGGATAAGGTTAAATAGCAATTCATATATCTCCGTTGTGGTGTTTGCGTAAGTAAGATGCGATCCTACTAGATACCCATGGTCACCACGTAAAACATGCAACAACAAATTAGAGGACGTCTAACTTGTTTTTGCAGGGTATGCTTGTGATGTGATATGGCCAACGACGTGATGTGATATATTGGATGTATGAGATGATCATGTTGTAATAGTTAATATCGACTTGCACGTCGATGGTACGGCAACCGGCAGGAGCCATAGGGTTGTCTTTAAACTAACGTTTGTGCTTGCAGATGCGTTTTACTATATTGCTAGGACGTAGCTTTAGTAGTAATAGCATGAGTAGCACGACAACCCCGATGGCGACACGTTGATGGAGATCATGGTGTGACACCGGTGACAAGAAGATCATGCCGGTGCTTTGTGATGGAGATCAAGAAGCACATGATGATGGCCATATCATGTCACTTATGAATTGCATGTGATGTTAATCCTTTATGCACCTTATCTTGCTTAGAACGACGGTAGCATTATGACGTGATCTCTCACTAAAATTTCAAGACGAAATAGTGTTCTCCCTGACTGTGCACCGTTGCGACAGTTCTTCGTTTCGAGACACCACGTGATGATCGGGTGTGATAGACTCAACGTTCACATACAACGGGTGCAAAACAGTTGCACACGCGGAACACTCGGGTTAAGCTTGATGAGCCTAGCATGTGCAGACATGGCCTCGGAACACATGAGACCGAAAGGTCGAGCATGAATCGTATAGTTGATATGATTAGCATAGAGATGCTTACCACTGAAACTATTCTCGACTCACGTGATGATCGGACTTGAGATAGTGGATTTGGATCATGTACCACTCAAATGACTAGAGAGATGTACTTTTTGAGTGGGAGTTCTTAAGTAATATGATTAATTGAACTAATTGTCATGAACATAGTCTAATGGTCTTTGCGAATTACGATGTAGCTTGCGCTATAGCTCTATTTTTTTTATATGTTCCTAGAGAAAATTTAGTTGAAAGTTGATAGTAGCAAACTTTGCACACTGAGTCTGTAAAACCGAGGATTGTCCTCGTTGCTGCGCAGAAGGCTTATGTCCTTAATGCACCACTCGGTGTGCTGCACCTCGAGCATCGTCTGTAGATGTTGTGAACATCCGACATACACGTTTGTGATGACTACACGGTAGTTCAGTACAAAATACTTAATGGCTTAGAAGCAAGGCGCCGAAGACGTTTTGAAACGTTACGGAACATAAGAGATGTTCTAAAGAGATGAAATTGTGATTTCATGCTTGTGCCCTTGTTAAGAGGTATGAGACCTCCGACAAAATTCTTTGTCCACGAAGTAAAGGAGAAAATCTCAATCGTTGAGCGTGTGCTCAGATTATCTGAGTACGACAATCGCTTGAATCAAGTGGGAGTTGATCTTCTAGATAAGATAGTGATGGTTCTCCAAAGTCACTGCCACCAAGCTATGAGAGCTTCGTGATGAACTATAACATATCAAGGATAGATAAAATGATCCTTGAGCGATTCGCGATGTTTGACACTGCGAGAGTAGAAATCAAGAAGGGGCATCAATAGTTGATGGTTAGTAAAACCACTAAGTTTCGAGAAAGGCAAGGGCTAGAAGGGATACTTCGTGAAACGGCAAAGCATTTGCTGCACTAATGAAGAGACCCCAGATTAAACCCAAGCCCGGGACTAAGTGCTTCTGTTATGAGGGGAACGGTCACTGAGGCGGAGCAACTCTAGATACTTAGTAGATAAGAAGGCTGGCAAAAGTCGAAAGAAGTATATTTGATGTACATGATGTTGATGTGTACTTTACTAGTATTCCTAGTAGCACGAGGGTATTGGATACCGGTTCGGTTGCTAAGTGATTAATAACACGAAATGAAAGCTACGACATAAACGGAGACTAGCTAAAGGCGAGGTGACGATACGTGTTGGAAGTGTTTCCAAGGTTGATATGATCAAACGTCACACGCTCCCTCTACCATCGGGATTGGTGTTAAACCTAAATAATTGTTATTTGGTGCTTGCGTTAAGCATGAACATGATTGGATCGTGTTTATTGCAATACGATTATTCATTTAAAGAGAATAATGGTTACTCTATTTGCTTGAATAATCACCTTCAATGGTTTATTGAATCTCGATCGTAGTGTTACACATGTTCATGATATTGGTGCCAAAAGATGTGAGGTAGGCACTGCCGCTTGAGTCATGTTGGTATAAATTGCATGAAGAGGCTCCATGCTGATGGATCTTTATACTCACTTGATTTTGAATCACTAGTGACATGCAAATTATACCACATGAGCAAGGCCTTGTTTTCATTGAGATGAAACAAGATAGTAACTTGTTGGAAGTGATGCATTTTGATGTATGCAGTCCAATGGGTGCTGAGGCACGCAGTGGATATCATTATGTTCTTACTTCAATGACGATTTGAGTAGATACAAGAGTATTTACTTAATGAATCACAAGTCTGAAATATTGAAAAGTTCAATTCTGTTTCAGGAGTGAAGTTCGTCGTAACAAGAGGATAAACTGTCTACGATATGATCATAGAAATGAATATCTGAGTTACGAGTTTTGGTACGCTGTTAAGACAATGTGGAAATTGTTTCGCAGTTCATGCCACCTGGAACATCATAGTGTGATGATGTGTCTGAACGTCATAGCCACGCACTATTTGGTATGGTGCATGCTATGATGTCTCTTATCGAATTACCACTATCGTTTATGGGTTATGCATTAGAGACAACCGCATTCACTTTAAATAGGGCATCGCGTATTTCCGTTGAGATGACACAGTTTAGAGAAATCTAAACCGTCGTTTCTTGAAAGTTTGGGGCTTTGACACTTATGTGAAAAAGTTTCAGTCTGATAAGCTCGAACCCAAAGCGGATAAATGCATCTTCATAGGATATCCAAAACAGTTGGGGTACATCTCCTATCTCAGATCCGAAAGCAAAGTGTTTGTTTCTAGAAACGGATCCTTTCTCGAGGAAAGGTTTCTCTCGAAAGAATTGAGTGGGAGGGTGGTAGAACTTGATGAGGTTATTGAACCATCACTTCCACCAGTGTGTAGCAGGGCGCAGGAACTTGTTCCTGTGGCGCCTACACCAATTGAAGTGAAAGCTAATGATGGTGATCATCGAGCATCGGATCAAGTTACTACAAGCCTCGTAGGTTGACAAGGTCGCGTACTACTGCAGAGTGGTACAGTAACCCTGTCTTGGAGGTCATATTGTTGAGCAACAGTGAACCTACGAGTTATGGAGAAAGCAATGGTGGGCCTGGATTCCGACAAATGGCTGGAAGCCATGAAATCCGAGAGAGGATCCATGTATGAAAACAAAGTGTAGACTTTGTAAGAACTACTTGATGGTCATAAGACTATTGAGTGAAGATGGATCTTTAAAAGGAAGACAGACGATGATGGTGATAAGTCACTATTAAGAAAAGCTCGACTTGTCGCAAAGATGTTTCCGACAAGATCAAACAGTTGACTATGATGAGACTTTCTCACTCGTAGCCAAAAGTTTGTTAGAATTATGTTAGTAGTTGCTGCATTATTTTTGAAATATTGCACATAGGATGTCAAAACATTGTTTCCTCGACGGTTTCCTTGAGCAAACATTGTATGTGATACAACGAGGAGGTTTTTTTGATCCTAAGGATACTAGCAAGTATGCAAGCTCCAGCGATCCTTCAATGGACTGGTGCAAGCATCTCGGAGTTGGAATATACACTTTGATGAGATGATCAAAGATTTTGGGTTTGTACAAGGTTTATGAGAAACTTGTATTTCCAAAGAAGTGAGTGGGAGCACTATAGAATTTCTGGTAAGTATATGTGGTTGACATATTGTGGATCAGAAGTAATGTAGAATTTCTGTAAAGCATACAAGGTTGTTTGAAAGGAGTTTTCAAAGGAATACCTGGATTGCACTACTTGAACTTTGAGCATCAAAGATCTATGGAGATAGATCAAAAGCGCTTAATGGAAGTTTCAACAAGATGCATGCCTAGACAAGTTTTTGAAGGAGTTCAAAATAAATCAGCAAAGAAGGAGTTCTTGGTCGCGTTGTAAGGTGTGAATTTGAGTAAGACTCAAAACCCGACCATGGCAGAATAAAGAGAATAGACGAAGGTCGTCTTCTATGCCTTAGCCGTAGACTCTAAAGTATGCCATGCTGAGTACCGCACTTGATGTGTGCCTTGCAGCAAGTCTGTTAAGAGGTACACAGAGGGATCCAGGATTGAATCACTGATCAGCGGTCAAATTTATCCTTAGTAACTAAATAGACTAAGGATTTTTTCTCGATTATGGAGGTGGTTAAAGAGTTCGTCGTAAAGGGTTACGTCGATGCAAGCTTTGACACTAATCCGAATAACTATGAGTAGTGAAACGGATTCGTATAGTAGAGTAGATATTTGGAGCATTTCCGAATAGCACGTAGTAGCAGCATCTATAAGATGACATAAAGGTTTGTAAAGAACGCACGGATCTGAAAGTTCCAAAACCGTTGACTAAAACCTCTCTCACGAGTAAGACGTGATCAGACCCCAGAACTATATGGGTGTTGTATTCGTTGAAATCACATGGTGATGTGAACTAGATTATTGACTCTAGTGCAAGTGGGAGACTGTTGGAAATATGCCCTAGAGGCAATAATAATTAGTTATTATTATATTTCTTTGTTCATGATAATTGTTTATTATCCATTCTATAATTGTATTGGTTGGAAACACAATACTTGTGTGGATACATAGACAAAACACTGTCCCTAGTAAGCCTCTAGTTGACTAGCTCGTTGATCAAAGATGGTCAAGGTTTCCTGGCCATAGGCAAGTGTTGTTACTTGATAACGGGATCACATCATTAGGAGAATCATGTGATGGACTAGACCCAAACTAATAGATGTAGCATGTTGATCGTGTCATTTTGTTGCTACTGTTTTCTACGTGTCAAGTATTTGTTCCTATGACCATGAGATCATATAACTCACTGACACCGGAGGAATGCTTTGTGTGTATCAAACGTCGCAACGTAACTGGGTGACTATAAAGTTGCTCTACAGGTATCTCCGAAGGTGTTCGTTGAGTTAGTATGGATCAAGACTGGGATTTGTCACTCCGTATGACAAAGAGGTATCTCGGGGCCCACTCGATAATACAACATCACACACAAGCCTTGCAAGCAATGTGACTTAGTGTAAGTTGTGGGATCTTGTATTACGGAACGAGTAAAGAGACTTGCCGGTAAACGAGATTGAAATAGGTATGCGGATACTAACGATCGAATCTCAGGCAAGTAACATACCGAAGGACAAAGGGAATGACATACGGGATTATATGAATCCTTAGCACTGAGGTTCAAACGATAAGATCTTCGTAGAATATGTAGGATCCAATATGGGCATCCAGGTCCCGCTATTGGATATTGACCGAGGAGTCTCTCGGGTCATGTCTACATAGTTCTCGAACCCGCAAGGTCTGCACACTTAAGGTTCGACGTTGTTTTATGCGTATTTGAGTTATATGGTTGGTTACCGAATGTTGTTCGGACTCCCGGATGAGATCACGGACGTCACGAGGGTTTCTGGAATGGTCCGGAAACGAAGATTGATATATAGGATGACCTCATTTGGTTACCGGAAGGTTTTCGTGCATTACCGGAAAAGTTTCGGGCTCATCGGTAGTGTACTGGTAGTGCCGGGAGGGGTGCCGGGGACCATCAGGAGGGGTATCACGCCCCAAGGGGTCTCATGGGCTATGTAAAGAGATAAACCTGCCCCTAGTGGGATGGAATAAGTTCCCACTAAGGCCCATCAGGTTTGAGAAGGAAAAATCACAAGGTGGAAAGAGTTTCCAAGTGGGAAGGTGGAATCCTACTCCAAGTAGGATTGGAGTAGGACTCCTCCACCTCTAATTTCTGCCAAACCTTGAGGTTTTGAGGCTGCCTCCTCCCCTCCCTCCCTCCTATATATAGTGGGGTTTTAGGGCTGATTTGTGACAACTTCTTCAAGGCAGCCCGACCACATACCTCCACGGTTTTACCTCTAGATCGCGTTTCTGCGGAGCTCGGGCGGAGCCCTGCTGAGATTAGATCACCACCAACCTCCGGAGCGCCGTCACGCTGCCGGAGAACTCATCTACCTCTCCATCTCTCTTGCTGGATCAAGAAGGCCGAGATCATCGTCGAGCTGTACGTGTGCTGAACGCGGAGGTGCCGTCCGTTCGGCACTAGATCGTGGGATGGATCGCAGGACGGTTCGTGGGACGGTTCGCGGGGCGGATCGAGGGACGTGAGGACGTTCCATTACATCAACCGCATTCGCTAACGCTTCTGCTGTGCGATCTACAAGGGTGCGTAGATCGGAAATCTCCTCTCGTAGATGGACATCACCATGATAGGTCTTCGTGCGCGTAGGAAATTTTTTGTTTTCCATGCGATGTTCCCCAACAAGAACTGCCCATAAGGAATTGCAATCAGGTTTCTATTGGCCCACTCTCTTCAAGGATGCCCGTAAGTTTGTCTTGTCTTGTGACGAATGCCAAAGGATAGGGAACATCAGTAAGCGTCAGGAAATGCCTATGAACTATTGACTTGTCATTGAACCATTTGATGTCTGGGGCTTTGATTATATGGGACCCTTCCCGAGTTCCAATGGGTACACTGACATCTTAGTTGCTGTGGATTATGTTACTAACTGGGTAGAAGCTATCCCCACTAAAAATGTTGATCACCACACCTCTATTAAGATGCTTAAAGTAGTTATATTCCCAAGATTTGGAGTCCCTAGATACTTGATGGCTGATGGCGGTTCACACTTCATTCATGGTGTTTTCCGCAAGATGCTAGCTAAGTATGATGTCAACCATAGAGTTGCAACTCCTTACCATCCTCAGTCTAGTGGTCAAGTGGAGTTGAGTAATAGGGATATCAAGTTGATCCTACAAAAGACCGTCAATAGATCTCGAAAGAACTGGTCTAGCAAACTTGACGATGCACTATGGGCTTATAGGACTGCTTATAAGAATCCCATGGGCATGTCACCATATGAAATGGTTTACGGTCAGGCCTGTCATTTACCTCTTGAGCTGGAACACAAAGCTTATCGGGCAATCAAAGAGCTCAACTTTGATTTCAAACTTGCCGGTGAGAAGCGGTTGTTTGATATCAGCTCGTTAGATGAATGGAGAGCACATGCATATGAGAATGCCAGGTTGTTCAAGGAAAAGGTTAAGAGATGGCACGACAAACGAATACAGAAACGAGAGTTCAATGTAGGTGATTATATCTTGCTATACAATTCTCGTTTGAGATTCTTTGCAGGCAAGCTTCTCTCTAAATGGGAAGGTCCCTATGTTGTCGAGGAAGTATATCGTTCCGGTGCCATGAAAATCAATAACACGAAAGGAAATTTTCCTAGAGTGGTAAATGGGCAAAGAATCAAGCATTACATCTCTCGTACTCCCATAAATGTTGAGACCAATATCATCAATGTCATAACTCCAAAGGCATATATAAGGGATGTTTATCAGCCTGTTTTAGACCTTGAAAACGAAGATGTATCTGTTTCGGCAAGAAATTGGACTCCGATACTTTTCCAATAGGAAATTTCCTCAGTTTTGGAATTTTTGGAAAATTAGAAAATAAAAAGCAGTCCGGAGAGCAAACGAGGAAGCCACAAGGGCCCACTCCGCCACCACCCCCTGGTGGCGGTGGGCAAGCTTGTGGGCACCTCGTGTGCCTCCCGAACTCCGTTTTCTTGCAGAGGACTCCTTCTGGCCCAGAAAAAATCAATATATAGCCGCCCGAAGGTTTTGATCTCCGTATCGCGTAGTTTTCCTCTGTTTTCGTTTCGAGCTTGTTTCTGCCGCAGATATAGATCATCATGACTTCCCCAAACGCTCCTAAGGACAAGATCTTCCAGAAGGTCATCAATCCCTACCTCACGGAAGTGCTGAAGCACCCTCAATCTATCAAGATGAGCGAGGGGATGTTGCACATCCCTGATGTTGAGGGGCCTAAGAAGACCAGAAGCATGGAGACGAGGCTCGAAGCAATGGAGCAACAAGACTTCAAGTGCCAAGGGATGGTGGAGCGTGGACTCAACGCCAACCACACGATGATCACAGAGTTCACTAGCAATCACAAGATGGATGCCATTGATATTAGGAAACACCTCTCCAGGCTCTACGATAGGGTTGACCAACTTCAGGGCCAGATCTATGACCTGCAGAATCAAAACTGTGAGTATGAGTATAGATTTAAATCAATAAGGTTGGCTGCAGATTTAAGGATTCTGGCGACTCGTTCATCCTGCCATGATGGAGCACCTATGCCTTGGAAGACGGAGGATCAGACTACTCCAACAACAACACCATCACCACCAAAGGAAGACAACTAAACATTGGTATGGGCAATCCCCTTGGCTTCTGCCAATCTTGGGGGAGTTGCCCTGGTATCGTATCACCTTTATATCTTTTGCTTTTACCTTTGTTTTAGTTCTTTCCTTTTCAGTTTTTATTTCTTCTTTTAGAGGAATAAGTCTTTAGTTTTTAGATTGAGTCTTTTGCTTTTGTCTCTCCCCCATTGTATTCGAGCTTACGAGCTATATAATAAAGAGTGTCTTAGTCAAAGGGCTTTGCTTTGTGCCATGATCAATAGTATGAAAAGAACGATAGCATGAAAGATCATGAGACGATCTTATGGAAAGTGATAACTTCACTTATGACAAGTATGATGATTGAAACTTTTTGAGAATAAATCAACGTAGACCTCAGTCATTGTTGCAATTAATAAGAAATAATAAGGAAAGAGAGGTTCACATATAAATATATCATCTTAGACACTTTTTACAATTGTGAGCACTCACCAAACTATTACATGCCTAGGATTAGATGTTGGACAAGGAAGACAACATAATGAATTGTGTTTGCTTGGTTCCAAACAATGTTATATGATTAGAGATCCCTTAGCATGTGACGATTGCTTCCACCTCATATTAGCCAAAACTCTCGCACCAAGTAGAGATACTACTTGTGCATCCATAAACCTCCAACCCAGTTTTGCCATGAGAGTCCACCATACCTACCTATGGATTGAATAAGATCCTTCAAGTAAGTTGTCATCGGTGCAAGCAATAAAAAATGCTCTCTAATATGTCTGATCTATTAGTGTGTGGAAAATAAGCTTTGTACGAACCTGCGGTGAGGAAGACATAAAAGCGACATACTACATAATAAAGTTCTTTATCACAGGAGGCAATATAAAGTGACGTTCCTCCGCACTAAGAGGACATGCATTCAAACCTCAAAAGCGCATGACAACCTCTGCTTCCCTCTGCGAAGGGCCTATCTTGTACCTTTACTTTTTACCCTTGTAAGAGTCATGGTGATCTTCACCAATTCCCTTTTTTCCCTTGTCTTGGCTACTGTCACGTGCTTGGGAAAGATCTATATTCATATATCAACTTGGAGTTGAGTACTCATGCTTTATTGTTGTTGACTTTACCCTTGAGGTAAACCGTTGGGAGGCAAAACTATAAGCCCCTCTCTTCCTCTGTGTCCATCTAAAACTTTGACACCATGAGTACCACGTGAGTTGTAACAATTGTGGAAAACAAAAGAGATGATTGAGTATGTGGGTTTGCCTTACAAGCTCTTATTTGACTCTTTATGATGTTGTGATAAATTGCAATTGCTTTAGTGACTATGGACTATTGTTGGTTACTTCTCGGCAAGGTTTTTGCTTCATGCTTTGCTTTGTGAAGGAATTGTTACTTTCCCATAAGAATATTTATGATATATTGTTGTTCCATGTGTGATCATGATGCCCTCATGTCCGTATTATGTTTTATCGACACCTTCGTCCCCCAAACATGTGGACATGTTTATGGAACTTGGTTTTCACTTGAGGACAAGCGAGGTCTAAGCTTGGGGGAGTTGATACGTCCATTTTGCATCATGCTTTCATGTTGATATTTATTGCTTTTTGGGCTGTTATATTACTTGTGGTACCATACTTATGCATTTTCTCTCTTATTTTGCAAGGTTTATTTGAAGAGGGAGAATTGAGGCAGCTGGAATTCTGGACTGGAAAAGGAGCAAATCCTATTCACTATTCTGCACATCTCCAAATGCCCTGAAAATTTACGTGGATTTTTTCTGGAATATATTAAAAATACTGGGCGAAAGAACTACTGGAGGGGGGCCACCAGGGCCCCACAAGCCCCCACTCCGCCACCACCCCCCTAGTGTCGCTGGGCAAGCTTGTGGGCTGCCTGAAGGCCCACTAGCCCCCCTCTTTTGCTATATGAAGCGTCCTGGTCTGGAAAAAATCAAGGGTGAGCTTTTTCATGGTTTTGCAGCCGCCATGAGGCGGAACTTGAGCAGATCCAATCTAGAGCTCCGGCAGGACGATCCTGTTGGGGAAATTTCCCTCCCGGAGGGGGAAATTGTCGCCATCGTCATCACCAACACTCCTCTCGTCGGAGGGGAGGCATCTTCGTCAACATCTTCATCAGCACCATCTCCTCTCCAATCCCTAGTTCATCTCTTGTAATCAATCTCCGTCTCACGACTCCAATTGGTACTTGTAAGGTTGCCAGTAGTGTTGATTACTCTTTGTAGTTGATGCTAGTTGGATTATTTGGTGGAAGAGTTTATGTTCAGATCCTTGATGCTATTCATTACACCTCTAGTCATGATTATGATTATGTCTTGTGAGTAGTTACTTTTGTTCCCGAGGACATGGGATAAGTCATGTTAACAATAGTCATGTGAATTTGATATTCGTTCGGTATTTTGATATGATGTATGTTGTTTTTCCTCTAGTGGTGTTATGTGAACGTTGACTACATAACACTTCACCATATTTGGGCCTAGAGGAAGGCATTGGGAAGTAGTAAGTAGATGATGGGTTGCTGGAGTGACAGAAGCTTAAACTCCAGTGTATGCGTTGCTTCGTGGGGGGCTCATTTGGATCCACTAGTTTAATGCTATGGTTAGACTTTGTCTTAATTCTTATTTTGTAGTTTCGGATGCTTGCGAGAGAGGTTAATCATAAGTGAGATGCTTGTCCAAGTAAGGGCGGTACCCAAGCGCCGGTCCACCCACATATCAAACTATCAAAGTAACGAACGCGAATCATATGAACATGATGAAACTAGCATGACAGAAATTCCCGTGTGTCCTCGGGAGCGTTTTTCCTCCTATAAGACTTTGTTCAGGCTTGTTTCTTGCTACAAAAGGGATTGGGCCACTTGCTGCACCATTGCTACTACTTGTTACTTGTTACTTTTTGCTTGCTACGTTTCAGCTCGCTACACAATCACTTGTTACCGCTACTTTCAATGCTTGCAGTTATTACCTTTCTGAAATCCGTTTATCAGAGCCTTCTGCTCCTCGTTGGGTTCGACACTCTTACTTATCGAAAGGACTACGATTGATCCCCTATACTTGTGGGTCATCAATGCACCACTCCTACTGTTGTCACTGCTGCTACTATTATCGTTGCTACTGTTGCTATCACACCACTTTGCTATAGATACTTTGCTGCAGATACTAAGTCTTTCAGGTGTGGTTGAATTGACGACTCAACTGCTAATACTCGAGAATATTCTTTGGCTTCCCCTTGTGTCGAATCAACAAATCTGGGTTGAATACTCTACCCTCGAAAACTGTTGCGATCCCCTATACTTGTGGGTTATCAGGATCATATTAAAATTCAACAATATAGCTATCACATAGGCTATTCTTTTCATGATCCACATGCATGCAAAGTTGACACTCTTCGAAAATAGTGGGACTATCATCAACTAAAGTCATGACTTCTCCAAACCCACTTTCAATATTATTGCAAATATCATATTCATCATGAGGCTTAGAAATTTTTTCAAGATCATAAGAAAAATAATCACCCCAATCACGATCATTGCAACAAGTTGTGGACATAGGAAAATTAGCATCCCCAAGCTTAGGGTTTTGCATATTTTTAGCATGATTGACATTAATAGATTCATAGTGAAACCATTGCAATCATGCTTTTCATTCAAGGAGCCCTCGTGAATCATTTCATAAATTTCTTCATGACGATTTTCAGATTCACGCATCTCAAGCAAAACTCCATAAAGATAGTCAAGTGCACTCAACTCACTAGCAATTGGTTCAACATAATTGGATCTCTTAAAGAGATTAGCAAGTGGATGAGGGTCCATATCAATAGATTTTCAGCAAGCGAAGATGCAAGCATATTGAAGGCACATAGCACACAAGCAAAGGAAAGGCAAGTGAAAGAAAAGGGCGAACTAAAAAGGCAAATATTTTTGTAATTTTTGTTTTTCAGAAGTGGGGGAGAGGAAAACGAGAGGCAAAATGCAAAAAAAAGTAAATGCAAGAGATGAGTTTGCGACGGTTACTTGGATAAGCTTCACTTAGAATAATCCCCGGTACTAGAGATTGACACGTTGGAGGAAGACTATTCTTGACTTGATGCTCCCCGGCAACGGTGCCAGAAATTCTTCTTGCTACCTCTTGAGCTTGAGTTGGTTTTTCCCTTGAAGAGGAAAGGGTGATGGAGCACAGTAGCAGTAAGTATTTCCCTCAGTTCGAGAACCAAGGTATCAATCCAGTAGAAGTATTGCTACGGCAATAGACAACAACGCCATAGATTGGCACGTTGATGGAGACTGGGCTTGCGTTGGTTTTTCCCTTGAAGAGGAAAGGGTGGTGCAGCACAGGAGCAGTAAGTATTTCCCTCAGTTTGAGAACCAAGGTATCAATCCAGTAGGAGAATCTCGTCAAGTCCAGAGTACCTGCGCAAACACAAAAGAGCTTGCACCCAACGCTATAAAGGGGTTGTCAATCCCTTCAAGATTGATTGCAAAGTGAGATCTGAAGGCGGAAAGTGCAACGAAGTAAAAGAGTCACTACAAGGAATATGCTAATACACGACGCTATTTTTTCGTCGCTACATCGTCGCCGTTTCTTATTTACGACGATCTCACGACGAAAAACGGAGCGTCAAAAATGAACAGCACCGACGTTTTGATCAAAATCGTCGTAACTTTTACGACGATTCCTGGTTTGTCGTAACCTTTACGACGATTCTAAATCGTCGTTGGCAATCAAAGCCTGTCCTACGTGGCAGTCCTACGTGGCAAAATTACGACGAAATCAAAACGTGTGGTTGAAATCAGCCCAACCCATTTCAACTGATCACATGGGCTGATTTTATTTTTTGGGGTTTTTTCTTATTGGGCTTCTTTTTGGACAGCCCAACCCATTTCAATTGATCACATGGGCTAATTTTATTTTTTTGGGCTTTTTCTTATTGGGCTTCTTTTTGGGCCTTAGCATATTTATAACCACTTTTAATTATTATTTTTCGAATTTTGGTTTGTGGCCTTGTACTTTCTATTGATTTTCTTTTTTGGCCATTTTATTTTTGTACTGGTCCAACATGTCATGTTGATCTTAAATTTTTGTCAAATTTTCAACCTCAAGATTTTTACATTTTGATCTGTAACATTAGGAAGGCACAAATATATCTCATCCAATACAAATGACGGCACAAACTTAGAATCAACCTAAATTTAATACTAATATATTGTCTTTTTGACCACTTTCAATCCAAGAATGATTTTCAAATAGAACTAAGAACACATAAAATTGATCAAATATACTACTAAATAAATCTATTACAATCTTTACAACACAGATGTGCTACAATATGTTACTCTAAACGGAGTAAGACTTCACAGCTTCACACTTGGGTTCACACTTCACGGCTTCACACTTCACACTTGAGCTTCTGTAAAAGAGGAACCAACACAATTTTAAGTCTACAATACAACAATTGATACTAATCAAGGATAAAAACAAGCTGCATCAGAGCCTCTCATGATTCTCAGTTTCCGATAAGTAGTGGTAAACAAGCTGCAGATTATTGAATGATGGTAAGCATACATGAATAGCTAAATAATGCATGACGACTCATTCAAACAATATACATGTCATATGTTGTGTATAGGAAAAATAATAATAGCATACACATTACAGATACACAGATAAAGGTGAGGTAATAAAGTATATACATTGTCCATCCATGACACAGAGGCCTGAGGCACATCTTCCATTTTCTAGAAGAAAAGAAGGGGTCTGAAGTTCGGTTTCAGGGAAGCTTCAGGAAAAAGTAGGAAAAGTCGATAAATATTGTATAAAAGTCTATCAAGAATTCCTATAGTCTCACAAAGTTCCAGAAGTAAGGCTAGAAATAATACTTATAGAGGCAGAATGCTATTCAATCGAGACAATGGAAAATACTGTACAAATATTTCATATCTACAGAGTCAACTTTAGACCATTTAGGAAAAAAATAAAGTTAACTAAACACAGGTTACTAAATTTTGCTTCCTTTGCTGATATACGTAAGGAATGTTGTTAATGGAATATACTACTATTTTCATTTTGTGTTAGTTCCTGTGACTATAGCACTCAATTTGCAATCTACTTCTCTAATGTTTTTCTCCCTTCTGAAAATGATGTTCAGTTAACCTAGTTAGTAACTAGTTTATGTTCATTGACTAGGCTTGGAAACCGTAGTTCAGCTAGTGGGATTCACAAGTAAGACTTCTCGCGTTTCGACAGTGCTGACTGAATTCCTTCAAACTGGTCTCTCATGCAACACATCTAAGAGTAATGACAATGGCAGAACTATGTATCACAATACAACATGCTTTTGTTTGTGAATGAGCATTCCAGATTTTATTCGAAAAGGAAAACAAGTAAATAAGATGTCCCAGTCTACCACACATTGTTAGCAGGAACATACCTAGAGGTTTGATGGACCAGCTAAAGAGCGACAGCGAAAAGAAAGCAGAATACACACAGCGCACGGGCTGTGAATACATCTACGACATCCATCTCCAAAATCATGGGACCAGGACCAAAGTTCTTACTAAGCACCCGGCCCTCTATCATATTAACAAGCATTCCAGATGATAGATCAGGATGAACTTATTGTCGAAATACTTGACAGGAGATTCACTACTGACTATCAACGGGGATCCATTTCCCAAATGATCATAGGCTTCCGTTCGAACCGACGGTGAAGATGAAATATTAATGAAATGGTACGAACACATTATATGACACCAAACCAGCAAGCCACACAAACATACCAAGGAACTGCAACATGTCGAGGAACGCCAGCAGCTTGGGGCGCGGGTAGTTCATCGGGCTGAGCGTGAAGTCCTTCCTTGCGTCCATATGGTCGTCGTAGTTCCAGATCACGTCGAGGGGTATCTGCGCGCTCCGGTAGTTCTCCATGACATCCTCGACCACTGAAAGGTTATGGTATCCCCACCTGCATTGGTGGAACCCTGTAAACAAGAGCAAAAAGCAGTAAGAGGTTTGCAGATTACAATGACGGAATTCAAATACTCTGTTCTGGATGCGTTAAAATTCAAATGGTTGCAAGGTAAAAAATAATAAGAGTATGATTTACAAAACAATTGGACCACATGTAGGTACTGTGCATGATAACTGCTAGTATGATTTATTGTTTTTTGGTATTGTCTTCTCAGGTCTGTTGACCATTTCAGAGCAAGTGTTGTTTAGGTTTTTGCAACGACATTCTCAGAATCACGAGTGTGAAATGTCAGTAGAATGTTAAGTTATGTCTACCAGTATCATAGTGAGAGACGGCCAACGCAACAGTTATCTACTTAGTACAAAGATTCATAACAGAGATATTTAAGATGGTCTCAAATTAGTGCGAATCCAGAAATTGTTGCTTTTTTACAAATTACAGAGAATCTAGAAATTATGGTCTCAAATTATATATGACCAAGTGATCATGCGAGGGAGCTAGATATAATTATGCTTCCTATTTATTCTTGCTAGAATTTGGCTCATTCTATATGTAGTACTAGTAGCATTGGCTAAAGGAAACTAAACATGAACAAAAATACAAACTTCCAAGTCAAAGACAAGCTGATGCATGGTCAGTTTGGAAGATATAAATGTCTATGACCTCTCGATCACGCTGATATCTAGCTTGACCCGCTTCCTGACCTTGTGCCGGGCCGCCAATCCCTGCAGCGTGTTCTGCACAACCGAGACACTGAATCAACGTGGCTAGATATGTAAGTTTATGTAAGCAAATTACGTAGGTGTAGCAAAGCTTTTACATTTCCATGCAAAGAGTCACATCATCCTATTCCAACCAAGAGCTGAATTTGCAAAACTAAATTTTTTTGTAGCCTCAAAGGTTTCTCTAGTTGATTATTTGTTTTCACTGTTGGCTTTATATCGACAAGGACTACAGAACAGGATTCCCCTTAATCTATAGAAAACATAACCCCACTGTGGTATGTTCCACTTCAAAATTGAACTCTTTTCTAACAATACACTAACAAGCTAGGACAACAGTCGGCTACTAATTTGTCAAATGTAGGTGCAAGCATGCAGGGATACAGATACATTATTTCAACATTTCCAAGTAATTTGTTGGAAGTAAACATCTAGACATGCACGCTGATTAATTTCCCTCTATCATTTTTGCAGTGAGTTTCAAACAAGCAAAGCATAGTCAGGAACAGGGAGATCGCCCTTCTTTGGTGGGACCAAGCGAGGCGCCACGACGGCCATCTTTGAATCATCAGCAACATGTTCTAACTGAGGTCAATAGCATTAATTTCCTTTTTTTACCGTTTTGATTTCTAAATTCAGTATATGAGGGACAAGTATGATCTTGACATCCTGGTATGCAACAGTTTTTAAATGACCATTTGTTCACTTATAGGTACTCCACAATTTCGAGTGGTTTATAGACTGTGAGTAAGAAACCAAAAATAGTATATATTGGGCGTACAAAGAATTCCATTCGACAATAGTATGTACATGGAAATACAAATCGTTATCTGATTGATATCTTCTGAATCTATTTTCTCCAAAATAAACACGGAGAATCCTTATCAGGCTCCATATAATTCAGAAATGCAAGCAAAGCTCATTATGGTAGTACCAACTGACGGGCAGAATGGAGTCATTTCTTTCCGCTTTCAAATCTCCTCTCAGTGATGCTATGGCGCAGTCCACATCAAATATATCTTGGAACTCACTACAGATGAAGCAACTAAAAGGATTAAACAATGTCAAACCTTCATTGAACTATTAGAAATTGTGGTGCAGACCCAACTTAATTTTTCTAACTGACTAACAAATCAAAAAAAATGGCAAGATGTACAAAACCTGGCAAGCAAATGATTTCCCTACATTTGAGGAATCGTGGTGCAGACCCACCTTTGTCAGCGGCTTGACATCCCTGTTGCTGGCCCGTGCAGACTCGGCGGTGGCGAAGGCGGGTTGTTGTTGCTGGTGCTACAGGTGGAGGTGGTGATCCTGCTGCTGCCTCCTGCTCCCCGCCGCCAACTCCTCCATGGCCGCGGCGGCTGCCTGCTGCTGCTGGTGGTGGTGATGGTGGTCCGGCGACGACCTGCCGCTCAGCATCTTGGACCCCACGGGCACCGGCGACAGGACCAGACCAAGCTCCCCCTGCGCACGTGCCAATCACCACAACACAAGGA
Organism: Hordeum vulgare subsp. vulgare; assembly: GCF_904849725.1. Taxonomy (NCBI): domain Eukaryota; kingdom Viridiplantae; phylum Streptophyta; class Magnoliopsida; order Poales; family Poaceae; genus Hordeum; species Hordeum vulgare. Next base: position 88,230,082 of record NC_058524.1, on the reverse strand, counting down.
TGTTAAACACACCAAATAGCAAGCAAGAAAACCAATCATGAGCTCTTGATGAGCAAGCAATGCATGAGAGCTGAGATGGATGGAGTTGTGGCGTAGTACGTAACGTACCTTTGGTGATGGCTCCACATGCATCGGCTGGGAGGGGAAGATGTTGAGCGTCTCTGCATCCATGAACAAGATGAAGAAGTAGGGAGATGGGCAAATGAGTGAGCTCATGGAACTAGCTAGCTACCTAGAGGTTGATGGACATATACAGGAGCTCGCCCGCCACTGGAGGTTGCTGTCGTACGTTCTCGCGCGGACGGGAACAAAATAATCATGGCAGGCGCGTACAGGGGCAGCGAGATCGGCGTACATATACAGGAACTGAATGAGTGAGCTGATGGAACTAGCTAGCTAGCTAGAGGTCTAATTGCGTGTCGTTCAAAAGTTTTACTAGAAGAAAGAGTGTAAGCTCTGCTAACAAGAAAATAAAATTTTCCATTATACCAGAAAGTCAAACTGGAGGAGATCAAATTCATCCAAAGCAGAATTTATAAAATACCTAACAGAGCAAAAAAGGATGACCAAAGCTGAAATTAGCTACATGGCTCACATGGTCGCATCCCTCGGATCTCATAGCTATGTGCCATCACAGACAAACTTAAAAGTACTCTAGTTTTAGCCACAAGCCACAGGTACAAAGAATACAGTAAATGGCTTGAAGCTAAAACTAATCGACCATTCATCTTTGGTACTATAAGTTCTTTCTTCATTGGGATGCTGCTACTTGAGCTAGATACCACATTTAAATAAAGCTACTTAACAGGGCAATAATACACTAGGCTAATAGTAGTAGAAACCAAAGAAGAAGGAGGGATTACGCTAACCGTAGTAGAAATCAAAGGAGAAGGACGAATTACATGATCATATTGATGGTGTCCCTCAGATCTCATAGCTAATATGTCCATCACCGACGACCCTAGACAATGGTTTTAGCTCCAAGCCACCAGATCAACAAAACTGCAAGACAAAGACAGCTTGAGGCTAAAACCAGTCATCAATCGTCTTTGGACCTCAATTTTATCTTCACAGGGACGTCAATCGAATACATAACCGATCTCTATGTAAGGAAAACTGGCACGCACGGCAATAACATGCATTCAAAAGTAGAGATCGACCAGGGTTCGGTGAGACGAGCTTCGAATCCCAGATCGGGATTGCTGCAGATCGGTGGGAACTCGCCGCCCGGACCGCCGATCTCGGTTGGACCGAGAAAGCGGATACGCCGCGGCAACTACCACGGGTTAGGCGACCGTGCGTCTCTCCACCGTTGGAAGGATACCCGTGTCGGGGCATCCGGTGGACGACAACGGCTGAGGGGTGGCCAGCGGCCCGTCGCGGGCGCCGAGAACTAAGCACGAGCGGAACTGAGCAAGTGCAGGCGGTGAGGCGGCGGCGTAGTTGCAGGAGGCGAAGGTGGGTGGCGGCGGCGGCCGGACTGGGGACGCAAGGAGTAGGGGGGCGTGACCCTCCTCCTCTCCTCGTACTCCCCCTCCGCCACGCCACCTTCTGCGTGCTGCGCGGCAGAGGCGATGGTGGAGGAGGACTCCATGGCGTGGGGGAGGAGGCGGCGGGTGCGGGAGGAGGCGAGCGGCGAGGAGAGGAGGAGGCGGCGGAGGGCTGGGAGAGGGTGGTGAGGCATGGGCGGCGTGCGGTGCATGAGGGGAGAGAGCGTGGGAGAGAGAGATTTCCCCTCGTGGATGGGGTGGCGGCGTGGGGTGAGGCTGTGGGTGGATTTAGGGTTAGATGGGGGTTAAATACCGCCTATTAGGTGGGCTGGCTAGGCCGGCCCAGTTTGGGTCAATGGGGGTTTCTTTCTCTCTTTTTATTATTTGTTTCTGTTTTTATTTCAGTATTAAACAACTTTAGTTTTATGAGGGTGATCAAAGAAATATAAATAGCAATTCCTTCACAAAGTGCTATTTTGAATAGAATAGGAAGATGAATATTGCAGAATTATTTTTGAACTATGGAAGGAAGGGTTTTCACATATTTGAGGAATATATGATCCAAAGTATTTTTATGAGCATTTTTCGAGAATTTTTGGAATGATAGAATAGTAGGTTGCTTTACAAACTAGGATGATGTAGGATAGAATGGACCCACGAGTGACATGTCAACATAGTTAGAACATGTTACGGCATTTTTATAATCGTCGTAAAAGTCATGACGATCTCATCTTATGTGGTTACAACGTTTTTGACTCACATCGTCATAATTTATATGTATATTTGATCCCCTCAAACGGTTTACGATGATCTCGGATGAAATCGTCATAGATTTATGACGAATTCATCAACGACATCTTAAAAAACGTCATGTATGAGCATATTTCTTGTAGTGAGTAAGGCTGAAAATATGGTGTGGAGTAGACCCGGGAGCCATAGTGTTCACTAGAGGCTTCTCTCAAAATAGCAAACATTACGGTGGGTGAACAAATTACTGTCGAGCAATTGATAGAACCGCGCAAAATCATGACGATATCTAAGGCAATGATCATACATATAGGCATCACGTCCGAGACAAGTAGACCCATACTTTCTGCATCTACTACTATTACTCCACAGATTGATCGCTATCCAGCATGCATCTAGTGTATTGAGTTCATGACGAACAGAGTAACGCCTTAAGCAAGATGACATGATGTATAGGGATAATCTCAAACCAATGAAGAAAACGCCATCTTTTTACCCTTGATGGCAAAAACACGATGCGTCCCTCGCTACCCCTTCTGTCACTGGGTGAGGTCACCACACGGTATGAACCCAAAACCAAGCACTGCTCCCAATGCAAGAATCATAGATCAAGCTGGCCAAACAAAACCCACAACTCGAAGAGAATTACAAGGATATGAAATCATGCATATAAGAGATCAGAAGAAACTCAAATAAGATTCATAGATAATCTGATCATAAATCCACAATTCATCAGATCTCGACAAACACGCCGCAAAAGAAGATTACATCGGATAGATTTCCATGAAGATCGTGGAGAACTTTGTATTGAAGATCCAAGAGAGAGAAGAAGCCATCTAGCTACTAGCTATGGACCCGTAGGTCTATGGTGAACTACTCACGCATCATCGGAGAGGTCATGGTGTTGATGAAGAAGCCCTCCGTATCTGAATCCCCCTCTGGCAGGGCACCAAAACGTGCCCCATATGGGATCTTGCGGAGACAGAAGCTTGCGGCGGCGGAAAAGTACTTTCGATGATCTCCTGGTTTCTTGTGGAATTTTTGGGAATATATAGCCGAAAGACCTAGGGCAGAGGTGGCCCAGGGAGCCCACAAGCCTGGCAGGCGCGGGCCCCCCTGGCCGCGGCTAGGGGGCTTGTGGGGTCCCTGGTGGCCCCTGACTTGGTTCTCAAGTTCCTCGATCTTCTTCTGTTTCGGAAAAAATCTTTTTGGAAGTTTCATTCCGTTTGGACTCCTATTAAAATCCTCCTCTGAAAAGGGTCAAAAACACGGAAAAAACAAGAACTGGCACTTGGCACTGAGTTAATAAGTTAGTCCCAAAAAAGATATAAAAGGCATACAAAACATCCAAAGTTTGACAAGATAATAACATGAAACCATCAAAAATTATAGATACGTTGGAGACGTATCAATTATCAAGGCAAGTCTCCAAAGTACCTGCGCAAAACAGCAAACTTGCACCCAACTCTACAAAGGGGTTGTCAATCTCTTCACGGTTGATTGCAAGGTGAGATCTGAAGGCGGAAAGTGCAACAAAGTAAAGGTGTAAGGCTCAAAATATGATGTGAAGTAGACCCGGGGGCCATAGTGTTCACTGGAGGCTTCTCTCGTGATAGCAAATATTACGGTGGGTGAACGAATTACTGTCGAGCAATTGATAGAACCGCGCAAAGTCATGACGATATCTAAGGCAATGATCATACATATAGGCATCACGTCCGAGACAAGTAGACCGATACTTTCTGCATCTACCACTATTACTACACACATCGACCGCTATCCAGCATGCATCTAGTGTATTAAGTTCATGACAAACGGGGTAACGCCTTAAGCAAGATGACATGATGTAGAGTGATAAATTCATGCAATAGATATAAACCCCATCTTCTTACCCTTGATGGCAACAACATGATGCGTGCCTCGCTACCCCTTATATCACTTGGTGAGGTCTGATACGTCCATTTTGCATCATGCTTTCATGTTGATATTTATCACTTTGTGGGCTATTATATTACTTTGTGGTACCATATTTATGCCTTGTCTCTCTTATTTTGCAAGGTTTATTTGAAGAGGGAGAATTCAGACAGCTAAAATTCTGGACTAGAAAAGGAGCAAATCTGAGTCCTCTATTCTGCACATCTCCAAATGCCTTGAAAATTTACGTGGAATTTTTTGGGAATATATAAAAAATATTGGGCAAAAGAAGTACCAGAGGGGAGCTACCTGGGTGCCACAAGACTGGTAGCCGCCACCCCCCCCCGGTGGCGGCTACAGGGCTTGTGGGCTCCCTGACGGCCCACTGGCCCCCCTCTTTTGCTATATGAAGGGTTCGTTCCAGAAAAAAATCAATCGGGAGCTTTTTCGTGGTTTCACCGCCGCCACAAGGCGGAACTTGAGCAAATCCAATCTAGAGCTCCGGCACGACGATCGTGCTGGGGAAACTTCCCTCCCGGAGGGGGAAATCATTGTCATCGTCATCACCAACACTCCTCTCGTCGGAATGGAGGCATATTCATCAACATCTTCATTAGCACCATCTCCTCTCCAAACCCTAGTTCATCTCTTGTAACCAATCTCCGTCTCGCGACTCCGATTGGTACTTGTAAGGTTGCTAGTAGTGTTGATTACTCTTTGTAGTCGATGCTAGTTGGATTACTTGGTGGAAGAGTTTATGTTCAGATCCTTGATGCTATTCATTACACCTGTGATCATGATTATGATTATGCTTTGTGAGTAGTTACTTTTGTTCCTGAGGACATGGGATAAGTCATGTTAATAATAGTCATGTGAATTTGGTATTCGTTCGGTATTTTGATATGATGTATGTTGTCTTTTCCTCTAGTGGTGTTATGTGAACGTCGACTACATAACACTTCACCATATTTGGGCCTAGAGGAAGGCATTGGGGAGTAGTAAGTAGATGATGGGTTGCTGGAGTGACAGAAGCTTAAACCCCAGTCTATGTGTTGCTTCGTAAGGGGCTGATTTGGATCCACTAGTTTAATGCTATGGTTAGACGTTGTCTTAATTCTTCATTCATAGTTGGAGATGCTTGCGAGAGGGGTTAATCATAAGTGGGATGCTTGTCCAAGTAAGGGCAGTACCCAAGCGCCGGTCCACCCACATATCAAACTATCAAAGTAACGAACGCGAATCACATGAACATGACGAAACTAGCATGACAGAAATTCCCGTCTGTCCTCAGGAGCGTTTTTCCTCCTATAAGACTTTGTTCAGGCTTGTCCCTTGTTACAAAAGGGATTGGGACACTTGCTGCACCATTGCTACTACTTGTTACTTGTTACTTTTCGCTTGCTACGTTTCACCTCACTACACCATCACTTGTCACCGCTACTTTCAGTGCTTGCAGTTATTACCTTGCTGAAAACCGTTTATCAGAGCCTTCTGCTCCTCGTTGGGTTCGACACTCTTACTTATCGAAAGGACTATGATTGATCCCCTATACTTGTGGGTCATCAAGACTCTTTTCTGGCACTGTTGCCAGGGAGTGAAGCACCTTTGGTAAGTGGAAATTGGTAAGGAAACATTTATATACTATGCTGAAATTTATTGTCACTTGTCACTGTGGAAACTGTTCCTTTGAGGAGTTTGTTCGGGGTATCTTCACCACGAACTGAAGCACGAGGAGTTGTTCCTCAACCTGAGGTACCTACTGAAAATATCTTTTATGAAATTCCTTCGGGTATGCTTGAGAAACTGCTGGCTAATCCTTTTACAGGAGATGGATCTTCACATCCAGACTTGCATCTGATCTATGTAGATGAAGTTTGTGGTTTATTTAAGCTTGCAGGTTTGCCCGAGGATGAGGTAAAGAAGAAAGTCTTTCCTTTATCTTTGAAGGATAAGGCGTTGACATGGTATAGGCATTGTGATGATACTAGATCATGGGACTACAATCGGTTGAAATTGGAATTTCATCAAAAGTTTTATCCTATGCATTTAGTACATCGTGATCGGAATTATATTTATAACTTTTGGCCTCGTGACAGGGAAGGCATAGCTGAAGCTTGGGGGAGGCTTAAATCAATGCTATATTCGTGCCCCAATCATGAGCTCTCGAGAGAAATTATCACTCAAAACTTTTATGCTCGGCTTTCTCATGAAGATCGTACCATGCTTGACACTTCTTGTACTGGTTCTTTTATGAAGAAGGATATTGACCACAAGTGGAATTTATTGGAAAGAATCAAATGTAACTCTGAAGATTGGGAGTTGGAGGAAGGTAAGGAGTTAGGTATGAATTTCCAGTTTGATTGCGTTAAATCTTTTGTTGAGACAAACACTTCTAGAGATTTTAGCGCTAAGTATGGACTTGACTCTGAGATAGTAGCTTCTCTATGTGAATCTTTTTCTGCTCATGTTGATCTTCCCAAAGAGAAGTGGCTTAAGTATCATCGTCCTGTAGAAAGCAACATAGTCAAAACCAATCTAGTTGAGGAGAAAGTCATTGCTTTTAGTGATCCTGTTGTTCCTTGTGCCTACGCTGAGAAACCACCATACCCTGCTAGAATAAAGGATTATTCTAAATCTCCAACTGTGATATGTAGGGGTTACATTAGACCACTTGCACCCCCTGAGGAGATTCGAGTTGAACCTAGTGTTGTTATTATCAAAGATGTCTTAGCCGAAGACATAGATGGTCATGTTATCAAATTCTGTGAGGACTCCACTAGAATTGCTAAACCTCACACGAAAGACAAATACGGACCAGTAGTTGGCCTGCCCGTTGTTTCTGTCAAGATAGGAGATCACTGTTACCATGGTTTATGCGATATGGGAGCTAGTGTTAGTGCAATACCCAGTTCCCTATATAATGAAATCAAAGATGAGATCGCACCTGCTGAGCTAGAACCCATTGATGTCACTATTACGCTAGCTAATAGAGACACTATCTGCCCTCTGGGAATTGTGAGAGACGTAGAAGTCCTGTGTGGTAAGATGAAGTATCCTACTGATTTCCTCGTCCTTGGTACTGCACCAGATAGCTTTTGTCCCATCATATTCGGTAGACCCTTTCTCAACACTGTCAATGCTCACATTGATTGCATTAAGCAGACTGTCACAGTTAGTTTCGAGGGTGTATCTCATCAATTTAACTTCTCCAAGTTTGGAACACAACCCCATGAAAAAGAGTCATCTGATAGGGATGAAATCATTGCTCTTGCCTCTATTGCCGTACCTCCTACGGATCCTTTAGAGCAATATCTGCTTGAGCATGAAAATGATATGCATATGGAGGAAAGAGATGGGATAGATAAAATTGTCTTAGAACAATATCCTATTCTCAAGAATAATCTGCCTGTTGAACTGCTTGGGGATCCTCCCCCACCAAAGGGTGATCCTGTGTTCGAGCTTAAACACTTGCCTGATACTCTTAAGTATGCCTATCTTGATGAGAAGGAGATATATCCTGATATTATTATTGCTCTCCTCTCAGAGCACGAAGAGAAGAAGTTACTAAAAACTCCGCGGAAGCACCGTGCTGCTATTGGATATACTCTTGATGATCTTAAGGGTATTAGTCCCACTCTATATCAGCACAAGATTAAAACCGATCCTGATTCTAAACCAGTTGCTGATCATCAAAGGAGATTAAATCCTAAGATGAAAGAGGTCGTTAGAAAAGAAATATTAAAGCTTCTGGAAGCAGGAATCATTTATCCTGTTGCTCATAGTGATTGGGTAAGTCCAGTACATTGCGTACCTAAGAAGGGAGGTATCATCGTCGTTCCTAATGATAAGAATGAATTAACCCCACAAAGGATTATTAGTGGCTATAGGATGGTGATAGACTTTCGGAAACTGAACAAGGCAACCAGGAAAGACCATTATCCTTTGCCATTTATCGACCAAATGCTATAAAGGCTATCCAAACACACACACTTCTGCTTTCTAGACGGTTATTCAGGTTTCTCGCAAATACCTGTTGCACAATCTGATAAGGAGAAAACCACTTTCACCTGCCCTTTCGGTACCTTTTCTTATAGACGTATGCCTTTTGGCTTATGCAATGCACCTGCCACCTTTCAAAGATGTATGATGGCTATATTCTCTGAATTTTGTGAAAAGATTGTCGAGGTTTTCATGGATGACTTCTCCATTTACAGGTCTTCCTTTGATGATTGCCTCAGCAACCTTGATCGAGTCTTACAGAGATGCAAAGATACCAACCTCGCCTTGAACTGGGAGAAGTGCCACTTTATGGTTAATAAAGGCATCGTCTTAGGACGCAAAATCTCTGAGAGAGGCATTGAAGTTGATAAGGCTAAGGTTGATGCAATTGAGAAAATGCCTTGCCCCCACAGATATCAGAGGTATACGAAGTTTTCTAGGTCATGCTGGTTTTTATAGAAGGTTCATTAAAGACTTCTCCAAGATTTCTAGGCCTCTTACCAACCTCTTGCAGAAGGATGTTCCTTTTGTTTTTGATGAAGATTGTGAGGAATCTTTCGAAATACTTAAGAAGGCTTTGATGACTGCACCTATTGTTCAACCACCTAACTAGAACTTGCACTTTGAAATCATGTGCGACGCTAGTGATTATGCTGTTGGTGCTGTTCTAGGACAAAGAGTTGACAAGAAGTTGAATGTTATTCACTACGCTAGTAAAACTCTAGACAGTGCCCAAAGAAACTATGCCACTATGGAAAGGAATTTTTAGCAGTCGTGTTTGCATGTGAAAAGTTCAGGTCTTATATAGTTGACTCCAAAGTCACTATTCACTCTGATCATGCTGACATTAAGTACCTTATGGAGAAGAAGGACGCAAAGCCTAGGCTGATCAGATGGGTTCTCCTGCTACAGGAATTTAATTTGCATGTCGTTGACCGAAAGGGTGCTGATAACCCTGTAGAAGATAACTTGTCGAGGCTAGAGAATGTCCTTGATGACCCACTACCTATTGATGACAGCTTTCCTGATGAGCAACTAAATGTCATCCGCACTTCACATAGTGCACCGTGGTATGCTGATTAAGCAAACTATATCGTAGCCAAATACATACCACCCAGTTTCACCTTTCAGCAAAAGAAGAAATTCTTCTTTGATTCGAGAAACTACTTTTGGGATGATCCTCACCTTTATAAGGAAGGAGTAGATGGTGTTATCAGATGTTGTGTGCCTGAACATGAACAGGGACAGATCCTGCAGAAGTGTCATTCCAAAGCCTACAGAGGACACCACGCTGGAGATAAAACTGCTCATAAGGTATTGCAATCAGGTTTCTATTGGCCCACTCTCTTCAAGGATGCCCGTAAGTTTGTCTTGTCTTGTGACGAATGCCAAAGAATAGGACACATCAGTAAGCGTCAGGAAATGCCTATGAACTATTCACTTGTCATTGAACCATTTGATGTCTCGGGCTTTGATTATATGGGACCCTTCCCGAGTTCCAATGGGTACACTCATATCTTAGTTGTTGTGGATTATGTCACTAAGTGGGTAGAAGCTATCCCCACTAAAAATGCTGATCACCACACCTCTATTAAGATGCTTAAAGAAGTCATTTTCCTAAGATTTGGAGTCCCTAGATATTTGAGGAGTGATGGCGGTTCACACTTCATTCATGGTGTTTTCCGCAAGATGCTCGCTAAGTATGATGTCAACCATAGAGTTGCATCTCCTTATCATCCTCAGTCTAGTGGTCAAGTGGAGTTGAGCAATAGGGAGATCAAATTGATCCTACAAAAGACTGTCAATAGATCTCGAAAGAATTGGTCTTGCAAACTTGACGATGCACTATGGGCTTATAGGACTGCTTATAAGAATCCCATGGGCATGTCGCCGTATAAAATGGTTTACGGTAAGGCCTGTCATTTACCTCTTGAGCTGGAACACAAAGCTTATTGGGCAATCAAAGAGCTCAACTTCGATTTCAAACTTGCCGGTGAGAAGCGATTGTTTGGTATCAGCTCATTAGATGAATGGAGGGCCCAGGCATATGAGAATGCCAAGTTGTTCAAGGAAAAGGTTAAGAGATGGCACGACAAACGAATACAGAAACGAGAGTTCAATGTAGGTGATTATGTCCTGCTATACAATTCTCGCTTAAGATTCTTTGCTGGCAAGGTTCTCTCTAAATGGGAAGGTCCTTACGTTATCGAGGAAGTATATCGTTCCGGTGCCATCAAAATCAATAACACGGAAGGAAATTTTCCTAGAGTGGTAAATGGGAAAAGAATCAAGCATTACATCTGTGGTACTCCCATAAATGTTGAGACCAATATCATCAATATCATAACTCTAGAGGAGTACGTAAGGGATGTTTATCAGCCTGTTTCAGACCCTGAAAACGAAGAGGTATCTGTTTCGGTAAGTAATTGGACTCCGAAACTTTTCCAAAAGGAAATTTCCTCCGTTTTGCAATTTTTGGAAAATTAGAAAAATAAAAAGCAGTCCGGAGAGCGCACGAGGCGGCCACAAGCTTGGTAGCCGCCACCTACCCCCTGGTGGCGGCTAGAGGGCTTGTGGGCACCTCGTGTGCCTCCCGGACTCCGTTTTCTTGCGGAGCACTCCTTCTGGTCTAGAAAAAATCAATATATATACGCCCGAAGGTTTTGATCTCCGTATTGCACAGTTTTCCTCTGTTTTCGTTTCGAGGCTGTTTCTGTGACAGATCTAGATCATCATGACTTCCCCAAACGCTCCTAAGGACAAGATCTTCGAGAAGGTCATCAATCCCTACCTCACGGAAGTGCTGAAACACCCTCAATCTATCAAGATGAGCAAGGGTATGTTGCACATCCGTGATGTTGAGGGGCCTAAGAAGACCGGAAGCATGGAGACGAGGCTCGAAGCAATGGAGCAACAAGTCTTCAAGTGCCAAGGGATGGTGGAGCATGAACTCAACGCCAACCACATGATGATCACAGAGTTCACTAGCAATCACAAGATGGATGCCATTGACATTGGGAAACACCTCTCCAGGCTCTATGACAGGGTTGACCAACTTCAGAGCCAGATCTAAGGTTGGCTGCAGATTTGAGGATTCCGGCAGCTCGTTCATCCTGCCATGATGGAGCACCTATGCCTTGGAAGACGGAGGATCAGACTACTCCACCACCATCACCACCAAAGGAAGACAACTAAGCATTGGTATGGGCAATCCCCTTGGCTTCTGCCAAGCTTGGGGGAGTTGCCCTCGTATCGTACCACCTTTATATCTTTTGCTTTTACCTTTGTTCTAGTTCTTTCCTTTTCAGTTTTTATTTCTTCTCTTAGAGGAATAAGTCTTTAGTGTTTAGTTTGAGTCTTTTGCTTTTGTCTCTCCCCCGTTGTATTCGACCTTACGAGCTATATAATAAAGTGTATCTCAGTCATGGTCTTTGCTTTATGTCGTGATCAAAAGTATGAAAAGAACGATAGCATGAAAGATCATGAGATGATCTTGTGGAAAGTGATAGCTTCACATATAACAAGTATGATGATTGAAACTTGTTGAGAATAAACCAACATAGACCTTAGTCGTTGTTGCAATTAATAAAGAAGTAATAAGGAAAGAGAGGTTCACATATAAATATATCATCTTAGACACTTTTTACAATTGTGAGCACTCACCAAACTATTACATGCTTAGTAGTAGATGTTGGATAAGGAAGACAACATAATGAATTGTGTTTGCTTGGTTCCAAACAATGTTATATGAGTAGAGATCCCTTAGCATGTGACGATTGCCTCCACCTCATACTAGCCAAAACTCCCACACCAAGTAGAGATACTACTTGTGCATCCATAAATCTTCAACCCAGTTTTGCCATGAGAGTCCACCATACCTACCTATGGATTGAATAAGATCCTTCAAGTAAGTTGTCATCAGTGCAAGCAATAAAAATTGCTCTCTAATATGTACGATCTATTAGTGTGTGGAAAATAAGCTTTGTACGAACCTGTGATGAGGAAGACATAAAAGCAACAGACTGCATAATAAAGTTCTTTATCACAGGAGGCAATATAAAGTGACGATCCTCCGCACTAAGAGGACACACATTCAAACCTCAAAAGCGCATGACAACCTCTGCTTCCCTTTGCGAAGGGCCTATCTTGTACCTTTACTTTTTGCCCTTGTAAGAGTCATGGTGATCGTCACCAATTCCCTATTTTTGTCTTTGTCTTGGCTACCGTCACATGCTTGGGAAAGATCTATATTCATATATCAACTTGGAGTTGAGTACCTATGCTTTATTATTGTTGACTTTACCCTTGAGGTAAATGGTTGTGAGGCAAAACTATAAGCCCCTATCTTCCTCTGTGTCCAGCTGAAACTTTGATACCATGAGTACCACGTGAGTTGTAACAATTGTGGAAAATAAAAGAGATGATTGAGTATGTGGGTTTGCCTTACAAGATCTTATTTGACTCTTTCTGATGTTATGATAAATTGCAATTTCTTCCATGAATTTGGACTGTTGTTGGTTACTTCTCGGTAAGGTTTTTGCTTCATACTTTGCTTTGTGAAGGAATTGTTACATTCCCATAAGAATCTTTATGATGTATTGATGTTCTATGTGTGATCATGATGCCCTCATGTCCGTATTATGTTTTATCGACACCTTCGTCCCTAAACATGTGGACATGTTTATGGAACTTGGTTTTCGCTTGAGGACAAGCGAGGTCTAAGCTTGGGGGAGTTGATACGTCCATTTTGCATCATGCTTTCATGTTGATATTTATCGCTTTATGGGCTGTTTTATTACTTTGTGGTACCATATTTATGCCTTTTCTCTCTTATTTTGCAAGGTTTATTTGAAGAGGGAGAATTCAGGCAGCTGGAATTCTGGTCTGGAAAAGGAGCAAATCTGAGTCCTCTATTCTGCACATCTCCAAATGCCATGAAAATTTACGTGGAATTTTTTGGGAATATATAAAAAATACTGGGCGAAAGAAGTACCAGAGGGGAGCTACCAGGGCGCCACAAGCCTGGTAGCCGCCACCCCCCCCCCCCCGGTGGCGGCTACAGGACTTGTGGGCTCCCTGACGGCCCATTGGCCCCCCTCTTTTGCTATATGAAGGGTTTCGTTCCAGAAAAAATCAATAGGGAGTTTTTCGTGGTTTCGCCGCCGCCACGAGGCGGAACTTGACCAGATCCAATCTAGAGCTCCGACAGGACGATCCTGCTGGGGAAACTTCCCTCCCGGAGGGGGAAATCGTCGTCATAGTCATCACCAACACTCCTCTCGTTGGAGGGGAGCCATCTTCATCAACATCTTCATCAGCACCATCTCCTCTCCAATCCCTAGTTCATCTCTTGTAACCAATCTCCATCTCGTGACTCCGATTGGTACTTGTAAGGTTGCTAGTAGTGTTGATTACTCTTTGTAGTTGATGCTAGTTGGATTACTTGGTGGAAGAGTTTATGTTCAGATCCTTGATTCTATTAATTATACCTCTGATCATGATTATGATTATGCTTTGTGAGTAGTTACTTTTGTTCCTGAGGACATGGGATAAGTCATGTTAATAATAATCATGTGAATTTGGTATTCGTTCGGTATTTTGATATGTTGTATGTTGTCTTTTCCTCTAGTGGTGTTATGTAAACATCGACTACATAACACTTGACAATATTTGGGCCTAGAGGAAGGCATTGGGGAGTAGTAAGTAGATGATGGGTTGCTGGAGTGACAGAAGCTTAAACCCCAGTCTATGCGTTGCTTCGTAAGGGGCTGATTTGGATCCACTAGTTTAATGCTATGGTTAGACGTTGTCTTAATTCTTCTTTTGTAGTTGCGGATGCTTGCGAGAGGGGTTAATCATAAGTGGGATGCTTTTCCAAGTAAGGGCAGTACCCAAGCGCCGATCCACCCACATATCAAACTATCAAAGTAACGAACGTGAATCATATGAACATGAATAAACTAGCATGACAGAAATTCCCGTGTGTCCTCAGGAGCGTTTTTCCTCCTATAAGACTTTGTTCAGGCTTGTCCCTTGCTACAAAAGGGATTGGGCCACTTGCTGCACCATTGCTACTACTTGTTACTTGTTACTTTCCGCTTGCTATGTTTCACCTCACTACACCATCACTTGTCACCGCTACTTTCAGTGCTTGCAGTTATTACCTTGCTGAAAACCGTTTATTAGAGCCTTCTGCTCCTCATTGGGTTTGACACTCTTACTTATCGAAAGGACTACTATTGCCCTATACTTGTGGGTCATCAAGGTCACCGCACGGTATGAACCGAAAACCAAGCACTTCTCCCATTGCAAGAATTATAGATCAAGTTGGCCAAACGAAACCCACAACTCGAAGAGAATTACAATGATATGAAATCATGCATATAAGAGATCAGAGGAGACTCAAATAACATTCATAGATGATCTAATCATAAATCCACAATTCATCGGATCTCGACAAATACACCGCAAAAGAAGATTACATCAGATAGATCTCCATGAAGATCATGGAGAACTTTGTATTGAATATCCAAGAGAGAGAAGAAGCCATCTAGCTACTAGCTATGGACCCGAAGGTCTATGGTGAACTACTCACGCATCATCGGAGAGGCAATGGTGTTGATGAAGAAGTCCTCCGTATCCGAATCCCCCCTCTAGCAGGGCACCAGATCGTGCCCCAGATGGGATCTTGCGGAGACAGAAGCTTGCAGCGGTGGAAAAGTATTTTCGTGGCTCTTTTCCCTGGTTTCATATTTTTAGGGAATTTATAGGCGGAAGAACTAGGGCAGGGGAGCCACAGGGGGGCCACAAGCCTGCTAATCCCGCCCCCTAGGTCGGGCCTGGGTGGCTTGTGACCTCCTCCGAGGTCCTCTCCCTTGGTTCTCAAGTCTCCTGCGTGTCTTGTTTATGGAAAAAATCATTCGGCGGGTTTTTTCCGTTTGGACTCCGTTCAATATTCTCATGTGAAAAAGGTCAAAAACACGGAGAAAACAGGAACTGGCACTTGGCACTGAGTTAATAGGTTAGTCCCAAAAAAGATATGAAATAGCATATTCATGCATACAAAACATCCAAAGATGACAAGATAATAGCATGGAACCATCAAAAATTATAGATACGTTGGAGACGTAGCAGCCACCATTGGTATCCAGACCCCGCTGATGGTTATTGGTCAGATAGGTGTGTCGGTCATGTCTGCATGCCTCCCGACCCCGTATGGTCTACACACTTAAGGTTCGATGAAGCTAGGGTTATAGGGAATTGTTATACAAGGTTACCGAAGGTTGTTCGGAGTCCCGGATGAGATCCCGATGTCAGAGGAGCTCCGGAATGGTTCGGAGGTAAAGATTGATATATAGGATGGATGGGTTTGGACGCCGGAAATGTTTCAGGCACCACCGGCAGTGTGCCGGGACCACCGGCAGGGTTCCGTAGGCCCACCGGGAGGGGCCACCAGCCCTGGGAGGCTACATGGGCCAAGTGTGAGAGGGAACGA
Organism: Hordeum vulgare subsp. vulgare; assembly: GCF_904849725.1. Taxonomy (NCBI): domain Eukaryota; kingdom Viridiplantae; phylum Streptophyta; class Magnoliopsida; order Poales; family Poaceae; genus Hordeum; species Hordeum vulgare. The sequence continues at coordinate 88,214,437 of NC_058524.1, read as the reverse complement.
GCCCCTGGGTGGGCTGATGCGCCCCCCCCCCACACCCAGCCCAAGGCGCAAAGAGAGGGAAGGGGGGACCCTAAGTCAGGTGGGCCTTAGGCCCACTAGGGGGTGCGCCACCCCCTCCTCCCCTCCTGACCGCCGCCCTGGCCCCTCATCTAGGGCTGCCACACCCCTTAGGGGTGGAAACCCTAAGGGGGACGCCACCCTCCCCTTCCCCCTATATATAGTGGGGGTTTTGGCCATTGGAGACACGACAATTTCTCTCTCTCGACGCATCCCTATCTCTCTTCTTCCTCCTCTCCCACGGTGCTTGGCGAAGCCCTGCCGAGAGACCTCGTCGCTCCATCTCCATCACGCTGTCGTGCTACCGGATCTCTTCCCCAACCTCTCCCTCCTCCTTGATGGATCAAGGTGCGGGAGACGTCACCGGGCTGCACGTGTGTTGAACGCGGAGGTGCATTGGTTCGACACTAGATCGGAATCACACCGCGATCTGAATCGCAGCGAGTACGACTCCATCAACCGCGTTCTAGCAACGCTTCCACTTAGCAATCTTCAAAGGTATGAATATGCTCTCACCCCTCTCTCGTTGTTGGTTTCTCCATAGGAAGATCTGAATATGGCGTAGGAATTTTTTTGAATTTTGCTACGTTACCCTACACCTACCGCCTAGGATTTTGGCGACCACGCGGCCACGGTTATGGACCTCTCCACGCCGACTAGGCTCGTTGCCAGCCGGGGTGAGGCCGTAAGCAGAGTTGTAGTCGCGCTGCACGGACTTCATCCAGCGTCGGGCTGGCGCGAGGGAGGTGGCCTCTGTGAGCAGCTGCTTGCGGGCTACCTCCATCTCGGCCGAGCATGTAGCTGGATTGGCCGTCGGCACGATAGGGGTGCTCAATCCTCGAAGAGTGGAGCGAAGAGGGTTGGAGGTGCTAGGACCGGCTGCGGTGGCGGTCGTGTTCGCCTCGTCCCTGACACGAGACGGCGCGGCAGTCGCGTCCGCTTGCACCCTGCGTGGCCAGAACTCGTTGAGGAGCCGATGGCCATCACCTTCGCGAGGACACGGAGGCCGTCAGCACCGCTCGAGGTGGTCGCCCCTGCAAACGGTGGCGAGTCGGAGCAGTCGAGCACCTCACTCGGGTACTCGTCAAAGGCCGGAGCATCGACGAGACGTAGCCCGCCAAGGAGCCTGCACAGGCCATCGACATCGAGCGAGACGTCGTTGCAGCACGGCTCGTCACAGGGGACGGGGAGAGACCCACGGAGCAGACAGAGCCTAGGCTCAGCGTCGCAGAAGCTTTCGTGGAGGCGGGCTCCATGGGCGTGTTGATCAGACCAGACGCGAAGCGCCCGACGGAATTGACGAAGGGTCTCGCCCGAAGCGTGACTGTGGCCCGGAGTTGAAGCGCCCGATGGAGTTGACCAAGGGTCCCCCCCGAAGCGTGACTACGGCCGGCGCCGCAGACGGTCCCATGGTGGGCGCCAATTGTCGTGGTTTTCTCACGGTAGATGCCATGGGGTGGCTTATCGAGAGTGGTTGGGGCACATAGGACATCGGCGGGCTCCGGAAAACAGGATTGGAAACAAGCGGTACGCGGCCACCCAACTACGTAAAAGTATTTTCGTGGCTCTTTTTGGCGATACGGGAATATTTGGGAATTTATAGGCCAAGAATTAGGGTTTAGAGACCTATAGGGGGGCCACAAGCCAGGGGGGCGCAGCCACCCCCAGGGTGTGCCCTGCAGACTTGTGGCCTCCCGACAACTTCCTTGCCCCTACTCCAAGCTTGTTGCATGTATTCTGGTCCAAGAAAAATCTTTCCGGAGATTTTATACCGTATGGACTCTGTTTAATATTCCTTATCTGCAATATTAAAAACCATGGAAAAACAAAAACTGACACTAGGCTCTGGATTAATAGGTTAGTCCCAAAAATAATATAAAACAACATATAAATGCATATAAAACATCCAGAACAGATAATATAATAACATGGAACAATCAAAAATTATAGATACCTTGGAGACGTATTAAGAGGCCTGAGGCGTGCCGTCACTATGCCGCCTCGCCGTGTCGTGGTTGGCTACGGTCAACGGTACGGCCGTCGGCAGTGCGGTAATGCGTGTGTTGTCCAACTGTACCCGGGTCGCTGTAGCCACGTCTCGCTGATGCATCCCTGTCGCATCGGTCGGGTGACGTGAAAGTTGTAGACCCACCGTCTGGTGGGTCGCCCACGAGCCGGATGGCCGGCAACCTCGCCCTGAGCCGACTCATGTTGTGAAGCCAGCCACGGGCACCCGACCTACGGGGGGAGCGTCCGCCCCGTACTGTTTTTAAAAAGGGAGGAGTGGCTCGAATGAGCCTACCCTTGGGTTATCCCCCTGTCAAGGCCCGTGATATATCAAGATCATGACATCTCAAGAGCATGAGAGAGAGAGAGAGCGAGATTAAACACATAACTACTGGTATAAACCCTCACCCCCGAGGGTGGACTTATCCCTCCTCCTCATGGCCTCTGCTGGGACGATGAATATGGCCACCGAAGATGATCTCCCCCTCCTGCAGGGTGCCGGAACAGGCTCCCGATTGGTTTTCTATGGCTAAAGAGGCTTGTGGCGGCGGAACTTCTCGTCTAGGGTTATTTCTGAAGGTTTCTATATTTATAGGATTTTTGGGTGTTGGAATCACGCCAAGATGGGCCACGAGGTGCCCACTAGATACCAACCCATGCCACGGGGGACTGGCGGACCCTGGTGTCTAGTGGGCACCACGGCAACCTCCGGTGGTTCTTTGCTCCAGTATTTCTCTTTTCTTCCAAAAAAATCGTGATTTTTTTGTCCAATTCCGAGAACTTTTATTTCTGCACAAAAAACAACACCACGGTAGTTGTGCTAAAAACAACGCCAGTCCAGGTTAGTTCTACATAAATCATATAAAGTGGAGCAAAACCACATAAAAGTATTGCAAACATAGGCAAACATGGCATGAATACTTCATAAATTATCGATACGTTGGAGAAGTAATAGGTGGTGCCTCCTAGATTGGTTAGGTGTCGCTTGGGAGCCTCCTAATTCATGTTGTGGAGTTGAACCAAGAAGTTTGTACGGGCAAGGAGATCGCCTACTTCGTAAAGATCTACCCTGAGTGAGGTTAGTCCTGTGTAGACGTAAGCCATGGTGGAATAGACAAGGCCGCTACTTTGTGGACCCCTTGTGGGTGGAGCCCTCTGTGGACTCTCGCACCCATTACTTTATCACACTCTATGGGTTGAAGTCTCCACTAACGTGGACGTACGATAGCACCACCTATCGGGACCATGCCAAAAATTGTCGTGTCATCTTTGCGTTTGATCTTCCTAAACTCTACTCCTTTCTTACATGTGCAATGTCTTTACTTTCTACTACCATATATGTTGACTAGCATGTGCAGGGTGCACAAGGCTTGTTAGAATTTCTAAAATCTGTCAACCATTAAAATTGGGAAAAAGGCTAAGATTTTAATTTATCCAAGTAGTCTATTCACCCCCTCTAGACATCCCATTTATCGATCCCACAAGAGTAGTTGTGGAGCGTCGAGGAGGATTCATCGCCGGGTGCGAGCTCGCGGGCTGGTGAAGCTCCACGGCCCGGGGATGCCATGGGTGAACCTCCTCGAAGAGAGCCGACGAGGGAGTGACGACGTTGTTGGTGAGGCATCCAGGCAGTTAGGTGGTCGTACTGCATTTGTGTTGGCCCTCATGGGCATGGTGGCGCCAACCACATCCATGGCGGAGCTTGCGCAACTGCCCGAGAGATGAATTCAACCTATGGTAGCCTCGCGGCGGTGACGTCGGTGTGCGGTAGCTCGCATGCGGTTGGACTGTGGCGAGATTTAGCTGGAATCAAGTTCGAAAGGCCGTGGCACCGGTTACGAGGGAAGCGGTTGCATTGAAATTTCCCTCCCCAAGAATAGAAGATCCTGTAAAAGAACCTAAATTCTTAATAGTGCAACTGAAACTAGCGCACCTTCGTGTTGTTGGAAATATGCCCTAGAGGCAATAATAAATTAGTTATTATTATATTTCTTTGTTCATGATAATCTTTTATTATCCATGCCATAATTGTATTGGTTGGAAACACAATACTTGTCTGGATACATAGACAAAACAGTGTCCCTAGTAAGCCTCTAGTTGACTAGCTCATTGATCAAAGATGGTCAAGGTTTCTTGACCATAGGCAAGTGTTGTCACTTGATAACGGGATCGCATCATTAGGAGAATCATGTGATGGACTAGACCCAAACTAATGAACGTAGCATGTTGATCGTGTCATTTTATTGCTACTATTTTCTGTTGGAAATATGCCCTAGAGGCAATAATAAAATGGTTATTATCATATTTCCTTGTTCATGATAATCGTCTATTGTTCATTCTATAATTGTATTAACAGGAAACAGTAATACATGTGTGAATAAATAGATCACAAAGTGTCCCTAGCAAGCCTCTAGTTGGCTAGCTCGTTAGTCAATAGATGATCATGGTTTCCTGATCATGGGCATTAGATGTCATTGATAACGGGATCACATCATTAGGAGAATGATGGGATGGACAAGACCCAATCCTAAGCATAGCACTAGATCGTATTGTTCGTATGCTAAAGCTTTTCTAATGTCAAGTATCTTTTCCTTCGACCGTGAGATTGTGCAACTCCCGGATATCGTAGGAGTGCTTTGGATGTATCAAACGTCACAACGTAACTGGGTGACTATAAAGGTGCACTACGGGTACCTCCGAAAGTGTCTGTTGGGTTGGTACGAATCGAGATCGGGATTTGTCACTCCGTGTGACGGAGAGGTATCTCTGGGCCCACTCGGCAGAACATCATCATGAGCTCAATGTGACTAAGGAGTTAGTCACACGATGACGTGCTATGGAACGAGTAAAGAGACTTACCGGTAACGAGATTGAACAAGGTATTGGTATACCGACGATCGAATCTCGGGCAAGTTCTATACCGACAGACAAAGGGAATTGTATACGGGATTGATTGAATCCTTGACATCGTGGTTCATCCGATGAGATCATCGTGGAGCAAGTGGGAGCCACCATGGGTATCCAGACCCCGCTGATGGTTATTGGCCAGAGAGGTGTCTCGGTCATGTCTGCCTGTCTCCCGAACCCGTAGGGTCTACACACTTAAGGTTCGATGATGCTAGGGTTATAGGGAATTGTTATACGAGGTTACCGAAAGTTGTTCGGAGTCCCGAATGAGATCCCGGATGTCATGAGGAGCTCCGGAAAGGTCCGGAGGTAAAGATTGATATATAGGACGGATGGTTTCGGATACCAGAAGTGTTTCAGGCATCACCGGTAACATACCGGGACCATCGGGACCACCGGAGGTGGCCCCGGGGGTCCATCGAAGGGGGCAACGACCCCGGGAGGTAAGGTGGGCCAAGTGGGGAAGGGAACCAGCCCCTAGGTGGGATGGTGTGCCTCCCCACTCAGCCCAATGCGTGGGGGAGGGAAAAAGGGGGCGAACCCTAAGCCAGGTGGGCCTAAGGCCCACCAGGGGTGCGCCACACCCCTCCTCCCCCCTTGGCCGCCGCACCAGCCCCATCTAGGGCTGCCCCCCCCCCAGGAGAGGGAAACCCTCAAGGGGGCGCAGCCCCTCCCTCCCCCTATATATAGTGGGCATTTTTGGCCATTGGAGATCAGACTTTTGCCTCTCTCCCGGCGCAGCCCTGCCCTTCTTCCTCCTCCTCTCTGCCGGTGCTTGGCGAAGCCCTGCGGGAGACCTCGTCTCTCCATCGACACCACGCCGTCGTGCTGCTGGAGTTCTTCCCCAACCTCTCCCTCCTCCTTGCTGGATCAAGGTGCGGGAGACGTCACCGGGCTGCACGTGTGTTGAACGAGGAGGTGCCGTAGTTCGGCACTAGATCGGAATCGCTGCGAGTACGACTCCATCAACCGCGTTCTAGCAACGCTTCCGCTTAGCGATCTTCAAAGGTATGAAGATGCTCTTACCCCTCTCTCGTTGCTAAACTCTCCATATTAAGATCTGAATATGCGTAGGAAAATTTTGAATTTATGCTACGTTATGAAATATTGAAAAGTTCAATTCTGTTTCAGAGTGAAGTTCGTCGTAACAAGAGTATAAATTGTCTACGATATGATCGTAGAGATGAATATCTGAGTTGCGAGTTTTGGTGCACAGTTAAGACAATGTGAAAGTTGTTTCGCAATTCATGCCACCAGGAACACCATAGTGTGATGGTGTGTCCGAACGTCATAGCCGCGACCTATTTGATATGGTGCATACTATGATGTCTCTTATGGAGTTACCACTATCATTTATGGGTTATGCATTAGAGACAACCGCATTCACTTTAAATAGGGCACCGCGTAATTCCGTTGAGATGACACAGTGTAGACTGAGGTTTAGAGAAACCTAAGCTATCGTTTCTTGAAAGTTTGAGGTTGCGATGCTTATGTGAAAAAGTTTCAGTCTGATAAGCTCGATCCCAGAGCGGAAAAATACATCTTCATAGGATATCCAAAACAGTTGGGTGCATCTCCTTCCTCAGATCCGGAAGCAAAGTGTTTGTTTCGCGAAACATGTCCTTTCTCGAGGAAAGGTTTCTCTCGAAAGAATTGAGTGGGAGGGTGATAGAACTTGATGAGGTTATTGAACCATCACTTCAACTGGTGTGTAGCAGGGCGCAAGAAGTTGTTCCTGTGGCGCCTACACCAATTGAAGTGGAAGCTGATGATAGTGATCATTGAGCATCAGATCAAGTTACTACAGACCTCGTAGGTCAACAAGGTCGCGTACTACTACAGAGTGGTACGGTAACCCTGTCTTAGAGGTCATGTTGTTGAACAACAATGAACCTACAAGTTATGGAGAAGCAATGGTGGGCCCGAATTCCGACAAATGGCTGGAGGCCATGAAATCCGAGAGAGAATCCATGTGTGAGAGCAAAGTATAGACTTTGGAAGAACTACTTGACGGTCTTACGACTATTAAGTAAAGATGGATCTTTACAAGGAAGACACACGATGATGGTGAATCGTCACCATTAAGAAAAGCTCGACTTGTCGCAAGGAAGATTTCCGACAAGTTCAAAGAGTTGACTATGATGAGACTTTGTCACTCACAGCTGTAACATCCTTTTTTCCAAGATTTTTTTTAAAGCAAAGGATGTTGCAATATAATACTTTATTATTTTTTGTTTCATTTGGAGTTGCTCAAATTATTTTTCGAGGTCGTTAGAATTAATTTAGCATATGTAGGACGAACAAAATCCGTAATATTTCGAGTTGAATTACATGCTCGTAGTTTATTTATTTGTTTAAGTTATTATTTATTTTCGAGCATGTATTTCTTGGATTTTATTCAAAGACTTTTAAATTGTCTTTTCTTTTGATTTTATTGTAGCAAAAAAAATCAATATTATATTATATTGATTTTCCATTTCTTCCTCTCTCTCTCTATTTGTTTTTCCATTTCCATATCTCTACACATGCACCGTAGCATGTTCTCCACTCTCAATTTTTTTTCTTCCTTTTATTCTCTAATCAGCCACAAAATCGAATCTGGCCCAAGGCCCATCCAGCGTGAGCAGCAGCAAACGGCCCAAGGAGACCGTTAACGAGGAGATCGTCTTCCTCCTCCACAATAGCACGTACAGGCACGTACAGAAACTGCACGTCATGGCTGCCACTTCATTGCTCCAGATCCCATCAATTCGTTCATCAATTCCATTAGACTTCAACACGAACATTATTCCCCATGACTCAACGGTTCCATTCAGTCTGTTCGTTCTTCGTTTGATGGTCTTAATCAAGCACAGGAAACTGACGAACTTAAAGGCCGACCATTGACATTCGTCTATTGATCTCCTTCCTCAAGACCGTTCGCGTCACGGTGTGCGCCAGGAGCTCCTCTATAAAAGCCCTCTCATCTCACCCTCCAATTCATTTCGTAGCTCTCTCAATCCATCCCGCAAGATAGCGCCATCTACACCGTTCTTCGCCTACCGTTCCCTCAGGTTAGACCTCAAGTCAAATTCCTTCCACTTTTGGACTCCTCTCATATCAGGCTACCTCCTAGACATCTTTTCCGGTCAGATTATCATCATTGGCCGCGCGCGCAATAGCGCCATGTTGCTGCCACCGTTCGCGACCGACGCCATTGTCATTCGTTGACCGTTCGTCGAATCGGTGACCCAAATTCAAACCTATACCATAGAGCGAATATTCGATGATGCTAGGAGCGAGTTTTTGGTTTTCATTTTCGTTTGATTGATTACATTATATGTTCACTTAGCAAGTACATATATGTTATTGTATGTTTTCTAAATCATATGATTTTTTTAAAATTATTCATGTCCTTAGCATGCGTGAAAATATGTTTGAATTATTGTTATGATTTTAGGATTATTTTAGAATGTCGTTGAATTAGTTTCGCCTAAAAAAATGATGCATGATAAATGGTTTGGTAATTTGTTGTTTGTATCTAGACGTAATATATGCATGCGTACTTTTGATAATATTTCTATGTTTGGTTTAATCTAACATTAACTTAATTTGTATAGGATAGTATAATTGTTGTTGAAGTGTTACTGAGTATAGGAGATGTGGTGATGCATATCATATGAACGATGACTCTTATATTTTTGTTACATGAAATAACACATGAAATGATCAGGTCATGACTAGGTTATTTTCAACGTGTTGATACATGTGCATTTAGATTATATTATATGGATGCCACATGAGTTAACCGTATAATATGTTGTAATCCTTTAGCATCATGTGTAGTACGTATGACGTTTGTAGCCTATAGTTTGTTTTGGTTTTAGTTAGCTTGGTTGACTTTTGCGATGTTTGTTGTTAAAATGAAATAGTTGATGTTTTAACCATTATAAATATTTAGATGTTCGTCTAAATATTTATTTGTGGTTAAATAGGTTTTTATTCATGCCATGTTGAGCCATGTCATTCCAATGCATAGGATAGTTGATTACTTCGTATGTTCATGCTATGATGTGGCCTTTTATTTTATTTTTGCGCAAGGCTTATATATATTGTGCACTATAAAATTTAGTTAACATGCGAATCAAAACGTTGGTGGGACGATAAAGTTGGACTTAGTGACGGTAGACCCTAAACCCAACCAACCGTTCAAATCCATCTACTCATCTTCAATCGTGCCACCTCCTTTGAAATCTCTATTTCCATCCAGATCTTGCTACCCATTCTTCTTTTATTTTTATTTTTCGTTCTGGATGTTATTGGATTTTATTGTTTGTGTATTTATTATTGCTTCGACGTTACTACGAGTAGGAGGTGACGGTACGGGAGAGGAGCACTACGAGGAAGAAGGAAAAGGAGAACTCGACAACGAAGGTATGCCTCCTTCTTTGATCATACTTATCCTATGTCTTATAAATTGCATTGAGTTTTTGGTTACAATATGCATGTTTTTAATATTATAGCTAGCGTGTCGATTGACACATTACCTTGACCGCTTGTCGCCTATCTATTTGACACCTGAGTAGAAGTATATAGTATTCCGGTAGAGTAGAAATGCTTAGCCATGCTTATTACCTATAGGTGCTTTGTTGAATGACTCTCGAGTCATTGACACTTGAAACTTACCGCTGAGTTGGCCAGTTGGCCTTGTTGACCTTCTCTATCCTCTTCTACTCTGGGTGAAAATTACCATCTGAATACTGGCGCGGGCGACAGCTGAATCAAGGATTGAAGGAGCGATTGGCTGCCCAAGGTGAAGGGAGCAATCAGTCGTCCATGTCGCATGAGGCCTAATAAGTCTTGGATTTGAAGATTGTGTAAACAGTACAACCACATGCTATATGGGCACTGGCTTGGTCAACTAAGCTAGTCAGCCTTAGGTGTCGATGTCGCCGTACCGCAGATGGGATAGCTGCCTTGCGAGGAGTATCCTCGGCACAGATGGGGGGACCGGTTTGAGGACGTACTCTCAGTTCCGTGCGCCAGACCCGGTGGGCATGTCACATCTTTGGGGGATCTAGTCCAAAGACCTCGTCACAATCTCCCTGTCGGTATACCAAATGGTGTACTACGCTAGCGACGGCTAGTGGCAACAAGTCAGGATTGTGTCGTGTGGGTAAAGTGTATAACCTCTGCAGAGTGTAAAACTATTCGAATAGCCGTGTCCATGGTCATGGACGACACATGAATCTTTCTTGACATACAGGACCTGTCTTGATTATTCCCTCTTTGCCACAATTATTGGAACCTATGATGAGTGTGAGTCGATCGAGGATCCTCACTTGGATGAAAGTTATTTTTAATATTATCATGTTTTCATCAAAAAGTGCTTTTATACAAAATCTATTATTTACAAATAAAATTAGCTTTTATGCAAATGAGCCATATAGCCTTCCTTTGAAGCCACATGTAGCTATTAGGTCCTTCTCCGAGGGAGGCATGTTGAGTACGTAATGTACTCATGGCAATAATTTTGTTGAACAACAGAGATCTATGAAGACGAGAGTGCCAACTACGATTATTATGATGATCCTGAGGAGTGAGGTCACGTGGACTACATCGACTGCCTGTGGCTGAGTTGGAGTTGCTACGCATTTTCTTTTCCGTTGTGTTTTTCTGAATGTAATAAATGTCATGAGACATTCGCTATGTATGCCTTGTGGCAAGATTTACTAAACTCATATTGTATTATTTTAACGTTCTGCAATGATACCATTTCGCTGTGTTGTCAACAATGATCCTGGGGTTGACGATTAAACACACGAGGGTCTAGAAGTATATTCCGGGTTCCCACAATAGCGATGCTAAAGGTCTGTTGGAATTAAGTTAGGAGTTGCTGCATTATTTATGAAATGTTGCACATGGATGTCAAAACATGGTTTTCCTCGACGGAAAGGTTGTATGTGATACAACCGGAAAGTTTTGTCGATCCTAAGGATGCTGACAAGTATGCAAGCTCCAGCGCCTTCTATGGACTGGTGCAAGCATCTCGGAGTTGGAATATATGCTTTGATGAGTTGATCAAAGCTTTTGGGTTTATACAAGGTTTATGTGAAACTTGTATTTCCAAAGAAGTGAGTGGGAGCACTATAGAATTTCTGATAAGTATATGTGGTTGACATATTGTTGATCATAAGTAATGTAGAATTTCTGTGAAGCATAAAAAGTTGTTTGAAAGGAGTTTTTCAAAGGAATACCTGGATTGAGCTACTTGAACGTTGAGCATCAAGATCTATGGAGATAGATCAAAACGCTTGATAGAAGATTCAACAAGATGTATGCCTTGACAAGTTTTTGAAGGAGTTCAAAATAGATCAGCAAAGAAGGAGTTATTGGTTGTGTTGTAAGGTGTGAATTTGAGTAAGACTCAAAACCCGACCACGGCAGAATAAAGAGAATAGATGAAGGTCGTCTTCTATGCTTTAGCCGTAGACTCTAAAGTATGCCATGCTGAGAACGGCACCTGATATGTGCCTTGCCGCAAGTCTGTTAAGAGGTACATAAAGTGATCTAGGATTGAATCACTCATCAGCGGTCAAAGTTATCCTTAGTAACTAATGGACTAATGAATTTTTCTTGATTATGGAGGTGGTTAAAGAGTTCGTCGTAAAGGGTTACGTTGATGCAAGCTTTGACACTAATCTGAATAACTATGAGTAGTGAAAAGGATTCATATAGTAGAGTAGATATTTGGAATATTTCTGAATAGTACATAGTAGCAGCATCAATAAGATGACATAAAGATTTGTAAAGCTCACTCGAATCTGAAGGGTTCAGAACCGTCGACTAAAACCTCTCTCACGAGCAAGATGTGATCAAACCCCAAAACTGTAAGGGTGTTGGATTCGTTAGAATCACATGGTGATGTGAACTAGATTATTGACTCTAGTGCAAGTGGGAGACTGTTGGAAATATGCCCTAGAGGCAATAATAAATTAGTTATTATTATATTTCTTTGTTCATGATAATCGTTTATTATCCATGTTATAATTGTATTGGTTGGAAACACAATACTTGTGTGGATACATAGACAAACACTGTCCCTAGTAAGCCTCTAGTTGACTAGCTCGTTGATCAAAGATGGTCAAGGTTTCCTAACCATAGTCAAGTGTTGTCACTTGATAACGGGATCACATCATTAGGAGAATCATGTGATGGACTAGACCCAAACTAATGAACGTAGCATGTTGATCGTGTCATTTTATTGCTACTGTTTTCTGTGTGTCAAGTATTTGTTCCTATGACCATGAGATCATATAACTCACTGGCACCGGAGGAATACCTTGTGTGTATCAAACGTCACAACGTAACTGGGTGACTATAAAGGTGCTCTAGAGGTATCTCCGAAGGTGTCCGTTGAGTTAGTATGGATCAAGACTGGGATTTGTCACTCCGTGTGATGGTGAGGTATCTCAGGGCCCACTCGGTAATACAACATCACACACAAGCCTTGCAAGCAATGTGACTAAGTGTAAGTCACGAGATCTTGTATTACGGAACGAGTAAAGAGACTTGCCGGCAACGAGATTGAAATAGGTATGCGTATACCGACGATCGAATCTCGGGCAAGTAACATACCGAAGGACAAAGGGAATGACATACGGGATTATATGAATCCTTGACACTGAGGTTCAACCAATAAAGATCTTCGGAATATGTAGGATCCAATATGGGCATCCAGGTCCCGCTATTGGATATTGACCGAGGAGTGTCTCAGGTCATGTCTACATAGTTCTCGAACCCGTAGGGTCTGCAAACTTAAGGTTCGACGATGTTTTATGCATATTTGAGTTATATGGTTGGTTACCGAATGTTGTTCGGAGTCCCGGATAGGATCACGGACGTCGCGAGGGTTTTTGGAATGGTCCGGAAACGAAGATTGATATATAGGTTTGTCTCATTTGGTTACTCTTGTTGGCTATGCCTATAGGGATTTCCTTGGCAAATATGCAAAGGATTCCCCCGCGGCCTTGGAGCCTTGCGTTGGTGTTCCCTTGAAGAGGAAAGGGTGATGTAGCACAGCGGCGGGAAGTATTTCCCTCAGCTTGAGAACCAAGGTATCAATCCAGTAGGAGGATTGCGTCAAGTCACAAGTACCTGCACAAACACAAAGAGCTTGCACCCAACACTATGAAGGGGTTGTCAATCCCTTATAGATTGTTTGCAAAGTGAGAACTGAAAGCAAAAAGTAAACAAAGCAAAGTAAAAGTAAAAGCTGAGATGATAATTGTGAGTAGACCCGGGGGCCGTAGTGTTCACTAGTGGCTTCTCTCGTGAAAGCAAGTAGACGGTGGGTGAACGAATTACTGTCGAGCAATTTATAGAACCGCGCAAAGTCATGACATTATCTATGGCAATGATCATACATATAGGCATCACGTCCAAAACAAGTAGACCGATACTTTCTGCATCTACTACTATTACTCCACACGTCGACCGCTATCCAGCATGCATCTAATGTATTGAGTTCATAAGAACAGAGTAACACCTTAAGCAAGATGACATGATGTAGATGGACAATCTCAAATCTATGATGAAAGCCCATCTTGTTACCCTTGATGGCAACAACACGATGCGTGCCTTGCTGCCCCTTCTGTCACTGGGAAAGGTCACCGCACGGTAGGAACCCAAAACCAAGCACTTCTCCCATTGCAAGAATCATAGATCTAGTTGGCCAAACAAAACCCAAGACTCGGAGAGACTTACAAGGATATCAAAATAAGCATATAAGAAATTAGCAAAGACTCAAATATAATTCATAGATAATCTAATCGCAAATCCATAATTCCTCGGATCTCGACAAACACACCGCCAAAGAGGATTACATCGGATAGATCTCCATGAAGATCATGGAGAACTTTGTATTGAAGATCCAAGAGAGAGAAGAAGCCATCTAGCTACTAACTACGGACCCGTAGGTCTGAAGTAGACTACTCACGAGTCATTGGAGAGGCGATGTTGTTGATGTAGAAGCCCTCCAGCTCCAAAGTCCCCTGCAGCAGGGCACCGGGAAGGGTGTCCAGATGAGATCTCGCGGAAACGGAAGCTTGCATCAGCGGAAAAGTGGTTTCGTGGACGCCCTGATTTTTTCTGGGATTTTAGGGAACATATAGGCCAAAGAGCTAGGGCAGGGGAGCTCCACGAAGGCCACAAGCCTGGTGGCCGCGGCCCCCCTGGCCGCGGCTACAGGGCTAGTGGGCTCCCTGTGGGCCTCCTGCCTTGGCCCTCAAGTCCCCCGATCTTCTTCTGTTCTGGAAAAAATTATTTCGGGGATTTTATTCCGTTTGGACTCCATTCCAAAATTAGATATGAAAAGAGTCAAAAACACAGAAAAAACAGGAACTGGCACTTGCACTGAATTAATAAGTTAGTCCCAAAAAACATATAAAAGGTATATAAAACATCCAAAGTTGACAAGATAAGAGCATGAAACCATCAAAAATTATAAATACATTTGAGACGTATCAATCATCCCCAAGCTTAACTCCTGCTCGTCCTCGAGTAGGGAAGTGATAAATAATGAATTTTTGATGTTTTCATGCTACCTAGCATAGATGTCCTTTGTAACTCCTCTTATGTGCCGTGAATGTTCAGATCCGTTAGATTCAAAACAATAGTTTTCTATTGACGTGGAGACAATAATACTTCAAGAAAACTAGCTAGGTAATCATGAACTTTCAAAATAACAAGGCCAAAAGAAAGTTATCCCTACAAAATCAAATAGTCTGGCTATGCTCTATCATCCTTGCACAACGAATTTAAATCATGCACAACCTCAGTATTGGCCAAGTAATTGTTTTCACACCTTTACTTTCTCAAACCTTTTCAACTCTCACGCAATACATGAGCGTGAGCCATGGTTTTAGCACTATAAGTGGAATAGAGTGTGGTGGAGGTTGCAAGGCGAACAAGGAGAAGATGGTCACATTGACTAGGCATATCAATGAGCTATGGAGATGCTCATCAATAGATATCAATGTGAATGAGTAGGGATTGCCATACAAATGATTCACTAGAGCTAAGAGTATGTGAAAGCTCTTAAAGAAAACTAGTGGGTGTGCATCCAACTTGCTTGCTCACGAAGACCTAAGGCAATTTTGAGGAAGCCCATCATTGGAATATACAAGCCAAGTTATATAATGAAAATTTCCCACTAGCTATATGGTGGTGACAAAACGAGAGACTCTCAATCATGCAGATCATGGTGCTTAATAAGCACAAGTGTGGAAAGATATTAGCATTGTCCCTTCTCTCTTTTTTTGGTGGGCTCTTTGGCCTCTTTTTTATTATTTTTTATTATTTTTGTGGGCATCTTTGGCCTCTTTTTGTAAATGGGCTTCGCTGGCCTCTTTTATTTCCTCACATGGGACAATGCTCCATCAATGATGATCATCACACTTGCAACTCAAAACTTAGATCAATGATGACTCTATATGAAATGCCTTCGGTAGTGTACCGTGACAATGATCTAGCATGGCATAGACATCAATGGAAACATCATGCTAGCTATCTTATGATCAAGCAATGGCAATGTACAAGTTGTGGCACATGTCATGGTGGTAGTTTCATGGCAATATATCTCGGAATGGCTTTGAAAAAAGCCATAGTAGGTAGGTATGGTGGCTGTTTTGAGGGAGGCTAATGGTGGTTTTATGCACCGGCGAAAGTTGCACGGCACTAAAGAAGATAGAGATGGTGGAAGGTGAAAGTGCATCTAAACCATGGACTCAACATTAGTCATGAAGAACTCATATACTTGTTGCAAAGTTTTAGTAGTAATCGAAACAAAGCATTCAACGCATACTCCTAGGGGTAGGGTTGGTAGGTATAAACGATCGCGCAATCCCGGCCGCCACACAAAGGATGAAAATCAATAAACTAATCATGCTCAGACTTCATCACATAGCAGTTCACCATACGTGCACGCTACGGGTATCACTAACTTCAACACAAGTATTTCTAGATCCACAACACCTTACTAGTATAACTTTAATATTACCACAACCACAACTCAGAACTAATTGAGATGAATCAAACTTCTCTAACTACTTAATGCACATGAAGGTGGAAGTTTTCATATCCCTTTGGATAACTACCCCTTTTGAGACTACTTTCATAGCATAGATAAACTACCACGCCACGCGCTTCGGTGCTCTAAAAGATAGAAGTGAAACACATAGAGCAAAATCAACTAGCTCAAAAGATATAAGTGAAACACATGTGAGCTGAATTGTCTAACCAAAGGATATAAGTGAAGCTCGACAAAATCACTATGAGTGCATGTCTCTCTCTAGGTGTGCATCAAGGAAGATTGTGACACAACAAAAATAAAAGAACCCTACGATACAAGACGCTCCAAGCAAAACACATAACATGTGGTGAATAAAAATATAGCCCCAAGTAACATTACCGATGGATTGAAGACGAAAGAGGGGATGCCTTCCCGGGGCATCCCCAAGCTTAGGCTTTTTCGGCATCCTTCAATCAACTTGGGGTGCCTTGGGCATCCCCAAGCTTGAGCTCTTGCCACTCTTTATCTCTTTGTCCATAAGAACTTCACCCAAAACTTGAAAACTTCACAACACGAAACTTAAACAGAAACTCGTGATATCATTAGTATAAGAAAGCAAACCACCACTTCCTTAGGTACTGCAGCAAACTTAAATTCTACTTATGTTGATGTTTGGTTACTGTATTTTCAATCTTCCATGGCTAATACCCCCCGATACTATCCATAGTTTCATCAAAATAAGCAACCAACTCAACAAAAACAGAATCTGTTAACAGCAGACCAGTCTGTAGGAATCTGTATACTTCGTATACTTCTGGTACTTCAAAAATTCTGAAAAATTACGACAGTCTGAAGCATTTGCATCGCAATCAGCAAAAAAAGAATCAATTCAAAAGCTCTCATAGAAAAAAAATGAAAATTCTTTTCGTGAGCAGAGAGTTTCTGTCTTTTCCAGCATGACCAAACGATCATCCCCAAGACTAAGCATAACGGTTTTACTTGGCACAAACACAAAAGAAACACAAAAAACACAATCATAACAGAATTATGAAAGTGTGGAAAACACAAAACAGAAAGAAAAAGGATAGATTTGTTGGGTTGCCTCCCAACAAGCGCTATTGTTTAACGCCCTTAGCTAGGCATAAGGTGATGGAATCACGTATAGTCATCTTTGGTGCTCAAACCATAAGTAGTGTGATCATTTATCATCTTAAGATCTTCATCTTTATTGGATGACTCACCACTAGCTTTAGGAACAAAAACATACTTGACGTTCTTTGTGAGAGTGAGATTTGGAGTATTTTGCATAGCGGCAAAAGCAGAACCCAAGTTGATTATGACATCTTCTAGTTTGCCAATTCTAGAGGAATCATTAACCATAGGTTCCTTCTCCCTTAAATTTTTCAAAACCATTCCCACTTTGGATATGTACTGAGTAATTTGATTGTGGATCTTTCTATCCAAATCCTCAATAAGTTCAATTGTGGCAATTTTGTTTTCAATGGCGTCAAGCCTTTGCATCACGTGTTCCAAGGTCATGGTAGTTCCATTAACCATGAGCGGGGGTGAGCCTACCAAATTCATGATAGCTCCATAGGAGTCAACAGTATGGCTCCCCAAAAAATTCCCGCCTACGATGGTATCAAGAATATACCTATTCCAAGGAGAGATTCCAACATAAAAACAGCGAAGAAGAATGGTAGTGGATTGCTTACGAGTAGATCTACTTTGAGCATTGCAAATCCTGTACCAAGCGTCCTTTAAATTTTCTTCCTCATTCTGCTTGAAATTGAGAACTTCGTTCTCACGGGTATCGTTTGGAGTGGTGGGTCTAGCCATTGATGGACTATCCCACACACAAACGAGCAGGAAGTAAGCGAGTGAAACGGGCAAAAGAGAACGGCAAAAAGGCAAATGAAAATGGCAAAGGAGAAAGGCAAATGAAAACGGCAAAGGAGAAAGGCAAATGAAAACGGCAAATATGAAGTGGGGGAGAGGAAAACGAGAGGCAACTGGCAAAAAAGGTAAATGCAAGAGATGAGTTTGTGACACTTACTTGGATAGATCTTGACTTGATATCTCCCCGGCAACGGCGCCAGAAATCCTTCTACTGTTGGCTAGGCCTATAGGGATTTCCTTGGCAAATATGCAAATGATTCCCCCGCGGCCTTGGAGCCTTGCGTTGGTGTTCCCTTGAAGAGGAAAGGGTGATGTAGCACAGCGGCGGTAAGTATTTCCCTCAGTTTGAGAACCAAGGTATCAATCCAGTAGGAGGATCGCGTCAAGTCACAAGTACCTGCACAAACACAAAGAGCTTGCACCTAACGCTAT
This sequence comes from Hordeum vulgare subsp. vulgare, assembly GCF_904849725.1. Lineage (NCBI taxonomy): Eukaryota > Viridiplantae > Streptophyta > Magnoliopsida > Poales > Poaceae > Hordeum > Hordeum vulgare. Next base: position 88,196,085 of record NC_058524.1, on the reverse strand, counting down.
GAAGGGGTTGTCAATCCCTTATAGATTGTTTGCAAAGTGAGAACTAAAAGCAAAAAGTAAACAAAGCAAAGTAAAAGTAAAATCTCAGATGATAATTGTGAGTAGACCCGGGGGCCGTAGTGTTCACTAGTGGCTTCTCTCGTGAAAGCAAGTAGACGGTGGGTGAACGAATGACTGTCGAGCAATTTATAGAACCGTGCAAAGTCATGACGTTATCTATGGCAATGATCACACATATAGGCATCACGTCCAAAACAAGTAGACCGATACTTTCTGCATCTACTACTATTACTCCACACGTCGACCGCTATCCAGCATGCATCTAGTGTATTGAGTTCATAAGAACAGAGTAACGCCTTAAGCAAGATGACATGATGTAGATGGACAATCTCAAATCTATGATGAAAGCCCATCTTGTTACCCTTGATGGCAACAACATGATGCGTGCATTGCTGCCCCTTCTGTCACTTGGAAAGGTCACCGCACGGTATGAACCCAAAACCAAGCACTTCTCCTATTGCAAGAATCATAGATCTAGTTGCCCAAACAAAACCCAAGACTCGGAGAGAATTACAAGGATATCAAATCATGCATATAAGAAATCAGCAAAGACTCAAATATAATTCATTGATAATCTGGTCACAAATCCACAATTCATCGGATCTCGACAAACACACCGCCAAAGAGGATTACATCGGATAGATCTCCATGAAGATCATGGAGAACTTTGTATTGAAGATCCAAGAGAGAGAAGAAGCCATCTAGCTACTAACTACGGACCCGTAGGTCTGAAATAGACTACTCACGAGTTATTGGAGAGGCGATGATGTTGATGTAGAAGCCCTCCAGCTCCAAAGTCCCCTGCAGCAGGGCACCGAGAAGGGTCTCCAGATGAGATCTCGCGGAAACGGAAGCTTGCGGTGGCGGAAAAGTGGTTTCGTGGACGCCCTAATTTTTTCTGGGATTTTAGGGAATATATAGGCCGAAGAGCTAGGGTAGGGGAGCTCCACGGAGGCCACAAGCCTGGTGGCCGTGGCCCCCCTGGTCGCGGCTACTAGGCTTGCGGGCTCCCTATGGGCCTCCTACCTTGGCCCTCAAGTCCCCCGATCTTCTTCTGTTCTGGAAAAATTTATTTTGGGGATTTTATTCCGTTTGGACTCCATTCCTAAATCAGATCTGAAAAGAGTCAAAAACACAGAAAAACAGGAACTGGCACTTGGCACTGAATTAATAAGTTAGTCCCAAAAAAGATATAAAAGGTATATAAAACATCCAAAGTTGACAAGATAACAACATGAAACCATCAAAAATTATAGATACGTTTGAGACGTATCAGTTACCGGAAGGTTTTCGGGCATTACTCGCATCGTACCGGGAATGACGAATGGGTTCCGGAGTTCTACCGGGAGGGGCCCACCCACGTGGGAAGAAGCCCAAAGGCTTTGTGGGGGCACACCAGCCCTTAGTGGGCTGGTGGGCAAGCCCAAGAGGGCCCTTGCGCAGGAAGAAGGAAAAAAACCAACAAGGGAGAAAAGGAAAAAAAAAAGGAGAGGAGGTGGGACAAAAGAGGAGAACTCCTCCGCCTCCAAACCGAATTGGAGAGGGACTCCTCCTCCCCCTTCGGTCGAACCCTTGAGGCTCCCTTGAGCCTCAAGGCAAGGTCCCTCCCCTCCTCCTTTATATACTGAAGGTCTCGGGTGTTTTGACACAACTTTTGCCACGTGCATCCCGACACCTCTACTTCGTAGATTTCCCTCTAGATCGTTTTTCTACGGAGATCGGGCGGAGCCCTACTGGAATAGATCACCACCAACCTCCGGAACGCTGTCACGCTGCCGGAGAACTCATATACCTCTTCGTCTCTCTTGCTGGATCAAGAAGGCCGAGATCATCGTCGCGTTGTACGTGTGCTGAACGCGGAGGTGCCATCCGTTCGGCACTAGATCGGGAAGGATCATGATGAGATCACGGGACGGATCGCGATGAAGTTCGTGGGATGGATCGTGATGAGGTCGTGGGATGGAGTGTACGACTATGGTGATTTGAATCACGCAAGCTGTTCCACTACATCGTCCGCCTTTCTTAACGCTTACCGCTATGCGATCTACAAGGGTATGTAGATCTGAATCTCCTCTCGTAGATGAACATCACCATGATAGGTATTGCATGTGTGTAGCAAAATTATTGTTTCCCATGCGACGTTCCCAACACATGCTACCATCCAACATTGTACGTGTGACAATGACACGTGACTATGTTAGAGACCGTGTGGCACTAGTTGTGGTACTGCACATGATACAACATAAGATTAGCTGCATGCATTTGTTGTTGTCATTTTATTTTATTTCGTCTTATTTTTTAAAAAAGCTACAACTTTTTAACCGAGTGTAAGAAAGAAGATATGTTTTCACTGTTATGTTTCTTGCGACGAGCTGCCCAAAACTAGATCTCATATGTATATGTTTCGATGAGTTTTTCTGAAAAGCAACTTTGGTTTTACATGAGGCAATGATACGTCTCAAATGTATCTATAATTTTTTATGGTTTCACATTGTTATCTTGTCAACTTTGGATGTTTTGTTTACCTTTTATATCTTTTTTGGGACTAACTTATTAACTCAGTGCGAAGTGCCAGTTCCTGTTTTTTCTGTGTTTTTGACTCTTTTCAGATCTGATTTTGGAACGGAGTCCAACGGAATGAAATCCCCAAAATGATTTTTTCCAGAACGGAAGAAGATCGGGAGGCTTGATGGCCAAGCAAGTGGGCCCACAGGGAGCCCACAAGCCCTGTTGCCGCGGCCAGCGGGGAGGCCATGGCAACCAAGCTTGTGGCCCCCCTAGCGCTCCCCTGCCCTAGGTCTTTGGCCTATAAATTCCCTAAAAATCCAGAAAAATCAGGGCGTCCATGAAAACACTTTTCCGCCGCCGCAAGCTTCTGTTTCCGCGTGATCTCATCTGGAGACCCTTCCCGGTGCCGTGCCGGAGGGGACTTTGGAGTTGGAGGGCTTATTCATCAACATCATCACCCCTCCAATGACTCATGAGTAGTTCACTTCAGACCTACGGGTCCGTAGTTAGTAGCTAGATGGCTTCTTCTCTCTCTTGGATCTTCAATACAAAGTTCTCCATGATCTTCATGGAGATCTATCCGATGTAATCCTCTTTGGCGGTGTGTTTGTTGAGATCCGATGAATTGTGGATTTGTGATCAGATTATCTATGATATATATTTGAGTCTTTGTTGATTTCTTATATGCATGATTTGATATCCTTGTAAGTCTCTCCGAGTCTTGGGTTTTGTTTGGACAACTAGATCTATGATTCTTGCAATGGGAGAAGTGCTTGGTTTTGGGTTCTTACCGTGTGGTGACCTTTCCCAGTGACAGAAAGGGCAGCAAGGCACACATCATGTTGTTGCCATCAAGGGTAACAAGATGGGCTTTGTCGTAGATATGAGATTGTCCATCTACATCATGTCATCTTGCTTAAGGCGTTACTCTGTTCTCATGAACTTAATACACTAGATTCATGCTGGATAGCGGTCGACGTGTGGAGTAATAGTAGTAGATGCAGAAAGTATCAGTCTACTTGTTTTGGATGTGATGCATATAGATATAATCATTGCCATAGATAATGTCACGACTTTGCGCGGTCCTATCAATTGCTCGACAGTAATTCGTTCACCCACCGTCTACTTGCTTGCATGAGAGAAGCCACTAGTGAACACTAAGGCCCCCGGGTCTATTCACACCTATCGTTTCCACTTTTGCTTTTACTTTGCTTTGTTACTTTGTTGCTTTCAGTTCTCACTTGGCAAACAATCTATAGGGGATTGACAACCCCTTCATAGCTTTGGGAGCAAGCTCTTTGTGTTTGTGCAGGTACTTGTGATACTCCTTCACTGGATCGATACCTTGGTTCTCAAAACTGAGGGAAATACTTACCACCGCTGTGCTACATCACCCTTTTCGCTTCGAGGGAACACCAACGCAAGGCTCCAAGGCCACGGGGGAATCCTTTGCATATTTGCCTAGGAAGTCCCTAAAGGCGTAGCCGTAGCAGAAGGATTCCTGGTGTAGTTGCTGAGGAGAATCAAGACAAGAATAGTCTCCCATAAGCACGCTTGTTTCTGGCGTCGTTGGAAGGTCTTTTGTTGCAGTAGCAGAAGTATTTCTGGCGCCGTTGCCGGGGAAGGAGAGATCTATCCAAGTAGGTCTCACAAACTCATCTCTTGCATTTACTTTTTTTGGCAGTTGCCTTTCGTTTTCCTCTCCCCCACTTCACATTTGCCATTTTCATTTGCCTTCCTCCTTTGCCTTTTTTTTGTTTGCCTTTTTCTTTTGCCCTTTTCTCTCACTTGCTTTCTGTTCGCTTGTGTGCCATGTGCCTTCAATATGCTTGCATCTTCGCTTGCTGAAAATCAAGTGATATGGATCCTCATCCACTTGCTAATCTCTTTAAGAGATCCAATTATGTTGATCCAATTGCAAGTGAGTTGAGGGCACTTGACTATCTTTATGGAGTTTTGCTTGAGATGCATGAATCTGAAAATTGCGAGGAAGAAATTTATGAAGTGATTCACGAGGGCTCCTTGGATGAAAAGCATGATTGCAATGGTTTCACTATAAATTCTATTAGCGATAATCATGCTAAAAATATGCAAATCCCTAAGCTTGGGGATGCTAGTTTTGCTATGTCCACTACTTGTTGCAATAATCATGATTGGGGTGATGATCTTTCTTATGATCTTGAAAATTTGTTCAAACCTCATGATGAATATGATATTTGCAATAATATTGAAAGTGGGTTTGGAGAAGTCATGACTTTAGTTGATGATAGTCCCACTATTTTTGAAGAGCGTCAACTTTGCATGCATGTGGATCATGAAAATAATATCCTATGGGATAGCTATATTTTTGAATTTGAATATGATCCCACATGTAATTGCTTTGAGAGAGGAAAATATTGTGGTAGAAACTTTCATGTTACCAAATTACCTCTCGTTATGTTGAGATTGCTATTATCTCTTTCTTCTTCCTTGCATTTGGTAACTATTGGTTGTCTTGCCAATTTGTTCTCCTATAAAATGCCTATGCATAGGAAGTATGTTATACTTAGATTTGATTTTCACATGCTTTATGATGCTCTCGTTGTGCTTCAATTCTTGTCTTTTGTGTGAGCATCATTGAATTATCAATGCCTAGCTAAGGGCGTTAAACAATAGCGCTTGTTGGGAGGCAACCCAACGAATCTATCCTTTTTCTTTTTGTTTTGTGTTTTCCACACTTTCATAATTCTGTTATGATTGTGTTTCTTGTGTTTTGCTTTGCGTTTGTGCCAAGCAAAACCGTTATGATTAGCCTTGGGGATGATCGTTTGGTCATGCTGGAAAAGACAGAAACTTTCTGCTCACGAAAAGAATTTTCATTTTTTTTTCTGTAAGAGCTTTTGAGTTGATTCATTTTTCTGATGATTTCTATGCAAATTATTCAGACTGTAGTAAGTTTTCAGAATTTTTGAAGTACCAGAAGTATACGAAATATACAGATTCCTACAGACTGGTCTGCTGTTAACAGATTCTGTTTTTGTTGTGTTGGTTGCTTATTTTGATGAAACTATGGATAGTATCGGGGGGTATTAGCCATGGAAGATTGAAAATATAGTAACCCAACATCAACATAAGTAGAATTTAAGTTTTCTACAGTATCTAAGGAAGTGGTGGTTTGCTTTCTTATACTAATGTTATCACGAATTTCTGTTTAAGTTTCTTGTTGTGAAGTTTTCAAGTTTTGGGTGAAGTTCTTATGGACAAAAAGATAAAGAGTGGCAATATCTCAAGCTTGGGTATGACCAAGGCACCCCAAGATGATTCAAGGATGCCGTAAAAGACTAAGCTTGGGGATTCCCCGGGAAGCCATCCCCTCTTTCGTCTTCAATCCATTGGTAACGTTACTTGGGGCTATATTTTTATTCACCACATGTTATGTGTTTTGCTTGGAGCGTCTTGTATCGTAGGAGTCTTTTATTTTTTTTGTGTCACAATCATCCTTGATGCACACCTAGAGAGAGAGACATGCACTCACCGTGATTTTGTCGAGCTTCACTTATATCCTTTGGTTAGACAATTCAGCTCACATGTGCTTCACTTATATCTTTTGAGATAGATGCTTTTGCTCTATGTGCTTCACTTATATCTTTTAGAGCACGGTGGTGCGTGGCTTGGTAGATGATCTATGCTTTGAAAATAGTCTCAAAAGGGGTAGTTATCCAAAGGGATACAAAAACTTCCACCTTCATGTGCCTTGAATAGTTAGAGAAGTTTGATTCATCTCAATTAGTTTTGAGTTGTGGTTATGGTAATATTGAAGTTATATTAGTAAGGTGTTGTGGATCTAGAAATACATGTGTTGAAGTTAGTGATTCCCGTAGCATGCACGTATGGTGAACTGCTGTGTGATGAAGTCTGAGCATGATTAGTCTATTGATTGTCATCCTTTGTGTGGCGGTCGGGATCGCGCGATGGTTTATACCTACCAACCCTTCCCCTAGGAGTATGCGTTGAATGATTTGTTTCGATTACTAATAAAACTTTTGCAACAAGTATATGAGTTCTTCATGACTAATGTTGAGTCCATGGTTTAGATGCACTTTCACCTTCCACCATCACTATATTCTTTAGTGTCGTGCAACTTTCACCGGTGCACAAAACCCACCATTAGCCTTCCTCAAAACAGCCACCATACCTACCTACTATAGCTTTTTCAAAGTCATTCCGAGATATATTGCCATGCAACTACCACCATGATATGTGCCACCACGTCTACATTGCCATTGCATGATCGTAAGATAGCTAGCATGATGTTTCCATTAATGTCCATGCCATGCTAGATCATTGTCATGGTACACTATCGAAGGCATTCCATATAGAATCATCGTTGCTCTAAGTTTTGAGTTGTAAGTGTGATGATCATCATTGATGGAGCATTGTCCCATGTGAGGAAATAAAAGAGGCCAAAGATGCCCACCAAAAAAAAGAGGCCAAAGAGCCCATCCAAAAAAATGAGAGAAAAGAGAGAAGGGACAATGCTACCACCTTTCCACACTTGTGCATATTAAGCACCATGATCTTCATGATTGAGAGTCTCTCGTTTTGTCACCACCATATAGCTAGTGGGAAATTTTCATTATATAACTTGGCTTGTATATTCCAATGATAGGCTTCCTCAAATTTGCCTTAGGTGTTCGTGAGCAAGCAAGTTGGATGCACACCCACTAGTTTCCTTTAAGAGCTTTCACATACTCTTAGCTCTAGTGCATCATTTGTATGGCAATCCCTACTCATTCACATTGATATCTATTGATGAGCATCTCCACAGCTCATTGATATGCCTAGTTAATGTGTCCATCTTCTCCTTGTTTGTCTTGCAACCTCCACCACACTCCACACCACTTATATTGCTAAAACCATGTCTCACCCTCATGTATTGCGTGAGAGTTGAAAAAGTTTGAGAAAGTAAAGGTGTGAAAACAATTACTTGGACAATACGGGGGTTGTGCATGATTTAAATTCGTTGTGCAATGATGATAGAGCATAGCCAGACTATATGATTTTGTAGGGATAACTTTCTTTTGGCCTTGTTATTTTGAAAGTTCATGATTACTTTGCTAGTTTGCTTGAAATATTATTGTTTCCGCGTCAACAGCAAACTATTGTTTGGAATCTAATGGATCAGAACATTCACGTCACATAAGAGGAGTTACAAAGTACATCTATACTAGGTAGCATGAAAGCATCAAAAATTCATTCTTTATCACTTCCCTACTCGAGGACGAGCAGGAGTTAAGCTTGGGGATGCTTGATACGTCTCAAACGTGTCTATAATTTTTGATGGTTTCATGTTGTCATCTTGTCAACTTTAGATGTTTTGTTTACCTTTTATTTCTTTTTTGGGACTAACTTATTAACTCAGTGCCAAGTGCCAGTTCCTGTTTTTTCTGTGTTTTTGACTCTTTTCAGATCTGATTTTGGAACGGAGTCCAAACGGAATAAAATCCCCAAAATGATTTTTTCCAGAACGGAAGAAGATCGGGAGGCTTGAGGGCCAAGCAAGTGGGCCCACAGGGAGCCCACAAGCCCTGTTGCCGCGGCCAGGGGGGAGGCCGCGGCAACCAAGCTTGTGGCCCCCCTCGCGCTCCCCTACCCTAGGTCTTTGGCCTATAAATTCCCTAAAAAATCCAGAAAAAATCAGGGCATCCACGAAAACACTTTTTCGCCGCCGCAAGCTTCCGTTTCCGCGAGATCTCATCTGGAGACCCTTCCCGGTGTCGTGCCGAAGGGGACTTTGGAGTTGGAGGGCTTCTTCATCAACATCATCGCCCCTCCAATGACTCGTGAGTAGTTCACTTCAAACCTACGGGTCCGTAGTTAGTAGCTAGATGGCTTCTTCTCTCTCTTGGATCTTCAATACAAAGTTCTACATGATCTTCATGGAGATCTATCCGATGTAATCCTCTTTGGCGGTGTGTTTGTCGAGATCCGATGAATTGTGGATTTGTGATCAGATTATCTATGATATATATTTGAGTCTTTGCTGATTTCTTATATGCATGATTTGATATCCTTGTAAATCTCTCCGAGTCTTGGGTTTTGTTTGGCCAACTAGATCTATGATTCTTGCAATAGGAGAAGTGCTTGGTTTTGGGTTCAAACCGTGTGGTGACCTTTCCCAGTGACAGAAAGGGCAGCAAGGCACACATCGTGTTGTTGCCATCAAGGGTAACAAGATGGGCTTTGTCGTAGATATGAGATTGTCCATCTACATCATGTCATCTTGCTTAAGGCGTTACTCTGTTCTCATGAACTTAATACACTAGATGCATGCTGGATAGCGGTCGGCGTGTGGAGTAATAGTAGTAGATGCAGAAAGTATCGGTCTACTTGATTTGGACGTGATGCCTATAGATATAATCATTGCCATAGATAACGTCACGACTTTGCGCGGTTCTATCAATTGCTCGACAGTAATTTGTTCACCCACTGTCTACTTGCTTGCATGAGAGAAGCCACTAGTGAACACTACGGCCCCCGGTTCTATTCACACCTATCGTTTCCACTTTCGCTTTTACTTTGCTTTGTTACTTTGTTGCTTTCAGTCCTCACTTGGCAAACAATCTATAAGGGATTGACAACCCCTTCACAGCGTTGGGGTCAAGCTCTTTGTGTTTGTGCAGGTACTTGTGATACTCCTTCACTGGATTGATACCTTGGTTCTCAAAACTGAGGGAAATACTTACCACCGCTGTGCTACATCACCCTTTCCGCTTCAACGGAACACCAACGCAAGGCTCCAAGGCCATGGGGGAATCCTTTGCGTATTTTCCTAGGAAGTCACTAAAGGCGTAGCCGTAGCAGAAGGATTCTTGATGCCGTTGCTGAGGAGAATCAAGACAAGAATAGTCTCCCATCAGCATGCTTGTTTCTGGCGCCGTTGGAAGGTCTTTTGTTGCAGTAGCAGGCAACTTTAGTGTTAAATACAAGAAACCTCCTTCCACCATGTGTATGAATGAATTTACATACCAAATATATTGTAGACAACATAGAAACCACGCGAGACAAATTTTCACCATATATAAGCAAGTGAGCATCATCCGTAGGCAACTTTGGCATTACATGGAGGGTTCAACACTAAATGAGACAACTCCCGTGATGAAGGTACATAAATTTGTTGGAAATATGCCCTAGATACAATAATAAATTAGTTATTATTATATGTATTTGTTCGTGATAATTGTTTATTATCCATGCTATAATTGTATTGATTGGAAACTCAAATACATGTGTGGATACATAGACAACACTGTCCCTAGTAAGCCTTTAGTTGACTAGCTCGTTGATCCTTGACACTGAAGTTCAACTGATAAGATCTTCGGAGAATATGTAGGATCCAATATGGGCATCCAGGTCCCACTATTGGATATTGATCGAGGAATGCCTCGGGGCATGTCTACATAGTTCTCGAACCCGCAGGGTCTGCACACTTAAGGTTCGATGATGTTTTAGTATAGTTGAGTTATCTGTGTGGTTACCGAATGTTGTTCGGAGTCTCGGATGAGATCACGGACGTCACGAGGGTTTCCGGAATGGTCCAGAGACGAAGATTGATATATAGGATGACTTCATTTGGTTACCGGAAAGTTTTCGGGCATTACCGGGAATGTATCGGGAGTGACGAATGGGTTCCGAAAGTTCACTGGGAGGGGGGCAACCCTCCACGGGGAAGCCCAAAGGACCTAGGCGTGGCGCACAAGCCCTTAGTGGGCTGGTGGGATATCCCAAGAGGGCATTGGCGCCATAAGAAGAAAAACAAAGAAAAAAAAGGGGAGGTGGGAAGGAAGAGAAGGTCTCCACTTTCCAATCCTATTTTGAGTAGGATTGGAGTAGGAATCCTACTCCCTTCCTGGCTGGCGCACCCTTGGGGACTTTGTCCTCAAGGCAAGCCTCCTTCCCCTCCCTCCTATATATAGTGGTGATTTAGGGCTGATTTGAGACAACTTTTGCCAGATGCAACTCAGATCTGGACACCATAGATCTTCCTCTAGATCGTATTTCTGCGGAGCTGAGGCGGAGCCATGCAGGAGTAGATCGTCACCACCACCGGAGCACCGTCACGCTGCCGAGAACTCATCTACTTCTCTGTCTTTCTTGCCGGATCAAGAAGACCGAGATCATCTTCGAGCTATACGTGTGCTGAACGCGGAGGCGACGTCCGTTCGGCACTAGATCGGAGCGGATCGTGGGATGGATCGCGAGACGGTTCGTGGGACGGTTCGTGGGGCGGATCGAGGGACGTGAGGATGTTCCACTACATCAACCGCATTTCTTAATGCTTCCTGTTGTGTGATCTACAAGGGTACGTAAATCCAAATCTCCTCTCGTAGATGGACATCACCATGATAGGTCTTCGTGTGCGTAGGAAATTTTTGTTTCCCATGCAACGTTCCCCAACACTGGCATCATGAGCTAGGCTCATGCGTAGATATTATTGCTACGGCAACAAAAGTCCTTCCCCGACAGTGGTGCCACAGATCCTTCTGTCGTATCTTGAGCTTGCGTTGGTTTTTCCCTTGAAGAGGAAAGGGTGATGCATCATAGGAGCAGTAAGTATTTCCCTCAGTTTGAGAACCAAGGTATCAATCCAGTAGGAGAATCTCGTCAAGTCCACAGTACCTGCGCAAACACAAAAGAGCTTGCACCCAACGCTTTAAAGGGGTTGTCAATCCCTTCAAGATTGATTGCAAAGTGAGATCTGAAGGCGGAAAGTGCAACGAAGAAAAAGTGTAAGGCTGAAAATATGGTGTGGAGTAGACCCGGGGGCCATAGTGTTCACTAGAGGCTTCTCTCAAAATAGCAAATATCACGGTGGGTGAACAAATTACTGTCGAGCAACTGATAGAACTGCGCAAAGTCATGACGATATCTAAGGAAATGATCATACATATAGGCATCACGTCCGAGACAAGTAGACTGATACTTTCTGCATCTACTACTATTACTCCACACATCGACCGCTATCCAGCATGCATCTAGTGTATTGAGTTCATGACGAACAGAGTAACACCTTAAGCAAGATGACATGATGTAGAGGGATAAACTCAAACCAATGATGAAAACCCCATCTTTTTACCCTTGATGGCAACAACACGATGCGTGCCTCGCTACCCCTTCTGTCACTGGGTGGGGTCACCACACGGTATGAACCCAAAACCAAGCTCTTCTCCCATTGCAAGAATCATAGATCTAGTTGGCCAAACAAAACCCACAACTCGAAGAGAATTACAAGGATATAAAATCATGCATAAGAGAGATCAGAACAAACTCAAATAAGATCTATAGATAATCTGATCATAAATCCACAATTCATCGGATCTCGACAAACACACCGCAAAAGAAGATTACATCGGATAGATCTCCATGAAGATCATGGAGAACTTTGTATTGAAGATCCAAGAGAGATAAGAAGCCATCTAGCTACTAGCTATGGACCCGTAGGTCTGTGGTGAACTACTCACGCATCATCGGAGAGGTCATGGTGTTGATGAAGAAGCCCTCTCTTTCCGAATCCCCCCTCCGGCAGGGCACGAGAACGTGCCCCAGATGGGATCTAGCGGAGACAGAAGCTTGCGGCGGCGGAAAAGTACTTTCGATGATCTCCTGGTTTTTTCTAGGATTTTAGGGAATATATAGGCGCAAAACCTAGGGCATAGGTGGCCCAGGGAGCCCACAAGACAGGGAGGCGCGGGCCCCCCTGGCCGCGCCATGAGGGCTTGTGGGGTCCTTGCAGGCCCCCTGCCCTGATTCTCACGCTTCCCGATCTTTTTCTGTTTCGGAAAAAATCTTTTTCGCAGTTTCATTCCGTTTGGACTCCGTTCAAAATCCTCCTCTGAAAGGGATCAAAAACATGGAAAAAACAGGAACTGGCACTTGGCACTGAGTTAATAAGTTAGTCCCAAAAAATATATAAAAGGCATACAGAACATCCAAAGTTTGACAAGATAATAGCATGAAACCATCAAAAATTATAGATACATTGGAGACGTATCAAGCATCCCCAAGCTTAACTCGTGCTCGTCCTCGAGTAGGGAAGTGATAAAGACTGAATTTTTGATGTGGAATGCTACCTAGCATAGTTGTCCTTTGCAACTTCTTTCATGTGACATGAATGTTCAGATCCGTAAGATTCAAAACAATAGTTTGCTATTGACATGAAAACAATAATACTTCAAGCAAACTAGCAAGGTAATCATGAACTTTCAAAATAACAAGGCCAAGGAAAGTTATCCCTACAGAATCATATAGTCTGGCTATGCTCCATCATCCTCACACAACTAATGTAAATCATGCACATCCCCGGTATTGGCCAAGTAATTGTTTTCGCACTCTTACTTTCTCAAAAAATTTATAACTATCACGCAATACATGAGCGTGACCCATGGATATATCACTATAGGTGGAATAGAGTGTGGTGGTGGTTGTGAGACAAAAAGGAGGAGATGATCACGTTGACTCGGCGTATAAAAGGGCTATGGAGATGCCCATTAATAGATATCAATGTGAATGAGTAGGGATTGCCATACAAAGGATGCATTAGAGCTATAAGTATGTGAAAGCTCAAAAGAAGAACTAGTGGGTGTGCATCCAACTTGTTTGCTCACGAAGACCTAGGGCAATTTGAGGAAGCCCATCATTGGAATATACAAGCCAAGTTATATAATGAAGATTCCCACTAGCATATGGTAGTGACAAATCAAGAAGCTCTCAATCATGAAGAACATGGTGCTATTGTGAAGCACAAGTGTGGAAAAAGATAGTAGCATTGTCCCTTCTCTCTCTTTTTTTTTAATTTGGGCTCTTGGGCCTTTTTTTTCTTTTATCTTTTTTTTATATGGGCTCTTTGGCCTCTTTTTTTTATTTATTTCCTCACACGGGACAATGCTCTAATAATGATGATCATCACACTTTTATTTACTCACAGCTCAAAGCTCAAAATGATGATGACTCTATAGGAAATGCCTCCGACAGTGTACCGGGATGTGCAACGATCTAGCTTGGCGTATGACATTGAAACATCTCGCTTGCTATCTTACGATCATGCAATGGCAATATGAGAGTGACGGCACAAGTCATGAGACGGAACGGTGGGAGTTGCATGGCAATATATCTCGGAATGGCTATGAAAATGCCATAGTAGGTAGGTATGGTGGCTGTTTTGAGGAAGGCATATGGTGGGTTTGTGTACCGGCGAGAATTACGCGGCACTAGAATTGCGTGGCACTAGAGAGTCTAGCAATGGTGGAAGGTGAAAGTGCATCTATACCATGGACTCACATTAGTCATGAAGAACTCACATACTTGTTGGGAAAGTTTTTATTAGTAATCGAAACAAAGTGCTAAACGCATACTCCTAGGGGAAGGGTTGGTAGGTGTTAACCATCGCGTGATCCCGACCTCAACACAAAGGATGACAATCAATAGATCAATTATGCTCCGACTTCCTAACATAGCGGTTCACCATACGTGCATGCTACGGGAATCATTAACTTCAACACAAGTATTTCTAGATTCACAACACCCTACTAACATAGCTCTTAATATTACCAAATCCACGTCTGAAAACTAATTGAGAGGAATCAAAACTTCTCTTTCTACTCAATGCACATGAAGATGGAGGTTTTTGTATCCTCTTTGGGTACCTATCACATTTGGAACTACTTTCATAGCATAAGCCAACTACCAAGTCACGCACCGCCGTGCTCTAAAAGATATAAGTGAAGCACATAGAGCAAAATTATCTAGCTCAAAAGATATAAGTGAAGCACTATGAGCATTCTAGCAAAATCACGATGAGTGCATGTCTCTCTCTAAAGGTGTGCAACAAGGATTATTGTGACACAACAAAAATAAAAGACTCCTACGATACAAGACGCTCCAAGCAAAACACATATCATGTGGTGAATAAAAATATAGCTCCAAGTAATGTTACCGATGGATTGAAGACGAAAAAGGGGATGCCTATCCGGGGCATCCCCAAGCTTAGGCTTTTTGGTGTCCTTGAATTTGGCTTGGGATGCCTTGGGCATACCCAAGCTTGAGCTCTTTACACTCCTTATCTATTTGTCCATGAGAACATTACCCAAAACTTGAAAACTTCACAACACAAAACTTAAACAGAAACTCGTGATAACATTAGCACACGAAAACAAACTACCACCTCTTTTGGTACTGTAGCAAACTTGAATTCTATCTATATTGGTGTTGGGCTACTGTATTCTCACTTTTCCATGGCTAGTACCCCCCCCCCCCCCCCCCGATACTATCCATAGTTTCATCAAAACAAGCAACCAACTCAACAAAAACAGAATCTGTCAAAAACAGACCAGTCTGTAGCAATCTGTATACTTCCTATACTTTTGGTACCTCAACAATTCAGAAAAATTACGACTGCCTGGGCAAAAGGTATATCAACCAGCAGCAAAAAGAATCAACTCAAAAGCTCTTTCTGAATAAAAATGAAGAATCATCTCATGAGAGAAAAGTTTCTGTCTTTTTCCAGCAGGATCAAACAACCATCACCAAGACTAGTCATAATGGTTTTGCTTGGCTCAAACACAAAAAGAAACACAAAAGACACAATCATAATAGAATTATGATGGTGTGGACGCAACAAAACAGAAAGAAAAATAAATAAATTCATTGGGTTGCCTCCCAACAAGCGCTATTGTTTAACGCCCTTAGCTAGGCATTGATAAATCAATGATGCTCACACAAAAGACAAGAATTGAAGCACAACGAGAGCATCATAAATCAAGTGAAAATCACATATAAGTCTAACATACTTCCTATGCATAGGCATTTTATAGGAAAACAGATTTTCAAGACAACCAATAGTTGCCATATGCAAGGAAGAAGAAAGAGACAATAGCAATCTCCACATAACGAGAGGTAATTTGGTAACATGAAAGTTTCTACCACAATATTTTCCTCTCTCATAGCAATTACATGTGGGATCATAATCAAATTCAACAAAATAGCTATCACAAAGGATATTCTTTTCGTGATCCACATGCATGCAAAGTTGACGCTCTTCAAAAATAGTGGGATTATCATCTACTAAAGTCATGACTTCTCCAAACCCACTTTCAATATTATTGCAAATATCATTGCAACAAGTAGTGGACATAGCAAAACTAGCATCCCCAAGCTTAGGGTTTTGCATATTTTTAGCATGATTGTCATTAATAGAATTTATAATGAAATCATTGCAATCATGCTTTTCATTCAAGGAGCCCTCGTGAATCATTTCATAAATTTCTTCATCACGATTTTCAGATTCACGCATCTCAAGCAAAACTCCATAAAGATAGTCAAGTGCACTCAACTCACTAGCAATTGGATCAACATAAGTGGATCTCTTAAAGAGATTAGCAAGTGGGTGAGGATCCATATCACTAGATTTTCAGCAACCGAAGATGCAAGCATATTGAGGGCACAAAGCAAAGGAAAGGAAAACGAAAAAGGCAAAAGATAAAGGCAAATATTTTTGTAAATTTTTGTTTTTCAGAAGTGGGGGAGAGGAAAATGAGAGGCCAAAAAGTAAATGCAAGAGATGAGGTTGCGACACTTACTTGGATGAGTTCTTGACTTGATCCTCCCCGGCAACGGCGCCAGAAATTCTTCTGCTACGGCAACAAAAGTCCTTCCCCGGTAGTGGTGCCAGAGATCCTTCTGTCGTCTCTTGAGATTGCGTTGGTTTTTCCCTTGAAGAGGAAAGGGTGATGCATCATAGGAGCAGTAAGTATTTCCCTCAGTTTGAGAACCAAGGTATCAATCCAGTAGGAGAATCTCGTCAAGTCCACAGTACCTGCGCAAACACAAAAGAGCTTGCACCCAACGCTTTAAAGGGGTTGTCAATCCCTTCAAGATTGATTGCAAAGTGAAATCTGAAGGCGGAAAGTGCAACGAAGAAAAAGTGTAAGGCTGAAAATATGGTGTGGAGTAGACCCGGGGGCCATAGTGTTCACTAGAGGCTTCTCTCAAAATAGCAAATATCACACTGGGTGAACAAATTACTGTCAAGCAATTGATAGAACCGCGCAAAGTCGTGACGATATCTAAGGCAATGATCATACATATAGGCATCATGTCCGAGACAAGTAGACTGATACTTTCTGCATCTACTACTTTTACTCCACACATCGACCGCTATCCAGCATGCATCTAGTGTATTGAGTTCATGACGAACAGAGTAATGCCTTAAGAAAGATGACATGATGTAGAGGGATAAACTCAAACCAATGATGAAAACCCCATCCTTTTTACCCTTGATGGCAACAACACGATGTGTGCCTCGCTACCCCTTCTGTCACTGGGTGAGGTCACCGCACAGTATGAACCCAAAACCAAGCACTTCTCCCATTGCAAGAATCATAGATCAACTTGGCCAAACAAAACCCACAACTCGAAGAGAATTACAAGGATATGAAATCATGCATATAAGAGATCAGAAGAAACTCAAATAAGATTCATAGATAATCTGATCATAAATCCACAATTCATCGAATCTCGACAAACGCACCGCAAAAGAATATTACATCGGATAGATCTCCATGAAGATCATGGAGAACTTTGTATTGAAGATCCAAGAGAGAGAAGAAGCCATCTAGCTACTAGCTATGGACCCGTAGGTCTATGGTGAACTACTCACGCATCATCGGAGAGGTCATGGTGTTGATGAAGAATCCCTCCGTATCCGAATCCCCCTCTAGCAGGGCACCAGAACGTGCCCCAGATGGGATCTTGCGAAGACAAAAGCTTGCGGCGGCGGAAAAGTACTTTCGATGATCTCCTGGTTTTTTCTGGGATTTTAGGGAATATATAGGCGCAAAACCTAGGGAAGAGGTGGCCTAGGGAGCCCACAAGCCAGGGAGGCGCGGGCCCCCCTGGCGCGCCATGAGGGCTTGTGGGGTCCATGCAGGCCCCCTGCCCTAATTCTCACGCTTCCTGATCTTTTTCTGTTTCGGAAAAAATCTTTTTGGCAGTTTCATTCCATTTGGACTCCGTTCATAATCCTCCTCTGGAAGGGGTCAAAAACATGGAAAAAACAAGAACTCGCACTTGGCACTGAGTTAATAAGTTAGTCCCAAAAAATATATAAAAGGCATACAAAACATCCAAAGTTTGACAAGATAATAGCATGAACCATCAAAAATTATAGATACGTTGGAGACGTATCAGTTATGTCGAGTAGAACACAATGGGTTTTGTGGACGGTGATGTTAGATTTTCTGCCCTCCTTAGTCTTTTCTCGATTCAACGGTATTTTTGGATTGAAGCGGCCCGGACCGACATTATTCATACGCTTACGATAGACTGGTTTCATCGATTGACATGCAACCTCGTTGCGTAAAGATGACTGGCGGGTGTCGGTTTCTTCAACTTAGTTGAATTGGTTTTGACCGAGGCGGTCCTTGGAGAGGTTAAATAGCAATTTGCACATCTTTGTTGTGGTTTTTGCGTAAGTAAGATGCGATCTACTAGATACCCATAGGAGCCACGTAAAACATGCAACAACAAATTAGAGGACGTCTAACTTGTTTTTGCACGGTATGCTTGTGATATGATATGGCCAATGACGTGATGTGATATATTGGATGTATGAGATGATCATGTTGTAATAGTTAATATCGACTTGCACGTCGATGATACGGCAACCGGCAGGAGCCATAGGGTTGTCTTTAAAGTAACATTTGTGTTTGCAGATGCGTTTACTATATTGCTAGTACGTAGCTTTAGTAGTAATAGCATAAGTAGCACAACAACCTCAATGGCGACACGTTGATGGAGATCATGGTGTGGCGCCGGTGACAAGAAGATTATGTCGGTGCTTTGGTGATGGAGATCAAGAAGCACAAGATGATGGCCATATCATGTCACTTATGAATTGCATGTGATGTTAATCCTTTTATGCACCTTATTTTGCTTAGAACGACGGTAGCATTATGAGGTGATCTCTCACTAAAAAATTCAAGACGAAATTGTGTTCTCCCCGATTGTGCACCGTTGCTACAGTTCATCGTTTCGAGACACCACGTGATGATCGGGTGTGATAGACTCAACGTTCACATACAACGGGTGCAAAACAGTTGCACACACGGAACACTCGGGTTAAACTTGACGAGCCTAGCATGTGCAGACATGGCCCCGGAACACATGATACCGAAAGGTCGAGCATGAACCGTATAGTTGATATGATTAGCATAGGGATGCTTACCACTGAAACTATTCTCAACTCACGCGATGATCGGACTTGAGTTAGTGAATTTGGATCATGTACCACTCAAATGACTAGAGAGATGTACTTTTTGAGTGGGAGTTCTTAAGTAATATGATTAGTTGAACTAATTATCATGAACATAGTCAAAAGGTCTTTGCAAATTATGATGTAGCTTGCGCTATACCTCTACTGTTTTTTATATGTTCCTAGAGAAAATTTAGTTGAAAGATGATAGTAGCAACTTTGCGGACTGAGTTCGTAAAACTGAGGATTGTCCTCATTGCTACGCAGAAGGCTTATGTTCTTAATGCGCCACTCGGTGTGCTGCATCTCGAGCGTCATCTGTGGATGTTGCGAACATCTGACATACACGTTTTTGATGACTATGTGATAGTTCAGTGCGTAATACTTAATGGCTTAGAAGCAAGGCGCCGAAGACATTTTAAAACATCATGGAACATAAGAGATGTTCTAAGAGATGAAATTGAGATTTCATGCTCGTGCCCCTGTTGAGAGGTAAGAGACCTCCGACAAGATTCTTTGTCTACAAAGTAAAGGAGAAAAGCTCAATCGTTGAGCGTGTGCTCATATTGTCTAAGTGCAACAATCGCTTGAATCAAGTGGGAGTTAATCTTCCACATGAGATAGTGATGGTTCTCCAAAGTCACTGCCGCCAAGCTGCTAGAGCTTCATGATGAACTATAACATATCAAGGATAGATATGATGATCCTTGAGCGATTCGCAATGTTTGACACTTCGAAAGTAGAAATCAAGAAGGAGCATCAATTGTTGATGGTTAGTAAAACCACTAGTTTCAAGACGGGCAAGGGCTAGAAGGGATACTTCATGAAACGGCAAACCAGTTGCTGCTCTAATGAAGAAACCTAAGATTGAACCCAAACCCGAGACTAAGTGCTTCTGTTATGAGGGGAACGGTCACTGAGGCGGAGCTGCCCTAGATACATGGTAGATAAGAAGGCTGGCAAAGTCGACAGATGTATATTTGATACACATGACATTGATGTGTATTTCACTAGTACTCCTAGTAGCACGAGGGTATTAGATACCGGTACGATTGCTAAGTGATTAGTAACTCGAAGTAAAAGCTACGGAATAAATGGAGACTAGCTAAAGGCGAGGTGACGATAAGTGTTGGAAGTGTTTCCAAGGTTGCTGTGATCAAAACATCGCACGCTCCATCTACCATCAGGATTGGTGTTAAATCTAAATAATTGTTATTTGGTGTTTTCGTTGAGCATGAACATGATTAGATCGTGTTTATTGCAATACCTTCATTTAAAGAGAACAATGGTTATTCTATTTCCTTGAATAATTACCTTCAATGGTTTTTTGAATCTCGATCGTAGTGTTACACATGTTCATAATATTGGTGCCAAAAGATAACAAAGTAATAATGATAGTACCACTTACTTGTGGCACTGTCGCTTGAGTCATGACGGTATAAAATGCATGAAGAAGCTCCATGCTAATGGATCTTTGTACTCACTCATTTTTGAAATGTTTGAGACATGCAAACCATACCTGTTGGTATTAACGCATGAAGAAACTCCATGCAGATGGATCGTTTGGACTTGCTTGATTTTGAATCACTTGAGACATGCAAAACATACCACATGGAACAAGAGAGTAACTTGTTGGGAGTGATACATTTGGATGTGTGCAGTCCAATGAGTGTTGAGGCACGAAGTGGATATCGTTATATTCTTACTTCACTGATGATTTGAGTAGATGCATGAATATTTACTTGATGAATCATAAGTCTGAAATATTGAAAAGTTCAAAACTGTTTCAGAGTAAAGATCATCGTGACAAGAGGATAAACTGTCTACGATATGATCATAGAGATGAATATTTGAGTTGCGAGTTTTTGGTACACAGTTGAGACAATGTGGAAATTGTTTCACAATTTGTGCCACCTAGAACACCATAGTGTGATGGTGTGTCCGAACATCATAGCCACACCCTATTAGATATGGTGCATACTATGATGTCTCTTATCGAATTACCACTATCGTTTATGGGTTATGGATTAGAGACAACCGCATTCACTTTAAATAGGGCACCGCGTATTTCCGTTGAGATGACACAGTATAGACTATGGTTTGGAGAAACCTAAGTTGTCGTTCCTTGAAAGTTTGGGGCTGCGATGCTTATGTGAAAAAGTTTCAGTCTGATAAGCTCGAACCCAAAGCTGATAAATGCATCTTCATAGGATATCCAAAACAGTTGGATACATCTCCTATCTCAGATCCGGAAGCAAAGTGTTTGTTTCTAGAAACGGGTCCTTTCTCGAGGAAAGGTTTCTCTCCAAAGAATTGAGTGGGAGGGTGGTGGAACTTGATGAGGTTAGTGAACCGTCACTTCAACCAGTGTGTAGCAGGGCGCAGGAAGATGTTCATGTGGCGCCTACACCAATTGAAGTGGAAACTGATGATGGTGATCATTGAGCTTTGGATCAAGTTACTACAAACCTCGTAGGTCGACAAAGGTCGCGTACTACTACATAGTGGTACGGTAACCCTGTCTTGGAGGTCATGTTGTTGAACAACAATGAACCTACGAGCTATGGAGAAGCGATGGTGGGCCCGGATTCCGACATATGGCTGGAGGCCATGAAATCCGAGAGAGGATCCATGTATGAAAACAAAGTGTAGACTTTGGAAGAACTACTTAATGGTCATAGGACTATTAAGTAAAGATGGATCTTTAAAATGAAGACAGACGATGATGGTGAAAAGTCACCATTAAGAAAAGGCTCGGCTTGTTGCAAAGATGTTTCCGACAAGATCAAAGAGTTGTTAATGATGAGACTTTCTCACTCGTAGCGATGCTAAAAGTCTGTTGGAATTATGTTAGTAGTTGCTGCATTATTTATGAAATATTGCACACATGATGTCAAAACACTGTTTCCTCGACGGTTACCTTGAGGAAAGGTTGTATGTGATACAACCAGAAGGTTTTGTCGATCCTAAGGATACTAACAAGTATGCAAGCTCCAGCGATCCTTCTATGGACTGGTGCAAGCATTTCGGAGTTGGAATATACACTTTGATAAGATTATCAAAGCTTTTTGGGTTCGTACAAGGTTTATGAGAAACTTGTATTTCCAAAGAAGTGAGTGGGAGCACTATAGAATTTCTGATAAGTATATGTGGTTGACATATTGTTGATCGGAAGTAATGTAGAATTTCTGTGAAGCATAAAAAGTTGTTTGAAAGGAGTTTTTCAAAGGAAGACCTGGATAGAACTATTTGAACATTGAGCATCAAGATCTATAGAGATAGATCAAAACGCTTAATAGAACTTTCAAATGAAATGCATGCCTTGACAAGTTTTTGAAGGAGTTCAAAATAGATCAGCAAGGAAGGAGTTCTTGGCTGTGTTGTAAGGTGTAAATATGAGTAAGACTCAAAAGCCCGACCATGGCAGAAGAAAGAGAAAGGATGAAGGTCGTCCCCTATGCCTTAGCCGTAGGCTCTAAAGTATGCCAAGCTGTGTACCACACGTGATGTGTGCCTTGCCATGAGTCTGTTAAGAGGCACAGAGAGTGATACAGGATTAAATCACTGAACATCGGTCAAACTTATCCTTAGTAACTAATGGACTAAGGAATTTTTCTCGATTATGGAGGTGGTTAAAGAGTTCATCGTAAAGGGTTACGTCGATGCAAGCTTTGACACTAATCCGAATAACTATGAGTAGTAAAACGGATTCATATAGTAGAGTAGATATTTGGAGTAATTCCGAATAGCACGTAGTAGCAGCATCTATAAGATGACATAAAGATTTGTAAAGCACACACGGATCTGAAAGATTGAGAACCGTTGACTAAAACCTCTCTCACGAGCAAGACGTGATCAAACCCCACAACTATATGGGTGTTGGATTCGTTAAAATCACATGGTGATGTGAACTAGATTATCGACTCTAGTGCAAGTGGGAGACTGTTGGAAATATGCCCTAGAGGCAATAATAAATTAGTTATTATTATATTTCTTTGTTCGTGATAATCGTTTATTATCCATGTTATAATTGTATTGATTGGAAACTCAAATACATGTGTGGATACATAGACAAAACACTGTCCCTAGTGAGCCTCTAGTTGACTAGCTCGTTGATCAAAGATGGTCAAGGTTTCTTGACCATAGACAAGTGTTGTCACTTGATAACGGGGTCACATCATTAGGAGAATCATGTGATGGACAAGACCCAAACTATAAACGTAGCATATTGATCGTGTCATTTTGTTGCTATTGTTTTCTGTGTGTCAAGTATTTATTCCTATGACCATGAGATTATATAACTCACTAGCACCGGAGGAATATCTTGTGTGCATCAAACGTCACAACATAACTGGGTGACTTAAAGGTGCTCTACAGGTATCTCCGAAGGTGTCCGTTGAGTTAGTATGGATCAAGACTGGGATTTGTCACTCCATATGACGGAGAGGTATCTCGGGGCCCACTCGGTAATACAACATCACACACAAGCCTTGCAAGCAATGTGACTAAGTGTAAGTCACGGGATCTTGTATTACGGAACGAGTAAAGAGACTTGCCGGTAACGAGGTTGAAATAGGTATGCGGATACCGACGATCGAATCTCGGGCAAGTAACATACCGAAGAACAAAGGGAATGACATACGGGATTATATGAATCCTTGACACTGAGGTTTAACCGATAAGATCTTCGGAGAATATGTAGGATCCAATATGGGCATCCAGGTCCCGCTATTGGATATTGACCGAGGAGTGCCTCGGGGCATGTCTACATAGTTATCGAACCCGCAGGGTCTGCACACTTAAGGTTCGATGATGTTTTAGTATAGTTGAGTTATCTGTGTGGTTACCGAATATTGTTTGGAGTCCTGGATGAGATCACGGACGTCACAAGGGTTTCCGGAATGGTCCGGAGACGAAGATTGATATATAGGATGACTTCATTTGGTTACCGGAAAGTTTTCGGGCATTACCGGGAATGTACCGGGAGTGACGAATGGGTTCCGGAAGTTCACCGGGAGGGGGGACAACCCTCTCGGGGGGAAGCCCAAAGGACCTAGGGTGGCGCACCAGCCCTTAGTGGGCTGGTGGGACAGCCCAAGAGGGCCTTGGCGCCATAAGAAGAAAACCAAAGAAAGAAAAAAAGGAAGGTGGGAAGGAAGAGAAAGACTCCACTCTCCAATCCTATTTTGAGTAGGACTGGAGTAGGAATCCTGCTCCCTTCCTGGCCGGCGCACCCTTGGGGACTTTTTCCTAAAGGGAAGCCTCCTTCCCCTCCCTCCTATATATAGTGGTGATTTAGGGCTGATTTGAGACAACTTTTGCCACGTGCAACTCAGATCTAGACACCATAGTTCTTCCTCTAGATTGTATTTCTGCGGAGCTCGGGCGGAGCCCTGCAGGAGTAGATCGTCACCACCACCGGACCGCCGCCACATTGTCGGAGAACTCATCTACTTCTCCGTCTTGCTTGCTGGATCAAGAAGGCCGAGATCATCGTCGAGTTGTACGTGTGCTGAACCCGGAGGTGCCGTCTGTTCGGCACTAGATCGGAGCGGATCGTGGGATGGTTCGTGGGGCGGATCGAGGGATGTGAGGACGTTCCACTACATCAACCGCGTTTCTTAACGCTTCCTGCTGTGTGACCTACAAGGGTACTTAGATCTAAATCTCCTCTCGTAGATGGACATCACCATGATAGGTCTTCGTATGCGTAGAATTTTTTTGTTTCCCATGCAACGTTCTCCAACAAAATTATGCATACATGATACAACTACCGTATATCCATATTTTATTAAAAAACACATTTCTTTGGGTTGTCTACCATGATTGTGAAGTTGCCTATATCATCACCGGTAGGCAACTAAGCATCACTAGTAGCCAACTAAGCAGTGTTTGTAGGTAACTTGAAAACAATGAGAAGCAACTTCACAATTTTAAGCAACTAATTTGCAAAGTTAGGCAACTGAACAGTAATGGTAGGCAACTTATTACCAATGCCACGCAACTGGACATCATTGGTAGTCAATTTCATACTATTTATAGGCAAGTGAGCATCAATTGTACGCAACTAACCATCAACGATACACAGGTTGGGATAATATTAGCAAAATTGACACGTAGATATAGTGCATTGAAGTTCCTTGTATCTAGCACTAAAGGCGCCTCATGTTTTGTTCGATTTTCTTGTTTCTATACAAATCAAACTAATAGACATTCCTACTAGGCCCAAAAGATGAAGTTGCTTCTCCATAGTACTAAGTCGCCTCCAATGCATCCAATTATGCCCTTGAAAAAAAAGTTCGATGAAACCTACCCATATGAAATCTAATTTTGAAGAATTCGTAGCGAGAAGCCGTGAAAATGGTTATCAATTCTGACGCCCGTATTAAAAGTTATGATTTTTTTTATTTTTTTTTGAAATCCCACATTAATACACATGGGACAAGATTTTATAAATCACGTGGGCATAGATTAGGTGGGGGGAGAACGTGATGTTGCTTTATTTGGAAGGACACGTGAGACCGGTTGTATTTTTAAAGCCTCCTTTCCTAATACAATAGTCTGCTCGATCAAACGAATAAGCGTGCGGTCACTCGTTAGGGGACTGCTCTGCTCCGGCGCGTCGGCTGAAACTTTTGGCCGACCGCACGTTGGCCGTACGATCCGTCAGATTGGATGTGGTTTGACCGTCATATCTGTCCATGTAGCAAAAATCCTCAATGATAGCAAAAATAAGCAGCGATGTAGCAAATTTCCGTCGCGAATACAACAACAATATGGTTGTAGCCAAAAAATATCAGCGTGGTCGTAGCAAAAAAGTGACGCTGATGATGCGTGGTAGCAAAACAAAATATGGGGTGTAGCAAAATAATCTGGTGAACTCGGATAGCAACTCCAATGAACGTGTATGCAACTTTTTTAGTGAACGGTTGTAGAAAAAAAATGATACCGGTTGTAGCGAAAATCAACAACGGTTGTAGCAAAATCAAACGTTGGTTGTAGCGAAAAAATCCAACAAACTCGGGTTGCAACCAAACGTGGATGCAACTTTTCTAATGGATAAATTGTAGCAAATTTAAACGCATGTTATACCAAATTTGGATGAGAAAAATGTTGCATGGCTTAGCCAACCAAGCGCGCGGGGCGCGCGCGACCGTCCGAACTGATCAGGCTTTTTTCAGGCTGGGATTCACAGGTGGAAGGATTGGCTAGTGGGAGTTATAGCCGGCCCTGCCGGCCCAACTGATCGGGCCCAGTCGGGCTTTTTTCAGGCTCGAACGTGAAAGTTGAGTCCGTTGATCACGTCAGGCCGGACTCAGGCCTATCAAAAAATAAAATTAAGCCACACCCGGGCCAGGCCGGTCGGGTCCAGTCGAGCTTTTTTCATCTCGGGCCAGGCTTGAGCCCAAAATTCAGGCTCGACGATCGGGTCAGGCCGTGCTCGGACCTAAGTTTTTAGCATCATTTTTTTTTTGCCTGACCCGAAACCCGGCCCGGCCTGAAAAATGTTATGGACCAGAGCAGTCCCAAACAGGCTCATAATGGAAATGGGAGGGATCCGTAACTCAATTCGGTAGGTAGTCCGCAAGTGTATCATTTTTGTTTAGAGGACCTATTTCTAAATTGGCGGTTATTTTACGGGATGGCCTTCGGAAAGATAACATTTCGCGCGACGATAGCCTATCTCTTCGCTCTCCCTGTGTGATATTTTGACTCTCGCCGGCGCGCCGCCCTCCCCACGCCGCCGCCGCCGCCGCCGCCGCCGTCAGACATGCTTCTTCTCCAGAAACACGTCCTCCTCCTCTCTCTCCGTCCCCGCGCCACGAGTGCCCTACTCGCGTTCCGCCACCGATGCCCCTTCTCCAACACCCGATTCACCGCCGCCGCCGCCGTGGCAGCGTCGGCTAGCCCTGCCCCGTTCGCCGTGGAGGACTACCTCGTAGCATCCTGCCACCTCACCCCGGCGCAGGCCGTGAAGGCCTCCAAGGTCCTCTCCCGCCTCAAGTCCCCCTCCAAGCCCGAAGCCGTCCTCGCCTTCCTCGCCGACCTCGGCCTCTCCGACGACGACGTCGCCGCCGTCGTCGTGTACGACCCCCTCCTCCTCTGCTCCGAGGTCGACAAGACTCTGGCCCCGCGCCTCGCGGAGCTCCGGGACCTCGGGCTCTCCCCGTCCCAGATCGCCCGCCTCGTCCTGGTCGACCCCGCCCGCTTCCGCCGCCCCACCATCATCTCCAAGCTGCAGTACTACGTCCCCCTCTTCGGCTCCTTCGAGAACCTCCTCCAGGCGCTCAAGTACAACTCCTACCTCCTCAGCTCCGACCTCGAGAACGTCGTCAAGCCCAACGTCGCGCTCCTCCGGGAGTGCGGGCTAGGTGACTGTGATATTGCCAAGCTCTGCGTGCCCGTGCCGAGGCTGCTCACCAGCAAGCCGGAGCGCATCCAGGCGATGGTGGCGCGTGCCGAGGATGTCGGTGTGCCCCGTGGCTCTGCGATGTTCAGGCACGCGCTGCTGGCCGTCGCATTCCTCAGCGAGGAGAAGATTGCTGCCAAGGTGGAGTTCCTGAAGAAGACTTTCAGGTGGTCGGAAGCTGAGGTGGCCATCGCTGTCGCCAAGCTTCCGGTGGTGCTGAGGAACTCCCAGGAGAGGCTGCTGCGCATGTCGGAATTCTTGATGTCCGAGGTCGGGTTAGAGCCGGAGTACATCGCTCACAGGCCGGCAATGCTCACATATAGCTTAGAGGCCCGGCTCAAACCTCGGTACTACGTTGTGAAGTTTCTTAAAGAAAAGGGGTTGCTAAAGCCTCACCGAAGCTTCTACACCGCAGCCCAGGTGAGCGAGAAGGTATTCGTGGAGAAGTTCATACACCCTCACAAGGAAGCTGCGCCTCGCCTCGCTGAAGACTACGCTGCCATTCTCAAAGGGGAAGTTCCCACTAGATTCAGATTGCAATAACCAGGAACGGGCTTGAATAGTATTTAACTGCTTTTTCACAATGAAGTTTTCACTCTGGTGTCTGCACAGCAAGCTGGCAAGTCCTGTTTCTGTGTTGTTTTTCTGACATTCTAACTGGATGTTTGGTGTCCACTATATAGTATGGTACTTGCACTTTTGGTAGTTGCTAATATTTTCTGAATTCGAGTATGGTTTGTTCGTCATCCAGTAGAGAAGAAAGAAAGCATGGCACAGCTATGAATTGGTTCTTCACCTGTCATGTTAATAACAATGTTTCTGAACCTGGCTTGTTCAGTCTGCGGTTCGTACAAAGTTCAGACAACTATCTGTGTCTTTAGGTCTCATTTGGGACGTGATGATCTTCCTGTCCTTTAGGAAATAAACTTACTACTGTTAAATTCTTGTTGAATCCTGCACTACAAACATGCCATGTATTGTGTACAACAGCTTCTAGTATGTATTACTCATTATTTCAATTTGCATATGATTTATCTTCTCCCATCCACATGAATTTGTGCATAAGGAGGACAGTGTCCCAGGCCTTACCGATACAACAAAAGGCCAATGGAGCTTTTGTGTCAAACAACAAAAGGGAAAGAGAAAGGGGACACTTGTTGTCGAAACTCGAAACTCGAAACTTGAAAGTAGTAGCAAGAAAAAAGTTCTCTAAGGTTTGTCACATCCACGGTTCACTCCTAAAATCTTTTTACGGTTTTGCTAGGAGTGATCAATTGCAGCATTACTACCTGATGAAGAGCTTTGCTCTACACACGGACTTTCCATCTCTAGGTAGGTGTTGAATAAATTTTCATAAGTAGATTTATCGATTTGTTTCTTAGGTTCTTCATAACCAGGTCCTTTGTACATATTTTTATGTCACTACTTGAAGTAATGTGTTTGGCTGACTTAGTTCCAGTACAATGTTCATTTCTGTTGTTCCGAAAGTTAATTGTTTAGGAAGGTTTTTGGATCAATATTATATCTGTATTAGTTTGCTGCTCTCTTCTCGCGCTAAATTTATTTTTGAATAAGTTTTCCTTGGCTGTGGACATACCAAGCCAAAAATATGTGTGAGCCTCCACTATAAAATAACAGTTCTGAAAATCAGAGATCTCAAATGTAGTTAGACAGACTATAGGCTTTAGGATAAGCCGAACATAAAGCTTTATAAGACAAAACTATCAATTCACCATGATTTCTTCACTCTGTACTTTAATTTAGTAGTGTTAGAACTGCCGTTGGTTCAGTAGGAGTAATGCTACATCTACAAAGGTTTACATACAAATTTTACATACAAACTGATGTGGAAGATTGTAATTGGCAATAGAGGGATGAGGGGCCTCACCCCCACTGAAAATCAGGGGGGAGAAAGAATTAGTTTGGAAGGTTAAGTAAATCTTTGTAAGTCTTTGTAGGTCTAGCATTATTGGTTCAGTAGTTGGGGCATGAAGAAATAAAATGCTGGTTGTTTAGGCCTTGCATACTGCAAGCTACAGCTTGGATGTCTACGCCACATCTTTCTTATTTCAGACTCTACATGGTGAAACTGTTCAGAAAATTGTATACATTCTGGTAGCAAAACTTTCGAGGAAGACTATAGTTTTAAAAATTAATTTCACGAAGCCACAGATTTAACCCAAATTATTGAACTGAGCTGTTAAAATGGCACCATTCTGACGTCCATCCTGGCATATTTTGTTCTGTGACTGAGGTATGTGAGTCCGGACAGTGGATCTGGAACGTTACTTTCTGTTTCATATGATGTCCTGTAGCTTAACACAATAAATTGGTCTAAAACGTGTAGATTAGTGAACTAGATTCTTAAATCTCTATCTCTGCAGTACTTGTGTAAAAATAGCAGCAATTCTGGAAAAGTTACTCCTGCAAGTATGATTCTTGTAATCTGTTTAGACCTAGTATTATTTATAACATGTTTTATTTGTTCATTAGCACTGTATGCAACCTTATTCGCCCCTAGTGGATATTATGGATGATTATTCAGTGCCAAACTGCCAAACCATGTTACTGTGTACAGCAAGGATTGATATGCCTGCGTCTCAACCCAGACTGACCTATCTTGTCCAGTTTCATCTTCTGGATGCAGCCATTTGCGTTGTTTCATTTTTTCCCCCAATATGTCGCAAGTTCATACATTGAATTTCTATTATATAGCTATAGGTGCTTTTCTCTCTACAGAAGGCTTAGATCAAATCCTGAGGTGTGGTGCTAGGTCTACTTCCATGCTTCACTTTTCTTTCTCACGAAATATGACTTCCCTTCTAGTCTTCTAGTAAAGTTTCATGTCTCATTTGTTCCAGTTTTTAAGCTTATATTCGTTTCAACCCTGAAAACGGTAGCAGCTCCAGTTCTGGAGTGTTGGATTATTCAACTTGAACCGTGGCCCTGCTGATACATTACATATAGATATATAAAGATGCAGGTCTAGTATTATTCAGTTATATTATTACACAGAAGCATGTATGCAAGAAGAAAACAGGGCCAACTAGCAGTCCTTGGTACAGACACAATGCTTCAGAATGCCGTCGCACTTGCCTCCGGTGAAACGCTCGGTCAGGCAAACACTTGCACAGTTGGTGTCGCTCATGCACAGCCCCACAAACTTTTTGCTGTCTGACCTACAATCCCTCGCAAAAGCCACCTGCACTGCTCCCTGGAACTCTACACGGGCAAATTGATAAGAGGAAATCAGCCATCTCACATAGTACATAACTGTAGCAGTATTGTCAGTTATCTCAAATACGTAGTAGGATGTGTACCTGTGGCCACAAGAAGCAGGAGGACGACCACAAAGACCTTCGTGGACCGATCCATTTAGTTTCTTGCGAGAGACTAAAAGGGCTGTATGATAGACTAAGACCTTCAAGGTGGATTATGTGATAGATGAATGTAGAGGAGGGAGGGAGGGGGGCTTGTTATATACTTGCAGTAACACACATATTTCTTTCTTGCTTCCAGGCTAAGCGAGCAGATTTTTGTAGGGTAATGTAACTGACTACCCGCTTTCGTAGGGTAGTGTAGCTGAGTACCCGCAAAAGAACAAGGGCAGTACAATTTTTTTTTCCTTGAGAAGCGGAGTAAAAGATTTGCCTCATCTTTTTTGTTTGTGTGTGTGTGAATTAAGGGTAGTGCAACTGGCATGTGAAAAGTAGGAAGGCTGACAAAAAAAATACATGTGAAAAATGGAGAGAGTGGCCATGCCTCGGCTGTAATTTCTAATAATCTTACATTCTATTTTATGGAGAGAGTGGCCAGCCGGATGCTGCATGTTATTTAGAATGTGGATATTTTTTGCTGCTCTTATTTACAATGTTTCTGAACTTGGCTTGTTCAGTCTGCGTTTTGTACTAAGATCATACAACTATCAGCTTCTTCAGGTCTCATTTGTGACGTGAGAACCTTCCTCTTTCTTTAGGAAATAAACTTACTACATACCAAAATTCTTTTGGAATCCTCCATTACGAACATGCCATGCATTGTGTATCAACAGCTTCCCTGGTACCATGTATTGCTCATATTTTTCAATTTGTATATGCTTTAGATTCTCTCATCCCATGAATTCGTGCATAAGGAGGATAGTATGCCAGGCCTTGCTGGTACAACAGAAGGCCAATGGACATGTCCTGTGAAACAACAAAAGGGAAAGAGAAAGGGCGGCACTTGTTATCGAAAGTAGTAGAAAGAAAGAAAGAAAATGTTTTAAGGTTTTTCATATCCAGGGTTCACTTCTGCAAAAAAAATTAAGGTTTGGATATGAGTTATCAATTGCAGCATTACTACCTGATGAAGAGCTTTGCTCTACACACCGACTTTCGACGTTCCATCTGTTGGTAAGTGTGGCATACACTAGTGGGGACAGGGCCTATAGCCCCGGCCCGTAAGGGGCTTTAGTCCCGGTTCACCAACCGGGACTAAAGGGGCGGGACTAAAGGCCTAACCTTTAGTCCCGGCCCTGTTCCAAGCCGGGACCAAAGGTGCTCCACGTGGGCGTCTCGGAGCGCCCTCAGGGGCAGGCCCTTTAGTCCCGGGTCTTAACACGGACCAGGACTAAAGAGTTTCAGATTTTGTTTATTTTTGGGTTTTAGGGTTTTAGGGTTTAGGTGTTCGGGAGATTAACGTGATGCCTCGTTTGGTGTTCGGGAATTAGTTTTGATATAATTCTAAATAGAAATAATTATGCATATATATATATATAAGATTAACTTATCTTACAAGCGAGCATATATATACAATTATATGGAGATCTGAATTATCGGGACTAGAGCCCGTCTATTCGATTACATGGACCAACATCAGTAATGGCCCCTAGCTATACTAAATCGTCCTTTGTCATCTATAGCTTTCGTCCTCAGAAAGGTCGCAAGCTCCTGTGCAACAGCAATCGCGCGTTGCTTTGGTAGAGACTTCTCCCTCATGGCCGTGTACTATATAAGAAGAGGAGATGAATATGAATATCAATCATGATAACAAAGAATGACGGGTAAAAATAGAGGTGTGAATGTTCATTGCTTACGTCGTATCTGTGATCCTTGTGCTCAGAGGTAAACATGCGAATGGTCTCGCAAACATAGTATCCGCATAGATGCGTCCCCCGTGGCTGCTGGTCGCACTTTACGAGAATAGAATATATATAATCAAAATAATAATCTAGCATCATAAATGTATTGAAAATAGAAGTATATCATACTACTACTTACCTGAGCCGCTCTAAAGGTCAGCTTCTCAGGCTTGATACCGGGAGTCACGCACTTGAACCGCTTCCAAACCCTGCCCGACAAGGAAAATGATTTGCTAAGTTTTTCATTAATTGATATATCAGAAAATCATCGAAAGAGACCGATAGAGCGCAAGAATGATTGAAATTACCCTTGGAGCATGTCCTGCAGGCTTTGGAACTGTTCCAATGGTCTCGATAATGGGTCGAAGGCATCAACTCTTCCCTTATCAATTTGAATGTCCAACAGAATCCAATGGAAGCTGCACATGTATATATATATATATATGTGTGTGTGTGTGTGTGTGTGTGTGTGTGTGTGTGTGTGTGTGAGTAACTTATCAATTACACTTATAAGTGAATGGACATAACAGAGTAAGGACCCTCACCTGAAGTTGTATGGAAACAGTATGTGGTCACAGAAATTTTGATATGTTAGAAACCTTAGAAGGTTTTCCTCCATCTCCTTGGGTTTATCAGTTAGCGTCGCTATATGTATTTTATCTGGATCAATAAACCCAATATTTAGGATGTTCCTATTTTTACAATCCAGAATCTTCATTCTGCATAATAGAGTGTTGGAATTATGCCCTAGAGGCAATAATAAATATAGTTATTATTATAACTCCTGTATCAAGATAATCATTTATTATCCATGCTATAATTGTATTGAATGAAGACTCATTTACATGTGTGGATACATAGACAAAACACTGTCCCTAGCAAGCCTCTAGTTGGCTAGCCAGTTGATCAAAGATAGTCAGTGTCTTCTGATTATGAACAAGGTGTTGTTGCTTGATAACTGGATCATGTCATTAGGAGAATCACGTGATGGACTAGACCCAAACTAATAGACGTAGCATGTTGATCGTGTCATTTTGTTGCTACTGTTTTCTGCGTGTCAAGTATTTGTTCCTATGACCATGAGATCATATAACTCACTAACACCGGAGGAATACTTTGTGTGTATCAAACGTCGCAACGTAACTGGGTGACTATAAAGATGCTCTACAGGTATCTCCGAAGGTGTTCGTTGAGTTAGTATGGATCAAGACTGGGATTTGTCACTCCGTGTGACGGAGAGGTATCTCGGGGCCCACTCGATAATACAACATCACACACAAGCCTTGCAAGCAATGTAACTTAGTGTAAGTTGCGGGATCTTGTATTACGGAACGAGTAAAGAGACTTGCCGGTAAACGAGATTGAAATAGGTATGCGGATACTAACGATCGAATCTCGGGCAAGTAACATACCGAAGGACAAAGGGAATGACATACGGGATTATATGAATCCTTGGCACCGAGGTTCAAACGATAAGATTTTCGTAGAATATGTAGGATCCAATATGGGCATCCAGGTCCCGCTATTGGATATTGATCGAGGAGTCTCTCGGTTCATGTCTACATAGTTCTCGAACCCGCAGGGTCTGCACACTTAAGGTTCGACGTTGTTTTATGCGTATTTGAGTTATATGGTTGGTTACCGAATGTTGTTCGGAGCCCCGGATGAGATCACAGACGTCACGAGGGTTTCCGGAATGGTCCGGAAACGAAGATTGATATATAGGATGACCTCATTTGATTACCGGAAGGTTTTCGGAGTTACCGGGAATGTACCGGGAATGACGAATGGGTTCCGGGAGTTCACCGGGGGGGGGGGGGGGGGGCAACCCACCCCGGGGAAGCCCATAGGCCTTAAGGGTGGCGCACCAACCCTTAGTGGGCTGGTGGGACAGCCCAAAAGGGCCCTATGCGCATTGGAAGAAAAATCAAAGAGAAAAGAAAAAAAAAGGAGGAGGTGGGAAAGGAAAGAAGGACTCCACCCACCAAACCAAGTAGGACTCGGTTTGGGGGGAGTCCTTCCCCCTTTGTCTCGGCCGACCCCCTTGGGGCTCCTTGAGCCCCAAGGCAAGGTCCCCCCTCTCCCACCTATATATACGGAGGTTTTAGGGCTGATTTGAGACGACTTTTCCACGGCAGCCCGACCACATACCTCCACGTTTTTTCCTCTAGATCGCGTTTCTGCGGAGCTCGGGCGGAGCCCTGCTGAGACGAGATCATCACCAACCTCTGGAGCGCCGTCATGCTGCCGGAGAACTCTTCTACCTCTCCGTCTCTCTTGCTGGATCAAGAAGGTCGAGATCATCGTCGAGCTGTACGTGTGCTGAACGCGCAGGTGCCGTCCGTTCGGCACTAGATCGTGGGACTGATCGCGGGATAGTTCGCGGGGCAGATCGAGGGACGTGAGGACGTTCCACTACATCAACCGCGTTCACTAACGCTTTTGCTGTACGGTCTACAAGGGTACGTAGATCACTCATCCCCTCTCGTAGATGGACATCACCATGATAGGTCTTCGTGCGCGTAGGAAAATTTTTGTTTCCCATGCGACGTTCCCCAACAGTGGCACATGAGCTAGGTTCATGCGTAGATGTCTTCTCGAGTAGAACACAAAAGTTTTTGTGGGCGGTGATGTGCGTTTTGCTGCCCTCCTTAGTCTTTTCTTGATTCTGCGGTATTGTTGGATTGAAGCGGCTTGGACCGACATTACTCGTACGCTTACGAGAGACTGGTTTCATCGCTACGAGTAACCCCGTTGCTCAAAGATGACTGGCAAGTGTCGGTTTCTCTAACTTTAGGTGAATCGTATTTGACCGAGGAGGTCCTTGGATGAGGTTAAATAGCAACTCATATATCTCCGTTGTGGTGTTTGCGTAAGTAAGCTGCAATCCTACTAGATACCCATGGTCACCACGTAAAACATGCAACAAAAAAATTAGAGGACGTCTAACTTGTTTTTGCAAGGTATGCTTGTGATGTGATATGGCCAACGATGTGATGTGATATATTGGATGTATGAGATGATCATGTTGTAATAGATAATATCGACTTGCACGTCGATGGTACGGCAACCGGCAGGAGCCATAGGGTTGTCTTTATACTAATGTTTGTGCTTGCATATGCGTTTACTATTTTGCTAGGATGTAGCTTTAGTAGTAATAGCATGAGTAGCACGACAACCCCGATGGCGACACGTTGATGGAGATCATGGTGTGGTGCCGGTGACAAGAAGATCGTGCCGGTGCTTTGGTGATAGAGATCAAGAAGCACGTGATGATGGCCATATCATGTCACTTATGAATTGCATGTGATGTTAATCCTTTTATGCACCTTATTTTTCTTAGAACGACGGTAGCATTATGAGGTGATCTCTCACTAAAAATTTCAAGACGAAATTGTGTTCTCCCCGACTGTGCACCGTTGCTACAGTTCGTCGTTTCGAGACACCACGTGATGATCGGGTGTGATAGACTCAACGTTCACATACAACGGGTGCAAAACAGTTGCGCACGCGGAACACTCGGGTTAAGCTTGACGAGCCTAGCATGTGCAGACATGACCTCGGAACACATGAGACCGAAAGGTCGATCATGAATCATATAGATGATATGATTAGCATAGGGATGCTTACCACTAAAACTATACTCAACTCATGTGATGATCGGACTTGAGCTAGTGTAAGTGGATCATGAACCACTCAAATGACTAGAGAGATGTACTTTTTGAGTGGGAGTTTAGCGAATAATTTGATTAAGTTAAACTCTAATTATCTTGAACATAGTCTAAGTCCACTTTGAATATATTTGTGTTGTAGATCATGGCTCACACGACAGTCACCCTGAATTTTAATACGTTCCTAGAGAAAGCTAAGTTGAAAGATGATGGAAGCAACTTTGTAGACTGGGCTCGTAATCTTAAGCTAATCTTACAAGCTGGGAAGAAGGATTATGTCCTTAATGCTGCGCTAGGAGATGAACCACCCGCTACGGCTGATCAGGATGTTAAGAACGCTTGGTTAGCACGTAAGGAGGACTACTCAGTAGTTCAATGTGCAGTCTTGTATGGCTTAGAACCGGGACTTCAACGTCGCTTTGAGCATCATGGAGCATTTGAGATGTTCCAGGAGTTGAAGTTTATCTTTCAGAAGAACGCCCGGATCGAGAGGTATGAGACCTCCGATAAATTCTATGCTTGCAAGATGGAGGAGAACTCGTCTGTCAGTGAACATGTGCTCAAAATGTCTGGGTACTCAAACCGTCTAGCTGAGCTGGGGATTGAACTCCCGCAAGTGGCTATCACTGACAGAATCCTTCAATCACTGCCGCCAAGCTATAAAGGCTTTGTGTTGAACTACAACATGCAAGGGATGAACAAGTCACCCGGTGAGTTGTTTGCGATGCTGAAAGTCGCAGAGTATGAACTCCGTAAAGAGCATCAAGTGTTGATGGTGAATAAGATCACTAGTTTCAAGAAAAACGACAAAGGCAAGAAGGGAAATTCAAAGAAGAGCGGCAAGCCTGTTGCCAATCCGACGAAGAAACCCAAAGCTGGACCTAAGCCTGAAACAGAGTGTTACTATTGCAAGGGTATGGGTCACTGGAAGCGCAATTGCCCCAAGTATCTGGCAGATAAGAAGGCGGCCAAAGAAAAATCAGGTATATTTGATATACATGTTATTGATGTGTACTTAACTGGCTCTCGTAGTAGTGCCTGGGTATTCGATACCGGTTCTGTTGCTCATATTTGCAACTCGAAACAGGAACTGCGGAATAGACGAAGGCTGGCGAAAGATGAAGTGACGATGCGCGTAGGAAATGGTTCCAAGGTTGATGCAATCGCCGTCGGCACAGTTTCACTTCAGTTACCATCAGGATTAGTTATGAACTTGAATCATTGTTATTTAGTGCCTGCGTTGAGCATGAACATTATATGTGGATCTTGTTTATTGCGAGATGGTTACTCTTTTAAGTCAGAGAATAATGGTTGTTCTATTTCTATGAGTAACATCTTTTACGGTCATGCACCCAATGTGAGAGGATTGTTCATATTGAATCTTGATAGCGATACACACATACATAACATTGAGACCAAAAGAGTTAGAGTTAACAATGGTAGCGCCATATTTTTGTGGCACTGCCGCTTAGGTCATATTGGTGTAAAGCGCATGAAGAAACTCCATGCCTATGGACTTTTGGAGTCACTTGACTTTGATTCACTTGACACGTGCGAACCATGCCTCATGGGCAAGATGACTAAAACTCCGTTCTCCGGAACAATGGAGCGTGCAAGTGACTTGTTGGAAATCATACATACCGATGTGTGTGGTCCGATGAGCGTAGAGGCACGCGGCGGATATCGTTATTTTCTCACCTTCACTGACGATTTGAGTAGATATGGTTATGTCTACTTAATGAAGCACAAGTCTGAAACATTTGAAAAGTTCAAGCAATTTCGAGTGAAGTTTAAAATCATCGTAACAAGAAGATCAAGTTCCTACGGTCTGATCGTGGGGGTGAATATCTGAGTTTCGAGTTTGGTGCTCACTTAAGACAATGTGGAATTGTTTCACAGTTGACACCGCCTGGAACACCACAGCGTAATGGTGTGTCCGAATGTCGTAATCGTACTTTATTAGAGATGGTGCGATCTATGATGTTTCTTACCGATTTGCCGTTATCGTTTTGGGGTTATGCATTAGAAACAACTGCATTCACTTTAAATAGGGCACCATCGAAATCCGTTGAGACGACACCATACGAACTGTGGTATGGCAAAAGGCCAAAGTTGTCGTTTCTTAAAGTTTGGGGATGTGATGCTTATGTCAAAAAGCTTCAGCCTGAAAAGCTGGAACCCAAAGCGGAAAAGTGCATCTTCATAGGTTACCCAAAAGAGACAGTTGGGTACACCTTCTATCTCAAATCCGAGGGCAAAGTGTTTGTTGCTAAAAATGGAGCTTTTCTCGAGAAGGAGTTTCTCTCGAGAGAATTGAGTGGGAGGAAGATAGAACTTGACGAGGTTGTCGAACCTCTCATCCCTCTGGATGGTGGCGCAGGGCAAGGGGAAACCTTTGTCGTTGCGACGCTGGTTGAGGAGGAAGTTAATGATGATGATCATGAAACTCCGGTTCAAGTTTCTGTCGAACCACGCAGGTCGACGAGACCACGTGCTGCTCCAGAGTGGTACGGTAATCCCGTCTTATCAATCATGTTGTTGGACAACAATGAACCTGCAAATTATGAAGAAGCAATGGTGGGCCCAGATTCCAACAAATGGCTAGAAGCCATTAAGTCCGAGAGAGGATCCATGTATGAGAACAAAGTGTGGACTTTGGAGGTACTGCCTGAGGGCCACAAGGCTATTCAGAACAAATGGATCTTTAAGAGGAAGACGGACGCTGATGGCAATGTGACCGTTTATAAAGCTCGACTTGTGGCAAAGGGTTTTTCACAAGTTCAAGGACTTGACTACGATGAGACATTCTCACCCGTAGCGATGCTTAAGTCCGTCAGAATCATGTTAGCAATAGCTGCATTTTTCGATTATGAAATCTGGCAGATGGATGTCAAAACGGAGTTCCTTAACGGTTTCCTTAAGGAAGAATTGTATATGATGCAACCCGAAGGTTTTGTCGATCCTAAGAATGCTAACAAGGTGTGCAAGCTCCAGCGATCCATTTATGGACTGGTGCAAGCATCTCGGAGTTGGAACAAACGCTTTGATGAGGTGATCAAAGCATTTGGGTTTATACAAGTGGTTGGAGAATCTTGTATTTACAAGAAAGTGAGTGGGAGCTCTATGGCGTTTCTAATATTATATGTGGATGACATATTGCTGATTGGAAGCAACGTAGAGTTTTTGGAGAGCATAAAGGATTACTTGAATAAAAGTTTCTCTATGAAGGACCTAGGAGAAGCTGCTTACATTCTGGGCATTAAGATCTATAGGGATAGATCAAAACGCCTGATAGGACTTTCACAAAGCACATACCTTGATAAAGTTTTGAAGAGGTTCAAAATGGAACAGTCCAAGAAGGGGTTCTTGCCAGCTTTACAAGGTACGAGATTGAGTAAGACTCAGTGCCCAGCAACTGATGAAGATAGAGAGCATATGCGCTCCGTCCCATATACTTCAGCCATAGGTTCAATCATGTATGCAATGCTGTGCACTAGACCGGACGTTAGCCTGGCCATAAGTATGGCAGGTAGGTTCCAGAGTAATCCAGGAGTGGATCACTGGACAGCAGTCAAGAATATCCTGAAGTACCTGAAAAGGACTAAGGAGATGTTTCTCGTGTATGGAGGTGACGAAGAGCTCGCCGTAAAAGGTTACGTCGATGCAAGCTTTGACACAGATCCGGACTACTCTAAGTCGCAAACCGGATACGTATTTATTCTTAATGGGGGTGCGGTAAGTTGGTGCAGTTCCAAGCAAAGCGTCGTAGCAGATTCTACATGTGAAGCGGAGTACATGGCTGCCTCGGAGGCGGCTAAGGAGGCTGTCTGGATGAAGCAGTTCATGACGGATCTTGGAGTGGTGCCAAGCACACTGAATCCAATAACCTTGTTCTGTGACAACACGGGTTCCATTGCCTTAGCAAAGGAACCACGGTTTCACAAGAAGTCCAGACACATCAAACGACGCTTCAACCTCATCCGCGACTACGTCGAAGGAGAGGACGTAAATATATGCAAAGTGCACACGGATCTGAATGTAGCAGACCCGCTGACTAAACCTCTTCCACGGCCAAAGCATGATCCACACCAGAACTGTATGGGTGTTAGATTTATTACAATGTAATTCGCATGATGATGTGAGGGCTAGATTATTGACTCTAGTGCAAGTGGGAGACTGTTGGAATTATGCCCTAGAGGCAATAATAAATATAGTTATTATTATAATTCCTGTATCAAGATAATCATTTATTATCCA
The DNA here is from genome assembly GCF_904849725.1 of Hordeum vulgare subsp. vulgare. Taxonomy (NCBI): domain Eukaryota; kingdom Viridiplantae; phylum Streptophyta; class Magnoliopsida; order Poales; family Poaceae; genus Hordeum; species Hordeum vulgare. The sequence goes on along the minus strand of NC_058524.1, from coordinate 88,155,775 downwards.
TGCTATAATTGTATTGAATGAAGACTCATTTACATGTGTGGATACATAGACAAAACACTGTCCCTAGCAAGCCTCTAGTTGGCTAGCCAGTTGATCAAAGATAGTCAGTGTCTTCTGATTATGAACAAGGTGTTGTTGCTTGATAACTGGATCACGTCATTAGGAGAATCACGTGATGGACTAGACCCAAACTAATAGACGTAGCATGTTGATCGTGTCATTTTGTTGCTACTATTTTCTGCGTGTCAAGTATTTGTTCCTATGACCATGAGATCATATAACTCACTAACACCGGAGGAATACTTTGTGTGTATCAAACGTCGCAACGTAACTGGGTGACTATAAAGATGCTCTACAGGTATCTCCGAAGGTGTTCGTTGAGTTAGTATGGATCAAGACTGGGATTTGTCACTCCGTGTGACGGAGAGGTATCTCGGGGCCCACTCGGTAATACAACATCACACACAAGCCTTGCAAGCAATGTAACTTAGTCTAAGTTGCGGGATCTTGTATTACGGAACGAGTAAAGAGACTTGCCGGTAAACGAGATTGAAATAGGTATGCGGATACTGACGATCGAATCTCGGGCAAGTAACATACCGAAGGACAAAGGGAATGACATACAGGATTATATGAATCCTTGGCACTGAGGTTCAAACGATAAGATTTTCGTAGAATATTTAGGATCCAATATGGACATCCAGGTCCCGCTATTGGATATTGACCGAGGAGTCTCTCGGGTCATGTCTACATAGTTCTCGAACCCGCATGGTCTGCACACTTAAGGTTTGACGTTGTTTTATGCGTATTTGAGTTATATGGTTGGTTACCGAATGTTGTTCGAAGTCCCGGATGAGATCACAGACGTCACGAGGGTTTCCGGAATGGTCCGGAAACGAAGATTGATATATAGGATGACCTCATTTGATTACCGGAAGGTTTTCGGAGTTACCGGGAATGTACCGGGAATGACGAATGGGTTCCGGGAGTTCACCGGGGGGGGGGGGCAACCCACCCCGGGGAAGCCCATAGGCCTGAAGGGTGGCGCACCAGCCCTTAGTGGGCTGGTGGGACAGCCCAAAAGGGCCCTATGCGCATTGGAAGAAAAATCAAAGAGAAAAGAAAAAAAAGGAGGAGGTGGGAAAGGAAAGAAGGACTCCACCCACCAAACCAAGTAGGACTCGGTTTGGGGGGAGTCCTTCCCCCCTTTGGCTCGGCCGACCCCCTTGGGGATCCTTGAGCCCCAAGGCAAGGTCCCCCCTCTCCCACCTATATATACGGAGGTTTTAGGGCTGATTTGAGACGACTTTTCCACGGCAGCCCGACCACATACCTCCACGGTTTTTTCCTCTAGATCGCGTTTCTGCGGAGCTCGGGCGGAGCCCTGCTGAGACGAGATCATCACCAACCTCCGGAGCGCCGTCACGCTGCCGGAGAAATCTTCTACCTCTCCGTCTCTCTTGCTGGATCAAGAAGGCCGAGATCATCGTCGAGCTGTACGTGTGCTGAACGCGGAGGTGCCGTCCGTTCGGCACTAGATCGTGGGACTGATCGCGGGATAGTTCGCGGTGCGGATCGAGGGACGTGAGGACGTTCCACTACATCAGCCGTGTTCACTAATGCTTCTGCTGTACGGTCTACAAGGGTACGTAGATCACTCATCCCCTCTCGTAGATGGACATCACCATGATAGGTCTTCGTGCGCGTAGGAAAATTTTTGTTTCCCATGCGACGTTCCCCAACATAGAGTACAAGTTATATGTAGACAATGAATTGAAATAACTAAAGAATTTATATGTAGACAACGAATTGAAAAACTTACAGACAATAGCAACTCATAAGCGATTTGTCGAGGGCGTCGGCATTGTACATCTAGAAGAGTTCATCAAAGTCGATATGGATTTCTTCGGGGCGGCCGTAGTACTCCCGTGGGACACTCACCACGATCATCGTTCTCCCATTCTTTGATTCACTTAAGTACCATGTATGCAAGTAACGCATATTTGTTGGGAGATCATCTTTGTTGACCAAAGGCGCTCCCATGATAAACTGTGGCTTAGGGGCTACCACAGCCTTGGGTAACCTGTCGTCTTGGGAAGCCAGAATGTCTTCAACCGGGATACCCCATTCATCCGCCCACTTCTTTGCTAATTCCAAATCTTTCCCCTGCACCACAGGGGGGACATTCTCGGGTAACACCTTGAGGGGTGGGATCGACTGTTTGGCCTGTTGTCCAAGCTGAGGAACGTCTGATCTTTTTTTGCTTGTAGTTGAACTTGATTTGCTCCCACTTGCACTTGCACGTGATCTGCTCTTTTTCACTTCCTTCTGCAATGTGCGTGTATAGTCATCAGGCTTATGCTGTAAGTCATACTGTGATGGAAGGTTCGTGAAGTATTTTGCAAATGCTATTTGCTTCTCGGTGTATTCCGGGCGGGGCTCGGGTTCCTTCTTTTTCATCTGCGCATCATGATGTTCCTTTGCTATCCTGGCGTTTTCCTCGGCGGTACGATCATAAGGTCTGATAGGAAGATTAGCATGAGGTACCTTTGGGAGGGGCGACAGTTTGCGCTTTGGGGGGGGGGGGGGGGCTCCGTCGCTTAGAAATCATCGGCGGAGCGTTCTTGCTGGCACGCTTCCGCTTAGTATCCGGAGCGGGCGGCGGCGGAGAAGGATGACCCAAGTCCGACGGCGGTGATCAAGATGGACTCGTGTTGTGCTAGCCGACGTCATGTGGAGGGCTTGGAGGTGATGGAGGTGTAGGTGACCTGCGACGACTCGGAGGCGGTGTTGTCCTTGGGGCCGATCCAGGAAGCTTGATATAGTTCTTGTCCCATAGGATGACTCCACCCAGTACTTCTCCGAGTGTCCTCTCATCTTCGGCTCCAGCTATGTCGAGCTCCATATCATGAAACCCCGCCATGATTTCATCCACCCCGACTTTACCAAAGCCAGCTGGAATCTCACGGCCATGCCAGCGTGCATCAGGGCCAGAAGGTAAAGCTTGTCCGACGGCCACCTTCATGGATATGTTCATGAATTTCTGATGGAGTTCACATGATGTTGACTCCTTGATTCCATCCACGGGGTAGCTAGGACCGCCCTCTATCATTCTTCGTGCATCGTCGGGCGGGGCCTCAGATTCAGCCACGCTGCTTTTCCAATTAGATGGGGCGCCGGTAATATCGAGTGCAGGATCTTCCTGGCGCGCTGCTCCTCTAAGCTCATCAATCTGCTTCTGTTGCTCGTTAATCCTGGCAAGCAACTGGTTGAACTTGTCATTCTCCTCATCCTGCTGCCGCTTCTTTGCTCTCGCTCGGCTTCTGTAAGTGTATTGGTCTCTGGCAAACCCAAGCCACCACGGGTAAGAAGGACCGAAGCCTCGCGTTCGTCCTCCATGTTCGTCATTGCCGAGGACCAGTGTGAGAAAACCTTTCTCTCTATCTGCAGTGAACTGTCTTTTCCCCTCCTTAATTTCTTTCACTATCTTTTTCCAATTCTCCATGGGTATCCTAAGACCGTCACTGCAGATGAGGTCCCCTGTTTCTTCATCGTACGAACCACCATGTGCAAGGAACCAATTTCTTGCTCTCAATTCCCACTCATCACGGAGTGGTTCAGGTATGATGCCTTTAGCTAGCAGATCTTGCTCTTTCTTATCCCACTTTGGGATGGCAGTCTCATAGCCCCCTGGCCCCAGCTTGTGGTGATATTTCTTCTTGTCGGCATCTTTCTTGTTCTTTTCTGATAATGCCTGGGCATCTTCTGACTCCTTGTACTCTTGAAATGCCTTCCAGTGATTCGCCTGCTTGGCTAGATACCCCTCGAATACTGGCACTTTCTTTGTCTTCAGATAGTTTTTCCATAGCTTCTTCTTCCAGCTACGGAACAGTTCGACCATCTTCTTTAGAGTCCACTGCTTGACTTTGGCCCTCAGTTTTTTTGCGGCGTCTTCATTCTCACATTCTGGCAGGTTGAAATGTGACATGAGATCATTCAAAGATTATCTTTGTACCTTTCGGCGACATAGTCACTATCGGCTGCCCCTTTGCGCTTGTTCCACTCCCGAACGCTGATCGGGACGTGATCCCTAACGAGAACTCCGCATTGCTTCTTGAATGTGTCAGCAACATTCTTAGGAAGCTTGGGTTCGCCCATAGGCAATATCACCTCAAAGGTGTAATGCGTCCGTGCATCCAACTTTCTAGTCGGGCCTCGTTTCGTAGCTTTGCTCGATGTGGAGGCCTAAGAGGGAGAAACATTCGTCAAATGAAGTATACAATATAGAGCTATCTCCAATATTTTTCACATATTACAAGTGATTGTCGAACTTCATATGTATACCTTGCCGGACTTTATTATTTCTCCATCGGCTTCTCCACCGGCTTCTCCATCAGTGGAGCTATCACCTTCTCCGTCATTGGACCTATCTCCTGCCCCATCGGCTTCATCTTCGTGTCGGTCGACCTCCATTCCATATCCGGAGGGGTTTACATATGACGACGGAGATTCAGCTGGTTCAACGTCGGGGCCGTCTTTGATTATATCTTCGAGAAGTTCTTCCTCTTCAAGGTTCCTGATATGTGGATCCATAGTTCTACAAAAAACGGACATTTGATTAACTAATAAACTAACAAACTACATAAGAGGGGTTGGAAACTTCAAAGTGTCGTTTTATATAGGAGGACATTTAGTCCCGGGTCTTGGCTAGAACCTAAACTCTAAAATATGTCTAACGGATTCTCTTAACCTTTAAGGATTTAACAAAATGGCGACATTCTAGATGTGTAGAAAATGATCCTATTTTTCCTGATCTCATCTACCCTTCTATATGTCACATTGTCAAGTGTCAAAGGACTTTGTTGAACTTTGTACCAAAAAAGAATTATTCTATCAGGAACTCCGTTCCAAAACAACTTTAGTCCCGGGTCGTGGCTCCACCCGGGACTCCTAGATTTCTGCATAGTATTCAAAGTAGGAGTACTTTTCCAATTTGAGCATTCAATAAGCAAAACCAAATCGTAAAATAAAGTAGTATTCAAATTAGCATGCATTCAATTATAAGCAAAACTACATCATCTCTTTTGTCCGTACATCGTCGAATATTATCACTAATACTCCTCGAATACTATCATACATATAGCATCACTGATACAGCTAGAACCGTAGCGCCCGACGGGTATCATCGCGGGTGGTGGACACCCAAAGAGAAGGAACCATCACAGGATCATAGCTCCAGTGAGATCCCTGAAGAACCTACCAGGTATGCTCGAACCTGCCCTCCAACGCAACCATGTAGCGACGGACGTGCTCATCCTCCTCGCTGACACAGTGACGTACCACCTCCGCGTTGTCCGGAAGCCTCGGCACCGTCACTGGCCCACGCGACCGCCACCAAACAAGGATCGGTTCAACAACGGGCTGGCTCCTCACCAACCTACGCCCCCTGGAAGGTAGCACCTCCCAATACCAGCCAGACGGAGCCCAGTCCCAGACATGGCCCCTCTGATCAAGCAGGTGTCCTCCGCCGAGTCGACGACGAGGATGCGGGATAGGCATCGTAATATGAACTAAAAAAATAAACTAGTTCTATTAATTTTCTTGCTAAAAATAAACTAATTGTATATATAGTAAAATAAACTATTAACACTTAAGCATATACAATAGCAAAATTAAGAAATAATCTAAGAAACACTAATTAAGCATCTATATACGTAGAAATGTCTTCTTCTTCTTCTTCTTCTTCTTCTTCCTCTTTCTTATTTTCTTCTCCGCTTCTTCTTCAACTTCTCTTCTTCTACTTCTCTTCTTCTACTTCTCCTCTTCTTCTATTTTTCCTCTTCTTCTCCTCTCCTCCTCTTCTTATTCTCCTTTTTCTTCTTTTCTTCTCCTCCTCTTCTTATTTTCCTTTTTCCTAATCTTATTTTCTTATTTTTGTTCATCTTTCTTCTTCTCGTAACCCTAACCTAATTCTAAATATTACTAACCTAATAATATAGCACAAACCTAATAACAATAGGAATTAAATGACAAAAAAATATATTTTCTTCTCCTTTTTCTTCTTTTCTTCCCTTTTTCTTCTTTTCTTCTCCTTTTTCTTCTTTTCTTCTACCGGTCGGAGTGTTGGGGAGGAGGGGGCGGGGGGCTTACGGGCCGGAGGCGTCGACGATGGCGAGGAGGATGGCAGGCGGCGGCGAGGAGGACGACGGCGGCGAGGAGGATGGCGGCGGCGAGGAGGACGACGGCGACGACGAGGAGGACGACAGGCGGCGGCGAGGAGGACGGCGGGCAGCCTGACGGCGTCGTCGAGTTCGTCGATCGGTGCCGCGCCAGGCAGGAGAACGAGGAAGAAGACAGAACGAAATGCGATTTGAGTTGGAAATTTTCTAACTCCCGCTTATATAGGTGGATCTTTAGTCCCGGTCCGGGGCTCGAACCGGGACTAAAGACACCCTTTAGTCCCGGGTGGAGCCACGACCCGGGACTAAAGGCCCTTTTTCGGCAGACCAAAAGGCGGGAAGCAGGGGCCTTTAGTCCCGGGTCGGGGCTCGAGCCGGGACTAAAGACACCCTTTAGTCCCGGGTGGAGCCACGACCCGGGACTAAAGGTCCGTGCTCGGCAGGCGGCACGCGAGGGGCTTTAGTCCCGGGTCGTGGCTCCACCCGGGACTAAAGCCCCTCCGCTGGTTGCACGATAAGTTTAGTCCCACCTCGCCCAGCGAGGGGGACTAACACTAGTTTATAAGCCCCGTCGCAGTATCTCCATCGAGCTCCTCTCTAAAGCACGCTTACGGGCCTAAACTCACTGTAAATTTGAAAATTGAAACTATATTCGAAATTATGGAGAAAATTCAACCTGAATTCAAAGTGAGGTCACTTTGAATTTAGGTTGAATTTTCTCTATAAATTCTCATATAGTTTCAATTTTTTTCTATTTTCAAAATTAATTATTTTGACTATCCAAACTATTAACTATTTTGTTATTTTCAATTAAAAACTATCTTTATTAAAAATTCTTTTTGCATATTTGAGAATTTGACAAAACTATGAAAATGAAAAGTGTTTGAAATTGAATAAATAATTCAAAACTATTTTCTATTTTCAAAATTAATTATTTTGACTATCCAAACTATTAACTATTTTGTTATTTTCAATTAAAAACTATGTTTATTAAAAATTATTTTTGCATATTTGAGAATTTGACAAAACTATGATAATGAAAAGTGTTTGAAATCGAATAAATAATTCAAAACTATTTTCTATTTTCAAAATTAATTATTTTGACTATCCAAACTATTAACTATTTTATTATTTTCAATTAAAAACTATGTTTATTAAAATTCTTTTTGCATATTTGAGAATTTGACAAAACTATGATAATGAAAAGTGTTTGAAATTGAATAAATAATTCAAAACTATTTTCTATTTTCGAAATTAATTATTTTGACTATCCAAACTATTAACTATTTTGTTATTTTCAATTAAAAACTATGTTTATTAAAATTCTTTTTGCATATTTGAGAATTTGACAAAACTATGATAATGAAAAGTGTTTGAAATTGAATAAATAATTCAAAACTATTTTATGTTTTCAAAATTAATTATTTTGACTATCCAAACTATTAACTATTTTGTTATTTTCAATTAAAAATTATGTTTATTAAAATTCTTTTTGCATATTTGAGAATTTGACAAAACTATGATAATGAAAAGTGTTTGAAATTGAATAAATAATTCAAAACTATTTTCTATTTTCAAAATTAATTATTTTGACTATCCAAACTATTAACTATTTTGTTATTTTAAATTAAAAACTATGTTTATTAAAATTCTTTTTTGCATATTTGAGAATTTGACAAAACTATGATAATGAACTCTGAAATTCAAAGGCACATCACAAAATTTCAACAATTTCTGACTTCATTTGGTATTCTTCGTGCATTTACTTTTTTTTGAGCTAGTTGACCCTGAAATTGAAAAGCACTACAAATGAACTCTGAAAATGTTGAAAGTTAGCATGCTATCATCATTTCACCCACATAGCATGTGTTAAAAAGTTGAGAGGGCTACGAAAAAAACTGGATGCACTTCGTGTACAAAACGGACAATCTCTCTCGAAGTGTGAGAGTTTCGAACGAGAACTCATCTCTTACAAAGTGATTTCATTTTTTTGAACTTATTTGAACTCCATACTTTTTGTGTGTTGAAAATGCACCATTCAAAGGCACATCACAAAATTTCAACAATTTCTGACTTCATTTGGTATTCTTCGTGCATTTACTTATTTTTTTGAGCTAGTTGACCCTGAAATTGAAAAGCACTACAAATGAACTCTGAAAATGTTGAAAGTTGGCATGCTATCATCATTTCACCCACATAGCATGTGTTAAAAAGTTGAGAGGGCTACGACAAAAACTGGATGCACTTCGTGTACAAAACGGACAATCTGTCTCGAAGTATCAGAGTTTCGAACGAGAACTCATCTCTTACAAAGGGATTTCATTTTTTTGAAATTATTTGAACTCCATACTTTTTGTGTGTTGAAAATGCACCATTCAAAGGCACATCACAAAATTTCAACAATTTCTGACTTCATTTGGTATTCTTCGTGCATTTACTTATTTTTTTGAGCTAGTTGACCCTGAAATTGAAAAGCACTATAAATGAACTCTGAAAATGTTGAAAGTTGGCATGCTATCATCATTTCACCCACATAGCATGTGTTAAAAAGTTGAGAGGGCTACGACAAAAACTGGATTCACTTCGTGTACAAAACGGACAATCTCTCTCGAAGTATCAGGGTTTCGAACGAGAACTCATCTCTTACAAAGGGATTTCATTTTTTTGAACTTATTTGAACTCCATAATTTTTGTGTGTTCAAAATGCACCATTCAAAGGCACATCACAAAATTTCAACAATTTCTGACTTCATTTGGTATTCTTCGTGCATTTACTTGTTTTTTTTGAGCTAGTTGACCCTGAAATTGAAAAGCACTACAAATGAACTCTGAAAATGTTGAAAGTTGGCATGCTATCATCATTTCACCCACATAGCATGTGTTAAAAAGTTGAGAGGGCTACGACAAAAACTGGATGCACTTCGTGTACAAAACGGACAATCTCTCTCGAAGTATCAGGGTTTCGAACGAGAACTCATCTCTTACAAAGGGATTTCATTTTTTTGAACTTATTTGAACTCCATACTTTTTGTGTGTTCAAAATGCACCATTCAAAGGCACATCACAAAATTTCAACAATTTCTGACTTCATTTGGTATTCTTCGTGCATTTAGTTATTTTTTTTGAGCTAGTTGACCCTGAAATTGAAAAGCACTACAAATGAACTCTGAAAATGTTGAAAGTTGGCATGCTATCATCATTTCACCCACATAGCATGTGTTAAAAAGTTGAGAGGGCTACGACAAAAACTGGATGCACTTCGTGTTTGAAATTGAATAAATAATTCAAAACTAAAAGGTTTAGTACATTCCATACATGCATTACATAAAAGGTTTAATACATTATTACATTATTGCACCAATATTCCTATCTATTATTTCTGTTTTCTTCTGGGTCGTAGCCATGGAGAATCTTCATCATTCAGTAGGATGCTTGGGTCCGTTTTCACTTTGAAGGGCGTAATTTCATGAAACTTATTATAATCTACTGATATGTCTGTCTTGTCATCTACTCCCACGATGTTTCTTTTCCCTGAAAGAACTAAGTGGCGTTTTGGCTCATCGGACGATATCTTCTTTTGCTGATTTCTTTTTCTCGTTTTTGTAGACATGTCCTTCACATAGAAAACCTGAGCGACATCATTGGCTAGGACAAATGGTTCGTCCATGTACGCAAGATTGTTGAGATCCACTGTTGTCATGCCATACTTTTGGTCTACAACTACTCCGGCTCCTGTCAGCTTTACCCATTTGCACCGAAACAAAGGGATCTTAAAAGTAGGTCCATAGTCAAGTTCCCATATCTCCTCTATGTACCCGTAATATGTTTCCAAACAGTGCCCATTCTCGTCTGTTGCATCAAAACGGACACCACTATTTTGGTTGGTGCTCTTTTTATCTTGGGCAACCGTGTAAAATGTATTCCCATTTATCTCATACCCTTGGAAAGTACATATAGTCGAAGATGGTGGCCTGGCCAAACAGTACAGCTGATCTCCAATGGTGTCGTCATTCATGAGATGTGTCTGCAACCAACTGTCGAAAGTCTTCTTGTGTTCCCCTTTAATCCAAGAGTCAGCCTTCCGCGGGTTTTCGGAGCGTAGAATATTCTTATGTCTCACGATATACGGAGCCACCACAGTGGAATTCTGTAGAACTGTGTAGTGTGCTTGAGAGAAAGAATGCCCGTCCATACATACTTTTGATTTCCTTCCTAGTGTGCCTTTTCCTGTCAGCCTACCCTCATACCGAGATTCAGGAACACCAATCAGCTTAAGGTCAGGAAGAAATTCCACACAAAACTCAATGACCTCCTCTGTTCCATAGCCCTTGGAGATGCTTCCTTCTGGCCTAGCACGGTTACGAACATATTTCTTTAAGACTCCCATGAACCTCTCGAAGGGGAACATATTGTGTAGAAACACAGGACCGAGAATTCTGATCTCTTCGACTAGGTGAACTAGGAGGTGTGTCATTATATTGAAGAAGGATGGCAGGAACAACAACTCAAAGTTGACCAGACATTGGACCACATCAATCTGTAACCCTGATAGACTTTCTCGATCGATTACCTTCTGAGAAATTGCATTGAGGAATGCACATACCTTCACAATTGCCAGGCGAACATTTTCCGGTAGAATTCCCCTCAATGCAACCGGAAGCAATTGTGTCATAAGCACGTGGCAGTCATGAGACTTTAGGTTTTGGAATTTTTTGTCTTTCATATTTACGATTCCCTTTATATTCGACGAGAAGCCAGTCGGGACCTTGATACTGAAAAGGACTTCAAAGAAGATTTCCTTCTCTTCCTTAGTAAGAGTGTAGCTGGCACGCCCTTGAAACTGCCCTGGATGCATGCCATCTCTTCCTTTATGACGTTCCTGGTCCTCCCGTGCTTCCGATGTATCTTTTGACTTCCCATACAAGCCCAGGAAGCCTAGAATATTCACGGAGAGATTCTTCGTCAGGTGCATCACGTCGATTGCCGAGCGGACCTCATGGACTTCCCAGTAGGGTAGCTCCCAAAATATAGATTTCTTCTTCCACATGGGTACGCGCTTATCAGGGCCGTTAGGAACAGGTTGGCTGCCAGGACCCTTTCCAAAGATTACTTTTAAATCTTTGACCATATCAAATACTTCAGCACCAGTACGGATGACAGGCTTCCCCCGGGGTTCTGCCTTGCCATTGAAATGCTTGCCTTTTTTCTTTAAGGGATGCTTGGGCGGAAGAAAATGACGATTGTACGGGTACACATTCTTCCTACATTTGTCCAGATATATACTTTCTGTCTGATCCAAACAGTGTGTGCATGCATTGTATCCCTTGTTTGACTGTCCTGAAATGTTACTAAGAGCAGGCCAATCATTGATGGTTACGAAAAGCAACGCTCGAAGGTCAAATTCCTCTTGTTTGTGCTCGTCCCACACACGTACACCTGGTTCGGCCCACAGCTGTAAAAGTTCATCAACTAATGGCCTTAGGTACACATCAATATCGTTGCCGGGTTGCTTTGGACCTTGGATAAGCACTGGCATCATAATGAACTTCCGCTTCATGCACAACCAAGGAGGAAGGTTGTAGATACATAGAGTAACGGGCCAGGTGCTGTGACTGCAACTCTGCTCCCCAAAAGGATTCATGCCATCTGTACTCAGACCTAACCATAAGTTCCTTGCGTCAGCTGCAAATCTCGGGAACTCTCTCTCGATTTTTCTCCAATGCCGACCATTAGCGGTGTGCCTCAACTTAGCGTCTTTCATACGATCTTCCATGTGCCATCGCAACAACTTCGCATGATCTTTATTTCTGAACAGACGTTTCAACCGTGGTATTATAGAAGCATACCACATCACCTTGGCAGGAACCCTCTTCCTGGGTGGCTCGCCCTCAATATCACCAGGGTCATCTTTTCTGATCTTATACCGCAATGCAGTGCATACCGGGCATTTATCCATATTCTCGTACTTCTCACCGCGGTAGAGGATGCAGTCATTAGGGCATGCATGTATCTTCTGCACGTCTAATCCTAGAGGGCAGACAAGCTTCTTTGCTTCGTACGTGCTGGCGGGCAATTCGTTCTTTCTTGGAAGCATCTTCTTCATCAGTACCAGCAACTTTTCGAATGACGAGTCAGTCACACCGGTCTCTACCTTCCACTTCAGCAATTCCAGTGTGCTACCCAGCTTCTTCTGGCCATCTTCACAAGTTGGGTACAACAATTTGTTGTGGTCCTGTAACATCTGCTCGAACTGCAACCTCTCCTTTTCTGTGTCGCAACCTCGCCGTGCATCAGAAATGACCCGGCCAAGATCATCAGCGGGCTCATCTGGTTCCCGTTCTTCATCCTGATCTTCTTCTTCATTGTCTTCCATTGCGGTATCAGCATACTCAGGGAACATAGATCGGTAGTTGTCATCATCGTTCTCTTCTTCTTCATCGTCGTCTTCCATCATAACCCCTCTTTCTCCGTGCTTGGTCCAAACATTATAGCCCGACATAAAACCGGACCGAAGCAGGTGGCTCTGAATGACTCTTGAGGAAGTGTAATCCTTCTCATTCCGACATTCAACACATGGACAAAACATATAGCCACCACCATGCTTGTTCGCATCGGCTGCATCTCGAAAAGAATGCACGCCTTCTCTGTAAGCGGCTGTGCGTCGATCACCTACATCCATGGATGGCTCATCTGCGTTATACGACAGTATATCAAATACAATCACGATCCTAAAAATTAGTACCACACGATCTAAACGAGGAAATATAGTTTCTAACCTTTTAGAATAAGTAGAAATAAAGAGGAAGAGGTTTAAGCGTGGCTCGGGCATCTCATATCGTAGTTGTGTTCGGTGAACTAAAGCGGCATCGCTCTAACACACATTTCAACAAACACCTCTAGTGCATCAAAAAAATGGAGAGCTAGCACACACCCACACTCTTCCATCCAAGAAAAATGCAAGGAAGAGGGGAGAGGGGGGCTGTGCTATATATAGGCAGAGGACTTTAGTCCCGGTTTGAGACACAAACCAGGACTAAAGGTGGCGCACATGCGGGCTGCACACCGCGTAGCCCTTTAGTCCCGGTTTGAGACACAAACCGGGACTAAAGGCTCCTTACGGGCCGGGACCAAAGCCTCGTGGGCGGCATTGCGATTTGGGGCGACATGGCCGGGCCTTTAGTCCCGGCCCAGAGGGAGGCCAGGACTAAAGGGTCCAGGCCAAAGGCCCGTTTTCCACTAGTGATAAGTGGATTTATAGTCTTGTTTCTTAGGTTTTCACAACCACGTTCTTATGTATATATTTTGTATCACCGCATGGAAGTTTTGGCTGACTTAGATCCAGTACAATGTCCATTTCTGTTGTTCCAAAATTTAATTGTGTGAAACTAGCAAGGTTTTGGATAAATTCTATATCTGCATTAGTCTGGGGCTCCCTTCTCGGGCTAAATTTATTTGTAAATAAGTTCTCCTTTGCTGTGGACAAACCAAGCCAAAACTATGCATGAGCCTCCATTGGAGCAACTCTAGCAGACCCCGCATCCCGTCGGCCCGCAAAATGCGCTTGCAGTTCATGCAAAACAGCTTTTGCGGGCTGGGCCGGGCTGGCACAGATACATACCCCCCAAACGGATCCGTAAAAAAGTATAATCGCGGAATATACTTTTTTACGGGTCGGATTTGCGGGGTCTGCTCTTCGCGCCGCTGCATTCCGCATATCATCAGCCTGCAAATATCAAATACAACATAATTCAACAATCGAAAACAAACTGAATTATTCGAATCAAACATAATACAATAATCATCCGCATTACAAATAATTATTCAAAACTTGTCATGAATACAAATACAAATGAATACAAAAATAAGTCACTGTCCAGCCCTTTGCCAATGGTGTTCAATGAGATCTTTTTGAAGTTGAAAGTGAGTGTCTGCATTTTCAATCTTCTTGTATGTCTGAAGAAAAGCTCTAATGCGGTTTGGGTCTCTAGCTGGTTTGACACGGCTACCCACCTTGTCGTAAAAGAATTCTAAGTGAATCTTCAAGAATCATATTGTGCAGGATAACACAACATGTCATGATGTTCTTCAAGGTTTTCTTATCCCAAAAACGAGCAGGACCACGGACAATGGCAAACCTAGATTGCAAAACACCGAATGCTCTTTCAATGTCTTTGCGGGCTGCCTCTTGCACCTTTGCAAATTCACATTGTTTTTTTGTTTTGGGTTCTTTGATGCTCTTGACAAAGTGCACCAAGGAGGGTATATATCATCTGCAATATAGTACCCCTTTGTGTATTCATGCCCATTGTTAGTGTAGTTGCAAGCAGGAGCATCACCACTAGCAAGCCTATCAAACAAATGAGACCGTTGCAACACATTGATATCATTGAGAGTGCCCGGCATACCAAAAAAGCAATGCCAAATCCGTAAATCCTCGGATGCTACGGCCTCTAGCATAATTGTTGCATCACGAGACTTGCCACAATACATCCCTTGCCAAGCCTTGAGGTAATTTTTCCAATTTCAATGCATACAATCAATGCTACCTAGCATTCCAGGGCAACCTCTTCTCTCATTAGATGCCATCAATTTCTTTGTGTCATCTTCATTGGGTGCCCGAAGATACTCAGGACCGAAGACACGGATGGACACTTTCGCAAATCTATGCACAAACTCAATTGTGGTATCTTCACCAATGCGAACATACTCATCGGCATAGTCAGCTGGAACGCCATATGCAATCACCCGCATAGCTGCGGAGATTTTTTGATATGCACTAAATCCCTTTAAGCCCGCGACATTCCTTCTTTGAGTAAAATACCGGCAATTTGCCTCGCAAGCTTGAACAATTTCCACAAAGAGGGATCGGCACATTCGGTACCTTCTCCGGAAGAGGTGCGGAGGATATGTAGGATTCTCCGCGAAATAGTCTTACATCAACATATCGTTCCCAAGATGGCGATTCCGAGGAATGCACAAACGCCCGACAGTCGATCCTCGCCTCCTCTTTCGGTTCTCGTCGTCATGCTCCTTCACGGCAAGCGCCATGACTAATGTTTGCTGCCAAAAGTTCGTAAGCATGGTCTCAACATCCGAGTCGTCCGAATCGGACGAATCGGATAGTAAGAACTTCTCGCACGGGGTCAACTCCATCTTCTCGCACAGCTCGCAAAAATCACAAAAAAGGGACTAACTGGTGATACGTCCATTTTGCATCATGCCTTTTTGTTGAAATTTATCGCTTTATGGGCTGTTATTAAACTTTACGGTACAATACATATGCCTTTTCTCTCTTATTTTATAAGGTTTACCTAAAGAGGGAGACTGTCGGCAGCTGGAATTCTGGTCTGAAAAAGGAGCAAGTTTGAGATACATATTCTGCGCAACTCCAAAAGCCGTGAAAATCAACGAGGAATTATTTTGGATTTTATAAAAAATACTGGATGGAAGAAGTATGGGAGGGGAGCCACCAGGAGGCCACAAGCCTGCCAGGCCCGGCCTACCCCCCTAGCCGGGCCTGGATGGCTTGTGGGCCCCCTGTTGCCCCTCCGGCGCTCATCTTTTGCTATAAGGAGGGTTTCATCCCATAAAAAATCAGGAGGAGGCTTTTGGGAGGAATCGCCGCCACCACGAGGCGGAACTTGAGCAGAACCAATCTAGAGCTCCGACAGGGTCGTCCTGCCGGGGAAATTTCCCTCCCGGAGGGGGAAATCGTCGCCATCATCATCACCAACACTCCTCTCGTCGGAGGGGACTCATCTCCATCAACATCTTCATCAGCACCATCTCATATCCAAACCCTAGTTCATCTCTTGTAACCAATCTCCGTCTCGCGACTCCGATTGGTACTTGTAAGGTTGCTAGTAGTGTTAATTACTCTTTGTAGTTGATGCTAGTTGGATTACTCGGTGGAAGATTATATGTTCAGATCCTTAATGCTATTCAATACCTCTATGGTCATGAACATAATTATGCTTCGTGAGTAGTCACTTTTGTTCCCGAGGACATGGGATAAGTCTTGCTATAAGTAGTCATGTGAATTTGGTATTCGTTCGATATTTTGCTATTTTGTATTTCCTCTAGTGGTGTTATGTGAACGCCGACTACATAACACTTCACCATTATTTGGGCCTAGAGGAAGACATTGGGAAGTAATAAGTAGATGATGGGTTGCTAGAGTGACAGAAGCTTAAACCCTAGTTTATGCGTTGCTTCGTAAGGGGCTGATTTGGATCCACTAGTTTAATGCTATGGTTAGACTGAGTCTTAATTCTTCTGTCGTAGTTGTGGATGCTTTCGAGAGGGGTTAATCATAAGTGGGATGTTTGTCCAAGTAAGGGCAGCACCCAAGCACCGGTCCACCCACATATCAAACTATCAAAGTAGCGAACGCGGATCATATGAACATGATGAAAACTAGCTTGACAGAAATTCCCATGTGTCCTCGGGAGCGCTTTACCTCATATAAGAGTTTGTCCAGGCTTGTCCCTTGCTACAAAAGGGATTGGGCCATCTTCCTGCACCTTTGTTACTATTGTTACTTGCTACTCACTACGAATTATCTTATCACACAACTATCTGTTGCCGATAATTTCAGTGCTTGCAGAGAATACCTTGCTGAAAACCACTTGTCAGTTCCTTCTGCTCCTCGTTGGGTTCGACACTCTAACTTATCGAAAGGACTACGATAGATCCCCTACACTTGTGGGTCATCAAGACTCTTTTCTGGCGCCATTGCCAGGGAGTGAAGCGCCTTTGGTAAGTGGAATTTGGTAAGGAAACATTTATATAGTGTGCTCAAATGTACTGTCACTTGTCACTATGGTAACTAATCCTTTGAGGAGCTTGTTCGGGGTATCTTCACCTCGAACGGAAGCACAAGGAGTTGCTCCTCAACCTACTGCACCTACTGAAAATATTTTTTATGAAATTCCTTCGGGTATGCTAGAGAAACTGTTGGCTAATCCTTTTACAAGAGATGGAACATCACATCCCGACTTGCATCTAATCTATGTAGATGAAGTCCGTGGTTTATTTAAGCTTGCAGGCTTGCCCGAGGATGAGGTCAAGAAGAAGGTCTTTCCCTTATCTTTGAGGGATAAAGTATCAACATGGTATAGGCTATGTGATGATACTGGATCATGGAACTACAACCGATTGAAATTGGAATTTCATCAAAAGTTTTATCCTATGCATCTAGTACATCGTGATCGGAATTATATTTATAATTTTTGGCCTCGTGACAGAGAAAGTATCGCTCAAGCTTGGGGGAGGCTTAAGTCAATGTTATATTCATGCCCCAACCATGAGCTCTCGGGAGAAATTATTATTCAGAACTTCTATGCTCGGCTTTCTCATGATAATCGCACCATGCTTGACACTTCTTGTACTGGTTCTTTTATGAAGAGAGATATTGACTTCAAATGGAATTTATTGGAAAGAATTAAACGCAACTCTGAAGATTGGGAGTTTGATGAAGGTAAGGAGTCGGGTATGAATCTCAAGTTCGATTGCGTTAAATCCTTTGTTGAAACAAATACTTTTTGTGATTTTAGCGCCAAACATGGACTTGACTCTGAGATAGTAGCTTCATTATGTGAATCATTTGCTGCTCATATTAATCTCCCTAAAGAGAAGTGGTTTAAATATCATCCTCCCGTAGAAGTCAATGTAGTTAAACCCGATCCAGTTGAAGAGAAAATCATTGCTTATAATGATCCTATTGTTCCTAGTGCTTACATTGAGAAACCACCTTTCCCTGTTAGAATAAATGATCATTCTAAAGCCTCAACTGTGATACGTAGGGGCTACATTAGAACACCTACACCCCCAGAGTAAATTAGAGTTGAACCTAGCATTGCTATTATCAAAGATCTCCTGTCCGACAATGTTGATGGCCATGATATTCACTTCTGTGAAGATGCTGCTAGAATTGCTAAACCTCATGCTAGAGACAAACATAGGCTTGTTGTTGGCATGCCCGTTGTTTCTGTTAAGATAAGAGATCATTGTTATCATGGTTTATGCGACGTGGGTGCTAGTGTTAGTGCAATACCGCAATCTTTATATGATGAAATTAAAGACGAGATTGCAAATGTCAAGGTGGAACCTATTGATGTTACTATTCAGCTTGCCAATAGAGATACTATCTGTCCTTTGGGAATTGTTAGAGATGTTGAAGTCTTGTGTGGTAAAACTAAGTATCCTTCTGATTTTCTCATTTTTTCTACCACACAAGATAGCTTCTGTCCCATCATATTTGGCAGACCTTTCCTCAATACTGTCAATGCTCATATTGACTGTGAGAAGCAAACTGTCACTGTTGGCTTTGAAGGTGTGTCACATGAATTCAATTTCTCCAAGTTTGGTAGACAACCTCATGAAAAAGAATTGTCTAGTAAGGATGAAATTATTGCCCTAGCTTCTATTTCGGTGCCTCCTACTGATCATTTAGAGCAATACTTGCTTGAGCATGAAAATGATATGCATATGGATGAAAGGAACGAGATAGATAGAGTTATCTTTGAACAACATCCTATCCTTAAGAATAATTTGCGTGTTGAACTGCTTGGAGATCCACCCCCACCAAAGGGTGATCCTCTGTTTGAGCTTAAACAGTTACGTGATACTCTTAAGTATGCTTATGTTGATGAAAAAGAGATATATCCTGTTATTATTAGTGCTAGCCTTTCAGAGCATGAAGAAAACAAATTATTGAAAACTCTGAGGAAGCACCGTGCTGCTATTGGATATACTCTTGATGATATTAAGGGCATTAGTCCCACTCTATGCCATCACAAAATTAAAACCGATCCTGATTCCAAACCAGTTGCCGATCATCAAGGGAGATTAAATCCTAAGATGAAAGAGGTAGTAAGAAAAGAAATACCAAAGCTCCTGGAAGCAGGTATTATCTATCGTGTTGCTCATAGTGATTGGGTAAGTCCGGTGCATTGCGTCCCTAAGAAGGGAGGTATTACCGTTGTCCCTAATGATAAAGATGAATTGATCCCACAGAGGATTATTACTGGCTATAGGATGGTAATTCATTTTAGGAAATTGAATAAAGCCACCAGGAAAGATCATTACCCTTTGCCTTTTATTGACCAAATGCTAGAAAGATTGTCTAAACACACACACTTCTGCTTTGTAGATGGTCATTCTGGTTTCTCCCAAATACCTGTTGCACGATCTGATCAGGAGAAAACCACTTTTACCTGCCCTTTCGGTACCTTTGCTTATAGACGTATGCCTTTTGGCTTATGTAATGCACCTGCTACCTTTCAGAGATGTATGATGTTTATATTCTCTGACTTTTGTGAAAAGATTGTTGAGGTTTTCATGGATGACTTCTCCGTTTACGGGTCTTCTTTTGATGATTGCCTCAGCAACCTTGATCAAGTTTTGCAGAGATGTAAAGATACCAACCTTGTCTTCAATTGGGAGAAGTGCCACTTTATGGTTAATGAAGGCATTGTCTTAGGACATAAAATTTCTGAAAGAGGTATTGAAGTCGATAAGGCTAAGGTTGATGCGATCGAGAAAATGCCATGCCCTACAGACATTAAAGGTATAAGAAGTTTCCTTGGTCATGCTGGTTTCTATAGAAGGTTCATTAAAGACTTCTCTAAGATTTCTAGGCCTCTCACCAATCTCTTGCAAAAGGATATTCCTTTTGTTTTTGATGATGATTGTGAGGAAGCATTTGAAATACTTAAGAAGGCCTTGATAACTGCACCTATTGTTCAACCACCTGATTGGAACCTACCTTTTGAAATTATTTGTGATGCTAGTGATTATGTTGTTGGTACTGTTCTAGGACAAAGAGTTGATAAGAAATTGAATGTTATTCATTATGCTAGTAAAACTCTAGACAGTGCCCAAAGAAACTATGCTACTACTGAAAAGGAATTTTTAGCAGTCGTGTTTGCATGTGAAAAGTTCAGATCTTACATTGTTGATTCCAAGGTTACTATTCACACTGATCATGTTGCTATTAAGTATCTCATGGAAAAGAAAGATGCTAAACCTAGACTTATCAGATGGGTTCTCTTGCTACAAGAATTTGATTTGCATGTTGTTGATAGGAAGGGTGCTGAGAACCCCGTAGAAGATAACTTGTCTAGGTTGGAGAATATTCTTGATGACCCACAACCTATTGATGATAGCTTTCCTGATGAGCAAATGAATGTCATCAATGCTTCACGTAGTGCACCGTGGTATGCTGATTATGCAAATTATATTGTTGCTAAATATATACCACCTAGTTTCACATACCAGCAAAAGAAGAAATTCTTCTTTGATTTGAGACATTACTTTTGGGATGATCCTCACCTTTATAAAGAAGGAGTAGATGGTGTTATTAGACGTTGTGTACCTGAGCATGAACATGGACATATCCTACAGAATTGTCACTCCGAGGCTTACGGAGGACACCATGCGGGGGATAGAACTGCACACAAGGTATTGCAATCCGGTTTCTATTGGCCTACCCTCTTCAAGGATGCCCGTAAGTTTGTCTTGTCTTGTGATGAATGTCAAAGAATAGGTAATATTAGTAAACGTCAGGAAATTCCCATGAATTATTCACTTGTTATTGAACCATTCGATGTTTGGGGTTTTGATTATATGGGACCTTTTCCAAAGTCCAACGGGTATACTTATATCCTAGTTGCTGTTGATTATGTTACTAAGTGGGTAGAAGCTATCCCAACTAGTAGTGCTGATCATAACACCTCTATCAGGATGCTTAAAGAAGTTATTTTCCCTAGATTTGGAGTCCCTAGATATTTAATGACTGATGGTGGTTCACATTTTATTCATAGTGATTTTCGTAAAACGCTTGCTAAGTATGATGTCAACCACAGAATTGCATCTCCTTATCATCCTCAGTCGAGTGGTCAAGTAGAGCTAAGCAATAGAGAGATTAAACTAATTATGCAAAAGACTGTTAATAGGTCTAGAAAGAATTGGTCTAAGAAGCTTGATGATGCACTGTGGGCTTATAGAACTGCTTATAAGAATCCCATGGGCATGTCTCCGTACAAAATGGTTTACTGTAAAGCATGTCATTTACCTCTTGAGCTAGAGCATAAGGCTTATTGGGCAATCAAAGAGCTCAACTTTGATTTCAAACTTGCTGGTGAGAAGAGGTTATTTGACATTAGCTCACTCGACAAATGGAGAACTCAGGCATATGAAAGTGCCAAGTTGTCCAAAGAAAAAGTTAAGAGGTGGCATGATAAAAGGATACAAAAACGTGAGTTCAATGTAGGTGATTTTGTCTTGCTATACAACTCTCGTTTAAGATTTTTTGCACGCAAGCTTCTATCTAAATGGGAAGGCCCTTACATTGTTGAGGAAGTGTATCGTTCTGGTGCCATCAAGATCAACAACACGGAAGGTAATTTCCCGAGAGTTGTAAATGGGCAAACAATCAAGAATTATATCTCAGGTACTCCCATAAATGTTGAAAGCAATATTATTAATACCATAACTACGGAGGAGTACATAAGGGATATTTATCAGCCTGTTTTAGACTCCGAAAACGAAGAGGTATGTGCTATCCCACAGACAACATCGCCAGATATTGACACGTTGACAGAGGCTGGGCTTGCGTTGGTTTTTCCCTTGAAGAGGAAAGGGTGATGCGGCACAGGAGCAGTAAGTATTCCCCTCAGTTTGAGAACCAAGGTATCGATCCAGAAGGAGGGTCTCGTCAAGTCCAGAGTACCTGCGCAAACACAAACAAGCTTGCACCCAACGCTTCAAAGGGGTTCTCAATCCCTTCAAGATTGTTTGCAAAGTGAGATCTGAAGGCGGAAAGTGCAACGAAGTAAAAAAGTGTAAGGCTGAAAATATGGTGTGGAGTAGACCCTGGGGGCCATAGTGTTCACTAGAGGCTTCTCTCAAAATAGCAAGTATCACGGTGGGTGAACAAATTACTGTCGAGCAATTGATAGAACCGCGCAAAGTCATGACGATATCTAAGGCAATGATCATACATATAGGCATCACGTCCGAGACAAGTAGACCGATACTTTCTGCATCTACTACTTCTACTCCACACATCGACCGCTATCCAGCATGCATCTAGTGTATTGAGTTCATGATGAACAAAGTAACGCTTTAAGCAAGATGACATGATGTAGAGGGATAATCTCAAACCAATGATGAAAACCCCATCTTTTTACCCTTGATGGCAACAACACGATGCGTGCCTCGCTACCCCTTCTGTCACTGGGTGAGGTCACCGCACGGTATGAACCCAAAACCAAACACTTCTCCCATTGCAAGAATTATAGATCTAGTTGGCCATACAAAACCCACAACTCGAAGAGAATTACAAGGATATGAATCATGCATAAGAGAGATCAGAAGAAACTCAAATAAGATTCATAGATAATCTGATCATAAATCCACAATTCATCGGATCTCGAGAAACACACCGCAAAAGAAGATTACATCGGATAGATCTCCATGAAGATCATGGAGAACTTTGTATTGAAGATCCAAGAGAGAGAACAAGCCATCTAGTTACTAGCTATGGACCCGTAGGTCTATGGTGAACTACTCACGGATCATCGGAGAGGTCATGGTGTTGATGGAGAAGCCCTCCGTGTCCGAATCCCCCCTCCAGCAGGGCACCAGAACGTGCCCCAGATGGGATCTTGCAGAGACAGAAGCTTGTGGCGGCGGAAAAGTACTTTCGATGATCTCCTGATTTTGTTTGGGATTTTTAGGGAATATATAGCCGCAACCCCTAGGTCAGGGGATGCTCAGGGGGGCCACAAGCCTGGATGGCGCGGCCTCCCCCCTGGCCGCGGGGTGGGGGCTTGTGGAGCCCTTGGGGCTCCCCTGCCTTGGCTCCCAAGCTCCCCGATCTTCTTCCGTTCCAGAAAAAATCTTTTCGGGGATTTTCTTCCGTTTGGACTCCGTTTCAAAATCTCCTCTAAAAGGGGTCAAAAACATGGAAAAAACAGGAACTGGCACTTAGCACTGAGTTAATAAGTTAGTCCCAAAAAATAAATAAAAGGCATGCAAAACATCCAAAGTTTGACAAGATAATAGCATGATCCCATCAAAAATTATAGATACGTTGGAGACGTATCAAGCATCCCCAAGCTTAACTCCTGCTCGTCCTCGAGTAGGGAAGTGATAAAGAATGAATTTTTGATGTGGAATGCTACCTAGCATAGTTGTCCTTTGCAACTTCTTTCACGTGACATGAATGTTCAGATCAGTAAGATTCAAACCAATAGTTTGCTATTGACATGAAAACAGTAATACTTCAAGCAAACTAGCAAAGTAATCATGAACTTTCAAATTAACAAGGCCAAAGAAAGTTATCCCTACAAAATCATATAGTCTGGCTATGCTCCATCATCCTCACACAACTAATGTAAATCATGCACAACCCTGGAATTGGCCAAGTAATTGTTTTCGCACTCTTACTTTCTCAAACTTTTTATAACTATCATGCAATACATGAGCGCGAGCCATGTATATAGCACTATAGGTGGAATAGAGTGTGGTGGTGGTTGTGAGACAAAAAGGAGGAGATGGTCACACTAAATCGGCGTATCAATAGGCTATGGAGATGCCCATTAATAGATATCAATGTGAATGAGTAGGGATTCCCATACAAGAGATGCAGTAGAGCTATAAGTATGTGAAAGCTCAAAAGGAAAACTAGTGGGTGTGCATCCAACTTGCTTGCTCACGAAGACCTAGGGCAATTTTGAGGAAGACCATCATTGGAATATACAAGCCAAGTTATATAATGAAGATTCCCACTAGCATATGGTAGTGACAAAGCAAGAAGCTATCAATCATGAAGAACATGGTGCTAACATGAAGCACAAGTGTGGAAAAAGATAGTAGCATTGTCCCTTCTCTCTTTTCTTTTTTTCATTTGGGCTCTTAGGCCTCTTTTTTTTTTCTTTTTTTCTCTTTTAATTTGTTTTTGGACTCTTTGGCCTCTTTTTTCTTATTTCCTCACATGGGACAATGCTCTAATAATGATGATCATCACACTTTTATTTACTCACAGCTCAAAGATCACAATGATGATGACTCCATAGGAAATGCCTCCCGCAGTGTATCGGGATGTGCAACGATCTAGCATGGCGTATGACGTTGAAACATCTCGCTAGCTATCTTACGATCATGCAATGGCAATATGAGAGTGACGGCACAAGTCATGAGACGGAACGGTGGGAGCTGCATGGCAATATATGTCGGAATGGCTATGAAAATGCCATAGTAGGTAGGTATGGTGGCTGTTTTGAGGAAGGAATTTGATGGGTTTGTGCATCGGCGAGAATTGCGCGGCACTGGAGAGGCTAGCAATGGTGGATGGTAAGTGCATCTATACCATGGGCTCACATTAGTCATGAAGAACTCACATACTTGTTGCGAAAGTTTTTATTAGCAATCGAAACAAAGTGCTAAACGCATACTCCGAGGGGAAGGGTTAGTAGGTATAAACCATCACGCGATCCCGACCTCAACACAAAGGATGACAATCAATAGATCAGTTTTGTTCCGACTTCCTAACATAGCGGTTCACCATACGTGCATGCTACGAGAATCACTAACTCCAACACAAGTATCTCTAGATTCACAACACCCTACTAACATAACTCTTAATATTACCGAATCCACGTCTCAAAACTAATTGAGAGGAATCAAAACTTCTCTTTCTACTCAATGCACATGAAGATGGAGGTTTTTGCATCCTCTTTGGGTACCTAACACATTTGGGATTACTTTCATAGCATAAGCCAACTACCAAATCACGCACCGCCGTGCTCTAAAGATATAAGTGAAGCACAAGAGCAAAAGTATCTAGCTCAAAAGATATAAGTGAAGCACTATGGGAAAAAGTATATAGCTCAAAATATATAAGTGAAGCAGTAGAGCAAAAGTATCTAGCTCAAAAGATATAAGTGAAGCACTAGAGCAAAAGTATCTAGCTCAAAAGATATAAGTGAAGCACTATGAGAATTCTAGCAAAATCACGATGAGTGCATGTATCTCTCTCTCAAAAGGGTGTGCAACAAGGATGATTGTGACACAACAAAAAGAAAAGACTCCTAAGATACAAGACGCTCCAATCAGAACACATATCATGTGATGAATAAAAATATAGCTCCAAGTAATGTTATCGATGGATTGAAGACGAAAGAGGGGATGCATGCCTTCCCGGGGCATCCCCAAGCTTAGGCTTTTTGGTGTCCTTGAATTTGGCTTGGGATGCCTTGGGCATCCCCAAGCTTGAGCTCTTTCCACTCCTTATCTCTTTTTCCATGAGAACATCACCCAAAACTTGAAAACTTCACAACACAAAACTTAAACAGAAACTTGTGATAACATTAGTACAAGAAAACAAACTACCACTTCTTTTGGTAGTGTAGAAAACTTGAATTCCATCTACAAGAAAACAAACTACCACTTCTTTTTGTACAATAAATTTGTCAGCACACCTCAGTTGCAACTACATGAAAAAGATATATATTTTTGAACTTGATAAGCTGTAACTAGTAGGTAGTAAAGTTAGTAAGGAACCGCACCATATTTAGGAAGTAGAATCATCGATGATGGTCGAATTAATCTTATTGGAGTTGTTGTTGGAAATATTAATTTATTCAAGTAATGCTGAAAATATAAATAAAAAATATTTAACTAACGAGTGACATGGGAGAAATTAGAGAAAAATAACTCAAGTAAATTATCGACTTACCTTCCTCTAGCTTAGTTAATTCTGCAATGTCTTCCTCGTCATTTATAAAAATAGATTGCCTCAACCAATCTTGTGTGCACACAAGTGCTTGAACCATGAATGGAGTTAGGGAGCTCCTGAATTGATCTAAAATACGACCGCCGATGCTGAAGGCCGACTCCGATGCAACCAAAGATACAGGAATTGCTAAAACATCACGGGCCAAGTGTGACAATACTGGGAATCTAGAAGAATTGACCTTCCACCACAAAAGAATGTCAAACTTGCTGCCATCTTGTTCATTCTCCTCGGAAAGGTACTTCTCAAGTTCAGATTTACTAGCAGTAATTCCACAAGTGCTCGTCCTCATCTTTTGAGCAATCAAGGACCTCATCAAACTTGTGCCATGGACTTCACGTTCTTGTGCTACGTTGGAGGGTTGCACCTCATCACTCGGAGCATGTTTCTTTCCATATTCTTCAAATAACTCACGAAGTGTCTTCCTTATTTCAGTCGAAACTACTTGCCCTTGGGTCTCACCAAACATCTCCAGAATAGCAATCTTTATGTAACTTGACAACTTGTACCTTGGATCAAGAGAAACCGCAATAAAAATAAGGATGTTGAAGCTTTTACGATCCCCCAATATTTATTGTACTTGGCTATCATCCTTTTAGCCATGTCCCCATGCAAAGAATCTTCGCTTTCACACCATTGCCACAACAAGATGATAACATCAGCCATCTCATGAAAAAATATGTGAGCTGTACAGTGTAGTGATGCGGAAACACGAACCGTAAGCTTGTAGAAGTGTTCCAAAAATTATGTCATCTTTCTTGCATTATCCCAATCTGCGGCTTCTGGAACTCCAGGACCTTTCTCACCATTTAAATCAAGTGCATAGTATGGGTCGTCATCAGCATACCTATAGAAAACCTGCTCATATGTTGCTACAGCTCTCAACATAAGGTATGTTGAGTTCCATCTAGTAGGTACATCCAATGATAGGAAAGCTTTACTTTTAACCTTCTCTAGTTCCACACATTTCTTAAACCTTGTAATTCTAGTAGGGGAGTTCTTCACAAACTTTACAACAGCTCGCACACGTGCCACTGAAAAGTCATTTTCCTTTACTCCATCAGTAACCATTGATACTTCTCCAACGTATCTACTTTTCCAAACTCTTTTGCCCTTGTTTTGGACTATAATTTGCATGATTTAAATGGACCTAACCTGGACTGACGCTGTTTTCAGCAGAATTGCCTTGGTGTTATTTTTGTGCACAAATCAAAGTTCTCCAAACATCCTGAAAATTTACGGGGAGCAGTTTTGGAAAATATCAAAAATATCTGCGCCAAGTTCCACCTGAGGGGATGGGCCAGTGGGCCACAAGCCCCTGCTCCGCCACCACCCCCTGGTGGCGGTGGGCGGGCTTGTGGGACCCATAGGCACCTGTCGCCCACAACTCCAGCTCTATAAGTTGTCTTTTGTCCCAGAAAAAATAAAAAGACAAGTTTTCGTCGCGTTTTCGATACGGAGGCGCCGCCACCTCCTGTCCTTCATGTGGAGGGCAGATCTGGAGTCCGTCTTGGGCTCCGGAGAGGGGAAATCGTCGCCATCGTCATCATCAACCTTCTTCCCTCTCCAATTCGATGAAGCTCTTCGTCGTTCGTAAGTAATCTATTCGTAGGCTCGTTGGGCGGTGATGAGTAGGATGAGATCTATCATGTAATCGAGTTAGTTTTGATGGGGATTGATCCCTAGTATCCACTATGTTCTGAGATTTGATGTTGCTACTACTTTGCCATGCTTAATTCTTGTCACTAGGGCCCGAGTGCCATGATTTCAGATCTGAAATTATTATGTTGCCACCAATATATGTGTGTTTTAGATCCGATCTTGCAAGTTGTAGTTACCTAGTATGTGTTATGATCCAGCAACCCCGGAGTGACAATAACCGGAACCACTCCCGGTGATGATCATAGTTTGAGGAGTTCATGTGTTCACCAAGTGCTAATGCGTTGGTCCGGTTCTTTATTAAAAGGAGAACCTTAATATCCTGTAGTTTCCTTTTGGACCCCGCTGCCACGGGAGGGATGGACAATAGATGTCATGCAAGTTCTTTTCCCTAAGCACGTATAACGACACACGGAATGCATGCCTACATCACATTGACGAACGGGAGCTAGCCACTTATCTCTCCGTGTTATAGCTGTTGCATGATGAATATCATCCAAACAAATCACCGACCCATTTCCTACGAGTTTGTCCTACTGTTGCTACTGCTGTTACTTGTCTTGCTCTGCTGCTGCTGCTTCTATTGTTGCTACTGCTGTTACTTGTCTTGAATTGTTGTTGCTACTACTACTGTTGCTACTGCTGTTACTTGTTTTGCTCTGCTGCTACTGTTGCTACAACTGTCGCTTGCTACTGTTGCTACTTGCTACTGTTGTCACTACTGCTGTTCCTTGCCACTGCTATTGCTCGTTACACTACCGTTACTCGTTACTTTGGTGTTACTACTGTGCTTGCAAATACTAATCTTTCAGGTGTGGTTGAATCTCACAAATTCAGCTGCTAATACTTGAGAGTATACTCTCACCTCCTCACTGACTTACCTACAAATTTGGGTAGAATACTCTACCCTCGAAAACTGTTGCGAACCCATGAGCTGGTGGGCCATCAACAACATTCTTCCAGTCTCATTGCCGGGGAGTGCTATCAGCATTCTTTTGGCGCCGTTGCGGGAGAAGGTTAGTTGTCATAAGCATTCGTCTAGCTAACACTAGAGATTGTAGGATCAACACTTTTCTGGAGCCATTGCCAGGGAAGCACAGCTGACGTCAGCATTTTTCTGGCGCCGTTGTCGGGGAGGTATTGCTATATTCTCTGAGTCACTTGGGATTTATATCTGCTGATCACTATGGAGAATCTGAAGGATCCAAAAACCAAAGTCTTGCCCTCAACTACGAGGGGAGGTAAGGAATTGCCATCTAGCTCTGCACTTGATTCACCTTCAGTTATGAGTAAGTTTGCGACTTCACCTCCTGCTAGAAATCTTGATATGTCGCCTGTCCTTGATGATGCTTGTGATACTATTGCTAGAGATGCTATGCTTGATACTATGCCTGATACTGCTAGAGATGCTATGCCTTATACTGCTAGAGATGCTATGCTTGATACTGCTTTGCCTGATGATGCTAGAGATGCTATTTTGCCTGATGATGCTATGCTTGATACTGCTAGAGATACTCCTTTGCCTGATGTTCCAATAGGAGTGTTCCTTGATGCTCATATTGCTAGAGTTACTGCCAATGCTCGTGATGCTTCTAAAATTGCCGATGCTATTGAGATAGAACCTGCTTTTGCTCCTGTTAGATCTAGCTCTCCTAGATATGAATTGCCTGATATACCTGAGGGTTACGTTATGGAGGGAGAGATAGCTGAGGATTTTCTTGCGTGTAAGGATGCCTATGACACTGAGAAATTAATTCTCAAGTGGAAGGAAAAATCTCGGGAAGTTAGGATGAAAAATGATCCGAAGTTTGCCACTTCGCCTATCTTTATCACCGATAAGGATTATGAATTCTCTGTCGACCTTGAGATAATCTCTCTAGTCGAATTTGATCCTTTTCACGGTTATGAGTTTGAGACGGTCATAGCCCATCTTGCCAAATTATCCGAAATGGCCAACCTTTTCACTAATGAGGAGAAGATCCGCCACTACTATATCCTTAAGATGTTTCCTTTCTCTCTAAAGGATGATGCTAAAGCCTGGTTCACCTCTCTTGCTCCTGGATGTGTGCGTAGTCCCCAGGAGATGGTCTATTACTTCTGTGAGAAATATTTCCCAGCCCATAAGAAGCAAGTTGCCTTGTAGGAAATATACAACTTTGCTCAACTCCAAGAAGAGAGTCTTCCACAAGCTTGGGGGAGGCTTGTCCAGCTACAGAATGCTTTGCCTGATCACCCTCTTAAGAAGAACGAGATACTTGATATCCTCTATAACGGACTTACCGATGCCTCTAGAGACTACCTAGATAGTTGTGCCGGTTGTGTTTTTAGGGAACAAACTGTATAACAAGCTGAGACCCTACTGAATAACCTCTTGATCAACGATAATGCTTGGACTATTCCCGAACCACCTCCTAAGCCAACTCCTAAGAAAAGAGGTATTCTATTCCTCAGTCCCGAAGATATGCAAGAAGCCAAGAAGTCTATGCAAGAGAAAGGCATTAAATCTGAAGATGTCAAAAATCTACCACCTATCGAAGAGATCCACGGTCTCGATAACCGATACAGGTAGAAGAAGTGAATTCTCTGCGTAGGTTTAACGAGAGTGATATTCCTTTTGATAAACCTGCTAGCCTATGCTTTGATGAATTTGACAACTTTGTTGCCAAACAACAGAGTTTCAATGATTATGTTAGTAGACATTTGGAACAAAGTACTCGTATGCTTAGCCATTTAAGTGCTTGTGTAGACAGAAATGTCAATGCTCTAAAGCTTCTGAGTAAACATGCCTCTATGATTACTACTCAGGTAGAACAAGTACTTAAAGCTCAGAATGACCTGCTCAATGAATTGAATGACAACTCTGTCAGAGTCATTACTAGAGGAGGCAAAATGACTCAGGAACCTTTGTATCCTGAAGGTCATCCTAAGAGAATTGATCAAGATTCTCAAGGAATCAGTGCTGATACACCTAGTCATCCTAAGGAGAAGAAGAAGGATGATAGAAACCTACATGCGAGTTCACCAAATACTATCACACCATGTCAACGGTAATGAGCACACCGTGCACTTCCCGAAGAAACGATATCCAGTACATTGCATCAATGCTATCGAAAAGACTTCATCGATTCTCATTGGGAGCTTTGAATGCCCTATTCCTCGTGTCAAGATGAAGTATGATTTGCTTGTTGGGGAGATACATATCCCCATTGAGGTGACTTAGTGGCTATTCGAAAATTCTCCGTTCTCTCTTGCGATTCGAGAAGGTTTTGTCATAAGGACTTGATCAACCCCATTGACGAATTTCTTCCGATGACCATGAAACGGATGAATCAGAGAGTCACATACCTCTGTTTTGAGTCTTCATTTTCTGTTGCTTAGAAGAAAAATGATGGAATTAGTTTAGCTTTTCCTGTTTTCTGTTTTAGCGTCCCGGAGAAAAATACCTCGAAAATAGAAGTTCTCCGATGGTCCTGAAAATTTAGTATGATTTTTTCTGGAATTTTTGAAAATTTCTGGGCCTGTGAGCTGGTCAGGGGGCCTGACCAGTGGGCCACAAGCCCCCCCACCGCCACCTACCCCCTGGTGGCGGGGTGCAAGCTTGTGGGGGCCTATAGGCACCCCCTCCACTCATTCCAGCTCTCAGCCTCTTCTTCCACCTCCAGAAAAAATTGTTTCGCAGCTCAAACCCGTGTTCTTGCTCATTTGGCTGTGATTTTCAATCTCCTTGCTCAAAGCACCATTCTCCGAATTGTTTTGGGGGAATTACTCCTTGGTAAGTGACTCCTCCATTGGTCCAATTAGTTTTTGCTCTAGTGCTTTATCCTTCACGAATTCTTGCTACCTTGGTGACCCTGTTCTTGAGCTAGAAATGTTGATTTTAGCTGGTCCCAAGTAGTTTTAGCGCGTGATACGGTCTCTAGGCACTAGTAGGAGTAATTGCTACAAGTTGGGTTAATCCTTATTCACTTTTCTTTCGAAGTCTCTAAAAATTTCAGAATTTTTCAGAGCTAGAAAAAGGAAAAGATGAGGAGGTTCTTGAGAGGCTCTTCAAGCCGTAACCACAAGGAGGATGAGAAGAACCACCCCAAGTACGTAGTCCCTCGAGTCACAGAAGTTCGAGCGTGTGAGTGGCCAAGTGATGAATTTTTGCGCGCCGCCGGACTTTATGAAGACTTTTATTACTTGGTGGAGAACGCAGGTCTTACTGTGTTTGTTGAAGATAAGTTCCCACAATATCTCCTCCTCACCAATATTTTTGTTCAAAGCTTCAACTTTTATCCGAGGAAGAATCTTCCCATGGTAGAGTTCATGATATACGATGTCCCCCAGTGCATGACGCTACAGGATTTTTGCAATGTATGCAAATTACCTTATGTTGGGGATATCCGTGACCCTCGTCCACGGGACTTGGAGGATTTCATTGGTTCTATTGCTGTTGGAGAGGAGAGAGGAGTGTCTGGCGCTAGAATTGCTAGCATACATTTTCCTGTGCTTCGGTACTTCTCACTATTTGTGGGAAAATGTTTGATTGGCCATGGGGAGGCTGGATCACTTAGTTCTCCAGACCTTGCGGTTGTGCGCGAAGGCCTTTATAACGATAAGACTTATAGCTTGGGCACTACAGTAGCTCAACGGTTGAACCTGAACCATTCTAAAGGAGTCGTCTATGAAGGTATCTACGCTACCCGTCTTGCGAGACACTTTGAGATACCCATTAGACTCGGAGAGGAAGGAGAGATGCTTCTCCCTGAGAGATATCTGGATTATGACAGCATGGTTCGCCATGATTTTCTGGATAGAGATGCTAGTAGACGGATGATTTATAACCTGGTGTTTAGTGAGGGTACTCGAGAGACTATTACTTTGCCTGCTCCTTCTTTGTTTGATCTTCATGCAGGCAGGTACACTATTATGCCCGCGGACATCTATGCATATTGGGGCTTGGCCCAACCACAGGCGCCCGCGCCCGAGCCGCCAGTCGAGTACCAGACGCCAGTTTATCAGTGGGAGCCAGAGGAGCTCACAAAGCAGTGGCATCCACAGTCTGCTCCGGAGTATCCTGGAGCTGGTTATTTCCCACCTTGGGAGTAGACCAAGCTAGGCCAAAAGCCTAAGCTTGGGGAGTACGTGTTCTCACCGACTTTACATTCATGCTTATGCTTTCACTTTGTTAGCCGGTGTTTACACTTTGCCACTGTATTATCCATGCTAGTTTCTTTTTGTTTTCTTGTTTTCTTGTTTTGTGTCCTTTTGAGAAAACCCAAAAAGATTTTTCTTTCTTCTTTTTCTTGTTGGGAGCTTTCCCGTGTAAATAGCTTTCTTTTTCTTTGTGTCAAGGTAGAATATATTGGTTACAATGCTTAGTGGTTCTTACATGCTTACCTGTTTAGCTTTCAAAGAGCCATATTATTTTGTCTTCTCCTTTGTGTTTGCCTGCAGATTCAGCTTAGTCCAATGCGCTTATTATCGTTTTCATCGTTCGATCGTGCAAATGAAAGGCAACAATGATGATATATGATGAAGTGACTGAGACTGAAAAGCTGGTATGAACTCTATCTATTTTGTTTTTGTAAATATGACTAGCTTGTTGACCCAGAGTTAGCTTTGTTGTGAGAGAACCATGTTTTTAATGACAACTTAGATATCATAGTTTCTGATGCCATGCTTATTTAGCTGAGAGCTTATAATGGTTTGTCTTGATTGCCAACATAGATTTTGAGATGACCGTGATGAAGTATGATAGGATGGTATTCTCCTTTGAATGTTTCAAGTGGCTTGACTTGGCGCATGTTCATGCATGTAGTTGAAACAAAATCAACATAGACTCTATGATGTTCATATTCATGGTGATTTATATCATGTTCATGCTTGCATTCAATATTAGTCAAACTCATTGCATCTAGATGACTGTTGTCGCTCTCTAGTTGGTCGCTTCCCAGTCTTTTGCTAGCCTTCACTTGTACTAAGCAGGAATGCTGCTTGTGCATCCACTTCCATAAACCCCAAAGTTTTTCCATGAGAGTCCACCATACCTACCTATTTGCGGTATCTACCTGCTGTTCCAAGTAAATTTGCATGTGCCATTCTCTAAACCTTCAAGAAATAAATCTGTTTTGCATGCCCGGACTGCTCATGTGGTGACAGAGGGCTATTGGTATCTTCCATGCTAGGAGTGTTATCCTCGACATGTGTTTATTCACAGTCCTTCACGAGAAAGGGGCCGGTATTTGGGATGCCCAGTTCCACGGTTAAATCGAAAACATAACTGTAAAACAAGACTCCCCCCGGATTGATGTTAGTATGGACGGTACGCGAGGATTCGGCTAGCCGTGGAGTGTGATTGATTGGTGGTGGGGGAGTTAAAACTTTACTTTTCTGTTTGGGAACCGCCTATAGCATGAGTAGCATGGAAGATATTTAGAACTCTTGGTCATTGCGTTGACAATGAAAGCATGCCACCCAAAATTATTATCTCTATTTTTCAAAGCTTGAGCTCTGGCACCTCTGGAAATCAATGCTTCCGTCTGCGAAGGGCATGTCTATTTATTTTTCCTATCAAGTCATCCTCTTCTTATAAAAGCACCAATTAGAGAGCACCTCTGTCATTTTTATGCTTTTCTTTTGATTGATATTGAGTATGACTATGACTGGATCTTCGTTGCTATGAATTACAATGTTTAGTCAGCCCTTGATCTTTGTAAGTGCTCTGCATTTATGTTTTGCGGTCTCAGAAAGAGCTAGCGAGATACCACCTATTCATATTGCTTCATGCTTGTTTTGATTGAAGTGTTGGTATTTGAAACTCATTGTTATTTGCTCGTTAGTTGATTATGCCATTGATATTAGTTTACCGTGAGACCTTTGTGTCATTTGCTTCTGTGGTTAACTTGTGATCTTGCTGAAATTCTGGTTATGAGTTAAACATAGTTGCAACAACAAGATCAAATAGAGTTTGTCAAAGTTTTTCTTTCTCTCTCAGTTTGTCAACTGAGTTTCTTAAGGACAAGCAAGGTTTTAAGCTTGGGGGAGTTGATATGTCTCCAACGTATCTACTTTTCCAAACTCTTTTGCCCTTGTTTTGGACTATAATTTGCATGATTTGAATGGAACTAACCTGGACTGACGATGTTTTCACAAGAATTGCCTTGGTGTTATTTTTGTGCAGAAATCAAAGTTCTCCAAACGTCCTGAAAATTTACGGGGAGCAGTTTTGGAAAATATCAAAAATATCTGCAACAAGTTCCACCTCAGGGGGTGGGCCAGTGGGCCACAAGCCCCTGCTCCACCACCACCCCCTGGTGGCGGTGGGCAGGCTTGTGGGGCCCACAGGCACCTGCCACCCCCAACTCCAGCTCTATAAGTTCTCTTTCATCCCAGAAAAAATAAAAAGAGAAGTTTTCATCGCGTTTTCGATACGGAGGCGACGCCACCTCCTGTTCTTCATCTGGAGGGCAGATCTGGAGTCCATCTTGGGCTCCGGAGAGGGCAAATCATCGCCATCGTCATCATCAACCTTCTTCCCTCTCCAATTCCATGAAGCTCTTCGTCGTTCGTGAGTAATCTATTCGTAGGCTCGCTGGGCGGTGATGAGTAGGATGAGATCTATCATGTAATCGAGTTAGTTTTGATGGGGATTGATCCCTAGTATCCACTATGTTCTGAGATTTGATGTTGCTACTACTTTGCCATGCTTAATGCTTGTCACTAGGGCCCGAGTGCCATGATTTCAGATCTGAAATTATTATGTTGCCACCAATATATGTGTGTTTTAGATCCGATCTTGCAAGGTGTAGTTACCTAGTATGTGTTACGATCCAGCAACCCCGGAGTGACAATAACCGGAACCACTCCCGGTGATGATCATAGTTTGAGGAGTTCATGTGTTCACCAAGTGCTAATGCGTTGGTCCGGTTCTTTATTAAAAGGAGAACCTTAATATCCCGTAGTTTCCTTTTGGACCCCGCTGCCACGGGAGGGATGGACAATAGATGTCATGCAAGTTCTTTTTCCTAAGCACGTATGACGACACACGGAATGCATGCCTACATCACATTGACGAACGGGAGCTAGCCACTTATCTCTCCGTGTTATAGCTGTTGCATGATGAATATCATCCAAACAAATCACCGACCCATTGCCTACGAGTTTGTCCTACTGTTGCTACTGCTGTTACTTGTCTTGCTCTGCGGCTGCTGCTGCTACTGTTGCTACTGCTATTACTTATCTTGCTCTGCTGCTGCTGCTACTACTGTTGCTACTGTTGTTACTTGTTTTGCTCTGCTGCTACTGTTGCTACTACTGTCGCTTGCTACTGTTGCTACTTGCTACTGCTGTCACTACTGCTGTTCCTTGCCACTGCTATTGCTCGTTACACTGCCGTTATCGTTACTTTGCTGTTACTACTGTGCTTGCAGATACTAATCATTCACGTGTGGTTGAATCTCACAAATTCAGCTGCGAATACTTGAGAGTATACTCTCACCTCCTCACTGGCTTACCTACAAATTTGGGCCGAATACTCTACCCTCGAAAACTGCTGCGAACCCACGAGCTGGTGGGCCATCAACAACATTCTTCCAGTCTCATTGCCGGGGAGTGCTATCAGCATTCTTCTGGTGCCGTTGCAGGAGAAGGTTAGTTGTCATAAGCATTTGTCTAGCTAACACTAGAGATTGCAGGATCATCACTTTTCTGGAGCCATTGCCAGGGAAGCACAACTCACGTTAACCACCAAGTTTATAATATGTGCATCACATCTCATGTGAAGATACTTCCCTTCAGCAATACTAGTTTTGGCATTATTCGTAATCCTCCTGATATAATCTATAGCAGCATCATTAGCAGAAGCATTGTCAACAGTTATTGTGAAAACTTTACCAAGCCCCCAATCTACCAAGCATCTCTCCAAGTCCTTCCCAATGTCTTCCCCCCTATGGCCCTTTACTAAGAAAAACCCAATGATCTTCTTGTGTAGCTTCCAGTCACCATCAATGAAATGTGCTGTAACACACATATAGTTCTGTTTCTGGGCAGAAGTCCATGTGTCAGTGGTGAGGCATACTCTC
The DNA here is from genome assembly GCF_904849725.1 of Hordeum vulgare subsp. vulgare. Classification (NCBI taxonomy): domain Eukaryota; kingdom Viridiplantae; phylum Streptophyta; class Magnoliopsida; order Poales; family Poaceae; genus Hordeum; species Hordeum vulgare. The sequence continues at coordinate 88,119,071 of NC_058524.1, read as the reverse complement.
TCACATGCTTCCTTAAAGATTTTTTCAGCTTCTGTTTTTGCACATTGAACATGCTAACAACTTCTCTAGTAGTTGTTCTCCTAGATGGCACATTAAAACGTGGGCATGCCTTGGACATAAACTTTCTAAACCCTTCTTTCTCAGAAAATGCAAAAGGGAGCTCATCTGTAATAATCATTTCAGCAAAAGCCTTCCTAAGCATTTCAGGATCAAACCTCCAAGCAGTAAGTGTGGACTTGCTACCATCCCCTTCATTTCATGTAGCTTGTAAAGTAGGCTGCTTATCATCTCTGTTCCTATTAGGATTCATCTTGCATATTTTTAAATGAGAGTTTAGGGCAGATGTACCATTGATTTTTTATTCACATTTAAGCTCACGTTTGCAGTAGTTGCACTTGCCCCTCTTCAAAACATCTCCATCTATGATCTTGGTGAAACTATCCCAAACCTCTGATCTTGGTTCCATCTCTTTCCTTTTCTTGGGCATCACCTGTTGGTTTTTGAACGTGCATATGCAGCCGTACAGGCGTGCCTACGTGATTCTTGCTTCGGCCGGCTACTTGATGGAACTTGCGTAACTAGCGACACGAATAAAAGTGATCATGGATTTGATGGCTAAAGGCCCGTGTCGAGCCTTTGCTTTGTATTGCTTTTCATTTTTTCTGGTGTAACAAGCAACACCCCTAGGGTGCCTTTTATACACGTCCACAAGGGACTATGGAAATAGACTAGGACTAGGAATCCTAATACTACTAGGACTCGGTTTGGCCTTCTTTCCTAATCCTACAAGAACAACATGATTAACTTCTACATTCACCTCCTTAATCTTGTTGCTTGACTTCACTTCTTGCACTCCGACTTTCTTCCTCATCTCAATGAACTTCTTCGACCGAGGGACTTGGTGAAAATATCGGCAAGTTGGTCTTTCGTGTTCACATGTTGAACCTCGATCAACCCTTCTTCAATGCACTCCCGGATATGGTGGAACCGAGTATCTATGTGCTTGCTCCTTTCGTGATGAACCGGATTTTTGCACAACGAGATTGCAGCTTGGTTATCGATCTTCAGTGACATGTTCTGCACCTCCCGCTTTGCAAGAATCGCTAGGAGTCTTCTCAGACACACTGCTTGACAAGCCACCGTGCTTGCTGCTATGTATTCTGCCTCGCATGAAGACAGTGCCACCACCTTTTGCTTCTGAGAATTCCAGCTAATCGGATTCGGGCCAAGGTAGAAAACCATGCCCGTTGTGCTCTTTCGGTCATCAACATCACCTGCCATGTCACTATCTAAATATCCACGAAGGATCAATCCTTCCTTTCCCTTTATGTACGTGCAACCAAGATTAATGGTGCCTTTCACATAGCGCAAGATTTGATTGACCGCGCTCATGTGCTCGGTTGTCGAATTCTCCATGAAATGACTCACGATCCCGACTAAATAAGACAAGTCAGGTAGGGTATGCACCAAATATCTTAGGCTGCCCACAAAGCCTCGATACATTGTGGTGTCCACCGGTGGATTTGAGCTACGCTTGCTCAAGTCGTGACTTTGGTCCATTGGAACTTGTGTCTCGTAGCAATCTGACATGCCACACTTTTCCAACAACTTGACCGCGTAAGACGATTGACATAGGGAAATCTCTTTGGAGCTTTGCTTCACTTTGATGCCCAAGTAATAGCTGAGTAATCCCAGATCGCTCATGCTAAACTTGTTCTTCATTTGCGCCTTGAAACGTTTAATTTCTTGTACGCTATCTCCGGTGATAATCAGATCGTCGACATAAACTCCAACTAGCAGGTTTGAGCCTTTGGAGTTCTTTATATAGACTGCGTGCTCGAGGGGACATCTCTTGAACCCGAGCGAGACCAAACTTCGGTCTAACTTTGAGTTCCAAGCTCTTGGCGCTTGCTTCAACCCGTAAAGTGCCTTCTTGAGCTTGTAAACTTTCCCTTCTTCGCCTTTCTTCTCGTAGCCGAGGGGTTGTTCCACGTACACTTCTTCTGTGAGATCGCCGTTGAGGAAAGCGGATTTAACATCCATATGATGAACCTTCCAATCCTCTTGTGCTGCCAAAGCTAGGAGCACTCTCACCGTCTCGAGTCGAGCAACCGGTGCAAACACCTCATCATAGTCGAGCCCTTTGCAACGAGTCTGGCCTTGTACTTCACAATGGCACCCTCCGTGTCCTTATTTAACTTGTAAACCCACTTCAAACCTATCGCCTTTTGGTTTGGAGGTCGGGTTACCAAATTCCACGTGCCATTGCTCTCAATCGCCTTCATCTCCTCATCCATGGCGTGCGTCCAGCTAGGACTTTTGCTCGCCTCTACGAAGTTCACCGGCTCCTCAACTCCGAAAAGACATAGTCCGGAGTATTCGAGCGTAACTGGCTTTGTGTACTTGTAGACTTTCTTGAGGGTCTTGTAGAGACAAGGCCCTAAGGATTCCACTGTGGCTTGCGAAGGAGGCGACACAAATTGTGTCGGTGTTGATGCACTTGAGGAAGATGGCTGAGACCCGGGCGTGTCATCGACATCCGTGTCGTAGGCGTAGTCGTCGTGACCGTGACCATCATCTTGATTGTCGTCGTCACTATGCGCCTCGTTGTCGATGTTGTCATCGAGATCTCTGCCCGTGTCGTGCGCGTCGTTGTCGCTATCTCCTTGCGACCTATGCGCGTTGTCGTCGGCGTCGGCACCATGATGATCACTACCATTGTGGTCACATTGGTTGGGCGTCTTACCAACCACCTGGACATCCTCCCCTGCATCATCATCAGTTGGAAATTCAACCGTGAATATGTTACCGTTTGGAGCATCGTCGGCTGCGGCGCTCCAATTCCACGCTTGGTTTTCTTCAAACACGACGTAGCGTGATATTCGTAGATGCTTGGTTTCTGGATCGTAGAAGCGGTATACCTTGGTGCCGGAACTCCTCTCGTATCCGATGAACACCATCTTGGTGCTACGATCCACAAGCTTTGAGAGGTGCGGCTCCGCCATATTCACATGTGCCACGCACCCGAACGTCCGTAGATGAGACACATTCAGCTTACGTCCGTAAATTGCTTCATACGGAGTCTTGCCGATCACCGCCTTCGTTGGAGCCCGGTTGAGAACATAGAGCGCCGTCGAGATAGCTTCTCCTCAAAAAGTCCCCGACAGGTTCTTGCTCTTGAGTAAACTCCTTGCCATGTCAACGACGGTTCAATTGCGCCTTCCAACGACCTCGTTCTGCTGCGGCGTGTAAGGTGTCGTGAGGAACCTTTTTATGCCAATCTTCTCGCAGTAGTCATTGAACTCGTTCGACGTAAACTCTCCGCCGCGATCTGTCCGTAGAGCGCGAACCTTCAACTTGTGTCCCATCTCCGTTGCAGCCTTAAGTTTCTTGAACGCTTCAAATGCCTCATCTTTAGATCGTAGGAGAATGACCCACATATATCTCGAGTAGTCGTCTACCACAAGGAAGAAATACTTCTTTCCCGCGTGAGTTGCCGGGGTGATAGGGCCACATAGATCACCATGGAGCAGATCGAGTGCATCACTTGCATAATAGGTAGACTGAGCAGGGAACGGCTTGCGGTGCTGTTTTCCAACCAAGCACCCATCACATACTCGATCAACATGGTTGATAACTGGCATCCCGGATACCATCTCCATCTTTGACATCTTCTTCAAGGCGTAGAAGTTAACGTGTCCAAATCTAGCATGCCATAACCATGAATCATCATCACTCTTGGCAAGCCAACACTCCGGTTGAGATTGATCAAGGTTGAGGATATATAGTCTATTCCGTGTGCGATTAACACGAGCTAGCACGTTTCAGAGGTTGTCGAAGATCGTCATCACTCCGTTCTCGATATTCACCTTGCATCCATTCTCGTCAAGCTTCCCAATAGAGATGATGTTGTTGCGCAGCCGTGGGATGTAGTACACTCCGGTGAGTATGCGATGTTCGTCTGTGAGACCCTCGAAGAGGACAGATCCTTGCCCGCAAAACTCCACAGCTGAACCATCACCAAACTTGACCGAGCCTTCAACATCGTATTCCAGCTCAAGGAATTTCTCCTTGCACCCCATCATGTGGTTACTGGCACCCGTGTGAAGATACCACGACACGTTCTGATCATCGGATAACTTCGGTGTCACTTTCTTCTCATGAAGTAGCACCTTTCAGCTTGGTTTCACAACCACCGTTTCAGCAAGATCACAAACTTCGGCCATCAGAAGACCTGGACCTTCGTCTTCCTGCTTTGCCAAATTTGCCTTGATCTCCCGCTTGTTAGGCTTCGGACAATCCTTTGCAAAGTGACCCATCTCATTGCAGCTATAGCACTTAACCTCGGATAAATCCAAGTTCTGTGGCTTCCGCCCTTTAGATTGGTCCGCCTTACCACGACCTTGTGGCTTGCCTTTTCCTTTGCCTTTTCCGGTTTGTCCGTCGCGCTTCACGTTGCTTGAGACTTCGCCACCATCACGCCTTCCTTTGCTACTTGGGGCCTCCCAATCTGCGCGCGAGTACATGAGTTGGTCACTACCTCCTCCTTTGCCTTTCCGACAGCCACGAGCATTCTCTTCCCATGTCCGCAGGCATCCGATCGCCTCCGTTATGGTCATGTCGTCGATGTCGTAAAGCTGCTCGAGCGTGCCGATGATGTACGTGAATTTATCAGTCACCGAACTGAAAAATTTCTCCACAATCTCGGTCTCATCGAGCTTTGCACCAAGCGCGCAGATCTCTCCCACCAAAGTAGTAAGACGCATGGCATAGTCGTTCACCGATTCAGTTTTCTCCATCTGCCACTTGTGAAATTGGCGCTTCAGCACTTGTGCCCGAGCCTTGGTGACGCGATCTTCTCCTATCCTCACCTCCTTGAGTGCGTTCCACGCCTCTCTTGCCGTCTCGAACTCCGCCAATGTCATTAGCACGAGATACGACACGGACTGGGCTATGGCGGCCATGGCACCTTCGTCGGACTCGTCATCGACGTCGTCGTCCGTGATTGCTTGCCACACTCGAAGGGTTCGGAGAATAATCTTCATCTTCACCGCCCACACGCCGTAGTTGGCGTCGGTGAGCATCGGGTACTAGATGGGGATGTTGCGATGCGCCTAGACGTTGGCGCCGCCCGTTCCTCCACCACTGGTTGCTGACTTGACGCCCTTCTTCACCTTGTTTCCGTTCTTGTTCGCCTTGGTACCGCCCTTGCCGGACTTGACCGACTCAGCGTCGTTGTCCGTCATCGTAGATCGTAGATCATCGAGGCTCTAGATACCAATTGTTGGCTTTTGAACGTGTGTATGCAGCCGTACAGGTGTGCCTACGCGATTCTTGCTTTGGCCGGCTACTTGACGGAACTTGCGTAACTAGCGACACGACTAAAACTGATCGATGGATTTGATGGCTAAAGGCCCGTGTCGAGCCTTTGCTTTGTATTGCTTTTCGTTTTTGCTGGTGTAACAAGCAACGCCCCTAGGGTGCCTTCTATACACGTCCACAAGGGACTATGGAAATAGACTAGGACTAGGAATCCTAATACTACTAGGACTCGGTTTGGCTTTCTTTCCTAATCCTACAGGAACAACATGATTAACTTCTACATCACCACTTCCTTCTTAGCATTCTCGGATGCATCCGGCTGCTGCCCATTCTTCTCAGCATTCTCCTCCCCCTCTGTCACCACCACTATGCTCTGAGATTCTTGATTAGCAATGTCTTTATTTTGTTCTGACATCTACAAATTGGACAAGAATAAGATCAGTCAGTGTTCAGTTTAGTCAAAGTGTACTGTGTACATAGTAAAAGATAAGATCAACTTTAATTTTGTACCAGGGAATTTGATACGTGTTATATATGTTCGATTCATCCCAAGAGCTATAGACGTACAGGTGCAAACCTAGACTAAAGAAGCTAGCACACACATGTTAAACGACATCCTGTTTCTTGTACCACAAGGATAGACTAGATAGGTTATTAGGATTCATCTCTATCTATGTAACTTGAATATCTATCTCTAGTCTATCTCTAGCTTAAACAAGATTGTATCCCAACTGCTTGTACGCTATCAGGGAGGTTGCGACCCTGCTATATAACATGAAGCCGTCGGCCTCAAAGGGTACGATGTTCCTAGCCTACTTTACATGGTAATCGGAGCCGCCTCTTCCACCACATCTAGCTTTCCAAACCCCATCGCCTAAAGCTTCCGCCATGGCCTCCTCCAGCACCTCCAACTCCGCCCTCTCTGGCCAAATTACGGAAAGACTCACCCCCACAAATTACATCCTCTGGCGCACACAAATCACGCTGCAACACAGAGGTGCGGGAGTCTATGGCTATGTTGACGACACCGTGAAGGAGCCAGTCACGTCTGTCATCACCAAGGACAAGAACGGGAAGGAGGAGCACATCCCGAACCCCCTTCATCCGAACTGGATCCGGGAGGATCAACAGGTGCTCGGCTACCTCCTGAACAACCTCTCCAAGGAAGTTCTCGTGCAGGTAACATCGATTTCCCATGCACATGAACTATGGACAGCTCTGGCGAACATGTTTTCGTCTCAGTCAATGTCCCGAGTAAACAACATCTGCGTCGCTCTTGCGAACGCACAGAAGGGCAACCAAACCGTTGCAACCTTCTTTGCGCATATGCGCTTCCTGGCTGATGAACTGGCTGTTGTCGGCAAGCCCCTCGACGAAGACGAGCTCATCTCCTACATCGTGGCTGGACTCGACATGGAGTACCAGCCACTCGTCTCCGCCCTCGACGCCCGCGTGGAACCGGTCACCCTTGACGAACTGTTTGCTCAGATGAGCAACTTCGATCAAAGGGTGGCACTCTTCCAAGGCGCCAACACCGCAGGATTCAAGTCTTCTGCAAACGCCGCCACACGCGGCCGTAGTGGTCGTGGACGTGGAACAAACCGCGACAGAGGAAGCTACAACAACTCCTCCTCTCATGGTGACCGTGGTGACCGCGGTGACTTCCGCGGCAACGGTGGCCGGTCCTCCTCCATCAACAATAGGGGCCTCCACAACAACTCCTCCAACAAAAGATCTGATGTTGTCAAGTGTCAGATCTGTGGCAAACTTGGCCACTCGGCCAAGGATTGCTGGTATCGCTTTGATGATGATGGTGACTCCTCCCAGGATGAGAAGGTGGCCGGAGCTGCCGATGGCTCCTATGGTGTGGACACCAACTAGTACATGGATAGTGGAGCCACAAACCATATCACTGGTGAGCTTGAGAAGGTGACAATGCGTGAGAAGTACCGCGGGAAGGACAACATCCACACTGCTAGTGGAGAAGGTATGGAGATTTGTCACGTTGGTCATTCAATTATTAAAACCCCTCATAAAAATTCGTCTATGAAAAATTCTGCATGTACCTAGTGCCTCCAAAAATCTTCTCTCTGTTCATCGCATTGCCATTCATAATCATGTCTTTCTTGAGTTTCACCCTTTCTTCTTTTTCATCAAGGATCAGGCAACGAAGAGGGTGCTATATCAAGGTAGATGCATCCGTGGGCTTTACCCACTAATTCCAGAGATTAGAAGATCCAATAAACAAGCTTTTGGTGCTACCAAGTTATCCTCTACATGGTGGCACGATAGGCTAGGTCATGCAGCTTTTTTCCTTAGTTGAACAATTGCTTAGGAAGAATAAACTCTCATATGTTGGAGTGCATAATGTTGAAACAGTTTGTGATTCATATCAAAAAGCTAAGAGTCATCAGTTACCTTATCTAGTTTCCACCAGTGTTTCTATAAAACCCTTGCAACTTATTTTTTCTGATGTTTGGGGACCAGCTCCCTCATCTGTTGGTAAACACTCTTACTACGTAAGTTTCATTGATGACTATAGCAAATATTCCTGGATCTATCTTCTCAAGAAACGATCCGACGTTTTTCAAGTATTCCAAAACTTTCAGGCTCTTGTTGAACGAAAATTTGACACAAAAATCATAGATGTTCAGTCTGATTGGGGAGGAGAATATGAAAAATTAAACTCCTTCTTTGAGACACTTGGGGTTTCTCATCATGTGTACTGTCCACATGCCCATCAGCAAAATGGCTCTGCTGAGCGCAAACATAGACATATTGTTGAGGTAGGATTAGCACTCCTAGCCCGAGCATCCATGCCCCGCAAATTTTGGGATGAGGCATTTCTTACTGCAGTTCATCTCATCAATATTCTACCTAGCCGAGTCATCAACAATGAAACACCCACAGAAAAACTCCTCCACACCAAACCAGATTACACCTCTCTCCGTGTGTTTGGTTGTGCCTGCTGGCCCAATCTGAGACCATATAATAACCGCAAACTTATGTTTCAGTCCCAACAATGTGTCTTCATTGGCTATAGTCCCCTTCATAAAGGAGTCAAGTGCCTTGACGTCTCCACAGGTCGAGTCTATATTTCTCGCGATGTTGTATTTGATGAGACAAAATTCCCTTTTGCTGATCTACATCCCAATGCCAGAGCCCTTCTTCGCAAAGAAATCTTGCTTCTATCCCCTCATCTTACCAATTTTGATCATGGGGAAATTAATAATTGCAATGATCATACATTGACTAACTCTCACAACCTGCATGAGTCTCTTAATGATGCAAATTTTACCACCGCTGGTGCCGACACAGATGAAAATGGTGAAAAAAATACACATAGCACACCATATTTTATGTGCCGGCCGCCGGGGAGCATATCTGCCTCGGGATCGCTGCTGTAGCAGGGTGGAAGCGGTGGCAACGAATCTGCTCCGGGATCCGCACCGCTCCAGCAGGTTGTCAGTGCTGCACAGACCGCGTCCGCCCCCGGGTGTGTTGGGCCTCGCGCCCGCGATGACGCGCCTGCCAGCCGTTGGCCCGCAGGCGGGCCCCGCACCTACACTCGTCGGCAAACCAACGCGCTCACGCGATTCGAGGAGGATCTGCCTCGCCAGCCGACCGGGGAGCGGGATGCTGTCGGGCCGCTTGGATCTTCTGTGCCAACTAATGCATCTGCGCCTTCATCAGCAGCCACAGGGGATGCAGACGATCCTGCACCTCCTTCGGGTGATCCTGTTCCCTTGACAAGGACAGGTGACAGCGGCCGATCTTCTACGCCGGCTCCTACTCCGCCACCACGTACTCGGCTCCAACTTGGGGTAATCCCACACATAAACTACAAAACCAAGTTTGGTCTTGCTTGTTCTACAGGTCAACCAAATAGCCTTGCCGAAGCATTGGGTGATGCGAAGTGGAAAAAGGCTATGGAGGAAGAATGTGATGCACTTCACAAAAACAAAACTTGGCACCTGGTTCCTCATTCCAAAGGTAAAAACTTGATAGATTGCAAGTGGGTCTTCAGAATTAAAAGAAAAGCTGATGGGTCTATAGATCGTTACAAAGCTAGACTTGTTGCAAAAGGCTTCAAGCAAAGGTATGGCATAGACTATGAGGACACTTTTAGTCCAGTGGTAAAAGCTGCCACTATTCGTCTTGTACTATCCATTGCTGTCTCCAGGGGTTGGAGCCTAAGACAACTAGATGTACATAATGCGTTTCTTCATGGCGTTCTGGAAGAGGAAGTATATATGAAACAACCACCTGGGTTCGTCAATAAAAACTTACCAAATCATGTGTGCAAACTTGATGAGGCTCTCTATGGATTGAAGCGGGCACCAAGGGCATGGTACTTTCGTCTCAGTCAAAAACTGCAAACACTTGGGTTCATTCCTTCAAAATCTGATACATCCTTATTTATCTATAATAAGTCAAATACATCCATATTTATACTTATCTATGTTGATGATATTATTGTCACAAGTTCATCTAATGAGGCTGTGACAGGGCTCTTAAAGGACTTAAGTGCTGAGTTTGCTCTCAAGGATTTGGGTGACCTGCAGTTCTTTCTTGGTATTGAGGTAAAGAAACTTGGAGATGGACTCCATCTCTCCCAGGAAAAATATGCTGCTGATTTGGTAAGAAGGGTTGGTTTGCAAGGATGTAAGCCATCACTAACTCCTCTATCTAGCACAGAAAAATTGTCCCTTTCAGAAGGAGATCTTTTGAATCAAGAAGACAGCACCAGATACAGGAGTCTGGTAGGGGCTCTTCAATATCTTACATTGACTAGGTCCGATCTTTCTTTTGTTGTTAACAAAGTATGCATGTTTCTTCATGCACCTACTACTGCATATTGGACAGCTGCAAAGTGTATTGTGAGATATGTGAAAAACACTATGAAGCTTGCTCTCACGTTTACTAAATCCACATCTACTCTTGTCAGTGCTTTTTCTGATTCTGACTGGGCAGGATGCATAGATGATAGGAGATCCACTCGGGGCTTTGCAGTATTTTTTGGTCCAAACCTCATATCTTGGTGTGCAAAGAAACAAGCAAATGTCTCAAGATCAAGTACAGAGGCTGAGTACAAAGCATTAGCAAATGCTACAACAGAAATTATTTGGGTGCAGTCTATGCTTAAAGAACTTGGTGTAAAACACATCCAAGCTCCTTGTTTATGGTGTAACAACCTTGGTGCTACTTATCTATCTGCTAACCCTGTTTTTCATGCAAGGACAAAGCACATTGAGATATATTTCCATTTTGTCAGAGAACAAGTTGCAAACAAAAAATTAGAAATTCGATTTATACATTCACGAGATCAGGTTACAGATGGATTCACAAAGGCCTTGCCCACCAGGAATCTTGAAGAGTTCAAGGGCCACCTGAACCTACGCAGTTGTGACTAAGGGAGGGTGTTAAACAACATCCTGTTTCTTGTACCGCAAGGAGACTAAATAGGTTGTTAGGATTCATCTCTATCTATGTAACTTGAATATCTATCTCTATCTTAAACAAGATTGTATCTCAACTGCTTGTACGCTATCAGGAAGGTTGCGACCCTGCTATATAACACGAAGCCGTCGGCCTCAAAGGGTACGACGTTCCTAGCCTACTTTACAACACACAGTTTGATTGATTTTCCGGCCGTCGTGTCTAGCCGGTACATACTCACATCTACGTACATGAGCTTGTAGGGCTAGCCATCAATTGAAAGTTTAGCGGCGGCCTATGTCTAAAAGTATGGATTAGAATAAGTACATGCGCTAAATCATAGACTAATTAACAATTTGTTCCATTAGACACGCACACTGCACATATACACAAGAAGATCCATGGACAGGAATAATATATATACTTTTGTAGTGATACACTAGCCCATGACAATCGTTTAATGCAAATTAATACTAGAATATTCCTAGTAGATCAAACTAATCACTAGCATGGAGTTAGGTTAAGTACTAGTGTACCAGCTACTATTTGTATTCAGGTTTGAGAGATTAGAACTTGAAGAAGTCAGCGTAGTCTTGTGCACGGATGGCTTACGATCCGTGCTGACTGTCAAGCGCCGACTCGCCCGAGCCAGCTCGCCGAGAGTTGATCGCGCACCTAGGGTTGGAAAGAGACGGCGTCGCCTGATGAAAGGATGGAGCACGGAGGGATGGGAGATGGCTAGGTATTACGGGCATGTGAACGCGGTATACATTAGGTAAATCAAAGGAGGTGTTGGACTGACAAATGGGCTGCAGATTGTCAGTCACCTAATCACATATGTCAGAACCGTGTACGTACCCCCGACGTCCGACGCCTGACTGTACAGCCATCATTCCATCATAAATAATATGGTTTATTCGGTGATTACGGTTACTGGCCGGAGGAAACCGATGCTGCACCGAAACACCGAATAGTAATAGAAGTAGCCACCGAACCGAAAAACAATACACCGAATAAACATGCAAATCGGTTAAACCGGTTCGGTTCGGTTTGGTTTTTCCATTTTCGGTTTGACAGTGCCCACCCCTAAATGGACCTGGGGTGTTACTTTCTGTGTCATATGATATCCTGTAGCTCAACACAATAAATTAGTCTAAAATATGTAGATTGGTGAATTAGATTCTTAAATCTCTATCTCCTCTATATTTTTGCAATACTAGCAGCAATTCTGCAGAAGTTACTCCTGCAAGCCACTACAGGAAAAAACTTATAAGCCGAGTGCCCGAAACACTCGGCTTACGACGGATTACACTCGGCTTACATATAAGCCGGGGAAAACACCCGGCTTATATGTAAGCCGAGTGTAATCCGTCGTAAGCCGAGTGTTTCGGGCACTCGGCTTATAAGCCGAGTGTTTTCCCCGGCTTATAACACACGCCTTACTAAGGATCGGCTTATCCAGTGTAAGCCGAGAGCAACAGTTAAAACACTCGGCTTACATATAAGCCGAGTGCCCCCACGTAAGCAGAGTGCCAACGGACACACGATTTACACATAAAGGCAACGTGGTTCTAACGGCAAGCCCCGTGACGGTTCATATAAGTCGAGGGCCTACCGTCACACGGTTTATATATAAGCCGAGGGCCTACCGTCACACGGTTTATATATAAGCCGAGGGCCTGCAGTCACACGGTTTATATATAAGCCGAGGGTCGAGACCGGGCGCACGGGTTATATATAAACCGAGGGCCAGTGTGACACGCACGGTTTACATATAAACCGAGGGCCAAATCTGACACACGAGTTATATATAGGCCGGGTGGTAGTGTCTGGGGCACACGGCTTACATCCCCAGCGCCTGGGACAAACGCCCTATAAGCCGGGTGCTATTATCTGGGACACACGGCTTACAGCCCCGAGCGCCTGGGACAGACGGCCTATAAGCCGGGTGCCAGAGCCTGGGGCACACGGCTTACAGCGCCCAAGAGCATTTTTTTTCCAGACAGTAGCAACAACAATATATTACATATCCAATAGATCACAACAATATATTACATATCCAACATAACACAACAACAATATAATTTCACAAAAACATGCGTACGCATACATATGCAACAAGAACACAAATGAAATGGTCATGCATACATATCCAATATATTACAAGTTCACAACAATAACAATCCGATGATGAGTTCCAAATCCACACACGCATACATATCCAATACAGTTCCACAAAAGCACACATACATATTCAAGGAGGGTTCACAACAACATGCATACATATGCAAGAAGAGTTCACAAACGAAAGCATGAGTTCAACCTACAATATGCAATGAACTTCCACCACAGCATGTATGCCCACCGTCGACGGTATCCGTGATCGATGCAAACCTATAAGTTCAATAGCACACGCATGAGTTTCCAAAATTAAATTGCAAATGATCGATAAGGCACAAGAGTCAATAAACATGAACATATAAGTTTCAACTTGAAGATAAGGCACAAGAGTCAATAAACATGAACATATAAGTTTCAACTTGAAGATAAGGCACAAGAGTCAATAAACATGACCATATAAGTTTCAACTTGAAGATAAGGCACAAGAGTCAATAAACATGAACATATAAGTTTCAACTTGAAGCTAAGAAGTATGAATAATACAAGGATCAACACTTGTGGGCTCTACTAGCAGCAATGCAAAGTTCTGAGTTGAGAGGCACAACCAACGACAAGACACAAGCATGAATAATGTACAAGCATAGACAAGTACCTCGAGTGATCATTGTGGCATGGAGGTCAAAGCATCTTCAGCCGCAGTGCGTGTCATTGGGCTTGCTTGGGTAGGTGTAGATCCAGCAACCACAAAGTCATTGAAGTGTTCTCCTGACTATGGATAGTTCAAGCATGATAGTAAGATGGTAAGATGATTTAAGAATGATGGTAAGATGCATGGTTGAAAACTTGAAGACTTACAAGGCTGAATGTAGGAAGAGGCGGAACAGGAGGAAGATCCGGCAAAGTTGAACACTGCATGTTATTACTGAACCGAGCAAACGTCTCCTGCAGGGCTGCCTGTTGTTTAGCCATGAATTCTTGCTGCTGAATTAGGGTTTGCTGCATTTTCATGGCTTGCTCTTGTTGAAGTAGGGCATTGGCCTGAGCTTCCTGTCGTAGCCTGCTTTCTTCCTCTAGGCGGACCTACAATATGCCAGCACAACAAGTTCACCATCGTTGCAATGCAAAGATAAAATCAGAAGGAAGATCAGTGAAGTAAAACATACATGGAACTGATGCAGCATGTCCATCCGAGGTTGTGGGCGACGCTCAATAGCAGGACCTGAGCTCGATGTGGTAGCACGAAGGTGGGCGAGTTTTGGAATGTTCTTCTTACGAATGGAACCGTCACCAACATATAACCGGCCACGCTTCTTGCCTTCTCCCGACTTGAGGGAAACCATAACGTCAATGTCTTGTGAGGCCGGATCAGAGTCGGGCCCGTTGCACTCCTTGAACTTCCCACTATATGCATTAATCCTAAAGCCAGCCCCTGGGTTGACCCACCCCCCTTCCGGTTTCTTTGACTTACGTGAGAGACATAATCCCGTGAAGGTATTGAGAAGCTCTTCACCCTCACCTCTCTCCCTATTCTGCAATAGAAGCAATAATATCCATAAGGGCACAAGTTGAGAAGTTCATAAACCAAATGATATTATTACCTTCTTCTGCACGTAAGCATGGAGGTTGAGGTTGCCTTGAAGGTGTACCGGACCACCCATCAAGGCACGCCGCTCCGAAGCCGCTGTGTGTGTGGCCCTCCACTCCGGGTTTATCCACCTAGATATGATTTGCTGGTAGCAAGGAATCTTGTTGTTGCACCACGGAGGAACCGCCTGAAACATGTCAAATATATCCAACTTAGGAATGAAACTAAGTTGTTTTAATCCAGGCAATCACAGCTAAATGAAAACTACCTTCATGTACATGGAACGGGTGAGATGCACTCTACGGGCTAGCGCCTTTGGGAGAAGCATCTTGCGTTCATAGGCGAAATACTTCACCACGGAATTGACACGAGCATGGTAAGGCATGTCTTGGACAACCTTCTTGGCAATCTCCTCCACAATATCATTAGCTTCATCCTCCATACCCTCAACGCAAGTAAAGAAGTCCTACGAAAGTACATCAATTCGCATAAAACAGTTATTGATGCAATGATTTTGAATATTGCTAAAGAAATAACTATGAAAACTGACTAAGAATTTTACCCAAAAATCGTTGACCACCCGCTCTGCAGCATTGCGGTATTCCCTGCCCCACTTGTCTTTCGTATCTGGAGCGCATTTCCAATGCTCCCAAGACCAAGCTGGCTCCTCCTCACCGTCTCCTATGGAAACCAGGCCAGGGTAATGATGCCTGCAAAGACAACCAATGATGGTGCTTGGCTGGCGTGGCGGGAATGTGGTTTCTGGAATAACCATGAAGGCCCTGCACAATAAAAAGGCAAGTGAGTTAGTATTGGCAAAAAACTTGAATGTAAAGACATAGTTAAGAGTCCACAAAAGCACTTACTTCTCACCGACTGGTTTAACAATGATCCCTTTATGTGGATATGGCTCTTGAGACCCCCTATTCGCAATGTATTCATATTCACTCCCTTCATTATATTTCCTGCGTACCCATCAGGGAACCGCAATTTATCCAAGACCCACTTCATCATTACCTTCCTATGCTTCCTTCCAGGGCAGAACGGGGCTGGTGGCTTGCACCACCCTTTTCTTTTGGGTCCGGGTTCGACCATTTTTAAATCTGGCCTATCACAGAGTTTCTCTTGATCAAGTCTGGCCTTGACATTGTCCTTCGTCTTCTCAGTGTCAAAGATTGTGCCAAAAAGGGCCTCGGCGATATTCTTTTCAGTGTGCATTACGTCAATGTTATGTGGGAGGAGGAGATCCGCAAAGTAAGGGAGCCTCCATAGGCATGGTATGTGAGTCCAGTTATGTGTCTCTCCATATCCCACAAAACCTGACCCATTGGCATTGGGCTGGAGACCATCTAACTGAGCCTTGATCATGTGACTGGTCATCACAGGTGGTGGTGGAGCATCAATAACTTTACCTTTCTCGAAGTTTTTTTTGTCTTGTCTGAATGGATGATCAGGATGAAGGAACTGACGATGCTTGTCAAAGCAGGTATACTTCCCACCTTTCTTCAGCCAATAGAACATTAGATTCTGCATACACACCGGGCAAGGCCACTTCCCATGTACGCACCAACCGCAGAAGATTGCACGTGCTGGTAGGTCATGCAGGGATGTGAAGTACCAAACATACATATCAAAGTGTTTCTTTGTTAGGGCGTTGTATGTCTGTATCCCTTTATCCCAAGCGACCATCAAGTCATCCACAAGCGGCTCCAAGTACAAACTCATCTTCTTGCCTGGATATTCAGGACCTAGAATTACCAGTGACAGAAACATGTATTGTCGTTTCATGCAGAAGCCAGGGGGGAGATTCATCGGAATAACAAACACAGGCCAACAGCTGTATGTGGCATTAGTCATACCAAATGGATTGAACCCATCAAGTGTTATCGCAATAGCTACACTGTCCTGTTTACCAGCTTTGTTTGGGTATCGCTTAACAAAATCCTTCCATGCTTCAGCATCAGACGGATGTATCATGACACCAGGCCGGTATCTAGTCCCTTCTGCCGCCCACTTCATGTTTTAGGCAGACTCCGCGGACATAAAGAGACGTTGGATCCTTCGTATGGGATCAAGATACCGAAGGACCTTGTGTGGGATCTTGAGCTGCCTCTTGTGACCATCATCACCGTCAACCTCAATATACCTAGAGGATTGGCACTTTGGGCAGTAATTATCATTCGCGTGTTCTTTCCTAAATAAGATACATTTGTTTGGACAAACATGTATCCACTCATATGGCAGCTTAAGTTCACTGAAGATTTTGTTTGACTCATACATGTTCTTTGGCAAAATGTTGTCTTTTGCCAAAAGAGCGCGAACAACGGTCAGAAGTGTATCAAAGGAAGATCTAGTCCAGCCAAACTGGGCTTTCACAGCAAGCAGGCGTGCCATGCCATCCAGTTGAGTGACCTCTGTATGCCCGTGTAAGGGTCTTTGTGCCCCATTCAAAGTTTCATAAAACTTACTCGTCATTTGCTCCTCATCCTCCTCCCCCAGCCCCTCTTCACCTATGGCAGGATTTTCGGGCGCTGCAGCATTTTCTAGGTCATCTAGCATGAATTCAACATGAGTAACATATTCGGGTGAGTCTGTGCGTTGTCGTACCACCGACTCTCTCGCACGCTGGGGCTCAAACTCACCATGCGCGACCCACCGATGGTAGTTTGGCATAAACCCATTCTTAAGAAGGTGCCAACCCATTTCATCCTTTCTTTTTTCCTTGTTGTTCCCACAACTGGTGCAAGGGCACCAAACTCCACCATGTCCTGTGTGCCTGGCAAATGCTACTTCCAAGAACTGATTTGTCTTTGTAATCCATTCTGGAAGCACATCCCCTCCACTCAGTCGTCCACTATACATCCACTCACGATCCTCCATCTGATGTGTTTTTGATTGACCAAGTAGTTTCAACCAGTATTAGTTCAATTAATACAACTATTCAATTTTTACGGCATGAACTCAAAACTACCTAATAGGTAAGGATGGGTCCTAATCCCACCCGAGGATGTGTAGGTTGGCTTCGCTTTCATGCCCTACTCCGATCCGACACAGAATTTTGGCAGCACCTCCCCGCTGTTCTCCAAATACACGTCTCGACATAAGCAGAGAGAATGTGTATCCGGAGAACAACGGGGAGACGCTGCCAAAATTCTGTGTCAGATCGGAGTAGTGCATGAAAGCGAACCCAGCCTACACATCCTCGGGCTGTCCATGGAAAACGCTGGACAATTCGAAAGAGTTACGGTTATAAATATGCAAAGAGTTGCATATTTATAAATAATGTAACTTTTTCGAACGGGAGACGCATAGGTAACGCGACTAGCTAGCTACATGATTTACATATATATAAATCCTTTGAGGCAAATTATTCTTACCCTCGAAGTGTGCTCGGCAATGGTTGTCCCTCCAGCAAAAAGCCTTGCCATGACCCTTCCAATGTCAAATTGATGTGTGTCCTACAATAAAGTGAAAACTAGAATCAAACATAATTCACATGCACAAACCAAAACACAACATATTCTACAGTTCCTTAATAAGTCGTTCTTCGTTTATTTGCCACCCGACATGTTTGATAATTATCCACGTTCCTCCTGTTATATCATCCATAGTTACTATTACTTCAAAATTAAACTAACCCAAGAAATTATTAGCAAGACCAAATTCCAAATGGCTTTCTTTAATGTAATTCTCAAACAAATCAGATTTTCTGTTGTTTTCTGTTGCACCACCTTTCAAACACCTTTCTCAAACTATAATGTAAGAATCTACAACCTTTCAAACATTTCAGGTTGTTTTCTGTTGCACCACCAACAAACAAATGAATCTCTGATTTTAAATCACCTAAAACTTGACACCACTTCATAGCATATCTGCATATCCACCTTAGCTACATAGATACATGCACCACCGAAAATGAACCTTCCACCTCAAATAATGCTAGGAGGAGCACCTTGCTGCTGGAGGAAAATCTTCTAGCACCTTGGTGCTGGAGGAAAATCTTCTAGCACCTTGCTGCTGGAGGAGCCTAGTCTGTGAGCACCTTGCTGCTGGAGGAGCCTAGTCTATCTGCAAAAACAGAAACACCCAGTCAGAGAGATAAGAGAGAGAGATATAGGGAGAGAGAGAGACTTACCAGTGCAGGGGCCGGTGGAGGGGGCTGGTGGAGGGGCCGGTGGAGGGGGCTGGAGGGGGCTGGTGGAGGGGCCGGTGGAGGCGGCTGGTGGAGGGGCCCGTGGAGGCGGCTGGTGGAGGGGCGGTGGAGGGGCCGGTGGAGGGGCGGTGGACGGCCGACGGTGGAGGGCTGGTGGAGGGGCCGGCGCAGGGGCGGTGGAGGGCTGGCGGTGGAGGGCCGACGCAGGGGCGGTGGAGGGCCTGCGGTGGAGGGCTGGTGGAGGGGGCGGTGGAGGGCCGGCGCAGGGGCGGTGGAGGGCCGGCGGTGGAGGGCTGATGGAGGGGGCCGGCGCAGGGGCGGTGGAGGGGGCTGGTGCGGTGGAGGTAGTTGGGGTGGGGAGCTCCGGTGCACGGGCAGCAGTGCTGGGATCTGCTGCGCGAGGTGGAGGGGAGAGGTGAGTGACCGCAGGATTTGAAAAAAAAAACAGAAAGCGCGGTCTATTTTGGAGAAAGCGCGCGTGATATTTGGCTAACTCCCGCGTTTTCTGTATATGGAGTAAGCCGGGAGCAAAAATGTAAGCCGAGTGCCCTATGACAAGTACACACGGCTTACACATGAAAATATGTTCATGTGTGTGCAAATTCGTGTTTAACTTCTATTTTGAATATACGTGTTTAACTTCCATGACATTCATCTGGTATGGTATTTAATTACTTCAAATTCACATCATAGTTTTTCTATTGACATGACGAAGAAATACCTAGAGCAATACTGTAAGGTTTTTAGATTACTATTAAGGCATTACGTATAGTGCCAAATTTTATTTCTTTTACATACTTCGAGAAAATAAAAATGTTGGTTGCACTAAATCTAATCTTGAAACTTTGGCAGGAATAAAATTGGTTTCTTTATGGCTCTTAACCATATGATGTCCTATGTGATGTATTTTTGACATGGGTATGCCTTGTGTAGTCGTGGGAGGGGCAGCCCCAGTCCTCAGGATCAGGCATGACGTCATCACATGCCCCTTGTAGGGTGTCGTAAAAGTTTGGACGCGGTCTGGGTGGGCCTTACCCGAGGCCGTTTGTAAACTGCACCATCTTCGAGGTAGTCTCTTGGTATCGAGAGGGAACGTTTCACGTTTGTGAAGGAAGTGTCGGTCATGTTGCTCCATTGGCATCGAAACTCCTCGTGCACTCAGAGGAGGCCATCAAATAACACGTGTCAGGCCCCCGCATTTTTCTGACCCGCCTACAATATTTGAGACATTATTGCAATTCTAGGGTTTCAGTGTCGGAAATTGCAGATCTGCAAGGCGACACATGAAATCATGCCCAGAAGAAGCATGGAAAATCCTATGTGATGTATTTGTGACATGGGTATGCCTTGTGCAGTCGTGGGACGTGCAGCTCCAGCCATCGGGGGTACGAAATCACTTGGGTGACATGCCTCATCAAACCGTTTGAAGCCTCGGAAAATGGTACGATGCCATACATCATCACATGCCCCTTTTACGGTGTCGTAGAAGTTTGGACGCGGTCTGGGTGGGGCTTACCCAAGGCCGCTTGTAAACTGCTCCATCTTCGAGGTATTCTCTTGATATCGAGAGGGAACGTGTCACGTTTGTGAAGGAAGTGTTGGTCATGTTGCTCCGTTGGCATCGAAACTCCTCGTGCTCTCAGAGGAGGCCATCGAATGACACGTGTTAGGCCCGTGCATTTTTCTGACCCGACTACAATATTTGAGACATTTATTGCAATTCTAGGGTTTCAGTGTCGGAAATTGTAGATCTGCAAGGCGACACATGAAATCATGCCCAGAAGAAGCATGGAAAATCCTATGTGATGTATTTGTGAATGGGTATGCCTTGTGCAGGCGTGGGAGCGGCAGCCCCAGCCATCGGGGGTACGAAATCACTTTGGTGACATGCCTCATCAAACCGTTTGAAGCCTCGGAAAATGGTACGATGCCAGACATCTTTAGGATCAGGCACGACATCATCACATGCCCCTTGTACGGTGTCATAAAAGTTTGGACGCGGTCTGGGTGGGGCTTACCCGAGGCCGCTTGTAAACTGCACCATCTTCGAGGTAGTCTCTTGGTATCGAGAGGGAACGTGTCACGTTTGTGAAGGAAGTGTTGGTCATGTTGCTCCGTTGGCATCGAAACTCCTCGTGCTCTCAGAGGAGGCCATCGAATGACACGTGTCAGGCCCGTGCATTTTTCTGACCCGACTACAATATTGGAGACATTTATTGCAATTCTAGGGTTTCAGTGTCGGAAATTGCAGATCTGCAAGGCGACACATGAAATCATGCCTAGAAGAAGCATGGAAAATCCTATGTGATGTATTTGTGACATGGGCATGCCTTGTGCAGGCGTGGGAGGGGCAGCCCCAGCCATCGGGCATACGAAATCACTTGGGTGACATGCCTCATCAAACCGTTTGAAGCCTCGGAAAAGGGTAGGATGCCAGAAATCCTCAGGATCAGGCACGACGTCATCACATGCCCCTTGTAGGGTGTCGTAAAATTTTGGACGCGGTCTGGGTGGGCCTTACCCGAGGCCGTTTGTAAACTGCACCATCTTCGAGGTAGTCTCTTGGTATCGAGAGGGAACGTGTCACGTTTGTGAAGGAAGTGTCGGTCATGTTGCTCCGTTGGCATCGAAACTCCTCGTGCTCTCAGAGGAGGCCATCAAATAACACGTGTCAGGCCCCCGCATTTTTCTGACCCGCCTACAATATTTGAGACATTATTGCAATTCTAGGGTTTCAGTGTCGGAAATTGCAGATCTGCAAGGCGACACATGAAATCATGCCCAGAAGAAGCATGGAAAATCCTATGTGATGTATTTGTGACATGGGTATGCCTTGTGCAGTCGTGGGACGTGCAGCCCCAGCCATCGGGGGTACGAAATCACTTGGGTGACATGCCTCATCAAACCGTTTGAAGCCTCGGAAAATGGTACGATGCCAGACATCATCACATGCCCCTTGTATGGTGTCGTAAAAGTTTGGACGCGGTCTGGGTGGGGCTTACCCGAGGCCGCTTGTAAACTGCACCATCTTTGAGGTATTCTCTTGGTATCGAGAGGGAATGTCTCACTTTTTTGAAGGAAGTGTTGGTCATGTTGCTCCGTTGGCATCGAAACTCCTCGTGCTCTCAGAGGAGGCCATCGAATGACACGTGTCAGGCCCGTGCATTTTTCTGACCCGACTACAATATTTGAGACATTTATTGCAATTCTAGGGTTTCAGTGTCGGAAATTGCAGATCTGCAAGGCGACACATGAAATCATGCCCAGAAGAAGCATGGAAAATCCTATGTGATGTATTTGTGAATGGGTATGCCTTGTGCAGGCGTGGGAGGGGCAGCCCCAGCCATCGGGGGTACGAAATCACTTTGGTGACATGCCTCATCAAACCGTTTGAAGCCTCGAAAAATGGTACGATGCCAGACATCTTTAGGATCAGGCACGACATCATCACATGCCCTGATGGGGTCATAGTCCTAGGGTAGGGTCATAGGCCTGCCATGGAGGTCCTACCCAAGGACTACCCCTCACAAAGGACAAGGCCCTTAGTCAGTCCCGACTGAATAAAGGAGTCCCCATCATTCAGTCGGTAACAGGTCATCAACCATCCAGTCGGAGACTAGCATTCGGAGGATACCAAGCTAACCGACTGGATACACTCGGTACATCGTAACCTCTCTGGAGGGAAACGGCCGTACGTTTCCGGGTGCATTTATTAGCATTTAGAGCATACGTTACCTGTAACGTACGCATTCAATCCCCACTACTCCACCCCTGTACCGGAACCGTTGTGGAGGGCAGCGCACTCTATATAAGCCGCCCTCCCCCACTGGTAAAGGGGTTAGCAAATCATTGTATTCCATATTCCACTCGACAACAAGCTCCGAGAGCACTGAGACGTAGGGCTGTTACCTCCACCGTAGAGGGGCCTGAACTCATACAACCTCGCCGTAGCTAGGACTCTGCCCATCTCATTCGTACCCTACACATCTACTGTCAGGCTTATACCCACGACATGCCCCTTGTACGGTGTCGTAAAAGTTTGGACGCGGTCTGGGTGGGGCTTACCCGAGGCCGCTTGTAAGCTGCACCATCTTCGAGGTAGTCTCTTGGTATCGAGAGGGAACATGTCACGTTTGTGAAGGAAGTGTTGGTCATGTTGCTCCGTTGGCATCGAAACTCCTCGTGCTCTCAGAGGAGGCCATCGAATGACACGTGTCAGGCCCATGCATTTTTCTGACCCGACTACAATATTTGAGACATTTATTGCAATTCTAGGGTTTTAGTGTCGGAAATTGCAGATCTGCAAGGCGACACATGAAATCATGCCCAGAAGAAGCATGGAAAATCCTATGTGATGTATTTGTGACATGGGCATGCCTTGTGCAGGCGTGGGAGGGGCAGCCCCAGCCATCGGGGGTACGAAATCACTTGGGTGACATGCCTCATCAAACCGTTTGAAGCCTCGGAAAAGGGTAGGATGCTAGAAATCCTTAGGATCAGGCACGACGTCATCACATGCCTCTTGTAGGGTGTCGTAAAAGTTGGACGCGGTCTGGGTGGGGCTTACCCGAGGCCGTTTGTAAACTGCACCATCTTCGAGGTAGTCTCTTGGTATCGAGAGGGAACGTGTCACGTTTGTGAAGGAAGTGTCGGTCATGTTGCTCCGTTGGCATCGAAACTCCTCGTGCTCTCAGAGAAGGCCATCAAATGACACGTGTCAGGCCCCCGCATTTTTCTGACCCACCTACAATATTTGAGACATTTCTTGCAATTCTAGGGTTTTAGTGTCGGAAACTGCAGATCTGCAAGGCGACACATGAAATCATGCCCAGAAGAAGCATGGAAAATCCTATGTGATGTATTTGTGACATGGGTATGCCTTGTGCAGGCGTGGGAGGGGCAGCCCCAGCCATCGGGGGTACGAAATCACTTGGGTGACATGCCTCATCAAACCGTTTGAAGCCTCGGAAAATGATACGATGCCAGAAATCCTCAGGATCAGGCACGACGTCATCACATGCCCCTTGTAGGGTGTCGTAAAAGTTTGGGCACGTTCCGGGTGGGCCCACAACTATTTGAGACATTTATTGCATTTCTAGGGTTTTGGTGATCTTTCTACCCCCCCCCCCCCCCTCACACGGTCTATAGCCGACATGAGAGACATTCCTGTGGTAAAATGAATAAATAAATAACATTCAGGGATTAAAGATAAATGCAAGGGAAATCACTTTAGAACTTTTTTGAATTTGAAAATCTATAAAATATAAACCGAGTGCTTTTGCAGAACACACGGCATATAGTGTGTAAGCCGTGTCTACTTACCAAGCACACGGCGTATACTATGTGTAAGCCGTGTGTTCTTGTCAAGCACACGGCTTATAGTGTGTCTAAGCCGTGTGTACTTGTCAAGCACACGGCTTATAGCTCAAGCCGTGACGGCGCCGTCAAACACCGCTGTTGTAGACACGTGGCAGGTACCTTTACCGGGTGACACGGTATAAACCGAGTGCTTTCTTCATATATACCGTGTGAAAACTATAAGCCAAGAGCTTTTTCTGGACACTCGGCTTATATGATAGCATAAGCCGAGTGCGTTGTTTTTACCTGGTGTTTTTGCTTGTGTACACGGCTTATATTCAAATAAGCCGAGTACCCGAAAAAAAGAACACGACTTATAGCTTGCCACACGGTAAAACGTGATTTTCTAGTAGTGAAGTTTGATTCTTGTAATGTGTTAAGACCTAGTGTTGCTTAGAGCAACCCCACCCATTTCATCCGCCGCCGTTCGTTTGAGTCCGTGTGGACGAAAGTAATGGCCCAACGTGCGGATCCATTTCCAAAACGCGTCCGCTTTGCGTCTGCGTCGACCCATTTCTGCCTCAAATTTGGGACTGAAATGCGTCGGCGTGGCCTGGCCTACTTGTCACACATGTGTCCGCATGTGGCCGGCCTGGCCTACTTG
Organism: Hordeum vulgare subsp. vulgare; assembly: GCF_904849725.1. Taxonomy (NCBI): domain Eukaryota; kingdom Viridiplantae; phylum Streptophyta; class Magnoliopsida; order Poales; family Poaceae; genus Hordeum; species Hordeum vulgare. The sequence continues at coordinate 88,094,489 of NC_058524.1, read as the reverse complement.
TCACACAGCCATCCACCCACCTCTGCCTGCTTATTTAATTCGCTGACCCACTCCCACCCACTTCTCTCATATTATTATAATACTACAATGTTGTTGTCCACTTGTTTCCTGTTGGGCGCATGTGCCGACCCATTTTAAAAAACAGACACGGACAGGCCGGCGGACGATCCAAACGGACCAAAAACGGACAAAGCGCGCGTCCGTTTGGGTCGCCCCGTTGGAGTTGCCCTTATAGAACTTGTTTTGTTTGTTCATTAACACTGTATGCAACTTTATTTTTTCCAATGGCATATTATGAATGCTTATTCAGTGCCAAACTGCCAAACCATGTTAGTATGTACATCAAGGATTGATATGTCTGCGTCTGCCCAGTTTCATATTATGCCTTTCGCGTTGTTCCATTTTTTCCCCAGTATTTCACATATTGAATTTCTGTTAGATAAGCTATATAGGTACTTTTGGTTCTCCACTAAGTCCTGGCCAAATCTTCAGGGGTGGTACTAGGTCTACTTCCAAGCTTTACTTTTCTTTCTTTCGAAATATTACTTCCCTTCTAGACTTCTAGTAAAGTTCCGTGTCTTGTTTGTTCCAGTTTTTAATCTTATATTCATTTCAACCCCCAAAACAGTAGCAGCTCCAGTTCTGGAGTGTTGGATAGATTATTCAACTTAAACTGTCTCCCTGCGGAAACTTTATTCGGATGGTATGATGTTCATGTACTCTGTAAATTAATATAAGATCTTTTAGATCACTACAAAGGGAGTACTTCCTAGGAGTAACACTCACATATGCACCATACATCACACAGATAGTATTATTCAGTTACATTATTACACGGAAGCATGTATGCAAGAAGAAAACAGGGCCATCTAGCAGTTCATGGTGCAGACACAACGCTTCCGAATGCCGTCGCACTTGCCTTCGGGGAAACGCTCGGTCAGGCACACACTTGCACAGTTGGTGTCGCTCACGCACAGCCCCACAAACTTTCTGCTGTCTGACCTACACTCCCTCGCCAAAGCTACCTGCACTGCTCCCTGGAACTCTACACGGGCAAATCGATGGAGGAAATCAGCCATCTCACATACATAATTGTAGCAGTATTGTCAGTTATCTCAGATAGTAGTAGGGTGTGTACCTGTGGCCGCAAGAAGCAGGAGGACGACCACAAAGACCTTCATGGACCGATCCATTTAGTTTCTTGTGTGAGAGACTAAGAGGGTTGTATGACAGATTAAGACCTTCCAAGGTGGATTGTATGATGGATGAATGTAGAGGAGGGAGGGGGGCTTGTTATATACTTGCATATCTTTCTTGCTTCCAGGCTAAGCGAGCAGGTTTTTGTAGGGTAGTGTAACTGACTACCCACTTTTATAGGGTAGTGTAGCTGAGTACCCGCAAAAGAACAAGGATAGTACAACTCATTTTTTCTTAAGAAGCGGAGGTAAAAGATTTGCCTTATCTTTTTTGTTTTTGTGTGCGTGAATTATTGGTTTTGCTATGGGTTATCAATTGCAGCATTACTACCTGATGAAGAGCTTTGCTCTCTACACACCGACTTTCGACGTACCATCTGTAGGTAGTGTGGGATAAATTTTTCATAAGTGAATTTGTAGTTTTGTTTCTTAGGTTCTTCACAACCACGTTCTCATGTATATATTCTGTATCGCCGCTTGGAAGTTTTGGCTGACTTAGCTCCAGTACAATGTTCATTTCTGGAGTATTTAATCAAAAACTATCACAATTCATGGAACCGTGCCTATAAACACCATCCCCCTCCCTCCCCCTCCCAACCCTAGCCACCCAACTCCCTCCCCCTCCCTTCCTCGCCGCCGCGTGAGGCAGCCGCCCGGCAAGCCCGGGGCGCCAAGGATCGTGGCGGCCGGGCCTTGGCTGCCCTGCCTCTGCGTGGGAGACTTTGGATCTGGAGCGACGGCTCCATGGATGAGGCACGACAAGCTAGCGTCCGAGCCGCGCGAGCGGCGGGATCCAGTGGTCGTTGGCAGCCGGCGGCGGCTTCTGCGGTGGTCGGTGCGCGCGATTTGGCGCATCCCCTCCTCTCATGTTCGGCGTGCGGGCTAGCCTGGTCGGACCGTGCTTCCTTGGGTTGCCGGTCCTGTACAGGAGGCGCTGCTGGTGACCGGGATCTAGTTCGGGCGAAATCCCTGGCCGGCCATGGCCGACCGCGTCGACAGCGACGCCTGAGGGCGCCGTTCCCCTTCTTGGAGGTGTCGGTATGGACTGATCCCCTCACTTCCCCTTTCCCTAGGTCTCCCGGGCGAAACCCCTAACTTTGTTGGGCGGCGGCAGCGCTCACGGCGTCGTTCCCTTCTTGAAGGCGTCGTTTTGGGAACCTTGGGCTGGGTGGTGCTTGTGGGTGGTGGGCGACGGCGGTGGTGCGGCCCTATCCTAGCATGGATCTACGGGTCCGCTGCTTGGAGATGGACTCGCGTAGGTGGAGGTCGTCGTTTGGCGTCATAGTGGCGTCGATGGCGGAGGCACCTACCAAGGCTGGTACCTCAATCTGCTCTGAAGATGAACCAGTGAAAGATAGTGGCGGCGACACATGTGAGTGTGTCAGACCGGTTTGTGCCCCTGACCCGGTATGTGGCTCGGTCGGGGCCTCCGGCTTTAGATGTTAGGCTTAGGTGAGAGGTCTGGGTATTTGGCTCATCTTGCACCCCTTCATCATATGGATAGGAGTAGCGGCAAATGTTGCCAAGATGGCCTATTCAGACATATTGTTGTACTACTTTGTAAGGTCCTCGGGAATAATCAATAAAATGGTCGCATGCATCTCCGAGATGCAGAGACGGGGGGTCATCCTCCCTTTCTAAAAAAAATAAACTATCACTTTATGATTTTATCCCAAAACTACCATTTTTTTCCTAATTTATGACTAAAAACTACCATTTCTCAGACTTGGTAGTTTTTAGTCACAGATTAGGGAAAAAATGGTAGTTTTCAGGACAATCGTAAAGTAGTAGTTTGTAGGCATAGTTCCATGAATTGTGATAGTTTTTGGTTAAATACTATAACTCCGTGGAAAACTGATCGATGTATTGCCAACATGTTCGTATCGAGTCTGATACTTTGTATTGCTTCTCGATGACCTGGTTGTGTACATAGCTGCCCTGCGGGTCCTTGTATACACGTTTATACGAGACTAGGACTATATAGCAAACATAATACTACTAAGACTCAGCCTAACTCCTAATCCTATATGTATAGGGGCAACGTGTTTAATTCTCACAGAGCCGACGTACCTTTTTGGGCTCGTCCATACCTCGAGCCAAGCTTAGCTCACAGGTTAAAAAATTGATATGTCAGTAGTCTAAAATAGGCAATCCTGCAGGCTACAATCGAATGATATATACCCTGGTTACGTGTGTTTTGTTACATTGTTGACATTTAATTTGGGCATACATACATTGTACTGAACGGGAATCATCTGGCTTGTACATTATAATGATCGCAACACATAGTTGGAGCCGATATTGTTGCTGGTTTAGAGAAGATGACTCGTGTTGTATGCATCCACTCCATCATCATATTCTTGAACAAATGAATGACCTATACTCTGGTTGAATGGAGTATTTAACCAAAAACTACCATAATTCATGGAACCATGCCTACAAACTACCACTTTATGGTTTTGTCCCGAAAACTACCATTTTTTCCTAATCTGTGACTAAAAACTACCATTTTTCAGACTTGGTAGTTTTTAGTCGTAGATTATGAAAAAAATGATAGTTTTCGGGACAAAAACGTAAAATGATAGTTTTATTGGGAAACGTCGCATGGGAAACAAAAATATTCCAACGCACACGCAATACCTATCATGGTGATGTTCATCTACGAGAGGAGATTTCCGATCTACGTACCCTTGTAGATCGCACAGCGGTAAGCGTTAAGAAACGCGGACGATATAGTGGAACAACTTGCGTGATTCAAATCACCGTAGGCGTACACTCCATCCCACGATCTCATCACGATCCGTCCCGCGAACTTCATCACGATCCGTCTCGCGATCTCTGTTGGAGAACGTCGCATGGGAATCAAGAAAAGACTAAGGAGGGCAGCAAAACGCACATCACCGCCCACAAAAACTTTTGTGTTCTACTCGAGAAGACATCTACGCATGAACCTAGCTCATGATGCCACTGTTGGGGAACGTCGCATGGGAAACAAAAAATTTCCTACGCGCACGAAGACCTATCATGGTGATGTCCATCTACGAGAGGGGATGAGTGATCTACGTACCCTTGTAGACCGTACAGCAGAAGCGTTAGTGAACGCGATTGATGTAGTGGAACGTCCTCACGTCCCTCGATCCGCCCCGCGAACAATCCCGCGCTCAGTCCCACGATCTAGTACCGAACGGACGGCACCTCCGCGTTCAGCACACGTACAGCTCGACGATGATCTCGGCCTTCTTGATCCAGCAAGAGAGACGGAGAGGTAGAAGAGTTCTCCGGCAGCGTGACGGCGCTCTGGAGGTTGGTGATGACCTTGTCTCAGCAGGGCTCCGCCCGAGCTCCGCAGAAACGCGATCTAGAGGAAAAACCGTGGAGGTATGTGGTCGGGCTGCCGTGGAAAAATCGTCTCAAATCAGCCCTAAAACCTCCGTATATATAGGTGGGAGGGAGGGGACCTTGCCTTGGGGCTCAAGGAGCCCCAAGGGGGTCGGCCGAGTCCAAGGGGGAAGGTTCCCCCCCCCCACAAACCGAGTTGGACTTGGTTTGGTGGGAGGGAGTCCTTCCTTCCCTTCCCACCTCCTTTTTTTTCTTTTCTCCTTGATTTTCTTCTCTAGGCGCATAGGGCCCTCTTGGGCTGTCCCACCAGCCCACTAAGGGCTGGTGTGCCACCCTCAAGGCCTATGGGCTTCCCCAGGGTGGGTTCCCCCCCCCCCCCCCGGTGAACTCCCGGAACCCATTCGTCATTCCCGGTACATTCCCGGTAACTCCGAAAACCTTCCGGTAATCAAATGAGGTCATCCTATATATCAATCTTCGTTTCCGGACCATTCCGGAAACCCTCGTGACGTCCGTGATCTCATCCGGGACTCCGAACAACATTCGGTAACCAACCATATAACTCAAATACGCATAAAACAACATCGAACCTTAAGTGTGCAGACCCTGCGGGTTCGAGAACTATGTAGACATGACCCGAGAGACTCCTCGGTCAATATCCAATAGCGGGACCTGGATGCCCATATTGGATCCTACATATTCTACGAAGATCTTATCGTTTGAACCTCAGTGCCAAGGATTCATATAATCCCGTATGTCATTCCCTTTGTCCTTCGGTATGTTACTTGCCCGAGATTCGATCGTCAGTATCCGCATACCTATTTCAATCTCGTTTACCGGCAAGTCTCTTTACTCGTTCCGTAATACAAGATCCCGCAACTTACACTAAGTCACATTGCTTGCAAGGCTTGTGTGTGATGTTGTATTACCGAGTGGGCCCCGAGATACCTCTCCGTCACACGGAGTGACAAATCCGAGTCTTGATCCATACTAACTCAACTAACACCTTCGGAGATACCTGTAGAGCATCTTTATAGTCACCCAGTTACGTTGCGACGTTTGATACACACAAAGCATTCCTCCGGTGTCAGTGAGTTATATGATCTCATGGTCATAGGAATAAATACTTGACACGCAGAAAACAGTAGCAACAAAATGACACGATCAACATGCTACGTCTATTAGTTTGGGTCTAGTCCATCACGTGATTCTCCTAATGACGTGATCCAGTTATCAAGCAACAACACTTTGTTCATAATCAGAAGACACTGACTATCTTTGATCAACTGGCTAGCCAACTAGAGGCTTGCTAGGGACGGTGTTTTGTCTATGTATCCACACATGTAAATGAGTCTTCATTTCAATACAATTATAGCATGGATAATAAACGATTATCTTGATACAGGAATTATAATAATAACTATATTTATTATTGCCTCTAGGGCATAATTCCAACAATCTCATCATAATCCTTCCCGATCTAGTGCCGAACGGACGGCACCTCCGCGTTCAGCACACGTACAGCTCGATGACGATCTCCGCCTTCTTGATCCAGCAAGAGGGGGCGGAGATGTAGAAGAGTTCTCCGGCAGCGTGACGGCGCGCCGGTGGTGGTAATGATCTACTCCGGGAGGGCTTCGCCTAAGCTCCAGAGAAATACGATCTAGAGAAAAACTGCATGGTATAGGGCCGAGCAGCACGTGGCAAATGTCTCAAAAACCCTCAATACCTCTAGTATATATAGGAGGGAGGGAGGGGAGGAGGCAGCTTAAAACCCTCAAGGTTTGGCCGAAATTGGAGGTGGAGGAGTCCTACTCCAATCCTACTTGGAGTAGGATTCCACCTTCCCACTTGGAAACTCTTTCCACCTTGTGTTTTTTTTCCTTCTCAAACCTTATGGGCCTTAGTGGGAACTTATTCCAGCCCACTAGGGGCTGGTTTATCTCTTCCCATAGCCCATGAGACCCCTTGGGGCCTGACACCCCTCCCGATGGTCCCCGGCACCCCTCCCGACACTCCCGGCACACTACCGATGAGCCCGGAACTTTCCCGGTGATAAAAACAGGACTTCCTATATATCAATCTTTACCTCCGGACCATTCCGGAGCTCCTCGTGACGTCCTGGATCTCATCTGGGACTCCGAACAACTTTTCGTTACCAACACCTACAACTCAACTATACCAAAACGTCACCGTACCTTAAGTGTGCGGACCCTGCGGGTTCGAGAACTATGTAGAGATGACCCGAGACACTCCTCGGTCAATATCCAATAGCGGGACCTGGATGCCCATATTGGATCCTACATATTCTCCGAAGATCTTATCGGTTGAACCTCGGTGTCAAGGATTCATATAATCCCGTATGTCATTCCCTTTGTCCTTCGGTATGTTACTTGCCCGAGATTTGATCGTTGATATCTGCATACCTATTTCAATCTCGTTACCGGCAAGTATCTTTACTCGTCCCGTAATACAAGATCACGTGACATACACTAAGTCACATTGTTTGCAAGGCTTGTGTGTGATGTTGTATTACCGAGTGGGCCCCGAGATACCTCTCCATCACACGGAGTGACAAATCCCAGTCTTGATCCATACTAACTCAACGGACACCTTCGGAGATACCTGTAGAGCACCTTTATAGTCACCCAGTTACATTGCGACGTTTGATGCACACAAGGTATTCCTCCGGTGCCAGTGAGTTATATGATCTCATGGTCATAGGAACAAATACTGGACACACAGAAAACAATAGCAATAAAACGACACGATCAATATGCTACGTTCATAGTTTGGGTCTTTTCCATCACATGATTCTCCTAATGATGTGATCCCGTTATCAAGTGACAACATTTGTCTATGGATAGGAAACCTTGACCATCTTTGATAAACGAACTAGTCAACTAGAGGCTCACTAGGGACAGTGTGTTGTCTATGTATCCACACATGTATTTGAGTTTCCAATCAATACAATTCTAGCATGGATAATAAACGATTATTATGAACAAGGAAATATAATAATAACTAATTTATTATTGCCTCTAGGACATATTTCCAACAGTCTCCCACTTGGACTAGAGTCAATAATCTAGTTCACATCACCATGTGATTTGAACGAATCCAACACCCATATAGTTCTGGGGTTTGATCACGTCTTGCTCGTGAGAGAGGTTTTAGTCAACGTTTCTGAAACTTTCAAATCCGTGTGTGCTTTACAAATCTTTATGTCATCTTATAGATTCTGCTACTACGTTCTATTCGGAAATACTCCAAATATCTACTCTACTATACGAATCCGTTTCACTACTCATAGTTATTCGGATTAGTGTCAAAGCTTGCATCAACGTAACCCTTTACGATGAACTCTTTAACCACCTCCATAATCAAGAAAAATTCCTCAGTCCATTAGTTACTAAGGATAACTTTGACCGCTGTTCAGTGATTCAATCTTGGATCACTCTCTGTACCTCTTAACAGACTTGTAGCAAGGCACACATCAGGTGTGGTACACAGCATGACATACTGTAGAGTCTACGGCTAAGGCATAGGAGACGACCTTTGTCCTTTCTCTTTCTTCTGCCGTGGTCGGGCTTCTGAGTCTTACTCAAATCCACACCTTACAACACAGCCAAGAACTCTTTCTTTGCTGACCTATTTTGAACTCCTTCAAAAACTTGTCAAGGCATGCATTTCACTTGAAAGTTCTGCTCAGCATCTTGATGCTCAATGTTCAAGTAGTTTTATCCAGGTCTTCCTTTAAAAAACCCTTTTAAACAACCTTTATGCTTTACAGAAATTATACATTACTTCCAATCAACAATATGTCAACCACATATACTTTATTAGAAATACTATAGTGCTCCCACTCACTTCTTTGGAAATACAAGTTTTCTCATAAACCTTGTACAAACCCAAAAGCTTTGATCATCTCATCAAAGCGTATATTCCAACTCCGAGATGCTTGCACCAGTCCATAAAAGGATCGCTGGAGCTTGCATACTTGTTAGTATCTTTAGGATCGACAAAACCTTCTGGTTGTATCACATACAATCTTTCCTCAAGGAAACCGTCGAGGAAACAATGTTTTGACATCCTATGTGCAATATTTCATAAATAATGCAGCATCTACTAAGATAATTCTAACAGACTTTTAGCATCGCTATGAGTGAGAAAGTCTCATCATAGTCAACTATTTGATCTTGTCGGAAACATCTTTGCGACAAGTCGAGCTTTTCTTAATAGTGACTTATCACCATTATCGTTTGTCTTTCTTTTAAAGATCCATCTTTACTCAATAGTCCTACGACCATCAAGTAGTTCTTCCAAAGTCTATACTTTGTTTTCATACATGGATCCTCTCTCGGATTTTATGGCCTCCAGCCATTTGTCGGAATCCGGGCCCACCATCGCTTCTCCATAGCTCGTAGGTTCATTGTTGTTCAACAACATGACCTCCAAGACAGGGTCACCGTACCACTTTGTAGTAGTACGCGACCTTGTCGACCTACGAGGTTTGTAGTAACTTGATCCAAAGCTCAATGATCACCATCATTAGTTTCTACTTCAATTGGTGTAGGCGCCACAGGAACATCTTCCTGCGCCCTGCTACACACTGGTTGAAGTGACAGTTCACTAACCTCATCAAGTTCCACTACCCTCCCACTCAATTCTTTCGAGAGAAACCTTTCCTCGAGAAAGGACCCGTTTCTTGAAACAAACACTTCGCTTCCGGATATGAGATAGGAGATGCACCCAACTGTTTTGGATATCCTATGAAGATGCATTTATCCGCTTTGGGTTCGAGCTTATTAGTCTAAAACTTTTTCACATAAGCATCGCAGCCCCAAACTTTTAAGAAACGACAGCTTAGGTTTCTCCAAACAATAGTCTATACCGTGTCATCTCAACGGAAATACGCGGTGCCCTATTTAAAGTGAATGTGGTTGTCTCTAATGTATAACCCATAAACGATAGTGGTAATTCGATAAGAGACATCATAGTATGCACCATATCAAATAGGGCGTGGCTATGACGTTCAGACACATCATCACACTATGGTGTTCTAGGTGGCATGAACTGCGAAACAATTTTCACTTTGTCTTAACTGCGTACCAAAAACTCGTAACTCAGATATTCATCTATATGATCATATCGTAGACAGTTTATCCTCTTGTCACGATGATCTTCACTCTGAAATTGCTTTGAACTTTTCAATATTTCAGACTTGTGATTCATCAAGTAAATACTCCTGTATCTACTCAAATCGTCAGTGAAGTAAGAACATAACGATATCCACTGCGTGCCTTAGCACTCATTGGACTGCACACATCAAAAATGCATTACTCCCAACAAGTTACTCTCTTATTTCATGTGGCATGTTTTGCATGTCTCGGGTGATTCAAAATCAAGTGAGTCCAAACGATCCATCTCTATGGAGTTTCTTCATGCATTTTATACCAACAGGTATGGTTTGCATGTCCCAAACGTTTCAAAAATGAGTGAGTACAAAGATCCATCGGCATGGAGCTTCTTCATGCATTTTATACCAACATGACTCAAGTGGCAGTGCCACAACTAAGTGGTACTATCATTATTACTTTGTATCTTTTGGCACCAATATTATGAACATGTGTAACACTACGATCGAGATTCAATAAACCATTGAGGCTAATTATTCAAGCAAATAGAATAGCTATTATTCTCTTTAAATGAATAATCATATTGCAATAAACACGATCCAATCATGTTCATGCTCAACGCAAACACCAAATAACAATTATTTAGGTTTTACCACCAATCCCGATGATAGAGGGAGCGTGCGATGTTTGATCACATCAACCTTGGAAACACTTCCAACACGTATCGTCACCTCGCCTTTAGCTAGTCTCCGTTTATACTGTAGCTTTCCTTTCGAGTTACTAATCACTTAGCAACCGAACCGGTATCCAATACCCTCGTGCTACTAGGAGTACTAGTAAAGTACACATCAATATCATGTATATCAAATATACTTCTGTCGACTTTGCCAGCCTTCTTATCTACCAAGTATCTAGGGTAGCTCCGCCTCGGTGACCGTTCCCCTCATAACAGAAGCACTTAATCTCGGGTTTGGGTTCAATTTTGGGTTTCTTCATTAGAGCAGCAACTGGTTTGCCGTTTCATGAAGTATCCCTTCTAGGCCTTACCCTTCTTGAAACTAGTGGTTTTACTAACCATCAACAATTGATGCTCCTTCTTGATTTCTACTTTCGCAGTGTCAAACATTGCGAATCACTCAAGGATCATCATATCTATCCTTGATTTGTTTATAGTTCATCACGAAGCTCTAGCAGCTTAGTGGCAGTGACTTTGGAGAACCATCACTATCTCATCTGGAAGATTAACTCCCACTTGATTCAAGCGATTGTTGTACTCACACAATCTGAGAACGTGCTCAACGATTTGAGCTTTTCTCCTTTACTTTGTAGGCAAAGAATCTTTTCGGAGGTCTTATACCTCTCAACAAGGGCACGAGTATGAAATATCAATTTCATCTCTTTGAACATCTCCTATGTTCTGCGACGTTTTCAAAACGTCTTCGGCGCCTTGCTTCTAAGCCATTAAGTATTGCACACTGAACTATCATGTAGTCATCAAAGACATGTATGTCAGATGTTCGCAACATCCACAGACGACGCCCGAGGTACAGCACACCGAGTGGTGCATTAAGAACAAAAGCCTTCTGCACAGCAATGAGGACAATCCTCAGTTTTACGGACTCAGTCCGCAAAGTTGCTACTATCAACTTTCAAATTTTCTCTAGGAACATATAAAAACAGTACAGCTATAGCACAAGCTACATCGTAATTCGCAAATACCATTAGACTATGTTCATGATAATTAGTTCAATTAATCATATTACTTAAGAACTCCCACTCAAAAAGTACATCTCTCTAGTCATTTGAGTGGTACATGATCCAAATCCACTATCTCAAGTCCGATCATCACGTGAGTCGAGAATAGTTTCAGTGGTAAGCATCTCTATGCTAATCATATCAACTATACGATTCATGCTCGACCTTTCAGTCTCTTGTGTTCCAGGCCATGTCTGCACATGCTAGACTCGTCAAGTTTAACCCGAGTGTTCCGCGTGTGCAACTGTTTTGCACCCGTTGTATGTGAACGTTGAGTCTATCACACCCGATCATCACGTGGTGTCTCGAAACGACGAACTGTAGCAACGGTGCACAGTCGAGGAGAACACAATTTCGTCTTGAAATTCTAGTGAGAGATCACCTCATAATGCTACCGTTGTTCTAAGAAAAATAAGGTGCATAAAAGGATTAACATCACATGCAATTCATAAGTAACATGATATGGCCATCATCATGTGCTTCTTGATCTCCATCACCAAAGCACCGGCATGATCTTCTTGTCACCGGCGCCACACCATGATCTCCATCATCATGATCTCCATCAACGTGTCGCCATCAGGGTTGTCATGCTACTTATGCTATTACTACTAAAGCTACGTCCTAGCAATATAGTAAACGCATATGCAAACACAAACGTTAGTTTAAAGAAAACCCTATGGCTCATGCCGGTTGCTGTACCATCGACGTGCAAGTCGAAATTAACTATTACAACATGATCATCTCATACATCCAATATATCACATCACGTCATTGGCCATATCAAATCACAAGCATACCCTGCAAAAACAAGTTAGACGTCCTCTAATTTGTTGTTGCATGTTTTACGTGGCTGCTACGGGTATCTAGTAGATCGCATCTTACTTACGCAAAAACCACAACGGAGATGTGCAAATTGCTATTTAACCTCTCCAAGGACCGCCTCGGTCAAAACCAATTCAACTAAAGTTGAAGAAACCGACACCCGCCAATCATCTTTATGCAACGAGGTTGCATGTCAAGCGATGAAACCAGTCTTTCGTAAGCGTACGAATAATGTCGGTCCGGGCCACTTCAATCCAACAATACCGTCGAATCAAGAAAAGACTAAGGAGGGCAGCAAATCAAACATCACCATCCACAAAACCCTTTGTGTTCTACTCGAGATAACATCTATGCATGAACCTAGCTCATGATGCCACTGTTGGAAAACGTTGCACGGGAAACAAAAAATTTCCTACGCACACGCAATACCTATCATGGTGATGTTCATCTACGAGAGGAGATTTCCGATCTACGTACCCTTGTAGATCGCACAGCGGTAAGCGTTAAGAAATGTGGATGATCTAGTGGAACAGCTTGCGTGATTCAAATCACCGTAGTCGTACACTCCATCCCACGATCTCATCATGACCCGTCCCGAGAACTTCATCACGGTCCGTCCCGCGATCTCATCATGATCCTTCCCGATCTAGTGCCGAACGGACGACACCTCCGCGTTCAGCACATGTACAGCTCGATGACGATCTCCGCCTTCTTGATCCAGCAAGAGAGGGCGGAGAGGTAGAAGAGTTCTCCGACAGTGTGACGGCGCGTCGGTGGTGGTGATGATCTACTCCGGCAGGCTTCGCCTAAGCTCCACAGAAATACGATCTAGAGGAAAAACTGCGTGGTATAGGGCCGAGCAGCACGTGGCAAAGTTGTGTCTCAAAAAGCCTCAATACCTCTAGTATATATAGGAGGGAGGGAGGGGAGGAGGCAGCCTCAAACCCTCAAAGTTTGGCCGAAATTGAAGGTGGAGGAGTCCTACTCCAATCCTACTTGGAGTAGGATTCCACCTTCCCACTTGGAAACTCTTTCCACCTTGTGTTTTTTTCCTTCTCAAACCTTATGGGCCTTAGTGGGAACTTATTCCAGCCCACTAGGGGCTGGTTTATCTCTTCCCATAGCCCATGAGACCCCTTGGGCCGTGACACCCCTCCCGATGGTCCCCGGCACCCCTCCCGGCACTCCCGGTACACTACCGATGAGCCCAGAACTTTTCCGGTGACCAAAACAGGACTTCCTATATATCAATCTTTACCTCCGGACCATTCAGGAGCTCCTCGTGACGTCTTGGATCTCATCTGGGACTCCGAACAACTTTCGGTTACCAACACCTATAACTCAACTATACCGAAACGTCATCGTACCTTAAGTGTGCAGACCCTGCGGGTTCGAGAACTATGTAGACATGACCCGAGACACTCCTCGGTCAATATCCAATAGCGGGAACTGGATGCCCATATTGGATCCTACATATTCTCCAAAGATCTTATCGGTTGAACCTCAGTGTCAAGGATTCATATAATCTCGTATGTCATTCCCTTTATCCTTCGGTATGTTACTTGCCCGAGATTTGATCGTCGATATCTGCATACCTATTGCTTGCAAGGCTTGTGTGTGATGTTGTATTACTGAGTGGGCCCCGAGATACCTCTTTGTCACACGGAGTGACAAATCTCAGTCTTGATCCATACTAACTCAACGAACACCTTCGGAGATACCTGTAGAGCACCTTTATAGTCACCCAGTTACGTTGCGACGTTTGATGCACACAAGGTATTCCTCCGGTGCCAGTGAGTTATATGATCTCATGGTCATAAGAACAAATACTTGACACGCAGAAAACAATAGCAATAAAACGACACGATCAATATGCTACGTTCATAGTTTGGGTCTTGTCCATCACATGATTCTCCTAATTATGTGATCCCGTTATCAAGTGACAACACTTGTCTATGGTTAGGAAACCTTGACCATCTTTGATCAACGAACTAGTCAACTAGAGGCTCACTAGAGACAGTGTGTTGTCTATGTATCCACACATGTATTTGAGTTTCCAATCAATAGAATTCTAGCATGGATAATAAACGATTATTATGAACAAGAAAATATAATAATAACTAATTTATTATTGCCTCTAGGGCATATTTCCAACAAGTTTGTAGGCATGGTTCCTTGAATTGTGGTAGTTTTTGATTAAATACTCTCATTTCTGTTGTTCCAAGAGTTAACTGTGTGAAACTAGCAAGGTTTTGGATAGATTCTATATCAGCATTAGTTTGCTGCTCTCTTTTCGGGCTAAATTTATTCGTAAATAAGTTTTCCTTTGTTGTGGACAAACCAAGCCAAAAGTATGTGTGAGCCTCCATTATAGAATATAAGTGAATAACAGTTCTGAAAATCAGAGATCTCAGATATGGTTAGACAAATTATGGGCTTTAAGATAAGTTAAACATAAAATTTTCTAGGACAAAACTACCAATTCACCATGATTTCTTCACTTTGTACTTTAATTTAACAGGGTTAGAATTGCCATCGGTTCAGTGGTTGGGGCACGAATAAATAAAATGCTGGATGTTTAGGCCTTGCATAGTGCAAGCTACAGCTTGGATGTCTAGGCCATGTCTCTCTTATTTCAGACCCTACATGGTGAACTGTATTCGTTTAGAAAACTGTATATATTCTAGTAGAAAACTTTCAAGGAGGACTATAAATTTTAAAATTAATTTTGCGAAGCCACAGATTTAGCCTAAATTATCTTTACCTAATAATAAAGAGGCTATCGCTTCCGTCGGAAAACTCACCGAGGTGATTTTACAAAAAAGTCCTTGCTGTTTATGACATTCAACCCGCAGTCCCTTCATAAGTGGATCTGAGAAAACGCTTCATGTTTTCAAAAAGCCCCCTACATCTGTAAGAATTTGTAAGAGGAGCTCCCGAGCTTGACTGCACCCCAAGCTCCCTCCGTCGTAGCCCGACCCCGTCGACCTCGCGCCGTCGACCAACTTCGGACGGAGCCTCGCCGACGACCCAGGCCAGCAGTGCCGCCCACCCCTTCTTCTTCCCTCTTCTCTTTCTTCCGCCTCATCATTTTCTCTCTATCAGGAACCGCCATGGACGCCCGAGCTCGTAGTCGCATCTCCAGCGCGCCGTCGCTCAGATCCGTACTCCCTCGCCCAGATACGGCCGCCACGGACCCATTCCCGTCGGATCCCACCCGCCGCCCACCCCTTCTTCTTCCCTCTTCTCTTTCTTCCGCCTCATCATTTTCTCTCTATCAGGAACCGCCATGGACGCCCGAGCTCGTAGTCGCATCTCCAGCGCGCCGCCGCTCAGATCCGTACTCCCTCGCCCAGATACGGCCGCCACGGACCCATTCCCGTCGGATCCCACCCCAGGCGCCGTTGCTTCGCCTCTGTGCACGTTTGGCTTCAGATTGAGCGGCGGCTCCCGATCCAATCGGGATGCAGGACGACGACGGCATCGCTCCGGAAGGCGGGGAAGTGGCGGACATCGAAGAGAGACGGATGGGGTCAGGATCCAGTACCTGATGTGGGACTAAACCCATTGCACTATTTACATCAATCTATACCTACTAATAAAAAAAGATATTCTTAGTCCATCATGATATTTTATAAAAAAAAAACCCTGATGTTTTTAACATTAAACTCGTAGTATATATTAAATATTTTTTAAATATTCATATATTTTAAACCGTAACTCTAAATTTAACATATTATATATGGAATTTAATTAGAAAAATATGTAGAATTTAAATATGACATTATTTTATCTGTTAGACGTTTAATAAAAATACTATCTAGGATGCAATCTTAATAAATAAGTCATTATTCGTCTTTCTTTCGTACCGGTACTCATCCGGGTCGGGGATGAACACGTCAACAAAATCAGGATTGGAGATGAAACTGAAGGTCACTTGACTGATTCTTTGTACGTATTAAATCTACATGCAAGCCGTGTTAAAATAAAAGACCTGTAAAATTTTGAACTGCACTTTTGTAGGATAAGACCATCTTTGTTTGTGCCGTAACTACAAATTCTCAGATTATAGACCATTTTTTATAAATTAAGAATTTATGGTATCTCTCCCCCATTGCAACGCACGGACCCTTTTGCTAGTTGAACTGAGCTGTGAAATTGACACCTCGGACCTGTCGCCCATCCTCGCATATTTTGTCATGTGGCTGAGGTATGTGAGGCTGGACAATGGATCTGGGATATGTCCTGTAGCTCAACACATGTAGATGAGACTGGATTTTCTACTCTTGGGTGTAGTACGCCCGAATTAGCAAAAGAGTTGAAAAAAATGTATCAAACGAAATCCAAAAAATCTGAAATTTTGCTACATCAAACTTCACCATATGTCTGATGTTCTTGCCAAGTTTCATTGCAAAATAACATCCAAGGACCTCTAAAAAAAATCGTTGCTGAAAGTTTTGTACACTTTTTGAGCAGTGATTTTGTTATTTTTTGGTGAGAGCTCCTCTCATGATATTTTAAGATTAAATTTTGCAACAACTTCACACATGTGATAATGTTTGATGTCCCAAAATTTCATATTTGTTGGATAATGTTTGATCACATTTTTTCAATTTTTTGCTAACTTGGGTGAATAGCCACCCCTACCGCGAGAGCGGTGTTTTGGCTTATAGGTGTAGAGGCACCTATTATTATGGTAAAATTGTGTCCATTATAGCTTGCCACAGAACTTATTTAGGCTCGCTAATTTTTGAACACTTTAAAAGTTATCAAAAAATATGAAATAAATAAATAAATATAAATATTTTAAAATGTTAAAAAATTCAAATGATAATTTCGCGTGTACATTCGGACATTCTTTGTTTGCATACAAAATTTCACAAAGAAATAACATTTTTTGTGGCATGTATAAAAAAGATGTCTTGTGAATAGGTTTTTTCTCTCTGAAACTTTGTGCACGGACAAATAATGCCTGGATATACACATGGGTTTTTCTCTCTCTTTTTTTACTTTTGAAAATGTGTATTTAGTCGTTAGGTGCATCTACACCTATGAGCCAAAGTGAATTTCCTCCTACATGTAGATTGGTGGATTAGATTCTTAAATCTCCTCAATACTTCTGCAAAACTAACAGCAATTCTGGAGAACTTAGTCATGCAAGTTTGATTCTGTAAATCTATGTTATTTATATACTCCTCCGTTTCTAAATACTCCCTCCGTCCGAAAATACTTGTCATAGGAATGAATGTATTTTAGTTTTAGATACATTCATTTTTATTTACACCCCCCCTTACAAACCGTATAAAGGGTAATATGGACATTTCATAACGACTTCGTATGTACTCCCTCTGTTTCTTTTTATTCCGCGTATAAGATTTGGACAAAGTCAAACAACACAAAGTTTGACCAAATTTATATCAAAAAATATGAATATCTATTATATTAAAATTATATAGTATGAAAATACATCTCATGATGCATCTGATAATATTGATTTCATGTTATGAATGTTGATATTTTTTAATATAAAGTTAGTCAAACTTTACAAAGCTTGACTTTGACCAAACCATATATACAGACTAAAAAGAAACGGAGGGAGTATGATGGATCCTCCTACGTTATATGCCTTTTTCTTGTCTTCTATTAAAGTGGTAGTTACCAACAGGCCACCTTAGCACATGTGACAAATTCTAGTATGATATTTCCCTTATATAAAACAACGCAGTGGTTTTCCTATTCTCATTTAAATTTTACCTAACAGTTTTTTATCTTTCGTATTTCTTTTTCATCCTGTTTTTTTTAAATCATGATATTAAAAATATCTTGAACTTTTCTTAAATTCATGAGCAAACCAAATCCATGAACTTTTCTTCAAATTCTTGATTTTTTTCTGGATCCATGTATTTTTTATTATTCATGCATTTTTTCAAATTTTGTGATTGTCTAAAACTCATGCGAACTTGTTCTCAAATCCATTATTTTTTTAGTATGTGGTTTGTTTTATATTCGATGAACATTTTTAAATATCAATTAACTTATTTTGTATTTTGTTCTATTTGTTTCTCCTTTTTATTAATTCATTTCCTCCTTTTTGATCTTTATTATTCCTGTGAAACTTATTCAATAAATTGAAAATTAGTTAAGAGTACCAAAATAATAGTTTAAATAATAATTAATCAATTTTTCAAATAATAGTTCATCAATTTTATAAATTCAGTAACTTTCAAGAAAAGTTCGCCTATTTGAGAAATAGTTCACAAATTTAGAAAAAAATCATCAATTTTGGGGGGGGGGGGGAACTCACCTATTTTGAAGAAAAAATGACGAACTTGAAAAAAATCATCATTTTGAAAAAAATGTTATGAGTTTTAAAAAGCTAAAGCATTTAGAAAACAAAAGGAAACCAAAAAAAGAAAAGGAACAAATAAAGAGAAAATGAAAACCAGACAGGTAATAGTGCGTTTTTGGAGTTTTTTTATTTGTATAAAAAACGTATGTAGCATCTGAGGTTGTCTTGGCTAGTTGGTGAGTGTGGTTGTGCTAATTCCGAAGGGTGTGTGGTTCGAATCTTGCTGCACACACACATTCTTTTTTAGCGGTTAAAAAATAGAGAAACATCAATGGGCCGGCCCAGCAGGGAAGGGTGTGTGCATACAAAATAAAACAAAAATATAGTGTATACATGAATATGACCATCGTGTCCTTTCTTATGAAGAGGTATCGGTTAATCTGGACCGTCTTTGTGTTTACAGGTGGTGTACCGAAGCATAAGTGATTTATTTATAGGACAAGTAATTCCGGACGGAGGGAGTATAAGTCTCTTCCTAATAATAAAGCACAGATCGCTTCTGTCGTCCGTTATCGGCACTTTTGCGCAAATGTCCCTCCGTTTCTGGGTATTCAACCCGCAGTCTTGTTTTAAGTGGATACTTTGAGAAAACATTTCGTTCTTACACAAAAACCCCTGTAGTTTTGCCTACTCAACCCACGATCCTTTTTTACCTAAATCTGGATCGGGTCAACGCCGGCTCGAGCGGCTGGGGCGATGCGGCGGCTCGAGCTCCCCCTCCCTCCCGATCCCAGCCGCCACCGGGCGAACGACCCCGTCAACGCTCGATCCGGTACTGCCCCGGCCGACGCTCTCGCCTCCCGATCCCAGTCGCCAAGAGGCGACTGAACCCGATGACCCTGGATCCGGCATTACGCCGGCCGCCAGTCCACGCTAGCAAGGATTTGCTCCCTCTCCCGACCCAGATCTCTCTCTCTCTCTCTCTCAAAATAGGGTTGGGCAGCGCCGCCATTTTCCTGGTTGACGATGGACAATGTGGCATGGTAGGTGGCCAGAGTGGCGCACGGTAGCCCTTGTCGACGAAGCCCCGGCTCATGGCATTCCCATGAAGGAAGAGGGCGACGAGGTCGAGGCGTTGAGCTCCTGTGAAAAGAGAGGGAGGCGATGCTGGGCGCGGCAAGCGGAGCCCCGTCTTCCTTTGTCCTTTCCCATCGAGCGCCAAACGCTCGAGGTCGACAAGGCCATCATGATTTGATGTTCCCTTTGAGTTCCGTGCGCTCGAGTTTGCCCTCGAGGCCGTTTGCTCCTTGCTTGTATGCCTAGGTACCCACACAACACTCTCCACAATTTTGCGTTTTCCTTCCCCTTCTTTAAATTACTATATGTGAAATACTACGGTTTAGTTAGATAGTTTAATTAGGGTGTACTAATTCCATCATATATCTCATGGGAATTATGTGATGGCATGATCCGCAAACACGAATTTAGGTGATTCATCTGATCCTAAGACAAACGGTTTGTTTGTTTGTTTCAGTTGCATCTACCATAGTTCCAGCTTTAGTCTCCTACCTCTTATTCGAGGTCCGCCTAAGATTTTAATACGAATACTCTGGTGCATCCTTCTTTTAGGAAGGGGAGATGAAATGATAAGGTGATTTAACTATTGAAATAGGCGAATATAGCTTGAGCTTTTTTTGCATGGATTCAGCTCCGTTGCTCAGTTCTGAGAGACTCCGGGAGTCTGATAATTCCCAGGATTCTCTACTGGTGTTCTCAACTGGAAGAACACCGGTCAGTTACAAGGGCCTGAGGAAAATAAATCCTTTGCTCAGAAATCATATTTAGGTTAGTAATGCCCAAGAGGAGAGATAACCTTAAGTTGCTTTATGCAACTGAGAGATGCGTTTCCGGCATCATGCAAGCTATCAGACACTTCAACCTCTGGTTCAGGTTCACTATTCATCAATTTTAGTGTTATGTATTGCTATTTGCATTTTAAGTTAATGAATCGGAAAACTCCATTTTTTGTTAGGACAGAAGCCTCGGTTTGTTAGGAATCAGATACAATGATACATGATTATTCTTGGGCATCTTATTTCAAAATATATTTTTGGGGATTTTTTAAAGGTTGTGGATAACAAGACGGTAAGAGCTGATGTTTCAGTTAGGAACTACATTTTCTTGACCTATTACCCTGTTAGGTAAATTATCATGGTACTTTCCTGATGCGATTTAAAAAGTTTATCATTCCGGTGAGCCTATGAGACTGGAACACTGGGTTCATGCTCAGGAATTAAATTGCTTGCTGATTAATTTGCCCATGCTATTCACATGAAACAGGATTAGTTATTTTATCAAATTCATTTGATTTTGTTGGAGGGGGGAGGTCAATAGCAAGATTTATGATTTCCCAAGTAAGATGACATACAACTGACTGTTGTTCTGACTTTATGATATGAGTGTTCTGCAAAAAAAATTCTGATGTTCAACTGATAATGATCATCTACTCTATTTTGATATTGCATTAATCAATGTTTCGAACTAATGTATCTTAGGGTTTGATACCCTAAGATAAAATATTGAAGTTATGGGCATGTTGATAGTTGGTTATCAGGCAAAGAGATAGATTCGTACAATTATCGGAAGAAGTCAGTCCATTTACCGATGGAGTAAGAAAGTGGGACAGACTGATTTTATACATACACTAAATTTTCTTGCATGTTTTTATAGTCGTTTCCTGCATATGGAGGGGTGTGCATGATCTCTTTTCTAAGGTCATGCAATATTTTTAGGTAGCTGCTCTTGCTAAGATCCCCGGCTTGCGTACTGTACTTCTATAGATCCCTTTTTGCATAAGGAGCTATACGCATGCTCTCTTTCCTTAGGTCCATATTTGGTCAAGGTAGCTACTCCGTACATTTGTTCTAGCCTATATATACCCATGTCCCAGAAATTTGGAAATTTGTATAACATGACACTGAGGTTGTATCATGACTTATGAGTCTGCCACAAAATGATCTTATCATAAAAATAAAATCATTTTATGATTCATATATGATTTTACGAAACCTATTCTCCTATCAGATTCAGATTGTGTAACACTTTTCCAATGATTATCTCGGATGTCATGTCTTCATGTTGTTTAAGGATTTTTATATCTGAAAGTTACGGCAATATAGATAGGGGAGATAGCCACCTGCTCCGACTTTTTGAGGTAACCGCAAACGCCATATCCACCATCGATGGCAACTGTCTCTTTGCCCCCCTTGAGCTGGACCATGAATTCCGCCCTTCTTTACTTCACACTGTCATCAGTTCCCCCATGGGCTGTCGAGCGGCATAGCCTGGGTGCTTCTCCAGATCTTAGAAACCTAGCTTCTTTGGACCTGTCAGCAAATTCCTCTTCTCTTGGCCTCTTTCTAGGTATCTCTTATGCATAATACATATATTAGATTGACAAATTACGTTGGCGTGACACTTATGGTGGTGCTTGGTTGCTAGCAGTATCAACTTTGCATGCGATTATCAGGGTTATAATTCTACTTTCTGTGATATACTTGTCATATTCAACACTATAAGTTCCTTCATTGATTATTTGTTGTAGCTCCCGCTTCATATAGCTTTGCTGAAGTAATTTTAAATAAGTGGGTTAAGAAAAATTCTACCAATAAGGAAAATAATCAGGATGGACAAGGTGAGGGAAATGCACCCCTCCACTATTACATTGCAATGAACACTCACCCAATTAGATGCATGCTCAGCAGAATTCCACATTTTTTATATATTAGATGGCATTGAGTAACCTTAGAATTATCTTCTTTTTAGCGATACTGTAAAAAAAGGGTCAGCCCAATGCATGTAGCTCCCGCTTGCGCAGGGTCCGGGAAAAGGTCCGATCACTTTAAGTCTATTATACGCAACCTTTTCCTACATTTCTGCAAACCTATACAAATTCAGATTGGGTTTGCTAATCTTCTATGTATATATATAGTGTATATTTGCCTACATGGACAGTAACATAAAGTCAGCATATAACATAATTTCTCTTCTATTTATTTATTGTCAGTAATATTTCAATATTGATTCTAATTTTAGTTGATATATAAAACAATATTTTTAATTCTAGTAAGACCGAACGACCTATATTATAAACATAGCATCCCGATTTAAAGTATTGAGCTACAACCACTAGCTAGCTGCCGATTTAAAAAGCAAATGCTATTGAAAGTGACACTGTTTCAGCTACATTGCTCACTTGGACTACACTATAAACTGCACTGGGTAGGATCCATGCAGCTCCATTCTAAGTTTTTGATTCCACGGTATATGATGCAACTACAACTGCAATCCACATCATCCGCCCTCAGTTATTGTTCTTTTATGACAAGGTTTCTCTATACTTTTGCATGCCTAATTTGGTTATTTTTGTATGCAGTCTATGTGGAGTAGTACCGCTGTCACTGTTGGCCAGAGCGGAAAGGAGGACAAGCGACGACATGGACGGGGTACCGTGTCAAAAAAGAGGACACATATTTGTGGGTTTTTGAGTTATGTTTATTGGCTAAGGATGTAGGATATTATTATTTTCTTCCGTTGCAACGCACGAACTTTGATACTGTAAAAAAAGGGTCAGCCCGATGCATGCAGCTCCTGCTTGCGCAGGGTCCGGGGAAAGGTTCGACCCCTTTGAATCTATTGTACGCAACCTTTTTCTACATTTCTACAAACCTATACAAATTAAAATTGGGCTTGCTAATCTTCTGTGTATATATATAGTGTATATCTGCCTACATGGATACTAACATCAAGTCAGCATATAACATAATTTCTCTTCTATTTATTTATTGTTTGTAATATTTTAATATTGATTCTAATTTCAGTTGATATATAAAACAATATCTTCAATTCCAGCGAGACGAGCGACCTATATTATAAACATAGCAGCCCGATTTAAAGTATTGAGCTACAACCACTAGCTAGCTGTCGATTTTAAAAACAAATGCTATTGAGAGTGACACTGTTTCAGCTACATTGCTCACTTGGACTACACCATAAACTGCACTGGGTAGGAGTCCTCCATGCAGCTCCATTCTAAGTTTTTGGTTCCACGATATATGATGCAACTACAACTGCAATCCACATCATCCGCCCTCAATTATTGTTCTTTTATGACAAGGTTTCTCTGTACTTTTGCATGCCTAATTTGGCTATTTCTATGTACAGTCTATCTGGAGTAGTACCGCTGTCACTGTTGGCAAGAGCGGATAGGAGGACAAGCGACGACATTGGGCGGGGTACCGTGTCAAAAAAAAGGACACATATCTGTGGGTATTTGACTTATGCTTATTGGCTAAGGATGTGGGATATTATTATTTTCTCCCGTTGCGATGCACGGGCTTTTTTACTAGTTTTTTTGAAAGATTTTATTAAAGGACTACATACAGAACAAAATAAATGAATCTATACTTTAAAATATGTCTATATACATCCGCATGTAATTCTTTAGTGAAACCTCTAAAAAAACTTATATTTAGAAACGAAGGGAGTAGTAATGTATGTTTTGTTTGTTCATTAGCAATGTATATGCAACCTTATTTCGACCTAATGCATATTATGGACGGTTATTTAGTGCCAAACTGCCAAGGATTGATACGCATGCGTCTCAACCCAGACTAAGCCCGAACTTTCTTTTCTGCCCAGTTTCTCATCTTTTGGCTGCAGCCTTTTTTGCGTCGTTCCACTTTTATCTTTCTGAAGTTCACGTGTTTTTTTTTTTTTTGCGGAATCTGAAGTTCACGTGTTGAATTTCTATTAGATATAAGCTAGGTACATTCGATTCTACACAGATTAAAGTCTTGCCCAAATCCTCAGGTGTGGTGGTAGGTTCTATTTCCACTTTTCACTTTTCTTTGTTACGGAATATGACTTCCCCTGTCAAGTTTCATGTCTCGTTTGTTCCAGTTTTTAAGCTTACATTTGTTTCAACCCCGAAAGCGGTGGCAGCTCCAATTCTCAAGTGTTGGATTATGTCTTTTTTATGTGTTCTCTCTAAGGTAATCCTCTCTTTCACGGCTCGATCTACCGGTGGGACTTGTCTATCGTGGATAAATAAGAGGCGCGTCCTAGGCGTGCTCGAACACACGTACCGATGATTCACGTACTTCCTTCCCTGGTGTGGCACTCACAAATGCATCATACTCCTTCTGTACCTAAAAAGTGGTAATTGAAAAGAATTACTCTTATTTTTCTCAACTATAATTATTAAGGTAGAAAGAGTATATACATAGATGCAGGTCTATTACTCCGTATTATTCAGTTATTATTGCACGGAAGCATGTATGCAAGAAGAAAACAGGGGCCATCTAGCATATCTGGGTGCATAAAGGCATAAACAACGCTGCCGAATGCCGTCGCACTTGCCTCCACGAAAACGCTCGGTCAGGCAAACACTTGTGCAGTTGGTGTCGCTCAAGCACAACCCCACAAACTCGTGGCTCTGTGACGTACACTCCCTCGCCAAAGCTACCTGCACTTCTCCCTGGAACTCTACACGGGCAAATTGATAGAGGAAGTCAGCAATCTCACATACTTCCTATAATCTTTTCTACACATTTTGTTTTTACTCGTGCGCAGGAATCAACTTTTTGATCGGTCATCCATTCTAAAATTACTTCAAATTAAGCATGTTTAATTTTAGAGTTCTTTTCGAATAAGCTCATGAAAAAAAAGTATTTTTTTTATTGATATGAGTAATCTATCATTTCTATTAAGCCAGATTCCCACACTCCCCTTGTAAGCAAATACTATGTCTTTTTAGATATTTCATTACAGATTACATACGAAGCAGAATGAATAAATTCATACTTTAAAGTATGCTTATATATATTCGTATATAGTTCATAGTGAAAAATTTTAAAAAATATATTTAAAAACGGAGGGAGTATAAGTCATGTACATAAGTATATCAGTGTTGTCAGTTATCTCAAATAGTAGGATGTGTACCTGTGGTCACAAGAAGTAGGAGGATGACCACAAAGACCTTCATGGACCGATCCATTTAATTTCTTGTGAGAGAGACTATAAGGGTTGTAGGATAGATTAAGACCTTTAAGGTGGATTATATGATCGATGAATGTAGAGGAGGGAGGGAGGGGGCCTTTATATACTTGCAGTAACACACATTTATCTTTCTTACTTCGAGATTAAGCGAGCAAATTCTTGTAGGGTAGTGTAACTGACTACCCGCTTGTAGGGTAGTGTAGCTGAGTACCCACAAAAAAACAAGGATAGTGCAACTTTTTTTGTTTTGTTTTCAGAAGCAGAGGCAAGAGATTTGCCTTATCTTTTCTATTTGTGCGTGAAAAGTAGGAAGGCAGACCAAAAAAACATGTGAAGAATGAAAGAGTGACCATGCCTTGTCTGTAATTTCTAATAATCTTACATTCTATTTTTTTATGCGGTTATACAATTTTTTTTGTAGATTTCAGTCGGATGCTGCATGTTACGTACGTTGCTGATATATTTTTCTGTTCTGTCCAAAGTATGAATTACATTTTGTGTGCTCCATTTAGCAGTTCTAAATAATGCGTAATCTCGAATTTTTAACCTATCAGGCATGTGAGCTCTTGTGGTCTTAGAGCATCTTTAGCCGCGTCCCCAGAACGCCATCCCAAGCGTCTTTTATCGTCGGCGTTAAAAAAATCGTCCAGTCACGTCTTCAGAACGTCGTTTTGTGTCGGATTTGGTTAAAATTAGCACCAGCGATTCCAGGCCAAACCCAGTCCCTCGAGAGGCGCTTGGGGGCGACCGATGCTATTTTTTCATGCACAAATCCACCGGCCAGCCTCTCTCCTTTTCTTTTTTGTTGGGTCCATCATGTACATGTAAAAAAGAAATCTTCTCTTTTTTCTATCTTTCTCCTCGTGTGACCGGCTGGGTGAGGACGTGACTGGAAACTCGAGCCTTTTGAAGCCATTGTTTACCGATTGACCCCCAGACGACGTATTTCGGCCCTCGGCTAGAGATGCTCTTATAATGACGGCGTATTTCGGCCCTCGGCTAGAGATGCTCTTATAATGACCGTCAGCTTGCATCCGATGGTAAAGCTTCTTTTGAGCTGAAGACACTACAAGTTCCTTCGGGCTTTCGTTCAGTGTTGCGCAACTCAAGCCTCACCTAATCTGTCACAAAAAAAAGAACAACTTTAATTTCTGGAAGACATTGAAAACATGTACTCCCTCCGTTCATAAATATAAGTCTTTTAAAAGGTTTCACTAAAAGACTATGAATATATATAGACATATTATAGAGTATAGGTTCACACATTTTGTTTCGTATGTAGTCGACTAATGAAATATCTAAAAAAATTTATATTTAGAAGCGAAGGGAATATTGTAGAAGCAAGGAAATAGCGTCGGCGTACATATGCACAAGTAGATCCTTTATTGTTGAGTTCAGATTAATTTGATAAACAACTTTTACAGCGATTCCAGTACTCTATCTTTTATTTGGCAGCTTGTGAGTATTTCCACAATTAATTTGAATTTTTCTTTCATTCCTTTAGAACTACAAAGAAATGGGACCATTTGCATTTAAAAACTGTAGTTTTTTTCAGACAAATCTAAAAGCCGTAGTGGCCTTTTCACTTCCGTACTTGGGCCGGACCACTGTCCATGAAGTACCACGAAAACCTAACAGGCAAATCCCCATGGGCCATAGCCAGCCAAAATTTGGGGGAGGTCATATTCGGCGCTATAGACGCTCGAACCTGGAAATAGCGCCTACAGCGTGCCCACTGTGGCCTGTTTTAAGCTCGGCCGAGGAACAGATCCGTTCACGAAAAAAACACGTGAAAAAAGTTCATTTAATTTCAGGAAAGTTCATCGTATTTGCAAAAAAGTTCATCTAATTTAGAAAAGTTATCATTTCTGAAAAAAGATCACTAATTAAAAAATCATGCTTTTAAAAATAAATAAAATAAAAATGATAAGAAGTGGAACAAAAGAAAAGAACAAAACTAAGTGACGAACAAATAAAAGAGAAAACAAAGAGACACTGCATGAGCTGGTTAGTGACCTGGTGGTTTGCGAAAGTGATCATCTGTCTCTTTGGTCCTCAGTATCTTCGGGCACCCAATAAAGATGACACAAAGAAATTGATGGCATCTAATGAGAGGAGAGGTTGGCCTCGCATGCTAGGTAGCATTGATTGTATGCATTAAATTGGAAAATTTACACCAAGGCTTGGCAAGGAATGTATTGTGGCAAGTCTCGTGATGCAACAATTGTGCTAAAGGCCGTAGCATCCGAGGATTTAAGGATTTGGTATTGCTTTTTTATATGCCGGACACTCTCAATGACATCAATGTGTTGCAACGGTCTCATTTATTTGTTAGGCTTGCTAGTGGTGATGCTCCTGCTTGCAACTATACTATCAATGGACATGAATACACAAAGGGGTACTATCTTGCAGATGGTATATACCCTTCTTGGTGCACATTTGTCAAGAGCATCAAAGAACCCAAGTTTAAAAAAGAATGTGAATTTGCAAAGGTGCAAGAGGCAGCCCGCAAAGACATTGAAAGAGCATTCGGTGCTTTGCAATCTAGGTTTGCTATTGTCCGTGGTCCTGCTCGTTTTTGGGATAAGAGAACCTTAAAGAACGTCATGACATGCTGCGTTATCCTGCACAAAGAACTTAGAATTCTTTTATGACATGCTGCGTTAGAAATATTCCGCGAATATACAGTTTTTACGAATCCGTTTAGGGATCTGCATCTGTGCCAGCCCAGGCCAGCCCGCAAAAGCTGTTTCACGCGACCTGCAAACGCGTTTTGCGGACCGACGGGATGCGGTGTCCGCTAGAGTTGTTCTTAATCGTGCTCGTCGACTGTTGAGAGAGCGCTTTCATTCAATAAAGCTCTCGGTGATTTTCCCGAAAAAAAAAAAGATTAACCAACAGAAACCGGCCACTCAGAGTGCAAAAACCCTACAGCTACAAGCCTACAACATCCCCAAACTCCCAGCAGTCAATCCGCCGCCGCCGCCGCCGCCGCGACGCCATGCTCCATCTCCGGAAGATCTTCCTCTCCGCATCTCATGTCCCGACACCCTCCCTCCCCCCCCTCTTCCCGCTCCACCGCCTCCTCGCCGCCACCGCACCCGCTTCCCCAGAGCCGTTCGCCGTCGAGGACTACCTCGCCACCACCTGCGGCCTCTCCCGGCCCAAGGCGCGCAAGGCGTCCAAGAAGCTCGCCCACCTCAAGTCCTCCTCCAAGATCGACGCCGTCCTCGCCTTCCTCGCCGCGCTCGACATCTCCCCCTCAGGCGCCGCCGCCATCGTCGCCGCCGACCCGCAGTTCCTCTGCGCCGATGTGGAGCTGAACCTGGCCAAGCGCGTCGCCGAGCTCACGGGCCTCGGCCTCAAGCGCTCCCAGATCGCGCGCCTCATCCCGCTCGCCGGCGCCTCCTTCCGCACCGCCTCCCTCGGCCCCAACCTCGCCTTCTGGCTCCCGGTCTTCGGCTCCTTCGAGAGGCTCCTCAGGGCCATGAAGGTGAACGGCGGCATCCTCGCAGCGGACCTCGAGAAGGTCGGTAAGCCCAACCTGGCCCTTCTCCAGCAATGCGGGATAAGCGTCCGAGATTTTTCAGATACATACCTTACCCGGGTGCTCACTAGGCTCCCCGAGTACGTCCAGAATGCCGTGCTGTACATCGACAAGCTTGGCGTGCCCCAGGATTCCCCAATGTTTCGCTATGCGCTCATGGCGTTTGCGTTTCAGAGCCAGGAGAAAATTGACCGGAAAATGGGGATCCTTGAAATGCTTGGTTGGTCACAGGATGATGTGTTGACCGCTGTGAGGAAGATGCCGAGTATGCTCACCATGTCCGAGGAAAGGATGCAGACAACTGTGAATTTCTTGACAAGGGATGTTGGGCTGGAGATACCCTATATTGCTCGAAGGCCAGTGCTGGTCATGTATAGCTATGAGCGCCGGTTGCTGCCACGGCATTCCTTGCTAAATATTCTCAACGCCAAGGGTTTGCTTTATCCTGAGCTTGACTTCTATACTGTTATCACGCTGACTGAGAAGAAGTTTCTGTACAAGTATGTGCATCCTTATGAGAAGAGTATTCCAGGCCTTGCTGCGACTTATGCATCTTACTGTGCTGAGAAGGTGCCGGATGAAGTTTCTACCTGAAAAGAGAAAATGCAACAAGAGACTCTGTGCATGCTTGATGTGGGAGCACGTTGCCGGATTGTCGTGTTGGAATAGCATTTTAAGGTTTGTCACCCCCTTGACCCATGTTTCAAATGTTAAATAGCAGAGCAACGAATGTGATCAGCATCTGTATAGATATGGATTGTGGAGTGCCATTTCCAGTGAACATGGTTGATTTATATGCAGTTAATTTGACCTTAGGTTTACACAGCTAATGGATAAATTTCGAGATAGACTTGACTTCAATGCTTCCCGACCTGATGCCATAGTAGATGTGGAATTGCTCTGTGGTGATGCTTTCATTTGATCATATTATAATTGTTGTCACTGTAGTGGTTCAAGTTATTTTAGATACTTGCAATTGTTGAAATCATGGTTACCATATTCAGAATTTGCTTCTTTTGTGATTTGCCACTTCCCAGTTCTCTGGGGGTATACATGTAGTACCTCCGTCCCATAATATAAGACGTTTTTGCAAATTCTTATATTGTGGAACAGAGGGAGTAAGACTTCAGTATTGAAATACTGAGCTAATTTGATGCTGGTTGCAAAATATAAGCTAAATGAAATAACAAATGGGCTGATAAACAACAGGACCATGAGCTTAGGTGTTGCCGTTTAGAGTCTCAAAAGTTAGTACTTCAGTAAATGTACCTTTTGCGATTGGTTGGTTTGGAGGACATTGGTATCCCCAACCACTAGAGTTCTAGTCCTAAACTTGACATTGATTCTCGCATTTTTCTAGATTTATTTCAGACTTTTTGGTGATCTGCGTTCAGTGGGAGGAGACGTTCTCGTCGACAACGGAGAAGTATGTGGCGACTTCGGAAACCTCAATATGATGTGCCGGCTTAGACTCTTGGAGGTGTTCATAGAGGTAGGGTGTGCATGCCTGCGTTCATAGACATGAGTGTACATGCGTATGTATGAGTGTCTCCAACTGTATTGTGTTGGAGAAAAAGAGAGTAAATGTTCATTTTTGCGTCTTTGCTTTTCGAGCCCATGAAGTATTTGTGTTTATGAAGAGGCTGCAGCTATTGTTGCATCTTCTATATCTCTTATTTGCTGTAGAAAGCGGATCAAGTATGATCATCATTGAGCACACCCTCCAGGTTGCTACATCACATCTCTTGGTTGCAGTCCCTGTCTGGTTGGGCTCCATTTTAGTTTTCAGTCTCAGTTTGCCACTTAAAAAAGAGAGCTTCCTTGTAACTTTTTCAGAGAATCTTGATACAAGTTGCAGATTTGAATAAATAAAAGCTATATGCTGTCTTTGCCTTCCATCTATTTTGTTTTCACATAATGAATGTACAAAAATACAAATTGATAACTTTCTTTGCCATTGAAATACTAATATGACAAAATGTTTCTTTGGCATCTCCACTACGCCTATAATGCTGCAACATGTCGAATTGAATGATATGGCACAAAGTCCAGAAGTAGCGGAGATGGAAAAGAAAAATACTCTGCAACCCATTTGTGGCTCATCTAGAGGAATTGGATTATTTATTCATAATATGAAAAGAAAAACGATTAAATGCTGAGTTACAAGGACCTCCTCCTCCTCCTCCTGTAATTGGGAAGTTGACCCCGAAATATGTATAGAGAAGAGCCAACTTCCACGCTTGAAGAGTTGCAATGCAGGAACTTGAGTATGTAGTCAATGATGATGATGAGGGGTGGGCATATAAACCGACGATCGAAATACCGAGCCTAACTAACCGAGACCGAGCCTAATGATGATGATGATGCTCATCATGCTTCATATGATGAATGTACTTCTAAGCCTACAAATTCTAAAATCCGAAATCCATTTTTTAAAACTGAAAATCCGAAATCTAGTCTCATTTCAATCTTTGAGCTACACTGATGCGGCATTGTCTTCACCGACAGATCACCTCTTTTTGGTAAGCTAATGGCCTTATTCGTCAGTATTGTATTTTTTGTTTTGCTCTTACATTCGTTCTGAGTCTTAAACAACTGCTTTTTTGAGGCACCAGTTAGTAGCCTGAAAGCGAAGAAATGGAGGAGCTTCTGAAAAACTATCCATACCGGTTGGCATCGCTTGGCAAAAATTATAACCAAGGTCTTCCGATAGTTGATTCGATTTGCTCAGCAACGACGAGTTCGGACCGGACAAATTTTGGTTGGTAGATTTAGTCTGGCAGGGGATGGCTGAGGAAGTAATAGTGGTGCTGGTGCACATGTTGAATGGTATTTTACTGAACATGTCTTGGTGACGAGCGGAACCTAAACACTGTTATATCAACAAAATAGGTGATTCACAGACCTTTTCTCTCAATATATAAACATACCAACTTGAAACATAAATAAATAAACATACCACCTCAACATACAACCGTGCATGGAAAAAGACTTCACATCAATTTTGTTAGTACACTCTTAACATATTAAAAAGGCTTATATTTAGGAACGGGGGAGTACACGATAGATATATGTATTTCAGTTTTAGTTCTCAGATTATTAATCAAGTATTCATGTTTGTACTCCTTCATAAAGCTTCCCGGGTCCGCTAACATCAGTGTTTCCTACCCATATGCGTTCATCAGGACCAACCGAAGAGGCCCTCTCCCCTCAAAAGACTAACCTGTTACGAGGGAACACCCTCATCCTTATAAATCTTGTTATGTCTCCTTCCATAACCGATGTGGGACTAAACCCAACATATTTTGGGACAGAAGAAGTATGACAAATCATAGTGCAACCAATTCCTGCATTAACACACGAGATATCATCTCCTCTCATCAGAGTTCATATTAACTTATTAGCAATGGCCAAGTATGTAACATGTCAAAGCGCGTAGCCCGCATCCAACCGGAAACACGTACCAGATGAGGTTTACAAGCAGTAAAAGAAGTGATCCATGCCTACATTTACCCCTCGTATATCAGTCCTATCAACTAATCACCATTCAAGTCAGGTTTACGACCAGCCAAACTTGTAGTCGAGGATGTAAACCAAGATCAGCGACAGCGGGTACAGAAGGAATGCGACGAAGCACGTCCACAGGGGGAACATGGTCCGGAAGCTGGTGAAGAGTCCCATTATGACACAGACGAGGAAGATGACGAGGACCTCCGATGAGAAGTCCCAAGTTAAGCCCCTGATGTAGACGAGAGCCAGGAACACGGCCAGGCAGAGCGTGTTGTTCATGGTCACTCCACCGTACACCTGCAGTTGAAATGACGACACCGCATGAAATTCTTGTTTTTGGAACTTCTGAGCACTACGAATGTTGCAGTATAAATCAGATTTTGGGTTGCGAGCAAAGCCCCATACTTCCCTACCACACAAGAGCTTTGCCATTTTATGGCCAATGGTAAGGGAAAGGTGGAGGTGGAGGGGGAGGGGGGAGGATAAGCGCAAAAGCTCATCCTCAACTCAAACAATAATAAAGGAAAACGAGAAACTCTTGCCATTTTTATTGAAAAAGATATGGCTACGCTATTTTACAATGGCACGCTGATAAAAATAAAATAGAAATAGAAATATGTAAGAAATAATCAGACTGCCGCCATTTTCATGTGGTCAATCTTGTATACAACATACACCCCATGTACTCCCCTCCAAGAAAAAATACATCCATGTACCCCTGAAAAACATACATCCATGTGCGACTGCAAAGACCAGACAATGACTTATGCGTTCTGATGCCAAAAATCATTCAATGAAACCAGATTTTGCACAAAGATCTGAGAGTGACTTCTATGTAGTGATGCCAAAAATCATTCAATCAATCAGATTTTCCATATTCGCATTTGAGTAACAAATTTAATTATTTGAAATATGTTTTTTAATCAAATATCTCCCTGTAAACTGCACTCAAGCAACTTGGATCTGAATCCGTTGATACCATCACGACATTCATTTGGTATTAACTCCTTAAAAGTAGTCTACGGCTTCTAGGGCTCAGTTTAAGCTTTCTTGTGAATTGTGATGTGATGTGCTTACGTTTAAAGACGATGTGATGTGCTTATGTTTAAAGAGTGTTGATTTTTTTTCCCGTTATTACCATGTTCTGTAAATTATACTAATGTTTGTACAGAATCCAAAATAGAGGAAGAAAAAATATTTATATTTGTTTGCAGCTTGACAAAGAAAACAATGCAGCAAAATGCTCATATATCTAAAAGCGACTGCACAAAACAAAACAAATATTTATACACCTTAAATCCTATATCCGCTTCAAAAAAAGAAATGATTGCACAGAACAAGAAAAATAAATAGAATCCAGTGAAACAGCAAAGCACCTAGGAAGCCTAAGTCTACAATATGTAAGAGCTTTCAGTTCTCTGGGAAACTGTTTCTTATTTCTTCTACGGAATACCTTGCAATATATAAGGTGATCAAACAGCTAGGTTGACAGTACATGAGAAATAAGTACAAGCAAAATTTAGAGGAAAAAGGAAAAACCATTGAGACTAAGAAATCAATCAAAACGAAGGTATTTATATGACTGCTTCCAATAGTCAACAGCAAACATAAGGTATCCAACAGACATACCTCTGAGAATGTCAGAGACAGAGTGCGTTGCTTCTTTCGGCTGGCAAAGATAATTGCTGAGACAGCCTCACTGGAATTGGTAGCCAAGGGCATCGCAATGAAGGAAATGAAAAAAGACGGTATACTGGTAGCACTTGAAAAGTTGTGCACAGCATCAACAAGTGGGTCTGCAAATGCAGCTGCCATTGCAGTTCCGAGAAGCAAAAGTGAAATAGCCTTGAAGCATGTCCAGGTTGGATTTTCAATAGATTCATCATCCTCTTCATGCTTGTCAAGCAGTGCATTATGCTCTTCCCCTGTTGTCTGCACAATTGTAGGATGACACAATTTATCTTTGTGGACAAAGTAACAGCATAAACATGTGACTATAAACTTACAATGTGAAAATCATCCATAAACTTTTTTGAGTAGGCACCAGAACCAGCAACAACACGCTTAGCTTCTTCCAGCCATCTAAGGACGCCATCAACGAATTCTCCCTTTTCAATGGAACTATTCCGAGACCTATCAAAGTCAGCCATGACTTGGTCTGCAGCTAGGTTACTATCCAACTCAATATCTTCAAAATTCACACCAACAATGAAAGCTTGTAGTTCACCACGCCCTATCATTCCATCATTGTCCAGATCAATTTTGTGAAATAACCTGCCAATTTTTACGGTATAATTTAGAATATATTTTTTGGGATGAAAACGTAACTAAAACCGAAATGCAAACCAGTGGCATACTTCTCTATGACAGAAACATTTGGTGTGCCATCATCATCAATAAGGTGACCAAAAGTATGCATTTGAGCATGTTTCAGAAGCCCAGACATTACATGCTTCAGTCTTGAATATTCTAATTTTCTCCTCTGGATCCATGGCTGAAAGATCTGATTGTGGAAGATGCAAGTATTGTTCAATGGGGCAATATAGATCAAAATAAGATGATAATGAACGTAAGTAATGTGCAATTGCCCCTGGAAAATTAGCAACACGTAAATGAACATGTGCCACAAGATTTTAGTTCCTGACCAAATGAAAATGCCTAGAGGAAAGTCAGATAGGTGGTAGAGAGGCACCATTTGTTCTTGCTAAAAGTCATTAACTCCAAAAAATTATAAAGTTTTTTGATAAAAAAATTCAGAACCTTTTCAGATGAAATGTACATAAGCTAACATAGAGTGAAATATTTCACTATTAAAAGCAGAAAAAGTGGGAAAGCGTAGAGTTCATTTTCCCATGAGGTCAGTATATACCTGGTATAGGCAATAAGTAAGCAGAAGTAGCACTGCAACTATAAGCCCAAGCAGTAGAGTTAAGCGATGACCAGATTGGAGCTTCAGAATTTGTGGTATCTGAACAACAATAAAGGGGAGAACAGATATTGCCATGATTCTTGCTGCATAGCTGGTCTGCAAATCAGTTGAAACACCAGAGCCTAACAGCACAAATGTTATATCAGAATGGATCTAATGGATCGCGTATGTACTGATGCAAGGCATGGAAATTAATTATTATGCTATAGAAGATAACTATTCCCAGCCATCATACTAATATAGCATGTCCAAAATTCATGTTTGTGATATATAGAGGTAAAATAAAATAAAATCAGAACTTCTTACCCTGCATGGCTGAACGAACGCCTATAGCTTTAGGAAGTGTTTCCTCAAAATAGTTTCGTGAAGCCTGAACTGAAGAACTAGAGCCACTATCTAAACTAGTGTAGTGATGTGGAGCATCACAACTAAATATACGAAGCTATTAGGCGGTAATATTGTTCAACGATTTGTTTGGAAGTCCAGATGTCAGGTGCACTTGATGACATTCAATTTCTAAGGACCCCCAGACAGGAATTTGAGAAATAAGAACATACCCAAAAGACTGAAGGCTTTGGTATCTTGGGAATCAACTGTAGTTGAATTCTCTGACAGATCACATTTACCGACAATAACACAAGATCCCCAAAGTATGGTCAAAAGCATGATCGTCGATCCCGCCAGCAGGCCCATTCCGATCAAAACCTGACTTTGAGCAACCTCCTTAGTGCCAGAGAGGCCAGAAACTGAAATGCAAGAAACAGACACATTATGCATTTTGCATCTACATTTTGCTCGAGTGTTCGTAAAAAATGGAACAAAAAACATGCATATGATTTATATTTAATATCTAAGTATTGTGCTTTATATAATATGCATATTGACATTTTTTGTATGTGTGTGGTGCAAATATAGCAGAAATATAGTTTGTCTAAATTACTTACAAGATTAATAATCAATATACTTATGTACTTAAAACGCACATATGTTATATCATCGGTGTATTTCTTAATAAGTGTGACAGTTTTTTAAGTAATTAACAATTGACATTATTAATCTGTTCTACGTATCAGAATACACGCATTACCAAAAGAACACTACAAGTTGCTCCCTTGTGTGTGTGTTTTTAGAACATTTTCTACCCGGAATTGATCTGCATACGATCAATCTGTGTACGATTTCTGTCCGACGCTATCCTAATCCTCCATTGAATTGAAGGGAAGACTCCCGTTCACTGTTTGTATGAAAATCGTACAGAAATAGTCGTACGTATAGCAGTTCTCTTTTCTCTCATTGTGTTGAAAAGGAAGTTGGAAGCTAGACAGTCCAAGATTGACTACTATAACATTAATTAGGAATTTTTATCTTTCCTTATTTACTATCGAGACTAATAAGGAAATAATAATCACTTTCCTAGCTAGTCACCTGTAAAAATAATCTCTTTCCTATTGTTTGGACTTCCATCTCTATCCTATTTTGTAGAAGGAAAAAGTCCAAAATACCCCTGCACGATGATACTCCGTCCGTTCATCATTGTAACATGTTCTAACTTTTTTCTGATTCGGAGATGAACGTAGATGCATTTTAGTGTGTTTGTTGACTCATTTCAATCCGTACTTAGTCCATATTCCAAAACATTTTGTATTTGTGAATGGACGGAGTATTATCCATTGAATCATAAACATTTGATTGTTTTTTTTTCTATCGATTGGGAGCATAGCGATCCGAAAACTAAAACACAGTCATCAAACGGACACAGCGAAGCGAAGAGATGAAAGAGTTACTCCATCTTTCCCAAAACAAATGTCTCAAGTTTATACTAACTCGTGCAAAGTTATACCGGAGTTAACACACTTGTTTTGGGACAGAGGGAGTATTATGTTGTAAAAAGAAAGAAAGAAGGAGACGAACAGAGTTCACAGGAAGAAGAAGAAGAAGAAGAAGAAGAAGAAGAAGAACGAACCGAGGATTAGCAGGGCGTCTGGCAGCGCGCCGAGGATGGGGAGGAAGAGGCCGCCGACGATCCCCGGGCCGAGGATCTCGAGCAGCAGCTCGCTGCCGGCGGAGAGGTAGGTGGCGGACTTGAACATGAGGAAGCCGTAGGCGAGCGCGAGGAAGAGGTTGCCCCCCGCCGTCTCCGTGCACGGCAGGAAGCCGTAGGTCATCTCGCACCCGCCCTCCTCAGCCTCCCCGCCCAGCCGCCCCGCCGACGGGAGGCGGAGCACGGCGGCGTCGGACGCGCTCCCCTGCCCCGGGAGGCCGCCGGAGGCGAGGAGGCGGCCATGGGCCGCGACGCCGCCGCCGACGACGATGACGGCGAGGACGAGGACGAGGACGACGAGGGTGCGCGGCGGCGGCATCGGGTGAGGCAGGGCTGGCGACAGTGGAAGGAATGTTGTTGGTGGCGGAGTAGTACGTGGTGGGGGCAGAGATTAAAGGACGGTGGTGGTGGTGGTGGTGGTGGTGGTGCGGCTGGGATGCTTGGGCTGTGCCGGCCGGGGTTAAGGGCTGCGCCGGCGCGCGCGAGCGGCTACGTGGGTACCCTTCGCGATGCCGGGATGCGGCACGTGGCCCGTGGCTGCGGAATTTAGGCCGGGCAGGCGGAATTTGTTATCGAAAGAGGTACATAAATGTGGGGTCCGAAAGGGTTTTCCGATATGTGATAATAAAAATAAAAAATATACTAGAATCGGGCAGATGGGAGGACGGCAGCCAGGAATGCACACGGCGTCGGGACAGGTGGTGTGCAGCCGGAGGCAGGGACGCCTCTTAGTTCGCACCTTTTTATCCTTCTTTATGCCACGCCTCTTGTTTCACTTTTTGTGTCCATCACAGCTACTAGTGAAATGGAGCGAAAACCCAGCACCTTTCGTTTTGTCTGGAAGCTACATGAACCAGTTGGACGTTATCTTTGGGCTTTGTTGGGCGTTGCATGATGATGATAATAACAGGTTTGAAACCACAGTAAATTATGATAATTTGGATTATGAATATAATCTGGTTTATAAAAATAATCTAGGTGCACATGTTTGAAGGCCAGATTATATAAACTGTAATCCAGGTTTTACATTGCATAGTGACTTGTCTGCCCTCTGTTTTTTTAAAAGAGGAGGGTGGTGGTGGTAGGAATGTGATTATCTTCAATTTTATAGACTGTTTTTACATTGCATACCAGTTAGGAACGTCGCATGGGAAACAAAAATTTTCCTACGCGCATGAAGACCTATCATGGTGATGTCCATCTACGAGAGGGGATGTGTGATCTACGTACCCTTGTAGACCGTACAGCAGAAGCGTTAGTGAACGTGGTTGATGTAGTGGAACGTCCTCACGTCCCTCGATCCGCCCCGCGAACCGTCCCGCGATCAGTCCCACGATCTACTGCCGAACGGACGGCACCTCCGCGTTCAGCACACGTACAACTCGATGATGATCTCGGCCTTCTTGATCCAGCAAGAGAGACGGAGAGGTAGAAGAGTTCTCCGGCAGCGTGACGGTGCTCCGGAGGTTGGTGATGATCTCGTCTCAGCAGGGCTCCGCCCGAGCTCCGCACAAACGCGATCTAGAGGTAAAACCGTGGAGATATGTGGTCGGGCTGCCGTGGTAAAATCGTGCCAAATCAGCCCTAAAACCTCCGTATATATAGGGGGAGGAGGGGGAGCCTTGCCTTGGGGTCCAAGGACTCCCAAGGGGGTCGGCCGAGCCAAAGGGGGGAACCCTTGCCTTCCAAACCGAGTCCAACTAGGTTTGGAAGGAGGAGTCCTTCCCCCTTTTCCCACCTCCTCTTTTTTTCTCTTTGATTTTCTTCCTATGGCGCATAGGGCCTTCTTGGGCTGTCCCACCAGCCCACTAAGGGCTGGTGCGCCACCCCCAAGGCCTATGGGCTTCCCCGGGGTGGGTTGCCCCCCCGGTGAACTCCCAGAACCCATTCGTCATTCCCCGTAACTCCGAAAACCTTCCGGTAATCAAATGAGGTCATCTTATATATCAATCTTCGTTTTCGGACCATTCCAGAAACCCTCGTGACGTCCGTGATCTCATCCGGGACTCCGAACAACATTCGGTAACCAACCATATAACTCAAATACGCATAAAACAACGTCAAACCTTAAGTGTGCAGACCCTGCGGGTTCGAGAACTATGTAGACATGACCCGAGAGACTCCTCGGTCAATATCCAATAGCGGGACCTGGATGCCCATATTGGATCCTACATATTCTACGAAGATCTTATCGTCTGAACCTCAGTGTCAAGGATTCATATAATCCCGTATGTCATTCCCTTTGTCCTTCGGTATGTTACTTGCCCGAGATTCGATCGTCAGTATCCGTATACCTATTTCAATCTCGTTTACCGGCAAGTCTCTTTACTCGTTCCGTAATACAAGATCCCGCAACTTACACTAAGTCATATTGCTTGCAAGGCTTGTGTGTGATGTTGTATTACCGAGTGGGCCCCGAGATACCTCTCCGTCATACGGAGTGACAAATCCCAGTCTTGATCCATACTAACTCAACGAACACCTTCGGAGATACCTGTAGAGCATCTTTATAGTCACCCAGTTACGTTGCGACGTTTGATACACACAAAGTATTCCTCCGGTGTTAGTGAGTTATATGATCTCATGGTCATAGGAACAAATACTTGACACGCAGAAAACAGTAGCAACAAAATGACACGATCAACATGCTACGTCTATTAGTTTGGGTCTAGTCCATCACGTGATTCTCCTAATGACGTGATCCAGTTATCAAGCAACAACACCTTGTTCATAATCAGAAGACACTGACTATCTTTGATCAACTGGCTAGCCAACTAGAGGCTTGCTAGGGACAGTGTTTTGTCTATGTATCCACACATGTAAATGAGTCTTCATTCAATACAATTATAGCATGGATAATAAACGATTATCTTGATACAGGAATTATAATAATAACTATATTTATTATTGCCTCTAGGGCATAATTCCAACAGTCTCCCACTTGCACTAGAGTCAATAATCTAGCCCTCACATCATCATGCGAATTACATTGTAATAAATCTAACACCCATACAGTTCTGGTGTTGATCATGCTTTGCCCGTGGAAGAGGTTTAGTCAGCGGGTCTGCTACATTCAGATCCGTGTGCACTTTGCATATATTTACGTCCTCCCCTTCGACGTAGTCACGGATGAGGTTGAAGCGTCGTTTGATGTGTCTGGACTTCTTGTGAAACCGTGGTTCCTTTGCTAAGGCAATGGCACCCGTGTTGTCACAGAACAAGGTTATTGGATTCAGTGCGCTTGGCACCACTCCAAGATCCGTCATGAGCTGCTTCATCCAGACACCCTCCTTAGCCGCCTCCGAGGCAGCCATGTACTCCGCTTCACATGTAGAATCTGCTACGACGCTTTGCTTGGAACTGCACCAGCTTACCGCACCCCCATTAAGAATAAATACGTATCCGGTTTGCGACTTAGAGTCGTCCAGATCTGTGTCAAAGCTTGCATCGATGTAACCTTTTACGGCGAGCTCTTCATCACCTCCATACACGAGAAACATCTCCTTAGTCCTTTTCAGGTACTTCAGGATATTCTTGACCGCCGTCCAGTGATCCACTCCTGGATTACTCTGGAACCTACCTGCCATACTTATGGCCAGGCTAACGTCTGGTCTAGTGCACAGCATTGCATACATGATAGAACCTATGGCTGAAGCATATGGGACGGAGCGCATATGCTCTCTATCCTCATCAGTTGCTGGGCACTGAGTCTTACTCAATCTCGTACCTTGTAAAACTGGCAAGAACCCTTTCTTGGACAGTTCCATTTTGAACCTCTTCAAAACTTTATCAAGGTATGTGCTTTGTGAAAGTCCTATCAGGCGTTTCGATCTATCCCTGTAGATCTTAATGCCTAGAATGTAAGCAGCTTCTCCTAGATCCTTCATAGAGAAACTTTTATTCAAGTAATCCTTTATGCTCTCCAAAAATTCCACGTTGTTTCCAATCAGCAATATGTCATCCACATATAATAT
This sequence comes from Hordeum vulgare subsp. vulgare, assembly GCF_904849725.1. NCBI lineage: Eukaryota > Viridiplantae > Streptophyta > Magnoliopsida > Poales > Poaceae > Hordeum > Hordeum vulgare. The sequence goes on along the minus strand of NC_058524.1, from coordinate 88,052,890 downwards.
TAGAAATGCCACAGAGCTCCCACTCACTTTCTTGTAAATACAAGATTCTCCAACCACTTGTATAAACCCAAATGCTTTGATCACCTCATCAAAGCGTTTGTTCCAACTCTGAGATGCTTGCACCAGTTCATAAATGGACCGCTGGAGCTTGCACACCTTGTTAGCATTCTTAGGATCGACAAAACCTTCGGGTTGCATCATATACAACTCTTCCTTAAGGAAACCGTTAAGGAACGCCGTTTTGACATCCATCTGCCAGATTTCATAATCGAAAAATGCAGCTATTGCTAACATGATTCTGACGGACTTAAGCATCGCTACGGGTGAGAATGTCTCATCGTAGTCAACTCCTTGAACTTGTGAAAAACCCTTTGCCACAAGTCGAGCTTTATAAACGGTCACATTGCCGTCAGCGTCCGTCTTCCTCTTAAAAATCCATTTGTTCTAAATAGCCTTGCGGCCCTCAGGCAGTACTTCCAAAGTCCACACTTTGTTCTCATACATGGATCCTATCTCGGACTTCATGGCTTCTAGCCATTTGTTGGAATCTGGGCCCACCATTGCTTCTTCATAATTTGCAGGTTCATTGTTGTCTAACAACATGATTGATAAGACGGGATTACCGTACCACTCTGGAGCAGCACGTGGTCTCGTCGACCTGCGTGGTTCGACAGAAACTTGAACCGGAGTTTCATGATCATCATCATTAACTTCCTCCTCAACCGGCGTCACAACGACAAAGATTTCCCCTTGGCCTGCGCCACCATCCAGAGGGATGAGAGGTTCGACAACCTCGTCAAGTTCTATCTTCCTCCCACTCAATTCTCTCGAGAGAAACTCCTTCTCGAGAAAAGCTCCGTTTTTAGCAACAAACACTTTGCCCTCGGATTTGAGATAGAAGGTGTACCCAACTGTCTCTTTTGGGTAACCTATGAAGATGCACCTTTCCGCTTTGGGTTCCAGCTTTTCAGGCTGAAGCTTTTTGACATAAGCATCACATCCCCAAACTTTAAGAAACGACAACTTTGGCCTTTTGCCGTACCACAATTCGTATGGTGTCGTCTCAACGGATTTTGATGGTGCCCTATTTAAAGTGAATGCAACTGTTTCTAATGCATAGCCCCAAAACGATAATGGCAAATCGGTAAGAGACATCATAGATCGCACCATCTCTAATAAAGTACGATTACGACGTTCGGACACACCATTACGCTGTGGTGTTCCAGGCGGTGTTAACTGTGAAACAATTCCACACTGTCTTAAGTGAGCACCAAACTCGAAACTCAGATATTCACCCCCACGATCAGACCGTAGGAACTTGATCTTCTTGTTACGATGATTTTCAACTTCACTCTGAAATTTCTTGAACTTTTCAAATGTTTCAGACTTATGCTTCATTAAGTAGACATAACCATATCTACTCAAATCGTCAGTGAAGGTGAGAAAATAACGATATCCGCCGCGTGCCTCTACGCTCATCGGACCACCCACATCGGTATGTATGATTTCCAACAAGTCACTTGCACGCTCCATTGTTCCGGAGAACGGAGTTTTAGTCATCTTGCCAATGAGGCATGGTTCGCACGTGTCAAGTGAATCAAAGTCAAGTGACTCCAAAAGTCCATCAGCATGGAGTTTCTTCATGCGCTTTACACCAATATGACCTAAGCGGCAGTGCCACAAAAATATGGCGCTATCATTGTTAACTCTAACTATTTTGGTCTCAATGTTATGTATGTGTGTATCACTATCAAGATTCAATATGAACAATCCTCTCACATTGGGTGCATGACCATAAAAGATGTTACTCATAGAAATAGAACAACCATTATTCTCTGACTTAAAAGAGTAACCGTCTCGCAATAAACAAGATCTAGATATAATGTTCATGCTCAACGCAGGCACTAAATAACAATGATTCAAGTTCATAACTAATCCTGATGGTAACTGAAGTGAAACTGTGCCGACGGCGATTGCATCAACCTTGGAACCATTTCCTACGCGCATCGTCACTTCATCTTTCGCCAGCCTTCGTCTATTCCGCAGTTCCTGTTTCGAGTTGCAAATATGAGCAACAGAACCGGTATCGAATACCCAGGCACTACTACGAGAGCCGGTTAAGTACACATCAATAACATGTATATCAAATATACCTGATTTTTCTTTGGCCGCCTTCTTATTAGCCAGATACTTGGGGCAATTGCGCTTCCAGTGACCCATACCCTTGCAATAGTAACACTCTGTTTCAGGCTTAGGTCCATCTTTGGGTTTCTTCGTCGGATTGGCAACAGGCTTGCCGCTCTTCTTTGAATTACCCTTCTTGCCTTTGTCGTTTCTCTTGAAACTAGTGGTCTTATTCACCATCAACACTTGATGCTCTTTACGGAGTTCAGACTCTGCGACTTTTAGCATCGCAAACAACTCGCCGGGAGACTTGTTCATCCCTTGCATGTTGTAGTTCAACACAAAGCCTTTATAGCTTGGCGGCAGTGATTGAAGGATTCTGTTAGTGATAGCTTCTTGCGGGAGTTCAATCCCCAGCTCAGCTAGACGGTTTGAGTACCCAGACATTTTGAGCACATGTTCACTGACACACGAGTTCTCCTCCATCTTGCAAGCATAGAATTTATCGGAGGTCTCATACCTCTCGATCCGGGCGTTCTTCTGAAAGATAAACTTCAACTCCTGGAACATCTCAAATGCTCCATGACGCTCAAAGCGACGTTGAAGTCCCGGTTCTAAGCCATACAAGACTGCATATTGAACTACTGAGTAGTCCTCCTTACGTGCTAACCAAGCGTTCTTAACATCCTGATCAGCCGTAGCGGGTGGTTCATCTCCTAGCGCAGCATTAAGGACATAATCCTTCTTCCCAGCTTGTAAGATTAGCTTAAGATTACGAGCCCAGTCTACAAAGTTGCTTCCATCATCTTTCAACTTAGCTTTCTCTAGGAACGTATTAAAATTCAGGGTGACTGTCGCGTGAGCCATGATCTACAACACAAATATATTCAAAGTGGACTTAGACTATGTTCAAGATAATTAGAGTTTAACTTAATCAAATTATTCGCTAAACTCCCACTCAAAAAGTACATCTCTCTAGTCATTTGAGTGGTTCATGATCCACTTACACTAGCTCAAGTCCGATCATCACGTGAGTTGAGTATAGTTTCAGTGGTAAGCATCCCTATGCTAATCATATCATCTATATGATTCATGATCGACCTTTCGGTCTCATGTGTTCCGAGGCCATGTATGCACATGCTAGGCTCGTCAAGCTTAACCCGAGTGTTCCGCGTGTGCAACTGTTTTGCACCCGTTGTACGTGAACGTTGAGTCTATCACACCCGATCATCACGTGGTGTCTCGAAACGACGAACGGTAGCAACGGTGCACAGTCGGGGAGAACACAATTTCGTCTTGAAATTTTAGTGAGAGATCACCTCATAATGCTATCGTCGTTCTAAGCAAAATAAGGTGCACAAAAGGATTAACATCACATGCAATTCATAAGTGACATGATATGGCCATCATCACATGCTCCTTGAGCTCCATCACCAAAGCACCGGCACGATCTTCTTGTCACCGGCGCCACACCATGATCTCCATCAACGTGTCGCCATCGGGGTTGTCGTGCTACTCATGCTATTACTACTAAAGCTACATCCTAGCAAAATAGTAAACGCATCTGCAAGCACAAACATTAGTATAAAGACAACCCTATGGCTCCTGCCGGTTGCCGTACCATCGACGTGCAAGTCGATATTATCTATTACAACATGATCATCTCATACATCCAATATATCACATCACATCGTTGGTCATATCACATCACAAGCATACCCTGCAAAAACAAGTTAGACGTCCTCTAATTTTGTTGTTGCATGTTTTACGTGGTGACCATGGGTATCTAGTAGGATCGCATCTTACTTACGCAAACACCACAACGGAGATATATGAGTTGCTATTTAACCTCATCCAAGGACCTCCTCGGTCAAATCCGATTCAACTAAAGTTGGAGAAACTGACACCCGCCAGTCATCTTTGAGCAACGGAGTTACTCGTAGTGATGAAACCAGTCTCTCATAAGCGTACGAGTAATGTCGGTCCGAGCCGCTTCGATCCAACAATACCGCAGAATCAAGAAAAGACTAAGGAGGGCAGCAAAATGCACATCACCGCCCACAAAAACTTCTGTGTTCTACTCGAGAAGACATCTACGCATGAACCTAGCTCATGATGCCACTGTTGGGGAACGTCGCATGGGAAACAAAAATTTTCCTACACGCACGAAGACCTATCATGGTGATGTCCATCTACGAGAGGGGATGTGTGATCTATGTACCCTTGTAGACCGTACAGCAGAAGCGTTAGTGAACACGGTTGATGTAGTGGAACGTCCTCACGTCCCTCGATCCGCCCCGCGAACCGTCCCGCGATCAGTCCCACGATCTAGTGCCGAACGGACGGCACCTCCGCGTTCAGCACACGTACAGCTCGACGATGATCTCGGCCTTCTTGATCCAGCAAGAGAGACGGAGAGGTAGAAGAGTTCTCTGGTAGCGTGACGGCGCTCCGGAGGTTGGTGATGATCTCGTCTTAGCAGGGCTCCGCCCGAGCTCCGCAGAAACGCGATCTAGAGGTAAAACCATGGAGATATGTGGTCGGGCTGCCGTGGTAAAATCGTGTCAAATCAGCCCTAAAACCTCCGTATATATAGGGGGAGGAGGGGGAGCCTTGCCTTGGGGTCCAAGGACTCCCAAGGGGGTCGGCCGAGCCAAAGGGGGGAACCCTCCCCTTCCAAACCGAGTCCAACTAGGTTTGGAAGGAGGAGTCCTTCCCCCTTTTCCCACCTCCTCTTTTTTTTCTTTTCTCTTTGATTTTCTTCCTATGGTGCATAGGGCCTTCTTGGGATGTCCCACCAGCCCACTAAAGGCTGGTGCGCCACCCCAAGGCCTATGGGCTTCCCCGGGGTGGGTTGCCCCCCCGGTGAACTCCCGGAACCCATTCGTCATTCCCGGTAACTCTGAAAACCTTCCGGTAATCAAATGAGGTCATCCTATATATCAATCTTCGTTTCTGGACCATTCCGGAAACCCTCGTGATGTCCGTGATCTCATCCGAGACTCCGAACAACATTCGGTAACCAACCATATAACTCAAATACGCATAAAACAACGTCGAACCTTAAGTGTGCAGACCCTGCGGGTTCGAGAACTATGTAGACATGACCCGAGAGACTCCTCGGTCAATATCCAATAGCGGGACCTGGATGCCCATATTGGATCCTACATATTCTACGAAGATCTTATCGTTTGAACCTCAGTGTCAAGGATTCATATAATCTCGTATGTCATTCCCTTTGTCCTTCGGTATGTTACTTGCCCGAGATTCGATCGTCAGTATCCGTATACCTATTTCAATCTCGTTTACCGGCAAGTCTCTTTACTCGTTCCGTAATATAAGATCCCGCAACTTACACTAAGTCATATTGCTAGCAAGGCTTGTGTGTGATGTTGTATTACTGAGTGGGCCCCGAGATACCTCTCCGTCATACGGAGTGACAAATCCCAGTCTTGATCCATACAACTCAACGAACACCTTCGGAGATACCTGTGGAGCATCTTTATAGTCACCCAGTTACGTTGCGACGTTTGATACACACAAAGTATTCCTCCGGTGTTAGTGATTTATATGATCTCATGGTCATAGGAACACACAGAAAACAGTAGCAACAAAATGACACGATCAACATGCTACGTCTATTAGTTTGGGTCTAGTCCATCACGTGATTCTCCTAATGACGTGATCCAGTTATCAAGCAACAACACCTTGTTCATAATCAGAAGACACTGACTATCTTTGATCAACTGGCTAGCCAACTAGAGGCTTGCTAGGGACAGTGTTTTGTCTATGTATCCACACATGTAAATGAGTCTTCATTCAATACAATTATAGCATGGATAATAAACGATTATCTTGATACAGGAATTATAATAGTAACTATATTTATTATTGCCTCTAGGGCATAATTCCAACACAACCTTCATGAGCCTATTGGACGTTATCTTTGGGTTTTTCTGTTGGGGAACGTTGCATGAGAAACAAAAAAAATTCTACACTCACCAAGACAAATGTATGGATACTAACATCTACGAGAGGGGGGAGTGCCTCTACACACCCTTGTAGATCGCTAAGCGGAAGCGTATATTACGCGATTGATGTAGTCGAACGTCTTCGTGATCCAATCACAATCCATCCCACGATCCCATCACGATCCATCCCGATCTAGTGCCAAACGGAAGGCACCTCCGCGTTCAGCACACGTACAACTCGATGACGTTCTCCGCCTTCTTGATCCAGCAAGAGGGGCGGAGAGGTAGATGAGTTCTCTGACAACACGACGGTGTGGCGGCGATCTTGGTGGACCTGATTTGACAGGAAGCACCGTGCGCTACCGAATCAATCTAGAGGTGGAACGAACTAGAGGAGGGAGAGAGAGAGGGAGAGAGAGAGCTGGGCCATGGCCTTTTCGGGTGCGGCTGCCCTCTCTCCTCTTCAATATATATATGTAACAACCCGGGACCGACGCTCTAGAAGATTCCCCTTTTATTCCATTGCCGCCCCGTGCTTATTTGTTTATCGCATCATTCGCATCATCTGCATTGCATCGGCACTTCGTTGCCGCCAGTTTTCAAAACTTGCATCCGTTAATAGTTACCGGTTCTCTCCGTTTTGTCGTTGATCGTTTTGATACCAACCACACGCGCCCGCGCCCACGGCATTATTAAAATATTTGTTTAAAAAGTGTGTGTAAAACTTTCTCTCCCACCTCCAGCCACCGGCCCGCCGAGCCGAGATCGGGCCCGGGAAGGCCTGGATCAGCCACCAGCTCGCAACCTCCTCCCCGAGCTGGCTCCTCCCGAGAAGCTGTTGTGGCCTGAGCCCTGACCGCATCCCGCATGAGGTCGCGCCGTGCTGCGCTACGTCGGCGAGCCGAAGCCCCCAGCAGCTCCGCCACCATGTCGCTCTCGGCCACCTCCGCAGCTTGCCGCCGGATCACCGGAGAGCTCTGTCGTCGCCAGCCGAACCCTCAGGTCGAGCCGGCCCCAATCTGGTCGCTGCCCCGATCCGCCGCCGCGTGGAACTCCACTGTCGGTCCGCCTTCGGCCAGATCTGCCCCGAAACGTGTGTCATATGCAAAAACCGTAGATTTGTAAAACGTGTAGAATTTCACGTAGATTAATATTTTCCAACTCTCATGCATATTTAAAACTGTTTAACATGCTATCGGCATTGGTTTGCGTGATAACGTGTTAAAACGGTTTAATTCGTAGCTAGTCAACCATAGCTCATGTTGGAAATATGCCCCATAGGCAATAATAAATTGGTATTATTATATTTCCTTGTTAATGATAATCATTTATTAGCCATGCTAGAATTGTATTGATTGGAAACTCAAATACATGTGTGGATACATAGACAACCCATTGTCCCTAGTGAGCCTTTAGTTGACTAGCTCGTTGATCAAAGATGGTCAAGGTTTCATGGCCATAGACATGAGATGTCACTTGATAACGGGATCACATCATCATGAGAATGATGTCATGGACAATACCCAAACTATGAACGTATCATATGATCGTGTTAGTTTATTGCTACTGTTTTCTGCATGCCAATGTATCTGTTCCTATGACCATGAGATCATGTAACTCCCGGACACCGGAGGAATACCTTGTGTGTATCAAATGTCGCAACGTAACCTGGTGACTATAAAGGTGCTCTATAGGTATCGCCGAAGGTGTCTGTTGGGTTGGCATGGTTCAAGATTGGGATTTGTCATTCTATGTGACAGAGAGGTATCTCAGGGCCCACTCGGAAATACAACATCACAACAAGCCTTGCAAGCAATGTGACTAAGTATTTAGTCACAGGATCTTGTATTACGGAACAAGTAAAGAGACTTGCCGGTAACGAGATTGAACTAGGTATGGAGATACCGACGATCGAATCTCAGGCAAGTAACATACCGAAGGACAAAGGGAACATCATATGGGATTAACTGAGTCCTTGACATAGAGGTTCAACCAATAAAGATCTTCGTAGAATATGTAGGAGCCAATATGGGCATCCATGTTCCGCTTTTGGTTATTGACCGGAGAATGTCTTAGGTCATGTCTACATAGTTCTTGAACCCGCAGGGTCTGCACACTTAATGTTCGGTGACATTTCAGTATAGTTGATGATGACGAGTTGACGGATATACTTCTCGCCCCTCGTTGGTTACCCCAAGTGGAAGGTGGAGATGTAGTCATCAGCAGATTTTCCTTAGACGGAGACTGTAAGGTTTATCGAACCAAGAGGACTCCTAGGCTCAACAAGTAGGTGTCTTCCACTTGGCGCTAGCAGAAGACGTGGACCTGCACACACAACAAATAACTTTTCTCCCAACGAGTACAAATAGGTTGTCAATCTCTCCGGCCTTGCAGTTTGCAAAAGGATCAAAACACAAGCGGGAAAGTAATAATGATTGCAACAGAAAAGTAAATGAAAGCGGAAATAAAGGAGGTGTAAACAATGATGGTGATATGTACCGGAGTCACATGATGTTCACTAGTGATGTCTCTCTTCCAAAAGACGATAAACAACTATGCTTGGGTAAACAATTCACAGTTGTGCAATTCACAGAATTATGATTGCACCGCAATGCTAATTATGCTACTTGATAGTTAGAGGTTCAATAGTAATGGGAAGTACGCCAAGACAAGTAGACCGTTTATTCATCAACATCTACTTACTAATCATCCACCTTGAGATATTTATCCAGAACATCTCTTCGGTATTAAGTTGCGAGCCCCACCCAAAGTGTAAACTGAAAGCAACAGACAACTGCATTAACGAACTATGTGTAAGGTAAACAATCCTTGCAACCGTGGTCACAAGCACCGTTCTTTTCTCCCTGGTGGCCACAAGAACATCCCGTAGTCTCATGTTTCTGTCACTCAAGCTAGACATCGAGGGGCATGAACCCACAATCATGCATAACGCTCCCTCTTGGAGTTACAATCTACTACTCGGCCAATGCAATAAATAGCAACGGAGAACATGCATGAATCACTAAGGGACATAATATAAAAGGATAATCAAATATATAACTCATAGCAATCTAATTATTAATTTCATAATCCGTCGGATCCCAACAAACCGAGCATAGCAATAGCAAGAGAATTACATAGATGCCTTGATCATGCAGGGCAACTCATAAGAACTAACCATTGAAGCACAAGATTGGAGAGAAAACATCACATAGCTACTGGTCATGGACTCATGGTCCAACGAGGACTACTCACGACACGTCCGGGAAGTGTCCATGGCGGTGGAGAAGCTCCCGGAGGTCAATCCTCCCCCCGACAGGGTGCCGGGAAGAGGTCTCCTGACGCTCCCGATCTTGGAAGCGCTGTGGTGGCGGAACGATGGAGAAATTCGCGATTCTAGAAAGTCTGCGAGGGTTTCCGCTTGGGACTCTAAATATAGGCCGAAGGAGGGCACCGGAGCAGGTGGGACCCACCCAGGTGACCTCCTGGCGTGGCCTAGGGCTTGGCCACGCCAGTAGGACGCCTGGGAGGCCCCTGGTCCCCCTCTGGCCCATCTTCGATGATCCGGAAGCTTCTGTTTCGCTGATTTTTTATATATTTTTTCTGGATTTTTTTGGGGCTTCGGAAAATTCGTTAAAAGCCCCTGCAAAATAGACATTAGCAGACAGAAACTGGCACTGGGTGCACTGAGTTAGTAGGTTAGTCCAAATATGTGTAAAATGATATAAAAGTGTAGCAAAACATATGACAATGTCACCCAAAAGATCATGGAACAAGCAGAAATTATAGATACGTTTGGGACGTATGAACATCCCCAAGCTTAATTTCTGCTCGTCCTCGAGTAGATAAATGATAACACAATAATTTCTGTGATGACATGCTAACACGCATATAAGAACTTCAAAGGAAAGCAAATGATATATGCAATTCAAGTCAAGACAATAACAAGCAAGAGTCTATATCTAGTATTGAATTTAGCAAAGTAAGAACATAAAGGTGCAAGAGCTCTTACTGTCCGTGACTCGAATGTCTCCAAATGGTGTTTGCGTGCAAGAAGTGGGAGATGGGTTGAGATCATAAAAAATATTTTTTAATTGAGAACTCAATCTACTAAACCTCACACTTAGTCTCCTTCGGAATCTTATTTTGACTCATCCCGAGACCACTAGTCAGGCACAAGTCAAAATGATCCTCTCCCTTTCGACTTTGAGCACTCATGCAATGGATGAGCGTAAGCAAGATATGTTGGCACTTAGGATGGCAAATAGAATAATTATGGGGAAGGAAGACAAAAATGTGTGAAAGGATCACATCAATGAGGACAACCATAGGTGAGAGAAAGGCAAATGATAAATATGATGTGAGGAGTAGGGATTGCCATGTAATGGATGCACATATGAGCTAAGGTAAGCTCTCCAATGGAACTAGTGGGGGTGCATCCAACTTGTTTGCTCATGAATACCTAGAGCTCATTTGAGGAGGCTCATCATGGGAATATGCAAACCAAGTTCTATAGTGTAAGGGCCCCCACATAGTTATGCATGAATGATAATCTCTATGTAGTACCAATATAGAAATGGAGTACGAGTGTGGATCTTTCAAAGGAATAGTAGTGTTGCCCCTTCTCTCTTTTTATTTCTTTTTCTCTTTTTTTTTATTTTGTGGCCTCTTTGGCTCTTTCTTTTTATCTCTCATTTGTCCTCTTTGGGATCTTTTGTTTTGTCCACTTGGGATCTTTTCCTCTCTTAAGGGCAACACTCTATGTTTTACATGAATAAAAAGAAAAATCACCACACTTTATAAGAAGTACTCAACATAAAGACAAGTGAAAGCTATCATGATGTATGCAAATGTATGCCTCTACCAGTGTAGCAGGATATGCAATGATACTAGCGCGTCATGTAGAAGTAATTTGGGCAAGGCCCAACTAGCATGCGGCTCTATGATCAAGCAAAAGCATGTACAACATGAAGATCAAGTCATGAGATGGTGGATGTTGCATGGCAATGTATCTCGGAAAGGCTATGGAAATGCCTTAATAGGTAGGTATGGTGGTTGTTTTGAGGAAAGATATAATGAGGCTTATGTATGACATAGCGTATCATATCATGGGTTTGGATGCACCGGCAGAGTTTGCACCAACTCTCAATGTGAGAAAGGGCAATGCACGGTACCGAAGAGGCTAGCAAAATATGGATGGTGGAAGTGCCAACAATCGAATACTCACATTAGTCCGAAGAACTCATACACTTATTTTCGGTAACTCTCTATCTAGTTAGGAGATTCACAAAGAGACAAGTACCCCGAGGTGGAGTGTTTGGGGTTTTTGTTATCCTTGTGCATCCAGAACTCATGGTAACGTGAGGGTACTCTATATATTCCAACCCCTCCACAGGTTAACGATCAATTTAGTAGCTAGAGTTCTCAACTAATTTTTAGTTTCTAAAAGACACACAGATTTCCCAAAATACGACACCTATCACTAATAGGCTCAAGATCTTGGCACCAGTAGTCCAAACATTACTCAAATCAATACCTCAAAACTATTGCAAGTTACTACTATACTTAAATAGCAATCTCAATTACCTACTCATGCAAGACACACAACTCAGTGCAACGAGCCAACTCTCTAAACAAGATAAGCATGATAACTCAAGAGAGTTCCAGAAGCAACCTAAATAATAGATCTTAAAAAGATAAGCATGAAAACTAAGAGCTAAGCATGACAATAGCTACGAAAAGATGAAGAACACACAAAAAGATAAGCATGAAAACCTATGTTGTGTTCTAGAGTGGAATGGAGCGTGTATCTCTCCCAAACAAGGTAGGCTAGGTTCTGACTTGTTATGAACAGCAAGAAAAACTAAAACAAACTAAAAAGTAAAGAGCGAGACGCTCCAAGCATAGCACATATCATATGAAGTGATAAAAATATAGCATGGAGATGGACGAACTGATGATTGTTGATGGAGAAGGGGATGCACGGGGGCATCCCTAAGCTTAGACGCTTGACTATCCTTTGAATATTTCTTGGGGTGCATGGGGGCATCCCCAAGCTTGAGCACTTGCCACTCCTGTTTCTTCTTTCATCATCTCTCCCATCGCATACTTGAAAACTCCCTTCATACAAAACTCACCATAAGCTGATTAGAGTGGTTAGTTTCCTTAATAAAATATTTCATTACCTCCTGGAAAATAAATATTTTCATGAAAAGCTACTGATTCTCATGATTGCCAAAAGATTTTTGCAAATAAGAAGCAAGATTAGGATTCGCAAAACAATGGAAACACAAAACATGGCAGAATCTGTGAAAAACATAACATCGGGCAGTAAATAATTTATTAGGGGCACTTATGCCACTCAAATCAACAAACTGAGAACAGATTCCAGAAAAGAAATTATATAGAGCATTCTGTCAAAAATATTCAGATCAAAAAGATGATTTGTTGAGTTTTGGCGAATTTCTCCGTCAAGCAGAATAATTTGTTTCTGGACAGCATGTCACAATTTTTGAACTTTCTTGCAATCGGAGGCTATAACTTGGCACAACACTTAAAAATAAACATACAATGATGTTGCTACAGTAGTAAAAAACATAAAGACTACTAAAACTGAAAGTAAAAACAAATTGGGTTGCCTCCCAACAAGTGCTTTCTTTTATGCCTTTGAGCTACACATAATGCAAGAAGATCAAGTGTTATCAACTTCAAAAGAATAACTTGCCCGAGTAACGAACTCATATGGTAACTTAATCTTCTTTCTAGGTAAGTGTTCCATTCCCTTTTTAATAGGAAATTAGAATTTAATAATTCCCTCTTTCATGTCAATTATAGCACCAACGGTGCGGAGAAAAGGACATCCCAAAATAATTAGACATGAAGGATCACATTCAATGTCCATAATAAGAAAATCAACGAGCACATAATTATCATTGACAATAATAAGAACATCATCAATTCTCCCTAAAGGTTTCTTTATGGAAGAATCAACAAGACGAACACCAAAACAACATGGATCATAAGGTTTCCAATCAAGCATATCATACATTCTTTTGAGCATAACGGAAGCACTAGCTCCAACATCACACAATGCAAAGCAAGAGATATTATTCAATTTAATCTTGACCATAGGATCCCAACCATCTTCTAGTTTCCTAGGGATAGAAGTCTCTAGCTTGAGCTTCTCCTCCCTAGCTTTGATAAGATCATTGGTAATATGATCGGTGAAGGCAATATTGAGTGTACTAGTGTGGGGGTCTTTAGCCATCCTTTGCAAAAAGGTGATAACTTCGGAGAGACTACAATTGTCAAAATCAAGATTACTACCATTAATTAAAGTGGTAGTAATGTCATCTAAGCTCATTCTTTTGGTAGTCTCTAAATTCATAGGACCTTCTTGTACTATAGTTGAGGTATTAGCATCACCATTACTAGGTCCACTGGTACTAGGAGTGCGATGGGTGCTAAAAGTTTTGAGGTCCTCAACAATTTGTATAGTAGCAATGGTAGTGTGTGTAGGAAGTTTGGCTAGCATTCTTATGTTCTCATTAATTTGGACCTGGATAGCATTCATGGGTTTGGTGTTCCTTTCCTCAAGTGGGGAAGTTCTAATTTTAAGCATCTCTACATCATGAGCTATGTTGTCCACCTTCAAACAGAGACCATCTAATTTTTATAGTTTCTCTTCTACACTCTTGTTGAAGGCTTTTTGAGAGGTGATAAAATCTTTAAGCATGCTCTCTAATTCAGAAGTGGAGTTTTTGGTGCTAGGATAATTGTTATTGTTCCCATAGTTGTTGGATGGGAACGGTCTAGGATTGCTACCAAAATTACTCCTATAGGCATTATTATTGAAGTTGTTCCTAGAAATAAAATTAACATCAACTTGCTCTCTTTCTTGAGCAACCAAAGAATTTAAAGGAACATCATGAGGATCAATAGGAGCTTGCTTAGTAAGTAGAGTCATGATCATGTCAACCTTATCATTAAGGGAGGAGATATCCTCAACAGAGTTTACCTTCCTATCCGTTAGAGCTCTCTTGGTGTGCCATTGAGAATAATTTTTCACCATCTCATCCAATAGCTTTGTGGCAGCACCAAGTGTAGTTGACACAAAGGTTCCTCCGTGGCCGAGTCTAACAGATTCCGCGAGGTAAAGTTCAATCTTGCATAGAAAGTTTGGATAACCATCCAAGTAGTTGATACATCTCCGTCGTATCTACTTTTCCAAACTCTTTTGCCCTTGTTTTGGACTCTAATTTGCATGATTTGAATGGAACTAACCCGAAATAACGCTGTTTTCAGCAGAATTGCCATGGTGTTGTTTTTGCGCACAAATAAAAGTTCTCGGAATGACCTGGAAATTTACGGGGAATTTTTGTGGAATACATTAAAAATACCGGCGCAAGAATCAGCTGGAGGGGTGGAGCTGTGAGCCCATAAGCCCACCAGGCGCGACCCCCTTGGCCGCACCTGGCAGGCTTGTGGGGCCCACATTGCTCCACCGCCTCCAATCTCAGCTCTATTTAGTCCCTTTCGTCCGAAAAAAATCAAGGAGAAAAGTTCATCGCGTTTTACGATACGGAGGCGCTGCCACCACCTGTTCTTCCTCTGGAAGGCAGATCTGGAGTCCGTTCTCGGCTCCGGAGAGGGGAGATCGTCGCCATCGTCATCACCAACCTTCCTTCATCGCCAATTCCATGATGCTCTTCACCGTTCGTGAGTAATCTCATCGTAGGCTTGCTGGACGGTGATGGGTTGGATGAGATCTGTCATGTAATCCAGTTAGTTTTGAAGGGGATTGATCCCTAGTATCCACTATGTTCTGAGATTGATGTTGCTACTACTTTGCCATGCTTAATGCTTGTCACTAGGGCCCGAGTGCCATGATTTAAGATCTGAACCTATTATGTTGTCGCCAATATATGTGTGTTCTTGATCCTATCTTGCAAGTTGTAGTCACCTACTATGTGTTATGACCTGGCAACCCCGGAATGACAATAGCCGGAACCACTCCCGGAGATGATCATAGTATGAGGAGTTCATGTATTCACTAAGTGTTAATGCGTTGGTCCGGTTCTTTATTAAAAGGAGAACCTTAATATCCCGTAGTTTCCATTAGGACACCGCTGCCACGGGAGGGATGGACAATAGATGTCATGCAAGTTCTTTTCCGTAAGCACGTATGACTACATACGGAATACATGCCTACATTACATTGATGAACTTGATATAGTTACATATCTCTCCGTGTTATAACTGTTGCATGATGAATAACATCCGGCATAATCATCCATCACCGACCCAAAGCCTACGAGTTTTTCCTACTGGTCCTTGCTACGTTACTTTGTCGCTACTGTTGTCACTCCTGCTACTATTACTCTGTTGCTACTACTGTTACTTTGCTGCTACTGCAGTCACTTTGTTGCTATTGGTTACTGTTGCTACTGCTGCTATCATACTACCTTGCTACTGATATTTTGCTGCAGATACTAAATCTTTCAGGTGTGGTTGAATTGACAACTCAACTGCTAATACTTGAGAATATTCTTTGGCTTCCCCTTGTGTCGAATCAATAAATTTGGGTTGAATACTCTACCCTCGAAAACTGTTGCGATCCCCTATACTTGTGGGTTATCAAGACCTATTTATGGCGCCGTTGCTGGGGAAGCATAGCTATATTCTGTGAGTCACTTGGGATTTACGTCTGCTGGTCACTATGAGGAATCCGAAAGACCCAAGAACTAAAGTCTTGCCATCAACTACGAGGACAGGTAAGGAACTGCCATCTAGCTTTGAACTTGATTCACCTTCAGTTATGAGTAAGTTTGCGACACCACCTCCTGCTAGAAATCTTGATATGTCGCCTGTGCTTAATGATGCTACTTCTGCTGCCCATGATGCTTATGATGGCACTATGCTTGATACTGCTTTGCCACTAGGTGCATTCCTTGATGCACAAATTGCTAGAGTTGCTGCTAGATGTGATGATACTTATGAAACTACTGATACTATTGAAGTAGAACCTGCTATTTTGCCTGTTAGAACTAGCTCTCCTAGATATGAATTGCCTGATATGCCTGAGGGTTATGTTATAGAGTGAGAGATAGCTGAGGACTTTCTTGCTTGTAAGGATAGCTATGATATTGAGAAATTACAGCTCAAGTGGAAAGAAAAAATCTCTGAACGCTAGGATGAAATACGACCCGAAGTTTGCCAATTCGCCTATCCTTTTGACCGATAAGGATTATGAATTCTCTGTTGACCCTGAGTTAATCACTTTGGTCGAATCTGATTCTTTTTCACGGTTATGAGTCTGAAACGGTTGTAGCCCATCTTACCAAACTGCACGATATAGCCACCCTATTCACTAGTGAGGAAAAGATCCGCCACTACTATATCCTCAAGCTGTTTTCTTTCTCGCTAAAGGATGATGCTAAGACCTGGTTCACTTCTCTTGCCCCTGGTTGTGTGCGTAGCCCCCAGGATATGATCTACTACTTCTTTGAGAAATATTTCCCTGCCCATAAGAAGCAAGCTGCCTTGCAGGAAATATACAACTTTGCGCAAGTTGAAGAAGAGATTCTCCAACAAGCTTGGGGGAGGCTCGTCCAGCTACCGAATGCTTTGCCTGATCACCCTCTTGAGAAGAATGAAATACTTGATATCTTCTATAATGGACTAATCGATGCTTCTAAGGACCACCTAGATAGTTGTGCCGGTTGTGTTTTCAGGGAACGAACTGTAGAACAAGCTAAGATCCTATTGAATAATATCATGTGCAATGAGAGTGCTTGGACTATTCCCGAACCACCTCCTAAGCCAACTCTGAAGAAAAGAGGTATTCTATTCCTCAGTCCTGAAGATATGCAAGAAGCTAAGAAATCTATGAAAGAGAAAGGCATTAAATCTGAAGATGTCAAAAATCTACCACCTATCGAAGAGATCCATGGTCTTGATAACCCGATACAGGTAGTAGAGGTAAATTCTCTTCGTAGGTTCGATGAGAGTGATATTCCTTTTGATAAACCTGCTAGCTTATGCCTGGATGAATTTGATAACTTTGTTGCCAAACAACAAAGTTTCAGTGATTATGTTAGCAGACAATTGGAACATAATGCTCGTATGCTTAGTCATTTAAGTGCCTGTGTGGACAGAAATGTCAATGATCTTAAGCTCCTGAGTAAACATGCCTCTATGGTTACTACCCAAGTAGAACAAGTACTTATGGCTCATAATGACTTGCTGAATGAGTTGAATGACAATTCTGTTAGAGTCGTCACTAGAGGCGGTAGAATGACTCAAGAACATTTGTATCCCGAGGGTCATCCTAAGAGAATTGAACAAGATTCTCAAGGAGTTAGCACTGATGCACCTAGTCATCCTAGGAAGAAGAAGAGAGATGATAGGAACCTGCATGCTAGCAACCCTGTTGCTGGTACACCTGAGAGTCCAAACGATGTCTCTGTTTCTGATGCTGAAACACAATCTGGTGATGAACATGAGCCTAATGGTAATATCAATAGTGATGTTCATGATGATGCTCAACCTAGCAATGATAAGGATGTGGAGATTGAACCAGTTGATCTTGATAACCCACAGCCTAATAATAAGAGATACGATAAGAACGAGTTCGCTGCTAGGAAGCATGGTAAATAAAGGGAACCATGGGTTCAGAAACCTATGCCCTTTCCTCCCAAACCATCCAAGAAAAAGGATGATGAGGATTTTGAGCGATTTGTTGAAATGATTAGACCTGTCTTTCTACAAATGCGTTTGACAGATATGCTCAAAATGTCTTTGTATGATAAGTATATGAAAGATATTGTGACTAATAAGAGGAGGATACCTGAAGTTGAGATTTCCACCATGCTTGCTAATTATAACTTCAAGGGTGGAACTCTTAAGTAACTAGGTGATCCCGGAGTGCCCACTATACCTTGCTCCATTAAAGGCAACTATGTTAGAACTGCTTTATGCGACCTTGGAGCCGGTGTTAGTGTTATGCCTCTCTCTCTTATCGTAGACTTGAACTGGATAAGTTGACACCCACTGAAATTTCTCTCCAAATGGCCGACAAATCAACTGCTTTCCCTATCGGCATTTGCGAGGATGTGCCTGTGGTGGTTGCTAACGTCACTATCTTAATAGACTTTGTTATTCTGGATATTCTTGAGGATGATGCCATGGCGGTCATCCTTGGAAGACCCTTTCTAAACACTGCAGGGGCTGTTATTGATTGCAACAAAGGCAATGCCACTTTCCATGTCAACGGTAATGAGCATACGATGCACTTTCCGAAGAAACAATATCGAGTACATTGCATCAATGATATCGAAAAAACTTCATCGATTCTTATTGGGACCTTTGAATGCCCTATACCTACTGTCAAGATGAAGTATGATTTGCTTGTTGGGGATATGCACATCCTCATTGAGGTAACCTAGTGACTATTCGAAAATTCTCCGTTTCCTTTTGCGATTCGAAAAAGTTTGTCAAGGAGACTTGATCAACCTCAATGACGGATTTCTTTCGATGACCATGAGATGGATGAATCAAGGAGTCACAAACCTCTGTTCCAAGCTTTCACCTTCGGTTGCTTAGAAGAAAAATGATAGATTTAGTTTAGTTTTCCCTGTTTTCTGTTTTTGCGTCCCGTAGAAAAGTCCCCCGAAAATAAAAGTTCTCCAAATGCCGTGAAAATCAAGTATGATTTTTGCTGGAATTTTTGAAAAATACTGAGATGGAAAGCTAGTCAGGGGGCTGCACTAGTGGGACACAAGCCCTGGAGGCGCGGGCACCCCCCTGGCCGCGCCTCCCAGGCTTGTGGGGCCCACGTGTACCCCCTCCACTTATTCTAGCTCCCATCTGCTTCTCCTACCTCCAGAAAAAATCATTTCACAGCTCACCCAGCAGTGGCACCCTCAGTACACTCTGGAGTACCCCGGAGATGGTTATTTCCCTCCTTGGGAGTAGACCAACTTAGGCCAAAAGCCTAAACTTGGGGGAGTACGTGTTTCTCACCGACTTTATATTCTTGTTCACACTTTCACTTTGCTAGTCGGTGTTCACACTTTGCCACTGTATCATCCATGCTAGTTTATTTCTTTTTCTCGTTTTCTTCTCGTGTGTTTGTCTAGTTTGATAAAACCCAAAAAGATTTTCCGTTCTTCTTTTGCTTGTTGGGAGTTTTCCCGTGTAAATAGTTTTGTTTTTCTTTGGGTCAAGGTAGAAGACCATGGTTACAATGTTTAGTGGCTCTCGCACGCATATCTGTTAACCTGTTATAGAGCCATATTACTTTGTCTTCTCCTTTGTGTTTGCCTGCAGATTCCAGCTTAGTCCAATGCACGAGCACTCTTATTATTGTTCACATCATTCGGTCGTGCAAGTGAAAGGCGATAATGACGATATATGATGAAGTGACTGAGCCTGGAAAAGCTGGTATGAACTCGATCTATTTTGTTTTTGTAAATATGACTAGCTCATCGTTCCAGATTCAGCTTTGTTGTCAGAGAAACATGTTTGCAATGACAACTTAGAGATCATAGTTTCTGATGCCATGCTTAATTAGCTAGGAACTTATAATGGTTTGTCTTGGATGCCAACATGAATCTTGAGATGACTATGATGTAGTATGATAGGATGGTATCCTCCTTTGAATGATTCAAGTGGCTTGACTTGGCGCATGTTCACGCATGTAGTTGAAACAAAATCAACATAGCCTCTATGATATTCATGTTCATGGTGATTTATGTCCTACTCATGCTTGCACTCAATGTTGGTTAATCTCAAAGCATTTTGATAACTGTTGTTGCTCTCTAGTTGGTCGCTTCCCAGTCTTTTGCTAGCCTTCACTTGTACTAAGAGGGAATACTCCTTGTGCATCCACTTCCATAAACCCAAAGTTGTTCCATATGAGTCGACCATACCTACCTATATGCGGTATCTACCTACCGTTCCAAGTAAATTTCCATGTGCCACTCTCTAAATCTTCAAGAAATAATCTGTTTTGCATGCCCGAACCGCTCATGTGGTGACAGGGGGCTATCAATATCTTCCATGCTAGGCGTGTTATCCTCGATATGTGTTTATTCACTATCACTCACGAGAAAGGGGCCGGTAATTGGAATGCCCAATTCCATGCTCAAATCGAAAAGATAATTGTAAACAAAACTCCCCCTGGATTGTTGTTGGTATGGACGGCACCCGAGTATTCGGCTAGCCGTGGAGTGTGATTGATCGGTGGTGGGGAGTCAAAACTTTACTTTTCTATTTGGGAACCGCCTATAGCATGTGTAGCGTGGAAGATGGTGAAAACTCTTGGTCATTGCGTTGACAATGAAAGCATGCCACCCAAAATTATTATCTTTGTTTTCAAAGCTTGAGCTCTGGCACCTCTGCAAATCAATGGTTCCCTCTGCGAAGGGCCTATCTATTTATGTTCCTGTTGAGTCATCCTCTTCTTATAAAAGCACCAATTAGAGAGCACCTCTGTCATTTTTATGCTTTGCTTTTAACTGTGATTGAGTATGACTGTGACTGGATCTTCTTTGCCATGAATTACAATGTTTAGTCAGCCCTTGGTCTTTGAAGGTGCTATGCATTTATGTTTTGTGGTCTCAGAAAGAGCTAGCGAGATACCATCTGTTCGTACTGCTTCATGATTGTTTTGATTGAAGTGTTGACGTTTGAAACTTATTATTATTGCTCGCTAGTTGATTATGCCATTGATATGAGTTAACCGTGAGACCTAGATATCATTTGCTTATGTGGTTAGCTTATGATCTTGCTGAAATTCTGGATATGAGTTAGACATAATTGCAACAACAAGATCAAACAGAGTTCGTAAAAGTTTTTCTTTTGTCTCTTTCAGTTTGTCAACTTAATTGCTTGAGGACAAGCAAGGTTTTAAGCTTGGGGGAGTTGATACGTCTCTGCCGTATCTACTTTTCCAAACTCTTTTGCCCTTGTTTTGGACTCTAATTTGCATGATTTGAATGGAACTAACCCGGACGAACGCTGTTTTCAGCAGAATTGCCATGGTGTTGTTTTTGCACAGAAATAAAAGTTCTCGGAATGACCTGGAAATTTACGGGGTATTTTTGTGGAATACATTAAAAATACTGGCGCAAGAATCAATTAGAGGGGTGGAGCTGTGAGCCCACAAGCCCACCAGGCGCGGCCCCCCTGGCCGCGCCTGGCAGGCTTGTGGGGCCCACGTTGCTCCACCGCCTCCAATCTCAGCTCTATTTAGTCCCTTTCGCCCAAAAAAAATCAAGGTGAAGAGTTCATCGCGTCTTACGATACGGAGGCGCCGCCACCACCTGTTCTTCCTCTGGAAGGTAGATCTGGAGTCCGTTCTCGGCTCCGGAGAGGGGAGATCGTCACCATCGTCATCACCAACCTTCCTTCATCGCAAATTCCATGATGCTCTTCACCGTTCGTGAGTAATCTCATCGTAGGCTTGCTGGACGGTGATGGGTTGGATGAGATCTATCATGTAATCGAGTTAGTTTTGACGGGGATTGATCCCTAGTATCCACTATGTTCTGAGATTGATGTTGCTACTACTTTGCCATGCTTAATGCTTGTCACTAGGGCCCGAGTGCCATGATTTAAGATCTGAACCTATTATGTTGTCGCTAATATATGTGTGTTCTTGATCCTATCTTGCAAGTTGTAGTCACCTGCTATGTGTTATGACCCGGCAACCCCGGAGTGACAATAGCCGGAACCACTCCCGGGGATGACCATAGTATGAGGAGTTCATGTATTCACTAAGTGTTAATGCGTTGGTCCGGTTCTTTATTAAAAGGAGAACCTTAATATCCCGTAGTTTCCATTAGGACCCCGCTGCCACGGGAGGGATGGACAATAGATGTCATGCAAGTTCTTTTTCCTAAGCACGTATGACTACATACGGAATACATGCCTACAATACATTGACGAACTGGAGCTAGTTACATATCTCTCCGTGTTATAACTGTTGCATGATGAATAACATCCGGCATAATCATCCATCACCGACCCAAAGCCTACGAGTTTTTCCTACTGGTCCTTGCTACGTTACTTTGTCGCTACTGCTGTCACTGCTGCTACTGTTACTCTGTTGCTACTGCTGTTACTTTGCTGCTACTGCTGTCACTTTGTTGCTATTGGTAAGTGTTGCTACTGCTGCTATCATACTACCTTGCTACTGATACTTTGTTGCAGATACTAAATCTTTCAGGTGTGGTTGAATTGACAACTCAACTGCTAATAATTGAGAATATTCTTTGGCTTCCCCTTGTGTCGAATCAATAAATTTGGGTTGAATACTCTACCCTCGAAAACTGTTGTGATCCCCTATACTTGTGGGTTATCAGTAGTCAAACCATATGTAGGGCAATTCTTAACAAGAGATTTCATATGTTCCCAAGCTTGAGCAACATGTTCATTATCCAATTGCCTAAAATTCATAATGTTACTCCTCAACTAGATAATCTTAGCAGGCGGGTAATACTTCCCAATAAAAGCATCTTTGCACTTATCCCAAGAATCTATACTATTCCTAGGAAAAGATTGAAGCCACACTTTAGCTCCTCCTCTCAAGGAGAAAGGAAAAAGCTTAAGTTTAACAATATCACCATCTACTTATTTATATTTTTGCATATCATAGAGCTCAACAAAATTGTTCAAGTGCAAAGTAGCATCATCTCCAGCACGGGAGAATTGATCTTTCATAACTAGGTTCAGGAAAGCAGGTTTAATCTCATAGGACGTGGCTCCAGTGGCTGGAGCAGCAATAGGTGTGCATATAAAGTCATTATTGTTGTGACTAGTGAAGTCACACAACTTGGTGTTTTCAGTGGAGCCCGTAGCAGCGACAACAAGCAAGAACAAAGAAACTATTTTTTTGTAGGTTTTGGTATAAGACTCTAAAACAAAAACTAAAAAGCAAACTAACAAGACTAAAAAGCAAACGTAAAACATAGTGTGCAACTCCCCTATCTTGAAGACTCGAGTCCCCGGCAACGGCACCAGAAATTTGCTTGATGACGAGTTGATGGATATACTTCTCGCCCCTCGTTGGTTACCCCAAGTGGAAGATGGAGATGTAGTCAATAGCAGATTTCCCTTACACGAAGACTGTAAGGTTTATTGAACCAAGAGGACTTCTAGGCTCAACAAGTAGGTGTCTTCCATCCTGGCGCTAGCAGAAGACGTGGACCTGCACACACAAAAAATAACTTTGCTCCCAACTAGTACAGAGAGGTTGTCAACCTCTCCGGCCTTGTAGTTTGCAAAGGATCAAAACACAAGCGGGAAAGTAATAGTGATTACAACGGAAAAGTAAATGAAAGCGGTAAATGATGGAGGTGTAAACAATGATGGTGATATGGACCGGAGTCACATGATGTTCAATAGTGATGTCTCTCTCCCAAAAGACGATAAACAACTATGCTTGGGTAAACAAAGCACAGTTGGGCAATAGACAGAATTATGATCGCACCGCAATGCTAATTATGCTACTTGATAGCTAGAAGTTCAATAGTAATGGGCAGTACACCAAGACAAATAGACCGTTTATTCATCAACATTTACTTACTAATCATCCACCTTGAGATATCTATCCAGAACATCTCTTCGGTATTAAGTTGTGACCCCACCCAATGTGTAAAGTCAAAGCAACGGACAACTGCATTAATGAACTATGCGTAAGGTAAAGAATCCTTGCAACCGTGGTCACAAGCACCGTTGTTTTATCCATGGTGGTAACAAGCACATTCCCTAGTCTCATGTTTCTGTCACTCAAGCTAGACATCGAGGGGCATGAACCCACAATCATGCATAACGCTCCCTCTTGAAGTTAAAATCTACTACTCGGCCAAAGCAATAAATAGCAACGAAGAACATGCAGGAATCACTAAGGAACATAATATAAAAGTATAATCAAATATATAACTCATAAAAATCTGAACATAATCTCATAATCCATCGAATCCCAACAAACCGAGCATAGCAATAGCAAGAGAATTACATAGATGCCTTGATCATGTAGGGCAGCTCACAAGGACTAACCATTAAAGCACAAGATTGGAGAGAAGACATCACATAGCTACTGGTCATGGACTCATGGTCCAAGGAGAACTACTCATGACATGTCCGGGAAGCATCCATGGCGGTGGAGAAGCTCCCGGAGGTCAATACTCCCTCCGGCAGGGTGCCGGGAAGAGGTCTCCTGAAGCTCTCGATCTTGGAAGCGCTGCGGTGGCGGAACGATGGAGAAATTCGTGATTCCAGAAAGTCTGCGAGGGTTTCCTCTCGGGACTCTAAATATAGACCAAAGGAGGGCACCGGAGGAGGTGGGACCCACCCATGCGATCTCCTGGCGCGGCCTAGGGCCTGGCCGCGCCAGCAGGCCGCCTGGGAGGCCCCTGGCCCCCCTCTGGTCCTTCTTCGGTGATCCGGAAGCTTCTGTTTCGCTGATTTTTTTTATATTTTTTCTGGATTTTTTCGGGCTTCGGAAAATTAGGTAAAAGCCCCTGCAAAATAGACATCAGCAGACTGAAAGTGGCACTGTGTGCACTGAGTTAGTAGGTTATTCCAAATATGTGTAAAATGATATAAAAGTGTAGCAAAACATATAACAATGTCACCCAAAAGATCATGGAACAAGCAGAAATTATAGATATGTTTGGGACGTATCAGTTGAGTCAGAGGTTTTGGTGACCGAAGGTTTTTCGGAGGCCCGTATGAGATCCTGGATGTCACGAGGAGCCCCAGAAAGGTCCGGAGGTAAAGATTGATATATAAGAAGTTCTATTTTGGTCACCGGAAAAGTTTTGGGCTCATCTGTAGTGTACCGGGAGTGTCGGGAGGGTACCGGGGGACCACCGGGAGGGGTGTGATGACCCAAGGGCTTCATGGGCTGTGAGAGGAGGCAGACCAGCCCCTGGTGGCTTGCCGAAGCCTCCCCTATATATACTAGAGGTCCTGAGGGTTTTTGGACACACAGAAATCAGCCACGTGTTCCCTCTTCCTCTAGATCATAGTTCTTCCTCTAGTCTAGTTCGACGGTGCTTAAGCGAAGCCCTGCTGGATTAGTTCACCAGCACCACCACTCCGCCGTGATGGAGACCTCATCTACCTCTCCACCCCTCTTGCTGGATCAAGAAGGCGGTGATCATCATCGAGTTGTACATGTGCTGAACACGGAGGTGCCGTTTGTTCGGCACTAGATCGGGATGCATCGTGATGGGAGCACGGGACGGATTGTGATGAGATCACGGGACGGGCTGCGATTTGGATCGTGAAGATGTTCCACTACATCAACCATGTTATATACGCTTCCGCTAAGCGATCTACAAGGGTATGTACATTCACTCTCCACTCTCGTAGATGATCATCACCATGGATATGTATTGCGTTTGTGTAGGAAATTTTTTGTTTCCCATACAACGTTCCCTATCAGCTCCGTTGGAGATGAGCTATATATGTAAACCGACTAGGATGACGAGTAGTTTCACGTGAACCATCGTGTTTTTTCGTTTAACAAACTTAAAATATGTTTAGGACAGATCGGGACAGATTTCGAAGTTAACACATGGGGTGAGCTCGAAGATTCTATACGTCGTTTCTGCCTCATTTAAAATGCCTAGATATGTAGATTATTTGTGCTTCACCTCTTTCCATGTTTAAACAACATTTAATATTATCGTGTACCTAAACGGGAGTGAACTAAATATTTGAATGTGGAGTTTCGTTAATATGCAACTCGTTGCATATTGAGCTTCACTTAATGAGTAGTGTTTGATTGTTGTGAATTGCCACGCCATGCCTTGCATAATTGAAATAAAATGGTTATTATTATATTTCCTTGTTCATGATAATTGTCCATTGTTCATGCTATAATTGTATTAACCGGAAATCGTAATACATGTGTGAATACATAAACCACAACATGTCCCTAGTGAGCCTCTAGTTGGCTAGCTCGTTGATCAATAGATGGTCAAGGTTTCCTGGCCATGGACATTGGATGTCGTTGATAACGGGATCACATCATTAGGAGAATGATGTGATGGACAAGACCCAATCCTAAGGATAGCACAAGATCGTGTAGTTCGTCTGCTAGAGCTTTTATAATGTCAAGTGTCATTTCCTTAGACCATGAGATTGTGCAACTCCCGGATACCGTAGGAATGCTTTGGGTGTATCAAACGTCATAACGTAACTGGGTGATTATAAAGGTGCACTACAGGTATCTCTGAAAGTGTTTGTTGGATTGGTACGAATCGAGACTGGGATTTCTCATTTCGTGTGACTAAGAGGTATCTCTGGGCCCACTCGGTAATACATCATCATAATGATCTCAATGTGACTAAGGAGTTAGCCACGGGATCATGTGTTACGGAACGAGTAAAGAGACTTGTCGGTAACGAGATTGAACAAGGTATAGGATATCGACGACCGAATCTCGGACAAGTATCATACCGGTAGACAAAGGGAATTGTATACGGGATTGAGTGAATCCGTGATGCTGGTTCATCTGATGAGATCATCGTGGAACATGTGGGATCCAACATGGGTATCCAGATCTCGTTGTTGGTTATTGGCCGGAAAGGTGTCCCGGTCATGTCTACATGGTTCCCGAATCTGTAGGGTCTACACACTTAAGGTTCGGTGACGCTAGAGTTGTAATGGGAATTGTATATGTGGTTCCCAAAGGTCGTTCAGAGTCCTGGATGAGATCTCAGACATCACGAGGAGTTCCGAAATAGTCCGGAGGTGAAAATTTATATATGGAAAGTCCAGTTTCGGTCACCGGAAAGGTTTCGGGGTTTATCGGTATTGTATCGGGATCACCGAAAGGGTACCACGGGTCCACCGGGAGGGTCCACCTATCCCGGAGGACCAGATGGGCCGAAAGTGGGAGGGAACCATCCCCTGATGAGCTGGTGCGAGCCATCATAGGGGGCCCAAGGTGCCTAGGGAAAAACCCTAGGGCGTGGGGCTGCCTCCCTCCTACTTGGGAGGCAAGCCACCCCTAGGGCCGTCGCCCCCCCTCCTAGGCGTTCCGCCACCCCTCCTAGGGTTTCCTAGGGTGGTCGGCCCCTCTCCCCTCCCTCCTACAAATAGTGGGGGTTTGGGAGGGCTGCGCACACCCTTGAACCTCTCCCCTTGGCGCATCCCTACCTCTCCACTTCTCCTCCTTCGCCATGCTTGGCGAAGCCATGCCGAAGAACCACAAGCTCCACCGCCACCACGCCGTCATGCTGCCGGAGCTCTCCCTCAACTTATACTTCACCCTTGCTGGATCAAGAAGGAGGAGACGTCCCCGGGCTGTAGGTGTGTTAAACGCGACGGCACCGTTCGTTCGGTGTTTGGATCAAATCGCCGCGAGTATGACTCCATCGACCGTATTCATAGTAACGCTTCCGCTTAGCGATATTCAACGGTATGAAGATGCTCTTCCTTTATCGTTGCTGGTATTTCCTAGAATGATCTTGGTGAAACGTAGGAAAATTTTGAATTATTACTACGTTCCCCAACAATGGACATGCATCATATTAGGTTGTGTGTCATGTCGTGCATGTGCCGTGATGAATATCCCGTGTTGATTCTTGTTTCCGGTTTGCTTCGTCTCGATAGAGTTCCGCAAGCGTGTCGGAATGTGAGGATCCGTTTGACTAAGTCGTTTCGTCTGCTTCATGGAG
The DNA here is from genome assembly GCF_904849725.1 of Hordeum vulgare subsp. vulgare. Lineage (NCBI taxonomy): Eukaryota > Viridiplantae > Streptophyta > Magnoliopsida > Poales > Poaceae > Hordeum > Hordeum vulgare. Next base: position 88,025,097 of record NC_058524.1, on the reverse strand, counting down.
TCGTTTTTCTTCCAAGCGGGATCACACACAAGATGATCATTTCCCTAGATGCCATTACTATCATTGCCATGCTATTTATTTCATTTCTATCGCTATGTCTCGCTGCCTACCACCTGTTAAATGTCAGCCACCTAACATTTCCATGAAAACCTCTAACCTTTCCACAACCTAGCAAACCTTGTTTGGCTATGTTACCGCTTGCTCAGCCTTGTGTTAGCGTTGCTAGTTGCAGGTGCAGTTGCTTCCATGTGAGAACATGGGATCCTTGTTATATCACCATATTAATGCTATTTAATTTAATGCACCTATATACTTGGTAAAAGGTGGAAGGCTTGGCCTTCTAGCCTGGTGTTTTGTTCCACCTTTGCCGCCTTAGTTTCGGCTACCGGTGTTATGCTCCATTAATGAGCGCTCCTAACATGGTTGGGGTTGTTATGGGGACCCCCTTGACTTCCGTTTTGGGATAAAACTCATGTGGCAAGGCCCAACATTGGTACTATATTTTCCCAACATAATAATTCAGTTAATACTGAAAACATAGAGCGTCATGAACCCAAGGAGTAATGCAATATAATATAGGGGGTCCAGTGCTGATGGTGTTGGTCCCAAACAGAGCCACTTGCGGGGCCACCCGGGGCAACTCGGGGGATGTCTATCAGGCCACCGTACGTAGTGCTCATTCGATTGTGCCCTGAGAATGAGATACATGGCTCCTATCGGGATCGTTGGCGTCGGGCGGCCTTGTTGGACTTGTTTTACCTTTATCGAGCGTATCGTGCGTGGGATTCCGAGGATACTACTCAAGGTTGAGGTTTCCCAATAGGAACCCGATGAGATCACGAGTTTCCCCTGATCGAGGTCATTCCAGCGCAGCATGTGGTAGTTTGTGATGGACTAGTTGGAGCACCCGTGCAGGGTTAAATCTTTCGGAAAGTTGTGCCCGCGGTTATGTGGCAAACTTGGAAATTTTGTTTAACATCCGGTTCTAAATAACTTGAAGTAAACTTAATTAAAACTTGCCAAATGAGTGCGTAATCATGACTGTCTCTTTCGTGTGCTCCTTTTCCGATCGAGGACATGGTGGGGTTATGTTTGACGTAAGTAGGTGTGCAGGATCATTCATTTGATCATCAATAGTTACATCAGCTATGCGTAGATCATCCCCCTCTTTTTTCTTGTACTCGTAAGTTAGCCACCTCAAATAAATGCTTAGCCGCTTGTTGCAGCCTCACCACTTAACCATACCTCACCCATTAAGCTTTGCTAGTTGTGATACCTTTGGAAATGAGATTGTTGAGTCCCTATGGCTCACAGATTACTACAACACGAGTTGCAGGTACAGGTAAAGTGATATTATGACGTGAGCGCGATGATTGTACTTTTTGAGTTTCTTCTTCCTCTTCATCGATCTAGGATGGGTTCCAGGCCAGCAACCTGGGTTAGCAAGGATGGATGTCGTTCTTTTATCATTTGTTTTCGTCCGTAGACGGACCCTGCTCTTCTTCATGATGCCTCGATATTGATGTATTGATGTGATCTTGATGTAGCTTTTGGCGAGTGTAAGCCAACTCATTATACTCATCTTTTCAGTACATGTACTTGTAACGATATCCATTCTTGCGAAACGACGAGATGCGTTTCTATCCCTGTCGAGGCCCTCACGCCAAAATAAGGATAGGGCCGCATCTTGGATGTTACAATATAGGAGGAAGGGGAAGGGGTGGCACCCTAGGGAAAATCCCTAGGTTTGGCCGACGGCCCCAAGAGGAGTCCTCCTCCTCCAATTGGCGTGGTGGAGGCGCTAGGAGGAGTCCTCCTCCTATTCGGACTCCTCTCCACCTCCTCACTTTGGGTGCATAGGCCCATTGGGGCTGGCCGCCCAGCCCACCAGGGGCTGGTGCGCCACCTCTTAGGCCTATGTGGCCCTCGGGGTGGGTGGCCCATCTCGATGAACCCCCGGAACCCACTCGTCACCCCCGGTACTTTACCGGTAATGCCCAAAACCTTTTGGGAACCCGTATACCTCCTTCCTATATATCAATATTAGTTCCCATACCATTACGGAACTCCTCGTGACGTCCGGGATCTCATCTGGGACTCCGAACAACCTTCGGTTACCAACATACATAACTCAACTATACCGAAACGTCACCGAACCTTAAGTGTGCACACCCTACGGGTTCAAGAACTATGTAGACATGACCCGAGACACTCCCCGGTCAATAACCAATAGCAGGACCTAGATGCCCATATTGGATCCTACATATTCTGCGAAGATATTTATCGGTCGAACCATGATGTCAAGGATTCAATCAATCCCGTATACTGTTCCCTTTGTCCATCGGTATGTTACTTGCCCAAGATTGGATCGTCGGTATTTCCATACCTAGTTCAATCTCGTTAACGGCAAGTCTCTTTACTCGTTCCGTAATACAAGATCCCGTGACTAACTCCTTAGTCACATTGCTTGCAATCTCATTATCATGTTGTATTACCGAGTGGGCCTAGAGATACCTCTCCGTCATAAAGAGTGACAAATCCCAGTCTCGATTCATGCCAACCCAACAGACATCTTAGGAGATACCTGTAGAGCACCTTTATAGCCACCCAGTTACGTTTTGACATTTGATACACTCAAGGCACTCCCCCGGTGCCCGGGAGTTGCATGATCTCATGGTCACAGAAACATATACTTGACATGCAGAAAACAGTGGGAATAAACTGATACAATCACATGCTACGTTCATAATTTGGGTCTTGTCCATCACATCATTCTCCTAATAATTTGATCCCGTTATTAAATGACAAGTCGTGTCTATGGTCAGGAAACCTTGACCATCTTTGATCAACGAGCTAGTCCTTAAAGGCTCACTAGGGACAGTGTGTTGTCTATGTATCCATACATGTATTTTAGTTTCCAATCAATATAATTATAGGATGGATAATAAAGAATTATCATGAACAAGGAAATCCTCTATTCTTAAATAGCTACAACCCACTAGCTAATTTTACTCTCCATGCAACAATGCCACATCATCAAGTCATGCACGGAGTCATAAGCTATTTTTTCCACTACTCTCTTCATGCAAAACATACCACCCCATGCATTATTTTTTCCCACTGAATTAAGTCATGTAGGAAAGTTTTATACTAATTTTTTACCACTTATACATACATTTTTAACAAGGTTTCCACCCTAACGCGTCACACGAGCAAGTCATGCATGTAAGCCATAAATTACATTATTATTTTTATTACTCTATGCATGCAAGCACCACATCATTAATTCATGCATGTTACTCATAACTTACTTTTTGCATTAGATTTTTTATTGACAATATATGTGTTGGTCATATGTACCATGCATACATATGTATTTCACATTCACATTTTTGTTAGAACGACATTCTTTTTACTACATTTTTATCTTTTTATACTTTTTATATATCATTATCATTTAGAAACTTACAATCGCTTCCCATAAGTTATAAATGCTTTTAGCAACTTTTATGATTTTTCTAGCAAGTTTTCCGCAGCAACGCGTGGGGCAACATCTAGTATAATAATAACTAATTTATAATTGCCACCTGTGCATATTTCTAATTTTTTTTGTGTCAGATGATGATGATAACCATGGATTAGGATATGGCTCCCTTGAGAATATCCTTCAACTGAATAGACCAAAATAAATACTTCTACACGTGGGTCTCCCAACTATAGAACGATTCCCGACACCTTTCAAGCCTAATCTCATTTGCACGCCATCCGATTTCTGTTCTCACTATATGTGGGCGGTCTATGTCTATGTTCCTCGTCACCAGACTAACTGGGCTATGCATGTAGTGGACAACTCGACAGAAGTTTATATGTTGGGCACTGTTGCCGCTGAGGTGATTCACTGCATTGCATTTATCGGACTTCTCTTTATTTCTAGCACATGGAACACTCTTTTTTGATAAGTCATGATTTACTACCTCCACCCGTTATCGTACCATATTTTCGAAGGCCATTGGATATGGCCAGTGCTATTGCTAGCCGCCCAATTAGTCCGTGCTATGCCGTTGGATGGAACTTTTAGGTTTCAAGAATTGCTTGACGTCTCACGTGCACATATGTTCGTTCTCCCATTGACACCCAACCATTCCACTCACTCATAAAAATAGACGTCATCGGCTCTTCATCGTCGCAGCAGCACTACGGTTGCAAAAGTGTCTTAGCTCGTGGCAACAGTAGCAGCAGCCTTCCCCAGGCAACAAGGCCATCCGACGTTGTCGTCGTCGCAATAGCAGCGTTGTTGTTGCAGAAGCGACATCCTCATGGCAGCAGTAGCCGCCGTCTCCAAGCAACATCTTCGTCTGTCGCCGTCCTCGTCGCAGCAGCGCTGCCGTTGCAGAAGCAACGTCGTCATGGTAGCAGCCCCCGTCCCCAAGCAGCATCGCCATCCACCGCGCGCCATCGTCGTGGCAGCAACGCTGACATTGCAGAAGTGACATTGTCATGGAAACAACAGCAGTTGTCATCTCTAAGCAGCAGCGCCGTGTTGGGACAAATAAGCCACGGCTGGCACGAGGCGTTCGCGCGCCAGAGAGTGCGTCGAGGGTGCGCGTGCACAGGGTTGGTCCTGAGATTTTGGGGGCCCGGGGCGAAACTAAAATTTAGGGCCCCTAAGTATAAATAAATAATACAGATTCCGTGGGAGATGAATTATGATCATGATCACTCACATTGTTATCGTCCGTGTCGATGTCAACATTGTCTTCTGTATGGATATCATTTTCTAGATTCACATTACTTGGTTCTTCCACAAGAACTAACGCCAACTCGTCTGGATTTTTTGAAGTGGTTGGGTTACTCGCCAAAAACTTACGAAGAAATCCTCTTTCTGAATCTACCAATTTTTAATCTCCTTTCCTCTTTTTTCTTTTGACAGCACCTGATTCAGGCTTCATTACTACTCCCTCTGTTCCTTAATATAAGACATTTTAGAGATTTTACTATAGACTAGATACGGAGCAAAATGAGTGAATCTACATCCTAAAATATGACTACATACATCCGTATGTAGTTCATAGTGGAATCTCTAAAATGTCTTATATTTAGGAACGGAGGGAGTAATTCTGAAAATAAATAAATCTGAATCAAAAATAGGGCATTAACTACCCAAAGATTTAAAAGGAATCACTAGAAGTAATTGCAGGTCCAAATCCATCAGACATCAGTAAATTGCAAACTAGAACGGGAACTGATCTACGAATCAAACTAGAACGAGATCCTCAGGAGAAGTGGAGAACAGACAGACTGACGGACATTACGGAAGAAGCAACCGGTGAGGGCCCTTCCGCGTGCCGGCGTGCGTGCCTGCGTGGCAATGAAGCCGACGTCCAGGGCCTGCCCGCAGCCCGCGTCGTAGTCTCGTACTCCTACAGATGAGAGTCGCGGCGTGCAGGGAGACGAGAGACAAGCCTGACGAGAGACTTTACAATACCTAGTACATGCCTGACCTAGTATACGTATTATATATGCAGCGGGCCCCCAACAATTTTGGGCCCCGTGCGGCCGCCCCCGCGGAACCCCCCAGGGCCGGCCCTGCGCGTGCGTGCGTGCGCGCGCCGGGAGGCGTAACAGAGCCCAGCCGGGCGGACTAGGGCGTGTGCGTGCGCGTCGTAGGGGGTGCGTATGTGCGTGGGTCTGTTAGCGAGTAACCAGGGAGACCGCGTCGGGCGCTGGAGTGGCCGTGGCGATCGCGTCAGAGCGCGTCGTGTGCACGAGCCGTAGCGCACGGATCGTGAGGGAGTGGGAGGTGGGCGCGTCAGTGCGCGACCCAGCGTGTCCGAGCGCGCGGGTATAAGACCCTCTCCATGCCTGTGTACTCGGTGAGAAGTTTGAGTTCGTGCTCAAGAAAATACAGAGCGTGCCGTAGCTGGCGGTGAAGGTGTTTGTGCGCCTGCAAAACCTCTGTGTTCATCTTCTTCCCCTCCGAGCGTGTCTCCGGCGATCATCGTCGGCTAGAGGTCCCATTTTAGCTGTCATTTGGTATCAGAGCCTCGGTTCGAGAGCTCGCCGGCGGCGATGGCGATGGTGCCGCACGGTGGAGGCGAGGGCGGGTCGGTGTCGTTGTCGATGCCGATGCTCACGTCGGATAACTACACAGTGTGGGCCATCAGGGCGCAGGCGGTCCTCGACGTCCACACTGTGTGGGAGGCGGTGGCGCCGGGCGAGGCGGCGGTGGAGGCGAGGAAGGACAAGGCGGCGCGGGCACTGCTCCTCGGGGCGCTGCCGGAGGATGTACCGCTGCAGGTGGCGACGAAGCTCACCGCCAGGGAGGTATGGGACTCCCTGAAGGTGAGGTTCGTCGGCGCCGATCGGGTGCGCGCGACGAGGCTGGCGACGCTGCGGGTAGAGTTCGACCGCCTGAAGATGGCAGACGGAGAAGCTCTGGAGGTATACGCCGGAAGGCTGGCCGGGATGGCGGCGCGCTACTCGAGTCTCGGGGAGACGCTGGGCGACGAGGCGCTGGTGAAAAAACTACTGGACACCGTGCCTGATCGCCTCTTCCCCGTCGTCACCGGCATCGAACAGTTCTGCGACACGGCGACCATGGCGTTCGACGAGGCGGTCGGACGGCTGCGTGCGTTCGAGGAGCGAGTCCAGCGTCGGGGACAGGACGGCGGCGAGCGTGGCGGTGAACATCTCATGCTCACCATGGAGCAGTGGCGTGCACGGGAGCGAGGGCGACGCGGTGCTCGCGACGACGACGACGACCAGCGGAGCGAGGCGGCGGAAGAGGACGGCGTGGACGCTGCTACAACTGCGGACAGAGGAGGCATTTCAAGCGCGACTGCACCAGGCCAAGGAAGGTGGCAGCAGCTGCGGAGCAGGCTCTGCTGGCGCACGCCGGCGACGACCTCGACGGTCCTGCACTCATCTGAGCCATGGCTTAGGGGGTGAATGTTGGGACAAATAAGCCACGACTGGCGCGAGGCGTTCGCGCGCCGGAGAGTGCGTCGAGGGTGCGCGTGCGTGCGCGCGCCGGGAGGCGTGACAGAGCCCAGCCGGGTGGACTAGGGCGTGTGCGTGCGCGTCGTAGGGGGTGCGTGTGTGCTTGGGTCTGTTAGCGAGTAACCAGGGAGACCGCGTCGGGCGCTGGAGTGGCCGTGGCGATCGCGTCAGAGCGCGTCGTGTGCACGAGCCGTAGCGCACGGATCGTGAGGGAGTGGGAGGTGGGCGCGTCAGTGCGCGACCCAGCGTGTCCGAGCGCGCGGGTATAAGACCCTCTCCATGCCTGTGTACTCAGTGAGAAGTTTGAGTTCGTGCTCAAGAAAATACAGAGCGTGCCGTAGCTGACGGTGAAGGTGTTTGTGCGCCTGCAAAACCTCTGTGTTCATCTTCCTCCCCTCCAAGCGTGTCTCCGGCGATCATCGTCGGCTAGAGGTTCCATTTTAGCTGTCACGCCGGTCGTCGTCGTCATCATGGCAGCATCGTTGTCGTTCCAGAAGCGAAGTCGTCATGGCAGCAGCAGCATCGCCATCCGTCACCGTCGTCATGCAGCAGCACCAACCGCCGACGTTATCATGGTTCATGACAACGGCTACTACTATGGATCAGCCGACTGAGAAATCAGCCGAGTCGGTATACGTCCGATCCATCCCGCCTAAGCCATTAGATGGGGTCGCGCTTCATCACTTCCATCCTTCTCCCGAACACACGCAGCGGCGTGTCCATCACTTTCTTCCCGAGCACACACCGCAGTTCCCTTCTACGTCATCGACAGTAGCAACGCCAGTGAGGGCTGCATCACATCACAGGCGACCGGTGACAGATGCTGCATTGCACCCCGCGGTGTCCATGGAGGATGGTGCGACGGGCCATGACGGCGTAAGCTGCGACGCATTGCGATGCAGCTCCGACAGCCATGGAGAATGTTGCGATGCGGTGTTGGCAACGACGAATGCTGCTATGCAACGCCGACCATGACGACGACCATGGCAGAAGATGTGATGCAGCGCCGACGACCACGATGAATGTTGTGATGCAGCGTCGGTAGCGACGCCTGGGTGCTGCGATGCAGCGTGGCATGCGGCAATGTATATTGCATCGCAGCCGCAAAAACAACGCCGGTGTCGACCTTGTAGGACAGTCGCTGTCCTCACAGCACCGGTGTCTCACGCTTGCGGCAACATGTGGAAAGGCTGCAACGCTCCTTTTCAGCATCGGAGCGACGGGAGTCAGGCTTTGGCAGCGGCGCCTTGCAAGCATGCCGGGAAAAAGCAAAGGAAAAAAAGAGATAAGGTCAAGACGTGGAGATGAAGGAGCAATGCTACACATACATAACTTTACATGGATTTTACAAACAAGTGGATTCTGATTAGAGATTAAGGAGGATGAGGGTCCCACCCCCTTAAAAATTAGGGAGGAGTGGTTAGTTAGAAAGAAAGAATCCTAGTCAGGGTGAATCCTAGTTAGCCGAGAAAAAATAAAGTCAGGGAAAAAAAGCGATGGATGGTCCACAGGGCCACGTGGCTCGCATGCGAAGCGGTTTATTTCAGGGTGTAATCAGCTGTTGAAAAACAACGTTTTCCATTGGATATTTGGCTCACTTGCATTTGATATGAATGCAAGATGACTGCCATGTGCTAAACCTGGGAAAATACACATGCCAAGGGTATGGCATCTACCTTCATCGAACAGATTGTACTAAGGACTAATTTTCCATAATATGCATTTTCCCTACCATATCAAATCGTGTAATAATAAACTGCTCAAATTAACTACAACTTCTACATTTTACGACTGACACATTTGTGTGTGTTCGTACATGAATTCGTAAGGTTTAAGGTGTCAAGAGTACTTATCATTATGTGAAAATTCATCAATCTTACACAAAATTAATTTCTTCCAAGTAATCATGTGTTCATTGTCTAGTGCAAAATCAAGACCAAAATTGTATTAAATTCCATCGTTTTCATAGAAAGAATTTATCTTTATGTTGGAGTCATTCTTGGTTTTAACTTTCTATGGACCTCTTAAGTTATTGATTTATAATGTAGGACTCGCCAAAGTCTCAATAGTTTAATGTCTTTGTACATGTCTTCGTTTCTTATGGAGTTTTAGGATCCCGATCAACAACAATTTTTCGTGGAATCTCATACATGGAAGATTGAGGCACAATAACATGTCTAAGGGTATATTTGAGAATATATCACTATATAGATTGCTCTCTTGAGATTTACTTTTGTGCCTATCAAACTTAAGATATGTGGAAGCTAAAGATGTTGAGGATATATATTTTCTTACATTTGATGATCAAGAATATATGAAATAGCAATGCTACTAATAAACATCATGCTCAGCTGTCGCAATCTAGAGCCATATGAAATGTGGTGCAACTATGATTGTTGCCACAAGTACTCCAATGTGACCACTCTACAAGGAACTTAGCTTAACTATGCTTAGCGTAGCAATATCAAGGCAAAAAATTGGAGTTCAAGATGGGAGGTGGATGCCATGGACACCGCTAGCATCCTTGAGTCTAAAAAACACATAGAGTTGCAAGCTAATATCAAGGTGGCACCTAGGGATATGTTGCCTAATGTGATGGGACCAAACTACTCGCACAAATGAATTTTCTAAGAATAAAATGATTCCCAACGCCTTTCAAGCCTAGCAACTAATGGATCTACTCTCTAAAACATATATGGGATCTCGATGATCGTAGTTCGACATCACTAGAGTAATTGGAACAGAGAGACTTGGAATGGGCATGTGTTTCTGCGATGGGCATTGTTATCGTGAAGTGAAGCTCGTCCACTACATCGCACTTATATGCCTATATGGATGCATGCTTCTTCAATTCTAGAACATGTCGTAACATCATCAAGCCAACTTTGATATGTTAGTTTCATATTTTATTGTGAAACCTCTTTTAGTCAATAAGTCACATGCCTTCCATATGATTGCACCTGTATGAGGATTGTGAAACCTCTATTCTGACATTAGCTGAACATTTCTAGGGTTAGGCAATAACATATTTTTATTTGCTTATCAGACTGGTTTTTTGAATCTAAAAGTTACATATATGACCTCGGTTTTACATGATCCACGAATAAGTGTTGTTCGTCTCAATGAAACAAACAACTTTTATATTGAACATTTTTCTATTTGGGGTCATATTGAAGATGATTTTGTGGAAACTAAAAACTAGCGTCAACGCATGCTCCCTTTTTTGGCATTTCAAGTCTGATGTAAATCTAAACTACTCAATAAATTGACATAGGTCACAATCCTCCTTGTTGGTCGAGGCGTACTGTAGGACATCGTCGAAGAAGATCTTCGGCTTCACCTTGTTCCCGTTGGTGTCCTTGGGATTCGCAACAACAATGGGGCAGAGATCGAGGCTTAGGAACTCGGCCTTTAGCGTCGCCCATGCTTGCGGGGCTCCCTCCTGGGCTACTGAGAATTCCACTCTAGGATCCGGGTTGCAGACCTTTACAGGCACATGGCGAGAACGAAGAAGTTTTCCTAAGTGGCTGCGAAGTTTAGGCCGGGCAGACGACAATCTTAGGTTGTCCATAATAGGAGTATCATAGATAGTATCATGCATGCCAACTAGGCAATTTAATGAGGTGGGATTGAATTAAATGAAGAAAGATATGATTGTGTATCATATTATGATACTATATCAATTATACATGATGTACTACTATGTGTCATGCATGACAATTAATGAGGCCATATACATATATGATAGTAAGGTTGGCCATATTGGTGGTATTTTAGCTGGTATCATGCACTCGGGAATAGTAAACACACTTATGTGATAGAGAATTAAAGAAGGGAGAGGGGGTTAGAGTAACATACTAGTAGGTAGATACCATATCATGTTAAATGCTATGTTATAGATGCTACTACTCTATGACAGTATGCATTATAAAGATAGTACCATACACTAGTATCGTATGCATGATACTAGTATATAATATTCCCCACTATGATAGACTAACCTATGATACTATGCATTATGAAGGCAGTATCATACACTAGTATCATATGCATGTTATTAGTATATGATACTTCCCATTACGACCAACCTTATCGAAAGCGTACATAAATGTGGGGTCCGAATGTTGGAAATATGCCCTAGAGGCAATAAGAAACTGGTTATTACCATATTTCATTATTCATGATAATCGTTTATTATCCATGCTATAACTGTATTGATTGGAAACTCAGGTACATGTGTGGATACGTAAACAACATTGTGACCCTATTGAGCCTCTAGTAGACTAGCTCTTTGATCAAAGATGGTTAAGGTTAACTGACCATAGACACGAGTTGTCATTTGATAATGGGATCACATCATTAGGAGAATGATGTGATGGACAAGACCCAACTGTAAGCATAGCATTTGATCACATCACTAAGTTTATTGCTATTGCTTTCTACATCTCAAGTATATGTTCCTATGACCATGAGATCATGCAACTACCTAACACCGTAGGAAGGCCTTGTGTGTATCAAATGTCACTTCATAACTGGGTGATCATAAAGATACCTACAGGTATCTCCGAGGGTGTTTGTTGGGTTGGCCTGGATCGAGAGTGAGATTTGTCACTCCATATGACGGAGGGGTATCTATGGGCCCACTCGGTAATACAATATCACAAGAAGCTTGCAAGCAATGTGACTAAGGAGTTAGGAATTAGTAATGGGATCGTGTATTACTGAGCGAGTAAAAAGACTTGCCGGTAATGAGATTGAACTAGGTATGGAGATACCGATTATCGAATCTCGGGCAAGTAACATACCGCTGGACAAAGCGAACTGCACATGAGATTGATTGAATCATTGGCATCGTGGTTCGGCCGATAAAGATCTTTGTGGAATATGTAGGAACCAATATAGGCATCCACTTCCCTCTATTGGTTATTGATCATAGAGGTGTCCCGATCATGTCTGCATAGTTCTCAAACTCGCAGGGTCCGCACGCTTAACGTTTGATGACGAGGTAGCATTGTTGAGTTATGTATGTCGGTAACCGAAGGTTGTTTGAAGTCCCGGATGAGATCCCGGACATGACGAGGAGCTTTGGAAAGGTCCATAGTTAATGGTTCATATATGGGAAGTTTGTATTCGGGTTCCGGAAAAGTTCGAGGACTTATCATTTTTTTGTCGGAGATAACGGAAGTGTTCCGGGTCTCCACCGGGAGGGTCCACCTGCCCCGGAGGGCCCCATTAGCTGAGAGGAAGGCGCATCAGCCCCTGGTGGGCTGGTCACCCTCCTCCTGAAAGGCCCATGCAGCCAAAGGCTAGGGCAATCCCTAGGGTGGCCGCTGCTCCCTTGCCTTGGATGGCAAGGCACCACCCTAGGTCGTCGACCCACCCTAGGGGAAACCCTAGGGCCGGACCTCCCCCCTCCTCCTATATATATGAGAGGATAGGGAGGGAAACCAACAAACCAAGCCTTTGGCGGCACCGTCCCACTCTCTCTCTAGAGAGTTTTCTCCTCTATCTGCGAATGCGATAGCGTTTGGCGAAGCCCTGTTGAGATTGCACTATCTTGATAACCCACAAGTGTAGGGGATCACAACAGTTTTCGAGGGTAGAGTATTCAACCCAAATTTTTTGATTCCCCACAAGGGGAAGCGATAGAATATTCTCAAGTATTAGCAGCTGAGTTTGTCAGATTCAACCACACCTGAAAGATTAGTGTCTCCAAGCAAAGTATCAGTAGCAAAGTAGTATGATAGCAACGGTGCCAGAAACAGATCTGTTGACGACAGACTATTCCTAACTGTTGTATCAATGGCGCCAGTGGATTGCACGTGGACGGGGAACTATTCTTCCCCGCCAACGGAGATGAAAAAGGATCTTGCAACAAGTAACAGCGAAGTAGCAAGGAACAACAATAGCAGCAACTGCAGAGTAATAACAGTAGCAACAATAGTAGCAAAGTGGCCCAATCCCTTTTGTAGCAAGGGACAAGCCTAGACAAAGTAACATAGCAAGGACCAATAGTAAAAGACTCGTAGGCAGTTGATCGGTGATGGATGAGTACGACGGATGTGATTCATCATGTAACAGCTATAACACTGAGAGATATGTAACTAGCTCCCGTTCGTCAATCTAATGTAGGCACGTATTCCGTATGTAGTCATACGTGCTTAGGAAAAAGAACTTGCATGACATCTATTGTCCATCCCTCCCGTGGCAGCGGGGTCCTAATGGAAACTACAGGATATTAAGGTTCTCCTTTTAATAAAGAACCGGACCAACGCATTAACACATGGTGAATACATGAACTCCTCATACTATGGTCATCTCCGGGAGTGGTTCCGGCTATTGTCACTCCGGGGTTGCCGGGTCATAACACATAGTAGGTGACTACAACTTGCAAGATAGGATCTAAAACACACATATATTGGCGACAACATAATAGGTTCAGATCTAAAATCATGGCACTCGGGCCCTCGTGACAAGCATTAAGCATAGCCAAGTAGTAGCAACATCAATCTAGAACATAGTGGATACTAGGGATCAATCCCCGTCAAAACTAACCCGATTACATGATAGATCTCATCCAACTCATCACCGTCCAACCAACCTACGATGAGATTACTCACGAACGATGAAGAGCATCATGGAATTGTCGATGGAGGAAGGATGATGATGACGATGGCGATGATTTCCCTTCTCCAGAGTCCAAAACGTACTCCAGATCTGTCCTACAGATGAAGAATAGGAGGTGGCGGCGCCTTCGTATCGCAAAACGCGATGAAACCTTCTCTCTGATTTTTTTTCCGGGCGAGACGGAAGATATAGAGCTGAGTTTGGGGGCGGTGGTGCCAAGTGGGCCCCACAAGCCCTCATGGCGCGAGATAGGGGGGTGGCCGCGACCTGTGGGCTTGTGGCCAATGGCATGCCCCCTCCGGTGGATCTTTGCACAGGTATTTTTCTTTTATTCTAGAAAAATTCTCAGTAAATTTTTAGGACATTCCGAGAACTTTTATTTCTGCACAAAAACAACACCATGGCAATTCTGCTGAAAACAGCGTCAGTCCGGGTTAGTTCCATTCAAATCATGCAAGTTAGAGTCCAAAACAAGGGCAAAAGAGTCCAGAAAAGTAGATACGACGGAGACGTATTAACTCCCCCAAGCTTAAAGCCTTGCTTGTCGTCGAGCAATTCAGTTGACAAATTGAAAGAGACAAAAGAAAAACTTTGACGAACTCTGTTTGATCTTGTTGTTGCAACTATGTCTAACTCACAACCAGAATTTCAGCAAGATCACAAGCAAACCACATAAGAAAATGACATCTAGGTCTCACGGTAAACTCATATCAATGGCATAATCAGTTAGTGAGCAAATAATGGTAAGTCTCAAACGTCAACACTTCAATCAAAACAACATGAAGCAGTACGAATCGATGGTATCTCGCTAGCTCTTTCTGAGACCGCAAAACATAAATGCAGAGCACCTTCAAAGACCAAGGGCTGACTAAACATTGTAATTCATGGCAATGAAGATCCAGTCACAGTCATACTCAACACAGTTAAAAGCAAAGCATAAAAATGACAGAGGTGCTCTCTAATTGGTGCTTTTGTAAGAGGAGGATGACTCAACAGGAACATAAATAGACATGCCCTTCGCAGAGGGAAGCATTGATTTGTAGAGTTGCGAGAGCTCAAGCTTTTAAAACAGAGATAATAATTTTGGGTGGCATGCTTTCATTGTCAACGCAATGACTAAGAGTTCTCAACAGCTTCCACGCTGCACATGCTATAGGCGGTTCCCAAACAGAAAAGTAAAGTTTTGACTCCCCCAACCACCAATCAATTATACTCCACGGCTAGCCGAATCCTCGGGTACCGTCCATACCAACATCAATCCTGGGGGAGTTTTGTTTGCAATTATCTTTTCGATTTGAGCATGGAACTGGGAATTCCAATTACCGGCCCCTTTCTCATGAATGATAGTGAATAAACACATATCGAGGATAACACGCGTAGCATGGAAGATACCAATAGCCCCCTGTCACCACATGAGCAGTTCGGGCATGCAAAACAGATTATTTCTTGAAGGTTTAGAGAGTGGCACATGCAAATTTACTTGGAACGGCACGTAGATACCGCACATAGGTAGGTATGGTGGACTCAGATGGAACAACTTTGGGTTTATGGAAGTGGATGCGTGCTACTTCTCAAACAACAGTGCCAGAAATTGACACGTTGACGAAGATTGGGCTTGCGTTGTTTTTTCCCTTGAAGAGGAAAGGGTGATGCAGCACAGGAGCAGTAAGTAGTTCCCTTAGTTTGAGAACCAAGGTATCGATCCAGAAGGAGGGTCTCGTCAAGTCCAGAGTACCTACGCAAACACAAACAAACTTGCACCCAACGCTTCAAAGGGGTTGTCAATCCCTTCAAGATTGTTTGCAAAAGTGAGATCTGAAGGCGGAAAGTGCAACGTAGTAAAAAGTGTAAGGCTGAAAATATGGTGTGGAGTAGACCCTGGGGGCCATAGTGTTCACTAGAGGCTTCTCTGAAAATAGCAAGTATTACAGTGGGTGAACAAATTACTGTCGAGCAATTGATAGAACCGCGCAAAGTCATGACGATATCTAAGGCAATGATCTAGCATATAGGCATCACGTCCGAGACAAGTAGACCGATACTTTCTGCATCTACTACTATTACTCCACACATCGACCGCTATCCAGCATGCATCTAGTGTATTGAGTTCATGACGAACAGAGTAACGCTTTAAGCAAGATGACATGATGTAGAGGGATAATCTCAAACCAATGAAGAAAACCCCATCTTTTTACCCTTGATGGCAACAACACGATATGTGCCTCGCTACCCCTTCTGTCACTGGGTGAGGTCACCGCACGGTATGAACCCAAAACCAAGCACTTCTCCCAATGCAAGAATCATAGATCTAGTTGGCCAAACAAAACCCACAACTCGAAGAGAATTACAAGGATATGAAATAATGCATAAGAGAGATCAGAAGAAACTCAAATAAGATTCATAGATAATCTGATCATAAATCCACAATTCATCGGATCTCGACAAACACACCACAAGAGAAGATTACATCGGATAGATCTCCATGAAGATCATGGAGAACTTTGTATTGAAGATCCAAGAGAGAGAAGAAGCCATCTAGTTACTAGCTATGGACCCGTAGGTCTATGGTGAACTACTCACGAATCATCGAAGAGGTCAGGGTGTTTATGGAGAAGCCTTCCGTGTCTGAATCCCCCCCGGCAGGGCACCATGACGTGCCCCAGATGGGATCTTGCGGAGACAGAATCTTGCAGCGGCGGAAAAGTGATTATGATGCTCCCCCTATTTTTAGGGAATATTTGGGAATTTATAGGCGCAAGATCTAGGTCAGGGGACCTCCAGGGGGCCCACAAGCTTGCATGGCACGACCCCCTGGCCGTGGGGTGGGGGCTTGTGGGGCCCCTGGGGCTCTTCTAGCTTGGCCCCCAAGCTCTCCGATCTTCTTCCGTTCCAGAAAAAATCTTTTCGGGGATTTTCTTCCGTTTGGACTCCGTTTCAAAATCTCCTCTGAAAGGGGTCAAAAACATGAAAAAAAACAGGAACTGGCACTTGGCACTGAGTTAATAGGTTAGTCCCAGAAAATAAATAAAAGGCATGCAAAACATCCAAAGTTTGACAAGATAATAGCATGGAACCATCAAAAATTATAGATACGTTGGAGACGTATCAATGCACAAGCAGTATTCCCGCTTAGTACAAGTGAAGGCTAGCAAAAGACTGGGAAGCGACCAACTAGAGAGCGACAACAGTCATCAAAATGTATCGAGATTAACTAACATTGAGTGCAAGCATGAGTAGGACATAAATCACCATGAACATGAACATCATAGAGGCTATGTTGATTTTGTTTCAACTACATGCGTGAACATGCGCCAAGTCAAGCCACTTGAAACATTCAAAGGAGGATACCATCCTATCATACTACATCATAGTCATCTCAACATTCATGTGGGCATCCAAGACAAACCATTATAAGCTCCTAGCTAAGTAAGCATGGCATAAGAAACTATGATATCTAAGTTGTCATTGCAAACATGTTTCTCTCACAACAAAGCTGAATCAGGCATGATGAGCTAGTCATATTTACAAAAACAAAATAGATCGAGTTCATACCAGCGTTTCCAGGCTCAGTCACTTCGTCATATATCGTCATTATTGCCTTTCACTTGCACGACCGAACGATGTGAACAATAATAAGCATGCTCGTGCATTGGACTAAAGGTGGAATCTGCAGGCAAACACAAAGGAGAAGACAAAGTAATATGGCTCTTTGAAAGCTAAACAGGTATGCATGCAAGAGACACTAAACATTGTAACCAATATCTTCTACCTTGACCCAAAGAAAAAGAAAACTATCTACACGGGAAAGCTCCCAACAAGAAAAAGAAGAAAAATAAAATCTTTTTGGTTTTTTTCAAACTAGACAAACACACGAAACGAAAACGAGAAAAACAAAATAAACTAGCATGGATGATACAGTGGCAAAGTGTGAAGACCGGCTAACAAAGTGAAAGCATAAGCAAGAATGTAAAGTCGGTGAGAACACGTACTCCCCCAAGCTTAGGCTTTTGGCCTAAGTTGGTCTACTCCCATGGAGGGAAATAACCATCTCCGTGTACTCCGGAGTGGACTAAGGATGCCACTGCTGTGTGAGCTCCTATGGCTCCCACTGATAAATTGGCGTCTGGTACTCGACTGGTGGCTCGGGCTCGGGCACCTATGGTTGGGCTCAGCCCCAATATGCGTAGATGTCCGAGGGCATAATAATGTACGTGCATGCATGAAGATTGAACAAAGAAGGAGCAGGCAAAGTAATAGTCTCACGAGTACCCTGACTAAATACCAGGTTATAAATTATCCTTCTATTTATATCTCTATCAAGAAAGTCATGGCGAACCATGCTATCGTAATCTAGATATCTCTCGGGACGAAGAATCTCTTCTTCCTCCTCCAGTCTAATAGGTATCTCAAAGTGTCTAGCAAGACGAGTAGCATAGATACCTCCATAGACAACACGTTTAGAATGGTTCAGGTTCAACCGTTGAGCTACTATAGTGCCCAAGCTATAAGTTTTATCGTTATAAAGGGCTTCGCGCAAGACCGCAAGATCTGGGGAACTAAGTGACCCAGCTTTCCCACGGCCAATCAAACATTTTCCCACAAAAAGTGAGAAGTACCGAAGCACAGGAAAATGTATGCTAGCAGCTCTAGCACAAGACACTCCTCTCTCCTCTCCTATAGCAATTGTACCGATGAAAGCTTCCAAGTCCCGTGGACGAGGTTCATGAATATCCCCAACAAAAGGCAATTTGCAAACATTGCAAAAATCCTGGAGTGACATGCGCTGAGGGATATCATAAAGTTTAAACACAACCATAGGAGGGTTCTTCCTCGGATAGAAGTTAAAGCTTTGTATGAAGATATTAGTGAGGAGGAGGTATTGCAGACACTTATCTTCAACGAAGGCGGTAAGGCCTGCGTTATCCACCAAGTGATAAAAGTCCTCATAAATTCCAGCGACGCGTAAGAACCTCCTGCTTGGGGTCATGAGGGACCAGATACTTGGGCTTCTTCTCACTTCCATCATCCTTGGGGTCACGGCTTGACGAGCCTCTTAAGAACCTCCTCATCTTTTCCCTTTTCCTATCTTTGAAAATTTCTGAATTTTTTAGTGATTCTAAGGAAAAGTGAATAAGGCTCAACAAAACTCATAGCAACTACTCCCACAAGTGCCTAGAGGCCATATTACGCATCAAAACTACTTGGGACCAGCTAGAATTAGCATGCAAAGCTCAAGAACATGGTCACCAAGGCAGTAAAAATACGCGAAGTATAAGGCGCTAGAGCAAAAACTAATTGGACCCATGGAGGAGTCACTTACCAAGGAGTAATTTCCCCAAAACAGTTTGGAGAATGGTGATTTGAGCAAAGAGATCGAAAATCCCAGCAAGAGGAGCAAGAACACGGGTTTTAGGTGCGAAACGATTTTTTCTGGAGGTAGGAGAACCACATGAGAGCAAGAATGAGTGGAGGGGGTGCCTGTGGGCCCCACAAGCCTGGGTGGCGCGGCCAGGGGGGTGCCTGCACCCCAAGGGCTTGTGGCCCACTGGTACAGCCCCCAAACAAGCTCTTCGTCTCAGTATTTTTCAAAAAATCCAGAAAAAAATCATACTTGATTTTCAGGACGTTCGGAGAACTTTTATTTTCGGGGTACTTTTCTACCGGATGCTAAAACAGAAAACAGGGAAAACTAAACTAAATCTATCATTTTTCTTCTAAGCAAGCGAAAGTGAAAGCTTGGAACAGAGGTTTGTGACTCCTTGATTCATCCATCTCATGGTCATCGAAAGAAATCCGTCAATGGGGTTGATCAAATCCCCTCGGCAAAAAAATTCGAATCACAAAAGAGAACGGAGAATTTTCGAATAGTCACTAGGTCACCTCAATGGGGATGTGAATTTCCCCAACAAGAAAATCATACTTCATCTTGACACGAGGAATAGGTCATTCAAAGCTCCCAATAAGAATCGATGAAGTTTTCTCGATAGCATTGATGCAATGTACTCGATATTGTTTCTTCGGAAAGTGCACCATATGCTCATTATCGTTTACATGGAAAGTGACATTGCCTTTGTTGCAATCTATAACAGCCCCTGTAGTGTTCAAAAAGGGTCTTCCGAGGATGACCACCATGGCATCGTCCTCAGGAATATCCAGGATAACAAAGTCTTTCAAGATGGTGACATTAGCAACCACAACAGGCACATCCTCGCAAATGCCGATAGGGAAAGCAGTTGATTTGTCGGCCATTTGCAGAGAGATTTCAGTGGGTGTCAACTTATCCACTTCAAGTCTACGATAAAGAGAGAGAGGCATAACACTAACACCGACTCCAAGGTTGCATAAAGCAGTTCTAATGTAGTTGCCTTTAATGGAGCAAGGTATAGTGGGCACACCGGGATCACCTAGTTTCTGAGGAGTTCCACCCTTGAAGGTATAATTAGCAAGCATGGTGGAAATCTCAATCTCAGGTATCCTCCTCTTATTAGTCACAATATCTTTCATGTACTTAGCATACAGAGACATTTTGAGCATGTTTGTCAAACGCACTTGCAGAAAGACAGGTCTAATCATTTCAAAAAAGCGCTCAAAATCCTCATCATCCTTTTTCTTGGATGGTTTGGGAGGAAAGGGCATGGGTTTCTGAACCCATGGTTCCCTTTCTTTACCATGCTTCCTAGCAGCGAAGTCATTCTTATCATATCTCTTGATCTTAGGTTGTGGGTTATCAAGATCAACATGTTCAATCTCCACATCCTTATCATTGCCAGGTTGAGCATCTTCATGAACCTCACTATTGATATTATCATTAGGCTCATGTTCATCACCAGATTGTGTTTCCGCATCAGAGCAGAGACATCGTTTGGACTCTCAGGTGTAGCAGCAACAGGGTTGCTAGCGTGCAGGTTCCTATCATCTTTCTTCTTCTTCCTAGGATGACTAGGTGCATCAGTGCTAACTCCTTGAGAATCTTGTTCAATTCTCTTTGGATGACCCTCAGGATATAAAGGTTCCTGGGTCATTCTACCGCCTCTAGTTATGACTCTAACAGAATTGTCATTCAACTCATTGAGCAAGTCATTTTGAGCCTTAAGTACTTGTTCTACCTGAGTAGTAACCATAGAGGCATGTTTACTCAGAAGCTTAAGATCATTGACATTTCTATCCACACAAGCACTTAAATGACTAAGCATACGAGCATTCTGTTCCAATTGTCTGCTAACATAATCGTTGAAACTTTGTTGTTTGGCAACGAAGTTATCAAATTCATCCAGGCATAGGCTAGTAGGTTTATCAAAAGGAATATCACTCTCATCAAACCTACGCAGAGAATTTACTTCTACTACCTGTATCGGGTTATCGAGACCATGGATCTCTTCGATAGGTGATAGATTTTTGACATTTTCAGATTTAATGCCTTTCTCTCGCATAGATTTCTTGGCTTCTTGCATATCTTCAAGACTGAGGAATAGAATACCTCTTTTCTTCGGAGTTGGCTTAGGAGGTGGTTCGGGAATAGTCCAAGCATTCTCATTGCACAATATGTTATTCAGTAGAATCTCAGCTTGTTCTACGGTTTGTTCCCTAAAAACACAACCAGCACAACTATCTAGGTGGTCTTTGGAAGTATCGGTAAGTCCATTATAGAAGATATCAAGTATTTCATTCTTCTCAAGAGGGTGATTAGGCAAAGCATTCAGTAGCTGGATGAGCCTCCCCCAAGCTTGTGGGAGACTCTCTTCTTCAGCTTGAGCAAAGTTGTATATTTCCTGCAAGGCAGCTTGCTTCTTATGGGAAGGGAAATATTTTTCAGAGAAGTAGTAGACCATATCCTGGGGGCTACGCACACAACAAGGAGCAAGAGAAGTGAACCAAGTCTTAGTATCATCCTTTAGCAAGAAAGGAAACAGCTTGAGCATGTAGTAGTGGCGGATCTTTTCCTCACTAGTGAATAGGGTGGCTATATCATGCAGTTTCGTAAGATGGGCTACAACCGTTTCAGACTCATAACCGTGAAAAGGATCAGATTCGACCAGAGTGATTAACTCAGGGTCGACAGAGAATTCATAATCCTTATCGGTCACAAAGATAGGCGAAGTAGCAAACTTCGGGTCTTATTTCATCCTAACGTTCAGAGATTTTTCTTTCCACTTGCGTAGTAATTTCTCAACATCATAGCTATCCTTACACGCAAGAAAGTCCTCAGCTATCTTTCCCTCCATAACATAGCGCGTATCAGGCATAACAGGCAATTCAGGCATAGTAGCAGGTTCTACTTCAATAGTATCGGCAGTTTCAGAAGTATCATCACATCTAGAAGCAACTCTAGCAATTTATGCATCAAGGAATGCACCTAGTGGCAAAGCAGTATCATGCATAGCATCATCAGGCAAAGTAGTAGTACCATCATAAGGCAAAGCAGTATCAGGCATAGCATCAAGCATAGCATCATCAGGCATAGTATCAAGCATAACAGAAGTAGCATCATCAAGCACACGCGACATATCAAGATTTCTAGCAGGAGGCGAAGTCGCAAACTTACTCAAAACTGAAGGTGAATCAAGTGCAGAGCTAGATGGCAGTTCCTTACCTCTCCTCGTAGTGGAAGGCAAGATTTTAGTTCTTTGACCTTTCGAATTCCTCATAGTGACCAGAAAACGTCAATCCAAGTGACTCAGAGAATATAGTTGTGCCTCCCCGGCAACGGCGCGAGAAAAAGGTCTTGATAACCCACAAGTGTAGGGGATTGCAACAGTTTTCGAGGGTAGAGTATTCAACCCAAATTTGTTGATTCGCCACAAGGGGAAGCGAAAGAATATTCTTAAGTATTAGCAGCTGAGTTTTTCAGATTCAACCACACCAGAAAGATTAGTGTCTCAAAGCAAAGTATCAGCAGCAAAGTAGTATGATAGCAACGGTGCCAGAAACAGATCTGTTGATGGCAGACTATTCCTAACTGTTGTATCAATGGCGCCAGTAGGTTGCACGTGGACGGGGAACTATTCTTCCCCGCCAACGGAGACGAAAAAGGATCTTGCAACAAGTAACAGCGAAGTAGCAAGGAACAGCAGTAGCAACAGCAGCAGAGTAACATCAGTAGCAACAGTAGTAGCAAAGTGGCCCAATCCCTTTTGTAGCAAAGGACAAGCCTAGACAAAGTACCACAGCAAGGACCAGTAGTAAAAGATTTGTAGGCAGTGGATCGGTGATGGATGAGTATGACGGATGTGATTCATCATGTAACAGCTATAACACGGAGAGATATGTAACTAGCTCTCGTTCGTCAATCTAATGTAGGCATGTATTACGTATGTAGTCATACGTGCTTAGGGAAAAGAACTTGCATGCCATCTATTGTCCATCCCTCCCATGGCAGCAGGGTCCTAATGAAAAGTACGAGATATTAAGGTTCTCCTTTTAATAAAGAACCGGACCAACGCATTAACACGTGGTGAATACATGAACTCCTCATACTATGGTCATCTCCGGGAGTGGTTCCGGCTATTTTCACTCCGGGGTTGCCGGGTCATAACACATAGTAGGTGACTACAACTTGCAAGATAGGATCTAAAACACACATATATTGGCGACAACGTAATAGGTTCAGATCTGAAATCATGGCACTCGGGCCCTAGTGACAAGCATTAAGCATAGCCAAGTAGTAGCAACATCAATCTAGAACATAGTGGATACTAGCGATCAATCCCCGTAAAAACTAACTCGATTACATGATAGATCTCATCCAACTCATCACCGTCCAGCAAGCCTACGATGAGATTACTCACGAACGATGAAGAGCATCATGGAATTGTCGATGGAGGAAGGTTGATGATGACGATGACGACGATTTCCCTTCTCCGGAGCCCAAAACGGACTCCAGATCTGTCCTCCAGATGAAGAACACGAGGTGGCGCCGCCTCCGTTCGCAAAACGCGATGAAACCTTCTCTCTGATTTTTTTTCCGGGCGAGACGGAAGATATAGAGCTGAGTTTGGGGGCGATGGTGCCACATGGGCCCCACAAGCCCTCACAGCGCAGGCTAGGGGGTGGTCGCAGCCTGTGGGCTTGTGGCCCACTGGCACGCCCCCTCCGTTGGATCTTTGCGCAAATATTTTTCTTTTATTTCAGAAAAATTCTCCGTAAATTTTGAGGACATTCCGAGAACTTTTATTTCTGCACAAAAACAACACCATGGCAATTCTGCTGAAAACAGCGTCAGTCCGGGTTAGTTCCATTCAAATCATGCAAGTTAGAGTCCAAAACAAGGGCAAAATAGTTCGGAAAAGTAGATACGACGGAGATGTATCACACTACCACCACCTTCACCACACCATCGTTCTGCCGGAGAACTCTTATACTAATCCACCCTCGCTCACTGGATCGAGGAGGCGGAGACGTCGTCGAGCTGTACGTGTGCTGAACATGGATGTGCCATCTGTTCGGCGCTAGATCGGGACAAATAGTAATTGGATCGCCAAGACGTACGACTACATCAACCGTGTTTCTTAACACTTCCGCTTAGCGATCTACAAGGTATGTAGATGCACTCCCTCTTTTGTAGCTATAAATATCCATAGATAGAACTCGGGTGTGCGTAGGATTGTTTTTGTTTCCCATGCAATGTGCCCTAACACCGAAAGGGTTTCTCTTGATAATAAAATAGAATCAGGAAGATGGGAGGACGACAACAAGGAATGCCAACAGCATCGGGTCAGGTGGTCTGCAGCGGGAGGAAGGGACACCCCATGAGGCAGCCGAGCGTTATCTTTGGGCTTTTGTTTCCATTGCATGATGATGAGAATCATAGATTAGGATATGGCTCCCTCGTGTGTTTGGTTAGGCCGAAGAGACCAAAATTATCACTGTTACACATGGGTTTCCAAACTATAGAATGATTCCGGATGCCTTCCAACCCTAATCACATCGACATCATACAGTTTGATCTATGTTCTCCTTATATGTTGGCGGTCTATGTTCCTTGTCACTAGAATAACTGGAAAAGAGCTGCGGTGGACACAAATTTATATGTTGGACATTGTTTCCGCCGAGGTGATTCACTTCATTGAATTTATCGGCTCGCGTGGATGGACTTCTCGCGTTCTCTTAATTTCCAGCACTGATAATCCCTAAGTGCAAGGAATCATCATAGAAATTTCCAACGATGGAAGTGGTAAGTATGGAGTATCGAACCCACAAGGAGCTAAAGGTAGGATAAATATTTTCTCAAGTCCTATCTACCACCGATACGACTCTACATACATGATGTCTACTACGCAACCTTCTTCTTGTAGACTCGTGTTGGGCCTCCAAGTGCAGAGTTTTGTAGGACACTAGAAAATTTCCCTCAAGTGGATGACCTAAGGTTTATCAATCCGTGGGACGCGTAGGATGAAGATGGTATCTCTCAAACAACCCTGCAACCAAATAACAAAGAGTCTCTTGTGTCCCCAACACACCCAATACAATGATAAATTGTATAGGTGCACTAGTTCGGCGAAAAGATGGTGATACAAGTGCAATATGGATGGTAGGTATAGGTTTTTGTAATCTGAAAATATAAAAACAGCAAGGTAACAAATAGTAAACAACGAGCAAAACATTGTATAAATGCTTGGAAACAAGACCTAGGGTACATACTTTCACTAGTGCAAGTTCTCCCAACAATATTAACATAGTTGAATCATATATAAATCCCTCATGTGCGAAAAAGAGTTCACTCCAAAGTCACAAATAGAGGAGAACAAATGAAGAAATTATTGTAGGGTACGAAACCACCTCAAAGTTATCTTTTCTGATCAATCTTATGAGCTATCCCTATAAGGGTCACGAACAACCCTAGAGTTCATACTAAAATAACACCTTAAGATACACATCGACCAAAACCCTAATGTCACCTAGATACTCCAATGTCACCACAAGTACCCATGGGCTTGATTATACGATATGCATCACACAATTTCAGATTCATCATGTTCAATCCAACACAAAGAACTTCAAAGAGTGCCCTAAAGTTTCTACCGGAGACTCAAGACGACAACATGTGCCAACCCCTATGCATAGATTCCCAAGGTCACGGAACCCGCAAGTTGACCACCAAAACATCCATCAAGTGGATCAATAGAACACCCCATTTTCACCAAGGATATCCCAATGCAAGACGTACATCAAGTGTTCTCAAATCCTTAAAGACTCAATCCGATAAGAAAACTTCAAAGGGAAAACTCAATTCATCACAAGTAGATAGAGAGGGGAAAACTCCATATGATTCATCTATATTAATAAAGCTCGCCATACATCAAGATCATGCCATCTCAAGAACACGAGAGAGAGAGAGAGAGATAAAACACACAGCTACTGGTACATACCCTCATCCCTGAGGGTGAACTACTCCCTCCTCGTCATGGAGACCGCCGGGATGATGAAGATGGCCACCGGTGATGGTTTCCCCCTCCGATAGGGTGCCAGAACGGGCTCCCGGTTGGTTTTTCATGCGTGTGGAGGCTTGCGGCGGAGGAACTTCTGATCTAGGTTTCTTTCTGGAGGTTTATTGATTTATAGGAATTTTTGGTGTCGGTCTCACGTCAAGGCGTTTCCCGAGGAGCCCACAAGACAAGGGGGCGCGCCCTAGGGGGCCTGGCTTGTGACCAGGTGGTGGACCCCCTTCGGTTGATTCATTCACTGGTATCTTTTATATTTTCCAAAAATATTCACCGTAAATTTTTAGCTCATTCCTAGAACTTTTATTTCTGCACAAAAACAACATCACGATAGTTCTGCTGAAAACAGCGTCAGTCCGGGTTAGTTCTAATCAAATCATACCAAAAATTATTGTAAACTTGGCATGCATACTTCATAAATCATAGATACATTGGTGATGTATTAGCATCCCCAAGCTTAACTCCTGCTCGTCCTCGAGTAGGTAAATGATAAAAGAAATAATTTATGAAGTGTGAATGCTAGCAAGTGCACAAGTTTGATCAATGATACTTCCAATCACTTTTTATAGCATCAATATATACCATAAATATTAGCTCATCTCATAAAACTTCTCATTATCAAGTAACAAGCTATTCACATGTTAAAGTATAGACCAAAAATTTTCTTGAAAACTAACAAACCATAATCCTAGTCATCGAACAATTGCAATTCATCTTTTCTTCAGGAAGGGTCTATGTAAGAGGTTTGATTTAGCAAATTCCACATACTCAACTATCATATAGTCTTCCATGATTATTGACACTCAAAGCATATTTTAAGAACAAATAGCGTCCATCAAACAAAGAGAAAGATTGTGGCTTAATGTTTCGCCTCCCAACTTATTTATCATATAGATAATTGTCAACAATAATAATTCATGATCAAATATATTTTTGTGGATATATATGTCTAGATCAATCCCCAACACATGACGCTTGCCAAGAGAAAAAGGTGAAATATAGGAAGTGGTGAAGATCACCATGACTCTTGCATAAAGGTAAGTACTAGAAAGTAAAAGATAGGCCCTTCGTAGAGGGAAGCAGAGGTTGTCATGCGCTTTTTGTTTTTGGATGTGCAAACCCTTAATGCAAAGGAACGTCACGTTGTATTGCCCTTTGTGATATCAACCTTTATTATGCAGTCCGTCGCTTTTATTTCTTTACCATCACAAGTTCGTACAACGCTTATTTCCCTTACAATACAAGATCAATCATATTTAGGAGAAATTTTTATTGCTTTTTGCACCATGACAACTTACTTGAAGGATCTTACTCAATCCATAGGCACGTATGGTGGATTCTGATGGCGAAACTGGTTTATGGGTGTTTGGATGCACAAGTAGTATTTCTACTTGATGCGAAAGTTTTGGCTAGTATGAGGTGGACGCAAGAACCACATGTTGGAGGATCCATAACAATATAACTTCTATACAAATATACCCAAACATAACTCATTAAGTTGTCTTCCTTGTCCAATTTTAACTAATTTACTCAAGTTTGAAAATAATTAATGAGCTCACAATCATAGAAGATGTCCAATATAGTATATTTATATGTGGAATTTCTCTTCCTTCAATATTCTTTCATGAATTGTTCAAGTGATCAATGTCGTGTTTGCCCACTTTCAATAAATTTTACCACATACACTTATTATGTGTGAAGTCATTACTCCTCATGGGATAAGTATATGAAGCATATTTAATTTCATATTTATGATATTAAATTCATTCACCATTTACTCATAGGATATAAGTGAAGCACGAAAGTAAATGACAAAACTACTCCAAAACATATAAGTGAAGATCAATGAGTAGTCAAATAATTAAGTAGCTATGTGAGGACTTTCTCTCTCTCTCTCTTAATAAATATTTTCAGATCTTAGTATTTTATTTAAATAGCAAGCAAAAGAAAAATAGCACTCCAAGAATAGGACGCATTATGTGAACGATTAAAAATTTAGGCTCAACATAGGATAACCAATAGTTGACGAAGAGAGGTGGGATGTGTAGCATCCCCAAGCTTAGATGCTTGAGAGTTCTTGAAATATTTACTTGTGGTGCCTTGGGCATCCCCAAGCTTGAGCTTTTGTATCTTGTTCAATCCTCTCGTATCCCGGTTTCACCTATTCTCAAAAACTCCATCCACACAAAACTTGAAAAGAACTCGTGAGATAGGCTAGTGCACATAATAATAAATCAACTCTTTATGTACAGCCAAGAAAGGTTGCATAATAATTGCAAACATCAACTACTGTTTACTATCATTTCCACAATTTATATCCATCAATCTAGGCTATGGAAACTATATGATAAGTAGATAACAAAACTATGACATCAATCTGTCCAAACAGAATAGTCTATAGCAATTTATGAAAACAGTGTACTTTTGTAACTCAAGAAAATATTACTATCTAGGAAATTTTATAAAATTTAGATGACAACACTCTGTAAAAATTTCAGAAACTTTTCACGTTCAAGTAAAATATGAAAATTCAAACACAACAGGACCAGTTTCTGTTTTTACACAGAACCAATCAAAGCATGCAATGCAAGCATCCTAATGCAATTCTTGAAACTTTTTATTGAAAAACAAGATTATAAATAACACCTTACAGATAATAAAATGACGCTCCAAGCAAAACTCATATTATGTGAAAAATAAAAATATAGCTCCAAGTAAGATATACCGGTAACGTTGAAGACGAAAGAGGGGATGCCTTCCGGGGCATCCCCAAGCTTAGGATCTTAAGTCTTCCTTTTATATTACCTTGGGTGTGCCTTGTGCATCCCCAATCTTTGATTCTTGTCACTCCTTATTCTCCTCATATCGTTATCTCACCCAAAACTTGAAAACTTCAATCACACAAAACTTAACGGAACTTCGTGAGATGGGTTAGTATAATAAGTAATGATCATTCACTTAGGTACTGTCAAGACAAGATTCATAATTGTTACCACATGATACCTCTTGTATTTTACTATTCCCATAATTTATATCACTGAATATAAGCTATGGGAACTCTAAAACAAGCAAACTATGCATGCAAAACAGAATCTGTCAAAAATAGAACAGTCTGTGAAGATCTATAGCGTAACCATACTTCCCAGTCTCTAAAAAATCTTAAAAATTAGGACAATCCAGGCAATGTTTCTATCAATCATGTGTAAAAAACTTAGATCAAAATCATGTTCCAGTGAATTTACAAAATTCCTGGAATGAGAGCAAGTGTTTCTGTTTTTGCACAGCATCAAATCAACTATCATCCACACTATCCCAACGGCTTTACTTGGCACTTTATTGAAATAAAAGGCATAAAAAATGATTAATAAAATAGCTTAATCATGTGAACACCAAAAAACAGAAAGTAAAAGTGTTGGGTTGTCTCCCAACAAGCGCTTTTCTTTAAAGCCTTTTAGCTAGGCATGCTGATTTCAATGATGCTCACATAGTAATATTAATTATAACATGCAAAAGAGCATCATGAATCTCATGACAAGCACATTTAAGTCTAACCCACTTCCTGTATTATGTAGAATTACTCCTCGGGTTCATGACGCCCTATGCTTTCAGTATTAACATAATTATTATGTTGGGCAAATATAGTACCAATGTTGGGCCTTGCTAGACCAGCTTCAATCTAAAACGAATTATCAAGGGGGTCCCCATAACAACCCCGATTGTGTTAGGAGCGCTCAATTATGGAACATAGCTAGCCGAAACTAAGGGGGCAAAGGTGGAACAAAACACCAGGTTAGAAAGGCCGAGCCTTCCACCTTTTACCAAGTATATAGGTGCATTTAATTAAATAGCATTTAATATGATGATATAACAAGGAACCCATGTTATCACATGGAAGAACCTACACCTGCAACTAGCAACACTAACACATGGTTAAGCAAGCGGTAACATAGCCAAATAGGGATTTGCTAGGTGGTGAACAGGTTGAAGGTTTTCATGGCAATGTTGGGAGGCTGATATTTAACAGGTGGTAGGCAGCGAGACATAACGATAGAAACGGTAAAACTAGCATGGCAATGATAGTAATGGTATCTGGGGAAATGGTCATCTTGCCTGAGATCCCACTTTGGAGAAGAACGACTCTGTGAAGTAGACGAACCGATGTAGTCGAATGGGTCCTCACATTCCGACACGCTTGCGGAACTCTATCGAGACGAAGCAAACCGGAAACAAGCATCAACACAGATATACACCACACGATGCACAACACATATGATGCATGAACGGTTGGATATATGCAAGACATAACATGTCAATTCACAACAATCAACTACTACACATTAAGTGAAGTTCAATATGCAACGAGTTGCATATTGACGGAACTCCACATACGAATTATTTAGTTCTATCCCGATTAGGTACACAACAATATTAAATGTTGTTAAACATGGCAAGAGGTGAGGCGTAATTAAACTACTTATCTAGGAATTTTAAATGAGGTCGGAAATGACATATAGCATCTCCGAGATGGCCTCATACGTTAATTTATAAATCTATCCAGATCTGAACTAACATGTTTTAATATTTGTTAAACAGGAGAATAAATAGGTTACGTGATTCTACGCATCATTTCAATCAATTTACACATAGAGAATATCTCCAACGGAGCTACGGTTCAGAAGATACGAACACCGCAAGATATGATGGGCATTAATGCAATATGTGTGCGACGACAGTCACACGCATTGCAAAACATACAAACAGCAAGATAATATGAAACTACATGAGATTCTAGGCAAGTTTCATATAGGACACGACCAAAACGGAACAACGGTTCAACAACTACGAGTTAAACAAGAAATCTCTATAATCTGCCAAAATCAGCCACATAGCATCTGCTACGCCCTCGAACAACTAGCTAGACAAATCCAAAATGCTCAAACAAGGCATGAGGCAATAGAGGTCAAGATGCACTACAACATACAACTAATAACATCTAGCATGGAAGCATGGACCACTAGGAAAAGTACTCACAAAATGGCATCTCACACACAGTTTCAGACTTAGTAAAAATATCAGTTTTAGACAGTGCAGTTTTCGATCTGGAGGCATATTGACAGCAACAAAACTATATGCTACAGGTCTCCAAATGGCATGAAAATTGACAGCATGCTAGAGAATCTTAAGGTCTACAACTAACTCCATTGCACCAACCTCAAAAGAGCTACACATCACCAGATAAATTCATGACAAGACAACAACAAAATATAACAGATTTCAGACTTAGAAATATTTCAGCATCTCCAAATCAACATTATTTTCTAGCATGATGACAACAACCAAATAACACCTAAACATGGATTTCTATTGCAACCAAAATTACCAGGGGCTAGCATACATATCCAAGGGCATATCTCTAGTTGACAACTCATTCATATCATGCACGGATTAAATCCCACAAAAATAACAAAAGGGCAACATGGCAAAATATCACGCGCACTAACTTACTCGAAAGCTAAAACTAAATGCACAGTTAAGTTCCATGGATTTTTCTACCCCGAAAACATATATAATATGAGGGGTTGCAAAATAACAATAATGCCACATGTATATGCGAGAATATGTCCTAAACATGATATAGCAAACTAGCGATGGAATTCTACATGCAAAAATACAAACAACTACTCTAAAATAGATGGAAAAAGGTCCCTAAAAACATGAGCATTTATACTACGGGATTTGAGCAATCCGGACACGCACTAAATTAAATACGGGATAAGCAACCTATTAGGAAAACACGCGTTTCTAGGCATATGGTAAGTCAAATCACTTTAAACATGCATGCAAGTTACAAAATATTAATCTACGTGGAAAACTACACAAGTTTCATATATAAATCGCTCTGATCCGATACACGGTTTAAAATCTATGAGTGTTCTAAAATATTTATATATATTCTAAAATAATAATTCCGAAAATCCTAAAATATTATAACGGTCCTAAATCGTTC
Source organism: Hordeum vulgare subsp. vulgare (assembly GCF_904849725.1). Lineage (NCBI taxonomy): Eukaryota > Viridiplantae > Streptophyta > Magnoliopsida > Poales > Poaceae > Hordeum > Hordeum vulgare. Next base: position 87,993,027 of record NC_058524.1, on the reverse strand, counting down.
ATGGGCTTAACAGGGCAAGCGCGGGATAATTAAAACACACACGGGCGTCAGATAGAGGGCTGAGGGGGAATCGGCTCACCTTGGGCTTGGGCGGTTTGCAGGCCTGGAGGAGAGGGCGAGCTGGGCCGAGGGCGAGGAGCCGAGGTGGGCCTAGGGCGCGCCTGGGCCGAGCGGGAAGCCGTCCTCCTCGCCGAGGCGCTCTTGCCTCGTCCTCCTCGCACCGAGGTGAGGTCTGGCGGCCTCCGATGAGGGGCGCGGCAGGGGATGGACCCCTACGGATCCGGCCTGAGGCGGCGGCGCAACAGGGAGGCGGCGGCGCAAGGGCGCTCCAGCGCAGCTGGCTCTCGCAGACAGCGGCGGCTGCCTCGGGGAGATGGGGAGGCGCGCGGGAGGTCTGCAACGGCGGCTGGCAGCGAAGGCACCCGGTGGCGACGCGGCAAAGGCAACGGGAGGGTGGGAGGTTCGCAGCAAGCGGCGCTCGGGCAGGGACGTTCGGGTGCGGCGGTGGCCTCGGGCCAGGGGCAGGCGGCGGCGGTTGCCTCAGGCCCAGATGGGCTCGGGCGGGCCGGACGGCTGGGAGAGAGAGGAGAGAGAGAGCGCTAGTGCTCAGAGGTGGGAGGAGGCTTTAGATTAGGCAAGGAGGCATATATTTATAGGTAAACGGGGCTAGGGTTAGCGGAATTTCGCCCCGGTTTCAACCGCGTGATCTAAATCGGACGGTTTCGAATGGGAGAAAGACTAAATGGTCGTGTAGAGTGGCTATCCAGAGACGAGAGGGAAAACGGGCACCAGACAACGTATTTTAAAACACCGACAAACGTCCGACGATAGACCCAATACGGTGACGCTACGGTCGACCGTTCGGGTACCAGACGGACTCCGATTGCGGCGAAATTTGGCAGGCGGTCTACCTATATCTAAATAAGACCGCACGCCAAGTTTCAACCCAATCAGAGAAAGTTTTACACACACTTTTAAAAACAAGATTTGAACGATGCCGCGGGCGCGTGCGTGTGTGGTCAGGCTCAGCACGGGCAACGACGAGAACCGACAACTAATAACGGATGCAACTTTTGAAAACTGGCGGCAATGGAATGCCTATGCAATTCGGATGATGATGCGACAAATAAAATAAGCCACACGACGAAAACGGAATAAAAGGGGAATCTTTTGGGGCATCGGTCTCGGGCTATCACAACTCTCCTACACTACAAGAGGATCTCGACCAGAGATCCACGAATGAAAGGTGAAGAGAATGAGAAAGCAAGAGGTAAAACTTAGTCGCTTCTTTGACAATGAGTGAAACCAACGAACTTGAAGGTTGCAAAGAGATGAGGAATGATATGAGAAACAAGCAAAAATTCACAGAAAATTTCGGTAGCACTTCGCTAGGACAAGGGGACAAAATTCGATAAGGTAGGAGAACTGCACAAGATTCACAACAAACAACTAAATTGAGAAGCAAGGAACCAACATGATCTTGTCAGAACAAGATGATAGACTGGAGAGAGCAACATCACAAGGCCTCCGTTAGAAAGAATAGAACTAGCTCTTGGCAAGAAAGAACGAAGAAGAAAATGAGAACTACTACCACTAGAATCTAGAAGAACACCTTGAGACAAAGAATTGATATCATGAGCCACTCCGGAAGAAGAATTCAAATCACTATGAACAAGAATAAGAGTTATGTTAAGCTTATTCTTCATCAAGTTTAATTGATGACAAGCAACGGATTTAGCATGCCACTTATTCTTCTAGAAATGATTGAGGAGAGATATATGAGCACAAACTTGAAGAAGTCTTGAAGGAGACACCGGTAAGAACTGGATTGAATGGGGATATGACAAGAATAAATGGAGATACATGAGAACGAAAAGATCATGAGCCACCTAATAGAAAACTTGAATGAGGCACCGGAATAATTGAGAGACGAACGAAGAGACAACAATTGAGAAGAATTTGAGAACGAAAGTTGAAGGCTGAGAATGAAGAAATCTTCTGAAATGATGGCCTTCCGAGGATCAAGAATGAAAACAACTCAGAAATGCCCCGGTTAGCAAGAAAGGGATTACTCATGATTGGGAACAACTCAAGATGATGCCACAAAGCTGAAAAGACGAATCTTCAAGAGAATGAATCAAGATTTGAGAGAAACACTCCTTCGGTCTTCCAAGCTGAAAAATGATGACGGGAAACAACACCAAGAATACTGAGACACTCCGGGATAAAGAAGAATGAAAGGTTGAGCCAAAGACGAGAAACAATTCAAATTGATCTTGAAGAAGGAATATGACTGATGAAATTCATACTTACGTCATAGTTGAAAAGAATTAGATATCTCCGGGAAAAGGTTACAAGAGCCAGATAAGATCGTGGGAAAGAACCTGTGGGTTATGTGCCCACTCAAAGAAACCACCGTTGAAAATATTTCTCTGAAAGAGAGATATTGCACCGGTATAAAGAAAACTTGATGAGGTTAGCACCTCGAAATAATTGAAAGGATTGAAAACAAGAAACTTTTGAGATAACTTCAGCCCTCCAGAAGAATAGAGAGAAATGACCACATGAAGACTGATAAGAATTTCCAACATGGGAAAGAATTACAAGGACGAAAAGGACATGATGAACACGAACAACTAAATTGAATTCATCGGAAAAGATAACAAGATTGAATAAGATGAACACGAAGCTCCTGAGAATCTTCACAATGAATCACCGGATAAGAGAGAAAAGAACCGATAGCGGAAGCAACAACGAAATGAAATGCACTTGGATGAAATCCAATCACTGAAGAAAAGGGCGAGAGGGCGGGGAAAACAAAGACAACTTGGGACAGATGAGACAACTCCAGCAAGAAAGAGAGATTGATCTTGCAAGGTTGGAGAAGATTGAGTTCACTGAAGAGAAGAACACCGGTTGAAAAGAATTGACAAGAGAGCTTCAGTTGAAAGAATTGAAAAGACAACTTGATTGAGAAAATGAATTAGAGCTCACATAAAAATATGAGAATACCTCTTGGAAAGATATGAATTCACCATTTGACATCTAAGCAACTCGAATTACCATACTCCAACAAAAAAAAGGGATGAGGCTTATGAAACAAGCCAGAACAAATTCATCAAAGAGATTTTGTCCGATATTTTTGTGGACAGGATCACACGGGCTCGATCCTTAGAGTAGCCATCACGTGCAAGGCAGTGCACATGACATACGAAGCGTCCCCGAGTCGTAGCAAGCTACAAGGATTCTTTAGGACCCAACGAGAACCGTTGTAAGTCGACCGTGAACAAACGAATCCACTAGATGTCGAACCCCAACCTAACATCATGCATTTGTTGGAAGATTGTCATATAAGTAACTACTTGAATTCCCACCTAAGAACTCCTGAAATTTCTGGTCATGCAATCTGGTCCATGGATACAAGGAGTAATATATCACTCAACTCCTATACTAACCCGTGTAGTGTATCACATCTATCAACACATAACCAGAATCTCAGAACTTCATCTATCACACACCCTCTTAATCACAACAATACTAAGTATGGCGATACATCCGGAACTCTCTGCACCAGTACTGTGGAAGCCGGACTCCTCCCGCTACTACTACTATGAAGCAATTTCGAACATCCTTCGTCCTGAGATATTAAGAAATCTGAACAATAACGATGTGCTCAAGAATCCCCTGGAGCTCAACACCCCGGAAGAAATCAAGTCAGACATGAGGCACCAAGACAGAACTCTGTCACATCAACATCATATAGATTCCAAAATTATCCGCGTGATCCTAAATTTTTTTGAGTGAGAAGAGGAGTAGAATCAAAATATTACGTCAAGATTCCTCACCAGAGCATAAAAGAGGAGAAAAAAGAAACCTACTCTCCGATATATAACTAGATTCAAAGCAGTTTTTCACTAGACTCGACTCGGCCAAGTTCGATCAATCAAGGGGGCTCCTAGGTCGGTACTGCTCTGATAACAACTTGTAACGCCCAAGATGCGATCCTATCCTCAATTTGGCACGAGGGCCTCGTCACGGATAGAAGCGCATCGCGTCGTTTCGCAAGAATGGATATCGTTACAAGTACATGTTATGAAAAGATGAGATATATGGAATTAGCTTACACTCGCCACAAGCTACATCAGAGTCATATCAGTACAATACATAAACATCACGAAGAAGAGCAGGGTCTGACTACGAACGAAAACAAACGAGAAAAGAGAACGACGTCCATCCTTGCTATCCCAGGCTGCCGGCCTGGAACCCATCCTAGATCGATGAAGAAGAAGAAGAGGCAACTCCAAATGAACAATCAACGCGCTCGCGTCAAGTAACTCTTTACATGTACCTACAACTGGTGTTGTAGTAATCTGTGAGCCACACGGGACTCAACAGTCTCATTTCCAAAGGTATCAAGACTAGCCAAGCTTAAAGGGTGAGGTATGGTTAAGTGGTGAGGTTGCAACAGCGGCTAAGCACATATTTGGTGGCTAACTTACGAGTACAAGAATAAAGAGGGGGAAGATCTACGCATAGCGGACGTGAACTACTGGTGATCAAATGAATGATCCTGTACACCTACTTACGTCAAACATAACCCCACCGTGTCCTCGATCGGAGAAGGAGCTCACGAAAGAGACAGTCACAGTTACGCACTCAGTTGGCATATTTTAATTAAGTTAACTTCAAGTTGTCTAGAACCAGTGTTAAACAAAGTTTGCACGTTGCCACATAACCACGGGCAAGGCTTTCTGAAAGATTTAACCCTGCAGGGGTGCTCCAACTAGTCCATCACAAATTACAACAAGCCGCATAGAAATCCTCGATCACGAAGCTCGCGATCTCGTCGGACTCCTTAGTGGAAAACCTCAACTCTGAGATTACCCAAAGCATCACCAGAATCCCGATGCACAAGATATTCGTCAAAGATAAAACTAATCCAGCAAGGCCTCCCGACGTGTCGACGATCCCGATAGGAGCCACGTATCTCGTTCTCAGGACACGACGGATAAGCGAAGCGTACGGTTGCCTGATAGACATCTCCCGAGTTGCCCCGAGTTGGCCCCGCATGGTGCTCTATTTTGGACTAGCACCATCAGCACTGGCCCTCCCTGTATTATGTAGAATTACTCCTTGGGTTCATGACACCCTATGCTTTCAGTATTAACAGAATTATTATGTTGGGCAAATATAGTACCAATGTTGGGCCTTGCCAGACCAGCTTTAATCTAAAACAAATTATCAAGGGGGTCCCCATAACAACCCCGATCGTGTTAGGAGCGCTCAATTATGGAACATAACACCGGTAGCCGAAACTAAGGGGGCAAAGGTGGAACAAAACACCAGGCTAGAAAGGCCGAGCCTTCCACCTTTTACCAAGTATATAGGTGCATTAAATTAAATAGTATTTAATATGATGATATAACAAGGAACCCATGTTATCACATGGAAGCAACTGCACCTACAACTAGCAACGCTAACACACGGTTAAGCAAGCGGTAACATAGCCAAATAGTGATTTGCAAGGTGGTGAACAGGTTGAAGGTTTTCATGGCAATGTTGGGAGGCTGATATTTAACAGGTGGTAGGCAGCAAGACATAACGACAGAAACGGTAAAACTAGCATGACAATGATAGTAATGGTATCTGGGGAAATGGTCATCTTGCCTGAGATACGAACACCGCAAGATATGATGGCATGAATGCAATATGTGTGCAATGACAGTCACAAGCATTGCAAAACATACAAACAGCAAGATAATATGAAACTACATGAGATTCTAAGTAAGTTTCATATAGGACACGACCAAAACGGAGCAACGGTTCAACAATTACGAGCTGAACAAGAAATCACTACAATCTGCCAAAATCAGCCACATAGCATCTTCTACGCCCTCGAACAACTAGCTAGACAAATCCAAAATGCTCAAACAAGGCATGAGGCAATAGAGGTCAAGATGCACTACAACATACAACTAATAACATCTAGCATGGAAGCATGGATCACTAGGAAAAGTACTCACAAAATGGCATCTCACACACAGTTTTAGACTTAGTGAAAATATCAGTTTTAGAAAGTGCAGTTTTCGATCTGAAGGCATATTGACAGCAACAAAACTATATGCTACAGGTCTACAAATGGAATGAAAAATGATAGCATGCTAGAGAATCTTAAGGTCTACAACTAACTCCATTGCACCAACCTCAAAAGAGCTACACATCACCAGATAAACTCATGACAAGACAAAAACAAAATATAACAGATTTCAGACTTAGAAATATTCCAGCATCTCCAAATCAACATTATTTTCTAGCATGATGACAACAACCAAATAACACCTAAACATGGATTTCTATTGCAACCAAAATTACCACGGGCTAGCATACATATCCAAGGGCATATCTCTAGTTGACAACCCATTCATATCATGCATGGATTAAATCCCACAAAAATAACAAAAGGGCATCATGGCAAAATATCACACGCACTAACTTACTCGAAAGGTAAAACTAAATGCACAGTTAAATTCCATGGATTTTTTACCCCGAAAACATATATAATATGAGGGGTTGCAAAATAAAAATAATGCCACATGTATATGCGAGAATATGTCCTAAACATGATATAGCAAACTGGCGACGGAATGTTACAGGAAAAAAATAGAAACAACTACTCTGAAATACATGGCAAAAGGTCCCTAAAAACATGAGCATTTAGACTACGGGATTTGAGCAATCCGGACACGCACTAAAATAAATACGGGATAAGCAACCTATTAGGACAACACGCATTTCTAGCCATATGGCAAGTCAAATCACTTCAAACGTGCATGCAAGTTACAAAATATCAATCTACGCGGAAAACTACACAAGTTTCATATATAAATCGCTCCGATCCGATACACGGTTTAAAATCTACGGGTGTTTGATACGTCTTCGTCGTATCTACTTTTCCGAACTCTTTTGCCCTTGTTTTGGACTCAAATTTGCTTGATTTGAATGGAACTAACCCGGACTAACGCTGTTTTCAGCGGAATTGCCATGGTGTTGTTTTTGCGCAGAAAAAAAATTTCGGAATGGCCTGAAAATTTACGGAGAATTTTTGTGGAATATATAAAAAATATTGGCGCAAGAATCAACGGAGCAAGTGGAGCTCTGAGCCCACAAGCCCACCAGGCGCCCCCCCCCCGGCCACGCATGGCAGGCTTGTGGGGCCCACAGTGCTCCACCGCCTCCAATCTTAGATCTATTTAGTCCGTCGCGTTTTATGATACGGAGGCGCCGTCACCTCCTGTTCTTCAACTGTTCGCCATCGTCATCATCAACCTTCCTTCATCGCCAATTCCATGATGTTCTTCACCGTTCGTGAGTAATCTCATCGTAGGCTTGCTGGACGGTGATGGGTTGGATGAGATCTATCATGTAATCGTGTTAGTTTTGACGGGGATTGATCCCTAGTATCCACTATGTTCTGAGATTGATGTTGCTACTACTTTGCCATGTTTAATGCTTGTCACTAGGGCCCGAGTGCCATGATTTCAGATCTGAACCTATTATGTTGTCGCCAATATATGTGTGTTCTTGATCCTATCTTGCAAGTTGTAGTCACCTACTATGTGTTATGACCCGGCAACCCCGGAGTGACAATAGCCGGAACCACTCTCGGAGATGACCATAGTATGATGAGTTCATGTATTCACCAAGTGTTAATGCGTTGGTCCGGTTCTTTATTAAAAGGAGAACCTTAATATCCCGTAGTTTCCATTAGGACCCCGCTGCCACGGGAGGGATGGACAATAGATGTCATGCAAGTTCTTTTCCCTAAGCACGTATGACTACATACGGAATACATGCCTACATTAGATTGACGAACTGGAGCTAGTTACTTATCTCTCCGTGTTATAACTGTTGCATGATGACTAGCATCCGGCATGATCATCCATCATCGATCCAATGCCTATGAGTCTTTTCCTACTAGTCCTTGCTACGTTACTTCGCTGCTACTCCTGTCACTGCTGCTACTGTTACTCTGTTGCTACTGTTGTTACTTTGCTTCTACTGGTTACTGTTGCTACTACTGCTATCATACTACCTTGCTACTGATACTTTGTTGCAGATACTAAATCTTTCAGGTGTGGTTGAATTGAAAACTCAACTGCTAATACTTGAGAATATTCTTTGGCTTCCCCTTGAGTCGAATCAATAAATTTGGGTTGAATACTCTACCCTCGAAAACTGTTGCGATCCCCTATACTTGTGGGTTATCAAGACCTTTTTCTGGCGCCGTTGTCGGGGAAGCACATCTATATTCTCTGAGTCACTTGGGATTTACGTGTGCTGGTCACTATGAGGAATCCGATAGATCCAAGAACTAAAGTCTTGCCCTGAACTACGAGGACAGGTAAGGAAGTGTCATCTAGCTCTGCACTTGATTCACCTTCAGTTATGAGTAAGTTTGCGACACCACCTCCTGCTAGAAATCTTGATATGTCGCATGTGCTTGATGATGCTACTTCTGCTACCCATGATGCTTATGATGATGCTATGCTTGATACTGCTTTGCCTGATGATGCTATGCTTGATACTGCTTTGCCTGATGACTCTATGCTTGATACTGCTTTGCCACTAGGTGCATTCCTTGATGCACAAATTGCTAGAGTTGCTGCTAGATGTGATGATACTTCTGAAACTGTGATACTATTGAAGTAGAACCTGCTATTTTGCCTGCTAGAGCGACCTCTCCTAGATATGAATTGCCTGATATGCCTGAGCGTTATGTTATGGAGGGAGAGATAGCTGAGGATTTTCTTGCGTGTAAGGATAGCTATGATGTTGAGAATTTACTGCGCAAGTGGAAAGAAAAATCTCTGAACGCTAGGATGAAATACGACCCGTAGTTTGCTTCGCCTATTTTTGTGACCAATAAGGATTATGAATTCTCTGTCGACCCTGAGTTAATCACTCTGGTCGAATCTGGTCCTTTTCACTGTTATGAGTCTGAAACGGTTGTAGCCCATCTTACCAAACTGCACGATATAGCCACCCTATTCACTAGTGAGGAAAAGATCCGCCACTACTATATCCTCAAGCTGTTTCCTTTCTCGCTAAAGGATGATGCTAAGACCTGGTTCACTTCTCTTGCTCCTGGTTGTGTGCGTAGCCCCCAGGATATGGTCTACTACTTCTCTGAATAATATTTCCCTGCCCATAAGAAGCAAGCTGCCTTGCACGAAATATACAACTTTGCAGAATTGAAGAAGAGAGTTTCCCACCAGCTTGGGGGAGGCTCATCCAGCTACTGAATGTTTGCCTGATCACCCCCTTGAGAAGAACGAAATACTTGATATCTTCTATAATGGACTTACCGACGCTTCTAGAGACCACCTAGATAGTTGTGTCAGTTGTCTTTTTAGGGAATGAACTGTAGAACAAGCTGAGATCCTATTGAATAACATCTTGTGCAATGAGAATGCTTGGACTATTCCCGAACAACCTCCTAAGCCAACTTCGAAGAAAAGAGGTATTCTATTCCTCAGTCCTGAAGATATGCAAGAAGCTAAGAAATCTATGAAAGAGAAAGGCATTAAATCTAAAGATGTCAAAAATCTACCACCTATCGAAGAGATCCATGATCTTGATAACCCGATACAGGTAGTAGAAGTAAATTCTCTGCGTAGATTCGATGAGAGTGATATTCCTTCTGATAAACTTGTTAGCTTATGCCTGGATGAATTTGATAACTTTGTTGCCAAACAACAAAGCTTCAATGATTATGTTAGCAGACAATTGGAACAGAATGCTCATATGCTTAGTCATTTAAGTGCTTGTGTGGACAGAAACGTCAATGATCTTAAGCTCTTGAGTAAACATGCCTCTATGGTTACTACTCAAGTAGAACAAGTACTTAAGGCTCAGAATGACTTGCTCAATGAGTTGAATGACAATTATGTTAGAGTCGTCACTAGATGCGGTAGAATGACCCAGGAACCTTTGTATCCTGAGGGCCATCCTAAGAGAGTATTGAGCAAGATTCTCAAGGAGTTAGCACTGATACACCTAGTCATCCTAGCAAGAAGAAAGATGATAGGAACCTGCACGCTAGCAACCCTGTTGCTGCTACACCTGAGAGTCCAAGCGATGTGTCTGTCTCTGATGCTGAAACACAATCTGGTGATGAACATGAGCGTAATGATAATATCGATAGTGATGTTCATGATGATGCTCAGCCTAGCAATGATAAGGATGTTGTCGTGGTTTTGTTACGACAGATGTCCTCGTGAAAGGACTTAGTATTGGAGCCATCGCACTTTGGTGGCGACTCAAAGGGGTTGAACGGGAGTGAGACGGCGATTTACCCAGGTTCGGCTCCTTGTGAGGAGGTAAAGGCCTACGTCATGCTTTGAGTTGTATTGATGGGGTTTCGATTACAAGGAGGGCGTAACTTGCCATACCTAGGACTCGATGATTTCTAACCTGTCCTTTTCTTCCCTGGGGCTCGCCTTTATATACAGGTCGAGTCCCTAGGGTTTACAAGGGTACTTTCCTTTCCACCAACCGTGATTCTTACGATCTCTAAGTCGCCATCTTTCCCAAGCTTGGAAACCTTTCGGAAGTTGTAAACCGCCATACAACCTTCGGTCTTGCCAAGCCAAGGCCCGAACCATGCTTAGATGAATCGCCAGATTTGGTGACCCGGCCCAACTAGGGCGGGTTATCAATAGATAATATCCCCAACATTAGGCCCCAGATTGACTTGAATTTTCTTCACGCCAATATTCTTACTCAATTAAGGGCGATTCATTTTTCGTCCTCTTTTATACGCCATGAACTTAACCCGCCATCTGTTGCGGAAAAACTTAAGTCGCCAGACCATTTCTCGCTGGTACCTTCTTATCCCTTGAATTCCGGAAAAGATAATGATGCAATCCAAACGGATCCTTTGGTATCGTTATCCCAAACTTTTCGGAACGCCATCATGGCGAATCTTTATCTTTTGGTGGTTCCCGCTCGTGGCGCCTCGATTCCAGCACCTGCCCTGTTAAATAGGTGGGGGGGAGGACTTGGCGCATTCCACCCACCAGTCTTGTCGCCCTTCTCCCATTATCACAGCGAAACCCTCATCGTCTTCCGAGAGCTCCGCCACCAACCGCGGCTCTCGCCATCATCCGAAAGTTTTGGTGCCTCCCGAGGATCTTGTTGCCACCAAGCACTTCGCCGCGGCTGAGCAGTTCGCCGTCACCAACTGTTTCGTCGTCGTCGAAAACCTCGTCGTCGCCGAACACTTCGCCGCCGCCCGAGGTTTCCGCGCTCGACCGAGGTTTCCGCGCCCGTCCGGAAGCCTTCGTTGCAGTCGACCATCTCCAACCAAATCCACCAGGTTAGGTTTCCAATGAGCAGATCCCAATCTCCTTTCAAAGTTCATCACTGCCACATTACTTGGCGCTTCCCAAACAATTGTTACCTGTTCCTGATTAGTCGATGGCGTTAATGACGAGAAAATCAATGTCTTTGATACTTTTGCCTGTCCGCTCTTGATTTGCACACTTAGAGTAGGACTTCACCAAATCAACAGTAGTATCCCATCTTAGTCGTAGGTTGCCATAACCGGTCATTTTCCACGTTTATTTTTGTCTGTCCAGTAGATCCATAATCTATCGCTTTGTTATGAGAAAACTGTTTGTACTCTTCATAATTCGCCATTTTTTGGATAAATACCTCTGATGCCTTGAAACACCGCTCCCTTAAATATCCAAAGTTTCGTAAGTCACCCTAGCAACCTGACCCGGGCCTTCATTGGCGGATCAATTTCCTCAGCTAGTGGCAAAATTATTTGGCGAGTCAAATGAAAATGTTTCACCTCCCACTTTAGATGTTTTGACGTGTCAATTCACTCGTACTTTATCCCATTGTAGCATGGGCGCCGTCTTCAAAAGTGACTGGCTCCCTACCAAGGTTAATGACGCCATACTAGCGGATTATGTGAAAACGGGAAACTTGGACCCTCAGGATGTTATCGGTTGGCGCACCGGGTTCGAAGAAGAAATCCCCAATCCCAAAGAAGGGGAAATAGTTGTTTTCGTTGAACACCTTGAGCGGGGTTTTAAGCCGCCTGGATCGAAGTTCCTCAGAGATGCCATGGCTTTCATGAATGTCCGCCTCCAGGATCTAGGGCCCAATTCGATAAGCAACCTATGCCAGTTCCAGGTGTTTTGTGAGGCTTACCTGCGGATGGAACCCTCAGTTCCCCTATTCTGGTATTTCTTCCACTTAAATCGCCAAACAGAATTTCACAATGGTCCCAGCCTGGAGCTCGGCGGTGTAAATGTTCAGCGCCGCAAGGATAGCCCATTTCCGTCAATCGCCATGCCAAGCCACCCCGAAGGCTGGGGCGAGTCTTGGTTCTATTGTCAGGAAACCTCGCGTGTAGGTGAAAACAAACTTCTGGGTTATAGGGAAGATCGCCTTCCAACGAATTTCAAGCTCCCGGACAAGCTCACCGAGGAGGAGGAGTCATATTTTATTCCAGTATTGTCCGAGTTAAGATCTTTGACAAACAACAGCCTTACTGGAGTTGACTTGATCCGCTGCTGGGTCGAATGGCGCATCCTCCCTTTAAGTCGTCGGGACGGGTTAATGTGTGAATTCGACGGCACTCTATATCATCCTCAGTGTTACTTCCACACGGCTCTAACGGAAAATGACATTGTCACCATCATTAAGAAGCTGACTGGCGACCCCGCGGGAAAATGCGGCCAAATAGGTCTCAAACCTTTCTGCAAGATTAACCCGGCACCTAAGGTAAACAACTTTAACCCGCCTTTTGTCTTTTCCTTCTTATGTCTCATTCGAACTATGGCCTCTTATATACTATGCCATTTTAGAAAGGTGATAAATTTTGGTCCAAGAGGCCGAAGAAGTCAGCCATGAAGCAAGCTAGGCCGCCTCCAAAGAAGAAATCCAAGGGCAAGGGCAAAGCTGCTGTGACCGAACCATCCGAGGCCGATGAATCCCAAGTCGACGACGCACCTTCGGAGGTAAAGACATATCCTCTCTTAACTCGCCATCCATTACTGATAACTTTTGTATTTATACCTCTGCATCTCTTGAATAGAATGAAGACAATGAAAGCCAAGAGGATTCCGTAGAGGTAATTTCTATTTCTTCCGATTCATCTCCTTCTCCACCTAAGCCGGCCAGGCGAATTTGTGGGAAAGTTCCCTTCTCACACCCAAATGTTTGTTTGGACCCAAATTTTCTTCTGAAGAAAGCACAACACACTTCAAATCGGAAGACCCGAAGTCATTCCGGCGATCTGGTGTCCGGTTTACCAACAAGGAACAAGAAAAGGCCAAATGAGGTATCCTTTAACGACACTTTTTATGTATTTTTGGATCGTATTTGTAACCTGCTTATATCTTCGAAGTACAATTCCTGCAGAGTTCTCCTCCTACATCTGGCGACTCAGTAATGTCGACACTTCCGCCGATGATCCGTGTCCCTGGGTAAGTCTTTTGATAATATTTACTTTTAATCTGATGGTGATAAATTTTCAGTCCTTTAACCGCACCCCCTGCTCCTTTCAGGGCATAGGCGAAGAAAAGAAAAACTGGCGGGTCAACTCCCATCATAATCTCGGAGCCTACCGAAAAGTCGGCGCCGATCCAAGATAACCCGGCCCAAGACAAGCCTGAAGATCAAATGGATCTCCCTAGCTCTCCCAAGGAAACAATGGATGCCCCCAAGACGCCAAGTCCATTGACAACAGCAGAAGACCCGGACGCTGTAATTATCACTGGTACTAGCTTCTCTAAACCGGCCACAGCGGTTTTATCGAAGCACGTATAATCATCATCTTAAACTGTTCCTGAGTATGAACTCTCCAAGGCGAAGCTCTCTCAATATGAACATTTGGAATTCAAAGAACTTTGCTCTGGTTTTGCAAGTCGCCTGGAGGCGAGTTATGAGATGGAGAAAAGCCTGCTTCGGATGCTGAAAAACAAACATGAGGTAAGTTTTGTTGTATACTATATTATCCCCATTAATCCCCAAGGGCCAGGTCATCAGTAAAAAGATGAGCCAGGTCTTGATGACTTAAAAACTTTCGACCTGTAACCCCCAAGGGCCGGGTCATCAGTAAAAAGATGAGCTGGGTCTTGATGACTTGAAAAACTTTCGACCAGTAACCCCCAAGGGCCGGGTCATCAGTAAAAAGATGAGTCGGGTCTTGATGACGTAAAAAACTTTCGACCAGTAACCCCCAAGGGCCGGGTCATCAGCAAAAAGATGAGCCGGGTCTTGATGCTGTATAATTTTGTCTGAAAAATTATACATTAGCCCCCAAGTGTCAGGGATGTTGCTTGCAATAGTTCTGAGACTTGCCCCTTAACCATATGCTTCAACAGGAATCTCTTATCCAGACTGAATCAGCACTTGGCGACTTGAAGAAAAGCTTATCTGATCAGCAGGATGCCCGGGCCAAATCAGAGGAGAAGTATCAACTGGTCTTAGCTGAGATGGAAAAGCTAAAAGCCGATTTAAAAAGGGCTCAAGCTGACCAAGATGCTTCAACAAAGCGAGCAGAAAAGGCTGAAGCCAAGCTGGTTACTGTGCAACAAGAGTTGTCCGGTTTAACACGACATATCTCAAACATGGCGCAAGCCGTCTTTGGTAAAATACTAACTCTTGACCTTTTTAAACAAATAACTCTTATCTGAGTCGCTGAATATCATTACCCCTTATACAGGTCCGAGAGCCGCCAACCTTCAAGATGATTGCGTCCTGACGCTGAAGGCGATTTACACGCTGACAGAGCAGCTATATACCGGCACTGTACTGACTGTGAAAGCGGTGACGGGCGCCAAGGAGCCTATAACATCAATAAAGAAGATGCTTGGTTGCCTATCCATGCTTCCTCCCCAGATTGGCGAGTTAACTTGGTCAGCCGCCCGGAAAGGAGTGCTGACTACACTAAGTCGATGCTTAGCATATGCTCCAGAGATCAACCCAGAAGAAGTAGCGGCGGGCTTTCCTCAACTCAAGGATGATGGGTTAGAATTCGCAGAAGAGGACTACCAGCGTGTTGTTAAGGACTCCCGTCTGGCGGCGACTCAGCTTGCTGCAAGCCTGGACTTATCAAAATACCAGGCCGCCTATGACAATAAGAACAAGAAGGTCAACCCGCCAACCTTTGTGACGACCAGCTTAACTCCGCGCCGACCCAAGAATCCTTTTGACTTGGACGCGGATATCTCATCAATCCTGACCGATGAAGATGAATTTGCCGCTCTGTCCAAGTGTAACTGGGTACTGGGCGACTTGCAGATTGAGGTTGGCCAAAGCTCACAGCAGGCTGATCCAAGGGGTTAGCAGAATAAAATTTCATTGAATTGGCCATGAGAGCCATGTAATAGGTCTCCTTTAGGAATCGACACTGCTTTTGTGATACCTTAAAAAATCCTTATGTCGCCCTTAAGGCGTTTTGAAATACTTGATCCGCCGTTTGAGGCTCTTTTATGATGCTTAATCCGCCATGGATAGAGTGATTTTGATCATCAACCTGTTCTATGCTTGAAAAACATATGTGAAACCATCTCAATGAATAATAAGTGATAACAAATAGCAGTCGCCCCAAAATATTTTGAGACGAATCAGAAAAAAGTCTAAAAAACCTTGCGGTAGTGCCAGGAAGGTAAAAAATAGTAATTTTGTCGGCTCATAAGGTCGCGACAGGATAGGGCGAGTCAAAAAAAGCTCAA
Source organism: Hordeum vulgare subsp. vulgare (assembly GCF_904849725.1). Lineage (NCBI taxonomy): Eukaryota > Viridiplantae > Streptophyta > Magnoliopsida > Poales > Poaceae > Hordeum > Hordeum vulgare. The sequence continues at coordinate 87,977,272 of NC_058524.1, read as the reverse complement.
GCGCCACCCAAAATAGCAGTTTCGTCGGCTCATAAGGTCGCGACAGGATAGGGCGAGTCGAAAAGCTCAAGCGCCACCCAAGATAATGATTTTGTCGGCTCATAAGGTCGCGACAGGATAGGGCGAGTCAAAAAGCTCAAGCGCCACGCAAGATAATGATTTCGTCGGCTCATAAGGTCACGACACGATAGGGCGAGTCAAAAAGCTCAAGCGCCACCCAAGATAATGATTTCGTCGGCTCATAAGGTCGCGACAGGATAGGGCGAGTCAAAAAGCTCAAGCGCCACCCAAGATAATGATTTCGTCGGCTCATAAGGTCGCGACAGGATAGGGCGAGTCAAAAAGCTCAAGTGCCACCCAAGATAATGATTTCGTCGGCTCATAAGGTCTTGACAGGATAGGGCGAGTCAAAAGGCTCAATCGACACCCAAGATAATAATTTCATAGGCCAAATGGATAATAAAACTGATCTCAATGAGAGGAAGCCCCCAAGTCGGGAGGCGTTTTAATTTTATTGCTTTATAATAAGGACTAAAAACCTTACAAAATGCAAAGCTTAAAAGCTCAAGTGTAGTAAGGCCGCAAGTGGGCAATATTCCAGGGGCGAGTCGACTCAGCCTCCGTGGTTGGCCGGTTAGGCCAGAGATCCACCAAATAGTAAGAGCCGTTGTGAAGATTTTTGCTGACGACGAACGGTCCTTCCCATGGTGGTGATAACTTATGCATGCCAGCACGATCCTGTATCAGCCGAAGCACTAAGTCGCCTTCCTGAAAGGTTCGGCTCTTGACCCGGCGGTTGTGATAACGCCGTAAATCCTACTGATAAATGGCCGATCGGGCCACAACCAAGTCACGCGCCTCCTCTAAGGCGTCCAAAGAGTCTTGACGCGCCAGTTCGTTGTCCTGTTCCACGTAAGCGGCGACTCTGGGCGAGTCATGCCTCATGTCAGTGGGAAGAACAGCTTCTGCTCCATAGACCAGAAAGAAAGGGGTAAAACCCGTGGACCGGTTCGGGGTGGTCTGGATGCTCCATAACACTTAAGGCAACTCCTCAACCCAACATTCTGGGGTTTTTTCCAAAGGAACCATGAGCCGGGGCTTGATTCCCCGTACAACTTCCAGATTCGCCCGTTCCGCGTGCCCATTAGATTGCGGGTGAGCGACCGTAGAAACATCAAGCCGGATATGCTCTCGACGGCAAAACTCCTGCATCGCCCCTTGAGACAGATTAGTGCCATTATCAGTAATGATACTGTGTGGATATCCGAACCGGAAGATCAGCCTTTTCAAGAATTTGACCGCCGTCTCCGCATCGCAAGTTCCAACAGGCTCTGCCTCGACCCACTTCGTGAACTTATCAACCGCCACCAGCAAATGGGTTTTCTTGTTGGATGACATTTTAAAGGGGCCAACCATGTCTAACCCCCAGACCGCGAAAGGCCAAGTGATGGGAATCATTCTTAGTTCTTGAGCCGACACATGAGCCTGTCGTCCATAACGCTGGCATCCCTCGCATCTACGAACTATCTCTTCTGCATCTGCATGAGCCGTCAACCAAAAGAAACCATGACGGAATGCCTTTGAAACCAAAGAGCGTGACCCGGCGTGATGCCCACAATCTCCGGAATGAATGTCATTTAGGATTATGCATCCTTCTTCGGAGGAAACACATCGTTGAAAAACCCCAGAGGCACTCCGCTTATATAATTCACCATTGGTGATCACCATGGATTTGCTTCGCCGAACAATTTGGCGGGCCAAAAGTTCGTCTGTTGGTAACTCGCCCCGGGCGAGATAGGCCAGATAGGGAAGAACCCAATCCGACGTGACGTGGAGAGCCGCCACGAATTGAGACTCAGGATCTGGTATCGCCAACTCCTCCTCTGACGGCAAACTTACGGAGGGATTATGCAAAATATCCAGAAAAACGTTGGGGGGAACCGGCTTTCGCTGGGAACCAAGACGTGAAAGGGCGCCAGCTGCCTCGTTAAGGCGCCGGTCAATGTGATCAACTTGATAGCCATGGAAATGACCCGCCACATTGGACACAGCTCTTCTGTAAGCCGCCATCACGGGGTCTCGAGAATCCCAAGTGCCTGAAACTTGCTGCGCCACCAGATCAGAATCACCAAAACATCTGACCCGCGTAAGGTTCATCTCCTTGGCGAGTCGCAAGCCGTGAAGCAAAGCTTCGTATTCCGCAGCATTGTTAGTGCACAGACACATGAGTCGGAGGACATAACAGAATTTATCTCCTTGAGGGGACACCAGTACCACACCAGCCCCCGAGCCTTCCAGCTGTCTGGATTCATCAAAATAAATAGTCCAGTATGTAAGATCAGGCCTGTCTTCCGGGGCCTGCAACTCCATCCAATCATTGACGAAATCAACTAAAGCTTGAGATTTGATGGCTGTGCGAGGGGTATATCGCACGTGATGCGGCCCAAGTTCAATCGCCCACTTGGCAATCCGCCCTCTTGCCTCCCGATTCTGGATGATGTCACCGAGGCGGCGGAACTAACCACCGTGATGGGATGCTCTTGAAAATAATGCTTAAGCTTCCGACTCGCCATAAACACCCCATACACTAACTTCTGCCAATGTGGGTACCGTTGCTTGGAAAGAGTTAGCACTTCGCTGACAAAATACACCGGGCGCTGCACTGGGTATTCCTTCCCTTCCTCCTTCCTTTCAATGACCACCGCCACACTTACTGCTTTAGAGTTTGCCGCAATATACAAAATCATGGGTTCTTTCTCAGTCGGGGCGGCCAAGACCGACGGGTTGACCAGTTGCCGTTTCAAGGCTTCGAAAGCTTCATCTGCCTCATCTGTCCAAACAAAATGGTCAGATTTCTTTAGTAATTGATAAAGGGGAATCGCCTTTTCTCCCAGGCGGCTTACGAAGCGACTTAAAGCCGCAATGCGACCCGCCATCCGTTGGACTTGGTTAACATTTGCCGGTTTTCCAAGGGACGTGACTGCTTTGATTTTGTCCGGGTTAGCTTCAATGCCACGCTCAGACACCAGGAAGCCCAACAATTTCCCTGCAGGAACACCAAAAACACACTTGGTGGGATTCAGCTTCATCTGATACACCCACAGATTATCGAAAGTTTCCTTGAGATCCTCCAGTAGCGTCTCCCCCTGGCGGGTCTTAATCACAATGTCATCGACATAGGCGTGGACGTTGCATCCAATTTGGCTGCGGAGGCAATTCTGGATGCAGCGCTGATAAGTCGCCCTTGCACTCTTGAGCCCAAACGGCATGGATACATAGCAAAAAGCCCCAAAGGGGGTTATAAAAGCTGTTTTATCTTGATCCTCCACGGCCATCTTGATTTGGTGATATCCAGAGTAGGCGTCCAAAAAGCAAAAACGTTCGCATCCCGCCACCGAGTCAATAATCTGGTCGATGCGGGGAAGAGCGAAAGGATCTTTTGGACAAGCTCTGTTGAGGTCCGTGTAATCAATGCACATACGGAAAGTACCATTCTTTTTGAGTACCAAGACCGGGTTAGCCAACCATTTGGGGTGGAAAACTTCCACGATGAATCCGGCGGCTAAGAGACGGGCAACCTCTTCCCTGATTGCCTTGCGTCGTTCCTCGTTAAACCTGCGAAGATACTGCTGGATAGGTTTTGCTTTTGGGTCAACATTAAGATGGTGCTCAGCGAATTCTCTCGGCACACCAGGTATGTCAGAAGGTTTCCATGCGAAGATGTCCCGATTCTCACGGATGAATTCGATGAGCGCGCTTTCCTATTTGGGATCCAGACCCGTCCCAATGGTGAACTGCTTGGATGAATCGCCCGGAACGAAATCAACCGTTTTAGTGTCATCCGTTGGTTTGAACTTGAGGGGCGGCTCGGCATCTGTTGTTGGCTTTTTTAAGGGTGTCATGTCAGCCGGATCAACATTGGCCCGATGATACTTGAGCTCTTCTACAGCGCAGGCGACTTCTGCATAAGCCGCGTCCCCTTCTTCACATTCCTTTGCAATTCTTCTATCACCGTCCACCATGATGGGTCCCTTAGGACCAGGCATCTTGAGTTTAAGATAAACATAGCATGGGCGAGCCAAGAACCGGGCGTAAGCCGGCCGCCCAAACAGCGCATGGTAGGGGCTTTTCAATTTGACCACCTCAAACATCAGCGACTCACTCATGTAGTTATATGCTGTTCCAAATGCAACTGTGAGTCTGACTCGGCCTATGGGGTATGCCGACTTGCCCGGGACGATTCCATGGAATACCGTGGTTGAAGGCATCAAATCCTTCTCCAATAGGTTCATCCTTTTGAAAGTGTCAAAATACAAAATATTAATGTTGCTGCCACCATCCATTAGCACCTTTGACAGGGTATACCCCCCATCAATGGCGGAGCCAAGGCCCGGCTAGCCTGGGCAGTTGCCCGGGCTCCACTTGACAATCCTTCACTAATTTTTCTACGGATTATGTGTCTCACCGTGAGTTTTTGTGGGCAATTTTAGCTAAATCTTGCAGCTCTCATACCTTGCCCAGGCTGCACAAATGGTCTGGCTCCGCCACTGCCCCCCATCTTGGGGAGCTATAACCAATGCTAAGTCGCCAGGATTGTCAACTCTTGGTGGATGATCCTCCCTACTCCATGATATGGTCTGCTCGGACCAGTGGAGGTACCTGGGGAGGGCTGGCTCAGACACACTGTATGCCCGGTGACTCACCTTCTTATCACGCCTGCAAGCATTGGTGGTGAAAACGTGGTACTGCCCATTGCTTAACTGTTTGGGGTTGTTGCGAAAGCCGCCGTTGTCATCCTGGCCCTGCGAAGCCCCCTGTGGGGGCCGTTGCTGAAAAGCTCCGGGCGGGTTATACCGCCGCTGGTGATGCACCGGATACTGGCCGCTGCTTGGCTGTGAGCCCCCCTGAGCCCCCGGCTCGGGAAAACCGCCAAAGGGGTTCTGACGTTGGTTGGGTGGAGCAAACTGCTCCTGCCGTTGGTCCGAGTCACCATTTTTCCCTTTTTTTATCGCCTCCGCCCGAAACTCCCGCATCACAAAACAGTTCTCCCAGGAATGAGTCGCCGGTCCGTCTGCCATGGCATGGTGCGGGCAAGGGCCCTTGAGTAACTCTTCATAGTTATGCGGCTTTTTACCACTGTATCCCTTGTTTTTCTTCTAGCGTTGGTTGCCATTGTTGGTGTTGGTATTGGCGACTAAATCCGAAGATTCCTCCTGCTGCCTTCTCTTGCCATTGGCTCCCTGATTGTGGCGGTAACGTCCCTGGAACCGGGCATGATTTTTGGATGACTCGCCCTTCTTTGGCGAGTTAGCTTTACCGTCCTCACCAGGATCTTTGGTGTCGTCCGCTTCAGCGTATCTAGTGAGGGTGTCCATTAGCTCCCCCATGTCTTGGACCTTTCGCTTGAGTCGCCCCAACTTCTGTACCAGGGGTTCGTAGTGGCAATTCTGCTTGAGAATCAACACAGCCTGAGCCGTCGTAATACCGTCTGATGAATGAATAATTTCCGCGACCCGCCACGACCAGTGGTGGGCCGACTCATCGGGGCGCTGAACGCAGTGCTGTAGATCGACAATCGTCATTGGACGTTTGCAGGTTCCTCGGAAGTTTTTGATGAACCGTTCTTTCAATTCAGCCCAGGTCTGGATGGAGTTGGGGGGTAAGTTTTTTAACCAAGTACGCGTTGTCCCTTCGAGCATCATCGTGAAGTATCTGGCGCAAACTGCTTCGTTTACGTCGAGCATGTCCATGGCGATTTCATAACTCTCGACCCACGACGCCGGCTCAAGGTCCGGGGTGTAGTTAGGCACCTTCCTTGGCCCTTTAAAATCCTTGGGCATTCGTTCGCTGCGAAGGGCGGGGGCCAAGAACGGCACCCCCACTCGTCCGCCGCTCCCGACGAGAGGGGCTGGGGTGACTTGGATGTCCGGGAGACCCCGGCCCGACGGGTTTTGATGATCAGGCGGGTTGTCCTGGGGGATGAGTCACGGTCTACTGTTTACAGCGGGCTGGTCCTCTGGCTGACTCCTCGTGTGACTCGCCTGGGGAGTGGAATGCAGCCTATCTAGGCTATGTGAGAACTGGGCGTTTTGAACCACCGCCGTCTTCAACATCTCAATGGCGTTCCTTGCTTCTATCTCGGCAGGAGTATTGCCGTGAATCGGAAGGGATTCCAAATGGCGAGTTGCAGCAAGGACATTGTCCACTGGGTTGGAAAAGTGACCTTGAGGTGTCCGGAATCGGGGGATGCGATCCACAATTTGTTGAACCGGTGGGTTAGGCGGTTGGCCCGGTCCTCCCCCTAGGGCGGCTCCCGCCCCGGGAGTTCGCGGAGTATCGAACAGGCGGGTCGGGTTGAGATCAGGGGGCAGGCGACCCTGATGCCTCCGCTGATGGACGGCGTCAGATGCGTGCTGGTGTCGCCTGTTTTCAGTATTTAAGCGAGTTATCTCGGCGGTAATTTGAGCTTGCCGGGTCTCGATCCTGGCGGATTCCACCTCGGCGTCCCGATGAGCCTTTGCCACTGCTTCTCTTAGTTTCGCCAATTCCGTGTTTACTGCCTCCTAGTTTTCCGGTGTGATGGGGGTCGCCATAAGCCTTGCAATTTCCGCTGCTAATTCCACCAAGACAGCGGCCGGGCTTCTAGATGTCTCGCCAGTTCCATCCACGCCTGTAGGGTTTGGCGTGGGTTGAGTCGCCCCAGCCATGTAAATGGCGATCTGGCGGCAGGTTCGATCAAGGACTTCGGGGTCCATGGCCAGCGACAAGCCCCCTAGACAATCCCCATGTAGAGACCGGATTGAATCTGAATCGCCCATGGACGATTCGTCATCGGTGTTGATCGGGGTGGTTTCCTGGATTGCTGAGTGTTCTGGTTCCTCCGATCCCTGCGTGAACCCAACAAAGACCGGACGAGTTAGATTTGGCGTCATTACTGGACGGACATACCTGGCCGGCTCGACGATGTCGGTGGGGATGTCCGGCTCAGGCACGGATGATCCGATCATGCCGATGAAGACGTTGATCTTGCCGAAGGGGACCCTGTAACCAGATTCGATCGAATCCGCCTCGTCCCCCCATAGCAGATTGTTGATGTATTACTTCCCACGGCGGCTCCGGGTCATGAGCCCCGTCGCGTAGCTCCCAAACCCTGATAGGGCTCCCTTTGAGAACTCAACTCCACCGTGCGCAGGCCCCACGGTGGGCGCCAACTGTCGTGGTTTTGTCACGGCAGATGTCCTCGTGAAAGGACTTAGTATTGGAGCCATCGCACTTTGGTGGCGACTCAAAGGGGTTGAACGGGAGTGAGACGGCGATTTACCCAGGTTCGGCCCCTTGTGAGGAGGTAAAGGCCTACGTCCTGCTTTGAGTTGTATTGATGGGGTTTCGATTACAAGGAGGGCGTAACTCGGCATACCTAACACTCGATGATTTCTAACCTGTCCTTTTCTTCCCTGGGGCTCGCCTTTATATACAGTTCGAGTCCCTAGGGTTTACAAGGGTACTTTCCTTTCCACCAACCGTGATTCTTACGATCTCTAAGTCGCCATCTTTCCCAAGCTTGGAAACCTTTCGGAAGTTGTAAACCTCCATACAACCTTCGGTCTTGCCAGGCCAAGGCCCGAACCATGCTTAGATGAATCGCCAGATTTGGTGACCCGGCCCAACTAGGGCGGGTTATCAATAGATAATATCCCCAACAGATGTGGAGATTGAACCTGTTGATCTTGATAACCCACAGCGTAAGAATAAGAGATACGATAAGAACGACTTCACTGCTAGGAAGCATGGTAAAGAAAGGGAACCATGGGTTCAGAAACCCATGCCCTTTCCTCCCAAACCATCCAAGAAAAAGGATGATGAGCATTTTGAGCTATTTGTTGAAATGATTAGACCTGTCTTTCTGCAAATGCGTTTGACAGATATGCTCAAAATGTATCTGTATGCTAAGTACATGAAGGATATTGTGACTAATAAGAGGAGGATACCTGAGGTTGAGATTTCCACCATGCTCGCTAATTATACCTTCAAGGGTGGAACTCCTAAGAAACTGGGAGATCCTGGAGTGCCCACTATACCTTGCTCCATTAAAGGCAACTACGTTAGAACTGCGTTATGCGACCTTGGAGTAGGTGTTAGTGTTATACCTCTCTCTCTTTATCGTAGACTTGAACTGGATGTGTTGACACCCACTAAAATCTCTCTGCAAATGGCCGACAAATCAACTGCTTTTCCTATCGGCATTTGCGAGGATGTGCCTGTTGTGGTTGCCAACGTCACTATCTTAACAGACTTTGTTATTCTGGATATTCCTGAGGACGATGCCATGGCGGTCATCCTTGGAAGACCCTTTCTAAACACTGCAGGAGCTGTTATAGATTGCAACAAAGGAAATGTCACTTTCCATGTCAACGGTAATGAGCATACGGTGCACTTTTCGAAGAATCAATATCGAGTACATTGCATCAATGCTATCGAAAAAACTTCATCGATTCTTATTGGGAGCTTTGAATGCCCTATTCCTCCTGTTAAGATGAAGTATGATTTGCTTGTTGGGGAGATACACATCCCCATTGAGGTAACCTAGTGACTATTCGAAAATTCTCCGTTCTCTTTTGCAATTCGAAAAAGTTTGTCAAGGAGACTTGATCAACCTCATTGACGGATTTCTTTCGATGACCATGAGATGGATGAATCGAGGAGTCACAAACCTCTGTTCCAAGCTTTCACCTTCGGTAGCTTAGAAGAAAAATGATAGATTTAGTTTAGTTTTCCCTGTTTTCTGTCTTAGCGTAGAAAAGTACCCCGAAAATAAAAGTTCTCCGAATGTCGTGAAAATCAAGTATGATTTTTTCTGGAATTTTTGAAAAATACTGAGACGAAGAGCTAGTCTGGGGACTGCACCAGTGGGCCACAAGCCCTGGAGGCGCGGGCACCCCCTGGCCGTGCCTACCAGGCTTGTGGGGCCCACGTGCACCCCCTCCACTCATTCTAGCTCCCATCTGCTTCTCCTACCTCCAGAAAAAATCGTTTCACAGCGCAAACCCGTGTTCTTGCTCTTCTTGCTGGGATTTTCGATCTCCTTGCTCAGAGCACCATTCTCCGAACTGTTTTGGGGAAATTGCTCCTTGGTAAGTGACTCCTCCATTGGTGCAATTAGTTTTTTCTCTAGTGCCTTATACTTCGCGTATTTTTGCTGCCTTGGTGACCCTGTTCTTGAGCTTTGCATGCTAATTTTAGCTGGTCCCAAGTAGTTTTGATGCGTAATATGGCCTCTAGGCACTTGTGGGAGTAGTTGCTACAAGTTTAGTTGAGCCTTGTTCACTTTTCCTTTGGGTCACTGAAAATTTCAGAAAAGGAAGATGTTCAGGAGAAACTATCATGGTGGTTCCTCAAGCAAGAGAGGTCCCCGTCTGGCGATTCGGGAGCCCGATCCTTACCAACCGAGGAACGCACAGGTACAACCATGTGAATGGCCTTCTGATGAATTCATTATTGAGGCAGGTTTCAAAGACGAGTTTGATACACTTGTTCACAACATCGGACTCGAAGAATTCATCTCTGATAAATGTGAACAGTATGTTGCTCTCACTTCCTCTTTTGTTCGTAGATTCAAATTTTTAGTTGGTCGTGATATATCTGTACTGTTTGATCTGTATGACAAATCGTATACCATGGATTTAGAGGATTTTAATAGAATTTGCAAGATACCTATTTGGGGTAGCCTCAATGATCCTCCTAAATCTTCGGTTAGAGACTTTTTCTCTGGTATAACTGTCGGAGAAACTAGATATTACACGGGCTACCATGGGGAGCATTCATTTTCCTGCCTTGCATTATTTTGCCCTCTTCATAGGCATATGCATTAATGGCAAGATAGAGCATTGTCACCTGTGCGCACCCGACCTTAGTATTCTTAAGAACACAGTAACAGGTGATAGAAGTTTCAACATGGGAGCTATAATAGCAAGGAGGCTGAATAATAATGCTAATGAAGGGGATTTCTTTGGTGGGATCTATGTCACTCGCATAGCAAATTTTCTTGGAGTACCCATCCGCGAAGGAGATCCCCTGCTCCATACAACTTTCCTTGATCGCACCGCTTTGACACACTATCAGTTCCTTGAGAGGGATGATGAATCCCTCCTATACCGTTAGATATTTAACCGGCAGCGTGTTTTCCATATTACCCTTCCTGATCCTGCCTTCATTGACTTTCAGGTAAAACGGAGATATTACATAACCAGAGGAGAGGAAGAAGAGTATGAGAGGGAGGCAAAGGTTGCTCGTCTCCGTGAGGCAACTATTCAGGCAGTAGCTGCAGTGCTCCCGTATAACCCCCATTATGATTTTGGGTATCGCCCAGACCATCCTTGGGAGTAGACCAACTTAGGCCAAAAGCCTAAGCTTGGGGGAGTACGTGTTTCTCACCGACTTTATATTCTTGCTTATGCTTTCACTTTGTTTGTCGGTGTTCACACTTTGCCACTGTATCATCCATGCTAGTTTATTTTCATTTTCTCATTTTCTTTTTGTGTGTCTGTCTAGTTTGAGAAAACCCAAAAAGATTTTCTTGTTCTTCTTTTGCTTGTTGGGAGCTTTCCTGTGCAAACAGTTTTCTTTTTCTTTGGGTCAAGGTAGAAGACCATGGTTACAATGCTTAGTGGCTCTCGCATGCATATCTGTTTATCTGTTAAAGAGTCATATTACTTTGTCTTCTCCTTTGTGTGTGCCTGCAGATTCCAACTTTAGTCCAATGCATGAGCACACTTATTATTGTTCACATCATTCGGTCGTGCAAGTGAAAGGCAATAATGACGATATATGATGGAGTGACAGAGCTTCGAAAAGCTGGTATGAGCTTGATCTATTTTGTTTTTGTAAATATGACTAGCTCATCGTTCCTGATTCGGCTTTGTTGTGAGAGAAACATGTTTGCAATGACAACTTAGAGATCATAGTTGTTGATGCCATGCTTAATTAGCTAGGAGCTTATAATGGTTTGTCTTGGTTGCCAACATGAATTATGAGATGACTGTGATGTAGTATGATAGGATGGTATCCTCCTTTGAATGATTCAAGTGGCTTGACTTGGCACATGTTCACGCATGTAGTTGAAAAAATATCAACATAGCCTCTATGATATTCATATTCATGGTGATTTATGTCCTACTCATGCTTGCACTCATTGTTGGTTAATCTCAATGCATTTTGATGATTGTTGTCGCTCTCTAGTTGGTCGCTTCCCAGTCTTTTGCTAGCCTTCACTTGTACTAAGCGGGAATACTGCTTGTGCATCCACTTCCATAAACCCAAAGTTGTTCCATATGAGTCCACCATACCTACCTATATACGGTATCTACCTGCCGTTCCAAGTAAATTTGCATGTGCCACTCTCTAAACCTTCAAGAAATAATCTGTTTTGCATGCCCGAACCGCTCATGTGGTGACAGGGGGCTATCAGTATCTTCCATCCTAGGCGTGTTATCCTCGATATGTGTTTATTCACTATCATTCACGAGAAAGGGGCCGGTAATTGGAATTCCCAGTTCCATGCTCAAATCGAAAAGATAATTGCAAACAAAACTCCCCCAGGATTGATGTTGGTATGGACAGCACCCGAGGACTCAGCTAGTCGTGGAGTGTGATTGATTGGTGGTGGGGGAGTCAAAACTTTACTTTTCTGTTTGGGAACCGCCTATAGCATGTGTAGCGTGGAAGATGGTGAGAACTCTTGGTCATTGCGTTGACAATGAAAGCATGCCACCTAAAATTATTATCTCTGTTTTCAAAGCTTGAGCTCTGGCACCTCTGCAAATCAATGCTTCCCTCTGCGAAGGGCCTGTCTATTTATGTTCCCGTTGAGTCATATTCTTCTTATAAAAAGCACCAATTACAGAGCACCTCTGTCATTTTTATGCTTTTCTTTTAACTGTGATGAGTATGACTGTGACTGGATCTTCTTTGCCATGAATTACAATGTTTAGTCAGCCCTTGGTCTTTGAAGGTGCTCTGCATTTATGTTTTGCGGTCTGAGAAAGAGCTAGCGAGATACCATCTGTTCGTGCTGCTTCATGATTGTTTTGATTGAAGTGTTGATGTTTGAGACTTATTATTATTTGCTCACTAGTTGATTATGCCATTGATAAGAGTTTACCATGAGACCTAGATGTCATCTGCTTATGTGGTTTGCTTTTGATCTTGCTGAAATTCTGGTTATGAGTTAGACATAGTTGCAACAACAAGATCAAACAGAGTTCGTAAAAGTTTTTCTTTTGTTTCTTTCAGTTTGTCAACTGAATTGCTTGAGGACAAGCAAGGATTTAATCTTGGGGGAGTTGATACGTCTCCGTCGTATCAACTTTTCCGAACTCTTTTGCCCTTGTTTTGGACTCTAATTTGCATGATTTGAATCGAACTAACCCGGACTAACGTTGTTTTCAGCAGAATTGCCATGCTGTTGTTTTTGCGCAGAAATAAAAGTTCTCGGAATGACCTGAAAATTTATGGAGAATTTTTGTGGAATATATAAAAAATACTAGCGCAAGAATCAACGGAGGAAGTGGAGCTGTGAGCCCACAAGCCCACCAGGCGCCCCCCTGGTTGCGCCTGGCAGGCTTGTGGGGCCCACAACGCTCCACCGCCTCCAATCTCAGCTCTATTTAGTCCATCTCGCCCGAAAAAAAGTCCAGGAGAAGAGTTCATCGCGTTTTATGATACGGAGGCGCCGCCACCTCCTGTTCTTCATCTGGAGGGCAGATCTGGAGTCCGCTTTGGGCTCCGGAGAGGGGAGATCGTCGCCATCGTCATCATCAACCTTCTTCATTGTCAATTCCATGATGCTCTTCACCGTTCGTGAGTAATCTCATCATAGGCTTGCTGGACGGTGATGGGTTGGATGAGATCTATCATGTAATCGAGTTAGTTTTGACCACTATGTTCTGAGATTGATGTTGCTACTACTTTGCCATGCTTAATGCTTGTCACTAGGGCCCGAGTGCCATGATTTCAGATCTGAACCTATTATGTTGTCGTCAATATATGTGTGTTCTTGATCCAATCTTGCAAGTTGTAGTCACCTACTATCTGTTATGACCCGGCAACCCCGGAGTGACAATAGCCGGAACCACTCCCGGAGATGACCATAGTATGAGGAGTTCATGTATTCACCAAGTGTTAATGCGTTAGTCTGGTTCTTTATTAAAAGGAGAACCTTAATATCCCATAGTTTCCATTAGGACCCCGCTGCCACGGGAGGGATGGACAATAGATGTCATGCAAGTTCTTTTCCCTAAGCATGTATGACTACATACGGAATACATGCCTACATTAGATTGACGAACTGGAGCTAGTTACTTATCTCTCCGTGTTATAACTGTTGCATGATGAATAACATCTGGCATAATCATCCATCATCGATCCAATGCCTACGAGTCTTTTCCTAGTGGTCCTTGCTACGTTACTTTGTTGCTACTGCTGTCACTGCTGCCATTGTTACTCTGTTGCTACTATTGTTACTTTGCTACTACTGGTTACTGTTGCTACTGCTGCTATCATACTACCTTGCTACTGATACTTTGCTGCAGATACTAAATCTTTCAGGTGTGGTTGAATTGACAACTCAACTGCTAATACTTGAGAATATTCTTTGACTTCCCCTTGAGTCGAATCAATAAATTTGGGTTGAATACTCTACCCTCGAAAACTGTTGCGATCCCCTATACTTGTGGGTTATCAGTGTTCTAAAATATTTATATATATTCTAAAATAATAAATCCGAAAACCCTAAAATATTCTAACGGGCCTAAATCGTTCATGGGCTTAACAGGGCAAGCGCGGGATAGTTAAAACGCACACGGGCGTCAAATAGAGGGCTCAAGGGGGGGATCGGCTCACCTTGGGTTTGGGCAGTTGGCAGGCCTGGAGGAGAGGGCGAGCTGGGCCGAGGGCGAGGCGCCGAGCTGGGCCTAGGGCGCGCCTGGGTCAAGTGGGAGGATGTCCTCCTGGCGGAGGCGCTCCTGCCTCGTCCTCCTCGCACCGAGGCGAGGGCAGCGGCTGGCGGCGGTGCAAGCCGTCTCGACGACGAGGTCCCGCGGCCTCGTGCGAGGGGCGCGGCAAGGGATGGACCCCTACGGTCCAGATCTGGCCGGATCCTGCCTAAGGCGGCGGCACGAGGGCGCTCTAGCGCAGCTGGCTCTGGCACACGACGGCGGCTGCCTCGGGGAGATGGGGAGGCGCGCGGTAGGTCCGCGACGGCGGCCGACAGCGACGGCGACGTGGCGAAGGCAACAGGACGCTGGGAGTTTCGGCAGCAAGCGGCGCTCGGGCAGGTACGTTGGGGCGCGGCGGCGGTTACTGATACGTCTCCATCGTATCTATAATTTTTGATTGTTTCATACTAATATTCTACAACTTTCATATACTTTTGGCAACTTTTTATACTATTTTTGGGACTAACATATTGATCCAGTGCCGAGTGACAGTTCCTGTTTGTTGCATGTTTTTTGTTTCATAGATTATCCATATCAAACGAAGTCCAGACGCAATAAAAAACCTACGGGGATTTCTTTTGGAATATTTATGATTTTTGGGAAGAAGAATCTACGCGAAACGATGCCCGAGGAGGTCACAAGCCGAGGAGGCGCCCCCTAGGCCGCGGCTGGCAGGATTGTGACCAACCCCTAAGCCGGTTGGGGCCCTTCTTTCGCCACAAGAAAGATAATATCCGTAATAAAATCGTGTTAAAATTTCAGCCCAATCGGAGTTACGGATCTCCGGTAATTTAAGAAACGGTGAAAGGCAGAATCTGGGAGCGCAAAAACAGAAGGACACAAAGAGAGAGAGATCCAATCTCTGAGGGGCACTCGCCCCTCCGCCGCCATGGAGACCATGGACCAGAGGGGAAACCCTTCTCCCATCTAGACAGGAGGTCAAGGAAGAAGAATAAGAAAGGGGGCTCTCTCTCCCCCTCTCTCCCGGCGGCGCCGTAACACCGCCCAGGACATCATCGTGTGACGGCGATCTACACCAACACCTCCGTCATCTTGACCAACACCTCCATCACCTTCCCCCATATATATTCAGCGGTCCACTCTCCCGCAACCCGCTGTACCCTCTACTTGAACATGGTGCTTTATGCTACATATTATTATCCAATGATGTGTTGCCATCCTATGATGTCTGAGTAGATTTTCGTTGTCCTATCGGTGATTGATGAATTGCTATGATTGGTTTAATTTGCTTGTGGTTATGTTGCTGTCCTTTGGTTCCCATCATATGAGCGCGCGCGTGGATCAGACCATAGGGTTAGTTGTATGTTGATAGGACTATGTATTGGAGGGCAAGGGTGACAGAAGCTTCAGCCTAGCATAGAAATTGATGCATACTGGATTGAAGGGGGACCAATATATCTTATTGCTATGGTTGGGTTTTACCTTAATGAACGTTAGTAGTTGCAGATGCTTGCTAATAGTTCCAATGATAAGTGCATAGAATTCCAAGTAAGGGATGACATGCTAGGAGTGGCCTCTCCCACATAAAACTTGCTATCGGTCTAGTAACGTAGTCAATTGCTTAGGGACAATTCAACAACTCCTACCACCACTCTTCCACACTCATTAAACTAACGTAATTGTTTCTTAGCAGCCCCTAGTCTTTATTTACGTGTTCTTTCTTTTCTTGCAAACCTATCTTATCACGCCTTCAAAGTACTTCTAGTTTCATACTTGTTCTAGGTAAAGCGAACGTAAAGTGTGTGTAGAGTTGTATCGGTGGTCGGTAGAACTTGAGGGAATATTTGTCCTACCTTTAGCTCCTCACTGGGTTCGACACTCTTACTTATCGAGAAAGGCTACAATTGATCCCCTATACTTGTGGGTTATCAAGACCTTTTTCTGGCGCCGTTGTGGGGAGCAATAGCGTGGGGTGAATATTCTCGTGTGTGCTTGTTTGCTTTATCACTAAGTAGATTTATTTGCTATTCTAAGTTGTTCTCTATATTTAGTTATGGATATGGAACACGAAATACCAAAAAAATTAGGTGTACTTGCTACTCATGGAGATGGGGAACCTCCTAAAACCCTCGATGCTCGTTATGTTGAAAATATTATGCACTTCTTTAATAATCCTGAGAAAAACCCATTAAATTATATAATGGGATACACGTTGGATCAATGTGAATACTTTAGGGAATATCGCTTGACTCAAAAGGGAAACTATTATGGGATCAAATTCATATGTTGAAATGGTATGCTTGGGAGCTATGCTCGAGATATGATATTACTCTTGTTGCTATAGGACGAAGGCTAAACACCTTCCCTTTTCTTGCAAATTTAATGTTAATGAAACCTTGGCTTCTTATGCTAATGGTATATATGATTACTATGATGTGGAACAAATAGAAGAGTTTGTTGCTTTTATGGGTGCTTATGAAATTGAAGCTCTGTTTAAAGGGTGTGATGATAATGACAATGATGCTTACCGATCTGAAAATTTGGTTATGCTTCATTATTGTTATACTAATTATGAATATAATGCCCATATTTATCGATTTATGGAGAAATTCTACGCTGCCCAAGAAGAGACTAATATTTTGCAGGAAACTATGGAAGAAGAAAATGCTGAAACTGTGAGCTCATTAGATGAAAAAGATGACGAGGAGAGCGAAGAACAAAAGGAGGAAGAGCGGACTAGCTACTCGTGCCCACCTTCTAATGAGAGTAACTCTTCAACTCATACATTGTTTAATTTCCCTTCGTTCTTACCGAAGGATGAATGCTATGTTGATTGGTATGATCCCTTGGATTCGTTTGAAATATCCCTTTTTGATGAACTTGATGCTTGCTATGCCTGTGGTCATGATGCCAATATGAATGATGCTTATGAAGATGAACTTGATATAATTCCTTATGTTAAACATGAAATTGGTGCTATCGCACCCACTTATGATAGTCCTATTATCTTTTTGAAGTCTCCCAACTACGCTATATAGGAGAAGTTTGCTCTTATTAGGGATTATATAGATGGGTTGCCTTCTACTATTACACATGATGATTTTGATGAATATAATATGCATGTACTTGCTGCTCCTACTTGCAATTATTATGAGAGAGGAACTACATCTCCACCTCTCTATGTTTCCAATACGATAAAAATGCAAGAAATTGTTTATGCTATGTATTGGCCTTTACTTGATGTGCATGAATTGTTCTTTTATGACATGCCAATGCATAGGAAGAGAGTTAGACTTCGACATTGCATGATATATGTTACCTTGTGCTCACTACTAAATTAAAAATCATTGCTAACTAAAATTGGCTTTGATATACCTTGGGATCCGGGTGGATCCATTACTTGAGCACTTTATGCCTAGCTTAATGGCTTTAAAGAAAGCGCTGCCTGGGAGACAACCCGGAAGTTTTAGAGCATCATTTATTTCTGTTGATTGCTTTTATTTAGTTCAAAAACAAAAATATATATATATGGGAACTTAAAAAAAATTCACAAAGAGAAGCGATTGAAAGGTGATGCATTGCGGAAGTAAGGGTCGACCTTGAACACTTGTGTTCATGCTCATGGAAACAATATAGAACTTTTCATGGAAGTTTCTCGTAAAAATAATTATCCCCTTGTACAATTCCATTGTATTATAAAAATAATTTGCCAAGTAAAGCCTTTATGATTAGTTTGGGTGATAGTTGTTTGATCATGCTGAAAAAGACAGAAACTTTGCACTCACAAAATCATTTCTTATTTCTATACAAAGAGTGCTATTGAGTTGATTATTTTTGCTGATGATTGATATACAAATTTCCCTAATTGTCACAATTGTTTCAGAATTTTTGGAGTATCAGAAGTATGGTATAAGTTCAGATTACTACAGACTCTTCTGTTTTTGATAGATTCTATTTTCTTTGCATTGTTCTCTTATTTTGATGAATCTATGGGTAGTATCGGGGAGGGGGGGGTATGAACCATGGTGAAGTTGGATTACAGTATATATAATGCTAATATGAATTTGGAATGAGTTTGCAACAGTACTTAAAGTGGCGATTTACTTTATTATACTAACGGATCTCACGAAGGTTTTGTTGAGTTTTGTGTGATTGAAGTTTTCAAGTTTTGGGTGAGACCACGATGGATGAAGGAATAAGGAGAGGCAAGAGCCTAAGCTTGGGGATGACCAAGGCACCCCAAGGTAATATTCAAGGAAGACTCAAGCGTCTAAGCTTGGGAATGCCCCGGAAGGCATCCCCTCTTTCGTCTACAATCTATCGGTAATTTTACTCGGAGCTATATTTGTATTCATCACATGATATGTGCAAATGCTTGGAGCGTCTTTTGTGTTTATTTTTCCTTTATATTTTATGCACCATGCTGGTATGATATATTCCTTGGTTGATTTATAGAATGCTCTTTGCACTTCACTTATATCTTTTGAGTATGGCTTTATAGAATGCTTCATGTGCTTCACTTATATCATTTGAAGTTTGGATTGCCTATTTCCCTACACATAGAAAACCGTCATTTATAGAATGCTCTTTTGTTTCACTTATATTTTTAGAGCGGGGCATATCTTTTGTAGAAAGAATTAAACTCTCATGCTTCACTTATACCTATTTAGAGAGTTAACAGGAGTTGGTCATTCACGTGGTTAGTCATAAAATCCTACATAAAACTTGTAGATCACTGAATATGATATGTTTGATTCCTTGCAATAGTTTTGCGACATGAAGATGTGATATTAGAGTCATGCTAGTGAGTAATTGTGTATTCGTAGAAATACTTGTGTTAAGGTTTGTGATTCCCGTAGCATCCACGTATGGTGAACCGTTATATGACGAAGTCGGAGCATGATTTATTTATTGATTGTCATCCTTTGTGTGGAGGTCGGGATCGCGCGATGGTTAAATCCTACCAACCCTTCCCCTAGGAGCATGCGTGTAGTACCTTGTTTCGATGACTAATAGACTTTTGCAATAAGTATGTGAGTTATTTATGACTAATGTTGAGTCCATGGATTATACGCACTCTCACCCTTCCACCACTGCTAGACTCTCTAGTACCGTGCAACTTTCGCCGGTGCATTACACCCACCATATACCTTTCCTCAAAACAGCCACCATACCTACCTATTATGGCATTTCCATAGCCATTCCGAGATATATTGCCATGCAACTTCCATCGTTCCGTTTATTATGACACGGACCATCATTGTCATATTGCTTTGCATGATCGTAAGATAGCTAGCATGATGTTTTCATGCCTTGACCGTTTTTTGATGTCATTGCTACGCTAGATCATTGCACATCCCGGTACACCGCCGGAGGCATTCATATAGAGTCATATTTTGTTCTAAATATCGAGTTGTAAGTATATAAAAGTGTGATGATCATCATTATTAGAGCATTGTCCCATGTGAGGAAGTAATAAAAGAGGCCAATGAAGCCCCAAAAAAAGCGGCCAAAGAAGCCCACCAAAAAAAAGAGAAAAACAAATTAAAAATAAAATAAAATAATGAGAGAAAATAGAGAAGGGACAATGCTACTATCCTTTACCACACTTGTGCTTCAAAGTAGCACCATGATCTTCATGATAGAGAGTCTCCTATGTTGTCACTTTCATATACTAGTGGGAAATTTTCATTATAGAACTTGGCTTGTATATTCCACTGATGGGCTTCCTCAAATTTCCCTAGGTCTTCGTGAGCAAGCGAGTTTGATGCACACCCACTAGTTTCTTTTTGAGCTTTCATACACTTATAGCTCTTGTGCATCTGTTGCATGGCAATCCCTACTCACTCACATTGATATCTACTGATGGGCATCTCCATAGCCCGTTGATACGCCTAGTTGATGTGAGACTATCTCCTCCTTTTTGTCTTCTCCACAACCACCATATTCTATTCCACCTATAGTGTTATGTCCATGGCTCACACTCATGTATTGCGTGAAAGTTGAAAAAGTTTGAGAACACTAAAGTATGAAACAATTGCTTGGCTAAAACCGGGGTTGTGCATGATTTAAATACGTTGTGTGGGGAAGATGGAGCATAGCCAGACTATATGATTTTGTAGGGATAACTTTCTTTGGCCATGATATTTTGAGAAGACGTGATTGCTTTGTTAGTATGCTTGAAATATTATTGTCTTTATGTCAAATGATAGACTATTGCTTTGAATCACTCGTGTTTTAGTATTCATGCCATGATTAGATTATATGATCAAGATTATGCTAGGTAGCATTCCACATCAAAAATATCTTTTTTATCATTTACCTACTCGAGGACGAGCAGGAATTAAGCTTGGGGATGCTGATATCTCCATCGTATCTATAATTTTTGATTGTTTCATGCCAATATTCTACAACTTTCATATACTTTTGGCAACTTTTTATACTATTTTTGGGACTAACATATTGATCCAGTGCCCAGTGCCAGTTCCTGTTTGTTGCATGTTTTTTGTTTCGCAGATTATCCATACCAAACAAAGTCCAAATGCAATAAAAAACCCTACAGGGATTTCTTTTGGAATATTTATGATTTTTGGGAAGAAGTATCTACGCGAAACGATGCCCGAGGAGGTCACAAGCCCAGGAGGCACCCCCCTAGGCCGCGGCTGGCAGGCTTGTGACCAATCCTTAAGGCGGTTCTAGCCCTTCTTTCGCCGCAAGAAAGATAATACCCGGAAGAAAATCGTGTTAAAATGTCAGCCCAATCGGAGTTACGGATCTCCGGGAATTTAAGAAACGGTGAAAGGCAAAATCTGGGAGCGCAGAAACACAAGGACACAAAGAGAGAGATCCAATCTCGGAGGGGCACTCGCCCCTCTGCCGCCATGGAGACCATGGACCCGAGGGGAAACCCTTCTCCCATCTAGGGAGGAGGTCAAGGAAGAAGAAGAAGAAGAAGAAGGGGGGCTCTCTCCCCCTCTCTCCCGGCGGCACCGGAACGCCGACGAGGACATCATCGTGTGACGGCGATCTACACCAACACCTCCGTCATCTTCACCAACACCTCCATCACCTTCCCCCATCTGTATTCAGCGGTCCACTCTCCCGCAACCCGTTGTACCCTCTACTTGAACATCGTGCTTTATGCTACATATTATTATCCAATGATGTGTTGCCATCCTATGATGTCTGAGTAGATTTTCGTTGTCCTATCGGTGATTGATGAATTGCTATGATTGGTTTAATTTGCTTGTGGTTATGTTGTTGTCCTTTGGTTCCCATCATATGAGCGCGCGCGTGGATCACACCATAGGGTTAGTTGTATGTTGATAGGACTATGTATTGGAGGGCAAGGGTGACAGAAGCTTTAGCCTAGCATAGAAATTGATGCATACGGGATTGAAGGGGGGGCAATATATCTTATTGCTATGGTCGGGTTTTACCTTAATGAACGTTAGTAGTTGCGGATGCTTGCTAATAGTTCCAATCATAAGTGCCTAGAATTCCAAGTAAGGGATGACATGCTAGCAGTGGCCTCTCCCACATAAAACTTGTTATCGGTCTAGTAACGTAGTCAATTGCTTAGGGACAATTCAGCAACTCCTACCACCACTTTTCCACACTCATTAAACTAACGTAATTGTTTCTTAGCAGCCCCTAGTCTTTATTTACGTGTTCTTTCTTTTCTTGCAAACCTATCCTATCACGCCCTCAAAGTACTTCTAGTTTCATACTTGTTCTAGGTAAAGCGAACGTAAAGTGTGCGTAGAGTTGTATCGGTCGTCGGTAGAACTTGAGGGAATATTTGTCCTACCTTTAGCTCCTCGTTGGGTTCGACACTTTTACTTATCGAGAAAGGCTACAATTGATCCCCTATACTTGTGGGTTATCAGTTGCCTCGGGCCCAGATGGGCTCGGGTGGGCCTGCCTCGGGCTTGAGCGGGCCAGACGGCTGGGAGAGAGAGAGAGCGCTAGTGTGGCTAGGGTTTGGTGGTGCGGATTCCGAGACAGAGGTGGGAGGAGGGTTTAGGTTAGGCAGGGAGGCATATATTTATAGGCAAACAGGGCTAGGGTTAGCAGAATTTCGCCCCGGTTTCAACCGTACGATCTAAATCGGACGGTTTCGAACGAGGGAAAGGCTAAGTGGCCGTGTAGAGTGGCTATCCGGAGACGAGAGGGAAAACGGGCACCCGGCAACGTATTTTAAAACACCGACAGACGTCCGACGATAGACCGAACACGGTGCTGCTACGGTCGACCGTTCGGGTACCAGACGGACTCCGATTGCGACGAAATTTGGCAGGCGGCCTACCTATATCTAAATAAGACCGCACGCCAAGTTTTAACCCAATCAGAGAATGTTTTACACGCACTTTTAAAAACAAGATTTGAACAATGCCGCGGGCGTGTGCGTGTGTGGTCGGGCTCAGAACGGGCAACGACAAGAACCGGCAACTAATAACGGATGCAACTTTTGAAAACTGGCGGCAACGGAATGCCGATGCAATGCGGATGATGCGCATGACGCGACAAATAAAATAAGCCACACGACGAAAACAGAATAAAAGGGGAATCTTTTGGGGCGTCGGTCTCGGGCTGTCACAATGAGGTACTTGATTGACATAACCACTTTGAATATTAAAATCATGATAACAAGTTTCATGGTTACTATCACTGTTTCTAGCATACATGTCATTGCAATAATCATCATACATAGGAGGCATGCTATCATCATAATTGTTTTGCTCATCAAAACTTGGGGGACTAAAAATATCATATTCATCAAGCATAGCATCCACAAGCTTCTCAAGTTCTCTTAATATCCAGCACTGATAATCCCTAAGTGCAAGGAATCATCATAGAAATTTCCAAAGATGGAAGTGGTAAGTACGGACTGTCGAACCCACAAGGAGCTAAAGGTAGGATAAATATTTTCTCAAGTCCTATCTGCCACCGATACGACTCTACATACATGATGTCTACTATGCAACCTTCTTCTAGTAGACTCGTGTTGGGCCTCCAAGCGCAGAGTTTTGTAGGACAGTAGCAAATTTCCCTCAAGTGGATGACCTAAGGTTTATCAATCCGTGGGAGGCGTAGGATGAAGATGATATCTCTCAAACAACCCTGCAACCAAATAACAAAGAGTCTCTTGTGTCCCCAACACACCCAATACAATGGTAAATTGTATAGGTGCACTAGTTCCACGAAGAGATGGTGATACAAGTGCAATATGGATGGTAGATATAGGTTTTTGTAATCTGAAAATATAAAACATCAAGGTAACAAATAGTAAACAGCGAGCAAAACGTTGTATAAATGCTTGGAAACAAGGCCTAGGGTCCATATTTTCACTAGTGCAAGTTCTCCCAACAATACTAACATAGTTGAATCATATATAAATCCCTCACGTGTGACAAAGAGTTCACTCCAAAGTCACAAATACCGGAGAACAAACAGATAAATTATTGTAGGGTACGAAACCACCTCAAAGTTATCTTTTTTGATCAATCTTATGAGCTATCCCTATAAGTGTCACGAAAAACCTGCAGTTCGTACTAAAATAACACCTTAAGATACACATCAACCAAAACCTTAATGTCACCTAGATACTCCAATGTCACCACAAGTACCCATGGGCTTGATTATATGATATGCATCACACAATTTCAGATTCATCATGTTCAATAGAACAGAAAGAACTTCAAAGAATGCCCCAAATTTGCTACCGGAGAGTCAAGACGACAACATGTGACAACCTCTATGCATAGATTTCCAAGGTCACGGAACCCGCAAGTTGACCATCAAAACATACATCAAGTGGATCAATAGAACACCCCATTGTCACCATGGATATCCTATCGCAGTACATACATCAAGTGTTCTCAAATCCTTAAAGACTCAATCCGATAAGAAAACATCAAAGGGAAACTCAATTCATCACAAGAAGATAGAGAGGGGAAAACTCCATATGATTCATCTATAGTAATAAAGCTCGTGATACATCAAGATCGTGCCATCTCAAGAACAGGAGAGAGAGAGAGATCAAACACATAGCTACTGGTACATACCGTCATCCCCGAGGGTGAACTACTCCCTCCTCGTCATGGAGACCGCTGGGATGATGAAGATAGCCTCCGGTGATGGTTCCCCCCCCCCCCGACAGGGTGTCGGAACGGACCCCGATTGGTTTTTCATGGCTCTGGAGGCTTATGGAGGCGGAACTACCGATCTAGGTTTATTTATGGAGGTTTCTTGATTTATAGGAATTTGTGGTGTCGGTCTCATGTCAAGGCGGTGCCTGAGGGCCCACAAGACAGGGGCGCGCCCCTGGCTTGTGGCCAGGTGGTGGACCCCCTCCAGTTGATTCTTTCGCTAACATTTTTTATATTTTCCAAAAATATTCTCCATAAATTTTCAGCTCATTCTGAGAACTTTTATTTTTGCACAAAAACAACACCACGGTAGTTCTACTGAAAACAATGTGAGTCCGGGTTAGTTCTAATCAAATCATATCAAAATCAAATAAAATTATTTTAAACATGGCATGAATACTTCATAAATTATAGATAGTTGGAGACGTATCAATACATAACGTTTGTTGCTATCTAATAACGAGAGATAAAACCACGTTGTGTGTATAGAGAGGATAGCTTTGCATGATATTCTAGAACTAAAATATGAAAAATAGTTGCTACACTAACTAGAGTTAGAATATATCACAATATATTAAAAATAGCGAGTGTGGAATAATGATGGTATGGTGTGTGGAATCATCCTAGGCAATTGATAACAAGATTGGTAATCATTGTTGCAATTTTATATGAGGGAGAGGCATGAGCTAATATGCTTTCCGTACTTGGATCATATGAACTTATGATTGGATCTCTAGCAAGCATGTGCCACTACTAGAAATCATTAAGGTAAACCCAACGATAGCATTAAACATCAAGTTCCCTTTACTCCCATCCGCGAAGAACTCCCTTACTCAGGTGTAAGTTGTGTTACTCTAGCCACCCACTATAAGAGAATCATGAACATATTGCAAACCCTACAACGAGAATTCCCTCAAGTGTGCGCAACACGAAGGTCACCATAGGACAAGACCAAAATAAAACATACACTCAAATTAATCAAGATCATCAATCAACCCAAAGGACAACATAAATCTACTTAAACATCATAGGATGGAAACACATCATTGATTAATAATATGCGGCATGAAACACCATGTTCAAGTAGGGGATTACAACAGGCTGCAGGAGAGTGGATCATTGGAAAGAGATGAGGAAGGTGATGAAGACGGTGATGTTGATGAACACATCATGAGAGATATATATTGTATATATGCATGAATGTGTACTATATGTAGTAACGTCGAGGCACAAAGGTCACTTCATATTCATGATGATATTGTGTAACAGTTCCTTCATTGCTATTAGTAGCTAGCGTCAAGGCAGAGAGGTGGCCGACGTGCACACACTAGTAGAAAACAAGGCTTTGGTTTTAACACAAAATAAAACCGCTAAACCCCTCCAACCCCTATACCCCTCCAAAACCCCTTAAAAACGCGTGGAGCTCTTTAGTGACGGTTGGTATTACCAACCAGGACTAAAGGTCCTCCTTCCCGAGCGATGCGCAGCGTCCACATGGACCTGCTTTAATCCCAGTTTGCAACATGACCAGGACTAAAAGGTGGGGCCTTTAGTCCCAAAGGCTTATTCCCGGTTGCACAACCGGGACTAAAGGCCCTTTGGAACCGGGACTAAATCCCCGTTCTCCACTAGTGGCAGCACTCGGGCGCCACCGGAAGAGAGGGGCAAAGAGTCTCCCCCTTAGTCTTCCTCCTCCATGGCCTCTCCCTGGATGGGGAGAGGATCTCCCCTCTGGTTCTTGACCGTCATGGCTCCCAGAGAGGCGAGAGCCCCTCCGAGATTGGATCTCTCTCTCTCTCTCTCTCTCTCTCTCTCTCTCTCTCTCTCTCTCTCTCTCTCTCTCTCTCTCTCTCTGTGTGTGTGTGTGTGTGTGTGTGTGTGTGTGTGTGTTTCTCTCCTGTTTTCGTTGTTGTTTTCCTGCCCTTCACCGTTTCTTAAATTTCTGGAGATCTGTAACTCCAATCGGGCTGAAATTTTGAGGAGGGTTTTCTCGGAAAAATATCTTTCCTCGGGCAAAAAGGGCCCAAACTGACTTAAGGGGGATGCACAAGCTATCCGGACGCACCATGTTGGCTTGTGCCTCCCTCAGGCATCGTGTTATGTTGATTCCTCTTTCCAAAATTCACATATATTCTAAAAAAATCTGTGTAAAATTTTAAGATACAGAATTTCTGCGAAACAAAAAACACAAAAAAATAGGAACTAATACTAGGAACTGGGTAAGTAAGTTAGTCCCCAAAAATAATATAGAATGTTGCCAAAAGTATATAAACGTTGTAGAATATTGACACAAATACTTTATAAATTATTGATATGTTGGAGAAGTATCAAGCACATGCAATGCTTTCTTCTGATAAGTCATGATTTGTTTTCTACACCAATTATCGTACCATATATTTGAATGCCATTGACTCATGTGCATTTGATATGAATGCAAGATCATTGTCATGTGCTAACCCTAACCGTGGAAAAAATCCACATACCAAGGACACGTCACCTACCCCTCATCAGTTCTTCTATAATATGCATTTCCTATGCCATATCATAATGTGTAGCAGTTAGTTGTTCAAATTAACTACAACTTCTGTATTTTACGAGTAACATGTTTGTGTGTGTTCGTATATGAATTCATAAGGCTTATGGTGTCATAAAGTACTTATCATTATGTGAAAATTTTATTAAACATACACAAACTAAATTTCTTCCAAATAATCATATGTTTCTTGTCTAGTCCAAAATCTAGCCCGAAACTGAATGAAATTTTCATTTTTTCAGCAAGAATTTATATTTATGTTGGAGTTATTCCCAGCTTTAGCTTTCTATGAATCTCTTAGGTTGTTGGTTTTATAATGTAGGACTGGCCAAAGTCTCAAAAGTTCGATGTGTTGATACATGTCTGCTTTTCACATGGAGTTTTAGGATCCCAATCAACAACGTTTTTAGTGGAATTCTCATACATGGAAGATTGATGCACTATAAGAGGTGTAAGGGTATATTTGAGCATATACCACTATTTGGATTGCTCCCTTGAGATTTACCTTTGTGCCTATCAAACTTAAGATATCTGGAAGCTAAAGATGTTCAAGATATATATTCTCTTACATTTGATGATCAATAAGATATGAAACTACAATTCTACTAATAAATCTTCTGCTCAGCTCAAGTATGTCAACCTACAGCCATACAAAATGTGGTGTAACTATGATTGTTGCCACAAGTATTCCAATGTGATCACGCCACAAGGAACTTAGCTCAACAATGCTTAACGTAGCAATATAAGGGCAAACTTTTGGAGTTCAAGATGGTGGGTGGATGCCTTGGACACAACTAGCATCTTGAGTCCCAAAAGGGCATTTGGTTGCAAGTTTATATCATGGTGGCACCTAGGGATATGTTGTGTGACCTGACAGGACCTAACTACTCGTTCAAATGGATTTTCTAAGAATAAAATGATTCCCAGTGCCTTTCAAGCCAAGCAACTAATGGATCAACTCTATGAAAACGTATATGGATAATCTCGATGATGTTTTTTTGACATCACTAGAGTAATAGGAAGAGTAAGGCTTAGAATGGGCATGTTTTTCTACAATGGAAATTGTATCGTGGAGTGAAGCTAGTCCACTACATCACACTTATATGCCTTTGTGGATGCATGCTTCTTCAATTCTAGCACATGTTGTAATATCATCAACCCAACTTTGATATGATATCTTCGGTCTTTATATTTATTGTGAAACCTATTTTTTGGCATAAAGTCACATGCCTTCGATATGACTGCACCTTCATGAGGATTGTGAGGCCTCTATTATGGTATTACCCGAATATTTCTAGGACCATACAATAACATATTTTCATTTGCTTCTTGGATAGGGGTTTTTGGCTCTAGAAGTTGCATATATGACACCAGATTGAGATGATCCAAAAATAAAATTGTTCGTCTCAATGAAACAAAATAGTTCTATATTGAGCATTTTTCTATTTGGGGTCATATTGAGGATGATTTTGTGGAAGTCAAAACCTAGCGCCAATGTGTGCTCCCTTTATTTGGCATTTCGAGTTTGATGCAAATCTAAATTACTCGATAAATTGTCCCATGTCGCAATCTTCCTCGGTGGTCCAGGCATAGTACAAGAAGACATTGAAGAAGACCTATGTCGAGCTTAGATTAGATATCTATGTCATGCCATACTGACTTAGCTTTGTATAGCCTCGAGAACCAAATATGCACTGATGGAGATAGGGCTTACCGGCTGCTATCTCGCCAACCTGTCTTATCTCCTCGCCGGCGCTTTCCTGATACATCTTGGCCTTTTGAAGGGTGTGTTGGATTTGCTTCACCTCCTCAACCAGGCCGGTCTCCTCAACCTTGAGTTGGTCACAATCAGCCTGGCTCTTGCCGAGATACCGCTGAAGAAAGTGAGAAGCACCATGGGCATCTTGACTCGCCCCTTGTTCTTGCACAAGTTGGGTGACGGTTTTTTGGCCTCTTCTCGGGTAGCCTCGGTCTTGCACAAGTTGGGTGGCGGTTTTTTGGCCTCTTCTCGGGTAGCCTCGGTCTGCTGGCGTTGAGTCGGTCCTACAGTTTAGTGGTGCGCTTCTCAGCTACTGCAGACAATGTTGAAGTGATCAACATGAGATATATATAAAAGTTACGAATACCTCAGCAAGGGAGAAGTGACGACTTACCAATGACATTACCAACATTTTTCTCAAGGTTTTGCACCTTGTGCTAGGAGTCAGCCAACATCTTCTTCAAATTCTACACCTCTTTGGAGGGGCGAATATCCTCCTGTGCTGCGTTCTATACATGGCAAGTATGAAAATGTTTGAAGACAACGAGAGAAGCTCCGGGGAGATTCAATTATGACGCTGTCTCTTCAATCCGGTCCAACGGCTGACGACAGCAATGTCAGCAGTTGTTGGCTTTTGAACCGTAGATTAATTCACCAAGCAGCTACCACGTAAGTGCAAGCTAACCTCTAAGCTAGCAAGCACGCAGCTGGATGGATTTCCAGCAGTACGTTGCCTAGGCAATAGGTACCTCATGACGTACTTGCGCTTGTAGCTAATGCACTTAGCTGCAACTGATTGAATCAATCGATCTTTCCGGCGAGAACTCACGAAGAAACGAAATGGTTTGGTGGCTACAGGACCGTATCAAGCCTGGTACTTTTTATTGCTTCTCTTGTTTTTTCCGTACTAATTACAGAGGTTATACGTGACTATATATAGCAGCTAGGAGAAGAAACCTTTAGGAGTTCTAATCCTGCTACTATTTTGGGTGCCTGATTAGTGTCCAACTCGGACACAAACACAACACTAGACATCATGTTTATTCCTACATTCACCCCCTACACAACACAACACTTGGTGCGACCTGGATCCTAATGCGATGACTACAATTCATAGGTGTCATCGTTGGCATTGCCTTCGTCGTTAGTCGCATCATTTCATGGACCGTTTTTACTGTCGTCAGCTCATCCATAGCTCGACAAACAACACTTCTTGGTTGCGTCTTCAATCTTCCCCTCTTCTTTGGTGCTTTGTAGACTGTCCTTCGGATCCTTGAGGGAATATCTTTTGAACCTGAGCGAGACCAAACTTCGGTCTAACTTTGAGTTCCAAGCTCTTGGCGCTTGCTTCAACCCGTAAAGTGCCTTCTTGAGCTTGTAAACTTTCCCTCCTTCGCCTTTCTTCTCGTAGCCGAGGGGTTGTTCCACGTACTACGTATTATCCTAGTTTTCATCGTCGGAGATGTTCACGACACTGGTGCCGGACGCGTGGGAGGGCTCGAGCTCCCAGTCCTCCTCCTCAAGCTCATTCTGGTCGGCGAGCATCTGCACATCTCCCCACACCCCGCTCTGCCTTCATTTCATGCCGCCGACGCTGTCTGGCCTCCACAGCCGACTCCGAGCGGATGGAGTTGAGGATGGTTTGCTGCTCTGCATGCACATCTGCGTAACCAGCGCCCCCCCCCCCCCCCCCCCCCCCCGCCCTCCTCCGACTTTGGCTCCTCCTTCTCCTCCTTCGAATCCACTATATCCGGAGGTAGCCCTGCGACGAACCAAGATTGGCGCCTTGCCCGGACCTGCTCAAGGAGCTTCAGCTGGTGCTACGGCATTAGAAAGTGGCGGTAGCGAGGGCCATGGTGTTACCGGAGAGCGCGGTAGAGAAGGCGCACGGGCTCGGGTGGTGGCGCGGAGAGCAAGGAAATTGATGTGCTAGAGCTGGGGGACGTTGGCCGGCTTAAATAGCTGAATTTGGCCTAGGGCGGCGAGCCCAAGCGGCATCACGCGACGTTCACACCATGACAACGGAGGAGGCGTCCATCAGACCACCGGGTTTCCGGGCAAGTCCGCATGGGACGTCGTCGTGGCGTCGTCAGACCGACGTGGCGGACTCCATATCTGCTTCATATTTGGACTGAATATGAAGGGTATCGGTTAGTCCCGACGTTTGAAACCCGTTTAAGGCGTCCAACTGAATGAAAATTTCATGAACGGTCCAAACAATTTAAGAAGAATTTAGAATGATCGAGTGTAGATGTTCTAATGCCTTCGGTCGACTGGGAGGACGAAAGGGCACCACCCCAGCCTCCACCATCGAACCCGCTACAAAGCAAAAGTAGTAAGACTACGTTGGAGGACTGTACTCTCTCCATTTTTTTTCTCTGCATATAACATTTATCCTAAGTCAAATTTCATAAAGCTTGATTATGTATATATGAAGAATATCGACAATCGCAAACCAAATCAGTATCATTATGTGAATCATGAAACTAATTGTCATATTCCATATCTTTACTTCTATAAATTTTATAATTTTTAATACAAGATAGGTCAAACTTTATAGAATTTGACTCAGGATAAAACATGCATGGGTAGTAAGATGAAATGGAGGGAGCGTCATGCATAAAATAGTTGTAGCCTCTTCTAAGACTCCTAATAATAAAATCTTTAATCTCATTTCATTTTAATCTTGGTGCTTCATACTGAGACAATGAATGTATCTAAATTACTAAAACGTGACTAGATGCATTCATATATCTAGACAAATCTAAGATAAGAATTCTGGAACGGAGGAAGTACATCATAATATATGTAATATTTTTTGTAAGTTTCTTTTTCTTACATGTTATGTCATTTTACTTGACTGAGATTTTGTTAGGTCTGCCTCGAATGAGACCTAGCTTCAATATATCTATAAATAGAGGTTGTACATAGAAGGAAAAGTTGCACAACAGGGAGAAGAAAAGAAACAAAATTACGAGCTGGCGAGATATAGTTTGATCTCATTTACATGCACATCCGTTGTATCAAAACCCACAGATTTATTCATGTTGTTGCCTCAAAAATCGTTCGTATGCGGTCCATATTGGCCTGTTTTTGTTTCGCTCTCAACTCATGTTTCAGGGTGCGGGAGCTATATATCACTTATATCGAGACTAGCTTTTGTATCGCCTGAAGTTTTTCCGTATGCTCTATAATACTGGACTGACCCGTTTCTTAGCCCTCACTGGTAGCATTCACTGTGTTTTGCTTCTTTTTTACTTGTTCTTTTTCATTTCATTTCGCCCTCTTCATTTTTTCTACATGGGTTTCTTCATTTTTGTTTTTACATAGGTTTTTCTCTTTTGTTCCTTTCACCGTTTTTATGTTTTTTCTTTTCTATTCTATCATTTTTTTCTTTTTTATTATTTTTTCTTTGTTGGTATTCATCGGTTTTCTCTGCTTCTTTCACGTTTTCATTCTTTTACATTAATTTTCTTTTAAAAAATAGGTTTTATCAGGTTTCTTTGTTGATTTTCAACACTTTTGTTTTAAAACATGCCGACTTTTTACGTACACATTCTATATTTTTCGTACATGTGAGAAACATATTTTATATACATGGTTCGCATTTTTTAAGATTGTGATTATAAATTTTATATGTCTATTTTTTAGAAAAGTACATTCTTGGTATGTATAGTAACTTTTTCATATAAAATTTAACATGTTACAGACACGTGATTTTTTTAATACATGATCAATATTTTCTAATACACGGTGAAAAAAAAAATCAATGACAATAATTTTTTTAACACACAATGTATATTTCCGGATACACCAGCAACATTTTTTCATACATGTTTACCTTTTTAAATACATAACAAGATTTAATTTCATACACACTGTATTCGTTTTGTATATATTATTTGTATACGTGTGAAGCATTATTTTCTATACACAATTTAAAAAGTTCAAATGCTTGATTAACATTTTCCACATAGTTGGTTAACTTTTTTTCAATGCTTGATTATGATTTTTTAGAAACATGAGCATCATTTTCATACATATTGTATTTTTTCTGTATAAATGAGAAACAATTTCCCTATACACATTTAGTCTTTTTTCATTCTTTTGTTTCTTCATGGGTTTCTTTATTTTTTGGGTTTTTCCTTCGTTTTTGCACCATTTTTTATGTTTCTCCATTTTCATTGTTTTTTCTATCATATTTTCTTCGTATTATTTCTTTTATGTTGATTTTTTCTTTATTTCTCAGTTTGCAATGTTTTTATTGTTTTACATTGGCTTTCTTTGATTTTTATTTTTTTCGTTTTTTTCGTTTTATTGGGTTTCTTTGTTTCATTGTCGACTTTCACTGGTTTCCTTTTTGTTCAACACATGTCAACATTGTTGGTACACATTATACATTTTTCATCATCATAAACATATTATATATAAATGTGTCACATTTTTTAATAAAGGATTAAAAATTAAAAATCATGTCTTGTCTAATTTTTGTCATCACCATTCTATTTTTGGTATATATCGAATGCACTTTTATATACATGTTTTACACGTTTGGAATACAAGATTGATTTTTTCTAATACATGGTCAATAATTTTCAATGCTCCATGCATATTTTTCTAATGGCCATAAACATTTTTGGAAAGATAATGTACATTTTTCGTATAGACCAGCAACACTTTTTATACATGTTTCACTTTTTTAAAATACACAATCGAGATATCTTCCCATACACATTCAATATTTGAAAATGCTTAATTATCATTTTTATGTTGGTTAACATTTTTCAAGTTATTGTTTAACATTTTCTAAATACATTATCCACTTTTTCAAACAAAATTGTATATTTTTGATATACATGAGAAACGTTTTCTACATATGCATTTAACATTTTTCAAATGTTTTTTTTTCTTTCAGAGGTTTCTCAAATTTTGAAAAACACTAGACAAATCTGGGACCATGAACAATTTTAATCTTGAGAACAAAATTTCTAAACACAGAACAGTTTTGAAAACCCCAAACAAATTTCGAGGCGTGGACAATTTTTTAAAATAACGTTTTTTTCAATATTGGAAACAAATTTGAAAAATGATTACAATTTGTCTGTCTGTTTTTTCTTCCTTTTTTCCTTTTCTTTTTGTATTTGAAGCAAAAACATTTTTCAAATTTGAAGAAATGTTTTGAAAAATCAAGAAGAATTTTGGAATCGCAGAAAACTTTTTAAAGCACGCACATTTTTTTAATCTTGATAGCAAATATATTAAAAGGAGAAGAATTTTTAGAAACTCCGAACAACTTTAATATTGCAAACAAAAAGTTGAACAAATTTGGAAGCGCGAATAATTTTTGAAACCACAAACATTTTTGGAACCTTGAGAATGACTTTTGAAAAAGAGAACAATTTTGAAAACCCCCGAACAAATTTGAAAGCGCGAACAATTTTTTCGAGCACAAACATCTTTTGAATTTTGTAAACGAGAACAATTTTGAAAAAACGTGAACAACTTTTGAAATGCGGACATTTTTTGAAAGCACGAACATTTTTTGAATGTTGAAAACAAAATTTTGAAACAGAGAACAATTTTGCGAACAAATTTTGAACCCATGACCATTCTCGAATTTTCTAAACAAATTTCGAAACCGATCACAATTATGAAAAATTGTGAATAAATTTGGAAGCGCGAGCAATTTTTTAAAGCACGAACAGTTTTTGAATTTTGAGGAATTTTTTTCGAATGGAGAATAATTTTGAAAAAACTGAACATATTTGGAAGCGCGGACAAATTTTGAAATCGGGAACTTTTTTTGAATTTTGAGAAAATTTTTGAAAAATGTTGAAATCTTAATAAAAAAAATTGAAACCGAGAAATTTTTGAATCTTATGAAGAAGTTTCGAAACCGAGAACTCTGTTTCGGAAATACAGAACATTTTTAGCCGTGAACTCTTTTTGAAATCGGTAAATTTTTTTCAAAATCGATGTAGTTTTTTGGAAATTCGTGAACATTTCTAAAAATAGATGAACATAATTTAATATTCATGAACTTTTTTCAAAATCAGTGATCTGTTTGTATAAAATGATGAACTTTTTTCTTTTCTTTTTTCAAAATCAGTGATCTGTTTATATTCGAGAACCTTCTAGAAGTTTTCAACTATTTTTTTTTTCGATTTTGAGAACTTTTTAGAAGATTCCCTGAACCGGTTTTTTTTCTTTTCTTTTTTCTTTATTTTTTTTCTGTTTCTGTTCAAGAAATGTTCTGGATTTTTAAAAAAATTTATTATTTAAAAAATGTTTCGAAATTTGAATTTTTCACCAGAATTTGAAAAATGTTCAGGAATTTAATAAATGTTGCAGAATTCTAAAAATGTTCCGGATTTGAAATTGTTTTCGGAAATTTAAAATGTTCTGCAATTTTAAAAAATGTTATATTTTTATTAAAATGTTTCAAATTTTTCAAAAGAAATGTTTCAAATTTTTAAAATAAAATGTTCAAACTTTTGATTTGTTTTCAGAAATTTGAAAAAATCTTCCAGAATTTGAAAAAATATTTCGGAATTCGAAATTTTTCCGAAATTTGAAAAATAATCCAGAATTTTAAAAATGTTCAGGAATCTTAAAAGATGTTCCAGGATTCAAAAAAAAATTCCGGATTTGAAAAATGTTCCGGAATTAAAAAAATGTTCCGAAGTTTGAAAAAATCTTTCAGGATTTTAAAAAATCATTAAGATATTTTTACTGAAATGTTTCAGATTTTTCAACCGATCGTCGCTAACTTTTTTTGTGGTCTTTAGATTCGCTACTGGTCGCTAACTTCCGCCGGACCAGTCAGGGCGACCCGCTGTGCGTCTGCTCGTCAGTTGCTGCAACGAACGGTCATACGAGGTCCCACAAAGAACGGCAAATAGGGGTTTTCAGAGGAATCCCTATATGTTAATTGTTGCGAGAAAAAGTTACAGAAACGCACAGCATAGAGGTACAAGCGAGCGACATTGGCCAGCCCATTTTCTGCATATAATGCTACAGGACACCAATTTTGGTAACTTCTAGAAGGTTCTTTGCTCGGTTCTTACTTGGATTTTTCACCTTTTATTTTTTCTGTTTCTGTTTCTGTTTCATTTTCCTTTTAGCTTTTTCCTTTTTTACTCTTTACTCTTTTTTATTTTTTTATTTTCGGAAAATGTGTCAAATTTTAAATATTATTCATTATTTGAAAATGTGCCCTTTTTCAAAGTTTATTTCCGAATTTACGAAATATTAAACTTTCAAAAAAAATGTTGACGATTTCATAAGTTCAGAATTTTTAAAATGGTTTATGTTTTTCAACATTTTTTTAATATTCAAAGTTTCCGAATTTATAAAAAAATTAATGGTTTTCAATATTCTTTTGGTAATTAAAAATATTGTTGACAAATTTAAAAAATGGGTTGAAATTTCAAGAAAATCCATTTTTACTTTTTTGTTTACTAACTGAAAAATCGTTTGGGAAACTCGAAAAATATTCGCAGTTACATAAATTCTTTTGGATTCAATAAACCCTTACGTCTTCAAAAAAATATTCGCAAATTTAGAATATGTTCTCACTTTTCAAAATATGTTTGAATCTTTTTAGAATTGTTGTGTTGTGTCATAAAAAAAGGCACATTTATTAATTGTGGTCGCTACAATATCATGAACCATCAAAGTTCTCTAGAATATGTCGAATCAGTTCGCTAGAATGCTCAAGTTTGTTGCTATAGCTCGTGTTCGGTTTTCTCGTTCTCACTGCTAGTGCACGGGCGTGTTGTGTGCCAATGGGCCGACCTAGTCGGGTGGCCGGGTGTGCCTTCGTGCATCGATCTACCACAAATAGCGGTAGATATAGAGGCCCGGAGCCCGGATAGGCCTTGAAGGGAGTGGCCGAGCCAAGAATTAAAGGTCACGGGGCCAATGACTCAAAAAATTTATAACAGGGGTCAAATTACAGTAATACATGTTTTCTCCTTAATTATACACTATTCATCTCCAACTTAGGACTAAATTAGGAATTTTAGGGGGGGAGCAGGCCCCTGCTGGTCCCCTATGTCTTTGCCACTGGTCGAAGGGCCACCTTGATGCATAAGTCAAGATGGCGACATCTAGATTGGATCTCTCGTATGTAAAACCCAACCCCCATCACCTATATAAGGTGAGGACTATGAACAACCATTCACATCTACTCTCGTACACACATACTCTCCATAGTCACATATCATCTCCCATTGTAATCCTCGCACAAGGTACTCCATCATGAATAAAAAAAAGAAGTAGGACGCGGGGTGTTACTCCTCAACGGAGGCATGTACATGAATAACTATCTTGTGCGATCTCTGAATTTGGTACTTCCGACCACGTTCGCCACCCTAACGACGGTACTCACAACTTCACGTACCGTCAACGATGGTAACATGGGCATGGTTTTACCATACCCGAGCTCTCACACATGAGATAATGCCCTACTCCCGCTCTCGTACAATGTGTTGGGGGGTGTGTACGATGTACAAGTGAATACCAAGGGTTTATATGTTGTCTTATCGATGAGGGTATGTCGACGGAGGTAGAGTCCTCATTGTACGACATGTTTCTTTGTGTAATTCGTCATGGCCGCCCAATGTGGCCCAGGACGGAACTGACCTAGGTGTCCTTGATATGTATCTTCACACTATATTTATATGAGTTTTATATGGTTTTGATGCACTTTTATATTATTTTTATGGACTAAGTTATTAATCTAGTGCCCAGTGGCAGTTCATGTTTTCTACATGTTTTATGTTTCATAGAAAATTCATATCTAGGAAGGTCCAAACAAGATAAAAATTTACGATGATTTTTTATGGAATATTTGTGATATTTGGGGGAAAGAATCAACGCAATACACCGCTCGAGGGCCCCACAAGGCAAGCAGGCACACCCTAACCCTTGGGCGCACCCACTGCCTTGTGGGCAGACCTTAGCTCAGCTGGAGCCCTTCATTCGCAGTAAGAAAGTTAATTTTCAAGAAAATTCATGTAAAAGTTCTAGCCCAATCGGAGTTACGGATCTTTGGCTATAAAAGAAATGATGAAGGGCTCATAAGACAATCACAAAAAACAGAGAAGAGATCCAATCTAGGGAGAGTTCCCTTTATCCTCGGAGGATCAAGGAAGAACAAGAACAAGGGGAGCCTTCCCCCTCCGCTCCGGCGGCGGTGGAGTGTCACCGGGGACATCTTTGTCATCACCATCGCCACCAACTTCTCCTCCGTTCTCATGGTGATTTGCGGGTAGTTTATCCTCAAGGCTGGGGGTATGTACGAGTAGCTATGTGTTTAATCTCTGTCCTTCCTGATCTTGATTGGGCACGACCTTGATGTAACACAAGCTTTGTTAATATAGTTGGATGATATGGTGTTCTTCACTCTCTATACTTGTTGTGATGAATTGACTCCTGCTCTTTGAAGTTCTTTATGTTGGATTGAATATTATGAATTTAAGATTGTTTGATGCATATCGAATAATTTAACTCATGGAGAGTCGAGGTGACAATGATGTATTAGGTGAGATTCGAGTTTATTGATGTGTATCATATGGTGTTATCATACTACGATCTCTAGGGCTATTCATGCCACTTAGAGGTGACTCAATAGATTGATTGGAAAGATATATTCGAGGTGGTTTTGCTACCTACAAAAATTTTATCTTATGTTCACCGTTGTAAATAGGAACTTTGGAGTGATTCTTCATCGCACATTGAGGGATTGTCTTATGATTCAATTATATTAGTAATGTTGGGAGATTGCAGTAGTGAATGTATGAACTGCATGCCTTATTTTCAAGCATTGCAATACCATTTGTGCTCACTTTTATCACTTGCTACCTTGTCGTTTTTATTATTTTAGATTACAAATACCTATATCTATTATCCATATTACACTTATCACCATCTCTTCGCCGAACTAGCGCACCTATACAATTTACCGTTGTATTGGGTGTGTTGGGGACAAAAGAGATTTCTTGTATTTGATTGTAGGGTTGTTTGAGAGAGACCATATTCATCCTACATCTCCCACTGATTGATAAACCATAGGTCATCCACTTGAGAAAAAATTGTTGCTGTCCTACAAAACTCTGCGCTTGTACGCCCAACAAAGTCTACAATTATAAATTTGCGTAGTAGACATCAGATCTTAGCCCGGTCCACCAGGCCGAAAACCGAAGTGGTGAGGGATGTTGGAAAAAATGCCCTAGAGGCAATAATATTCAAGTATCATTTATTTCCAAGTCTATAATTAATGTTTACATTCTATGTTATAATTGATATTGTTCTCGAATCTACGATAACAAGAGGTTCAGAGGTAATCATGTGCATGTGAGTTATAAATGATAAAACAAGATTCCTAGTATTTCCGCTAGGACTAGCTCAAGTATTGTGTAATATTTCTGTTTTCGTGATCATGGCTATAACTATATTGCCAACAACATTGAGGGCACGGTGTTCATAGAACACTCGTGGTGAATTGACCTAAGTTGTATGTTATACTTAGAGATGGTATCATCACAAGTCTATAGTTCATAGCACGAGAAGTTGGCGTATGCATAATTCCTTATACCATGAGACTGTCGAGTCACTCCATATCGTATGATGCACATTGGAGTTGTTCTAACGTCACCCGTAATAGGGTGATCTCATAATGACAACTTACAAGTTCATCGGAAACATATGATGAGGGACAAGATAACTCGAGACTTGGATTTTGCTCTTCGAGCGATGAAGAGATATTATTAGAGCCCACTCGATGTGACGACATATATCATCATTTGTCCATACAAAGCGTGAACTTGTTCACGCTTATGCTAGAACACAAGAACGCAAAATAGAGCAAAATCGGTAACAAGGAGGCTGGTATAGTGAGCATGTGTTGGACTCATGGGGATACCAATATATCCAACCTTGATTTTTATAAAGTATCATGAAGCAAAAGGAATAGCATATGGCAGCTATAGGTTCACTCGACAAATATTCATGGTTCCGCTATTGATCATTGATCGAAACGTTTTTTGTCATGTTTATATTTCATCGAAACTGCAGGGTCACATACTTAAGAACGTTTGACCCATTGAGTAGTAAAAGAGTTAGCTGTATGAGAGAATATTATTGAAAAAGTTTCGCAGATAGCAAGACATTGTTTCCAGAGAGAACCATAAGTGTTTCGAGAAAACGGGTAAATGATTAGGTAGAAAGTTCTAGAGGACTTAAAGAGGGCCCCAGAATTCACCGAGAGCCCCCTAGAAATATTATAGGCATCATGGGCTGCTCTAAATAGGCTAGGCCTATTAGGGGTAGCCACATGGGACTTAAGGCCCATGTAGGTGCTCCCCCCGCTTTTGTGCGTTTCCCTCCAAGTGGAGGGGCGGCTAGGGTCTAGGATGGGCCCCCACTTCCCTGTCCGCCGCCCTAGGGGAGGGGAGCCCCTCCTCCAGGGCGCCCTCTATGAATACAAGTTCTCCCATGAATTCGGGCACCCCTCTCTCTAGTTTCCCAAAGCTCTCCCTAAAGGGATGCTCCTCCCTCTACTTCTACTCCGGCAACGTTAGTCTCTAGATGACAAAGCACCTTCGGATCAGTGGTGTTGTGCGTTTGCTTCTAGTTCGAGGGATTTGTTTGTGGGACTTCAAGAACAAGATGTTCACCAACTCTTCTTCCACTTCAACTCATTGTTGGTAAGATCAGATCTAACCTTGTGCATAGTCTTGATAGTGAGCCTGGTTTAGTTTCGTAGGCTGATTTTTTTGTTTTCTACTATGATTCCCAACAAGGGACCCCTCGGCCAGAACACCACCACTTTGTTTCATATTGGGACACTAAAGCCACCGGCTAAGACGAATTTCTCGGGTGCTTTTATTTGTGGAATTGGTCATGTCTTAAAGAGGATATCATTGCAATAGTTGTTGCATTTTTTGACACTGGCATCATGCCTCCCGGGGTTAATGAAATGTCTGTTTAGCTAACTCTCAAAGTTGATCACCTAGTGGGCTTGAAGGATTTCCGCCCCCTTAGTGTAATGTTATTTATAAAATCGTCTCTAAGTTCTTGGTTAATCATCTTCATCATCTTATTGATGAGTTGATTTGTCCAAGAAAGTGCTTTTATTCCTGTATTCTTGATCTTGGATAAAACTATTATTGCCTTCGAGTGTCTTCACTACATCAAAACCTTGCGAGGTAATGATTCCCATATTGTGCTTACAAGTTGGATCTTTCAAAGGCCCATGATCATGTTGAATAGTATTTTCTGGAAAAGTCCCTTCTCAAATGAGGTTTTGCATCCGCTTGGGTGTCCATTATTATAGAGTGTTCTACCTCTGTGAAGTACTAAGTGAAATTTAATGGGAAGCTTTGAGAGCAATTTTCTCTTTCGAGGGCTCCTCATCAAGGTGATCCATTGTCT
Source organism: Hordeum vulgare subsp. vulgare (assembly GCF_904849725.1). Taxonomy (NCBI): domain Eukaryota; kingdom Viridiplantae; phylum Streptophyta; class Magnoliopsida; order Poales; family Poaceae; genus Hordeum; species Hordeum vulgare. Next base: position 87,936,439 of record NC_058524.1, on the reverse strand, counting down.
CCTTTCTTGTTCTTATTTGTGGTTGGCACACTTTCTCCTTTGTTGAACTTGTGGTCATTTGTAGGAATGCTTCCACAATTTCACTTCTCATGTTTGCAGATGATTCATTATTATTATTTTTGGATGCTTGTGCCAAAAGGCGGAATGCACACGGAAATGTTTCAAATGGTGTAGTCCAGCCTTAAAAAGAGGCTGGTGGATTTGAATGGAAGTTATATGGCATCGTCTAGCAAGGAGATCTTTATTAAATTAGTGGCTTAGGTGATTTCTACTTATGTTATGAGAGATTTCAAGCTTCACTATTTGGTATGTGATTACCTAACCAGAATGATGCATCAGCACTGGTGGGGTGTAGAAAACAGAAGAAGAAAGATGACCTAGGTGCCCTGGGACAAGCTTATTTAGCCTAAGAAAAAAGGAGGCTTAGGTTTCAGATATATGAGGACCTTCAACGAAGCACTGTTGGCTAGGCAGGATTGGTGGTTACTTGATAAGCCAAACAATCTTTGTGCATGATTACTAAAAGCAAGGTACTTCACAAGTGGTAATCTTGTTGACGCATTTTGTATATGGAATGCCTCTGCTATTTGTAAAGGAATTGATCATGACCTTGTTCAAATAAAGAACTTTTATGGAGGGTGGAAAAAGTACTTCTATACATACTTGGAGGGACCCTTGGATCCCTAGGGGACCGTCGTTCTGGCCTATTACGCCAAAGAGAAATTGTCAGCTATATGGAGTGTCAATTCTTTTGAATGAGAATGGAGTTTCGGATGAAAACTTATTAAATGATCACTTTTACCCTGCTGATGTGCTGGCTATACAATAGATCGGTACGTCACCAAGGAAATAGGAGGACTTCCTTGCTTGGCAATATGCCCCAAGAGAATGTTTCTGTGTCCGCAGTGCACATAAGTTCTTTATGGAGGAACACCATCTATCTACTGCACCTAGATGTTCTAGTTCCTGCCCGGATGGCAACCAAAAAGTTTGGAATGTGGTTCGACTGGTGAGGAATGATCCTCTACAATTCGTCTACAATAATGCTCTTTAAGTGGAGACTAAGGCGCTCACGTTTAGTATGTCACTTGCCCTTCAATGGCCATAGTTACCCATTCTGGTGCAATCAGATTCTATGTGTGTCGTGTGTGCCTTGAAGGATGCTTCGCTAGTAAAAATGCCATTGGGCGAGCTAGTTAAGGAAATCAAGCATTTTATGCTAGATATGGAGGTTAAACATGTTAAGATAGCTCGATCCTAAAATAGGGTTTCATATTGTCTTGCTAATTATGTTTGTACGACACATAGCGCCACATGTTAGTTGCAATGAGGCCTCCTTTCATTCATTATCCTATATTATTAGCAGATCATATTTCTATTGCAATGGAATAAAACACCCTTTTACTTGCAAAAAAGAGAGTAAATGTGGAGAAAATAGAAAAAGAGGAGATGAAAAAATAGAGATTCTTTTCAAGAAAATATCTTACAAACTGAGGTGGTTGGCTCATGTAGAAAATTAGCATGGGCACAATGAAAATCAATGGGGACGTTAGTGGGATATGTGACACGCATTCCTGTAATGCAGTCAATAAGACTCCTCCACGTGGGTTTTGATAATATGACAACATTGTATGGTTCTGATGGATCTGCTTGGATTCAATTGACACGGGTATTTGACGGACCTGTCTAGATTCACTCGCGCTTGTGGTCATCTTGTCATCGGTGGGTTTATAGTATGGTCCTTTCAGTCTCTGTTTTTCTTCTCCATCGACGTCGTTTGTTGTTCTATGCGCTCTGGTCCTTTGAGATCTTAACATGATCACTTTCCGATTGTTAATTTCAACAAGATTTTTGCAGCTCTGATGATGGAGAGAGGATGACTCTTTTCTTTCTTTCTTTTCTTACCATGCACGAGGCATGCATGGGTAATATTAAAGAGAGAAGAGAGAAGGTTTACATGATTTAAAGCAATTCAATCCAAATAAGCCTACAAGAACAGAACAAATAAGAGATTAAAAGGAAATGGACCATGATTACAACATGAACATCGAACTACAGGAAAAAAATCAACGCCCTACACACAACCTAAACATTAACTACAAATCAAATCCATTGAAAGAACAAACACCCTCAACTCGCAACGCCCTGCCTTGGAAATAATTTTGATCGATTAATCTTTGTAGGGACCTGTGAATGTGATCAAACATCCCTCAGTTTCTTTCTTTTCATATGTTCCACACCGTGAGAGGCACGAGCGAATTCAAGGTCTTCCTGGTGTCGTGAGCTCTCAATCTAGCATTTTAGTGTGAGATGTAAATCTACTCAAGCTAGCCCATTGAAGGAGCTCTTCAAAGGATCTCGCTGGCAAAGCCTTGGTGAAGCCGTCTGCAACTTGATCTTTGGAAGGAACACACCGAATCTCCAACTCATTGTTGGCCACCCTCTCTCACACAGAGTGATAATTAATCTCAGTATGTTTAGTTCTGGCATGGAACACAGGATTAGGAGAAAGATAAGTGGTGGCAAGATTGTCACACCAAAGACATGGAGTCTGTGTATGATATATCCCTAATTCCTTGAGAACAGACTTAACCCATATGATTTCTGCCGTTGCATTTGCTAGTGACTTATATTCTGCTTCGGTACTTGATCTTGATACGGTAGCTTGCTTCTCGGCACACCATGAAATCAAATTAGGTCCATAGAAAACCGCAAAGTCACCTGTGGGCCTTCTGTCATCCAGGTCTCCTGCCCAATCAGAGTCAGAGAATGCACTAACTAAAGTAGATGATGACTTGCTGAAGGTTAGATCCACACCAAGAGTGTGCTTAACATATCTCAAGATACGTTTAGCAATAGTTCAATGGACAGAAGTAGGTGCATGAAGATATTGAGACACTTTATTTACAGCAAAAGAGATATCGGGCCTAGTGAGTGTCAAATACTGAAGTGCTCCTACCAAGCTTCTGTACTTAGTGCCATCCTCTTGACTTAAGGGTACACCATCGTGAAGACACATTTTTACAGAACTAGAGAGGGGTGTTGGAGAAGGTTTACAACCCTGCAGCCCAGCCTTGCTCAAAAGATCTATTGCATATTTTTGTTGAGAGAGATGAAGTCCACCTTCTGTGTTTCTCTTTACCTCAATACTAAGGAAATAATGAAGATCTACTAGATCATTTAGGGCAAATTCTGAGTGCAAATCTCTCAAAAGAGTTGTCACTGCCTCACTCGAGGAGCTAGTAACAATGATATCATCAACATAAATAAGTACAAATATGATAGTATGTAACTTATTGTAAATGAATAGTGATGTATCAGACTTGGAAGGAACAAAACCAAGCATTTGCAACTTGGAGCTCAAGCGAGAATACCATGCCCTGGGAGCTTGTTTTAGTACATAGAGAGATTTATCAAGTGTGCATATATGAGGCGGGTGATTGATATCCTCAAATCCAAGAGGATGCTGCATATATACTTCCTCTTCGAGAACACCATGAAGGAACACATTCTGCACATCTAGCTGTCGGAGACTCCATCCTCTAGACACAACAATGGACAAAACCAGGCGAATAGTAGCAACTTTAACAACAGGGCTAAAGTGTCCTCATAATCCACGCAGACCTCTGCTTAAACCCCTTTGCAAGAAGTCTGGCTTTCTAGTGATCGATAGTACCATATGATCTCCTCTCTTTTTTCGAATACCCATTTACAATCAATCACATTTTTCCCTGGTTGAGAAGGTGTCGGGGGGTGACCCCCGGGTATCCCAAAGACGACGGGTCGGACGGGATGCCCGCCCGCCCGGGCCGGCTGCTCCGACTCGCACCCGCAGCCGGCAGCTCCGGCCGGCTATAGCATCCCATTGGACACGCGCGGACGGGACCGCCATACCCCTCGGTGGTGCACCGTTGAGGGGTAGAAGTGCGTTGTACACGCATCACGCGGTATCATCCACAGTGTAACTTGTCCCCTGGGTGCTGGTTTATAAAGTGCCCCAGGGGACAAGCATAGCCTAGCTCCCAAGCTACATATAGCTTGGCATGTAAGCTACCCATGGTAGCTTACATCTCAAGCAACTTGGTATGTAAGCTACCCATGGTAGCTTACATACCAAGCCACACACCCATACAAGCGGCTTCATGCCCACCACGTATGGGAGGCCCTTTTTGCTGCCCTCTCATCCTCTCACCCCCTCATGCTCTCAGACACACACATGAGGTCAAGGAAAGGAGCACTCTGCCCCCTCTTCCTCCTCTAATACAGCTCCAGGAGCAACCTTGTACTGAAAATATACCTCATATACAGACATGCAGGAGTAGGGGTATTATCTCTCCGGAGAGCCCCAAACCTGGGTAAACCACCGCGCGTTACTACCCTATCCCGTCCCGGATCTTCCACGGTAGCTTTGCTCTCACCTCGATTAGCCTACCCATGACATCTGTCGTGAGAAAACGATGACAGTTGGCGCCCATCGTGGGGCTAGCTGCCGCTGGAATCGCGGTCCGGGTGGGTCCCTCTTCACCACCATTGTTGCACCCGTCCATCGCCGCTCCCGTGTTGCTTCGGCCATGCCCGGCACCGTGCGCTCGCTCGCACCTTTCCCCGCCATCGACAACGGCGGCGACGCCGACGCGCTGTGCGTCCCATTACGGCTTCGGTTGCGCTCGACCTCGGTGTGACCGCCACCCATCGACCAACCACATCGCGTCGCTCCGCCTGCGTCCATCCAACGCGCCCGACCTCAGTGTGCGTGCTCCTCCCCGTGCATGTGGGGAGCTTCTCCAACGCCGCCACGTTCTCTGAGGCAGCGCTCCTGACGCGACCATATGGGACGGCACGCCCTCGCCACATACCTTCTCCCGCACCCCACCGGCGCCTTGCTCCGGTGCAACGTCCGCGTCGTCGCTCGTTCATTCGAGGCTAAAGCTCTCCTCGTTGATTTTTACGGTGTTTGGAGTTGCGCAGAATAGGTATCTCAGACTTGCTCCAATTTCAGGCCAGAATTCCAGCTCCCGGCATTCTCCCTCTTCAAGTAAACCTTGCAAAATAAGAGAGAAAAGGCATAAGTATTATACCGTGAAGTGAAATAACAGCCCAAAAAGCGATAAATATCAACATGAAAGCATGATGCAAAATGGACGTATCAACTCCCCCAAGCTTAGACCTCGCTTATCCTCAAGCGAAAGCCTAGCTCAATAAATATGTCCACATGTTTAGGGAGAGAGGTGTCGACAAAACAAAATACGAACATGCATGCATCATGATCATGATCAGAACAGCAATACCAACATATAATCTCTCAAGCTAAAGTGACAATTCCTTCACAAAGTAAAATATGGATCAAGAACCTTACCGAGAAGTAACAACTGATAGCCTTTAGTCATTGAAGCAATTGCAATTTATCACAACATCAGAAAGAGTCAAATAAGAGCTTGTAAAGCAAATCCACATACTCAATCATCTTTTCATTCTCTACAATTGCTACAACTCACGTGGTACTCATGAGATCAAAGTTTCGGCTGGACACAGAGAAAGATAGGGGCTTATAGTTTTGCCTCCCAACTTCTTACCTCAAGGGTAATGTCAACAATAATAATTCATGAATGCTTACCTCCAAGTTGACATATGAATATAGATCTTGCCCTAGCATATGACGGTAGCCAAGATAAAGGCGAAATAAGGAATTGGTGAAGATCACCATGACTCTTTCAAGGGCAAAAAGTAAAGGTACAAGATAGGCCCTTCGCAGAGGGAAGCAGAGGTTGTCATGCGCTTTTGAGGTTTAGATGCGTGTCCTCTTAGTGCGGAGGAACGTCACTTTATATTGCCTCCTGTGATAAAGAACTTTATTATACAGTCTGTCTCTTTTATGTCTTCCTCATCACAGGTTCGTACAAAGCTTATTTTCCACACACTAATAGATCATACATATTAGAGAGCAATTTTTTATTGCTTGCACCGATGACAACTTACTTGAGGGATCTTATTCAATCCATAGGTAGGTATGGTGGACTCTCATGGCAAAACTAGGTTAAAGGTTTATGGATGCACAAGTAGTATCTCTACTTGGTGCGGGAGTTTTGGCTAATATGAGGTGGAAGCAATCGTCACATGCTAAGGGATATCTAGTCATATAACATTGTTCGGAACCAAGCAAACACAATTCATTATGTTGTCTTCCTTGTCCAACGTCTACTTCTAAGCATGCAATAGTTTAGTGAGTGTTTACAATCATAGATGGTGTCAAAGATGATGTATTTATATGTGCATCTCTCCTTCTTTATCACTTCCTATTAATTGCAACAATGACCAAGGTCTACGTTTGTCTACCCTCAGCAAGTTTCAATCAACATTCTTTTTATATGTGAAGCCATCACTTCCCATAAGATCATTACATGATCTTTCATGCTTTTGTTCTTTTCTCACTCTTTTGATCATGGCAAGAGGCAAAGCCCTTCAACTAAGACACTCTTTATTATATGGCTCACGAGCTCGAATACATCGGGGGTGACACAAAGCAAAACTCAAGACTAAAACACTAATACTTTTAAACTACTAGAGAAAAAGAAAACTGAAAAGGAACAAACTAAAACAAAGGTAAAGGCAAAAGATGTGATGGTGATACGATACCGGGGCAACTCCCCCAAGCTTGGCACAAGCCAAGGGGATTTCCCATACCCATGCTCAGTTGTCTTCCTTTGGTGGTGATGGTGGTGGAGTTGTTGCAACATGGGCTTGATCCTCCGTCTTCCAAGGCATATGTGCTCCATCATGGAAAGATGAACGAGTCTCCGGAATCCTCAAATCTGCAGCCAACCGTGTTGATTTAAATCTATACTCATACTCACAGTTTTGGTTCTGCACGTCGTAGATCTGGGCCTGGAGTTGATCAATCCTGTCATAGAGCCTGGAGAGGTGCTTCCCAATGTCATTGGCATCAATCCTGTGCTTGTTGGTGAACTCCGTGATCATCATATGGTTGGCATTGAGTCCACGCTCCACCATCCCTTGGCACTTGAAGACCTATTGCTCCATTGCTTCGAGCCTCGTCTCCACGCTTCCGGTCTTCTTGGGCCCCTCAACATCACGGATGTGCAACATCCCCTCACGCATCTCGATAGATTGAGGGTATTGCAGCACTCCCGTGAGGTAGGGATTGATGACCTTCTCGAAGATCTTGTCCTTCGGAGCTTTCGGGGACGTCATAGCGATCTAGATCTGCAACAGAAACAGACTCGAAACGAAAACTGAGGAAATTTGCGTGATATGAGAGTCAGACCTCACGGAAGAATATATAATGATTTTTTCCAGACCAGAAGGAGTACTCCGCACGAAAACGGAGTCCGGGAGGCACACGAGGTGGCCACAAGCCCCCAGGCGCGGCCAGGGGGTGGGCCCGCGCCTGGCAGGCTTTGTCGCCTCCTCGCGTGCTTTCCGGGCTACTTTCAATTTTTTTTATTTTTTCAAATATTCCAAAATGGGGAAAATTCCTACTGAAAAAGTTTTGGAATTTGTTTTCTTACCGAATCACATACCTCTTCATTTTCGGAGTCTGAAACGGACTGATAAACATGCCTTAGGTATTCCTCCGGAGTTATGGTATTGATGATATTGCTTTCAACATTTATGGGAGTACCTGAGATATAATGCTTGATTCTCTTCCCATTTACAACTCTCGGACAATTACCTTCCGTGTTGTTGATCTTGATAGCACCGGAACGGTATACTTCCTCAACAATATAGGGACCTTCCCATTTAGAGAGAAGCTTGCCTGCAAAAAATCTTAAACGAGAATTATATAGCAAGACATAATCACCTACATTGAACTCACGCTTTTGTATCCTCTTATCATGCCACCTCTTAACCTTCTCTTTGAACAACTTGGCATTCTCATATGCCTGAGTTCTCCATTCATCAAGCGAGCTAATGTCAAATAACCTCTTCTCACCAGCAAGTTTGAAATCAAAGTTGAGCTCTTTGATTGCCCAATAAGCTTTATGCTCTAGCTCAAGAGGTAAATGACATGCTTTACCGTACACCATTTTGTACGGAGACATGCCCATGGGATTCTTATAGGCAGTTCTATAAGCCCATAGTGCATCATGGAGCTTCTTAGACCAATTCTTTCTAGACCTATTGATAGTCTTTTGCAGAATTAGTTTAATCTCTCTATTGCTTAGCTCTACTTGACCACTAGACTCAGGGTGATAGGGAGACGCAATTCTATGGTTGACATCATACTTAGCAAGCGTTTTACGAAAAGCACCATGAATGAAATGTGAACCACCGTCGGTCATTAGATATCTAGGGACTCCGAATCTAGGGAAGATAACTTCTTTAAGCATCCTGATAGAAGTGTTGTGATCAGCACTACTAGTGAGGATAGCTTCTACCCACTTAGTGACATAATCAACAGCAACTAAGATGTGAGTATACCCGTTGGATTTTGGAAAAGGTCCCATATAATCAAAGCCCCAAACATCAAATGGTTCAATGACAAGTGAATAATTCATAGGCATTTACTGACGTTTACCGATATTACCTACTCTTTGACATTCGTCACAAGACAAGACAAACTTACGGGCATCCTTAAAGAGAGTGGGCCAATAGAAACCTGATTGCAATACCTTGTGTGCAGTTGTATCTCCCGCATGGTGTCCTCCGTAGGCCTCGGAGTGACACTTCTGTAGGATCTGTCCCTGTTCATGTTCAGGTACACAACATCTAATAACATCATCTACTCCTTCCTTTATAAAGGTGAGGATCATCCCAGAAGTAATGTCTCAAGTCAAAGAAGAATTTCTTCTTTTGCTGGTATGTGAAACTAGGTGGTATATATTTGGCAACGATATAGTTTGCATAATCAGCATACCACGGTGCACTACGCGAAGCATTGATGACATTCAATTGCTCATCGGGAAAGCTATCATCAATAGGTTGTGGGTCATCAAGAACGTTCTCTAACCTAGACAAGTTATCTGCTACTGGGTTATCAGCACCCTTCTCGTCGACAACATGCAAATCAAATTCTTGTAGCAAGAGAACCCATCTGATAAGTCTAGGTTTAGCGTCCTTCTTCTCCATGAGGTACTTAATAGCAGCGTGATTAGTGTGAATAGTGACTTTGGAATCAACTATGTAAGACCTGAACTTTTCACATGCAAACACGACTGCTAAAAACTCCTTCTCCGTAGTAGCATAGTTTCTTTGGGCACTGTCTAGAGTTTTACTAGCATAGTGAATAACATTCAACTTCTTATCAACTCTTTGCCCTAGGACAGCACCAACAGCATAATCGCTAGCATCACACATGATTTCAAATGGCAAGTTCCAATCAGGTGGTTGAACAATAGGTGCGGTTATCAAAGCCCTCTTAAGTATTTCGAAGGCTTCCTGACAATCATCGTCAAAGACAAAAGGAATATCCTTTTGCAAGAGATTGGTAAGAGGCCTAGAAATCTTAGAGTAGTCTTTCATGAACCTTCTAAAGAAACCAGCATGACCAAGGAAACTTCTTATACCTTTGATATCTGTGGGGTATGGCATTTTATCGATTGCATCAACCTTAGCCTTATCGACTTCAATACCTCTTTCAGAAATTTTATGTCCTAAGACGATGCCTTCATTAACTATACAGTGGCACTTCTCCCAATTCAAGACAAGATTTGTGTCTTTACATCTCTGCAAGACTCGATCAAGGTTGCTGAGGCAATCATCAAAGGAAGACCCGTAAACGGAGAAGTCATCCATGAAAACCTCAACAATCTTTTCACAAAAGTCAGAGAATATAGCCATCATACATCTTCGAAAGGTGGCGGATGCATTACATAAGCCAAAAGGCATACGTCTATAAGCAAAGGTACCGAAAGGGCAGGTGAAAGTGGTTTTCTCCTAATCAGATTGTGCAACTGGTATTTGGGAGAAACCAGAATAACCGTCTAGAAAGCAAAAGTGTGTGTGTGTTTAGACAGTTGATGTCCGTTATGCTACTGCACAAAAGACCTTCCAGTGGCGCCAGAAATGGGCACATTGACGACACTAGGAATCCTTCTGCGTTGGTGTTCCCTTGAAGCGGAGAGGATGATGTAGCACAATGGAGGTAAGTATTTCCCTCAGTTTGAGAACCAATGTATCAATCCGGCGGAGGAGTATCTCAAGATCCTGCACAAACACAAAAGCTTGCACCCAACGCTATGAAGGGGTTGTCAATCCCTTATAGATTGTTTGCCAAGTGAGAACTGAAAGCAACAAAGTAACAAAGCAAAGTAAAAGCGGAGTTGTAAACGATGGATGTGAATAGACCCGGGGGCTGTAGTGTTTACTAGTGGCTTCTCTCATGAAAGCAAGTAGACGGTGGGCGAATAAATTATTGTCGAGCAATTGATAGAACTGTGCAGAGTCGCGACGATATCTATACAATGATTATTTCTATAGGCATCACGTCCGAAACAAGTAGACCGATACTTTCTGCATCTACTACTATTACTCCAGACGTCGACCGCTATCCAGCATGCATCTAGTGATTAAGTCCATAAGAACAGAGTAACGCCTTAAGCAAGATGACATGATGTAGAGGGATAATCTCAAACCAATGATAAAAACCCCATCTTTTTACCCTTGATGGCAACTGCTTGATGTGTTCTTTGCTGCCCCTACTGTCACTGGGAAAGGTCACCACATGGCAGAACCCAAAACCAAGCACTTCTCCCATTGCAAGAATCATAGATCTAGTTGGGCAAACAAAACCCAAGACTCAGAGAGACTTACAAGGATATCAAATCATGCATATAAGAAATCAGCAAAGACTCAAATATATATCATAGATAATCTGATCACAAGTCCACAATTCATCGGATCTCGACAAACACACCGCCAAAGAAGATTACATTGGATAGATCTCCATGAAGGTCATGGAGAACTTTGTATTGAAGATCCAAGAGAGAGAAGAAGCCATCTAGCTACTAACTACGGACTCGTAGGTCTGAAGTGAACTACTCACGAGTCATTGGAAGGGCGATGATGATGATGAAGAAGCCCTCCAACTCCAAAGTCCCCTCCGGCAGGGTGCCGGGAAGGGTCTCCAGATGAGATCTCGCAGAAACGGAAGCTTGCGGTGGCGGAAAAGTATTTTCGAGGCTCCCCTGATTTTTTGCGGAATAATTGGGAATTTATAGGCCAAAGACCTAGGTCAGGGGGCGGCCAGGGAGGCCACAAGCCTGCCCACCGCCGCCTCCCCCTAGTGGCGGAGTGAGGGCTTGTGGGATCCCTAGAGCCCACCTAGCTTGGTCCAAAAGCCCCCTAGACTTCTTCCGTTCGGGAAAAAAATCATTTCGGGGTTTTTCTTCCGTGTGGACTCCGTTCCAAAATCAGATCTGAAAAGAGTCAAAAACACGGAAAAACAGGAACTGACACTTGGCACTGAATTAATAAGTTAGTCCCAAAAAGATATAAAAAGGTACATAAAACATACAAAGAAGGCAAGATAACAGCGTGAAATCATCAAAAATTATAGATACGTTTGAGACGTATCAAGCATCCCCAAGCTTAACTCCTGCTCGTCCTCGAGTAGGGAAGTGATAGGAATGAATTTTTGATACTTTCATGCTACCTAGCATAGGTGTCCTTTGTAATTCCTCTTATGTGACGTGAATGTTCAGATCCATTAGATTCAAAACAATAGTTTGCTATTGTCATGGAAACAGTAATAATTCAAGCAAACTAGCAAAGTAATCATGAACTTTCAAAATAACAAGGCCAAAAGAAAGTTATCCCTACAAAAGCATATAGTCTGGCTATGCTCTATCATCATTGCACAACGAATTTAAATCATGCACAACCCCGGTATTGGCCAAGTAATTATTTCACACCTTTACTTTCTCAAACATTTTCAACTCTCACGCAAGACATGAGCGTGAGCCATGGTTATAGCACTATAGATGGTGTGGAATGTGGTGGAGGTTGCTAGACAAAAAAAGAGAAGATAGTCACATTAACTAGGCATATCAATGAGCTGTGGAGATGCGCATCAATAGATATCAATGTGAATGAGTAGGGATTGCCATACAAATGATGCACTAGAGCTATAAGTATGTGAAAGCTCTTAAAGAAAACTAGTGGGTGTGCATCCAACTTGCTTGCTCACGAAGACCTAAGGCAATTTTGAGAAGCCTATCATTGGAATATACAAGCCAAGTTATATAATGAAAATTTCCCACTATCTATATGGTGGTGACAAAACGAGAGACTCTCAATCATGAAGATCATGGTGCTTAATATGCACAAGTGTGGAAAAAGCGGTAGCATTGTCCCTTCTCTCTTTTTCTCTCATTTTTTTTGGTGGGATCTTTGGCCTATTTTTTTATGGGCTTCTTTGGCCTCTTTTATTTCCTCACATGGGACAATGCTCCAATAATGATGATCATCACACTTTCAACTCAAAACTTAGAGCAACTATGACTCTATATGGAATGCCTTCGGTAGTGTACCGTGGCAATGATCTAGCATGGCATAGACATCAATGGAAACATCATGCTAGCTATCTTACGATCGTGCATGGGCAATGTAGACGTGGTGGCACATGTCATGGTGGTAGTTGCATGGCAATATATCTCGGAATGACTTTGAAAAAGCCATATTAGGTAGGTATGGTGGCTGTTTTGAGGGAGGCTAATGGTGGGTTTTGTGCACCGGCGAAAGTTGTGCGGCACTAAGAAGATAGTGATGGTGGAAGGTGAAAGTGCATCTAAACCATGGACTCAACATTAGTCATGAAGTACTCATATACTTGTTGCAAAAGTTTTATTAGTAATCGAAACAAAGCATTCAACGCATACTCCTAGGGGAAGGGTTGGTAGGTATAAACCATCACGCGATCCCGACCGCCACGCAAAGGATGACAATCAGTATACTAATCATGCTCACACTTCATCACATAGCGGTTCACCATACGTGCATGCTACGGGAATCACTAACTTCAACACTAGTATTTCTAGATCCACAACACCTTACTAGCATGACTTCAATATTACCATAACCACAACTCAAAACTTAATTGAGATGAATCAGACTTCTCTAACTATTCAATGCACATGAAGGTGGAAGTTTTCGTATACCTTTGGATAACTACCCCTTTTGAGACTACTTTAAAAGCATAGATCAACTACCAAGCCACACACCGATGTGCTCTATAACATATAAGTGAAACACAAAGAGCAAAAGTATCTAGCTCAAAAGATATAAGTGAAGCACATGTGAGCTGAATTGTCTACCAAAAGATATAAGTGAAGCCCGACAAAATCACGATGTGTGCATGTCTCTCTCTCCAGGTGTGCAGCAATGATGATTGTGACACAACAAAAATAAAAGACTCCTACGATACAAGACGCTCCAAGCAAAAACACATAACATGTGGTGAATAAAAATATAGCCCCAAGTAACGTTACCGATGGATTGAAGACGGGAGAGGGGATGCCTTCCCGGGGCATCCCCAAGCTTAGGCTTTTACGACATCCTTGAATCTCTTGGGATGCCTCGGGCATCCCCAAGCTTGAGCTCTTGCCACTCTTTATCTTTTTGTCCATAAGAAGTTCACCCAAAACTTGAAAACTTCACAACACGAAACTTAAACAGAAACTCGTGATAACATTAGTACAAGAAAGCAAACCACCACTTCCTTAGGTACCATAGCAAACTTAAATTCTACTTGTTTTGATGTTGGGTTACTGTACTTTCAACCTTCCATGGCTAATACCCCCCGATACTATCCATAGTTTCATCAAAATAAGCAACCAACACAACAAAAACATAATCTGTTAACAGCAGACCAGTCTGTAGCAATTTGTATGTTTCATATAACTCTGGTACTTCAAAAATTCTGAACAAATTACGACAGTCTGAAGAATTTCCGTATCAATCAGCAGCAAAAAGAATCAACTCAAAAGCTCTTACAGAAAAGAAAATGAAAATTCTTTTCGTGAGCAGAAAGTTTTTGACTTTTCCAGCATGACCAAATGATCATCCTCAAGACTAATCATAACGGTTTTGCTTGGCACAAACGCAAAAAGAAACACAAAAAGCACAATCATAACAGAATTATGAAAGTGTGGAAAACACAAAACAAAAATAAAAATGATAGATTCGTTGGGTTGCCTCCCAACAAGCGCTTTTGTTTAACGCCCTTAACTAGGCATTCAATGATGCTCACACAAAAGACAATAGTCGAAGCACAATGAGAGCATTATAAAGTATGTGAAAATCACATCTAAGTCTAACATACTTCCTATGCATAGGCATTTTATACGAAAACAGATTGTCAAGACAACCAATAGTTGCCATATGCAAGGAAGAAGAAAGAGACAATAGCAATCTCCACATAACGAGAGGTAATTTGGTAACATGAAAGTTTCTACCAAAATAGTTTCCTCTCTCATAGCAATTACATGTGGGATCATATTCGAATTCAACAATGTAACTATCACATAGGATATTCTTTTCTTGATCCACATGCATGCAAAGTTGACGCTCTTCAAAAATAGTGGGATTATCATCAAATAAAGTCATGACTTCTCCAATCCCACTTTCAATATTGTTGCAAATGTCATATTCATCATGAGGTTTGAATTTTTTTTCAAGATCATAAGAAAGATCATCACCCCAATGATGATTATTGCAATAAGTAGTGGACAAAGCAAAACTAGCATCCCCAAGCTTAGGGTTTTGCATATTTTTAGCATGATTGTCACTAATAGAATTTATAGTGAAACCATTGCAATCATGCTTTTCATCCAAGGAGCCCTCGTGAATCACTTCATGAATTTCTTCCTCACAATTTTCAGATTCACGCATCTTACGCAAAACTCCAAAGAAATAGTCAATTCCCTCAACTCAATAGCAATTTGTTCCACACGAGTGGGTCTCTTAAAGAGACTAGCAATTGGATGAGGATCCATATCACTAGGTTTTCAGCAAGCGAAGATGCAAGCATATTGAGGGCACATGGCACACAAGCGAATAGAAAGCAAGTGAGAGAAAAGGGCGAAGGCGAAAGGCGAATGAAAACGGCAAATGTGAAGTGGGGGAGAGGAAAACGAGAGGCAACTGGCAACAAAAGTAAATGCAAGAGAAGAGTTTGTGAGACCTACTTGGATAGATCTTAATTTCTCCTCCCCGGCAACGGCGCCAGAAATGCTTCTGATGTTCGTTATGCTACTGCACAAAATACCTTCCATTGGCGCCAGAAATGGGCAAGTTGACGACACCAGGAATCCTTCTACGTTGGTGTTCCCTCGAAGCGGAGAGGATGATGTAGCACAGCGGAGGTAAGTATTTCCCTCAGTTTGAGAACCAAGGTATCAATCCGGCGGAGGAGTATCTCAAGATCCTGCACAAACGCAAAAGCTTGCACCCAACGCTATGAAGGGGTTGTCAATCCCTTATAGATTGTTTGCCAAGTGAGAACTGAAAGCAACAAAGTAACAAAGCAAAGTAAAAGCGGAGTTGTAAACGATGGATGTGAATAGACCCGGGGGCCGTAGTGTTTACTAGTGGCTTCTCTCATGAAAGCAAGTAGACGGTGGGTGAACAAATTACTATCGAGCAATTGATAGAACTGTGCAGAGTCATGACGATATCTAGGCAATGATTATTTCTATAGGCATCACGTCCGAAACAAGTAGACCGATACTTTCTGCATCTACTACTATTACTCCACACGTCGACCACTATCCAGCATGCATCTAGTGTATTAAGTCCATAAGAACAGAGTAACGCCTTAACCAAGATGACATGATGTAGAGGGATAATCTCAAACCAATGATAAAAACCCCATCTTTTTACCCTTGATGGCAATTGCTTGATGTGTGCCTTGCTGCCCCTACTGTCACTGGGAAAGGTCACCACATGGCAGAACCCAAAACCAAGCACTTCTCCCATTGCAAGAATCATAGATCTAGTTGGCCAAACAAAACCCAAGACTCGGAGAGACTTACAAGGATATCAAATCATGCATATAAGAAATCAGCAAAGACTCAAATATATATCATAGATAATATGATCACAAGTCCACAATTCATCGGATCTCGACAAACACACCGCCAAAGAAGATTACATCGGATAGATCTCCATGAAGATCATGGAGAACTTTGTATTGAAGATTCAAGAGAGAGAAGAAGCCATCTAGCTACTAACTACGGACCCGTAGGTCTGAAGTGAACTACTCACGAGTCATTGGAAGGGCGATGATGATGATGAAAAAGACCTCCAACTCCAAAGTCCCATCCGACAGGGTGCCGGGAAGGGTCTCCAGATGAGATCTCACGGAAATGGAAGCTTGCGGCGGCGGAAAAGTATTTTTGAGGCTCCCCTAATTTTTTGCGGAATATTTGGGAATTTATAGGCCAAAGACCTAGGTCAGGGGGTGGCCAGGGAGGCCACAAGCCTACCCACCGCCGCCTCCCCCTAGTGGCGCAGTGAGGGCTTGTGGGCTCCCTGGAGCCCACCTGGCTTGGCCCAAAAGCCCCCTGGACTTCTACCATTCGCGAAAAAATCATTTCGGGGTTTTTCTTCCGTTTGGACTCCGTTCCAAAATTAGATCTGAAAAGAGTCAAAAACACGGAAAAAACAGGAACTGGCACTTGGCACTGAATTAATAAGTTAGTCCCAAAAAGATATAAAAAGGTACATAAAACATACAAAGAAGGCAAGATAAGAGCGTGAAATCATCAAAAAATATAGATACGTTTGAGACGTATCAATAGTCTTTCTAGCATTTGGTCGATAAAAGGCAAAGGGTAATGATCTTTCCTAATGGCTTTATTCAATTTCTAAAATTGATCACCATCCTATAGCCAGTAATAATCCTCTGTGGGATCAATTCATCCTTATCATTAGGGACAACGGTAATGTCTCCCTTCTTAGGGACGCAATGCACCGGACTTACCCAATCACTATGAGCAACAGGATAAATAATACTCGCTTCCAGGAGCTTTAGTATTTCTTTTCTTACTACTTCTTTCATATTAGGATTCAATTTCCTTTGATGATCAATAAGTGGTTTGGAATCAGCATCAGTCTTAATATTGTGCTGGCATAGAGTGGGACTAATGCCCTTAAGATCATCAAGAGTATATGTAATAGCAGCACAGTGCTTCCTTAGAGTTTTTAATAACTTATTTTCTTCATGCTCTGAGAGGCTAGCACTAATTATAACATGATATATCTCTTTTTCATCAAGATAAGCATACTTAAGAGTATCAGGCAACTGTTTAAGCTCGAACATAGGATCACCCTTTGGTGGGGGTAGATCCCCAAGCAGTTCAACAGGCAAGTTTTCTTCTTAAGGATAGGATATTGTTCTAAGACGACTCTATCTATCTCATCCCTTTCATCCATATGCATATCATTTTCATGCTCAAGCAAGTATTGCTCTAAGGGATCAGTAGGAGGCACGACAATAGAAGCTAAGGCAATAATTTCATCCTTACTAGGCAACTCTTTTTCATGAGGTTGTCTACCAAACTTGGAGAAATTGAACTCATGTGACACACCTTCAAAGCCAACAGTGACAGTTTGCTTCTCACAGTCAATATGAGCGTTGACAGTATTGAGAAAAGGTCTGCCAAATATGATGGGACCAAAGCTATCTTGTGCGGTAGCAAGAATGAGGAAATCAGCAGGATACTTCGTTTTACCACATAAGACTTCAACATCCCTAACAATTCCCACAGGGCAGATAGTATCTCTATTGGCAAGCTGAATAGTGACATCAATAGGCTCTCTATCTCAACAGGTGCAATCTCGTCTTTGATTTCATCATATAAGGATTGAGGTATTGCACTAACACTAGCACCCACGTCACATAAACCATGATAACAATGATCTCCTATCTTAACAGAAACAACAGGCGTGCCAACAACAGGCCTATGTTTGTCTCTAGCGTGAGGTTTAGCAATTCTAGCAACATCTTCACAGAAGTGAATATTATGTCCCTCAACATCGTCGGACAGAAGATCTTTGATAATAGCAATGCTAGGTTCAACTCTAATTTGCTCAGGGGGTGTAGGTGTTCTAATGTAGCCTCTACGTATCATAGTTGAAGCTTTAGAATGATCCTTTATCCTAACAGGGAAAGGTGGTTTCTCAATGTAAGGACTGGAAACAATAGGATCATTATAGGCAATGACTTTCTCTTCAACTGGATTGGGTTTAACTACATTGACTTCTAAAGGAGGATGATATTTAAACCACTTCTCTTTGGGGAGATCAATATGAGTAGAAAATGATTCACACAATGAAGCTACTATCTCAGAGTCAAGTCCATACTTAGCACTAAAATCACTAAAGGTATTTGTTTCAACAAAGGATTTAACGCAATCAAACTTCAAATTCATACCTGACTCCTTACCTTCTTCAAGCCCCCAATCTTCAAAGTTGTGTTTAATTCTCTCCAATAAATTCCATCTGAAGTCAATATCTCTCTTCATAAAAGAACCGACACAAGAAGTGTCAAGCATGGTGCGATCATCATGAGAAAGCCGAGCATGGAAGTTCTGAATGATAATTTCTATCAGAGCTCATGGTTGGGGCATGAATATAACATTGATTTAAGCCTCCCCCAAGCTTGAGCGATGCTTTCTCTGTCACGAGGCCAAAAATTATAAATATAATTCCGATCACGATGTACTAAATGCATAGGATAAAACTTTTGATGAAATTCCAATTTCAACCGATTGTAGTTCCATGATCCAGTATCATCACATAGCCTATACCATGTCAACCTCAGGCAAACCTGCAAGCTTAAATAAACCGCTAACTCCATCTACATAGATTAGATGCAAGTCTGGATGTGATGTTCCATCTCCTGTAAAAGGATTAGCCAGCAGTTTCTCAAGCATACCCGAAGGAAATTCAAAGCAAATATTTTCAGTAGGTGCAGGAGGTTGAGGAGAAACTATTTGTGCTAATGTTCCAGGTGAAGATACCCCGAACAAGCCCCTCAAAGGATTAGTATCCATAGTGACAAGTGACAATAAATTTCAGCACACTATATGAATGTTTCCTTACCAAGTTCCACTTACCAAAGGCGCTTCACTCCCCGGCAACGGTGCCAGAAAAGAGTCTTGATGACCCACAAGTATAGGGGATCTATCGTAGTCCTTTCGATAGGTAAGAGTGTCGAACCCAACGAGGAGCAAAAGGATCTGACAAGTGGTTTTCAGCAAGGAAATATCTGCAAGCACTGAAATTATCGGTAACAAGTGATTGTGTGGTGAGATGATTCGTAGGAAGCAACAAGTAATAAAAGTAGCAATGGTGCAGCAAAGTGGCCCAATCCCTTTTGTAGCAAGGGACAAGCCTGGACAAAGTCTTATAGGAGGAAAAACGCTCCCGAGGACACACGTGAATTTCTGTCATGCTAGTTTTCATCATGTTCAGATGATTCACTTTCGTTACTTTGATAGTTTGATATGTGGGTGGACCGACGCTTGGGTACTGCCCTTACTTGGACAAGCATCCCACTTATGATTTATCCCTTTCGCAAGCATCCGCAACTACGAAAGAGAATTAAGACAAAGTCTAACCATAGCATTAAACTAGTGGATCCAAATCAGCCCCTTACGAAGCAACGCATAAACTAGGGTTTAAGCTTCTGTCACTCTAGCAACCCATCATCTACTTACTACTTCCCAATGCCTTCCTCTAGGCCCATATAATGGTGAAGTGTTATGTAGTTGACGTTCACATAACACCACTAGAGGAGAAACAACATACAACACATCAAAATATCGAACGTATACCAAATTCACATGACTACTATTAGCAAGACTTATCCCATGTCCTCAGGAACAAAAGTAACTACTCACAAAGCATAATCATATTCATGACCAGAGAGGTAATGAGTAGCATCAAGGATCTGAACATAAACTCTTCCACCAAATAATCCAACTAGCATCAACTACAAAGAGTAATTAACACTACTAGCAACCTTACAAGTACCAATCGGAGTCGCGAGACGGAGATTGTTTACAAGTGATGAACTAGGGTTTGGATATGAGATGGTGCTGATGAAGATGTTGATGGTGATGAGTCCCCTCCGATGAGAGGAGTGTTGGTGATGACGATGGCGACGATTTCCCCCTCCGGGAGGGAAGTTTCCCCGGTAGGATCGTCCTGTCGGAGCTCTAGATTGGTTCTGCTCAAGTTCCGCCTCGTGGCGGTGGCGAATCCTCGAAAAAGCCTCCTCCTGATTTTTTTCCCGGACGAAACCCTTCATATAGCAGAAGAGGGGGGCCAGAGGGCCAGCTGGGTGCCCACAAGCCCCCAGACGCGGCCACGGGGGTGGCCGCACCTAGCAGGCTTGTGGCCACCTGCTGGCGCCCCTGTGGTACTTCTTCGGCCAATATTTTTTATAAACCCGAAAAAAATCCTCGTTGATTTTTACGGCGTTTGGAGTTGCGCAGAATAGGTATCTCAGACTTGCTCCAATTTCAGGCCAGAATTCCAACTGCCGGCATTCTCCCTCTTCAAGTAAACCTTGCAAAATAAGAGAGAAAAGGTATAAGTATTGTACCGTGAAGTGAACTAACAACCCAAAAAGCGATAAATATCAACATGAAAGCATGATGCAAAATGTAAGTATCACTCGGTCATGTCTGCATGGTTCCCGAACCCGTAGGGTCTACACACTTAAGGTTTGGTGACAATAGAGTTATACTGGGAATTGTATATGAGGTTACCGAAAGTTGTTCTGAGTCCCGGATGAGATCCCGGACATCACAAGGAGTTTCAAAATAGTCCAGAGGTGAAGATTTATATATGGGAAGTCCAGTTTCGGTCCCCGGAAAGGTTTCGGGTTTTATCAGTATCGTATCGGGACCACCGAAAGGGTTCCGGGGGTCCACCGGGAGGGGCCACATGTTCCAAAGGGCCACATGGGCCGAAAGAGGGAGGTAACCAGCTCCCTGGTGGGCTAGTGCACACCACCCAAGGGGCCCAAGGCGCCTAGGGCTGGGAACCCTAGGGCGTCGGGGCTGCCTCCCACCAACTTGGGAGGCAAGCCACCCCCTTGGCCGCTGCCGCCCCCTCCTAGGGTTTCTAGGGTGGCCGGCCCCCTCCCCTTCCTCCTATAAATAGACGAGGGTTGAGAGGGATGTGGTGTTGGAAATATTCCCTAGAGGCAATGATAAATAGTTATTATTATATTTCCTGTTACAAGATAATCGTTTATTATCCATGCTATAATTGTATTGAATGAAAACATAGATACATGTGTGGATACATAGACAAAACAATGTCCCTAGCAAACCTCTAGTTGGCTAGCCAGTTGATTTAGGATAGTCAAGGTTTTCTGACTATGTGCAAGTGTTGTCACTCGATAACTGAATCACATCATTAAGAGAATCATGTGATGGACTAGAACCAAACTATGAATGTAGCATATTGATCGTGTCGTTTTATTGCTATTGTTTTCTGCGTGTCAAGTATTTATTCCTATGACCATGAGATCATATAACTCACTGGCACCAGAGGAATACCTTGTGTGCATCAAATGTCGCAACGTAACTGGGTGACTATAAGGGTGCTCTACAGGTATCTCCGAAGGTGTCCGTTGAGTTAGTATGGATCAAGACTGGGATTTGTCACTCCATGTGACGGAGAGGTATCTTGGAGCCCACTCGGTAATACAACATCACACACAAGCCTCGCAAGCAATGTGACTAAGTGTAAGTCACGGGATCTTGTATTAAGGAACGAGTAAAGAGACTTGCCGGTAACGAGATTGAAATAGGTATGCGGATACCGACGATCGAATCTCGGGCAAGTAACATACCGAAGGACAAAGGGAATGATATACGGGATTATGTGAATCCTTGACATTGAGGTTTAACTGATAAGATCTTTGGAGAATATGTAGGATCCAATATGGGCGTCGAGGTCCCGCTATTGGATATTGACCGAGAAGTGCCTCGGGTCATGTCTACATAGTTCTCGAACCCGCAGGGTCTGCACAGTTAAGGTTCGATGATGTTTTAGTATAGTTGACTTATATGTGTGGTTACCGAATGTTGTTCAGAGTCCCGTATAAGATCACAGATGTCACGGGAGTTTTCGGAATGGTCCGGAAACGAAGATTGATATATAGGATGGTTTCATTTGGTCACCGAAAAGTTTCGGACAATTCCGGTAGTGTACCAAGAGTGACGAATGGGTTCCGGGTGTTCACTAGGAGGGGCCCACCCACCCGGGAGTGAGCCCAAGGCCCTAGGGTGGTGCACCAAGTCCTTAGTGGGCTCGTGGAGTCAGCCCAAGAGGGCTATGGCGCCACATAAAGAAATACCAAAAGAAAAGAAAAAAAAGGAAAGAGGGAGGTGGGAACGAAGAGGAGGACTCCTCCTTCCCAAACCGAATTGGAGGAGGAGTCCTCCTCCTCCTGGCGGACGGCGCACCTTGAGGCCTTGTGCCTCAAGGCTAGCCCCTCCCCTTGCTTCTATATATAGTGGTGGTTTAGGGATTTTTGAGATACAACTTTGCCACGTGCAACTCTAGACTATACCACATAGTTTTACCTCTAGATCGGATTTCTGCGGAGCTCGGGCGGAGCCGTGCAGGAGTAGATCATCACCACCACCGGAGCACCGTCACGCTGCCGAAGAACTCATCTACTTCTCCGTCTTGCTTGTTGGATCAAGAAGGCCGAGATCATCGTCGAGCTGTACGTGTGTTGAACGCGGAGGTGTCGTCCGTTCGACGCTAGATCGAAATGGATCATGGGACGAATCGCGGGATGGTTCGTGGGATGGTTCGAGGGACGTGAAGACGTTCCACTACATCAACTGTGTTTCTTAACGCTTCCCGCTGTGATATCTACAAGGGTACGTAGATCTAATCTCCACTCGTAGATGGACATCACCATGATAGGTCTTCGTGTGCGTAGGAAATTTTTTGTTTCCCATGCAACGTTCCCGAACATGCGGAGACACCTGAACCCTCCCCTTTGGCGCATCCCTACCCCCCCACTTCTCCTCCTTCGTGGCGCTTGGTGAAGCCCTACCGGAGAACCACAAGCTCCACCGCCACCACGTCGTCGTCCTGCCGGAGCTCTCCCTTGACTTCTCCCCCCTTGCCGGATCAAGGAGGAGACATCCCCGGGCTGTACGTGTGTTGAACACGGAGGCATCGTTTGTTCAGTGCTTGGATCGGATCTTCTGCAATTTGAATCGCCGCGAGTATGAATCCATCAACCGTGTTCATTGTAACGCTTCCGCTTAGCGGTCTTCAATGATATGAAGATACTCTCCCTCTGTCTCTCGTTGCTAGCATCTCCTAGATTGATCTTGGTGACACGTAGGAAAATTTTGAATTATTACTACGTTACCCAACAGTGGTATCAGAGCCAGGTTTATGTGTAGATTCTATGCACGAGTAGAACACACGTAGTTGTGGGTGATGATTTTGTCAATTTGCTTACTGTTACTAGTCCTATCTTGATTCAGCGACATTGTGGGATGAAGCGGCCCATACCGACTTTACACGTACTCTTACGTGTGACTGGTTGCATCGTCTCACATGCACTTGATGCATAAGGTGGCTAGTGGGTGTCTATCTCTCCCAGTTCAGTCGGATCGGATTCGATGAAGAGGGTCCTTATGAAGGATAAATAGCAATTGGCATATCACCATTGTGGCTGTAACGTAGGTGAGAAACGTTCTTGCTAGAAACCCATAGTAGCAACGTAAAACTTGCAACAACAATCAGAGGACGTCTAACTTGTTTTTGCACGGTATGCTATGTGAGGTGATATGGCCAAAAGAATGTGGTGAAATATATGTGATGTATGAGATTGATCATGTTCTTGTAATAGGAATCACGACTTGCATGTCGATGAGCATGACAACCGGGAGGAGACATAGGAGTTGACTTAATTTATTGTATGACTTGCGTGTCAATAAAAAATGCCATATGGTTACTTTACTTTATTGCTAACCGTTAGCCATAGTAGTAGAAGTAATAGTTGGTGAGACAACTTCATGAAGACACGATGATGGAGATCATGGTGTCGTGCCGGTGACAATGGTGATCATGTCGCGCCCCGAAGATGGAGATCAAAGGCGCAAGATGATATTGGCCATATCATGTCACTTTATGATTAGCATGTGATGTTTATCATGTTTTTACATCTTATTTGCTTAGAACGACGGTAGTAAATAATATGATCCCTCACTAAAATTTCAAGAAATGTGTTCCCCCTAAGTGTGCACCATTGCGAAGGATTGTTGTTTCGAAGCACCACGTGATGATCGGGTGTGATAGATTCTAACATTCGCATACAACGGGTGTAAGCCAAATTTACACACACAAAACACTTAGGTTGACTTGACGAGCCTAACATGTACAGACATGGCCTCGGAACACGAGAGACCGAAAGGTCGAACATGAGCCGTATGGTAGATACAATCAACATGGAGACGTTCACCATTAATGACTAGTCCATCTCACATGATGATCAGACACGACCTAGTCGATATGGATCATGTATCACTTAGATGACTAGAGGGATGTCTATCTGAGTGAGAGTTCATTAAATAATTTGATTAGATGAACTGAATTATCATGAACTTAGTCTAAAATTGTCTTTACAATCTATATTGTAGATCCAATGGCCCACACAAATGTTCCCCTCAACTTCAACGCGTTCCTAGAGAAAACCAAGCTGAAAGACGATGGAAGCAACTATATAGTCTAGGTCCGTAACTTGAGGCTCATCCTCATAGCTTCCAAGAAAATATATGTCCTTGATGCACCACTAGGTGACGCACCTGAATTCCCAGCAGCTCAAGACGTTATGAACGCCCAGCAGTCGAGCAGTGATGATTACTCCCTGGTTCAGTGCGACATCCTTTACAACTTAGAACCGGGGCTCCAAAAGCGTTTCTCAAGATAATGCCCGGGTCGAGAGATATGAAGTCTCTGACAAGTTCTTCAGTTGTAAGATGGAGGAAAATGGTTCTATCAGTGAGCACATACTCAAAACGTCTGGGTTGCACAACCGCTTGTCTCAGCTGGGAGTTAATCTTCCCGATGACTCGGTTATTGACAGAATCCTCCAATCACGTCCGCCTAGCTACAAGAGCTTTGTGATGAACTACAATATGCAAGGGATGGAGAAGTCCATTCCTGAGTTATATTCAATGCTGAAATCAGCGGAGGTGGAAATCAAAAAGGAACATCAAGTGTTGTTGGTGAATAAGACCACCAGTTTCAAGAAAGGCAAGGGTAAGAAGAACTTCAATAAGGACGACAAAGCAGTTGCCGCGCCTGGTAAATCGGTTGCCGGGAAGAAGCCCAAGAATGGACCCAAGCCTGAGACTGAGAGCTATTATTGCAAGGGAACCGGTCACTAGAAGCGGAACTGCCTCAAGTACTTAGTGGATAAGAAGGCCGACAACGTCAAAGGTATATATGATATGCATGTTATTGATGTGTACCTTACGAGCGCTCGTAGTAGCTCCTCGGTATTTGATACCAGTGCAGTTGCTCACATTTGTAACTCAAGACATGAGTTGCGGAATAAGCGGCGACTGGCGAAGGATGAGGTGACGATGCGCGTTGGGAATGGTTCCAAGGTCAATGTGATCGCCGTCGGCACGCTATCTCTACATCTACCTTCGGGATTAGTTTTAAACCTTAATAATTTTTATTTACTACCAGCTTTGAGCATGAACATTGTATCTGCATCTCGTTTGATGCGAGATGGCTACTCATTTAAATCCGAGAATAATGGTTGCTCTATTTATATGAGAGATATGTTTTATGGTCATGCCCCGTTGGTCAATGGTTTATTCTTAATGAATCTCGAACGTGATGTTACGCATATTCATAGTGTGAGTACCAAAAGATGTAAGGTTGATAATGATAGTCCCACATATTTGTGTCACTGCCGCCTTGATCATATCGGTCTCAAACGCATGAAGAAACTCCATGCAGATGGACTTTTGGAGTCTCTTGATTTTGAATCATTTGACACTGCGATCCATGCCTCATGGGCAAGATGACTAAGACTTTGTTCTCCGGAACAATGGAACGAGCAACCAACTTGTTGGAAATAGTACATATCGATGTATGCGGTCCAATGAGCGTTGAGGCTTACGGTGGCTATCGTTATGTTCTCGCCCTCACTGATGACTTAAGAAGATATGGATATGTCCACTTAATGAAACACAAGTCTGAGACTTTTGAAAGGTTCAAAGAATTTTAGAGTGAGCTAGAGAATCGATGTAACAAGAAAATAAAGTTCTTACAATCTGATTGTGGAGGAGAATATTTGAGTCACGAGTTTGGCACGCACTTAAGGAAATGTGGAATTGTTTCATAACTCACGCTGCCTGGCACACCTCAGTGTAACGGTGTGTCTGAATGTCGTAATCACATTCTATTGGATATGGTGCGATCTATGATGTCTCTTACTGATTTACCGCTATCATTTTGGGGATATGCATTGGAGACTGTCGCATTCACTTTAAATATGGCACCGTCTAAATCCATTGAGACGACACCGTATGAATTATGGTTTGGGAAGAAACCTAAGCTGTCGTTTCTGAAAGTTTGGGGATGCGATGCTTATGTCAAGAAACTTCAACCTGAAAAGCTCGAACCCAAATCAGAAAAATGCGTCTTCATAGGATACCCTACGGAAACTATTAGTTATACCTTCTATCTTAGATCCAAAGGCAAGATCTTTGTTGCCAAGAATGGATCCTTTCTAGAGAAAGAGCTTCTCTCGAAAGAAGTAAGTGGGAGGAAAGTAGAACTTAATGAGGTAACTGTACCCCCTCTCGAACCGGAGAGTAGAGCAACACAGGAAAATGTTTCTGGGGTCCTTGCACCGAATAGAGAGGAAGTTAATGATGATGATCATGAAACTTCGGATCAAGTTACTACTGAACTTCGTAGGTCCACGAGGACAAGTTCAACACTAGAGTGGTGCGGGAACCCTGTCCTGGAAATCATGTTGTTAGACAACGGTGAACCTTCGAACTATGAAGAAGCGATGGAGGGCCCGGATTCCAACAAATGGCTTGAAGCCATGAAATCCGAGATAGGATCCATGTATGAGAACAAAGTATGGACTTTGGTGGACTTGCCCGATGATCGACAAGCCATAGAAAATAAATGGATCTTTAAGAAGAAGACTGACACAGATGGTAATGTGACCGTCTATAAGGCCCGACTTGTCGCTAAGGGTTATCGACAAGTTCAAGGAGTTGACTACGGTGAGACTTTCTAACCCGTAGCGATGCTGAAGTCCGTCCGAATCATGTTAGTAGTTGCCGCATTTTATGATTATGAGATCTGGCAAATGGACGTCAAAACGACATTCCTTAACGGCTTTCTTAAGGAAGAATTGTATGATGCAGCCGAAAGGTTTTGTTGATCCTGAAAATGCTGAAAAGGTATGCAAGCTCCAGTGCTCCATCAATGGATTGGTGCAAGCATCTCAGAGTTGGAACATTCGTTTTGATGAGGTGATCAAAGCGTTTGGGTTTGTACAGACTTATGGAGAAGCTTGTATTTACAAGAAAGTGAGTGGGAGCTCTATAGCATTTCTCATTTTATGTGAGGACGACATATTGTTGATGGGAAATGATATAGAACTTTTGGAAAGCATAAAGGCCTATTTGAATAAGTGTTTTTCAATGAAGGACCTTGGAGAAGCTGCTTACATATTCGGCATCAAGATCTATAGAGATAGATCGAGACGCCTCATTGGTCTTTCACAAAGCACATACCTTGACAAGATATTGAAGAAGTTCAATATGGATAAGTCCAAGAAGAGGTTGTTGCCTGTATTGCAAGGTGTGAGATTGAGCACGGCTCAATGCCCAACTACAACGGAAGATAGAAAAAAGATAAGTGTCGTCCCCTATGCTTCAGCCATAGGCTCTATTATGTATGCCATGCTGTGTACCAGACCTGATTTGAACCTTGCCATAAGTTTGGTAGGGAGGTACCAAAGTGACCCCAGAATGGATCACTGGACAACGGTCAAGAATATCCTTAAGTACCTAAAAGGGACTAAAGATATGTTTCTCATTTATGGAGGTGCCCAAGAGCTCGTCGTAAAGGGTTACGTCGATGCTAGCTTCAACACAGATCTAGATAACTCCAAGTCACAAACCGGATACGTGTATATTTTGAATGGTGGGGCAGTCAGCTAGTGTAGTTGCAAGCAAAGCATCGTGGTGACATCTACATGTGAAGCGGAGTACATAGTTGCTTCGAAAGCAGTGCAGGAAGGGGTATGGATGAAGGAGTTCATCACCGACCTAGGAGTGATTCCCAATGCGTCGGGCCCGATGACTCTCTTCTGTGACAACACTAGAGCCATTGCCATTGCCAAGGAGCCCAGGTTTCACAAGAAGACCAAGCACATCAAGCGTCGCTTCAACTCCATTTGTGGATACATTCAAGATGGAGATATAGATATTTGTAAAGTTCATACGGATCTGAACATCGCAGATCCGTTGACTAAACCTATTCCACGAGTGAAACATGATAAACACCAGAACTCTATGGGTGTTCGATTCATCACAATGTAACTAGATAATTGACTCTAGTGCAAGTGGGAGACTGTTGGAAATATGCCCTAGAGGCAATAATAAAATGGTTATTATTACATTTCCTTGTTCATGATAATTTTCTATTATTCATTCTATAACTGTATTAACCGGAAACCATAATACATGTGTGAATAAATATACCATACCATGTCCCTAGTGAGCCTCTAGTTGACTAGCTCGTTGATCAATAGATGGTCATGGTGAAAGGATGTGGATGTCGCCGAGAGGGGGTGAATAGGCACTTTAAAATAATTACAGTTTAGGCTTGAACAAATGCGGAATAACACTAACGTTTAATTTGTCAAGCACAATACCTAAAACAACTAGGCTCACCTATGTGCACCACCAACTTATGCTAAGCAAGATAAACAACTAAGTGATAGCAAGATATATGACAATAAACAATATGGCTATCACAAAGTAAAGTGCATAAGTAAAGGGTTCGGGTAAGAGATAACCGAGGCTCACGGAGACGATGATGTATCCCGAAGTTCACACCCTTGCGGATGCTAATCTCCGTTGGAGTGCTGTGGAGGCACAATGCCCCCCAAGATGCCACTAAGGCCACCGTAATCTTCTCACGCCCTCGCACAATGCAAGATGCCATGATTCCACTAAGGGACGCTTGAGGGCGGTCACCGAACCCGTACAAATGGCAACCCTTGGGGGCGGTCACCGGTACCCGTACAAATTGCTCGGGGCAATCTCCACAACCTAATTGGAGACCCCCGACTCTTGCCTGGAGCTTTACACCACAATGATTGAGCTCCAATACACCACCAAGCTTCTAGGACGCCAAAGCATCCACGAAGAACAATCTCTAGGGTACTAAGTACCAAAGGGTAATAAGCTTCTCAACTTCTCACTTCCACGTATCACCGTGGAGAACTCAAACCGATGCAATTAATGCAATGGCAAGGACACATAAAGTGGTGAAGTCCCTCACACTCAAATCCCTCCACAACAACAAAAGCTATGGAGAAATATGAGAGGAAGAACAAGGAGCTCACAAAGAACTCCAAGATCTAGATCCAATGGGTTCCCCTCACATAGAGGAGAAAGTGATTGGTGGATATGTGGATCTAGATCTCCTCTCTCTTTTCCCTCAAGAACTAGAAAGAATCATTGGAGGGATTGAGAGTTAGCAAGCTCTAAGATGGTCAACAATGGGGGAAGAACACGAGCTCAACGGATAAATTAGTCAAAGGGCGAAGAAGACCCCCTTTATATAGCGGGGGAACAAAATCAGACCGTTACCCCCATTTACAGCCCGAGCACAGTGGTACTACCGCTAGCCCTGGCGGTACTACTGCTTGACCCTGGCGGTACTACCGCTAGACTTGGCGGTACGATCTCTAGCCCTGGCGGTACTACCTCTAGCCTTGGTGGTACTACCTCTAGAGAAAGTCTTCGCAAAAAGTCCGACGAAGAACAACCGCTCAGAGAGAGGTACTACCGTCCCGAAGCGGTACTACCGCCCACCCGGAGCGGTACTACCGCTAGTGAGCGGTAGTAAGAAATTACTACCGCTCTGGGGGCGGTACTACAGCTCCGGGGGCGGTACTACCGCTGGCACCACGAGCGGTACTACCGCTGGATACTGAATCTGCTCTAACTTTCGCATACGGACTCCGATTTCAACGAAACCAAGTTTGTTGGAAAGCTAAAGACATGGGATAACACAATATTGATAGAAATATAAATAAGAAGCAAGTGAGAAAACTCCCATAAGAAAATGGTGAGAAACCTTCTTCGAATAAGACCGGTAAAAACTCCCAACATCAAAAACATCATAGAAGATGCATATGGACTCCGTTTTCGATGAACTTGAGCTTGTCATGAAGATGTACATAAGCTCTAAAACTCACAAAGAGAAACACCAAACAAGAACCGAGAAGTATGATGCAAGGATGCAAATGGTTTGAGCTCTCAACGAACGATACGATCAAGCTACTCACTTGAGAGCCCCCCTTGACAGTACATCAATCTATCCTAAAACAGAAAACTTATCAAGGGCAAACCTATACCTTGCACCTCATCCTCTTGAGCTAGATTATGATGATCTTGGCTTCCTCAAGATGGACCACCTTTCTTGATTGCGTTGGCTTGATGAAGACTAGTTGATTGCTCCCCCATACTCACTATGGGTGAGCCACTCTTCAGCATATCTTCACAAGTCCATTGACACCACAATGAACGGCAAGCTTCAAGCATGATATATTTGTGCTGATCCACTTGAACTTGCACACCACAATCTTGATGACGATCACCACTTGACGTCATCCTTCATGGGTTGTATGAGATCTTCCTTTTGATGCAAGCCCATGGAAACACACCTAACCCCCACATAGAACTCTCATGAAGACCATGGGTTAGTACACAAACACGTAATGGACAATGCTTACCATACCATGGGATCACTTGATCCCTCTCGGTACATCTTGTATGCTTTGTGTGTTGATCATCTTCATTTACTCTTTGTTTGATGATCTTGATCAACCTTGTGTCTCTATGACCATTCTTTGGATAATACCTTGAATACCATCTTGGTCATCATATAAACTCCTTGAACCCAATAGATGGACTTCAAGAAGTGCATATGGAAAAATCCTATAAATATAACTTAAGGCAAGCATTAGTCCATAGGAATTGTCATCAATTACCAAAACCACATATGGAGAGATATGCTCTAACACATGGTTTCTTGACCATGTACATTGGATGTTGTTGATAACGGGATTACATCATTAGGAGAATGATGTGATGGACAAGACCCAATCCTAAGCATAGCACAAGATCGTGTAGTTCGTCTCCTAGAGCTTTTCTAATGTCAAGTATCATTTCCTTAGACCATGAGATTGCGCAACTCCCGGATACCGTAAGAATGCTTTGGGTGTATCAAACGTCACAACGCAACTGGGTTACTATAAAGGTGCACTACAGGTATCTCTGAAAGTGTATCTTGGTTTGGTACGAATCGATACTGGGATTTGTCACTCCATGTGACGGAGAGGTATCTTTGGGCCCACTCGGTAATACATCATCATAATGATCTCAATGTGACTAAGGAGTTAGTCACGGGATAATGTGTTACGGAACGAGTAAAGAGACTTGCTGGTAACGAGATTGAACAAGGTATAGGGATACCGATGATCAAATCTCGGGCAAGTATCATACAGATAGACAAAGGGAATTGGATACGAGATTAACTGAATCCCCGACATCGTGGTTCATCCGATGAGATCATCGTGGAACATGTGGGAGCCAATATGGGTATCCAGATCCCGCTATTGGCTATTGGCCGGAGAGGCGTCTGAGTCATGTCTGCATGGTTCCCGAACCCGTAGGGTCTACAGCCTTAAGGTTCGGTGACGCTAGATTGTATGGGAATTGTATATGTGGTTACCAAAACTTGTTCGAAGTCTCGGACGAGATCCCGGAGGTCACGAGGAGTTCTGGAATAGTCCATAGGTGAAGATTTATATATGGGAAGTCCAGTTTTAGTCACCGGAAAGGTTTCGGGTTTTATCGGTATTGTACTAGGACCACCGAAAGGGTTCCGGGGGTCCACCGGGAGGGGCCACCTGTCCCGGAGGGCCACATGCGAGGAAAGTGGGAGGGAACCAGCTCCCTGGTGGGCTGGTGCGCACCACCCAAGGGGCCCAAGGCGCCTAGGGCTCGGAACCGTAGGGCATGGGGGCTGCCTCCCACCAACTTGGGAGGCACGCCACCCCCCTTGGCCGCCACAGCCCCCTCCTAGGGTTTCTAGGGTGGCCGGGCCCTCTCCTCTTCCTCCTATAAATAGAGGAGGGTTGAGAGGGCTGCGGAGACACCTGAACCCTCCTCTTTCGCGCAACACTACCCCTCTAGTTCTCGTCCTCTGCGGTGCTTTGCGAAGCCCTGCCGTAGAACCGCAAGGTCCGTCGCCACCAAGCCGTCGTGATGCCGGAGTTCTCCCTCAACTTCTCCTCCCCCCTTGCTGGATCAAGAAGGAGGATACATCCCCGGGTTGTACATGTGTTGAACGCGGAAGCGCCGTCCTTTCGGTGCTTGGATCGGATCTTCCGCGATTTGAATCGCCGCGAGTACGACTCCATCAACCGTGTTCATTGTAACGCTTCCGCTTAGCGATCTTCAACGGTATGAAGATGTTATCCCTCTCTCTCGTTGCTAGCATCTACTCCCTCTGTAAACTAATATAAGAGCGTTTAGATCACTAAAGTAGTGATCTAAACACTCTTATATTAGTTTACGGAGGGAGTACTAGATTGATCTTGGTGACACGCAGGAAAATTTTGAATTATTACTACGTCACCCAACAATGGTTTCCTGACCATGGACATTGGATGTCGCTGATAACGGGATCACACCATTAGGAGAATGATGTGATGGACAAGACCAAATCCTAAGCATAGCACAAGATCGTGTAGTTCGTCTGCTAGAGCTCTTCTAATGTCAAGTATCATTTCCTTAGACCATGAGATTGTGCAACTCTTTGATACTGTAGGAATGCTTTGGGTGTATCAGACGTCACAACGTAACTGGGTGACTATAAAGGTGCACTACAGATATCACTAAAACTGTCTGTTGGGTTGGTACGAATCGAGACTGGGATTTGTCACTCCGTGTAACGGAGAGGTATCTCTGGGCCCACTCGGTAATACATCATCATAATGAGCTCAGTTTTACTAAGGAGTTATTCACGGGATCATGTGCTATGGACCGAGAAAGAGACTTGCCGGTAATGAGATTGAACAAGGTATAGGGATACTGACGATCGAATCTCAGGAAAGTAACATACTAACATACCGATGGACAAAGGGAATTGTATACATGACTAATTGAATCCCCGACATCGTGGTTCATCCGATGAGATCATCGTGGAACATTTGGGAGCCAATATGGGTATCCAGATACCGCTATTGGTTATTGGTCGGCGAGGTGTCTCGGTCATGTCTGCATGGTTCCCGAACCCATAGGGTCTACACACTTAAGGTTAAGTGACGCTAGAGTTGTAATGGGAATTGTATGTTATTACCGAAAGTTGTTTGGAGTCCCGGATGAGATCACGGACGTCACGACGAGTTCCAGAATAGTCCGGAGGTGAATATTTATATATGGGAAGTCCAGTTTCATTCACCAGAAAGGTTTTGGGGATTATCAGTATTGTACCGGGACCACCGAAAGGGTTCCGATGGTCCACTGGAGGGACCACCTGCCTCGGAGGACCACGTGGGCTGAATGTGGGTGGGAACCAGCTCCTTGGTGGGCTGGTGCGCCTCCCCAAGGGCCCAAGGTGCCTAGGGCTAGGAACCCTAGGGCGCGGGGGCTCCTCCCACCAACTAGGGAGGCAAGCCTCCCCCTTGGCCGCTGCCGCCCCCTCTAGAGGCATCTAGGGTGGCCGGCCCCCTCTCCCCTTCCCCCTATAAATAGATGGGGGTCAGAGGGATGCGACACACGTGAAACCCTTGCCCCTGGCGCAACATTTCCCCCTTCTACACCTCCTCCTCCTCTGTAGTGCTTAGTGAATCTTTGCGCAGAACCACGAGCTCCACCGCCACCACGCCATCGTGCTACCGGAGATGTCCCTCAACTTCTCCTCCCCCTTGTTGGATCAATAAGGAGGAGACGTCCCCGGGTCGTACGTGTGTTGAACGTGGAGGCGTCGTTCGTTTGGCGCTTGGATCGGATCTTCCGCGATTTGAATCGCCACAAGTACGACTCCATCGACCGCGTTCTTTGCAACGCTTCCGCTTAGCGATCTTCAAGGGTATGAAGATGCACTTTCTCTCTCGTTGCTAGCATCTCCTAGATTGATCTTGGTGGCACGTAGGAATTTTTTTGATTGACTACTACGTTCCCCAACAAAAAAAACTCCGCGCGACTCTTCGAGTCGCCCGGAGGCTACACCCAACGGGTGCTCTTGCGCGCCCCTGCTGGAAACAGCCAGCCGACGGACTCCGCATCCACACCCAGCAGGGCCCCGCGCCCACCAGCCGACGGACTCAGCGTCCATGCACGGTAGGGTCCTGCGCCCATCAGCCCGCGGACTCCGCGTCCGCGCATGGCAGGGCCCCGAGCCCATCAGTCGGCGGCCCCCGGGTCCGCGCGTGACACCTTCGACACCACTGTCTGCTTTAGCAACAACAAGGACCCCTCCGCCCGACTGTTCGAGTCGCCTGGAGGCTCGGAGGATACGCCCAGCGGGTGCGCTTGCGAGCCCATGCCAAAAACAACCAGTCGACAGACTCTGCGTCCACGCTCGTCTGCGCCTCGCGCCCACCAGCTGGCGGACTCCGCGTCCGCGCCCGGCAGTGCCTCGCGCGCACTAGCCAGCGGACTCCAAGTCCGCACCAGCAGTGCCTGAGGCGCAACAGCTGGCGGACTCCAAGTCCTCGCCTAGCAATGCCTCATTAGCACCAGCCGACGGACTCCGCGTCCGCGCCCGGCAGCGCCTCACGCGCACCAGCCGACGGACTCTGCGTCCATGCCCGACAGCGTCCCACACGCACTAGCCGGCGGACTCCGCGTCCGCGCCCAACAGCACCTCACGCGCACCAGCGGACTAACTCCGCGTCTGTGCCCGACAGTGCCTCGCGCGCACCAGCCTGACAGCACCTCACGTGCACCTGCCGACGGACTCCATGTCCGCCCCTGATAGTGCCTCACTCCCACCAGCCGGCAGACTCCGCGTCCATACCCAGCAGTGCCTCGTGCGCACCTGCCGACGGACTCCGCGTCCGCCCCCGGCAGCGCCTCGCGTGCACGAGCCGACGGAATCCACGTCCGTGTCCGGCAGGGCCCCGCGCCCATCATTTGTCGGACTCCGTCTTCGCGCCAAATATCCTTGATGTTATCGCCTGCTTCAGCAATAGCAAAAACCCTCCGCCTGACTCTTCAAGTCGCCTAGAGGCTCGGAGGCTACACCCAGCGGCTGCGCTGGCGCGTCCTCACTGGAACAGCCAGCCGGCGAACTCCGCGCCTACGCCTAGAGAGCCTCACACCCATCGGCTGGCGGACTCGCGCCTTCGCCAGGCAGTCCCCCGCCGGAAGCGAGCCATGCGGGTTGCGGGTCGCAGCCGACCATCATCATCAACTTCTACGACTACGAAAACCCTCCGCCCAACTCTTCGAATCGCCCGGCGGCTTGGAGGCTACTGTTGGGGGGATGACCCCCGGGTACCCCAAAGGCGACGAGTCGGACGGGGTGCCCGCTCGCCCGGGCCGGCAGTTTCGGCCAGTCGGTTGGCCGGAGCCAGCTACGGCGCCCCATCGGACACGCACGGCCGGTACGGCCATACCCCTCAGCGGTGCATTGTTGAGGTGCAGCAGTTGATGACCCACAGGTGTAGGGGATCTATCGTAGCCTTTTTGATAAGTAAGAGTGTCGAACCCAACGAGGAGCAAAAGGTACTGACAAGCGATCTTGAGCAAGGAATAACGTTAAGTACTAAAAGGTAACTTTTTATGGGTTTTCGGGTATAAGCAACAAGGAAATAAATGCAAGGCAAGTAAATGGTGCCAAGGTGCACCAAGTGGCCAATCCTTTTGAACACAAAGGATAAGCCGAGGGACTAAACTTATAAAGACTAAGGCGTTCCTAAGGACACACAGGAGAGATAGTCAAGTGCTTTCGCCATATTCTGTCTAGCACTATGTTTTGTTTTGATAAGTGTTATGTGCGTGGATCTTAACTAGTGCACTATCTAGGCTAAGACAAGTACACTCTTATGATTAATCCCTCTTGCAAGCGTCCGCAAACACAAGAAAGAGATTAAGGCAAAGCCTAACCATAGCAATAAGCTTTAGGATCCAATACACTCTCGTGCAAAAGTATGCGAACTGGGGTTCACGTTTTTGTCACTCCGACAACCCACCATAACCATTTTTTATACACGATGCATTCCCCTAGGTCCTTAAAAAGACGAAGTGTTATGTAGTCGACGTTCACATAACACCACTAGAAGAATAACACCAATATCAATCAACACATATTACTTCAACATCATATGACTATTAGCAACTAGACTTCTCCCATGTCCTCAAGAACTAAAGTAACTACTCACAAGGCATAAAAGAGATCATGATCAGATATGATGAACAATCTGGTCATAACAATAGTTCTCCAACAAAACTAATTAGCATTCACCACAAAAGAGTAATCAACACCGGTAGAGTAGAGGAGATGAATAGTGCAAGGTACAACTCCGATTGCAATGGTAAAGTAAGATGGGGTGAAGATGGAGATGGTGTTGGTGTTGAGGGTGATGGTGATGATGATCTCGATGATGACCGTGACGATGGTGATGACGATGATGACGATCTCCCCCTCCGGGAGTAGTTCTCCCCGGCGGAATTTGCCCGCCGGGAAGTTATTTCTTCTCTGTAGGTTTCCGCCCCGGAGCGGTGGCGGAACTCCGAGAAAACTTCTATCCCCATAACTTTTAGGTCAAGGGTATGATATAGGCCAAAGGAGAGCGCCAGAGGCGGGACACACCACCCAGGCGGCATTTGGGCGCGACCTGGGGGTGTCCCGCGCCAGCAGGTTGCCTGGGTGACATGTGGCCCCCCTCCGACCCTCCTTCGGCCTGTCTTCGTGATCTGTTCGGAAACTCCTTCCCTCAAAATTTTAGCACAGTTGGAGATGTTCTGGTATGGTAACTCTTTGTGCTATTTTCTTCGTTGAATCCTGCATGTGCTGTTTCAGCACCGGAAAGTTGTAAACTGTGTAAAATAAGCCAAAACACTATAAGTACATCATCATAATATGAAATATATCAATGAATAGAGACAAATTATGATACAAAATAGTGATGCATTTTGGACGTATCAACTCCCCCAAGCTTAGACCTTGCTTATTCCCAAGCGAATACTGAGCTCGTTTAACCTGGCCACAAGTTTAGAGAGTGAAGTGTCAATAAATAAGAATACAGATAAGAAGCATCATAATTTCTCTACTAAATTCAACCATCCTCAACAACAATCTCAACTCATAAGGCTCATATGAAAGAGTAATATCAATCACAATCAAAAGTAGGGCTAAGGAAACTCATCAAACCATGGCAAACATGTCCTTGGTCAAAGAACAACTCATAACTTTTAACTTTTGCTCTTCCTCTTATATTCTGATGAGATCAATTGAAGCTTTTTGAAAGAACATGTTATTAGTCAAGAAGTGAAAATGCTAACACATAGGAATATGTTTGCTTTAGCTAGGCTTAACAAACAATTTACTCATCTTAATGATATTGTCAACAAAGTTGTGATATGGCAATTCTCAATGAAACGATATAAATGCATGCATCTTTGTCAACATAAAGTGTTTGCTCTTTTATAGGATAGAAAGAAGTAGGTTTATTGACTCAACATAAAAATAAAAGATTAGCCCTTTGCAGAGGGAAGTAGGGAAAACTCATGTGCTAGAGCTTTTAGAGATTTTGAAATCAAGAAGATTGTAAAACAACCTTTTCAGAGGTGCATGATTTGTCAAGAATGATAGCAGATAGCCCAATACTTCTCATGCTAGACAAATTTTGAGGAACGACTCCCAAAGTGGGGACGATCACATCCCCTTAGTCTCCTTTGTTTATCACTACCAAAGTTTTCTGATTTCTCATCAACAAAGCGTGAAGGAGGTTTTGTTTGTTATTATCTTTTACGAGCTGGGCGCGCTCATGCCAGTCCCTCCTCGTCTTAGGGGTTCGCAGATTAAACATGAAACCTAGGATAAAACTTGTCCAGTATGAGAAGATCATGAATTATCTACTACTTCCTCATGAGCTAAAACAGAGGACAAAACAGGGAGTAATATTTGAAGGTTTAAAGATAGCACATGAGTAATATACTTTAGCTGTGGCGGTGAAATACCACATAAAGGTAAGGTATGGTGGACTCCTGGGAAGGTTGAGGTTTCAAGGTATGGATGCACAAGCAGTATTTTTGCTTAGTACAAGGGTTGGCTAGCAAAGGCTTTTGAGAGCAGACAAATGATGTTGACTTGGATGCAAAACAATATAAGGTTCAGCATAAAGAATTGGCATGAAACATCTAGTTGTCTTCCTTGTCAGCATAACACTTCAAGCATAAGAACATAAAGGTTTTGGCTATGTCGCTACTAGAAAAACTCATGCTTGTTGTTATGACCAATGCTATGTTTGCCAAGATTAAATAAAGTTTTCAAAGCCATACCTGATATGTAAGATCAATACTCCCATAAGAATCAGGATATAAGATCGATTGCATGAAGAGAATACCAGGTGCAGCAAAGAAACCAATAGCCTTCTCATTAATATTCCATCATAGACAACTGCACACTCACGGATACAAGACTCTCCACAAAGGAGTGATAGACCTCAATGCAAACACCTATTTCATAAAATAACTTCCCTAGACATGATATGACACTAAACTTGACAAAAAAAGAAGATAAAGGAAAAAAAGATAACGGACACTCCCCCAAGCTTGGAACAAGCTAACGGAATGCCATTACCCATGAAGATTTCACTCTTCATCCTTGTTCTTGTTCCTCAGGTAATCCTTAGCGAAACGCTTCCATGGCAGAGGTCCTCCCTCCACACAGGATTCTTCGGTCTCCAAGATCCAGCTTTCGGCAGATAAGCCCATGCGCAAAAACTTTAGTTCATACTCACAGTTCTGGTTTTGAAGGTCATGGATGTGCCCTTGAAGCTCGAACACTTTGGTTTCTAGTGCGGATATGATTGATCGCACTTCCTTCATATCCTTCTCGTGTTGCTTCTTCAGCTCGGTGCTGATATCGAAGTTGGCCTCGACACCACACTCGATCATCAACTTGTACTTGAAGACTTCTTGCTCCACCTCTTCCATCCTGGCCTCGGTACTCCTCTCTTTGACAGGTCCCTTTGGATCTTCTTTGTGGAGGACACCATCCTCCACCCAAAGCGTTTGAGGGTGTCTATTTACCTCTGCAAGGTAAGCGTTGATGACGTTGACGAAGAACTTGTCCTTGGGGGACTTTGGGGAAGCCATGTCACCTAGGTTTGCTGAAAGTTCTCTTGGCACAAGCAGATCGAAAAGAAAACGCACGAAATCGCAAGATACAAAGCCGGGACGATCCGGGAAATAATATTGCAAAACTTTCTGCATCAAAAGGAAGGTAACAAGCCAAAGTGGGGTCGGAGACGGACTCTGGGCGGTCCAGGCGGCCTCTTGGCGTGGCCAGGAGGTAGCCCGCGCCACCAGGTCGCCTGGAGCATCTGGAGCTCCTCTCCGGCTCCACTTCGGCTCTGAATTTTCCTAATTTTGCAAAAGCGTATAATATGGAACTTTTATTGGTGTTCGCGAAGTTTTCTTACCGTATTTCGTACCTATTCTTATTCTGCTTCTGCCCATGTCTGACACAGTGTTGCAATATGTTCTTCATGAGTGGCTACCTGTATCACATCCACCTCTACATTGATGGGGTCTCCAACCATGTAATGCTTGAGTCTTTGCCCATTCACGACATGTGGTTTTGTGCCTTCAAAATTATTAATCTTTATTGCACAGGAGCGGTAGACCTCTTCGATATGGTATGGTCCTTCCCACTTGGAACGTAATTTACCTGGAGAGAACCTGAAACGATATCTATACAACAAAACTTTATCACCAACATTAAATTCACGTTTCAAAATTATCTAATCATGCCATTTCTTTACCTTCTCTATTAACATTTTTGCGCTCTCGTAAGCTTCACTTCTCCACTCATCTAGAGAAGTCAAGTTCATGAGACACTTTTCACCATCAAGCTTTGGGTCAACATTTAGCTCTCTAACAGCCCAGAAAGCTTTGTGCTCTAACTCTAAAGGTAGATGGCATGCCTTGCCATACACCATCTTATACGGAGACATCCCCATGGGATTTTGTGCGCAATACTATACGCCCACAAGGCATCTCCTAACTTCTTGGACCAGTCCTTTCTAGAACTGTTCACTGTCTTTTGCAAGATCAACTTGATCTCTCTATTTGTGAGCTCAACTTGCCCACTTGTTTGAGGGTGGTAAGGTGAAGCAATTCTATGATTAACATCATATTTGGCTAGAGCTTTTCTAAAAGCACCATGTGTAAAATGCGATCCTCCGTCGGTCATGAGGTACCTAGGTACACCAAGCCTAGGGAAGATTACATCCTTGAGCATTTTCAAAGATGTCTTGTGATCAACACTTTCAGTGGGGATTGCTTCAACCCACTTGGTCACATAATCAACAGCCACTAAGATGTGAGTGTATTTGTGTGAAGGAGGAAAAGGACCCATAAAATCAAAACCCCAGCAATCAAAGGGCTCAATGACTAGAGAATAATTCATAGGCATCTCATTTCTCCTACTAATATTACCAACTCTCTCGCACTTATCACAAGATAAAACATAATTTCTACCATCTTTAAAGAGAGTAGGCCAATAAAAACCTGACTGGAGAACCTTGTTTGCGGTCCTCTCACCGGCATGATGTCCTCCATAAGGACTGTTATGACATTGTCTCAAGATATCCTTCTGCTCATGCTCCGGTATGCATCTCCCCACGATCCCATCCGCACCTTCTCTAAAAATATGTGGGTCATCCCAAAAGTAATGCCTCAAGTCATGGAAGAACTTCTTCCTCTGCTGGAATGTTAAACCTGGAGGCAAAAACTTTGCAACAATAAAGTTAGCATAATCTGCATACCAAGGATCGGAATTAGATTGTACTTACAACACAGCTAACTGTTCATCAGGAAAACTATCATTGACCGGAATAGGATCATGTGGTATGTCCTCCATCCTAGAAAGGTTGTCCGCTACACGGTTGTCTGCTTCCTTCCTATCAACAATCTGTAAATCAAATTCTTGAAGAAGAAGCACCCATCTGATAAGCCTGGGTTTGGCATCCTTCTTTTCCATAAGATACTTAATAGCAGCATGATCAGTATGAATGATGACTTTTGAATCGACAATGTAAGGCCTAAACTTATCACAAGCAAACACTACCGCTAAAAATTCTTTCTCAGTAGTAGCGTAATTCTTTTGATCACTATCAAGGGTTTTGCTAGCATATAATGTATAACATTTAGTTTCTTATCAAACCTTTGTCCTAACACAGCTCCAACAGCAAAATCACTAGCATCACACATGATTTCAAAAGGCAAATTCCAATCAGGTGGTTGGACTATAGGGGCGGTTATCAAGGATTTCTTAAGAACTTCGAAGGCTTCCTTACAATCTTCATCAAACACAAAAGGAATATCCTTCTAGAGAAGGTTAGTGAGGGGTTTCGAAGTCTTAGAAAAGTCTTTAATAAATCTTCTATAGAAACCAGCATGACCGAGGAAACTACGAATACCTCTGATGTCCTATGGATAAGGCATCCTCTCGATTGCTTCGACCTTTGCCCTGTCCACCTTGATTCCCTTTTCAGAACTCTTGTGGCCAAGAACAATCCCCTCATTGACCATGAAGTGGCACTTCTCCCAGTTGAGTACCAAGTTCGTTTCCTCACATCTCTACAAAACTTTATTAAGGTTGTGGAGACAATGGTCAAAAGAGGTTCCATAGACGGAGAAATCGTCCATGAAGACCTCCACAATTTCCTCACAAA
Source organism: Hordeum vulgare subsp. vulgare (assembly GCF_904849725.1). Lineage (NCBI taxonomy): Eukaryota > Viridiplantae > Streptophyta > Magnoliopsida > Poales > Poaceae > Hordeum > Hordeum vulgare. The sequence goes on along the minus strand of NC_058524.1, from coordinate 87,894,234 downwards.
AACCATGAAAGATAGCACAGATACACCTTTGAAAAGTAGCAGGAGCATTGCATAAACAAAAAGGCATACGTCTATAAGCATAAGTACCAAAAGGACAATTAAAAGTTGTCTTCTCTTGATCAGCAGTGTTAACGTGAATTTGAGAGAAGCCAGAATACCCATCAAGATAGAAAAAGTGAGTGTTTTTGGATAACCTTTCAAGCATTTGATCGATGAACGACAGCGGGTAGTGGTCCTTCCTGGTTGCCTTGTTTATCTTCCTATAATCAATACACATTCTATATCCAATAATAATTATTTGAGGTATTAGTTCATTCTTATCATTAGGAACTACAATTGTACCACCTTTCCTAGGAACACAATGTACCGGACTTACCCACTTACTATCATCTATAGGGTAGATAATACATACGGCTAGAAGCTTGAGGATTTCGGTCCTCACAACATCCTTCATCTTTGGGTTTAACCGTCGTTGGTGATCAACAACCGGTTTAGCATCAGGCTCAAGATTTATAGTATGCTGACAAATAGATGGACTAATCCCCTTAAGATCATCAAGGGTATAGCCAATAGTGCCTCGGTGTTTATGAAGGACTTCCAATAATCGCTCTTCTTCATATCCTGAAAGGTTAGAATTGATAATAACAAGATATACTTTCTTTTCAACTAAATAAGAATACTTGAACGTACTGGGAAGAGGTTTAAGATCAAACATCGGGTCTTCTTTTGGTTCCAATAAAATTCTGAAAGGCTCAACTGGAAGGTTGTGCTTTAGGATAGCAGGTTCTCTCAAAAATATGTCATCTAGCTCATTCATTTCCTGCATATGCATATCATTCTCGTGGTCCTCCATAAATTGTTGCAAAGGATCATTAGGAGGAATAGCAATAGAAGCAATCTCTTCAATAATTTTATCATTACTAGGCAAATCAGTACCATGAGTTTGCTTTGAGAATTTAGAAAAGTTAAATTCATATTTCTCACCATTAAATTCAACATATACTTTTCCTTTCCTGCAATCTATAATAGCTCCACAAGTTCTGAGAAAAGGCCTACCAAAGATAATAGGGCAAAAACTATCTTGCAGTGAACCAAGTACTAGAAAGTCAGTAGGATATTTTACCTTTCCACATAGAACTTCAACATCTCGCACAATTCCAATAGGAGAGATAGTTTCTTTGTTTGCAAGATGAATAGTAGCATCAACGTCTTCAATTTCACATGGTAGAATCTCATTCATGATCTCTTGATAAAGTGAAAAAGGAATAGCACTAGCACTGGATCCCAAATGACATAGCCCGTAATAATTATGATCTCCTATTTTAACAGATACAACTGGAGTACGTGAAATTGGGCCTTTATTCTTGGCTGTAACAAGGTTAGTAGAGACATCACAAAAAATTATATTGGAATCCTCAATATTACTAGTGACAAGATCCTTGACTAATGCAACTTGAGGATCGACCTTAATCAGGTCCTCATGCTCATCAGTCGTTCTTTCACTTTTGTTCAGTATGCCTGTGACAAAAGAATGCTCCCTCATCCTGGTCGGAAAAGGGGGCTTTTCATATAAAACTGCAGTTAAGATAGGGTCAACAACATTGATATCAACAGGTAAATCCTTAAAAGGTTTATGGTGTTGATCCTCCCTCTTCTTAGAAGAGTCAATATGAGAGGCAAAGTCTTTGCAAAAATCAATTAGAAGCTGGGAATCAAGACCAATCTTAGCACAAAAGGTATTGAAGTAATCAGTTTCCACATAGCTCTCAATGTAATCATGCTCATAATTTATAACGGGTTCAATACCTTTATCAATTTCCCAGTCTTCAGTGTTCTTCTGGATCCTTTCAATAAGATCCAACTTAGCTTCAGTGCTTTTGTTGTAAAATGCCCCACTAGAGGAAGCATCAAGCATCTCTTTATCTTGACGAGAAAGCCTTGCATAAAAATTTGTAAAACTAATCTCCTTGGGGAGCTCATGATTGGGACATTTGAGCATTAGGGCCTTCAATCTCCCCCAAGATTGAGCGATGCTTTCTCCGTCACGAGACCAAAAATTATAAATATAGTTCATGTCTCAATGTATTTCATGAAGAGGATAAAACTTTGCATAAAAGAGAGGCATAAGATCTTGATAATTTAGTAAATGAGAGTTATCAAGAAGCCTATACCAATCCAAAGCCTTATCTTTTAATGATAGAGGGAATAGCTTTATCATAACAAAACCCATCGACATACCTGCAAGCTTGAATAAGGAGCATAGCCGTGAAAGATATAGCAAGTGTTCACCTGGATGTCTATCTCCTGCATATCGATTAGCCAAGACACAATCAATAATACCAGTTGGTATTTTAAAGGGAACAATTTCAGTAGGTGGGGGAGGCTTCTCCACCACAATAGCGTTGGGGCAGTTCCCCACAAGCAACAAACCAAGAGCAGAGTTGTCCATAGTGACAAAAAGCGGAAACAGTAAAATAAAAACAACACTTACATCCTAAAGGTTTCCTTACCAATAGCGCTACACTCCCCGACAACGGCGCCAAAAAATGGTCTTGATGGACCACAAATGTAGGGGATCTATCTTAGCCTTTTCGATAAGTAAGAGTGTCGAACCCAATGACGGGCATAAGTTACTGACAAGCGATCCTGAGCAAGGAATAACTGCAAGTACTTAAAGGTAACTTTTTGTGGGTTTTCTAGTATAAGCAACAAGGAAATAAATGCAAGAAAAGTAAATGGTGCCGAGGTGCAGTAAGTGGCCCAATCCTTTTGAACAAAAATATAAGTCGAGGGACTAAACTTATAAAGACTAAATCGTTCCTGAGGACACACGGGAGAGATAGTCAAGTGCTTTCGCCATATTCTGTCTAGCACTATGTTTTGTTTTAATAAGTGTTATGTGGAGTGGATCTTAACTAGTGCACTGTCTAGGCTGAGACAAGTACACTCTTATGATTAATCCCTCTTGCAAGCGTCCGCAAATACAAGAGATAGATTAAGGAAAATCCTAACTATAGCAATAAGCTTTAGGATCCAATACTCCCTCGTGCAAAAGTATGCGAACTGGGGTTCAGGTTTCTGTCACTCCGGCAACCCACCATAAGCATTATTTATACACGATGCATTCCCCTAGGTCCTTAAAAAGGCGAAGTGTTATGTAGTCGATGTTCACATAACACCACTAGAAGAATAACACCATAACTTAAATATCAATCAACACATATTACTTCAACATCATATGACTACTAGCAACTATACTTCTCCCAAGTCCTCAAGAACTAAATTAACTATTCACAAGACATAAAAGAGATCATGATCAGAGGTGATGAAAATATGATGAACAATCTGGTCATAACAATAATTCTCCAACAAAACTCAATAGCATTCACCACAAAAGAGTAATCAACACCGGTAGAGTAGAGGAGATGAATAGTGCAAGGTACAACTCTGATTGCAATGGTAAAGTAAGATGGGGTGAAGATGGAGAGCGTGATGGTGTTGAGGGTGACGGTGATGATGATCTCGATGCACGTGACGATGGTGAAGATGATGATGACGATCTCCCCCTCCGGGAGGAGTTCTCCTCGATGGAATCTGCCCGCTTGAAAGGTATTTTATTCTTTGTAGGTTTCTGCCCCGGAGCAGCGGCAGAACTCCGAAAAAACTTATGTCCCCGTAACTTTTAGGTCAAGGGGATGATATAGGCCAAAGGAGAGCGCCGGAGGCGGGACCCACCACCCAGGCGGCCTCTGGGCGCAACCTAGGGGTGGCCCGCGCCAGCAGGTCGCCTAGGTGACCCGTGGCACACCTCCGACCCTCCTTCAGCCTGTCTTCGTGATTTTTTCGGAAACTTCTTCCCTCAAAATTTCAGCGCTGTTGGAGATGTTCTGATATGGTAAATCTTCGTGCTATTTTCTCCGCTGAATCCTGCGTTTGCTGTTTCGGCATCGAAAAGTTGTAAACTGTGTAAAATAAGCCAAAACACTATAAGTACATCATCATAATATGAAATATATCAATGAATAGAGACAAATTATGATACAAAATAGTGATGCATTTTGGACATATCTGCAGTGCGCTGTACACGCATCAGGTGGTATCATCTACAGTGTAACTTGTCCCCTGGGCACTAGTTTATAAAGTGCCCGAGGGGACAAGCATAGCCTAGCTCCCAGGCTACATATAGCTTGGCATGTAAGCTACCCATGGTAGCTGAAAGCACATATGCTCCCTTGGTGATTTTGATAATTCATGACAACATATAGTGTCTCTTGGACTAACACTTTTACCTAGATACTTCAGGAATAGTCCATAGAGTGCATTGGCTAAAGCATTATGTGGAGATACCCCTGGATGCAAGAAAGGAAAATATGTTGGCTCAACTTCAAGCTGGAAGACTCTTTATTTTATATTTGTGAGAAATCACTTTTGAGTCCGTAGGAAAGCCAATACTATTAAAAGGGGATGAGGTAGTAAAATGAACTGATTTCTCAAATGCTCAAAGTTAGCCACCAAAACACTCAGTCATTTTTCCCACACATCCACTCTGTAAAGTTCCACATTCACAAATTCGGTGTAACCAACATTCCCATATCGGATCCACCGAGTTTGACCTCAGACAGAAACCCTAGCCATTGCCACCAAATCGGTGCAACCGAAACCAAGTCAGTGCTACCGAGTTCAGTGTGATCAACATTCTGTTGCCAAGATACACAAAATCAAAATTTCCGAGTTTGAGTATCGGTGCCACCGAGTTTGGCCATCTGACCGTTAGTCACCTTTTCGGTGCCACCGAGTTTCATATATCGGTCTCACTGAGATTCAAAAGTTCACACCTTTGTGCTAATCGGTACCACCGAGTTGTCAACTTCAGTGTCACCGAGTTTGCCCTTTTGTGTGTAACGGTTAGATTTTGGATATTGCTATATATATATCCCTTCACCCACCTCTCATTCGTGCGAGAAGCAATCAGAACACACACTTCAGTGTCAGATCCATTTTCTAAGAGAGAACCACCTACTCATGTGTTGAGACCAAGATATTCCAATCCTATCATTTGAAACTTTATCTCTAGCCTCCCCAAACTGCCTTTCACCAAATTAACCTCTCCTTCCCATGCATATTCTGTGAGAGAGTGATTTATGTTGAGGAGACTATCTTTAGGAGCACAAGAGCAAGGAGTTCATTGATCTACCACATCTATTACCTTTTGGAGGGTGGTGCCTCCTAGATTGGTTAGGCGTCGCTTGGGAGCCTCCTACTTCGTGTTGTGGAGTTGAACCAAGATGTTTGTAAGGGCAAGGAGATCGCCTACTTCATGAAGATCTACCATGAGTAAGGCTAGTCCTCCGTGGACGGAAGCCATGGTGGAATAGACATGGCCGCTTCTTTGTGGACCATACATGGGTGGAGCCCCCCGTGGACTCTCGCAGTCGTTACCCTCCGTGGGTTGAAGTCTCCACTAACATGGACGTACGATAGCGCCACCTATCAGAACCATGCCAAAAATCACCATGTCAACCTCATGCGTTTGATATCCCTACCTTACTCCTCTACATTACACTTGCATGTTTTACATTCCGCTGATATACTCTTAGAACTACATGTGTAGGGTGTACTTCACTTGTTATAACTGCTAGATTTCTGCCTTCCTTGAAATTGGGTTAGGCTAGAAATTTTATCTTGACAAGTAGTCTATTCACCCCCCTCTAGACACATCTTCTATCGATCCCTCGATTGGTATCACAGCAAGGTCTTCAAAACCTTGGTTTAACCACCATTGGAGGAAGATGAATGTGACTAGTTCACAGATTTTTAGTTGTAGAGTGCCTATTCTTGACGGGAAGTACTTTTGACAATGGAAAAATGAAATGCTTGTTATATTTGATGAGTTCCATTTGTGCAAGTATGTTGAATATCCCTATGCAACTCCCATTGACCCCATACATCCTTCTCATGATGATGAATTTAATATGCTTGGTAACCTTAACACTGCTAATCTTATCATTAGAGGTTTACCAAGAAATGTGCTTAATCAGGTGCAAAACTTTGAGTGTGCTCATGCCTTGTGGAAAGACTTAGAGAAAAGATATCCACACTATTCCATGAAAAATCTAGATATCATATTCAACAAATGTATTGCTTTTCACAAAATGAAGACAACCGATCCTAACTTTGATAAATGCCTATCTGAGCTTCGTGACCTCATGCGTGCTAAAGGAGATGTCATTACTATTAACAACATCATTGTTGAAGCCATTCGAATGCATAAACATGAACATTGTCATAGTCTAATTTCTGATGAAATTCTTGTTTCTTATGATGAGGGAACATCATCCGATGATGACAATGTGGAGCATGGTTACTACAATGAAGATGAAGAGCTTGACATTGAATATGAGAAGACCATGAGGAACCTTAGTCTTATGGATAACCTAAAACACTACATGGCCGGTGGAAATGAGTGGGTTCTCGACAGTGGATGCAGTGATCACATGACCGGAGATAAATACATGTTCCGTGATATTACACCAAACCGTGGACCTTGGAAGTATGTGACTTTTGGAGACAACTCCAAAGGTAAGGTACTTGGCCTTGGTAAGGTGGTCGTATCTCATGACAGTTCCATTCAGAATTTCATGCTTGTTGAATCCCTTCGCTGCAATCTTCATTCCGTATCTAGACTAGCAGACTTTGGTTTCGATGTGCTATTTACCAAAATTGAATGCCGAGTGTTTCGTAGCGACAATCATAACATTGTCTTTACTAGTTTCCATAGAGGTGATGTATATATTGTTGATTTCTCTAAGATATCCAAACCCCGTACATGTCTTATCACAAAATCCTCTAAAGGTTTGTTATGGCATAGAAGGCTTGGACATGTTGGTATGCGTAATCTTGACAAACTTATCAAAGGTGATCATATTGTTGGTGTTAAAGATGTTATGTTTGACAAAGATAGACTTTGTAGTGCTTGTCAAGCAGGAAAGAAAGTTGCTGGAAGTCATCCCGTGAAGAACATCATGACCACAAGAAGACCCCTCGAGCTGCTTCACATGGATCTCTTTGGTCCCAATGCTTACAAGAGTCTCGGTGGAAATTCTTATGGTTTAGTCATTGTTGATGATTTTTCCAGATTTACGTGGGTGTTCTTTCTCAATGATAAGTCGTAGGTACAAATGATCTTCAAGAACTTTGCTCGGAAAGCTCAAAACCAATTTGAAGTGAAGATCAAGAAGGTTCACAGAGACAATGAAACGGATTTCAAGAACACTAATGTGGATACTTTTCTTGACGAAGAAGGTATCTCACATGAGTTCTCGGCGATGTACACGCCTCAACAAAATGGAGTTGTTGAGAGGAAGAATCGGACGCTCATAGAGATAGCGATAACGATGCTTGACGAATACAAGAGTCCAAGACACTTTTGGTCACAAGCCGTGGAAATAGTTTGCCATGCCATAAACCGACTCTACCTGCACAAGCTTCTCGGTAAAACGGCATACGAGCTACTCACCGGTAACAAACCCCAAGTTGGATACTTTCGGGTATTCGGCTCTAAGTGCTATATTCTTGATAGGCATCGTTGGTCTAAATTTGCACCTAAATCTTATGAAGGTTTCCTTCTTGGTTACGGATCAAACTCTCACGCTTACCGTGTCTACAACAACTTCACTCAAAAAGTTGAAGAAACAGTAGATATGAAGTTTGATGAGACTAACGGTTCGCAAGTCGAACAACTGCCAATTGATGTAGGAGATAAGGAACCTTCGGAAGCTATCAAAGATTTGTCTATTGGCAAGATTCGTACCATGGAGGTGAAGGAAAGCACTTCATCAACTCAAGTGGAAGCTCCCACTTCGCGTCAAAGCAAACCGCAAAATGACATGGAAGCACCCACAAGCGGTACACGACACGATGAAGAAGAGGAAGAAGTACATCGTGATGATCCACCTCAACTTTCCTCACCACCGCCCAAAGAAGATGATGACGTCAATGACAACACTCAAGATGATGAAGATGATGAAGAAGAAGCTCGTCCATCCAACAAGAAGAAGCTATCAAGTATTAGAGCAAGACTGGACATAGATCATCCGTTGAAACAAATCTACGGTGATATAAAAATGGGAGAATCACTCGCTCTAAATATCAATTAGCTAACTTTTTGTGAGCATTATTATTTCATCTCTAGTGTTGAACCTTTGAAGGTAGAAGAAGCTCTTCAAGACCCGAATTGGGTGAACGCCATGCACCAAGAGCTACACAACTTCGAGAGGAACTAAGTATGGACACTTGTTGAAAAACCTGAAGGCGAGTAGAATATCATTGGTACAAGATGGGTGTTTCGGAACAAGCAAGATGAAGACAGACAAGTTGTACGCAACAAAGCACGTCTCATAGCCCAAGGATACACACAAGTCGAAGGTCTGGACTATGGTGAGACTTATGCTCCTGTTTCTAGACTTGAAGCCATTCACATTCTTCTAGCTTATGCCAATCACCATGATATAACTCTCTATCAAATGGATATTAAAAGTGCCTTTCTTAATGGAGAAATTGAAGAGGAAGTTTATGTTAAACAACCTCCTAGTTTTTGTGAACCCTAAGAAACCTGATCATGTTTACAAACTTCGTAAAGCATTTTATGGACTTAAACAAGAACCTAGAGCTAGGTACAAGTGCCTAACGAATTTTCTCATTGAAAAGGGTTTTGAGATTGGTAAAATTGATGCAACCTTATTCACTAAAAGAGTCAATGGAGAACTAATTTTCTGCCAAATATATGTGGATGATATTATCTTTGGTTACACTAACCCACATTTTTGTGAAAATTTTGGAAAGCTGATGCCACAGAAGTATGAGATGTCTATGATGAGTGAACTGAAGTTCTTCCTTGGATTGCAAATCAAACAATCGAGATAAGGTATGTTTATCTCTCAGACCAAGTACACCAAGGACTTGATCAGGAAATTCAACATGCAAGAATGCAAAGGTATGAGAACCCCCATGCCTACTAGTGGACATCTTGACCTCACTAAGGAGGACAAAACCATTGATCAAAAAGTTTATCGATCAATGATTGGATCATTGTTATATCTATGTGCCTCCCGCCCAAACATCATGTTGAGTGTTTGCATGTGTGCCCGCAATCAAGCAGCACCTAGAGAGTGTCATCTATTGGCTGTGAAAAGGATAGTGAGATACCTTATACATACACCAAACTTTGGCATATGGTATCCCAAGGGGTCTTCTTTTAATCTTGTTGGCTATTCCGACTCGAACTATGCTGGAGACAAGGTTGATAGAAAATCCGCCTCGGGTACATATCAATTTTTTGGGAGATCTCTTGTCTCTTGGACATCCAAGAAACAAAACTCGGTATCCTTATCAACTGCCGAAGCTGAATACATTGTCGCTGGATCATGATGTGCCCAATTACTATGGATGACTCAAACGCTTAAGGATTATGGCATTCATGTTAGAAAAGTTCCATTGTTGTGTGACACTGAAAGTGCTATTAAAATTGCCTATAATCCTGTGCAACATTCTAGAACAAAACACATCCATGTGCGACATCATTTCATTCATGGTCATGTTGCTGAAGGAGATATCGATCTCAAACATGTTCATACTAAAAAAAACTAGCTATATCTTTACCAAACAACTTGATGAGAAAGTGTTCTGTCATTTGAGGAGTGAGTTGAACATCATTGATGCTTCAAACTTGAGCTAGACTCACTCGGAAGCATGCACGGGCATGAGCTTGACTGACTATTCCTTGATGCCAATGATACGATTATCTTATATCTTGGAAACTATGCTCCCTTGTATTGCATCTAACCTTTTGTAGGTACTTGGAAGAAATACACACCACAAGATTGCCATCAACTCCAATCAAAGGCAATCTTGACATGACCAAGTATCAACAACCCCTCTTCGAGGATAAAGGAAGAAGAAAACAAAATCATATCCTTGGCTATCATTTGATGAAGATATTCACTCTTATCATTTGGATATAGTATGGTCTTCCTTACATGACTAACCATTGTAGGTGAAAAGAGAACAAAAGCGACATGGATTGCTCCCAACTCAAGTTGATCATCATCAACTTTGAGCATCCACAACAAGCTCACCTACATGCCACGTCATCAACATCATTCGAAGGTACGTGCTCATATCCTTGATAAATCTCTACACCAATTCATGGGGTAAAGCAACTCAAGAGATATGAAGACATTGAAAAGCTTAATCAAAAAATGGAAACCCCATTTCGCGCTTAACGATGGGTATGACCTATGATCAAGCATCCTTGCTTGACTCCTCAAGTCAAATACTCTAATATAGGTGACTTTGTCACCTCCCCACATCTAGAAGGAGATCATTGTATGGTTCACATTTGACCTTTCACTCTTAGAACCGTTCAACTCTCATCTACATGTATGTATATATCTTATATCTCCAAAAACACACACAAAAACTCTTTTTTTCTTCTACTTTTGTTTCTACTCTCTCAATTAGTACCTTCTTTTACAATTGGAATCTTGAAACAAATCTTTCGACCAACCTATTCTTCTGTTAAAGAGTTGACTATCATTGCAACTTGGTTTCACCGAATTGGGAAACTCGGTCCAGCCGATTTCACCCAAGAGTCCTGAATATCCTACTCGGTTCTACCAAACTATTTTGCCTCAGTGACTCCGATTTTTCTGACAAACTTTATTGCTCTAGAAATTTCTTCAGAATGTATGTTATAGGGGGAGAAATTTCTCTAGGGGGAGAAAAACCCCAGTGATCCCATTCAATATAAGAGGGAGAATCATCTAGGATCCCTAAGATAGGAGAACATAATTCAACGAACTCTTATTCATAACAAAGGGGGAGAAAAGATAAATTCAAGGAGCCCTTGAAAAAGAGAGAAGTATCCATGATCTCTTTCTCTCAATGAGCCCTTACCATCGGACCTTTTTTGGTAATTTATGCCAAAGGGGGAGAAATATCATATCAAAGTATCAAATCTTCCATTCAATGAACCTATTATAGGGCAGAAATATCACCAAGAAGCTCATACGTAAGAGGGAGAAACAACACAAAGGTGAGATATTTGTTCCTAAAGGGAGATGTATCAAACCTTATACATTAAGGTGGAGAGAGATAAATATGGCTTTATTGGTTTGAGCTTATTTTCCCTACCTACTCCCAATACCTACATGCTATGATTCAGGGGGAGAGGAAACCTCACATATTCATCTTTAGGGGAGAAAAGTTCTTATTCTTTGGAGACATATCCTTTTATCAAAACCCATCTTCAATATGTCTTCAGTTTCTTGGTATTTTTTAGGCTCTTTGCATCTTTACAACATGGTACTCTTGTCTTATCTAACATTTGTTTTCCCAAGTGTACTTCTATGTCAAGACGCTCAAGATCCTCAAGATAAGTATATGCATCATATCCTTGTTCATAATGACCTCTTGTTTCTTGCACATACTGTTTGCAAGAGGGAGTCTTGAACATGGAACTTCTTCATTTACATATGTTTGATGCATATAGCCAGGATATCTATGACTTGTATTGTACTTCTACCTTGTGTGTGCCCATGCATTCCAAAGCAACCATACTTTAAAAGGGATTGCACACATTTAGGGGGAGCTTGTACTAGTCATGTTTCTTTCAACGCTGTCATATCCTTATGATTATCTTTATTTGAAGCTTTGATTGTATGTTGTCATCAATTACCAAAAAGGGGGAGATTGAAAGCACATATGCTCCCTTGGTGATTTTGATAATTCATGACAACATAGAGTGTCACTTGGACTAACACTTTTACCTAGATATTTCAAGAATAGTCCATAGAGAGCATTGGCTAAAGGATTATGTGGAGATACCCCTGGATGCAAGAAAGGAAAAATGTTGGATCAAGATTCAAGCTAGAAGACTCTTTATTTTATATTTGTGAGAAAACACTTTTGAGTCCATAGGAAAGTCAATACTACTAAAAGGGGATGAGGTAGTAAAATGAACTGATTGCTCAAATGCTCAAAGTTAGCCACCAACACACTCACTCATTTTTTCCCACATATCCACTCTGTTAAGTTCCACCGAGTTTGAGTATCGGTGCCACCGAGTTTGGCCATCTGATCGTTAGTCACCTTTTCGGTGCCACCGAGTTTTATATATCGGTCTCACCGAGATTCAAAAGTTCACACCTTTGAGCTAATCGGTACCACCGAGTTGTCAACTTCGGTGTCACTGGGTTTGCCCTTTTATGTGTAACGGTTGGATTTTGGTTGCTGCCTATGTATACCCCTTCACCCACCTCTCATTCGTGGGAGAAGCACTCAGAACACACACTTCACTGCCAGATCCATTCTCTAAGAGAGAACCACCTACTCATGTGTTGAGACCAAGATATTCCAATCCTATCAGTTGAAACTTGATCTCTAGCCTCCCCAAACTGCTTTCCACCAAATCAACCTGTCCTACCCATGCATATTCTGTGAGAGAGTGATTTGTGTTGAGGAGACTATCTTTAGAAGCACAAGAGCAAGGAGTTCATTAATCTACGACATCTATTACCTTTCGGAGGGTGGTGCCTCCTATATTAGTTAGGTGTCGCTTGGGAGCCTCCTACTTCATGTTGTGGAGTTGAACCAACATGTTTGTAAGGGCAACGAGATCGCCTACTTCATGAAGATCTACCGTGAGTAAGGCTAGTCCTCCATGGACGAAAGCCATGGTGGAATAGACAAGGCCGCTTCTTTGTGGACCCTCCATGGGTGGAGCCCTCTATGGACTCTTGCAGCCGTTACCCTCCATGGATTCAAGTCTCCACTAACATGGATGTACGATAGCGCCACCTATCGGAACCATGCCAAAAATCACCATGTCAACCTCATGCGTTTTGATATCCCTACCTTACTCCTCTACATTACACTTGCATGATTTACATTCCGGTGATATACTCTTAGAACTCCATGTGTAGGGTGTACTTGACTTGTTATAACTGCTAGATTTGTGCCTTCCTTGAAATTGGGTTAGGCTAGAAATTTTATCGCGACAAGTAGTCTATTCACCTCCCGTCTAGACACATCTTGTATCGATCCCTCAGTAGCTTACATCTCAAGCAGCTTGGTATGTAAGCTACCCAGTGTATCTTACATACCAAGCCACACACCCATACAATGGGCCTCATGCCCACCATGTATGGGAGGCCCTTTTGGCTGCCCTCTCATCCTCTCGCTCCCTCATGCTCTCAGACACACACATGAGGCCAAGGAAAGGAGCACTCTGCCCCCTCTTCCTCCTCTAATACAGCTCCAGGAGCAACCTTGTACTGAAAATATACTTCATATACAGACATGCATGAGTAGGGTTATTATCTCTCTAAAGAGCCCCGAACCTGGGTAAACCACCGCGTGCTACTACCCTATATCGTCCCATATCATCCACGACAACCTTGCTCTCACCTCGATTAGCCTACCCATGGCATCTATCGTGAGAAAATGATGACAGAAGGAACAAGATGCCACGTATGATTTTGCTTAAGAGCTCGAAATTCTTCATCCATGGCCTGCTTCCACTTGGGATTAGCCAAAGCGTCACTAACAGTGCGTGGTTCACCTGTAGGAGTGGTGGAAACCAAGCCATATTTAGTTTTATAATTGACTGGTTGAATAACACTGACACGCAGACGTGTACGAGGAGGCATCGATGCAGGCACAGAGGGGTCAGCAACGTTGGAAGTTGGCTGAACAGGAGGCAGCGACCCTGAGCTGCCGGAGCCGCCAGACATGCCTGAAGACGCCGGATCATCTATGATGGAGATTGTTGGTGAAGCTCCAGACGTTGCCACAGAAGAGCTAGGACTTCACAATAGATCCTGCACGGATCCCGCGCTCGTTGCATGAGGCACGGAGGGAGAGTCACTCAGGCGACGACGAGCATAGACACGGCCATACCGCTCGGTCGGTTGATCGCCCACGCCAAGTTGCAGCATAGCAACCGCATCACCTGGGTCGATCATGGAACGTCCTTCGACGGGTGATCAGAGGTGAGGGCCAGGCGAGGCTGGAGGAGCTCGATGTTGGAAATATGCCCTAGAGGCAATGATAAAATAGTTATTATTATATTTCATGTTTCAAGATAATTGTTTATTATCCATGCTATAATTGTATTGAATGAAAATATAAATGCATGTGTGGATATATAGACAAAACTATGTCCCTAGTAAGCCTCTAGTTGACTAGCCAGTTGATCAACGATGGTTAAGGTTTTTTTGATCATATGCAAGTGTTGTCACTTGATGACTGGATTACATCATTGGGAGAATGATGTGATAGACAAGACCCAAACTATAAACGTAGCATGTGATCGTGTCATTTTGTTGCTATTGTTTTCTGCGTGTCAAGTATTCATTATTATGACCATGAGATCATGTAACTCACTGACACCGGAGGAATGCCTTGTGTATATCAAACATCACAATGTTACTCGGTGACTATAAAGCTGCTCTACAGGTATCTCCGAAGGTGTCCGCTGAGTTAGCATGGATCAAGACTGGGATTTGTCAATCCATGTGACGGAGAGGTATCTCGGGGCCCACTCGGTAATACAACATCACATATAAGCCTTGCAAGCAATGTGACTAAAGTGTTAGTCACGGGATCTTGTATTACGAAATGAGTAAAGAGACTTTCCGGTAACGAGATTGAAATAGGTATAGGTATACCGACGATCAAATCTCGGGCAAGTAACATACCGAAGGACAAAGGGAATAGTATACAGGATTATATGAATCCTTGGCACAGAGGTTCAACCGATAAGATCTTTGTAGAATATGTAGGATCCAATATGGACATCCAGGTCCCGTTGTTGGATATTGACCGGGGAGTGCCTCAGGTCATGTCTGCATAGTTCTCGAACCCGCACGGTGTGCACACTTAAGGTTCGGTGACGTTTCGGTATAGTTGAGTTATAGGTGTTGGTGACCGAAGGTTTGTTAGGAGTTCCGGAAGAGATCATGGACATCACGAGGGTTTCCATAATGGTCAAAAAACGAAGATTGATATATAGGATTGTTTCATTTGGCTTCCGGAAAGATTTCGGGCATTACTGGCAGTGTACCGGGAGTGACGAATGGGTTCCGGGTTTTTACCGGGAGGGGCCACCCACCCGGGAGAGAACCTAATAGCCCATGGGTGGCGCACCATCCCTTGGTGAGCTGGTGAGGCCAATCCAATAGGGGTATTTCGGCCAAGAGAAAAAATCAAAGGAGAAAAAAAGAGGAGGTGGGAAGGAAGGAAGGGACTCCTCCTTCCAAACCGAATTGGAGTGGGAGTCCCTCCTCCTCCACTCGGCCGATGACCTAGGGTCTCCCTTGAGCCCCAAGGCTAGCCCCTCCCCTCCTCCTATATATACTAGAGGTTTTAGGGTTTTTGAGACACAACTTTGCCACATGCAACCCTAAACCTCTACTTCGTAGTTCTTCCTCTAGATCGGTTTTCTGCGGAGTTCGGGCGGAGCCCTGCAGGAATAGATCATCACCATCACCGGTGCACCGTCACGCCGGAGAACTCATCTACTTCCCCGTCTCTCTTGATGGGTCAAGAAGGCGGAGATCGTCATCGAGATGTATGTGTGATGAACGCGGAGGTGTCGTCCGTTCGGTGCTAGATCGGGACGGATCGTGGGACGATGGTGATTTGAAACACGAAGCTATTCCACTACATTAACTGCATTTCTTAACGCTTCCCGCTTAGCGATATACAAGGGTATGTGGATCCGAACTCCCTCTCATAGATGAACATCACCATGATAGGTCTTCGTGTGCATAGGATTTTTTTTGTTTCCCATGCAACGTTCCCCAACAATGGTATCATGAGCTAGGTTCATGCGTAGATGTAATCTCGAGTAGAACACAGAAGTTTTTCTGGGCATTGATGTTCGATTTGCTGCCCTCCTTAGACTTTTCTCGATTCGGTGGTATTGTTGGATTGAAGCGGCCCGAACCAATCTTACTCGTACACTTACGAGAGACCGGTTTCACGACTAACATGCAACATGTTGCATAAATATGATTGGCGGGTGTCTATTTCTTCAACTTTAGTTGAATCGGATTTGACCGAGGCAGTCCTTGGAGAGAGGTTAAATAGAAAATTGCACATCACCGTTGTGGTTTTGCGTAAGTAAGATGCGATCATACTAGATACCCATAGCAGCCACGTAAAACATGCAACAACAAATTAGAGGACGTCTAACTTGTTTTTGCAGGGTATGCATGTGATGTGATATGGCCAAAGACATGATGTGATATATTGGATGTATGAGATGATCATGTTGTAATAGTTAAATATCGACTTGCACATCGATACTACGGCAACCGGCAAGAGCCATAGGGTTGTCTTTAAACTAACGTTTGTGCTTGCAGTGCGTTTACTATATTGCTAGGTTGTAGCTTTAGTAGTGATAGCATAGATAGCATGACAACCTCGATGGCGGCACCATGATGGAGATCATGATGATGGAGGTCATGGTGTGGCGCCGGCGACGATGAAGATCATGCCGGTGCTTTGGTGATGGAGATCAAGAAGCACAAGATCATGGTCATATCATGTCACTTATGAATTGCATGTGATGTTAATCCTTTTATGCACCTTATCTTGCTTAGAACGACGGTAGCATTATAAGGTGATCCATCACTTAAATTTGAAGATAAAATTGTGTTCTCCCCGACTGTGCACCGTTGCGACAGTTCGTCGTTTCGAGACACCACGTGGTGATCGGGTGTGATAGACTCAACGTTCACATACAACGGGTGCAAAACAGTTGCACACGTGGAACACTCAGGTTAAACTTGACAAGCCTAGCATGTACAGACATGGCCTCGGAACACAAGAGACCGAAAGGTCGAGCATGAATCGTATAGTTGATATGATTAAAATAGAGATGTTTACCACTGAAACTACACTAACTCATGTGATGATCGGACTTGAGTTAGTGAATTTGGATCATGCCACATTCAAATAACTAGAGGGATGTCTATTTGAGTGGGAGTTTATTAGTAATATGGTTAGTTAAACTCTAATTGTCTAGAACATAGTCTAAGTAAACTTTGCAATATTTTTATGTCGTAGATCAATGGCTCGTGCAGTAGCAACCCTGAATTTCAATACGTTCCTAGAGAAAGCTAAGCTGAAAGATGATGGTAGCAACTTTGTAGACTGGGCTCGTAATCTTAGGCTTATCCTACAAGTTGGGCAAAAGAATTATGTCCTTGATGCAGCGCTAGGAGATGAACCACCTGCTTCGGCTGATCAAGATGTTTTGAACGGTTGGCAAGCGCGTAAGGAGGACTACTCAGTAGTTCAATGTGAAGTCTTGTATGGCTTAGAACTGGGACTTCAACGACGCTCTGAATGTCATGGAGCATATGAGATGTTCCAGGAGTTGAAGTTTATCTTTGAGAAGAATGACGGGATCGACAAGTATGAGACCTCCGAAAATTCTATGCTTACAAAATGAAGGAAAAATCGTGTGTCAGTGAACATGTGCTCAAAATGTCTGGGTACACAAACCGTCTAGATGAGCTGGGGATTGAACTCCCGCAAGTGGCTATCACTGATAGAATTCTTCAATCACTGCCACTAGCTACAAGAGCTTTGTGTTGAACTATAACATGCAAGGGATGAATAAGTCACCCGGTGAGTTATTTGCGATGCTGAAAGTCGCGGAGTCAGAAATCCGGAAAGAACATCAAGTGTTAATGGTCAATAAGACCACTGGTTTCAAGAGAAACGACAAAGTCAAGAAGGATAAATCCAAGAAGAGCGTCAAAACTGTTGCCCCTTCGATGAAGAAACCCAAAGCTGGACCTAAGCCGGAAACTGAGTGCTATTATTGCAAGGGGATGGGTCACTGGAAGCGCAACTGCCCCAAGTATTTGGCTGATAAGAAGGCGGCCAACGCCAAACCAGGTATATGTGATATACATGTTATTGATGTGTACCTAACCAACTCTCGTAGTAGTGCCTGGGTATTTGATACCGGTTCTGTTGCTCATATTTGCAACTCGAAGCAGGAACTCCGGAATAAACGAAGGCTGGCGAAGGATGAAGTGACGATGCGCGTGGGAAATGGTTCCAAGGTTGATGCAATCGCCGTCGGCACGGCCGCACTTCAGTTGCCATCAGGATTATTTATGAACTTAAATAATTGTTATTTAGTGCATGCGTTAAGCATGAACATTATATCTGGATCTTGTTTATTGCGAGATGGTTACTCTTTTAAGTCGGAGAATAATGGTTGTTCTATTTATATGAGTATTATCTTTTGTTGTCATGCACCCAACGTGAGGGGTTTCTTCATATTGAATCTTGATTGTGATGACACACATATCCATAACACTGAGACCAAAATATGTAGAGTTAACAATGATAGCGCCACCTTTTTGTGGCACTGCCGCTTAGGTCATATTGGTGTAAAGCGCATGAAGAAACTCCATGATGATGGGCTTTTGGAGTCACTTGATTTTGAATCACTTGACACGTGCGAACCATGCCTCGTGGGCAAGATGACTAAGACTCCGTTCTCTGTAACAATGGAGCGTGCAAGTGACTTGTTGGAAATCATACATACTGATGTGTGCGGACCAATGAGTGTGGAGGCACGCGGCAGATATCGTTATTTTCTCACCTTCACTGATGATTTGAGTAGGTATGGATATATCTATTTGATGAAGCACAAGTCTGAAACATTTGAAAAGTTCAAACAATTTCAGCGTGAAGTTGAAAATCATCGTAGCAAGAATATCAAGTTCCTACGATCTAATCGAGGAGGCGAATATCTGAGTTTCGAGTTTGGTGCTCACTTAAGACAATGTGGAATTGTTTCACAGTTGACACCGCCTGGAACACCACAGTGTAATGGTGTGTCAGAACATCGTAATCGTACTTTGTTGGATATGGTGCGATCTATGATGTCTCTTACCAATTTGCCATTATCGTTTAGGGGTTATGCATTAGAGACAGCTGCATTCACATTAAATAGGGCACCATCAAAATCCGTTGAGCTGACACCATATGATCTATGGCATGGCAAGAGGCCAAAGTTGTCATTTGTTAAAGTTTGGGGATGCGATGCTTATGTCAAAATGCTTCAGCCTGAAAAGCTGGAATTCAAAGCGGAAAAGTGCGTCTTCATAGGTTACCCAAAAGAGACAGTTGGGTACACCTTCTATCTCAGATCCGAGGGCAAAGTGTTTGTTGCTAAGAACGGAGCTTTTCTTGAGAAAGAGTTTCTCTCGAAAGAATTGAGTGGGAGGAAGATAGAACTTGATGAGGTTGTGGAACCTCTGCTCCAACAGGATGGTGGCGCAGGGCAGAGGGAAATCTATGTCGAGGCAACACTAGTTGAGGAGGAAGCTAATGATGATGATCATGAAACTTCAGATCAAGTTACTGTTGGACCTCGCAGGTCAACAAGATCACGTACTGCTCCTGAGTGGTACGGGAATCCTGTCTTATCTATCATGTTGTTAGACAACAATGAGCCTGCGAATTATGAAGAAGCAATGGTGGGCCCAGAATCCAACATATGGTTACAGGCCATGAAATTCGAGATAGGATCTATGTATGAAAACAAAGTAGGGACTTTGGAAGTATTACTTGAAGGTCGCAAGGCTATTCAGAATAAATGGATCTTGAAGAAGAAGACGAACGCGAACGGTAATGTGACCGTTTATAAAGCTCGACTTGTGGCAAAGGGTTTTTCACAAGTTCAAGGAGTTGATTGCGATGAGACATTCTCACCGGTAGTGATGCTTAAATCCGTCCGAATCATGTTAGCAATAGCTGCATTTTTTGATTATGAAATCCGGCAGATGGATGTCAAAACGGTGTTCCTTAATGGGTTTCTTAAGGAGAGTTGTATATGATGCAACCCGAAGGTTTTGTCGATCCAAAGAATGCTAACAAAGTATGCAATCTCCAGCGATCCATTTATGGAATGGTCCAAGCATCTCGGAGTTGGAATAAGCGCTTTGATGAGGTGATCAAGGCCTTTGGGTTTATACAAGTTGTTGGAGAATCTTGTATATACAGGAAAGTGAGTGGGAGCTCTGTAGCATTTCTAATATTATATGTGGATGACATATTGCTGATTGGAAACAATGTGGAGTTTTTGGAGAGCGTAAAGGATTACTTGAACAAGTGTTTTTCAATGAAAGACCTAGGAGAAGCTGCTTACATATTAGGTATTAAGATCTATAGAGATAGATCGAGACGCCTGGTAGGATTTTAACAAAGAACATATCTTGAGAAAGTTTTGAAGAAGTTCAAAATGGAACAATCCAAGAAAGGGTTCTTGCCCGTGTTACAAGGTATAAAGTTGAGTAAGACTCGATGTCCAGTGACTGCAGAAGATAGAGAAAATATGAGTATTGTCCCCTATGCTTCAGCCATAGGGTCTATTATGTATGCAGTGTTGTGCACAAGACCAGACGTCAGCCTGGCCATAAGTATGACAGGCAGGTTTCAAAGTGATCCAGGAGTGGAACACTGGGCGGCGATCAAGAATATTCTGAAGTACCTGAAAAGGACTAAGGAAATGTTTCTCGTTTATGGAGGTGGCGAAGAGCTCATCGTAAAGGGTTACGTCGATGCAAGCTTTGACACTGATCCGGATGACTCTAAGTCTCAAACCGGATAAATATTTATTCTTAATGGGGGTGCACTAAGCTAGTGCAGTTCCAAGCAAAGCGTCGTAGCAGATTCTACATGTGAAGCAGAGTACATGGATGCCTCGGAGGCGTCTAAGGAGGGTGTCTGGATGAAGCAGTTCATGAGGATCTTGGAGTTGTGCCGAGCGCACTAAATCCAATAACTATGTTCTGTGACAACACTGGTGCCATTGCTCTAGCCAAGGAACCAAGGTTTCACAAGAAGACCAAGCACATCAAACGACGCTTCAACCTGATCCGCGACTATATCGAAGGAGAGGACGTAAATATTTGCAAAGTGCACACGGATCTGAATGTTGCAGATCTGTTGACTAAACCTCTTCCACGAGTAAAGCATGATCAACACCAGAACTGTATGGGTGTTAGATTCATTCCAATGTAAATTGCATAGCAATGTGAGACTAGATTATTGACTCTAGTGCAAGTGGGAGAATGTTGGAAATATGCCCTAGAGGCAATGATAAAATAGTTATTATTATATTTCCTGTTTCAAGATAATCATTTATTATCCATGTTATAATTGTATTGAATGAAAACATAAATGCATGTGTGGATATATATAGACAAAACTATGTCCCTAGTAAGCCTCTAGTTGACTAGCCAGTTGATCAATGATGGTTAATGTTTTCTGATCATATGCAAGTGTTGTCACTTGATGACTAGATCACATCATTGGGAGAATGATGTGATAGACAAGACCCAAACTATAAACGTAGCATGTGGTGTCATTTTGTTGCTATTGTTTTCTACGTGTCAAGTATTCATTCCTATGACCATGAGATCATGTAACTCACTGACACCGGAGGAATGCCTTGTGTGTATCAAACGTCGCAACGTTACTGGGTGACTATAAAGGTGCTCTACAGGTATCTCCGAAGGTGTCCGTTGAGTTAGCATGGATCAAAACTGGGATTTGGCACTCCATGTGACGGAGAGGTATCTCGGGGCCCACTCGGTAATACAACATCACATATAAGCCTTGCAAGCAATGTGACTAAAGTGTTAGTCACGGGATCTTGTATTACGGAACGAGTAAAGAGACTTGCCGGTAACGAGATTGAAATAGGTATAGGGATACCGACGATCAAATCTCGGGTAAGTAACACACCGAAGGGCAAAGGGAATAGTATACGAGATTATATGAGTCCTTGGCACAGAGGTTCAACCGATAAGATCTTTGTAGAATATGAAGGATCCAATATGGACATCCAGGTTCTGCTGTTGGATATTGACCGGGGAGTGTCTCATGTCATGTTTGCATAGTTCTCGAACCCGCAGGGTCTGCACACTTAAGGTTCGGTGACGTTTCGGTATAGTTGAGTTATAGGTGTTGGTGACCGAAGGTTTGTTCGGAGTCCCACATGAGATCACGGACGTCATGAGGGTTTGTGGAATGGTCCGGAAACGAATATTGATATATAGGATTGTTTCATTTGGCTTCCAGAAAGATTTCGGGCATTACCAGCAGTGTACCGGGAGTGTCGAATGGGTTCTTGGTTTTTACCGGGAGGGGCCACCCACCCGAGAGAGAACCTAATAGCCCATGGGTGGCGCACCAGCCCTTGGTGGGCTGGTGAGGCCATCCCAATAGGGCTATTTCGTCCAAGAGAAAAAATCAAAGGAGAAAAAAAGAGGAGGTGGGAAGGAAGGAAGGGACTCCTCCTTCCAAACCGAATTGGAGTGGGAGTCCCTCCTCCTCCACTTGGCCGACGCCCTAGGGGCTCCCTTGAGCCCCAAGGCTAGCCCCTCCCCTCATCCTATATATACTAGAGGTTTTAGGGTTTTTGAGACACAACTTTGCCACGTGCAACCCTAAACCTCTACTTCGTAGTTCTTCCTCTAGATCGGTTTTCTGCGGAGCTCGGGCGGAGCCCTGCAGGAATAGATCATCACCATCACCGGCACGCCGTCACGCTGACGGAGAACTCATCTACTTCCATGTCTCTCTTTCTGGATCAAGAAGGCGGAGATCGTCATCGAGCTGTACGTGTGCTGAACGCGGAGGTGTCGTCCGTTCAGTGCTAGATTGGGACGGATCGTGGGACGACGGTGATTTGAATCACGAAGCTGTTCCACTACATCAACCGCGTTTCTTAACGCTTCCCGCTTAGCGATCTACAAGGGTATGTGGATCCGATATCCCTCTCGTAGATGAACATCACCATGATAGGTCTTTGTGTGTGTAGGAAATTTTTAGTTTCCCATGCAACGTTCCCCAACACCCGAGCAGTGTGGGTGGTTGAAGATCCCAAGGTGGATTCGATCGAGGCCGACCCGGTCGGGAGCGCCGGACCCAAGGAGGATTGCACCTGGTTTGCTGCAGCTCGAACAAAGACATCCATAGTGTTGTTTGAGCTCAAAGTTGGGTTGTGTTCGCCATGTTCATTGCGGGTGTTCCCTGAAACAGTAAACTCACAAACAGCAGGAAAGATATTAGTCAAATCTTGGTTAGCACATTCATCATTACCCACATGTGAAACACTGGAAAGGTGTGGAGGAAGAAGGAGAATTTCTTTCCTAAGTAGAGCACCGACATTAGGATGGAGTTTTACAAAAGGGAATTGAGTTTCATCGAAGACTACATCACACGAAATATACACGCGGTCGGTGGAAACATCAAGGCATTTTACACCTTTGTGTTGCACACTATATCCAAGGAAGACACATTGTTTGGAGCGAAATATGAGTTTGCGAGTGTTGTATGGACGAATATTTGGCCAACAAGCGCAGCCAAAGACTCGAAGGTTGGTATAATTTGGCAAGACATGAAAAAGATGTTCAGTGGGAGTTTCATTGGATATAGTACAACTTGGTCACATGTTTATAAGATGAACTGCAGTCAAGAAAGCTTCATCCCAAAATTGAAGTGGCATGGATGCCGCAGCTAGGAGAGACAGTCCTACTTCAACAATGTGACGATGTTTGCATTCTGTAGAACCATTTTGCTGATGAGCATGTGGGCAGGATACGTGGTGAGAGATACCTATCTTTTGAAAGAAAGAGTTCGGTTTCTCATATTCACCACCCCAATCTAACTACATGGCAATAATTTTTCTATCAAATTTGCGCTCAACAAGTGCTTGAAAATTATGGAACACTTGAAACACATCAAAATGTTTCTTAAGAAGGTAGATCCAAGTGTATTTGCTGAAGTCGTCAATAAAACTCACATAATAAGTATGTCGACCAACGGAGGAGGGTGTTGGACCCCGTACATCAGAAAAAATGAGTTGCAAAGGTTTTGTGGACACACTAGTGGGCATTGAATAAGGCAACTGATGACTTTTAGCCTTTTGACAAGAATGACAAATGGTTTCAGAATTTCTCTCAGCAACAACCGGAAGATTATTTTTACTAAGAATTTGATCAACAGTTGCAAACAAAATATGACCTGAGCTATTGTGCCACCTTTCAGCAGAAAGCTTGATGGCTCCATAGAATTGTTTATTGTACAAGCAATACTGGGGAAGAAATGCATAGAGGCCTTGAACAAACACCTCTATGAAGAATTTTCTTCGTGACCTGATCCTTGATCAAAAAGAAGAAAGGGTGAAATTCTAGAAAGACATTGTTATCAAGGGCAATGCGATGAACAGATAACAAGGTTTTGGAAGCATTGGGTACATGCAATATGTCATTGAGCTCAAGATTTGTGTCTGGGGTTTTGATAACTGAACGATCAATATTACTTATCTCCACACCTGCACCATTTGCAGCCGTGTAGACTTGATCATGGCCACGATATTTATCATGCATTGTCCGCTTCTCCAATTCACCGGTGATATGATTTGTGGCGCTCGTGTCCATATACCAATTGGTATTAATGTCGTATGAGACATCGGGTGCGGCTGCAATTTTCTTTTTTTGGGCATTGTTGTCATCGGCATAGCGCCAATCACAATCTTTTTCGCAATGTGATTTGTTTTCTTACAGGTTTGACACTTGTTCTCATAACCTTCATACCCTTGGAAGGGGCGACACCGATTGTTGTTGCTGGGGGGAAGCCGATTGTTGTTTTTTCCGTCACCGTGGTTGTTCTGATGGTAGTGGCCATTACCACCACCACCTTGATACACTCCTCCCTGGTTCTGTTGGAATCCATAGCCCCCGCGAGAGTTAGGGTGAGGATTCTGGTAGCCACCGCCACCTCCATAGCCGCTGCCAGCGCCGTGGCCATTGCCACCACTAGCACCCTGGCCGCCACCGCCTCGGCCAGAGCTACCACCTCCGCCGCGACCGCCGCCCTTGTGGTAGCCGCCCCTGCCGCCACCGCCATGGCCTCTCAAGGCGGCGTTAGTGGATGACTTGAAGCCGGAGTTGCCATGAATCATCTCAACTCGCTGGTCAAAGTTGGCCATGAGAGAGAAGAGGGCGTCGACGGTGATGGGCTCGGTGCGGACGTTAAGCGTGGAGATGATGGGTTGATAGTCCATGTCGAGGCTGGCGACGATGAAGAAGATGAGCTCCCCATCCCCGAGCGGCTTGCCCGCCGCCGCGAGCTCATCGGAGAGGGGGCACATGTGGCCGAAGTACACCGAGGCCGAGATGGAACCCTTCTAAGCATTCGTGAGCGCGTCACGAAGGTTGTTGATGCGGGGCAACGACACCCGCAGAGAATATGGTGGCCAAGGCAGTCCAGATCGCATGAGAGGTCTCAAGAGACGCGACCTGGACAAGAACCTCCTTGGACAGATTGTGCAGGAGATAAGCAACAATTTGTTGGTCCTGGACAAGCCAGGGGCATAGGCACGGTTAGAGATGACCTGGTCATTGCCATCTTTTTCTTTTACGATGATCATCTTGGGAGGCTCCTCAATGGTGTTGTCGATGTAGCCGTACAAATCAGCGCCAAGTATTTGGGATCGCGCTTGAGCTTTCCACAAAACATATTTTGTCCGGGTAAGCGGCTCGGAGCTATTGTAGTGGAGGCTGGATGGGGGTTGTTGGAAATATGCCCTAGAGGCAATAATAAATTAGTTATTATTATATTTCTTTGTTCATGATAATCGTTTATTATCCATGCTATAATTGTATTGATTGGAAACACAATACTTGTGTGGATACATAGACAAAACACTGTCCCTAGTAAGCCTCTAGTTGACTAGCTCGTTGATCAAAGATGGTCAAGGTTTCCGGGCCATAGGCAAGTGTTGTTACTTGATAACGGGATCACATCATTAGGAGAATCATGTGATGGACTAGACCCAAACTAATAGACGTAGCATGTTGATCGTGTCATTTTGTTGCTACTGTTTTCTGCGTGTCAAGTATTTGTTCCTATGACCATGAGATCATATAACTCACTGACACCGGAGGAATGCTTTGTGTGTATCAGACGTCGCAACGTAACTGGGTGACTATAAAGATGCTCAACAGGTATATCCGAAGGTGTTCGTTGAGTTAGTATGGATCAAGACTGGGATTTGTCACTCCGTATGACGGAGAGGTATCTCGGGGCCCACTCGGTAATACAACATCACACACAAGCCTTGCAAGCAATGTGACTTAGTGTAAGTTGCGGGATCTTGTATTATGGAACGAGTAAAGAGACTTGCCGGTAAACGAGATTGAAATAGGTATGCGGATACTGACGATCTAATCTCAGGCAAGTAACATACCGAAGGACAAAGGGAATGACATACGGGATTATATGAATCCTTGGCACTGAGGTTCAAACGATAAGATCTTCGTAGAATATGTAGGATCCAATATGGGCATTCAGGTCCCGCTATTGGATATTGACCGAGGAGTCTCTTGGGTCATGTCTACATAGTTCTCGAACTCGCAGGGTCTGCACACTTAAGGTTCGACGTTGTTTTATGCGTATTTGAGTTATATATGGTTGGTTACCGAATGTTGTTCGGAGTCCAGGATGAGATCACGGACGTCCCGAGGGTTTTAGGAATGGTCCGAAAACGAAGATTGACATATAGGATGACCTCATTTGGTTACCGAAAGGTTTTCGTGCATTACCGGAAAAGTTTCGGGCTCATCGGTAGTGTACTGGGAGTGCCGGGAGGGGTGCCGGGGACCATCAGGAGGGGTGTCACGCCCCAAGGGGTCTCATGGGCTATGGGAAGAGATAAACCATCCCCTAGTGGGCTGGAATAAGTTCCCACTAAGGGCCATAAGGTTTGAGAAGGAAAAAAACACAAGGTGGAAAGAGTTTCCAAGTGGGAAGGTAGAATCCTACTCCAAGTAGGATTGGAGTAGGACTCCTCCACCTCCAATTTCGGCCAAACCTTTAGGTTTTGAGGCTGCCTCCTCCCCTCCCTCCCTCCTATATATAGTGGGGTTTTAGGGCTGATTTGAGACAACTTTTGCCACGGCAGCCCGACCACATACCTCCACGGTTTTACCTCTAGATCGCGTTTCTGCGGAGGTCGGGCGGAGCCCTGCTGAGATTAGATCACCATCAACCTCCGGAGCGCCGTCACGCTGCCGGAGAACTCATCTATCTCTCCGTCTCTCTTGCTGGATCAAGAAGGTCGAGATCATCGTCGAGCTGTACATGTGCTGAACGCGGAGGTGTCGTCCGTTCGGCACTAGATCGGAGCGGATCGTGGGACGGATCGCGGGACGGTTCGTGGGACGGTTCGCGGGGCGGATCGAGGGACGTGAGGACGTTCCACTACATCAACCGCGTTTCTTAACGCTTCTGCTGTACGATCTACAAGGGTACGTAGATCACTCATCCCCTCTCGTAGATGGACATCACCATGATAGGTCTTCGTGCGCGTAGGAATTTTTTTGTTTCCCATGCCACGTTCCTCAACAGGGGTGCGGCGGAGGAGGTGGACATGGAGATTAGGGGGTGGGTGGCGGGCGAAGAAACTTGAGTGGAATGCGGCGATGGTGAGATGCCCGACGAGATGGAGGATACGAGCTAGATGCAATTGGAAGAGCCTTCTTTGTATACCATGTAAGATATTATGGAAGCATCTCAGTCTCCTAGAAAATGAGACTCACAGCTTATATTGATAGATGGATTGGAGTACAAGTTAGGGAAAAAGAGATATATGCATAAATAAGGTAGAAATAGAGAAGATCTCTAACTATCCTAACCATACAATAGAATCCTAACATACTAAGGCACTGTGGCTCCATGTATGGCATGATATATCTCTAACAAAGATGATATGCCATCTCAGTCTCTTAAAGATGTTCATAAAAATGGGGTTTGATATGCGTTTATAGGAATGAATGTAACGCTGCGTTTGGACGTCCGTATTGGGTTGTCGAATTAGATTTGGTATTAGGCTAACCCCAATACACATGTTTGGTTGTACTGTGAAACGACACACTGAAACGGAAACGAATACGCGAGCGTTTTCGCTCGCACGTGTCCACCCATCGCGCCAATATTGAGGCCTGGACCTCCGATTTCGCCTGAATCGGCTTCTCCCGCAAAAGAAAACGTTTGGGCCTGTCTCGTTTCTCCCTTGCCCATGACTCCGTGAGGCGACAGGAGGGTTCGAGAGAGGCGAGCAGTGCTCAACAGATCCACCATGGCGGCGCCCCGACATGTCCACCACATCGGCGCAAGTATGGTCGCCGCCTTCCCTTCCCATCCTCTTCTACCGCCATCCCTTCCCCTCCTCCTTTGCCGATGTTCCCTCCCCTCCTCCTGCGTCGTCGTACGTTCCCCTCCTCCTCTGTCACCGTCCAGATCACATCTGATCTGAACGGCGGTTGTCCCCTCCGGCGCCGGCCCTTCCCAGCCGGTGGCCCATGGCTGGTGCACATCTCCTCTCCCTCAGACCACCTCCCGAGCTACCCCCTCTTCTCTGCCTTGAGCCAGCACCTTCTTCCCTAGCTCCAGGCATCCTGCTCTATTTCTTCTTCTTCTTCTTCTTAATTCCAGTCCTTCCATCAATGATTTGTTGACCACTGATGTATCCTCATGTTGCAGGTTGGATAAAAAATTGGAAGCCTCCAGGCCGATCTGAGGTATGAATGTGATGAAATTTTGTGAAATATGCTTGTGGTGTTATAATGCATATTCTTATGTGTGTTTCGATGCATGCTTATGTGTGTTTTGATGCATGCTTATGTGTGCTTTGATGCATCTTGGTCATGCAATTTTGTGAACCAATATGCTTGTGGTGGTCTAATACATATGGTCATGCAATTAGCCCATAGTTCACATGATATAAGTGCATTGTAGCTACATCATGTCACAAATGGATTTGATTGCTACCATTACCGAAGAGAGCAAAGGGAGAAAAAAGAAAAGGATCATCTTGACATCGATGTATGTTGAGTTAGTTTGTCTTGGCGTAGCTTATCTTAGTACGCAGTGAGTACCGAAGAGTTTGGGATGCTTTAGTGATGAGGAGCTTCGATATGTTCATAGGAAGTACTTGCTGAAAGAAATGTACAATGGGTCAGAAACAACTTGTTATGATGAGTTGCGCTTAACCAAAAGAAATTACCATGATCTTTGCACGATGTTGTGTATGAAGTGTGGTCTGAAAGATAGCGTATATTTCACCATAGAAGAATGCTAAGTTCTTATTGGTGGTTGGACATGGTATTAAAATGAGAATATTGCGTGGCACTTACAAGCGTTCTCTAGAGACTATCAGTGTGCACTTCTCGAATGTGTTAACAACCATTCTTTCTCTTATTGATGGTGAAGGTGTGTTGAGACTGCTGCAGATCTAGAAGAACCAATTGAAACCTCTCTAGAAATGGTACGAAAGAGACAACGAACAGGTGATGCTATTATGTGCATGATTGGAGAAATGAGGACTACTTTTAAGGATGCTTTGAAGACAACTGATCCACTTCCATTGCCAAAGGTCACTACTCCTTCTAAAACACTTGCTGCACTTGAGTTGATACCAGAGTTGGCAGAAGCAGACATGTTGCGCTCTCCGGAAAGTTGATTCTTAATGAGCGCTTGTTTGAAGCTCTAATGGAGATGCCCATGCACATGAGGAAGGCTTGGCTGCTATTAATGCCTTGAAGTTATGCAAGTTATGCTTTCATGTTTGTCTTGTTAAAGTTGGACCTATCTATAGTATTTTGTTTGTTGCATTTGGAACTATGTAATGTTGAACTTCAACTTATTTGAACAATTGTGTTGTTACATTTGGAACCATGTGTCGTTGAGTATTTCAGATACCTATTTAAACTATATATGTGTTGTACTTTGTTGGTGTAAAATTATTTTTGTTTGTTTTCTGTGCCGATATTATATGATGTCATCCTCAATTTGTAGAACAATTGATGCATTTTTTTACTATATAATCATCCAATTTAGTCATACTGCTACAATTTTAATGCATATTCTAATATTGCTATGCAATTTTATAGTTTGACATCCAAACATGATTCTGTATCAAAACTTCAGGACGTTTTCGTGAGCCAATTCAGTAAACATCCAAACAACCGAATTTGTATTCATGTCCATTACAATTTTTTGGCTGAACTGGAATTAAAACCAATACAATACGGAGGCTCCAGTTAAGACATCGAAACGCAGGGTTAAGAGCAACTCTAGCAGACCCCGCATCCCGTCCCGACCCGCAAAATAACCGCCAAAGTGCGGGTCGGGGCGGAAAAACCTGCCCGATCAGACACCGCCCTGGCCCGCAAATATTTTTGCAGGGCGCAACAAAAGTTCTCCCCAACCTCTAGTTTCACGGGCCGGGAGGCCGACCCGAGCTCAACCTCTATCCGCAGCAAGATTTGGCGGGAGGGACATTTCCGCGCGGCCTTTCCCGCTCCCCCCACCCGCCGCCACCATTGCCTCGCCACCGCACGCTCCGGTGCATCCTCCGCGACCGTCCCTCGCCGCCACGGACGCCTCCTTGCTGCCCCCCGTCACCGTCGAGGTCGCGCACGCTCCTTCCCCTCGGGCGGATCTCGTCGCCGGCCATGTTGGCCCCGCCGTCGCTCAAGCCAGCGTCGCGCCTGCCCGCAAGCGGCAGGGCAACGTGGTCATGCCGGGCGGAAATCCGACAGCCCCCGCCGCGAAGGCTCGCGCTCCGGGCACTAACGCTGTTGTGCGATGTCGGTCGGTGGCGGAGAAGGTCACCAAGGCCGCGGGCGTCAAGAGGAAGAGGATTCTGGCTCCTTCATCCTCTCACTCCATCCTGGAGAGAGATGCCCCGGCGATGCCGTTCAACGGTGTCGCCCCCCCCCCCCCCCCCCCCCCCGCAAGCGAGGTGTTCGACGAAATGGTCGGAAGGTATGCGTCTTCGGTCATGGTCATTTACTTTCGTTTTTGCCATTTTTTGCGATAGCTTGTGACTTGTCAATCGTTCAATATAGCCAAAGATCGAAGAACTATATGATCTTGGAAGATCAAGCTTGATCCAAGCATGGAGTACGGTGTCCCTTGATGTATGCACGGATACTTCCCAAACCGCCAAGAGATATTGGCAAAGGATCAAAAATCAATACTTCCGCATTATGGCAAAGTATCCCAATAGGACTCCACGCACATTTCGGTCGCTTGAAGGGCGTTGGGAGAATATCAAGCATATGTGCAGCCGTTGGGCTGCTTGCTTGGAGCAAGTACGCAATGCACTTCCAAGTGAGACCGTGGAATCCGACTATGTGAGTTTGTTTTGCCTTTGTTCAAGTTGTGCGTAATCATATTTGCATCATGAGAATTGATTACATCACTTTGTTCACATTGTGTAGGACAAGATTGCCCAACATAGATACAAAGACATGGAAGTTTCGGAAGGCAAATTCTTCAAACTATAGCATTGTTGGGAGTTGCTCCAAAAGTGCGAGAAGTGGAAGTTGATCGACAAAGAATCTTTGTTGCTCGCCGAAGAGAACAAGATCATGTCAATGAACCGCGATGACATGGACGACCTCACCAAAACATGGCATGATATGGCAAGGAGAGAGATCTTGAAGAGGAGAATGGTCTTCTCTGCTCCATATGGTGGCTATGCCGATGAACTTCAAGATGGACTCGATGGCGCGGGGTGAAGATTGACCAAGATGATGCAAGACCCTCTTTTGCGTTTGTCGTACTGAACTTGGCTTTTATTTACGCGTAAAACTGTGTTATGTTTGTTTGAATTTGAACTTATTTGTGAGAATTTATATCAAATGCGAGAATTAATCGTTTTCTGTTTTCGTGCGACGCGGCCGTGTCCGAACAGACCCCGCAAAAGCCGACCCGTATAAAAGCATATTCGACGAATATACTTTTATACGAGTCTGTTTGGGGGTCTCCATCCATATCAGCCCGCGCTGGCCGGCAAAAAGGATTTTACGCGAACTGCAAACGCGTTTTACGGACCGGCATTATGCGGGGTATGCTAGAGTTGCTCTAAGTGGAATGGGAAACAAGGGCAAACGCAAACAGACTTGAAAGCTACATGCGGCTCGGCTTTTTGGGCGTGGTCGACGGTGCAGCCAAGTGCTGTTCCTGCGTCCCTTTTATGGAGACTTCTTGCTGGCTTCTCTGCCTTTTAATCGTCAGCAAGTCTCCTGCCGATGAGAGCAAGGTGGTGACCCTAGTCGTGCCCTCCTCCTCCTCCTCCACCACCGTTATTCTCAGGTCTTGTTGTTTATTGATCTACGCACTTCTTTTTCTACCTATAATAACGAATCGATGGTATGATATGTCATATGTGATGCTTGTAGCAAATCTGTTGCAATTAACAAGTGGTCTTGTCTCTGTTGTGCAGAGTAAGATAGGGTAGTCAAAAATTCAACCAGAGCTGTGATCAGGGAGCGTGCAGAGATGCCGACCATCATCATCAAGGTAGACCTCGACTGCGGCCGCTGCCACGGCAAGATGAGGAAGGTGCTCGACAGGATCCGAGGTACGTAACGTACTCGCAAGCTGTTCATGTCTCTTGACCGCAACGAGGCTGAGGAAATTCTTGGGTTGCAGAGAAGGGCGAGTTCGTCATCGACGAAATCAAGTACGACGAGAAGAAGAACCAGGTGACCGTGTCGGGCCCCTTCGACGCCGACAAGCTGGCCGACAAGCTGTGCTGCAAGGCGTGCAACATCATCAAGGAGATCGAGATCGTCGAGCCTCCGCCCAAGAAAGAGGAGATCAAGCCTCCGCCGCCGAAGGAGAAGGCCAAGTCCCCGGGCCCGGCCAAGGACGAGAAGGTCAAGGTGGAGGGTCCGGCGAAGGAGAAACAGCCGCCGGCCAAGGTCGTGGAGGTGCCGGTGCCGTACCCGTGCCCCTACCCCTACCCGTTCCCGTCCGGCTGCTGCTGCCACCACCAGGGACACGGCGGCTGCCAGTGCCCTCCGCCGGCGCCGGCGCCCCAGCCGCTGTATCCCTGCGGCGGCTACATGATGGTCTGCGAGGACGACCCGTCCGGCGCCTGCGCCATCATGTGACTCGCTACGCTCTACCTAACCTAAACCACCGGTGTTACTCCAGTTCGGTAGTTCCTCATGTATAAGCACCGTACACACGCACCACATATACGACCAATCCCAGCGGAAGTTATGCAATAAAAATCCCACATTCGTGTAAGTGAAACCGATGAGGAGGAAGAAAGACGTCAGTCAGTGGCAGCAGAGCACTCCCGCTTTGTTTATGTTGCATTCCGTTACACTTCGTGACCTTCACCAACCCCATTTGCTTTGTTCGGGTGTTATCATTTTCATTTTTGCTATACCTCATCTCATGCGTCCGAAAAATTCCAACTCGCCAGTCGATTTCAGCGCAGCCTCGAGGTCGCCCCTGATGAGGAGGGAGGACGCAAGTGCGAGCCGGGAACAAGCAGGAGCGTGGGAAGCCACGACATCAACGAAGGGAGTGAGTAGGATGGATGACCAGAGCGTCGGCAGTACGGCGATGGGTGCCAAATTAATCGAGCGTGTGGTAGCTCGCCGACAACGAAAGACGTGGCCAGCGTCGCTTGGCAGCAGTGGGGAGGAAGAAGAAGAAGAAGAACACGTGGGCAAGGGATGGTCGTTGGATGAAGATCTAACGATTTGACCGCATGGGAAATGTCGTAAGCAATCTTCAGAGTCCAAGACACAGAGATCTTCCCCTCAAAAACAGAAAAAGATACAGAGATCTCGATTTGGAAAATCTGGCTGACGCTGCATTGCTTTCTCCGTCGCATGGGAATTGGGAAATAGGCGGTCCCTTTCATTTGTCATGCAAGAGTGATATAGTGCGGCATGCTTTTATCGTTACATTATACAGTACTCTTTATTAGTGTCGCGTAAAGACTGGGAGAAGGGGACGCTTGATCAGATTGGAGGACCAGAGGTGGTCCGTGGATGAGACGAGTGACAATGTTTTGTAGAGCGAGTGGGAAGTGATGAAAGGCCGACATGCCACTAGCTTAGCAGGATGTGTGCTGGCATGCAGTGGAAAATGCAGTTGCACCATGCACGCGTGGTGGATTCGCCCTGCAGCTCCCGTTGTTTTGTTGGTTGATTCGTTTCTTTCGCTCGATTCTCCGGGAGACGGGCCGGGGGCTGAAATACCTGCCGCAGCCGGACAAGCAGCTTCTGATCCTGAAATACAACATGTGGAGTGGGCGACCTAGAGGGCGGTAGCAATGGCGTTAGAGCAACTCCAGCAGCTCTCTTAAAAATCTTTTCATAAAACTTTTTTTTGGCTTTCTGTAAAAGTTAAGAAAGGTTGTATGAAAGCCATTTTGTCAATTCACCTAAATCCTTTGTATTTTATTTTAATTGAAAACTGAGGATTGCCTAGGACCCGACACGATGCACGAGGCGGCAAGCGGCACGGGCTCGATGGCATTGCAATTAGGTTTTGGCAAGGCACGCGGTGAAGTTTCATGCGGTTGAAGATACTAGGAGATGATCTTCTCGTAAACTTGCAGGAGGAAATATTATTTTTACAAGATCCTCTAAAGTTATGATCACTTTACGGGAACTGTTAGATAGTTTTTTTCTTTGCTCAACTTCCTGTAAATGACAATTATTTTAGAGAGAGGGGAGTTATTGAAGTTGCTCTTAGCTAGTGGTTGGTTATCTCCGTCATTTTTGACATTTATGGCTCAGTTCAGTTTGACCGAACTAATGCAAATTTAAAATCATGTTCTATCTAATTTGGTTGCACCTCGGCATTCTGGAAGGAGATATGTTTGCCCTATCCCAAGACTTGACCAACATGGGAAGAAAAGAAAAAAAATTGGTAAGAAATGAAAGGTATTTTCTAGAATATAAAAGGCTTTGTGGGCATATGAAGCAAAGATTTCTTGGGGAGTTAATTGTGGCTAAAAAAAGTTGACTTCCTGGGATTGTAAGAGATAGTGCGATCAAAAAAATCTAGATCTGATTTTTGTGCAGGCGGAGATTTTCACTGGCACCACACACCCTCTAGGGGAACTATGACGGCCTCTTACTTGGTAGTTAACTATAGTACCTTAGATGTAATATCTCAGGAGGATGGGGAGTATTATATCAAAATGATAGTTTAGGACGTAAAAAAATTCATATGAGATTTTTTTTGAGAGTACACAATAGAAGGCAGAAATA
Organism: Hordeum vulgare subsp. vulgare; assembly: GCF_904849725.1. Taxonomy (NCBI): domain Eukaryota; kingdom Viridiplantae; phylum Streptophyta; class Magnoliopsida; order Poales; family Poaceae; genus Hordeum; species Hordeum vulgare. Next base: position 87,859,039 of record NC_058524.1, on the reverse strand, counting down.
TGTACAAGAAGTTGGGGAATACCACCCAGACCGGTACCACACACCTAGTACCAACCATTCCAGGAAACTCCACTCCTAAAGCTATACTCTAGTACTCACAAAAGATGTTAACTCCGTGACCTCCAGCCCCCCTTCAAGCACGTAGCTCATCAAAGTTCCTATCGGTGAAGTTGATGATCGTCGAGATCACCCTCGTCGGGCCGAACACCAAGCCGTTACGATGCTTCCAAAGGCTCCAACGGATGAGCATGACGACCGAGTCGAAGCCCTTCCTAATCTCCTTCGACATCTTCTTTCGCACCCTCAACCACCATTCCGCCATTTTATCATTCAGCGTTGGCACCAAGCTGATGGGAATCCTCGCACGGAGGAAGCAACAGTGCCAGACTTGTCAGGCGAAGACGCATTGCACTAGAATGTGGTCAACCGTGTCCTCCTCTTGAGCGCAGACGAAACAAGCAGAGGGTTGATCTTGCAAACTATGTTGCAGCCTTCGATCCGCCGTCCAAAGCCGGTACTGCGTAGCGAGCCACATGAACAATTTGCAGTTTAGGGGCGCCCAACATTTCCAAATTGCAGGGCAGGAGCGGAGCAAACACTGTCGTGCCATAACATGCTATAAGTAGATCTCGAGGAGTAAGTTCCACTGTTGTGCCATCTCCATATAGGTGTATCACTTCGCGTCGGGTGAAGGATCGGGTTGATCATGATCTCCCAGAGATGGAGGATCTGAATCATCGCCTCAACAGAGGGGTCTCCCATAACGTCATGAGCCCAACGATGGGAAATTAGGGCCTGACGGACCGTGCATCTGTTCACCACTTGCATGCGGATACGTTCAAACACCAGGGGCACCAGCTCTTTAATGGAAGAACCATCAACCCAACGATCCTTCCAGAAAAGAATGCGCTCTCCATTGCCCACCTTCCACTGAACAAGGTCGTTGAAAGCCTCCTGCACCTTAGTGTCCATTGCCAGTGGCAATCCCTGCCAGGGTTTGGTAACGACGGTGCGTTTAAGCCACTCCCATCTTAGTCTCAACGCTAGTCCGTGCATGTTCAGATCCAAAACTCCCAGACCCCCAAGCTGCTTGTGCCGGCAAACCCTTTAGTTTTGGTATATGGAGATGCATAGCGTGATAAGAAAGCTAAACTTTTAGCTGAGTTATTTAGGGTTGTCCAGAACATCATAAATCTTATCTTGATAGGGGTTGGTTTTAATATAGTCCCTTTGTTTCTAAATATAAGTTTTTTAGTTATTTCACTAGAGGACCATATACGGAGCAAAATGAATGAATCTACACTCTAAAATATGTCTACATACATATGTATATAGTCCTCTAGTGAAACTTCTAAAAAGACATATTTAGAAACAGAGGGAGTAGTTAGGAAAGCAAGGACACCTGGGCATCAGAGCTTCTTGTTCAATGCTATTATTGAACATAATGGACTTAGTGAGCTTGCTCTTAATGGAAGGCATTTTACAGGGGTAATAATTTCTAAGTCCCTGCCTTCGAAAAACTAAATAGAGTTTTGTGTTACCCATACTGGGAGGAGAATTATCCCCTGACACAGGTTTGTGCTTTAGTAAGGGAAAAATCTGAGCACACACCTTTGTTCCTGGACTTCGGTGATGTGCCAAAGACTAGCCCATTTTTAGATTTGAGAACTTCTAGTGTTTAAGAATGCGATTATAACCTTCTCACTGATGTTTTGTTAGACCCCACCTTGAGGCGTCCACCATTGAGGAATGGCAATGCAGGTTGAGAGTTCCTAGAGCAAAGTTGGAAGGATGGAACAAAACCATGAATGCCTGATAGAGAACTTTGAGATAAAATCTTGTCAAATTAGAAGTCATTGATAGCCATTGTGAAAAATTAGGCATGTCTGCTGATATGAGGCAGGAACAAAAAGACTTGAGAGCTCAGTTAGATAGGATTATGCAACAAGAGGAACTGAAATGGAAATAAAGAGCAAAAAATAGTAAAATTCTTGAAGAGAAGCTAATGCTAAATACCTACTCCCTCCGTTCGTAAATATAAGTCTTTTTAGATATTCTAATATAGACTATACACGAAGCAAAATGAATGAATCTACACTTTAAAATACATCTATATATATCCGAATATAGTCTAGATTGAAATCTATATTAGGAATTTTATTTAGAAACGAAGGGAGTGCATGCTAAAGCTAATGATAGAAGGAGGGAGAACAAGATAAATTCGATGCACCGTACGTATGAGGTCCTGATTGAGGAGGGGGGCAATCTAATAGAATATATTACCAAATACTACACAAGCCTCTTTGGTCACCCTAAGGTTTCTACAATCTCTCTAGATGTTGATAACCCTAAAACTATACCCCGAGGGCTACACAAAAATTCTCTTTGGAAGTGATTGAAGTGTGGTGTTTAAAATGCCCCAGACTAAATCCCCCGGCCCAAATGGCTTCATTCCGAATTTCTATCAACACTTTTGGGATCTACCTTAGTTTGATTTGAAGGACTTATTTGATGATTTTCACATACGAGTATTGGATATATAGGCTGAATTATGGAATGATTACCTTAGTCCCTAAAACCAAGGATGTTAATCAAATCCAAAAATACATACATATTTGTGTTCCTAATGTCAGCTTTAAAATTTGTACCAATGTAATTATGAATAGGCTTAATGGAGTGGCTAGGGATGTCATTTCACCAATCCAAGTTGTCTTTATTGAGGGGATGCATATTATGGAGGGGTGATGATTTTAATTGGAGCCTTGAATAGTATTCACACAAAAAACAAAGTGCTTTGGTTTTTTAAGTTGATTTTGAGAAAGCTTATTGAAAGGATGTGGATGTCGCCTAAAGGAGGGGTGAATAGGCGCTTTAAAATAATTACGGTTAAGCCTTGAACAAATGCGGAATAAAACTAACGTTTAATTTTTCAAGCACAAAACCTAAAACAACTAGGCTCACCTATGTGCACGAACAACTTATGCTAAGCCAGATAACCCACTAAGTGATAGCAAGATATATAACAAGAAACAATATGGCTATCATAAAGTAAAATGCATAATTAAAAGGCTCAAGTAAGAGATAACCGAGGCATGTGGGGACGACGATATATCCCGAAGTTCACACCCTTGCAGATGCTAATCTCTGTTTGGAGCGGTGTGGAGGCACAATGCTCCCCAAGATGCCACTAAGGCCACCGTAATCTCCTCACGCCCTCGCACAATGCAAGATGTCGTGATTCCACTAAGGTACCCTTGAGGGTGGTCATCGAACCCGTACAAACAAGGTTGGGGCAATCTCCACAACTTAATTGGAGGCTCCCAACAACACCACGAAGCTTCACCATAATGGACTGTGGGTCTGAGATGACCTCAAATGCTCGGAGCAATCTCCACAATCTAATTGGAGACCGCAATGCTTGCCCGGAGCTTTACACCATAATGATTGAGCTCCAAGGCACCACCAAGCTTCTAGGATGCCAAAGCACCCAAGAAGAACAAGATCTAGGGTACCAAGCATCCAAGAGTGATAAGCTTCTCAACTTTTCACTTCCATGTATCACCGTGGAAAACTAAAACCGATGCAACTAATGCAATGTCAAGGACACACGACGTGGTCAAGTCCTTCACACTTAAATCCCTTCACAACAACAAAATCTATGGAGGAATATGAGAGGAAGAACAAGGAGCTTACAAAGAACTCCAAGATCAAGATCCAAGGGGTTCCCCTCAAATAGAGGAGTTATTGGTGAAAATGTGGATCTAGAACTCCTCTCTCTTTTCCCTCAAGAACTAGCAAGAATCATTGATGAGACTGAGAGTTAGCAAGCTCAAAGAAGGTCAACAATTGTTGGAAATATGCCCTAGAGGCAATAATAAAATAGTTATTATTATATTTCATGTATCAAAATAATCGTTTATTATCCATGCCATAATTGTGTTGAATGAAAGCATAGATACATGTGTGGATATATAGACAAAACAATGTCCCTCGTAAGCCTCTAGTTGGCTAGCCAGTTGATCAAGGATGGTTAAGGTTTTCTGACCATGTCACTTGATAACTGGATCACATCATTAGGAGAATCATGTGATGGACTAGACCCAAACTATGAACGTAGCATGTCATCGTGTCATTTTGTTGCTATTGTTTTCTTCGTGTCAAGTATTCATTCCTATGACCATGAGATCATGTAACTCACTGGCACCGGAGGTATATCTTGTGTGTATCAAACGTCACAATGTTACTGGGTGACTATAAAGGTGCTCTACAGGTATCTCCGAAGGTGTTCGTTGAGTTAGCATGGATCAAGACTGGGATTTGTCACTCTGTGTGACAGAGAGGTATCTCGGGGCCCACTCGGTAATACAACATCACATACAAGCCTTGCAAGCAATGTGACTCAAGTGTAAGTCACGGGATCTTGTATTACGGAACGAGTAAAGAGACTTTCCGGTAACGAGATTGAAATCGGTATAGGGATACCAACGATCAAATCTCGGGCAAGTAACATACCGAAGGACAAAGGGAATGTTATAAGGTATTATATGAATCCTTGGCACAGAGGTTCAACCGATAAGATCTTTGTAGAATATGTAAGATCCAATATGGACATCCAGATCCCGCTATTGGATATTGACTGAGCAGTGTCTTGGGTCATGTCTACATAGTTCTCGAACCCGCAGGGTCTGCACACTTAAGGTTCGATGATGTTTTAGTATAGTTGAGTTATTTGTGTTGGTGACCGAAGGTTGTTCGGAGTCCCGGATGAGATCACAGACGTCACGAGGGTTTCCGGAATGGTGCAGAAACGAAGATTGTTATATAGGATGGTTTCATTTGGTCACTGGAAAGATTTCAAACATTACCGGGAGTGTACCCGAGGTGATGAATGGGTTCCGGTATTCACTTGGAGGGGCCCACACACCCGGGAGTGAGCCCAGTAACCCTAGGGTGGCGCACCATCCCTTAGTGGGCTGGTGAGGCCAGCCCAAGTGGGCTATGGTGCCACAAGTGGAAAAACCAAAGGAAAAGAAAAAACACAAGGAAAGAGGGAGGTGGGAAGGAAGGAGTGGACTCCTTCCCCCAAACCGAATTGGGGTGGGAGATGCTACGTCAACAAAAGTCCTTCCCCGGCAGTGGTGCCAGAGATCCTTCTGTCGTCTCTTGAGCTTGCGTTGGTTTTTCCCTTGAAGAGGAAAGGGTGATGTAGCACAGGAGTAGTAAGTATTTCCCTCAGTTTGAGAACCAAGGTATCAATCCAGTAGGAGAATCTCGTCAAGTCCAGAGTACCTGCACAAACACAAAAGAGCTTGCACCCAACGCTGTAAAGGGGTTATCAATCCCTTCAAGATTGTTTGCAAAGTGAGATCTGAAAGCGGAAAGTGCAACAAAGTAAAAAGTGTAAGGCTGAAAATATGGTGTGGACTAGACCCTCGGGCCATAGTGTTCACTAGAGGCTTCTCTCAAAATAGCAAGTATTATGGTGGGTGAACAAATTACTCTCGAGCAATTGATAGAACCGTGCAAGTTCATGACGATATCTAAGGCAATGATCATACATATAGGCATCACGTCCGAGACAAGTAGACCGATACTTTCTGCATCTACTACTATTACTCCACACATCGACCGCTATCCAGCATGCATCTAGTGTATTGAGTTCATAACGAACAGAGTAACGCCGTAAGCAAGATGACATGATGTAGAGGGATAATCTCAAAAAAATGATGAAAACCCCCATCTTTTTACCCTCGATGGAAACAACACGATACGTGCCTCGCTACCCCTTCTGTCACTGGGTGAGGTCACCGCACGGTATGAACCCAAAACCAAGCACTTCTCCCATTGCAAGAATCATAGATCTAGTTGGCCAGACAAAACCCACAACTCGAAGAGAATTACAAGGATACGAAATCATGCATAAGAGAGATCAGTAGAAACTGAAATAAGATTCATAGATAATCTGATCATAAATCCACAATTCATCGGATCTCAACAAACACACCGCAAAAGAAGATTACATCAGACAGATCTCCATGAAGATCATGGAGAACTTTGTATTGAAGATCCAAGAGAGAGAAGAAGCCATCCAGTTACTAGCTATGAACCCTTAGGTCTATGGTGAACTACTCACGCATCATCGCAGAGGTCATGGTGTTGATGAAGAAGCCCTCCGTATCCGAATCCCCCCTCCGGCAGGGCACCAGAACGTGCCCTAGATGGGATCTTGCGGAGACAGAAGCTTGCGGCGGCGGAAAAGTACTTTCGATGGTCTCCTGATATTTTGTGAAATTTTTGGGGATATATAGGCGCAAAACCAAGGGCAGAGGTGGCCGTGGGAGCCCACAAGCCTGGACGGTGTGGGCCCCCCTGGCCGCGCCATGAGGGCTTGTGGGGTCCCTGAGGACCCCCTGCCTTGGTTCTCAAGTCTCCCGATCTTCTTTCGTTTCGGAAAAAATCTTTTTGGAAGTTTTATTCCGTTTGGACTCCATTCAAAAAATCCTCCTCTGAAAGGGGTCAAAAACATGGAAAAAACAGGAACTGGCACTTGGCACTGAGTTAATAAGTTAGTCCCAAACAATATATAAAAGGCATGCAAAACATCCAAAGTTTGACAAGATAATAGCATGAAACCATCAAAAATTATAGATACGTTGGAGACATATCTATCATCCCCAAGCTTAACTCCTGCTCGTCCTCGAGTAGGGAAGTGATAAAGAATGAATTTTTGATGTGGAATGCTACCTAGCATAGTTGTCCTTTGCAACTTCTTTCACTTGAAATGAATGTTCAGATCTGTAAGATTCAAAACAATAGTTTGTTATTGACATGAAAACGATAATACTTCAAGCAAACTAGCAAAGTAATCATGAACTTTCAAAGTAACAAGGCCAAGGAAAGTTATCCCTACAAAATCATATAGTCTGGTTATGCTCCATCATCCTCACACAACTAATGTAAATCATGCACAACCCCGGTATTGGCCAAGTAATTGTTTTGGCACTCTTACTTTCTCAAACTTTTTATAACTATCACGCAATACATGAGCGTGAGCCATGGATATAGCACTATAGGTGGAATAGAGTGTGGTGGTGGTTGTGAGACAAAAAGGAGGAGATGGTCACATTGACTCGGCGGATCAAAAGGCTATGGAGATGCCCATTAATAGATATCAATGTGAATGAGTAGGGATTGTCATACAAAGGATGCACTAGAGCTATAAGTATCTGAAAGCTCAAAAGGAAAACTAGTGGGTGTGCATCCAACTTGCTTGCTCACGAAGACCTAGGGCAATTTTGAGGAAGCCCGTCATTGGAATATACAAGCCAAGTTATATAATGAAGATTCCCACTTAGCATATGGTAGTGACAAAGCAAGAATCTCTCAATCACGAAGAACATGTGCTATTATGAAGCACAAGTGTGGAAAAAGATAGTAGCATTGTCCCTTCTCTGTTTTTCTCTCTTTTTTTATTTGGGCTCTTGGGCCTCTTTTTTTCTCTTTTTTATTTTTGGGCTCTTTGGCCTGTCTTTTTTTTCTCACATGGGACAATGCTCTAATAATGATGATCATCACACTTTTATTTACTCACAGCTCAAAGCTCAAAATAATGATGACTCTATAGGAAATGCCTCCGGCAGTGTACCGAGATGTGCAACGATCTAGCATGGCGTATGACGTTGAAACATCTAGCTAGCTATCTTATGATCATGCAATGGAAATATGAGAGTAACGGCACAAGTCATGAGACGGAACGGTGGGAGTTGCATGGCAATATATCTCGGAATGCTATGAAAATGCCATAGTGGGTAGGTATGGTGGCTGTTTTGAGGAAGGCATATGGTGGGTTTGTGCACCGGCGAGAATTGCGCGGCACTAGAGAGTCTAGCAATGGTGGAAGGTGAAAGTGCATCTATACCATGGACTCACATTAGTCATGAAGAACTCACATACTTGTTGCGGAAGTTTTTATTAGTAATCAAAACAAAGTGCTAAATGCATACTCCTAGGGGAAGGGTTGGTAGGTGTTATCCATCGCGCGATCCCGACCTCAACACAAAGGATGACAATAAATAGATCAATTATGCTCCGACTTCCTAACATAGCGGTTCACCATACGTGCATGCTACGGGAATCACTAACTTCAACACAAGTATTTCTAGATTCACAACACCCTACTAACATAGCTCTTAATATTACCAAATCCACGTCTCAAAACTAATTGAGAGGAATCAAGACTTCTCTTTCTACTCAATGCACATGAAGACGGAGGTTTTTGCATCCTCTTTGGGTACCTATCACCTTTGGGACTACTTTCATAGCATAAGCCAACTACCAAGTCACGCACCACCGTGCTCTAAAAGATATAAGTGAAGCACATAGAGCAAAAGTATCTAGCTTAAAAGATATAAGTGAAGCACTATGAGCATTCTAGCAAAATCACGATGAGTGCATGTCTCTCTCTCTCAAAAAGGTGTGCAACAAGGATGATTGTGACACAACAAAAAGAAAAGACTCCTAAGATACAAGACGCTCCAATCAAAACACATATCATGTGGTGAATAAAAATATAGCTCCAAGTAATGTTACCGATGGATTGAAGACGAAAGAGGGGATGCCTTCTGGGGGCATCCCCAAGCTTAGGCTTTTTGGTGTCCTTGAATTTGTCTTGGGATGCCTTGGGCATCCCCAAGCTTGAGCTCTTTCCATTCCTTATCTCTTTGTCCATGAGAATATCACCCAAAACTTGAAAACTTCACAACACAAAACTTAAACAGAAACTCGTGATAACATTAGCACAAGAAAACAAACTACCACCTCTTTTGGTACAGTAGCAAACTTGAATTCTATCTATATTGGTGTTGGGCTACTGTATTCTCACTTTTCCATGGCTAGTACCCCCGATACTAACCATAGTTTCATCAAAACAAGCAACCAACTCAACAAAAACAGAATATGTCAAACACAGACCAGTCTGTAGCAATCTGTATACTTCGTATACTTCTGGTACATCACAAATTCTGAAAGTTACGACTGCCTGGGCAAAAGGAATATCAACCAGCAGCAAAAAGAATCAACTCAAAATCTCTTTATGAATAAAAATAAAAAATCATCTCGTGAGCGAAAAGTTTCTGTCTTTTTCCAGCAGGATCAAACAACCATCACCAAGACTAGTCATAAAGGTTTTGCTTGGCTCAAACACAAAAAGAAACACAAAAACACAATCACAACAGAATTATGAAAGTGTGGACGCAACAAAACAGAAAGAAAAATATAAATTCATTGGGTTGCCTCCCAACAAGCGCTATTGTTTAACGCCCCTAGCTAGGCGTTGATAATTAAATGATACTCACACAAAAGACAAGAATTGAAGCACAACGAGAGCATCATAAAGCATGTGAAAATCACATCTAAGTCTAACATACTTCCTATGCATAGGCATTTTATAGGAAAACAGATTGTCAAGACAACTAATAGTTACCATATGCAAGGAAGAAGAAAGAGACAATAGCAATCTCAACGTAACGAGAAGTGATTTAGTGATATGAAAGTTTCTACCACCATATTTTCCTCTCTCATAATAATTACATGTGGGGTCATATTCGAATTCAACAATTAACTATCACATAGGATATTCTTTTCAGGATCCACATGCATGCAAAGTTCACGCTCTTCAAAAATAGTGGGATTATCATCAACTAAAGTCATGACTTCTCCAAACCCACTTTCAATAAGATTGCAAATATCATATTCATCGTGAGGCTTAAACAAATTTTCAAGATCATAAGAAAAATCATAGCCCCAATCATGATCATTGCAACAAGTAGTGGACATAGCAAAACTAGCATCCCCAAGCTTAGGGTTTTGCATATTTTTAGCATGATTGTCACTAATAGAATTTATAGTGAAACCATTGCAATCATGATTTTCATCCAAGGAGCCCTCGTGAATCACTTCATAAATTTCTTCCTCACAATTTTTAGATTCACGCATCTCAAGCAAAACTCCATAAAGATAGTCAAGTGCACTCAACTCACTAGCAATTGGACCAACATAATTGGATCTCTTAAAGAGATTAGCAAGTGGATGAGGATCCATATCACTAGATTTTCAGCAAGCAAAGATGCAAGCATATTGAAGGCACATGGCACACAAGAGAACATAAAGCAAGCGAAAAAAGGGTGAACGAAAAAGGCAAACGAAAAAAAGGCAAACGAAAAAGGCAAATTGTGAAGTGGGGGAGAGGAAAACGAGAGGCAACTCGCAAACAAAGTAAATGCAAGAGATGAGTTTGCGACACTTACTTGGATGAGTTCTTGACTTGATCCTCCCCGGCAACTGTGCCAGAAATCCTTCTGCTACGTCAACAAAAGTCCTTCCCCGGGAGTGGTGCAAGAGATCCTTCTGTCGTCTCTCGAGCTTGCGTTGGTTTTTCCCTTGAAGAGGAATTGGTGATGCAGCACAGGAGCAGTAAGTATTTCCCTCAGTTTCAGAACCAAGGTATCAATCCAGTAGGAGAATCTTGTCAAGTCCAGAGTACCTGGACAAACACAAAAGAGCTTGCACCCAACGCTGTAAAGGGGTTGTCAATCCCTTCAAGATTGTTTGCAAAGTGAGATCTGAAGGTGGAAAGTGCAACGAAGTAAAAAGTGTAAGGCTGAAAATATAGTGTGGAGTAGACCTTGGGGGCCATAGTGTTCACTAGAGGCTTCTCTCAAAATAGCAAGTATTACGGTGGGTGAACAATTTACTGTCGACCAATTGATAGAACCGCGCAAAGTCATGACGATATCTAAGGCAATGATCATACATATAGGCATCACGTCCGAGACAAGTAGACCGATACTTTCTGCATCTACTACTATTACTCCACACATCGACCGTTATCCAGCATGCATCTAGTGTATTGAGTTCACGACGAACAGAGTAACGCCTTAAGCAAGATGACATGATGTAGAGGGATAATCTCAAACCAATGATGAAAACCCCATCTTTTTACCCTTGATGGCAACACCACGATACGTGCCCCGCTACCCCTTCTGTCACTGGGTGAGGTCACCGCACGGTATGAACCCAAAACCAAGCACTTCTCCCATTGCAAGAATCATAGATCTAGTTGGCCAGACAAAACCCAAACTCGAAGAGAATTACAAGGATATGAAATCATGCATAAGAGAGATCAGAAGAAACTCAAATAAGATTCATAGATAATCTGATCATAAATCCACAATTCATCGGATCTGACAAACACACCGCAAAAGAAGATTACATCGGATAGATCTCTATGAAGATCATGGAGAACTTTGTATTGAAGATCCAAGAGACAGAAGAAGCCATCTAGTTACTAGCTATGGAACCGTAGGTATATGGTGAACTACTCACGCATCATCGGAGAGGTCGTGGTGTTGATGAAGAAGCCCCCCGTATCCGAATCCCCCCTCCCGCAGGGCACCAGAACATGCCCCAGATGGGATCTTGTGGAGAAAGAAGCTTGCGGCGGCGAAAAAGTACTTTCGATGATCTCCTGATTTTTTGTGGAATTATTGGGATATGTAGGCGCAAAACCTAGGGCAGAGGTGGCCTAGGGAGCCCACAAGCCTGGACGGTGCGGGCCCCCCTAGCCGCGCCATGAGGGCTTGTGGGGTCTATGAGGACCCCCTGCCTTGGTTCTCAAGTCTCCCGATCTTCTTCCATTCCGGAAAAAATCTTTTTGAAAGTTTTATTCCGTTTGTACTCCGTTCAAAATCCTCCTCTGAAAGGGGTCAAAAACATGGAAAAACAGGAACTGGCACTTGGCACTGAGGTAATAAGTTAGTCCCAAAAAATATATAAATGGCATGCAAAACATCCAAAGTTTGACAAAATAATAGCATGAAACCATCAAAAATTATAGATACGTTGGAGATGTATCAGGAGTCCACCTCCTCCCATCAGCCGGCGCCCTTGGGGCTCCCTTGAGCCCCAAGGCTAGCCCCTCCCATCCTCCTATGTATATTGGTGGTTTTAGGGCTTTTGAGACACAACTTTGTCACGTGAAACTTAAACCTATACCACGTAGTTCTTCCTCTAGATCAGATTTCTGCGGAGCTCGAGCGGAGCCCTGCAGGAGTAGATCATCACCACCACCGGCGCGCCGTCACGCTGTCGGAGAACTCATCTACTTCCCCGTATCTCTTGCTGGATCAATAAGGTGGAGATCGTCATCGAGCTGTACGTGTGTTGAACACGGAGGTGTCGTCCATTCGGCGCTAGATCGAAACGGATCGTGGGACGACGGTGATTTGAATCACGAAGTTGTACCACTACATCAACCGCGTTTCTTAGAGCTTCCCGCTTATGATCTACAAGGGTATGTGGATCCAATCTCCCTCTCGTAGATGAACATCACCATGATATGTCGTCGTGTGCGTAGGAATTTTTTTGTTTCCCATGCAACGTTACCCAACAGTGGCTTCATGAGCTAGGTTCATGCGTAGATGTAATCTCCAGTAGAACACAAAAGTTTTTTGTGGGCGTTGATGTTTGATTTGCTGCCCTCCTTAGTATTTTCTCGATTCGGTGGTATTGTTGGATTGAAGCAGCCCGGACCGACATTACTCGTACGCTTACGAGAGACTGGTTTCATCGACCAACATGCTACTCGTTGCATAATGATGACTGGCTGGTGTCGGTTTCTTCAACTTTAGTTGAATTGGATTTGACCGAGGCGGTCCTTGGAGAGAGGTTAAATAGCAATTTGCACATCTCTGTTGTGGTTTTGCGTAAGTAAGATGCGATCATACTAGATACCTACAACAGCCACGTAAAACATGCAACAACAAATTAGAGGACGTCTAACTTGTTTTTGCAGGGTATGCTTGTGATATGATATGGCCAAAGACATGATGTGATATATTGGATGTATGAGATGATTATGTTCTAATAGTTAATATAGACTTGCACGTCGATGCTACGGCAACCGGTAGGAGCCATAGGGTTGTCTTTAAACTAACGTTTGTGTTTGCAGATGCGTTTACTATATTCCTAAGTTGTAGCTTTAGTAGTAATAGCATAAATAGCACGACAACCTCGATGGCGGCACGATGATGGAGATCAAGGTGTGGCCCCGGTGACAAGAAGATCAAACCGGTGCTTTGGTGATGGAGATCAAGAAGCACAAGATCATGGCCATATCATGTCACTTATGAATTGCATGTGATGTTAATCCTTTTATGTACCTTATCTTGCTTAGAAAGACGGTACCATTATAAGGTGATCCCTCACTAAAATTTCAAGATGAAATTGTGTTCTCCCCGACTGTGCACCATTGCGACAGTTCGTCGTTTCAAGACACCACGTGACGATTGGGTGTGATAGACTCAACGTTCACATACAACGGGTGCAAAATAGTTGCACACGCGGAACACTTGGGTTAAACTTGAGGAGCCTAGCATGTGCAGACATGGCCTCAAAACACAAGAGACCGAAAGGTCGAGCATGAATCGTATAGTTGATATGATTAGCATAGAGATGCTTACCAGTGAAACTATACTCAACTCACATGATGATCGGACTGGAGTTTACTAGTAATTTGATTATTTAAACTCTAATTGTCTTGAACATAGTATAAGTCGACTTTGCAATATTTTATGTTATAGATCAATGGCTCACGCAGTAGCAACCCTGAATTTCAATATGTTCCTAGAGAAAGCTAAGTTGAAAGATGATGGAAGCAACTTTGTAGACTGGGCACGTAATCTTAGGCTCATCCTACAAGCTGGGAAAAAGAATTATGTCCTTGATGCTGCGCTAGGTGATGAACCACCCGCTTTGTCTGACCAAGATGTTTTGAACGCTTGGCAATCGCGTAAAGAGGACTACTTGGTAGTTCAATGTGCAGTCTTGTAAGGCTTAGAACCGGGACTTCAACGGTGTTTTGAGCGTCATGGAGCATATGAGATGTTCCAGGAGTTGAAGTTTATCTTTCAGAAGAATGCCCAGATCGAGAGGTATGAGACCTCTGATAAATTCTATGCTTGCAAGATGGATGAGAATTCGTTTGTCAGCGAACATGTGCTCAAAATGTCTGGGTACTCAAACCATCTAGCTGAGCTGGGGATTGAACTCCCGCAAGAGGCTATCATTGACAGAATTCTTCAATTACTGCCACCTAGCTATAAGAGCTTTGTGTTGAACTATAAGATGCAAGGGATGAACAAGTCACCCGGCAAGTTATTCGTCATGCTCAAAGTCGCAGAGTCAGAACTCCAGAAAGAGCATCAAGTGTTGATGGTCAATAAGACCACTGGTTTCAAGAGAAACGGCAAAGGCAAGAACGGTAACTCCAAGAAGAGCGGCAAAACTATTGCCAATCCGACGAAGAAACCCAAGGCTGGACCTAAGCCAGAAACAAAGTGTTATTATTGCAAGGGGATGGGTCACTGGAAGCACAACTGCCCCAAGTATTTGGCTGATAAGAAGGTGGCCAAAGAAAAATCAGGTATATGTGATATACATGTTATTGATGTGTGCTTAACCAACTCTCATAGTAGTGCCTGGGTATTTGATACCGGTTCTGTTGCTCATATTTGCAACTCGAAGCACAAACTGCGGAATAAACGAAGGCTGACGAAGGATGAAGTGACGATGTGCGTGGGAAATGGGTTCAAGGTTGATGCAATCGCGGTCGACACAATCTCACTTCAGTTACCATCAAGATTAGTTATGAACTTAAATAATTGTTATTTAGTGCATGCGTTAAGCATGAACATTATATCTCGATCTTGTTTATTGCGAGATGGTTACTCATTTAAGTCAGTGAATAATGGTAATTCCATTTCTACGAGTAATATCTTTTATGGTCATGCACCCAATGTGAGAGGATTGTTCATATTGAATCTTGATTGTGATGACACACATATACATAAAATTGAGACCAAAAGATGTAGAGTTAACAATGATAGCGCCACGTTTTTGTGGCACTGTCGCTTAGGTCATATTGGTGTAAAGCGCATGAAGAAACTCCATTCCGATGGGCTTTTGGAGTCACTTGATTTTGAATCACTTGATACGTGCGAACCATGCCTCATGGGCAAGATGACTAAGACTCCGTTCTTCGGAAGAATGGAGCGTGCAAGTGACTTGTTGGAGATCATACATACCGATGTGTGCGGTCCAATGAGTGTGGAGGCGTGCAGCAGATATAGTTATTTTCTCACCTTCACTGACGATCTGATCGTGGGGGTTAATATCTTAGTTTCGAGTTTGGTACTCACGTGAGACAACGTGGAATCGTTTCACAGTTAACACCGCCTGGAACACCACAACGTAATGGTGTGTCCGAACATCGTAATTGTACATTGTTAGATATGGTGCGATCTATGATGTCTCTTACCGATTTGCCGTTACCGTTTTGGGGTTATGCATTAGAGACAGTTGCATTCACTTTAAATAGGGTACCGTCAAAATCCTTTGAGACGACACCATATGAGCTATGGTATGGCAAGAGGCCAAAGTTGTCGTTTCTTAAAGTTTGGGGATGTGATGCTTATGTCAAAAAGCTTCAGCCTGAAAAGCTGGAACCCAAAGTGGAAAAGTGCGTCTTCATTGGTTACCCAAACGAGACAGTTGGGTACACCTTCTATCTCAGATCCGAGGGCAAAGTGTTTGTTGCTAAGAATGGAGCTTTTCTTGAGAAGGAGTTTCTCTCAAAAGAATTGAGTGGGAGGAAGATAGAACTTGATGAGGCTGTCGAACCTCTCTCCCTCAAGATGGTGGCGCGGGGCAGGGGAAACATGTGTCGAAGCGATGCAGGTTGAGGAGAAAGCTAATGATGATGATCCTGAAGCTTCGGATCAAGTTCCTATCGGACCTCGCAGGTCGACAAGATCACGTACTACTCCTAAGTGGTACGGTAATCCTGTCTTATCAATCATGTTGTTAGACAACAATGAACCTGCGAATTATGAAGAATCTATGGTGGGCCCAGATTCCAACAAATGGCTGCATGCCATGAAGTCCGAGATAGGATCTATGTATGAAAACAAAGTGTGGACTTTGGAAGTAATACCTGAAGGTCGCAAGGTTATTCAGAACAAATGGATCTTTAAGAAGAAGACAGACGCGGACGGTAATGTAACCGTTTATAAAGCTCGACTTGTGGAAAAGGGGTTTTTCACAATTTCAAGGAGTTGACTACGATGATACGTTCTCACCGGTAGCAATGCTTAAGTCCGTCTGAATCGTGTTAGCAATAACTGCATTTTTCGATTATGAAATCTGGCTGATGGATGTCAAAATGGCGTTCCTTAACGGTTTTCTTAAGGAATAGTTGTATATGATGCAACCCGAAGGTTTTGTCGATCCAAAGAATGCTAACAAAGTGTGCAAGCTCCACCGATCCATTTATGGACTCGTGCAAGCATCTCGGAGTTAGAATAAGCGCTTTGATGAGGTGATCAAAGCATTTGGGTTTATACAAGTTGTTGGAGAATCTTGTATTTACAAGAAACTGAGTGGGAGCTCTGTGGCATTTCTAATATTATATGTGGATGACATATTGCTGATTGGAAACAACGTGGAGTTTTTAGAGAGCATAAAAGATTACTTGAACAAATGTTTTTCAATGAAAGACCTAGGAGAAGTTGCTTACATTCTAGGCATTAAGATCTATAGGGATAGATCAAGGCGCGTGATAGGACTTTCACAAAGCACATACCTTGATAAAGTTTTAAAGAAGTTCAAAATGGAACAGTCCAAGAAGGGGTTCCAATGTCGAGTAACTGCGGAAGATAGAGAAAAGATGAGTACCGTCCCCTATGCTTCAGCCATAGGGTCTATCATGTATCCAATGATGTGCACTAGACCGCATGTCAGACTGGCCATAAGTATGGAAGGCAGGTCCCAAAGTAATCCAAGAGTGGATCACTAGACGGCGGTCAAGAATATTCTGAAGTACCTGAAAAGGACTAAGGAAATGTTTCTCGTTTATGGAGGTGAAGAAGAGCTCGTCGTAAAGGGTTACGTCGACACAAGCTTTGACACTGATTCGGATGACTCTAAGTCTCAAACCGGATACGTATTTATTCTTAATGGGGTGTGGTAAGCTGGTGCTGTTCCAAGCAAAGCATCGTAGCAGATTCTACATGTGAGGCGGAGTACATGGCTGACTCGGAGGCAACTAAGGGGGGGGGTGTCTGGATGAAGCAGGTCATGACGGATCTTGGAGTTCTGCCGAGCGCACTAAATCCAATAACTCTGTTCTGTGACAACACTGGTGCCATTGCTTTAGCAAAGGAACCAAGGTTTCACAAGAAGACCAGACACATCAAATGACGCTTCAACCTCAACCGCGACTACGTCGAAGGAGAGGACGTAAATATTTGCAAAGTGCACACGGATCTGAATGTAGCAGATCCGCTGATTAAACCTCTTCCACGAGCGAAGCATGATCAACACCAGAACTGTATGGGTGTTAGATTCATTCCAATGTAAATTGCATAGCGATGTGAGACTAGATTATTGACTATAGTGCAAGTGGGAGAATGTTGGAAATATGCCCTAGAGGCAATAATAAAATAGTTATTATTATATTTCCTGTTTCAAGATAATCGTTTATTATCCATGCTATAATTGTATTGAATGAAAGCATAGATACATGTGTGGATATATAGACAAAACAATGTCCCTAGTAAGCCTCTACTTGGCTAGCCAGTTGATCAAGGAAGGTTAAGGTTTTTTGACCATATGCAAGTGTTGTCACTTGATAACTGGATCACATCATTAGGCGAATCATGTGATGGACTAGACCCAAACAATGAACGTAGCATGTGATCGTGTCATTTTGTGGCTATTGTTTTCTGCGTGTTAAGTATTCATTCCTATGACCATGAGATCATGTCACTCACTCACACCGGAGGAATACCTTGTGTGTTTCAAACATCACAACGTTACTGGGTGACTATAAAGGTGCTCTACAGGTATCTCCGAAGGTGTCCGTTGAGTTAGCATGGATCAAGACTGGGATTTGTCACTCCGTGTGACAGAGAGGTATCTCGGGGCCCACTCGGTAATACAACATCACATACAAGTCTTGCAAGCAATGTGACTCAAGTGTAAGTCACGGGATCTTGTATTATGGAACAAGTAAAGAGACTTTCCGGTAACGAGATTGAAATCAGTATAGGGATACCGATGATCAAATCTTGGGCAAGTAACATATCAAAGGACAAAAGGAATGTTATACGGGATTATATGAATCCTTGGCACAGAGGTTCAACCGATAAGATCTTCGTAGAATATGTAGGATCCAATGTGAACATCCAGGTCCCGCTATTGGATATTGACCGAGGAGTGTCTCGGGTCATGTCTACATAGTTCTCGAACCCGCAGGGTCTGCACACTTAAGGTTCGATGGTGTGTTAGTATAGTTGAGTTATATGTGTTGGTGACCGAAGGTTGTTCGAAGTCTCGAATGAGATTACGGACGTCACGAGGGTTTCCAGAATGGTCCATAAACAAAGATTGATATATAGGATGGTTTCATTTGGTCACCGAAAATATTTCGGGCATTACCGACAGTGTACCGGGATTGACGAGTGGGTTTTGGGTATTCACCGGGAGGGGCCCACCCACCTGGGAGTGAGCCTAGTAACACTAGGATGGCGCACCAGCCCTTAGTGGGCTGGTGAGGCCAGCCCAAGTGGGCTATGGCGCCACAAGTGGAAAAAACCAAAGGAACAGGAAAAAAACAAGGAAAGGGGGAGGTGGGAGGAAGGAGTGGAGTCCTTCCCCCAAATCGAATTGGGGTGGGAGTCCACCTCCTCCCATCGGTCGACGCCCTTGGGGCTCCCTTGAGCCCCAAGGATAGCCCCTCCCCTCCTCCTATATATATTGGTGGTTTTAGGGCTTTTGAGACACAACTTTGCCACGTGCAACTCAAACCTATACCATGTTGTTCTTCCTCTAGATCGGATTTCTGTGGAGCTCGGGCGAAGTCGTGCAAGAGTAGATCATCACCACCACCGGTGCACTATCACGGTGCCGGAGAACTCATCTACTTCCCCGTCTCTCTTGCTGGATCAAGAAGGCAGAGATCGTCATCAAGCTGTACGTGTGCTGAACCCGGAGGTGCCGTCCGTTCGGCGCTAGATCGGAACGGATTGTCCGATGGATCGTGGGACGACGGTGATTTGAATCCCGAAGTTGTACCACTACATCAACCGCGTTTCTTAACGCTTCCCGCTTAGCGATCTACATGGGTATGTGGATCCAATCATACTCTCGTAGAAGAACATCACCATGATAGGTCTTCGTGTGCGTAGGAAATTTTTTGTTTGCCATGCAACGTTACCCAACAACAATGGGGGAAGAACACGAGCTGAATGGATAGAAGACCATTGGGGAAGAATACTCCCTTAAATAGTGGGCGGAAATCTAGCCGTTATTGTGCCCAACGACTCAGCTAAGCGGTAGTACCGTGCAGGTGGGCGGTACTTCCGCCTGCACGGAAGCACCGACCACCACAGGCGACACAACATAGCCAGAGGGGCGGTAGTTCCGCCATAGCGGTACTACTGCCCTGCTCTAAGCGGTACTTCTGCTTAGATTTGTCGAACGGGAACACATATACCAGAAGAAATATTTGAGCAGAAGTGGGAGCCGAAGGGGAGGGCGGCAGTTGATGGAGTCCGGGACTAAGGGGTCCTCGGGCCGTCGGCCTATATCTACAGGCCAAACTCGTGGGCTACTTCGGTCAGTCGATGACATATACGAGGAAGATTCCACAAGACTTGGTGATTGATAACCCACAAGTATAGGGGATCACAACAGTTTTCGAGGGTAGAGTATTCAACCCAAATTTGTTGATTCGACACAAGGGGAAGCCAAAGAATATTCTCGAGTATTAGCAGTTGAGTTGTCAATTCAACCACACCTCAAAGACTTAGTATCTGCATCAAAGTTTCAGTAACAGAGTAGAGTGATAGCAACAGTAGCAATGGTAACAGTAGCAGCAGTGACAATAGTAGCAGTAACAGTAGCAGCAGTGGTAGCAGTAGCGGTAACAGTAGCAGCATTGACAGCAGTAGCGGTAACAGTAGCAGAAGTGATAGCAGTAGCGGTAAAGTAATGTAGCAAGGACCAGTAGGAAAAACTCATAGGCATTGGATCGGTGATGGATAATTATGCCGGATGACATTCATCATGTGACAGTTATAACATGGGGAGATATGTAACTAGCTCCAGTTCGTCAATGTGATGTAGGCATGCATTCCGTATATAGTCATACGTGCTTAAGGAAATGTAACATCCCAAATTTTGGAATGTTAAAATAATTATTAGATTGTTTGTTTGTTTGCTTGAGTGATTGAAACTTGTGTGAAATTTGAAACTTTTCAAAAACTTTTGAATGAGAGGGAATAAAATGACTTTCCCCATCTCCGATGAATTCAAATTCAATCTTTTAAAAGAAAAGAGAGAAGATGACATGACTTCTTCAACTATAAAGAATTTGAACGGAGTTTGCATTTGAATCCTTTCAAAATATTTGCCCTTGCTTCTATATTTTTCTTCCCCGACAAAATTCTTGCACGCAAGAAAGAGCGGAGGAAAATGACCCTCCAAAAACCAGGGCCATTCATTGAAATATTTTGAGCCAAGAAAAAACCAAAATTTAATTTGAGGAAATAATTGCAAAAAGAAATAATGATTTTAGGGATTTTTTGGAAAAATATTTTTTTAAGTTTTTATTTTGGCCGTGGAAAAATGCCCATCATTTAGATTTTATTTTTTTGATAATTTTAGTATATATAGAAACTCTATATTCCGAATTGATTTGATTTCCCTTTTATCATTTTAGTTTCCTAGTTCTGAAAAAGGAAAGAAATCGTGTTTAAATGGAAATAAACGGTGGCCCATTAAGACCTTTCCAAAAACTGACCCAACATGATCTTCTTCTTCCTCTATCTCCTTCCTCACGTGCACACGACCTTCCTTAGCCATGGACACGGAAATCCTCCCTTCCCGATCTCCCTCTCCCTTCCATCCCAGCTCCTCCCGAGCCCCCTATAAGAACCCACCCGGCGTCCTCGTTCCATTTTCCCCAAGAGACGCCACCCTCATCGCCTCTAGCCGCCGGCCACCTCGCTGGAGTAACCCTGCCCTGGTCGAGTCCAGGAGCTCCCTGCCGACCTCCCCATGGCCCCTACCCTCGCTGCACCACACCCCTGCGCGCCCCACCCCTCCTCCGCCGATTCCCCTCCCCGCCGGCGACCTGCCCACCTCACCGGAGCAGCTACCTCGCCGGAGTTCTTCCTCTTTGTCACCCATGGTGAGATTCACGAAATCCCGTATTGCAGTTTTTTCAGAAAATTGCAATCTTAGAAAATTCATATCTATTAGTCTATAACTCCGAATTAGGTGATTCTTTTTGCGTTGGATCACAAATTTTATTTAGTTTCTGTAGATATATAATTTGTCTATGTTTGGATTTAAAAAAATTGAGTTAGATCAGATTTCAATTAAAGCTTGTTTTGCTTATTCCGGGTGTTTAAATATAGCTTTTAATTTGATTCTTTTTGCTGTTGTTTCCTATTGATCATATCTTGCAGTAGTTTCAGTTTCAATTTTTTTTAAATAATTTTACTTAGGGCGTTAAGCAAAACAGATTCTGTTTTAGCCTTTTTTGTTTTCTTGCTATTTCTTTTGTATTAATTGTTCTTAATTTGTTTTTTTTTGTAATTGTGACAAGTTATATTTTGTTTTCTGATATTTACCAGTAACTTTTCAACAACAACAAAATTTTATCTTATTTATTCTTATTTGTTTGCATGGAATCAATTCTAGTTCTATACTAACTTGCGAATTGATTGCATTGCTAGTTTGATTTCCTATTTTGAAAATACTTATAAAAAAATATTGTTTTGTAAATTTTACTTCTGTTATCTTAGTTATTTTATATATTTTTTTCTGTTATTTTTTCTATTTTAGTGTTTTATTTTCTGTTAGACAAAAACTATTTAGTGTTTACGTAGTAGAAGACTCCCTAGTCTTATTTGAAGTTTCCTTCGGATTCCTATTCGCTCTCTCTGTTGTTTTGATTGCTAGAATGATTGCAAGTATGAGTGCTTATGTGAATGATATGTTTGTTATATAGATTTCATCAGAGAGTGACGAGTAGTCTATCAAGTTATTTTCTCGAGAAATTCTTCTTCGTCAACATCACCAGGCAAGTCACTTTGATCATACTATCACCTATGTTTTATGCATCGTAGTTCTACCATCCTATGCCCAAATTGCATGCTGCTTAGGTACTTGGAAATTTTAGTATAGATTGTAGTATCATGTGGTAGGCACACAACAACCCCGATACTTGGCCCCGGGACAACAAACTTCATATTGCTATGCTTGAGTAGACGGGATTTCGGTTGAGTGCATAACACGAGTGATCCGAGGCTGATTAAATAATCAAGACCCGATAAGACAAGATTTTCAAGACCTCGGACGCAATGCAACTCTGGGTGAAGGACGGTTGATTGGCTCCCTGGAGAACCCAGTGGATGACCCGGGATGCTGGAGAGGCCATGACATCCTGCGGAAAGCTTCAGCCAGGCTCAAAGAGACGGACGGATATTTTCAAGACCCAAGGCTTACCTGCACAGCCACAAGTCATTATGGGCTCTGGCTTGGTTGGACAACGCGACGACTTTGGACAGGCGGTGCTAGCAGATGTAGAAGAACGGTAGGAATGGATGGGCACCGACAGGGATTCAGAGGGACCCGTTGAAAGACCATGTTTTGATCATCCGGTCTTCAAACACCCTGAAGTGCGAGGACATACACGGAGGCGATCAAATATTGTGGGGAACGTGTGCAAAACTCTGCAGAGTACTCAAACCTAATCGATTAGCCGTGTCCACTGTCATGGACAACTTGAGCCAAAGGAACTGAAGTTATCTGGATTTCTCAGCACCATTAAATATATTTGATGAGGGTAATTATTGACAACTCGGGTACGAGAACTGGTTGGCGGAACCATCTCGTTAACAACCAACAAAGTAGTAACATTTTGCTTTTAGCCCACTCTTGTTGTAGGAGAAAAACTTGCTTTTCGCTGAAAACTTATAGCCCCACCTGCCATATATGCATATAGTATAAATGATTACTTTTCACACCTCTCTTATGTGACTTGCCGGCATATTCAATATGTTGACCTACACGGCTGCAACGTCTTATGTTGCAGATATTTTCTTCGACGAGTAAGAGTACGATTCAGGGTTACGGTCTACACTCAACTTGCCGTTGGTGTTTATTGGGACTCCACTCCCTTGACTGCTTCCGTTGAGATATTTAAGGTATATATTAGTTTTACGCTATTTACATGTGATTGCACTTTGATATATACATTGATGTACTGTGTGTGCCAGCATACTGATCCAGGGATGGCACAGAAACACAGAGGCTTGACTCGTTTTGAGTCGGGTCGCTACAGAAATGGTATCAGAGCACATGTTGACTGTAGGACGTGACCCCAGAAACTGGAAATCCCTTGGGGAAGAATCTCTCAAAAAAAATTCAAGAACATCCTTTACTTCTCATCCCTTCTGATTTCATCAAATGTTCCCTCTCACCTCAAATAGTTACACAATACCCTTACCCCTTTGACCTCGTGAAGGATCAACCGACTCCCAATTCAAAGTAAAGATGGATTTCATCATGCAGTTGAAGCTACACCAATTGAAGACTCTCAAGACCCGAAGAACTCGAAGACCCTGAAGCGTTCGAATATTTATATGACCATTAGAAGTCCAAACCCCTGTTATATACCCACATTAGTTACGATGGTTTGTGAGCCGTCATTGGTGTGTGTTTTCCGACGGCCATAAATAAAACCTATTCTCAAAAATACTGTTTGTATTGTGTGTATCTCCCTCCCTCTCTTACCCGTCTCATCCCCAAAACCTCAACCCTACCAGATGGAGTATGAAGCTGGACTTGTAGTCTCTGGACCAATGACCCAGCTAGAGGCTGAAATATGGATTCAGAACATGGAGAACCACTTCGGGAGCAACTTGATCTCAAGGAAGTATGAAGTGGAACATGCTCTCCAGTACTTTACCCAAAGTGCTGCAATCTGGTGGAAAATGCACCATGCCATACAAGGATTTAGTGGAGCAGAAACCTGGGACGAATTCAAGAACACTCTATTAAGATCCCGACTTATTCAGAAGTGCTATGACAATCCGAAGGAGAAGACTTGTGCATGCAAGATCTGTGGAGAAATAGGACACACCCAGGAAGAACACAAGGATGGATGCACTCATTGTGAAGGAAATCACCCAGCTGAGGAATGCCCAACTAGTCAGGTGACTTGTTTCTTGTGTGAAGGAACCACCCACTACCCAGCTCAATGTCACATTTACCCCAAGGTACAACAAGTTGTCCAGCAGCAGAAAGAAGCAATGACGGAAACACTCAAGAAGAAGATTCTAGAAGAACCAGTGATGAACGAAAATATTGAAGACCCTGATGGACAAGGTCTGACCAGATTTTTCTCCAATGCATGCTACTCATGTGGAGAAGAAGGACATTATTCACAGGATTGCACGAAGGGAAGCCAAGAGTATCTGGGAAACTTCCCGACGGAAGAAGTGGAGTTTGATCCACTTGAAATAGAAGAACTGGCCAAAATAAAGGAGTCCGGAAAGAAGAAAAAGTACCCTCGGTAGAGCCAAATCTCTGCAGAAAAAGACCTGAGTCATGTCAGATGTTACAAGTGTATGGAATTTGGCCACCACAAATACATGTGCTCAGGAAGGAAGCCGGAAATCCAAGGAGCAAAAGCAAACACTAAGACGCCTCGAGACTTGTCAGAACTCATTTGCTTTCGTTGCAAGGAAGCACGACATTTTGCTAGCGATTGTCCACAAAGGAAGAAAGCTAAAAAGGAGTAGTTAAGCTTTGACCATGGCAATTAGTGTAATCTGAAGAACTCTTGTTTTTCATGAGATCATGGAGTGAAATTTTTGTAACAAAAGTCCCTGAGATTGTAATAACATCATGAATAAATGGAATTTATTGTCTCATGATTGCCTATGTTGAAAATGTATGCGTTGTTTCTCTACGAGCAAAGTTCTCTGAACATTTATGATGATATGAGAAAATATGGTCTATGCAGGCATGAGTATAATTCATTTAAGTGTGGTAGTAATCGGTAAAATCCCACAGGATCCACTGAGTAGGAATGTACCATGATTACCAAGGAGACACATACATTCCTCTGAGTACCTATTTACTGACACCTGCAGATGACAACTCTCTACGAGTCATTCCTCAAGGGCCCCGAAACGATCATGACCCTGACCAGTGATCATGATTACCCGAAAATCCCGAAGGACATGATGAAGCACATTCATCTTGAAGGAGATGCAGTCTACAAAGGCTACCCATTCATGGAAAGTGGAGTAGAACTTTGGTACGTGGAAGTACACCTCCACCATGTGAAAGGAGTTTGTCCAAAGACTATGGGGCAATACTTTTTCATTTCACGTGTACCACAAGCAACCTTCTTTGATGATGTTCGTGAAGCTGTCATGGAAGCCATACGTCAGATTGGAGAAATACTTGAAGCAAGACTCCGTCATACCCAGGAATACCTGAGTGAAGTGCATGCGGAGATGATGGAGGTGAAGCTCATGACCACCATGATGAAGCAAAAGATGGATGATTTCAAGGAGCACATTGGAAAGTTCCAGTGGAACTAAAGTACCTCCAAGAGAGACGAATGAATAATGTTGGCAGAAATGCTCGACCATACCGAACAATGTGGATGGTAGCATTTGTAATAAATTACTTTTGAGTTGGAATTTTGAAGAAAGCAAGGATGTAATAAAGGATTGATTATGAAATGAATATGATTTATGGAAGAAGCTATGATGGATCAGCAAACGTTTTCTTAGGAACATACGAAAGCCAGAGAGTTGTGAAGATACGATAGATGTTTTGTTCAGCTTCCAGAACCAATGGATTATCCGAACTCCGTCCGTGGACAAGAGAAATTCTGCAACGCTTGTGAGGATGCCCAAGTGTTAGAATACGAGATTCACTAAGCCTTATACAAGGTAATGATTTTAGTGCGACATGGCTTGGCCACCATGACGACTTACTATTATCATTCTCTTGCTATTCGGAATGGTAAATCTGAGAGACTTACCCATAGTGAGAGACGACGTTCTTTGAAGCTTTTGTTTAAGCCTTAGAATGGTATGATGAAAGCCCCATGTACATGGCACATGTTGTCACACGTAGGAAATTTTACGGTGAGAATGAAACCAAGACCCCTCTCTCTGCAGGATAGCCACAAATGGTAGACCACCATGAGAATCATCGATAGGTTATTTAGAATTGATCACGAGACTGTCAGTTAAGAAGACCCAGTAACGGAAGAAGCTTGAATCGACGGAAGAACCCTCGTTTTGATGGAGACGTTATGAATATAATGGAAGATATGAAGACTGTGAGAAGTCAGTTGCCAAAAACCCCAGAGGTTTGTTAAAATCTTAAGGGACTAGTAGCACTCATTTTAAGTGTGGTAGCATCCCACTTTGCCGGAAGTTGGATTTGTTAGAAGACCCCCAAACCATAACCTTTCTTTCTAGCCTCTTCGAATCTCGAGGACGAGATTCATTTTAAGTGTGGTAGGTTTGTAACATCCCAAATTTTGGAATGTTAAAATAATTATTAGATTGTTTGTTTGTTTGCTTGAGTGATTGAAACTTGTGTGAAATTTGAAACTTTTCAAAAACTTTTGAATGAGAGGGAATAAAATGACTTTCCCCATCTCCGATGAATTCAAATTCAATCTTTTAAAAGAAAAGAGAGAAGATGACATGACTTCTTCAACTATAAATAATTTGAACAGAGTTTGCATTTGAATCCTTTCAAAATATTTGCCCTTGCTTCTATATTTTTCTTCCCCGACAAAATTCTTGCACGCAAGAAAGAGCGGAGGAAAATGACCCTCCAAAAACCAGGGCCATTCATTGAAATATTTTGAGCCAAAAAAAAACCAAAATTTAATTTGAGAAAATAATTGCAAAAAGAAATAATGCTTTTAGGGATTTTTTGGAAAAATATTTTTTTAAGTTTTTATTTTGGCCGTGGAAAAATGCCCATCATTTAGATTTTATTTTTCTGATAATTTTAGTATATAGAAACTCTATATTCCGAATTGATTTGATTTCCCTTTTATCGTTTTAGTTTCCTAGTTTTGAAAAAGGAAAGAAATCGTGTTTAAATGGAAATAAACGGTGGCCCATTAAGACCTTTCCAAAAACTGGCCCAACAGGATCTTCTTCTTCCTCTATCTCCTTCCTCACGTGCACACGACCTTCCTTAGCCATGGACACGGAAATCCTCCCTTCCCGATCTCCCTCTCCCTTCCATCCCAGCTCCTCCCGAGCCCCCTATAAGAACCCACCCGGTGTCCTCGTTCCATTTTCCCAAAGAGACGCCACCCTCATCGCCTCTAGCCGCCGGCCACCTCGCCGGAGTAACCCTGCCCCGGTCGAGTCCAGGAGCTCCCTGCCGACCTCCCCATGGCCCCTACCCTCGCTGCACCACACCCCTGCGCGCCCCACCCCTCCTCCGCCGATTCCCCTCCCCGCCGGCGACCTGCCCACCTCGCCGGAGCAGCTACCTCGCCGGAGTTCTTCCTCTTTGTCACCCATGGTGAGATTCACGAAATCCCGTATTGCAGTTTTTTCAGAAAATTGCAATCTTAGAAAATTCATATCTATTAGTCTATAACTCCGAATTAGGTGATTCTTTTTGCGTTGGATCACAAATTTTATTTAGTTTCTGTAGATATATAATTTGTCTATGTTTGGATTTAACAAAATTGAGTTAGATCAGATTTCAATTAAAGCTTGTTTTGCTTATTCCGGGAGTTTAAATATAGTTTTTAATTTGATTCTTTTTGCTGTTGTTTCCTATTGATCAT
The DNA here is from genome assembly GCF_904849725.1 of Hordeum vulgare subsp. vulgare. Taxonomy (NCBI): domain Eukaryota; kingdom Viridiplantae; phylum Streptophyta; class Magnoliopsida; order Poales; family Poaceae; genus Hordeum; species Hordeum vulgare. The sequence goes on along the minus strand of NC_058524.1, from coordinate 87,831,063 downwards.
ATCTTTCAGTAGTTTAAGTTTCAATTTTTTTTAAATAATTTTACTTAGGGTTTTAAGCAAAACAGATTCTGTTTTAGCCTTTTTTTATTTTCTTGCTATTTCTTTTGTATTAATTGTTCTTAATTTGTTTTTTTTGTAATTGTGACAAGTTATATTTTGTTTTCTGATATTTACGAGTAACTTTTCAACAACAACAAAATTTTATTTTATTTATTCTTATTTGTTTGCATGGAATCAATTCTAGTTCTATACTAACTTGCGAATTGATTGCATTGCTAGTTTGATTTCCTATCTTAGTTATTTTATATTTTGTTTTCTGTTATTTTTTCTATTTTAGTGTTTTATTTTCTGTCAGACAAAAACTATTTAGTGATTGACGTAGTAGAAGACTCCCTAGTCTTATTTGAAGTTTCCTTCGGATTCCTATTCGCTCTCTCTGTTGTTTTGATTGCTAGAATGATTGCTAGAATGATTGCTAGTATGAGTGCTTATGTGAATGATATGTTTGTTATATAGATTTCATCAGAGAGTGACGAGTAGTCTATCAATTTATTTTCTCGAGAAATTCTTCTTCGTCAACATCACCAGGCAAGTCACTTTGATCATACTATCACCTATGTTTTATGCATCGTAGTTCTACCATCCTATGCCCAAATTGCATGCTGCTTAGGTACTTGGAAATTTTAGTATAGATTGTAGTATCATGTGGTAGGCACACAACAACCCCGATACTTGGCCCCGGACGACAAATTTCATATTGCTATGCTTGAGTAGACGGGATTTCGGTTGAGTGCATAACACGAGTGATCCGAGGCTGATTAAATAATCAAGACCCGATAAGACAAGATTTTCAAGACCTCGGACGCAATGCAACTCTGGGTGAAGGACGGTTGATTGGCTCCCTGGAGAACCCAGTGGATGACCCGGGATGCTGGAGAGGCCATGACATCCTGCGGAAAGCTTCAGCCAGGCTCAAAGAGACGGACGGATATTTTCAAGACCCAAGGCTTACCTGCACAGCCACAAGTCATTATGGGCTCTGGCTTGGTTGGACAACGCGACGACTTTGGACAGGCGGTGCTAGCAGATGTAGAAGAACGGTAGGAATGGATGGGCACCGACAGGGATTCAGAGGGACCCGTTGAAAGACCATGTTTTGATCATCCGGTCTTCAAACACCCTGAAGTGCGAGGACATACACGGAGGCGATCAAATATTGTGGGGAACGTGTGCAAAACTCTGCAGAGTACTCAAACCTAATCGATTAGCCGTGTCCACGGTCATGGACAACTTGAGCCAAAGGAACTGAAGTTATCTGGATTTCTCAGCACCATTAAATATATTTGATGAGGGTAATTATCGACAACTCGGGTACGAGAACTGGTTGGTGGAACCATCTCGTTAACAACCAACAAAGTAGTAACATTTTGCTTTTAGCCCACTCTTGTTGTAGGAGAAAAACTTGCTTTTCGCTAAAAACTTATAGCCCCACCTGCCATATATGCATATAGTATAAATGATTACTTTTCACACCTCTCTTATGTGACTTGCCGGCATATTCAATATGTTGACCTACACGGCTGCAACGTCTTATGTTGCAGATATTTTCTTCGACGAGTAAGAGTACGATTCAGGGTTACGGTCTACACTCAACTTGCCGTTGGTGTTTATTGGGACTCCACTCCCTTGACTGCTTCCGTTGAGATATTTAAGGTATATATTAGTTTTACGCTATTTACATGTGATTGCACTTTGATATATACATTGATGTACTGTGTGTGCCAGCATACTGATCCAGGGATGGCACAGAAACACAGAGGCTTGACTCGTTTTGAGTCGGGTCGCTACAGGAAAAGAACTTGCATGACATCTATTGTCCATCCCTTCCGTGGCAGCGGGGTCCTAATGGAAACTAAGGGATATTAAGGTTCTCCTTTTAATAGAGAACCGGAACAAAGCATTAGCACTTAGTGAATACATGAACTCATACTATGGTCGTCTCCGGGAGTGGTTCCGGATATTGTCACTCCAGGGTTGCCGGGTCATAACACATAGTAGGTGACTACAACTTGCAAGATAGGATCAAGAACACACATATATTGATGAGAACATAATAGGTTCAGATCTGAAATCATGGCACTCGGGCCCTAGTGACAAGCATTAAGCATAGCAAAGTAGTAGCAACATCAATCTCAGAACATAGTGGATACTAGGGATCAAACCCCATCAAAACTAACTCGATTACATGATAGATCTCATCCAACCCATCACCGTCCAGCAAGCCTACGATGAGATTACTCACGAACGGTGAAGAGCATCATGTAATTGGCGATGAAGGATGGTTGATGATGACGAAGGCGTCGATTCCCCCTCTCTGGAGCCCAGAACGGACTCCAGATCTGCCCTCCAGAGGAAGAACAGGTGGTGGCGGCGGCTCCGTATCGTAAAACGCGATGAACTCTTCTCTCTAATTTTTTTCCGAGCGAAAGACACTAAATAGAGCTGGAGTTGCACGCGGCGGAGCCCTGAGGGCCTCACAAGCCTGCTAGGCGCGGCCAGGGGGGCCCGCGCCTCTTGGGCTTGTGGGCTCCTTGCTCCGTCCCTCCAGGTGATTCTTGCGCCAGTATTTTTTATATATTCCACAAAAAATCGTCGTAAATTTCTAGGTCATTCCGAGAACTTTTATTTCTGCGCAAAAACAACACCATGGCAATTCTGTTGAAAATAGCGTCAGTCCGGGTTAGTTCCATTCAAATCATGCAAATTAGAGTCCAAAACAAGGGCAAAAGAGTTTGGAAAAGTAGATACGATGGACACGTATCAACTCCCCCAAGCTTAAAGCCTTGCTTGTCCTCAAGCAATTCAGTTGACAAACTGAAAGAGACAAAAGAAAAACTTTTACGAACTCTGTTTGATCTTGTTGTTGTAATTATGTCGAACTCATATTCAGATACTCAGCAAGATCATAAGCTAACCACATAAGCAATGATATTTAGGTGTCATGGTAAACTCATATCAATGGCAAAATCAACTAGCGAGCAATAATAATAAGTTTCAAACGTCAACACTTCAATCAAAACAATCATGAAGCAATATGAACAGATGGTATCTCGCTAGCTCTTTCTTAGACCACAAAACATAAATGCAGAGCACCTTTAAAAACCAAGGGCTGACTGGACATTGTAATTCATGGCAAAGAAGATCCAGTCACAGTCATACTCAATAGCAATTAAAAGCAAAGCATAAAAATGACGGAGGTGCTCTCTACTTGGTGCTTTTATAAGGAGAGGATGACTCAACAGAAACATAACTAGATAGGCCCTTCGCAGAGGGAAGCATTGATTTGCAGAGGTGCTAGAGCTCAAGCTTTTAAAACACAGATAAATAATTTTGGGTGGCATGCTTTCATTGTCAACGCGATGAGCAAGAGTCTTCACCGTCTTCCATGCTACACATGCTATAGGCGGTTCCCAAACAGAAAAGTAAAGTTTTGACTCCCCTACCACTGATCAATCACACTCCACGACTAGCCGAATACTCGGGTGCCGTCCATACCAACAACAATCCAGGGGGAGTTTTGTTTGCAATTATCTTTCCAATTTGAGCATGGAACTGGGCATTCCAATTATCGGCCCCTTTCTCATGAATGATAGTGAATAAACATGTATCGAGGATAACACGCCTAGCATGGAAAATACTGACCACCCCTTGTCACCACATGAGCGGTTCGGGCATGCAAAACAGATTATTTCTTGAAGGTTTAGAGAGTGGCACATGCAAATTTACTTGGAACGACAGGTAGATACCGCATATAGGTAGTTATGGTGGACTCGTATGGAACAACTTTGGGTTTATGTAAGTGGATGCACAAGCAGTATTCCTGCTTAGTACAAGTGAAGGCTAGCAAAAGACTGGGAAGCGACCAACTAGAGAGCGACAACAGTCATCAATATGCCTTGAAATTAACCAACATTGAGTGCAAGCATGAGTAGGACATAAATCACCATAAACATGAATATCATAGAGGCTATGTTGATTTTGTTTCAACTACATGCGTAAACATGCGCCAAGTCAAGTCACTTGAATCATTCAAAGCAGGATACCATCCTATCATACTACATCATAATCATCTTGAAATTCATGTTGGCATCCAAGACAAACCATTATAAGCTCCTAGCTAATTAAGCATGGCATCAGAAACTATGATCTCTATGTTGTCATTGCAAACATGTTTCTCTCATAACTAAGCGGAATTAGGAATGATGAGCTAGTCATATTTACAAAAACAAAATAGATCGAGTTCATACCAGCTTTTCCAGGCTCAGTCACTTCATCATATATCGTCATTATTGCCTTTCACTTGCACGACCGAATGAAATGAATAATAATGAGAGTGTTCATGCATTGGACTAAGCTGGAATCTGCAAGCAAACATAGAGAAGAAGACAAAGTAATATGGCTCTTTGACGGATAAACAGATATGCATGCGAGAGCCACTAAACATTTCAACTATGGTCTTCTACCTTGACCCAAAGAAAAAGAAAACTATTTACACGGGAAAGCTCCCAACAAGCAAAAGAAGAACGGGAAATCTTTTTGGGTTTTCTCAATCTAAACAAGCACACGAGAAGAAAGTGAGAAAAAGAAATAAACTAGCATGGATGATACAGTGGCAAGGTGTGAACACCGACTATCAAAGTGAAAGCGTGAGCATGAATATAAAGTCAGTGAGAAACACGTACTCCCCCAAGCTTAGGCTTTTGGCCTAAGTTGGTCTACTCCCAAGGAGGGAAGTAACCATCTCCGGGGTACTCCGGAGTGTGCTGAGGGTGCCAATGCTGGGTGAGCTCCTCTGGCTCCCAATGATAAACTTGCGTCTGGTACTCGACTGGTAGCTCGGCCACGGGCGCCTGTGGTGGCGCTATGCCCCAATATGCGTAGATGTCCGAGGGCATAATAATGTAACTGCATGGATGAAGATTGAACAAAGAAGGAGCAGGCAAAGTAATAGTCTCACGAGTACCCTGACTAAATACCAGGTTATAAATCATCCTCTTATTTATATCTTTATCAAGGAAGTCATGGCGAACCATACTATCATAATCTAGATATCTCTCAGGAAGAAGCATCTCTTCTTCCTCGTGCAGTCTAATAGGTATCTCAAAATGTTTAGCAAGACGGATAGCATAGATACCTCCATAAACAGCGCCTTTAGTACGGTTCGTGTTCAACCGTTGAGCCACTATAGCCCTCAAGCTATAAGTTTTATCATTATAAAGGGCTTCGCGCAAAACCACAAGATCTGGGGAGCTAAGATCCCCAGCTTTCCCATGGCCAATCAAGCATTTTCCCGCGAATAATGAGAAATACCGAAGCAAGGGAAAATGAACGCTAGCAACTCTAGCGCAAGATACTCCTGTCTCCTCTCCTACAGCAATAGTATCAACGAAAGCCTCCAAGTCCCGTGGACGAGGTTCATGAATATCCCCAACATAAGGTAATTTGAAAACATTGCAAATATCCTGAAGTGACATGCGTTGGGGGATATCATATAACCTGAACTCAAACATAGGAGGACTCTTCCTTGGATAGAAATTAAAGCTTTGCACGAAAATATTAGTGGGGAGGAGGTATTGTGGACACTTATCTTCGACGAATGCGGTAAGGCCTGCGTTCTCCACCAAATAATAAAAATCCTCATAAAGACCGGCGACACGTAAGAACACATTGCTTGGCCACTCGCACGCTCGAACTTCTGCAACTCGGGGGACCGGATACTTGGGTTTCTTCTTCTCATTTTCATCATCCTTGGGGTCACGGCTTGAAGAGCCTCTTAGGAACCTCCTCATCTTTTCCTTTTTCTTTCTCTGAAAATTTCTGAATTTTTTAGTGACTCAAAGGAAAAGTGAACAAGGCTCAACAAAACTCATAACAACCACTCCTACAAGTGCCTAGAGGCCATATCATGCATCAAAACCAGTTGGGACCAACTAAAATTAACATGCAAAGCTCAAGAGCAGGGTCACCAAGGCAGCAATAATACACAACGAATAAGGCACTAGAAAAAAAACTAATTGGACCAATGGAGGAGTCACACACCAAGTAACAATCCCCCCAAAACAATTTGATGAATGGGGCTTTGCACAAGGAGATCGAAAAATGCAGCAAGAAGAGCAAGAACACGGGTTTGAGTTGTGGAATAATTTTTTCTAGAGGTAGGAGAAGGAGATGGGAGCTAGAATAAGTGGGGGCACATGGGCCCCACAAGCCTGGTAGGCGCGGCCAGGGGGGTGCCCGCGCCTCCTAAGCTTGTGGCCCACTGGTGCATCCCCCTGACTAGCTCTTTATCTCCGAGTTTTCAAAAATACCAGAAAAAATCATACTTGAATCTCAGGGCATTTGAAGAAATTTTATTTTCGGGACACTTTTCTAAGGGACACAAAAAGCAGAAAACAAGAAAAACTAAAGCTAAATTTATCATTTTTCTTCTAAATAATGGAAAGTAAATGTTGGGGGCAGAAGGTTGTGACTCTCAGATTCATCCATCTCATGGTCATCAAAAGAAATCCGTCAATGAGGTTGATCAAGTCTCCTTGACAAACTTTTTCCGACTCGCATAAAACCGGAGAATTTTTGAATAATCACTAGGTTACCTCAATGGGGATGTGCATATCCCCAACAAGCAAATCATACTTCATCTTAACAGTAGGTATAGGGCATTCAAAGCTCCCAATAAGAATCGATGAAGTTTTTTCAATAGCATTGATGCAATGTAATCGATATTGTTTCTTCGGAAAGTGCACCGTATGCTCATTACCATTGACACGGAAAGTGACATTGCCTTTGTTGCAATCCCTAACAGCCCCTGTAGTGTTCAAAAAGGGTCTTCCAATGATGACCACCATGGCATCATCCTCGGGAATATCCAAAATAATAAAGTCCGTTAAGATAGTAACGTTAGCAACTACAACAGGCACATCCTCGCAAATGCCGATAGGGAAATCAATTCATTTGTCGGCCATTTGCAAAGACATTTCAGTGGATGTCAACTTATCCAATTCAAGTCTACGATAAAGAGAGAGAGGCATAACACTAACACCGGCTCCAAGATCGCATAAAGCAGTTCTAACGTAGTTTCCTTTAATGGAGCAAGGTATAGTGGGCACTCCGGGATCACCTAGTTTCTTAGGAGTTACACCCTTCAAGGTGTAATTAGTGAGCATAGTGGAAATCTCAACCTCAGGTATCCTCCTTTTATTGGTCACAATATCTTTCATGTACTTAGCATAAGGAGACATTTTGAGCATATTTGTCAAACGCATTTGCAGAAAGACATGTCTAATCATTTCAACAAAGCGCTCAAAATCCTCATCATCTTTTTTCTTGGATGGTTTGGGAGGAAAGGGCATGGGTTTCTAAACCCATGGTTCCCTTTCTTTATCATGCTTCCTAGCGATAAAGTCGTTCTTATCATATCTCCTATTCTTAGGTTGTGGGTTCTCAATATTAACACTAGGTTCAAGCTCCACATCCTTATCATTGCTAGGTTGAGCATCATCATGAGCACCACTATCGATATCATCACTAGGCTCATGCTCATCACCAGATTGCGTTTCGGCATCAGAAACAGAGATATCGTTTGGATTCTCAAGTGTAACAGCAACAGGGTTGCTAGCATGCAAGTTCCTATCATCTTTCTTTTTCTTCCTAGGATGACTAGGTGCCTCGGTGCTAACTCCTTGAGAATATTGTTCAATTATCTTAGGATGACCCTCAGGATACAAAGGTTCTTGGGTCATTCTACCACCTCTAGTGGCGACTCTAAAAGAATTGTCATTCAACTCATTGAGCAAGTCATTTTGAGCCTTAAGTACCTGTTCTACTTAATTAGTAACCATAGAGGCATGTTTACTCAAAAGCTTAAGATCATTGACGTTTCTATCCACAGAAGCACTTACATGACTAAGCATACGAGCATTCTGTTCCAATTGTCTGCTAACATAATCATTGAAACTTTATTGTTTGGCAACAAAGTTATCAAATTCATCTAAGCATAAGCTAGCAGGTTTATCAAAAGGAATATCACTCTCATTGAATCTACGAAGAGAATTTACCTCTACTACCTATGTCGGGTTATCAAGACCATGTATTTCTTCGATAGGTGGTAGATTCTTGACATCTTCAGATTTAATGCCCTTCTCTTTCATAGATTTCTTGGCTTCTTGCATATCTTCAGGACTGGGGAATAGGATACCTCTTTTCTTCGGAGTTGGCTTCGGAGGTGGTTCGGGAATAGTCCAAGCATTCTCATTGCACAAGATATTATCAATAGAATCTCAGCTTGTTCCACAGTTCGTTCCCTGAAAACACAACCAGCACAACTATCTAGGTGGTCCCTAGAAGCATCGGTTAGTCCATTATAGAAGATATCAAGTATTTCATTTTTCTCAAGAGGGTGATCAGGTAAAGCATTAAGTAGCTGGACAAGCCTCCCCAAGCTTGTGGGAGACTCTCTTCTTCAACTTGCACAAAGTTATATATATCCTGCAAGGCAGCTTGTTTCTTATGGGCAGGAAAATATTTCTTAGAGAAGTAGTAGATCATATCCTGGGGACTACGCACACAACCAGGAGCAAGAGAAGTGAACCAAGTCTTAGCATCACCCTTTAGCGAGAAAGGAAACAACTTAAGGATATAGTAGTGGCGGATATTTTCCTCACTCGTGAATAGGGTGGCTATATCGTGCATTTTGGTAAGGTGTGTGCTACCTCTTGAGCTTGCGTTGGTTTTTCCCTTGAAGAGGAAAGGGTGATGCAGCACAGGAGCAGTAAGTATTTCCCTCAGTTTGAGAACCAAGGTATTGATACGTCTCCATCGTATCTACTTTTCCAAACTCTTTTGCCCTTGTTTTGGACTCTAATTTGCATGATTTGAATGGAACTAACTCGGACTGACGCTGTTTTCAGCACAATTGCCATGGTGTTGTTTTTGTGCAGAAATGAAAGTTCTCGGAACGTCCTGAAAATTTACGGAGGATACTTCTGGAAAATATGAAAAATACCTGCGGAAAGATCCACCGGAGGGGATGGGCCAGTGGGCCACAAGTCCTGTTGCCGCGCCCCCCTGGTCGCGGCAACCAAGCTTGTGGGCCCCACATGGCTCTGCCGCCCCCAAACTCAGCTCTATAAATTCACTTTCGTCCCGAAAAAAATCAGAAGAGAAGAGTTCATCGTGTTTGCGATACGGAGGCGCCGCCACATCCTATTCTTCATCTGGAGGGCAGATCTGGAGTCCGGTTTGGGCTCCGAAGAGGGGAAATCGTCGCCATCGTCATCATCAACCTTCTTCCCTGTCCAATTGCATGAAGCTCTTCATCGTTCGTGAGTAATCTATTCGTAGGCTCGCTGGGCGGTGATGAGTAGGATGAGATCTATCATGTAATCGAGTTAGTTTTGACGAGGATTGATCCCTAGTATCCACTATGTTCTGAGATTGATGTTGCTACTACTTTGCCATGCTTAATGCTTGTCACTAGGGCCCGAGTGCCATGATTTCAGATCTGAAATTATTATGTTGTCACCAATATATGTGTGTTTTAGATCCGATCTTGCAAGTTGTAGTTACCTACTATGTGTTATGACCCGGCAACCCCGGAGTGACAATAACCGGAACCACTCCCGGTGATGACCATAGTTTGAGGAGTTCATGTGTTCACCAAGTGCTAATGCGTTGGTCCGGTTCTTTATTAAAAGGAGAACCTTAATATCCCGTAGTATCCTTTTGGACCCCGCTGCCACAGGAGGGATGGACAATAGATGTCATGCAAGTTCTTTTCCCTAAGCACGTATGATGACACACGGAATGCATGCCTACATCACATTGACGAACGGGAGCTAGCCACATATCTCTCTGTGTTATAACTGTTGCATGATGAATATCATCCGACAAATCACCGACCCATTGCCTACAAGTTTGTCCCACTGCTGTTACTTGTTTTGCTCTGCTGCTGTTACTTGCTGCTGCTGTTACTCACTACTGTTGTTACTTGCTCCTGCTATTACTCGCTACTGTTGCTACTTGCTACTGCTGTCACTACTGTTGTTCCTTGCCACTGTTGTTACTCGTTACACTGTTGCTACCTGCTACAATACCTTTTTCTCGCGACATCGACGGGAAAGAATATTTCCCGTCCACGGGCAACTTACTAGCGCCATTGATACAACAGTTAGGAATAGTCTGCTGTCAACAGATCGTTTCTGGCACCGTTGTTATCATACTACTTTTCTACTTATACTTTGCTTGCACACACTAATCTTTCAGGTGTGGCTGAATCTGACACATTCAGCTGCTAATACTTGAGAATATTCTTTCACTTCCCGTCGAGCAAACCAACAAATTTGGGTTGAATACTCTACCCTCGAAAACTGCCGCGATCCCACGCGCTGGTGGGCCATTGCAAGACAATTGCTAATTGTTGAGCAACTGGGAGCAGTTCTTTTCTGGCTCCGTTGCCGTGGAGGCATCAAGTCAGGAATAGTTGCACGTCAACAGCATTTTCCTAGTGCCGCTGCCGGGGACTGCTAGCAGCATTTTTCTGGCGCCGTTGCCGGGGAAGGGATTGCTATATTCTCTGAGTCACTTGGGATTTATATCTGCTGATCACTATGAAGAATTTGAAAGATCCAAAAACCAAAGTCTTGCCCTCAACTACGAGGGGAGGTAAGGAACTGCCATCTAGCTTTGCACTTGATTCACCTTCAGTTATGAGTAAGTTTGCGACATCACCTCCTGCTAGAAATCTTGATATGTCGCCTGTGCTTGATGATGCTTATGATGCTATGCTTGATACTGCTAGAGATACTATGCCTGATACTGCTAGAGATGCTATGCTTGATACTGCTAGAGATACTACTTTGCCTGATGTGCCACTAGGGGTATTCCTTGATGATCATATTGCTAGATGTACTGCCAATGCTCGTGATGCTTCTGAAACTGCCGATATTGTTGAGATAGAACCTGCTTTTGCTCCTGCTAGATCTAGCTCTCCTAGATATGAATTGCCTGATATACCTGAGGATTATGTTATGGAGGGAGAGATAGCTGAGGATTTTCTTGCGTGTAAGGATGCCTATGACGCTGAGAAATTACTTCTCAAGTGGAAGGAAAAATCTCTGAAAGCTAGGATGAAATATGACCCGAAGTTTGCCACTTCACCTATCTTCATCACCGATAAGGATTATGAATTCTCTGTTGATCCTGAGATAATCTCTCTAGTCGAATCTGATCCTTTCCATGGTTATGAGTCTGAGACGGTCGTAGCCCATCTTACCAAACTACACGATATAGCCACCCTTTTCACTAGTGAGGAGAAGATCCACTACTACTATATCCTTAAGTTGTTTCCTTTCTCTCTAAAGGATGGTGCTAAAGCCTGGTTCACTTCTCTTGCTCCCGGATGTGTGAGTAGTCCCCAGGATATGGTCTATTACTTCTGTGAGAAATATTTCCCTGCCCATAAGAAGCAAGCTGCCTTGCAGGAAATATACAACTTTGCTCAACTCAAAGAAGAGAGTCTCCCACAAGCTTGGGGGAGGCTCGTCCAGCTACAGAATGCTTTGCCTGATCACCCTCTTAAGAAGAACGAGATACTTGATATCTTCTATAACGGACTTACCGATGCTTCTAGAGACCACCTAGATAGTTGCGTCGGTTGTGTTTTTAGGCAACGAACTATAGAACAAGCTGAGATTCTACTAAATAACATCTTGATCAACGATAATGCTTCGACTATTCCCGAACCACCTCCTAAGAGAACTCCTAAGAAAAGAGGTATACTATTCCTCACTCCCGAAGATATGCAACAAGCCCAGAAATCTATGCAAGAGAAAGGCGTTAGATCTGAAAATGTCAAAAATCTACCACCTATCGAAGAGATCCATGCAATGGCAATATGAAAGTGACGGCACAAGTCATGAGACGGAACGGTGGGAGTTGCATGGCAATATATCTCAGAATGGCTATGAAAATGCCATAATAGGTAGGTATGGTGGCTGTTTTGAGGAAGGTATATGGTGGGTTTACGCACCGGCGAAAGTTGCGCGGCACTAGAGAGGCTAGCAATGGTGGAAGGTGAAAGTGCAACTATACCATGGACTCACATTAGTCATGAAGAACTCATATACTTATTGCGAAAGTTTTTATTAGTAATCGAAACAAGGTGCCAAACGCATACTCCTAGGGGAAGGGTTGGTAGGTGTTAACCATCGCGCGATCCCGACCGCAACACAAAGGATGACAATCAATAAATGAATTATGCTCCGACTTCCTAACATAGCGGTTCACCATACGTGCATGTTACGGGAATCACTAACTTCGACACAAGTATTTCTAGATTCACAACACCCTACTAACATAACTCTAATATTACCATATCCATGTCTCAAAACTAATTGAGAGGAATCAAACTTCTCTTTACTAATCAATGCACATGAATATGGAAGTTTTATATCCTCTTTGGATGCCTATCATCTTTAGGACTACTTTCATAGCACAAGCCAACTACCAAGTTACTTAGAGAGAGCACTCTCAAAAAGATATAAGTGAAGATCGAGAGTTCTTATTTCTCCAAAATATGACACCGCCGTGCTCTAAAAATATCTAAGTGAAGCACTTAGAGCAAAGTTATCTAGCTCAAAATATATAAGTGAAGCACATGCGAGCTAAATTGCCTAACTCAAAAGATATAAGCGAAGCTCAATGAGTCTTCTAGCAAATTCACGATGAGTGCATGTCTCTCTCAAAAGGTGTGAAGCAAGGATGATTGTGACACAACAAAAATAAAAGACTCCTATAATACAAGACGCTCCAAGCAAAACACATATCATGTGGTGAATAAAAATATAGCTCCAAGTAACGTTACTGATGTATTGAAGACGAAAGAGGGGATGCCTTCCCGGGGCATCCCCAAGCTTCCGATTTTTGGTGTCCTTGAAATTGGCTTGGGATGCATTGGGCATCCCCAAGCTTGAGGTCTTTCCACTCTTTATCCCATTGTCCATGAGAACATCACCCAAAACTTGAAAACTTCACAACACAAAACTTAAACAGAAACTCGTGATACCATTAGTACAAGAAAACAAACTACCAACTCTTTAGGTACTGTAGCAAACTTGATTTATATTTATATTGGTGTTAGATTACTGTATTCTCACTTTTCCATGGCTAGTACCCCCGATACTATCCATAGTTTCATCAAAATAAGCAATCAACACAACAAAAACAGAATCTGTCAAAAACAGACCAGTCTGTAGCAATCTGTATACTTCGTATACTTACGGTATCTCACAAATTCTGACAAATTACGAAAATTTGTGCAATTGGCATATCAACCATCAGCAAAAATAATCAACTCAAACGCTCTTTATGGATAAGAATGAAAAATAATTTCGTGAGCGAAAAGTTTCTGTCTTTTTCAGCACGATCAAACAACCATCACCAAATCTAGTCATAAAGGTTTTACTTGGCTCAAACACAAAAAGAAACACAAAAAACACAATCATAGCATAATTATGATGGTGTGGACACAACAAAACAGAAAGCAAAAAAGCAAAGATAAATTCATTGGGTTGCCTCCCAACAAGCGCTATTGTTTAACGCCCTTAGTTAGGCATTGATAATTCAATGATGCTCACACAAAAGACAAGAATTGAAGCACAACGAGAGCATCATAAAGCATGTGAAAATCACATCTAAGTCTAACATACTTCCTATGCATAGGCATTTTATAGGAAAACAAATTGTCAAGACAACCAATAGTTACCATATGCAAGGAAGAAGAAAGAGACAATATCAATCTCAACATAACGAGAGGTGATTTAGTGATATGAAAGTTTCTACCACAATATTTTCCTCTCTCATAACAATTACATGTGGGATCATATTCAAATTCAACAATATAGCTATCACATAGGATATTCTTTTCATGATCCACATGCATGCAAAGTTGATGCTCTTCAAAAATAGTAGGATTATCATCAGCTAAAGTCATGACTTCTCCAAACCCACTTTCAATATTATTGCAAATATCATATTCATCATGAGGCTTAAAAAAAATTCAAGATCATAAGAAAAATCATTACCCCAATCATGATCATTGCAACAAGTAGTGGACATAGCAAAACTAGCATCCCCAAGCTTAGGGTTTTTGCATATTTTTAGAATGATTGTCATTAATAGAATTTATAATGAAATCATTGCAATCATGCTTTTCATTCAAGGAGCCCTCATGAATCACTTCATAAATTTCTTCATCACGATTTTCAGATTCACGCATCTCAAGCAAAACTTCATAAAGATAGTCAAGTGCACTCAACTCACTCGCAATTGGTTCAACATAATTGGATCTCTTAAAGAGATTAGCAAGTGGATGAGGATCCATATCAATAGATTTTCAGCAAGCGAAGATGCAAGCATTTTGAAGGCACATAGCACACAAGCAAATGAAAGGCAAACGAAAAAAGGCAAATATGTTTGTAAATTTTTGTTTTTCAGAAGTGGGAGAGAGGAAAACGAGAGGCAAAAAAGTAAATGCAAGAGATGAGTTTGCGAAGGTTACTTGGATAAGCTTCACTTAGAATAATCCCCGGTGCCAAAAATTGACACGTTGAAGGGAGACTATTCTTGACTTGATACTCCCCGGCAACGGCGCCAGAAATTGGCACGTTGACGGGAGACTATTCTTGACTTGATGCTCCCCAGCAACAGTGCTAGAAATTCTTCTTGCTAACTCTTGAGCTTGCATTGGTTTTTCCCTTGAAGAGGACAGGGTGATGCAGCAGAGTAGCAGTAAGTATTTCCCTTAGTTTGATAACCAAGGTATCAATCCAGTAGGAGTATCAAGCCAAGTTTCCAAAGTACCTGCACAAAAACAGCAGACTTGCACCCAACGCTACAAAGGGCTTGTCAATCCCTTCACGATTGATTGCAAGGTGAGATCTGAAGGTGGAAAGTGCAACAAAGTAAAAGTGTGGAGCTGAAAATATGAACTGAAGTAGACCCGGGGGCCATAGTGTTTAGTAGAGGCTTCTCTCATGATATCAAATATTACGGTGGGTGAACGAATTACTGTCGAGCAATTGATAGAACCGCGCAAAGTCATGACGATATCTAAGGCAATGATCATACATATAGGCATCACGTCCGAGACAAGTAGACCGATACTTTCTGCATCTACTACTATTACTCCACACATCGACTGCTATCCAGCACGCATCTAGTGTATTGAGTTCATAACTAACAGGGTAACACCTTAAGCAAGATTACATGATGTAGAGGGATAAATTCATGCAATTGATATAAACCCCATCTTTTTTACCCTTAATGGCAACAACACAATGCGTGCCTCGCTACCCCTTCTGTCACTGGGTGAGGTCACCGCACGGTATGAACCCAAAACCAAGCACTTCTCCCATTGCAAGCATTATAGATCAAGTTGGCCAAACGAAACCCACAACTCGAAGAGAATTACAAGGATATGAAATCATGCATATAAGAGATCAGAAGAAACTCAAATAAGATTCATAGATAATCTGATCATAAATCCACAATTCATCGGATCTCGACAAACACACCGCAAAAGAAGATTACATCGGATAGATCTCCATGAAGATCATGGAGAACTTTGTATTGAAGATCCAAGAGAGAGAAGAAGCCATCTAGCTACTAGCTATGGACCCGAAGGTCTGTGGTGAACTACTCACGCATCATCGGAGAGGCAATGGTGTTGATGAAGAAGCCCTCCGTGTCCGAATCCCCCTCCGACAGGGCACGAGAACATGCCCCGGATGGGATCTTGCGGAGACAAAAGCTTGCGGCGGAAAAGTATTTTCATGGCTCTCCTCCGTGGTTTCAGATTTTTCGGGGATTTATAGGCGGAAGAAGTAGGAAAAAGGAGACAAGGGGGCCCACAAGCCAGCTAGGCGCCCCCAGGCCGCGACTAGGGGGCTTGTGGCCTCCCGTGGGGCCCTTTGCCTTGGTTCTCAAGCTCCCTACGTATCTTCTGTTCCGGAAAAAATCTTTTTGGAGTTTTTATTCCGTTCGGACTTCGTTCAATATTCTCCTCTGAAAAAGGTCAAAAACACGGAAAAACAGGAACTGGCACTTGGCACTGAGTTAATAGGTTAGTCCCAAAAAAGATATTAAAATGCATATAAAGCTTCCAAAGTTGACTAGATAATAGCATGAAACCATTAAAAGTTATAGATACGTTGGAGACGTATCAGTGTGCTACAACCGTTTGAGACTCATAACCATGAAAAGGATCAGATTCGACCAAAGTGATTAACTCAGGATCGACAGAGAATTCATAATCCTTATCAGTCACAAAGATAGGTGAAGTAGCAAACTTAGGATCGTATTTCATTCTAGCGTTCAGAGATTTTTCTTTCCACTTGCGCAATAAGTTCTCAAGATCATAGCTATCCTTACAAACAAGAAAGTCCTCAGCTACCTCTCCCTCCATAACATAACCCTCAGGTATATCAGGCAATTCATATCTAGGAGAGCTAGTTCTAACAGGTGAAACAGCAGGTTCTACTTCAATAATCTAAGCAGCTTGAAAAGTATCATCACATTCAGCAGCAACTCTAGCAATTTGTGCATCAAGGAATGCACCTAGTGGCAAAGCAGTATCAAGCGAAGCATCATCATATGCATCATGGATAGCAGAAGTTGCATCATCAAGCACACGCGACATATCAGAATTTCTAGCAAGTGGTGGTGTCGCAAACTTACTCATAACTGAAGGTGAATCAAGTGCAGAGCTAGATGGCAGTTCCTTACCTGTCCTCGTAGTTGAGGGCAAGACTTTAGTTTTTGGATCTCTCGGATTCCTCATAGTGATCAACAGACGTAAATCCCAAGTGACTCAGAGAATAGAGATATGCCTCCCCGGCAACGGCGCCAGAAAATAGTCTTGATAACTTCTACCTCTTGAGCTTGCGTTGGTTTTTCCCTTGAAGAGGAAAGGGTGATGCAGCACAGTAGCAGTAAGTATTTCCCTTCGTTTGAGAACCAAGATATCAATCCAGTAGGAGAATCAAGCCAAGTGTCCAGAGTACCTGCACAAAAACAAACGAGCTTGCACCCAACGCTATAAAGGGTTTGTCAATCCCTTCAAGATTGATTGCAAAGTGAGATCTGAAGGCGGAAAGTGCAACGAAGTAAAAGTGTAAGGCTGAAAATATGATGTGAAGTAGACCCGGGGGCCATAGTGTTCACTAGAGGCTTCTCTCAAAATAGAAAATATTACGGTGGGTGAACAAATTACTGTCGAGCAATTGATAGAACCGCGCAAAGTCATGATGATATCTAATGCAATGATCATACATATAGGCATCACGTCCGAGACAAGTAGACCGATACTTTCCGCATCTACTACTATTACTCCACACGTCGACCGCTATCCAGCATGCATCTAGTGTATTGAGTTCATGATGAACAGAGTAATGCCTTAAGCAAGATGACATGATGTAGAGGGATAAATTCATGCAATAGATATAAACCCCATCTTTTTACCCTTGATGGCAACAACACAATGTGTGCCCCGCTACCCCTTCTGTCACTGGGCCAGGTCACCGCACGGTATGAACCCAAAACCAAGCACTTCTCCCATTGCAAGAATCATAGATCAAGTTGGCCAAACAAAACCCACAACTCAAAGAGAATTACAAGGATATGAAATCATGCATATAAGAGATCAGAAGAAACTCAAATAAAATGCATAGATAATCTGATCATAAATCCACAATTCATCGGATCTCGACAAATACACCGCAAAAGAAGATTACATCGGATAGATCTCCATGAAGATCATGGAGAACTTTGTATTGAAGATCCAAGAGAGAGGAGAAGCCATCTAGCTAGTAGCTATGGACCCGAAGGTCTATGGTGAACTACTAACGCATCATCGGAGAGGGAATGGTGTTGATGAAGAAGCCCTCTGTAGCCGAATCCCCCCTCCGACAGGGCACCAGAACGTGCCCCAGATGGGATTTTGCGGAGACAGAAGCTTGCGGCAGCGGAAAAGTATTTTCGTGGATCTCTCCCGTGGTTTTGGATTTTTCGGGGATTTATAGGCGGAAGAAGTAGGGCAGACGAGCCACACGGGGTCCACAAGCCTGCTAGGCGCCCCCCCCACCCCCCCCCCCCCCCCCCCGTGGCCGCGCCTAGGGGGCTTGTGGCCTCCCCTGGTGGCCTCTGCCTTGGTTCTCACGCCCCTGCGTATCTTCTGTTCCGGAAAAAATCTTTTCGGAAGTTTTATTCCGTTTGGACTCCGTTTAATAATCTCCTCTAAATAGGGTCAAAAACACGGAAAAAATTGGAACTAGCACTTGGCACTGAGTTAATAAGTTAGTCCCAAAAAATATAAAAAAGGCATACAAAACATCCAAAGTTTGACAAGATAATAGCATGGAACCATCAAAAATTATAGATACGTTGGAGACGTATCAAGCATCCCCAAGCTTAACTCCTGCTCGTCCTCGAGTAGGGAAGTGATATAGATTGAATTTTGATGTGGAATGCTACCTAGCATATTTGTCCTTTGTAACTTCTTTCATGTGACATGAATGTTTAGATCCGTAAGATTCAAAACAATAGTTTTCTATTGACATGAAAACAATAATACTTCAAGCAAACTAGCAAGGTAATCATGAAATTTCCAAATAACAAGGCCAAAGAAAGTTATCCCTAAAAAATCATATAGTCTGGCTATGCTCGATCATCCCCAAACAACTAATTTAAATCATGAACAACCCCGGTATTGTCCAAGTAATTGTTTTCGCACTCTTACTTTCTCAAACCTCTTTCAACTCTCACACAATACATGAGCGTGAGCCATGGATATAACACTATAGGTGGAATAGAGTGTGGCGGAGGTTGTGAGACAAAAAGGAGGAGATGGCCACATCGACTCGGCGTATCAAAAGGCTATGGAGATGCCCATCAATAGATATCAATGTGAAAGAGTAGGGATTACCATGCAGTGGATGCACTTAGAGCTATAAGTATGTGAAAGCTCAAAAGAAGAACTAGTGGGTGTGCATCCAACTTGCTTGCTCATGAAGACCTAGGGCAATTTTGAGGAAGCCCATCATTGGAATATACAAGACAAGTTATATAACGAAGATTCCCACTAGCATATGGTGGTGACAAATCAAGAGACTCTCAATCATGAAGAACATGGTGCTATTATGAAGCACAAGTGTGGAAAAAGATAGTAGCATTGTCCCTTCTCTCTTTTTCTCTCTTTTTTTTGTTTGGGCTTTTTGGCCTCTTTCCATATATATATATATATATATATTTGTGGGCAACTTTAGCCTCTTTTTTTATTTCCTCACATGGGACAATGCTCTAATAATGATGATCATCACACTTTAATTTACTCAAAGCTCAATGCTTAGAACAATGATGACTCTTATAGGAAATGCCTCTCACAATGTACCGGGATGTGCACCGATCTAGCTTGGCGTATGACTCACGAGCTATCTTACGATCATGCAATGGCAATATGAAAGTGACGGCACAAGTCATGAGACGGAACGGTGGGAGTTGCATGGCAATATATCTCGGAATGGCTAGGAAGATGCCATAGTAGGTAGGTATGTTGGCTGTTTTGAGGAAGGCATATGGTGGGTTTGTGCACCGGCGAAAATTGCGCGGCACTATAGAGGCTAGCAATGGTGAAAGGTGAAAGTACATCTATACCATGGACTCACATTAGTCATGAAGAACTCACATACTTATTGTGAAAGTTTTTATTAGTAATCGAAACAAAGTGCTAAATGCATACTCCTATGGGGAAGGGTTGGTAGGTGTTAACCATCGCGCGATCCCGACGCAACACAAAGGATGACAATCAATAGATCAATTATGCTCTGACTTCCTAACATAGCGGTTCACCATACGTGCATGTTACGGGAATCACTAACTTCAACACAAGTATTTCTAGATTCACAACACCCTACTAACATAACTCTTAATATTACCAAGTCCATGTCTCAAAACTATTTGAGAGGAATCAAACTTCTCTTTCTAATCAATGCACATGAAGATGGAAGTTTTACTGTATCCTCTTTGGATTCCTATCACCTTTGGGACTACTTTCATAGCACAAGACAACTGCCAAGTTGCTCAGAGAGATCACTCTCAAAAAGATATAAGTGAAGATCGAGAGTTCTTATTTCTCCAAAATATGACACCGCCGTGCTCTAAAAGATCTAAGTGAAGCACATGTGAGCTAAATTGCCTAACTCAAAAGGTATAAGCGAAGCTCAAAGAGTATTCTAGCAAAATCACGATGAGTGCATGTCTCTCTCAAAAGGTGTGCAGCAAGGATGATTGTGACACAACAAAAAGAAAAGACTCCTACGATACAAGTCGCTCCAAGCAAAATACATATCATGTGGTGAATAAAAATATAGCTCCAAGTAATGTTACCGATGGATTGAAGACGAAAGAGGGGATGCCTTCCCGGGGCATCCCCAAGCTTAGGTTTTTTGGTGTCCTTGAATTTGGCTTGGGGTGCCTTGGGCATCCCCAAGCTTGAGCTCTTTCCACTCTTTATCCCTTTGTCCATGAGAACATCACCCAAAACTTGAAAACTTCACAACAGAAAACTTAAACAGAAACTCGTGATATCATTAGCACAAGAAAACAAACTACCACCTCT
The DNA here is from genome assembly GCF_904849725.1 of Hordeum vulgare subsp. vulgare. Classification (NCBI taxonomy): domain Eukaryota; kingdom Viridiplantae; phylum Streptophyta; class Magnoliopsida; order Poales; family Poaceae; genus Hordeum; species Hordeum vulgare. The sequence goes on along the minus strand of NC_058524.1, from coordinate 87,810,335 downwards.
TGACGTATTGTAGCAATCTTGATTTCTATTTATATTGGTGTTATATTACTGTATTCTCACTTTTCCATGGCTAGTACCCCCCGATACTATCCATAGTTTCATCAAAACAAGCAACCAACACAACAAAGAAAACAGAATCTGTCAAAAACAGACCAATCTGTAGCAATCTGTATACTTCGTATACTTCTCGTATCTCAAAAATTCTGAAAAATTATGACAGTTTGGGCAATTGGCATATAAACCAGCAGCAAAAAGAATCAACTCAAAAGCTCTTTCTAGATAAAAATGAAAAATAATTTCGTGAGCGAACATTTTCTGTCTTTTTCCACCATGATCAAACAACCATCACCAAAACTAGTCATAAAGGTTTTACTTGGCTCAAACACAAAAAAAACACAATCATAACAGAATTATGATGGTGTGGATGCAACAAAACAGAAAGCAAAAAGCAAAGATAAATTCATTGGGTTGCCTCCCAACAAGCGCTATTGTTTAACGCCCTTAGCTAGGCATTGATAATTCAATGATGCTCACATAAAAGATAGCAATCAGACACGAAGAGAGCATCATGAAACATGTGACAAACATATCTAAGTCTAACATACTTCCTATGCATAGGCATTTGATAGGAAAACAAATTGGCAAGACAACCAATAGTTACCAAATGCAAGGAAGAAGAAAGAGACAATAGCAATCTCAACATAACGAGAGGTAATTTGGTAACATGAAAGTTTCTACCAGAATATTTTACTCTCTCATAGCAATTACATGTGGGATCATAATCAAATTCAACAATATAGCTATCACAAAGGATATTCTTTTCATGATCCACATGCATGTAAAGTTGACGCTCTTCAAAAATAGTGGGATTATCATCAACTAAAGTCATGACTTCTCCAAACCCAATTTCAATCTTATTGCAAACATCATATTCATAATGAGGCTTAAACAAATTTTCAAGATCATAAGAAAAATCATTACCCCAATCATGATCATTGCAACAAGTAGCGGACATAGAAAAACTAGCATCCCAAGCTTGGAGTTTTGCATATTTTTAGCATTATTGACACTAATAGGATTTATAGTGAAACCATTGCAATCATGCTTTTCATTCAAGGAGCCCTCGTGAATCACTTCATAAATTTCTTCATCACGATTTTTAGATTCACGCATCTCAAGCAAAACTCCATAGAGAAAGTCAAGTGCACTCAACTCACTAGCAATTGGATCTCTTAAAGAGATTAGCAAGTGGATGAGGATCCATATCAATAGATTTTCAGTAAGCGAAGATGCAAGCATATTGAAGGCACATAGCACAAAAGCAAAGGAAAGGCAAACGAAAAAGGCAAAAAGAAATTGTAATTTTTTGTTTTTCAGAAGTGGGGGAGAGGAAAATGAGAGGCAAAAGGCAAAAAAAAAAGTAAATGCAAGAGCTGAGTTTGCGACAGTTACTTGGATAAGCTTCACTTAGAATAGTCCCCGGTACCAGAAATTGACACGAGGAAGACTATTCTTGACTTGATGCTCCCCGGCAACAGCGCCAGAAATTGGCACGTTGACGGGAAACTATTCTTGACTTGATCCTCCCCGGCAACGGCGCCAGAAATCCTTCTTGCTACCTCTTGAGCTTGCGTTGGTTTTTCCCTTGAAGAGGAAAGGGTGATGCAGCATAGTAGCAGTAAGTATTTCCCTCAGTTTGAGAACCAAGGTATGAATCCAGTAGGAGAATCAAGCCAAGTGTCCAGAGTACCTGCGCAAACACAAACGAGCTTGCACCCAATGCTATAAAGGGGTTGTCAATCCCTTTAAGATTGATTGCAAAGTGAGATCTGAAGGCGGAAAGTGCAATGAAGTAAAAGTGTAAGGCTGAAAATATGATGTGAAGTAGACACGGGGGCCATAGTGTTCACTAGAGGCTTATCTCAAAATAGCAAATATTACGGTGGGTGAACAAATTACTGTCGAGCAATTGATAGAACCGCGCAAAGTCATGACGATATCTAAGGCAATGATCATACATATAGGCATCACGTCCGAGACAAGTACACCGATACTTTCTGCATCTACTACTATTACTCCACACATCGACCGCTATCCAGCATGCATCTAGTGTATTGAGTTCATGACGAACAGAGTAACGCCTTAAGCAAGATGACATGATGTAGAGGGATAAATTCATGCAATATATATAAACCCGATCTTTTTACCCTTTATGGCAACAACATGATGCGTGCCTCACTACCCCTTCTATCACCGGGTGAGGTCACCGCATGGTATGAACCCAAATCCAAGCACTTCTCCCATTGCAAGAATCATACATCAAGTTGGCCAAACAAAACCCACAACTTGAAGAAAATTACAAGGATATGAAATCATGCATATAAGAGATCAGAAGAAACTCAAATAAGATTCATAGATAATCTTATCATAAATCCACAATTCATCGGATCTCGACAAACACACCGCAAAAGAAGATTACATCGGATAGATCTCCATGAAGATCATGGAGAACTTTGTATTGAAGATCCAAGAGAGAGAAGAAGCCATCTGGCTACTAGCTATGGACCCCGAAGGTCTATGATGAACTATTCACGCATCATCGGAGAGGCAATGGTGTTGATGAAAAAGCCCTCCGTATCCGAATCCCCCTCCGGCAGGGCACCAGAACGTGCCCCAGATGGGATCTTGCGGAGATAGAAGTTTGCGGCGGCAAAAAAGTATTTTCGTGGATCTCTCCCGTAGTTTTGGATTTTTCGGGGATTTATAGGCGGAAGAAGTAGGTCAGACGAGCCATAGGGGGCCCACAAGCCTGCTAGGCGCGGGCCCCCCTCGGGAGCTTGTGGCCTCCCCTGGTGGCTGATACGTCTCCAACGTATCTATAATTTTTTATGGTTTCATGCTATTATCTTGTCAAACTTTGGATGTTATGCATGCCTTTTTTATATTTTTTTGGGACTAACTTATTAACTCAGTGCCAAGTGCCAGTTCCTGTTTTTTCCATGTTTTTGACCCCTTTGAGAGGATATTTTGAAACGGAGTCCAAACGGAAGAAAATCCCCGAAAAGATCTTTTTCGGAACAGAAGAAGATCGGGAAGCTTGAGATCCAAGGTAGGAGAGCCTCAAGGGCCCCACAAGCCCCCACCCCGCGGCCAGGGGGAGGCCGCGGCCCACAGGCTTGTGGGCCCCCTGGGCGCCCTCTGCCCTAGGGGTTGCGCCTATAAATTCCCTAAAAATCCCAAAAAAATCAGGAGATCATCGAAAGTACTTTTCCGCCGTCGCAAGCTTCTGTCTTTGCAAGATCCCATCTGGGGCATGTTCTGGTGCCCTGCCGGAGGGGGATTCGGATACGGAGGGCTTCTTCATCAACACCATGACCTCTCCGATGATGCGTGAGTAGTTCACCATAGACCTATGGGTCCATAGCTAGTAACTAGATGGCTTCTTCTCTCTCTTGGATCTTCAATACAAAGTTCTCCATGATCTTCATGGAGATCTATCCAATGTAATCTTCTTTTCCGGTGTGTTTGTCCAGATCCGATGAATTGTGGATTTATGATCAGATTATCTATGAATCTTATTTGAGTTTCTTCTGATCTCTCTTATGCATGATTTCATATCCTTGTAATTCTCTTCGAGTTGTGGGTTTGTCTGGCCCACTAGATCTATGATTCTTGCAATGGGAGAAGTGCTTGGTTTTGGGTTCGTACCATGCGATGACCTCACCCAGTGACAGAACGGATAGCGAGGCACGCATCGTGTTGTTGCCATCAAGGGTAAAAAGATGGGGTTTTCATCATTGGTTTGAGATTATCCCTCTACATCATGTCATCTTGCTTAAGGCGTTACTCTGTTCGTCTTGAACTCAATATACTAGATGCATGCTGGATAGTGGTCAATGTGTGGAGTAATAGTAGTAGATGCAGAAAGTATCGGTCTACTTGTCTCGGACTTGATGCCTATATGTATGATCATTGCCTTAGATATCGCCATGACTTTGCGCGGTTCTATCAATTGCTCGACAGTAATTTGTTCACTCACCGTGATATTTGCTATTTTGAGAGAAGCCTCTAGTGAACACTATGGCCCCCAGGGTCTACTCCACACCATATTTTCAGCCTTACACTTTTTACTCCCTTGCACTTTCCGCTTTCAGTTCTTACTTTGCAAACAATCTTGAAGGGATTGACAACCCCTTTGAAGCGTTGGGTGCAAGCTTGTTTGTGTTTGCGCAGGTACTCTGGACTTGACGAGACCCTCCTTCTGGATCGATACCTTGGTTCTCAAACTGAGGGACATACTTACTACTCCTGTGCTGCATCACCCTTTCCTCTTCAAGGGAAAAAAACCAACGCAAGCCCAGTCTCCGTCAACGTGTCAATTCCTGGCGCTGTTGTTTGAGAAGTAGCAGTGGCCTCTACCTTGGTTCTCACGCCCCCTACGTATCTTCTGTTCCGGAAAAAACCTTTTCGGAAGTTTTATTCCGTTTGGACTCCGTTTAATATTCTCCTCTGAAAAGGGTCAAAAACACGGAAAAAACAGGAACTGGCACTTGGCACTGAGTTAATAAGTTAGTCCCAAAAAAGATATAAAAGGCATACAAAACATCCAAAGTTTGACAAGATAATAGCATGGAACCATAAAAAATTACAGATACGTTGGAGACGTATCAATAACCCACAAGTATAGTGGATCGCAACAGTTTTCGAGGGTAGAGTATTCAACCCAAATTTGTTGACTCGACACAAGGGGAAGGCAAAGAATATTCTCGAGTATTAGCAGTTGATTGTCAATTCAACCACACCTCAAAGACTTAGTATCTGCAGCAAAGTTTCAGTAACAGAGTAGAGTGATAGCAACAGTAGCAATGGTAACAGTAGCAGCAGTGACAGCAGTAGTAGTTATAGTAGCAACAGTGATAGCAGTGACAGCAGTAGCGGTAACAGTAGCAGCAGTGACAGCAGTAGCGGTAACAGTAGCAGCAGTGACAGTAGTAGCGGTAAAGTAACATAGCAAGGACCAGTAGGAAAAACTCGTAGGCATGGGATCGGTGATGGATAATTATGTCGGACGACATTCATCATGTGACAGTTATAACATGAGGAGATATGTAACTAGCTCCACTTCGTCAATGTAATGTAGGCATGCATTCCATATATAGTCATACGTGCTTAAGGAAAAGAACTTGCATGACATCTATTGTCCATCCCTCCCGTGGCAGCGGGGTCCTAATGGAAACTAAGGGATATTAAGGTTCTCCTTTTAATAGAAAACCGGAACAAAGCATTAGCACTTAGTGAATGCATGAACTCCTCATACTATGGTCATCTTTGGGAGTGGTTCCGGCTATTGTCACTCCGGGGTTGCTGGGTCATAACACATAGTAGGTGACTACCACTTGCAAGATAGGATCAAGAACACACATATATTGATGAGAAACTAATAGGTTCAGATCTGAAATCATGGCACTCGGGCCCTAGTGACAAGCATTAAGCATAGCAAAGTAGTAGCAACATCAATCTCAGAACATAGTGGATACTAGGGACCAAACCCCATCAAAACTAACTCGATTACATGGTAGATCTCATCCAACCCATCACCGTCCAGCAAGCCTACGATGAGATTACTCATGAACGGTGAAAAGTATCATGGAATTGGCGATGAAGGATGGTTGATGATGAAAAAGGCGTCGATTCCCCCTCTCCGGAGCCCAGAACGGACTCCAGATCTGCCCTCCAGAGAAAGTACAGGTGGTGGCGGCGGCTCCGTATCGTAAAACGTGATGAACTCTTCTCTCTGATTTTTTCCAGGCGAAAGAGACTAAATAGAGCTGGAGTTGGAGGCGGCGGGGCCCCGAGGGCCTCACAAGCCTGCTAGGCGTGCCCAGGGGGCCCGCGCCTCCTGGTCTTGTGGGCTCCTCGCTCCGTACCTCCAAGTAATTCTTGCGCTAGTATTTTTTATATATTCCACAAAAAATCCTCGTAAATTTCCAGGTCATTCCGAGAACTTTTATTTCCGCGCAAAAACAACACCATGGCAATTCTGCTGAAAACAGCGTTAGTCCGGGTTAGTTCCATTCAAATCATGCAAATTAGAGTTCAAAACAAGGGCAAAAGAGTTTGGAAAAGTAGATACGATGGAGATGTATCAGTGATCAAGACAAGGACTCCTCTCCACCGACGTAGCCGACTAGGACTCATGTTATCCTAGGCCCCCGGTGTTTTATAGAAGCCGAGGTCAGGCTAGTTAGTAGATATTCATTAGACACAACATCTACATCATTAGGGTTTAGACCGCAACATATGATCTCGAGGTAGATCAACTCTCTACTCGATACTTCATCATCAATACAACAAGAGCAGTGCATAGGGTTTTACCTTCATCAAGAGGGCTCGAACCTGGGTAAAACATCTTCTCCATCGTCCCTTGTTACCCATCAATCTAAGATCCATAGTTCGGACCCCCTACCCAAGATCCATCAGTTTTGACACTAACATTGGTGTTGTCATTGTGACTTTCGCTCTGTGATCGACAGAAGGATTGATGGCTCGTCTGCAATTGATTGCAGTTTTTCTGGACAGTGAATTTGTGTTCGTTGTCCCCATTTCCTCGAGCACCGCTTTGATGATTGCTTTTGTATAATTGTGCATAATTGTATCTACAACAACCCAGCAAAATTTCATCACGTTCTCATGGAGGAATCTCCGACGATCTCTGATATACCGGAGCCTTGTCGAATCTGGATGGGAATCTGAATGAGTTTAGGGCTAGGGATCCAGTATCCAGCTCGGACATCCGTTGGAAAATCCCACCGTTCCTCGGCTGCAAAATTCCTATATCGATCATCCCTCCAAATTTCAGCCCGATCCGACCGTCCAAACTCCAAAAAACATCCAATGAGTATAACGAATTTTGGAACTGTTTTCTACGCGAAAACGAATGTGACACGAGTTCATGTTTCTCCATGAACGGGGTTTTGGACATCCTTTTTGAAGGATTTTTTAAAAAAACAAGTATTATGTGTTGTTCTAAAACACAGGTCTATAAATTTCGAGCCTTTTCCAAGGCAATCGTCATCATTACGTTGGTGTCAAACTAGTCCGATAACGTTGCTCCGCGGCTGTCGACCTAGAGTCGACACATCATCGCTTCGTCAAGCCGAGGTCAACCTCATCGGATCAACAACTCAGCGATCCGACCAATAGTTCGGCATTGCGAGGGCCATGTGCTATGATTGGTGCTCTGGTTTTCAAATGGATTCATGCCATCGATACTCGCACCAAGCACGATGTTCCTTGCATCTTCTCCGAAAAATCGATATTTGGCGTTGAAGGCTCTCCACTAGCTAGCATCTACGAGGTGTCTCAGCTTCGAATCATCTCCATCATCGGGCTTCTTCCTCTTTGCGTGCCAGCGCATGAGCTTTGCTTTCTTAGGATCTACGAAATACCATTGCAGACGGGGAGTGATCGGAAAGTACCATACAACTTTCTGAGAAGCTTTGTTTCATGTCTTATTGTATTGAGAAGCATTGCACACTCGACACCTGTTTTTTTTTGCATGCTCCCCCCGATAAACGATGCAATCGTTGATGCATGCGTGATATCTAATGTGCGGCAGATCAAGAGGGCAAATGATTTTCTTGGCCTCCTTGACACTAGTAGGACACAGGTTCCCCGCGGGAAGAACTTTATTATTTTGATACTTCAAATGCTCATCAAGGCTTTTGTTTGTCCATTTGTTTTTGGCCTTCGTCTTTAGAAGTTCGAGCGTGAAACTCAAGCGGGTCACCTCGGGATCACAACCGTCATACAATGGAGTCTTCGAGTCTACTTCAAGTTGTGCCAGCTTGGCCTCCTCTCTAGAAGCAACTCTGTCGCTAGTCATACTCTTGCAAAGGAGGTATCGAACATGAGCGTCATGCACGAATGAACTTAGTAGCATCAAAGACTGTGGCGTGTCCGACACCTCTTCGCTGCCATGTGCGGACTCTTCATCGCCGTGTCCAGAATCTTCTCCGCCGCCATGTCCGGACTCTTCCCCGACGCCATATCCGGACTTTTCCCCGATGTCGTGTCCATACTCTTCCCCACCGCCGTGTCTGGCACCATCTTCTTCGTGTCAATCGGTCATCTCTTCGTCTAGCCCCTTGTCGTTATTCCCTGCCATGTGGACGTCCTCATCATCATCTTCACTTACCCACCGAGTATAGCCATCCATGGAACCATTCATCAGCAAGTGCGCCTTCAAACTGCCACGATCAAAAGGGCCCAAAATTGCTCCTTCTTTGCATCTTGTACACGGACATCTAATCCAACTCCGATTATTTGCATACACGTCCATCACCGCGGATTGCAAGTATTGCTCCACCTTCCTTCCACTCACCTTCATGACTGCACGGTATAACAAGCAAAAGGGTTATAAACAAAATGCATGCATGCATCAAATTCATATAAAAATTTGGCATGACCTTGCCTAAAAATAGGACAGATCGAGTTTGCTTGAAATTCGCCGAAACGGAAATAAATTGACATTTTGGCAAAACATAAGCAACTCACGAGGCATGTCACTCCCACAAATCCCTTCATATCGCAAACACACATATTCCCATTTATTGAAATGCATAACTTTTTACTCACCTATATCCCGAGAGAGATTGTGCATGGTTAGATCATTAGGGCCTTCGCGACTTATAGGGATTGAAAGTGGATGGCTAAATAGCTAGCTAGATCTAGTTGTTGGGAGGAAAGATGACTCTAGCTAACTAGTGGAGAGGGAGAGAGATGATATTGCTAGATCTATATGTATGGAAGGAGGGAGAGCCAAATAAATGTGGAAGATAGAGCTATAAGAGGCCATTTATGGAGGAGAGTTAGGATGGAGGGGGAACTAATAGGAAGAGAAGAGAGGTAGAAGGAAGAGAGAAGAAGGGCAACAATGGTAGAGAAGTAACTTAGAGAGGGGAGAGGGCAAAGGGGGGAGGGGAGAGAGGGGGTGTGTGTGGGTGAAGAGCTGCCACCAGCCACGAATAACAGTAGCGTTGTTTTCATCAGCGCGCTACTACTATTGGTGTTAGTAGTAGCGCTTTTCTGGAGTAGCGCTACTCTAACTTGGGCCCAATAGCAGTATCACTGTTTTACTAAGAGTGCTACTTCTATTGGTCTTAGGAGTAGCGTTGATACGTCTCCAACGTATCTATAATTTTCGATGGTTCCATGCTATTATCTTGTCAACTTTGGATGTTTTATATGCATGAATATGCTATTTTATATCTTTTTGGGACTAACCTATTAACTCAGTGCCAAGTGTCACTTTCTATTTTTTCCGTGTTTTTGGCCCATTTTCAGACAGAGTCCAAATGGAATGAAACTTTACGATGATCTTTTTTGGACCAAAAGAGACCCCCAAAGCTTTGTAAGAAGGCCAGAAGAGACACGAGGGAGTCACAAGCCCTGACGCTGCCACCCCCCCCCCCCCCCCCGTGGTGGCGACCAGGCTTGTGACCTCCTCGTGGGCCCAACTGATGTAATTCCACCGCCATAAATTCCTATAAATTCAGAAACCCCCAAAAAGAAACCTAGATTGGGAGTTCCGCCACCGCAAGCCTCTGTAGCCACAAAAACCAATCTGGAGCCCGTTCCGGCACCCTGCCGAAGGGGGAATCCATCTCCGGTGGCCATCTTCATCATCCCGGCGATCTCCATGACGAGGAGGGAGTAGTTCTCCCTCGGGGTTGAGAGTGTGTACAAGTAGCTATGTGTTTGATATCTCTCTCTCGTGTTCTTGAGATGTCTTGATCTCGATGTACCATGGGCTTTGCTACTATAGTTGGATCTTATGATGTTCTTCCCCCTCTCCCTTCTTGTAATGAATTGAGTTTCCCCTTTGGAGTTATCTTATCTGATTGAGTCTTTGAGAACACTTGATGTATGTCTTGCACGTGTCTATCTGCTATGATCAACTTGCGGGTTTGTGACAATTGGGAATCTATGCATATGGGTTGGCACACGTGGATTCATGTGAGTACTCGATGTATGTTTTAGTGATCAACTTGTGGGTTCGTGACATTAGGAACCTATGCATAGGGGTTGGCACACGTTTTGACTCCCCGGTAGAAACTTTGGGGCACTCTTTGAAGTTCTATGTGTTGGTTGAATAGATGATTCTGAGATTGTGTGATGCATATCGTATAATCATGCCCACGGATACTTGAGGTGACAATGGAGTATCTAGGTGACATTAGGGTCTTGGTTGATATGTATCTTAAGGTGTTATTCTAGTACGAACTCTATGATGGATCGAACGGAAAGAATAGCTTCGTGTTATTTCACTACCGACTCTTGAATAGATCGATCAGAAAGAATAAATTTGTGGTGGTTTCGTACCCGACAATAATCTCTTTGTTTGTTCCCCGCTATTAGTGACTTTGGAGTGACTCTTTGTTGCATGTTGAGGGCTAGTTATATGATCCAATTATGTTATCATTGTTGAGAGAACTTCACTAGTGAAAGTATGAACCCTAGGCCTTGTTTCCACGCATTGCAATACCGTTCATGCTCACTTTTACCATTTGTTACCTTGCTGTTTTCATAATTTCAGATTACAAAAACCTATATCTACCATCCATATTGTCCTTGTATCACCATCTATTCGCCGAACTAGTGCACCTATACAACTTACCATTGTATTAGGTGTGTTGGGGACACAAGAGACTCTTTGTTATTTGGTTGCAGGGTTGCTTGAGAGAGACCATCTTCACCCTACGCCTCCCGCGGATTGATAAACCTTAGGTCACCCACTTGAGGGAAAATTGCTACTGTCCTACAACCCTCTGCACTTGGAGGCCCAACAACTTCTACAAGGAGAAGGTTGTGTAGTAGACATCAAGCGCTGTTTTCAAGGGCGCGCTGCTACTACACCTACCGTCGGTTGCTCGTTGGGACCCTCTTAGTAGTAGCGCTACTACTAATGCTTTACTTGTAGCGCTGCGCCAATCCAGCGCTACTGCTAAGTAGCAGCAGCGCGTGCTTTTTCCAGTGCTACTAATAGTGTTCTACCTATAATGTTTTTCTTACTAGTGGATAATGAAGTGGCGTAATATCCTCAAATAAAACGCTCTTTATTGAAGGGAGATTTATTTTAGAAAGTGTAGTTATGTCACATGAGGTCATACATGAGATTAAAAGATCAGATACCCAAGGTTTGGTGTTAAAACTGGACTATGAGAAAACATATGACAGAATGAGCTCGGACTTTTTGTTTGACATGCTCAAATCTAGAGGTTTTGGTCCTAAGTGGGTATCGTGGGCTAAATCTATGTAAGTTAATAACACTTTTAGTGTGAAAATCAGTGATGAGATAGGGCCCCACTTTGTGTTTGGGGGGCAAAGTGTTGGGGAACATTGCATGGGAAACAAAAAAATTCCTACGCACCCGCAAGACCTATCCATAGTGATGATCATCTACGAGAGGGGAGAGTGAATCTACATACCCTTGTAAATCGCTAAGCGGAAGCATATATAACGTGGTTGATGTAGTGGAACATCTTCACGATCCAAATCGCAGCCCGTCCCGCGATCTCATCACGATCCGTCCCGCGATCCCATCACGATCCATCCCGATCTAGTGCCGAACGGACGACACATCCGCGTTCAACACACGTACAACTCGATGACGATCCCCGCCTTCTTGATCCAGCAAGAGTGGCGGAGAGATAGATGAGTTCTCCAACATGACAGCATGGTGGTGGTGGTGGTGAACTAATCCAGCACGGCTTCACCAAGCAATGCTAAACTAGAGTAGAGGAGAAACAAACCTAGAGGGAGAGAGAGGCAACACGTGGCAATTAGGGTTAGGGGTTGCCCTCAAAATCCATCAATATATATAGAAGGAAGGGGAGAGGAGGAAGCCTTCGCCCCTACTCCAAGGACGTTCGGCCGAACCAAACAAGGGAGGAATCCACCTCCCACAAGGGAGGTGGAATCCTATTAGGACTCCTTCCTAATTTGGAAACTCTTTCCACCTTTTGGCTTTTTGCCTTATCCCTTCACTCCAGTCGCATGGGCCCTTAGGGGAGGCTTCGTCCAGCCCACCAGGGGCTGGTCTGCCTCCTCTCACAGCCCATGAAGCCCTTGAGTCGTCACACCCATCCCGGTGGTCCCCCGGTACCCTCCCGACACTCCCAGTACACTACCGATAAGTCCGAAACTTTTCCGGACACCAAAACAGGACTTCCTATATATCACTCTTTACCTCCGGACCATTCTGGACCTCCTCGTGACATCCAGGATCTCATCCGGGGACTCTGAACAACCTTCAGTCACCAACACCTATAACTCAACTGTACTGAAACGTCAACGAACCTTAAGTGTGCAGACCCTGCGGGTTCGAGAACTATGTAGACATGACCTGAGACATTCTCCAGTCAATAACCAATAGCGGGACCTCGATTCCCATATTATCTCCCACATATTCTACGAAGATCTTTATCGGTTGAACCTCTATGTCAAGGATTCAGTTAATCCCATATGATGTGTTGGGGAACGTCGCATGGGAAACAAAAATTTTCCTATGCGCACAAAGACCTATCATGGTGATGTCCATCTACGAGAGGGGATATTCGATCTACGTATCCTTGTAGATCGCACAGCAGAAGCGTTAGTGAACGCGGTTGATGTAGTGGAACGTCCTCACGTCCCTCGATCCGCCCCACGAACCGTCCCGCGATCAGTCCCACGATCTAGTGCCGAACGGACGGCACCTCCACGTTCAGCACACGTACAGCTCGACGTTGATCTCGGCCTTCTTGATCCAGCAAGAGAGACGGAGAGGTAGATGAGTTCTCCGGCAGCGTGATGGCGCTCCGGAGGTTGGTGGTGATCTAATCTCAGCAGGGCTCCGCTCGAGCTCCGCAGAAACGCGATCTAGAGGTAAAACCGTGGAGATATGTGGTCGGGCTGCCGTGGCAAAGTTGTCTCAAATCAGCCCTAAAACCTCCGTATATATAGGGGGAAGAGGGGGAGCCTTGCCTTGGGGTCCAAGGACCCTCAAGGGGTTCGGCCGAGCCAAGGGGGGGAGTCCCCCCCTTCCAAACCGAATCCAACTAGGTTTGGAAGGAGGAGTCCTTCCCCCTTTTCCCACCTCCTCTTTTTTTTCTTTTCTCTTTGATTTTCTTCCTATGGCGCATAGGGCCTTCTTGGTCTGTCCCACCAGCCCATTAAGGGCTGGTGCGCCACCCCCAAGGCCTATGGGCTTCCCCGGGGTGGGTTGCCCCCCGCCCCCCCGGTGAACACCTGGAACCAATTCGTCATTCCCGGTACATTCCCGGTAACTCCGAAAACCTTCCGGTAATCAAATGAGGTCATCCTATATATCAATCTTCGTTTCCAGACCATTCCGGAAACCCTCATGACGTCCGTGATCTCATCTGGGACTCCGAATAACATTCGGTAACCAACCATATAACTCAAATACGCATAAAACAATGTCGAACCTTAAGTGTGTAGACCCTGCGGGTTCGAGAACTATGTAGACATGACCCGAGTGACTCCTCGGTCAATATCCAATAGCGGGACATGGATGCCCATATTGGATACCACATATTCTACGAAGATCTTATCGTTTGAACCTCAGTGCCAAGGATTCATATAATCCCGTATGTCATTCCCTTTGTCCTTCGGCATGTTACTTGCCCGAGATTCGATCGTCAGTATCCGCATACCTATTTCAATCTCGTTTACCGGCAAGTCTCTTTACTCGTTCCGTAATACAAGATCCCGCAACTTACACTAAGTCACATTGCTTGCAAGGCTTGTGTGTGATGTTGTATTACCGAGTGGGCCCCGAGATACCTCTCCGTCACACGGAGTGACAAATCCCAGTCTCGATCCATACTAACTCAACGAACACCTTCGGAGATACCTGTAGAGCATCTTTATAGTCACCCAGCTACGTTGTGACGTTTGATACACACAAAGCATTCCTCCGGTGTCAGTGAGTTATATGATCTCATGGTCATAGGAACAAATACTTGACACGCAGAAAACAGTAGCAACAAAATGACACGATCAATATGCTACATCTATTAGTTTGGGTCTAGTCCATCACGTGATTCTCCTAATGACGTGATCCAGTTATCAAGCAACAACACCTTGTTCATAATCAGAAGACCCTGACTATCTTTGATCAACTGGCTAGCCAACTACAGGCTTGCTAGGGACAGTGTTTTGTCTATGTATCCACACATGTATATAAGTCTTCATTCAATACAATTATAGCATGGATAATAAACGATTATCTTGATACAGGAATTATAATAATAACTATATTTATTATTGCCTCTAGGGCATAATTCCAACATGATATTCCTCCGGTATACACACAAGGTATTCCTCCGGTGTCCGGGAGTTGCATGATCTCATGGTCACAAGAACAAATACATTGACATGCAGAAAACAGTAGCAATAAACTGACACGATCAAATGCTACGTTCATAGTTTGGGTTTTGTCCATCACATCATTCTCCTAATGATGTGATCCCGTTATCAAGTGACAACACTTGTCTATGGCCAGGAAACCTTGACCATCTTTGATCAACGAGCTAGTCAACTAGAGGCTCACTAGGGACAGTGTGTTGTCTATGTATCCACACATGTATTTGAGTTTCCAATCAATACAATTCTAGCATGGATAATAAACGATTATCATGAACAAGGAAATATAATAATAACCAATTTATTATTGTCTCTATGGCATATGTCCAACACAAAGAGCTTAAGCAAGGGGATCCTTCATCCCCTTCTATTTAACTTAGTGGTGGATGTTTTTTTCTAAAATGCTTGAAAAAGCAGTAGATCAAGATTTAATTGCGGGGCTTCTGCTTCGGGTAATTCGAGGAGGTGTGTTCGGCCTGCAGTATGTTGATGACACTATCCTTTTCTTTGAAAATTCTATGGATAAGGCCAGGAATTTTACGTTGTAGCTATCATGTTTTGAGAACCTTTTGGGCATGAAAATGAACTTCCATAAAAGTGACCTTATGACCATTAACGTACAGGAAGATATTGCTAAGGAATTTTCCCATATATTCCATTGTTAAATGGGATCTTTCTCTATCAAGTACGTGGGAGTGCCTCTACACTATGATAAGTTAAAAAGAGACCTTAATTGATACTATCATTAAGGGTTTATCAGGATGGATGGGGAGATTTCTCACTTATAGGGTAAAAAATGTTTTGTTGTGTGCTTGTATTATCAGTATACCTACTTACCTTATGGCCATGATGAAATTTCTCAAATGGGCTATTAATGCAATAAATTCACAAATGGCCCATTTCTTCTCGGTGAACATGGGTGATCAACATAGATACCACCTTGCTAATTGGGGTATGGTTTCTAGGAAAAAGGAATTCGAAAGGCCTTGACATTCCTAATATTAAGGAGTTTAACATGGCCTTGTTGGCCTTGGGGGAAACGTTACTACAATAGTTATGATAAAGACCAGAAAAAGATGATCTCATATAAATATAAAGTGGATGCCCCCAATATTTTTTGGGTAAAGGGGGAGACAGGCTCAACATTTTGGAAGAGTATCACCCGTGCTTTTGCTGCTTCCAATTTTTTTACAAATGGAAATTGGGGAATGAAGAACTGATTAGCTTTTGGTATGACACCTGGGCAGGAGATTGTTCCCTTAAGGTGCAATTCTGGGACCTGTTTAAGATTTTTAACCAACAAGATAGCATAGTAGCACAAGTTTGGGATGGTTTTAAGTTGAAACTAACATTTAAAAGATGTGTGGATCTTAGGGAGATAGACCTTTGGAACCACCTTGTTGCGCTAGTTTGCCAGTTCCCTCTACTTGAGGAAGTTAATGTACCTATTTGGACTCTAGAACCTAATGGAGTTTATTCAGTCAAATCGATGTATGCTAAAATTAACTTTTGGGGCGTGGTTTCGGCTATTGGTGACAAGCTATGGAAGGTGGGTTGTCCACAGAAAATTCATGTTTGTCTTTGGTTGTGCGTATACAATAAGGTTCTTATGCGAGATAATCTCGTGAAACGTAGGCCACTAGAAGATGTCACTTGTTTGTTTTGTGAATAGGACGAATCTATCTAGCATCTTCTTTTTGATTGTGTGGTTGCTCAACAGATGTGGGACTTTGTCTTTGACTTCTTCATAACTAGTAAAATTACTGGTTTTTGTGATATTTTTTCTTTATGGACTAATCCAAAAAGGAATCGGGTGCTTAATCTGGTTACTGTTGCCTTTTTGTAGAGCATGTGGAAGCCGAGAAATGAGTTTTGCTTTGAGGGGCGTACATGGAGAAGTGTCAAATGCATTCTTGTCAAGTTAAGTGTTTATCTACACGAGTAAAAAGTGCTTTGCGACGATGCTCAGACGGAGCTGCTACAAAGATGCATCCTCCTGTTGAACAAGCAACGTGGAAAGGTGCTATGGATTGCATGAAGATAAAGCCGGGGGTGTCGTGGTGCCGTCGCTGACGAAACGAATTATTCGTGCACGATTTTTTTGATGATGATTTTCTTAGCTTTGGCCCTGGATGCTTTAATAAATAAGGCCCTGTTTGGATACTCTCAGATTATATAATCCGGTTTTTATAATCTATTATGTCTTCAAACAGGACAGATTATATTGCAGTTTATAAAAACTAGATGGACAGATTATTAAAAACTCATAATCTACTCTATCCCAGCTAAAATCAGATTATAGATTACTAATGACCCATCACCCTTGGAAACTTGGAGATAATTACCTACTGCCACCGCCATCGTCCTCTAAACATGTTCATCTAGATTATTACCTTTGCAGTTAAAAAACAAAGGACATACATGTCATTGTACAATATAAAACCTGGATTACAGTTTATATAATCTGGCCTCCAAACATGTCCACCTAGATTATTTTTATAAACCAGATTATATAATCTATCTTCGTAATCCAGATTATTATAATCTATTATGATTCCAAACAGGGCCTAAGTTAGCTTTGGAGAGAACTTCTGCTCTTATTTCGATCTTTTTTGTTTTGTTTCTGTAGTAAAATTTAAGGCCACACATGTTTGTTAGGTTGTTCTCCGTTTTGGAGCAGAAGGTACGTAATTGTTAAACTGTTTTGCTTCATGATATAAAATAAGACAAGGAAAAAAAAACCTTTGATTTAAAACTAGCAAAAATGTCTATGCGTGGTAACGGAAAGTAAACATTTTATTTTATTTAAGCTATTATTTTAATTTTAATTCAATTTTAATAATAATAAAATAGCGTCTCACTTTTTTTTTTGAGGGTACGTGGCCAACCTCCCCACGTGAAATATGCGAGGGGTGACCGACGGAACGCACGACGGGTTGGCCGAATTTGCAATACTTTCCGAAAAAGATCCACTGTTTTTTGATTCTCAAAAGACGAAAGAGCGTAAAAAAGAAGGCTCCTGGGCCGTAGATAAGGAGATAGTGCATTTCTCTCTAAAAATCGGAAAAGAAGAGAAGATTTTGAACGCCCTTTATTATCCCCCCAGCCGCCGCGAAACCTTCCGCCGGCCGGCCGCCGCCGCAACGCCATGTTCCAACTCCGAGCGCGTATCCCCACTTTCCTCGTCCGCTCACCATCCCGTCTCCCCGCCTCCCGCGTCTCTCCCTTCTCCGCCCTTCACCGCAACCTCTCCGCCACCACATCCGTTCCACCGGGCCCTTTCGCCGCCGAGGACTACCTCGTCGCCACCTGCGGCGTCCCCCGCGCCCAGGCCGTCAAGGCAGCCAAGAAGATATCCCACCTTAAGTCCTCCTCCAAGCCCGACGCGGTCGTCGCCTTCCTCTCCGGCCTCGGCATCCCCCACTCCGACATCGCCGCCATCGTCGCCGTTGACCCGTGCTTCCTCTGCGCCAGCGTGGAGAGGACCCTGGCGCCCCGCGTCACCGAGCTGAGGGAGCTCGGCCTCTCGCGCTCCGATATCGCGCGCCTCGTCCCGCTCGCCCTGTGCTCCTTCCGCAGCAGCTCCCTCAGGGGCAACCTCGACTTCTGGCTCTCGGTCTTCGGCTCCTACGAGAAGCTCCTCAAGGCCCTCAAGATGAACTCCGGTCTCCTCGCCGCCGACCTCGAGAAGGTGGCCAAGCCCAATCTGGCCCTCCTCCGGCAATGCGGGCTAAGTCCCTCTCTTTTCTCGGAGCCCTTCATTTCCCGGGTGCTCATCAGGACCCCTAAGCAAGTCCAGGACGCTTTGGTGCACATTGACAAGTTTGGGGTGTCCCAGAACTCGCGGATGTTCCTCTATGCGCTTGTGGCCTTCACTGTCCAGAGTCCGGAGAAGCTCACCGACAAAATCGGAGTCCTCGAGGCGCTTGGTTGGTCGCAGGGCGATGTGCTGTTAGCCGTGAAGAGGATGCCGGGCATCCTGACCGTATCAGAGGAGAGGCTGCAGAAAAATGTGCATTTCCTCACAAAGGTTGCCGGACTGGAGATATCTTACATTGCTCAAAGGCCGGTGCTCCTCAAGTACAGCCTTGAGCGCCGTTTGTTTCCTAGGTACTGCTTGCTTAAGCTACTCAACGCGAAGGGGTTGCTGGATCTCCGATTTGATTACTATGCTGCCTCGCTGTCCGAGAAGAAGTTTCTTGGCAGGTTTGTGCATCCTTACAAGGAGAGTCTTACAGGCCTTGCTGATGTTTATGCTTCTAGCTGTGCTGGGAAACTGCAGATGGAGTTGCTATCAGAGAACACAAAACAAAACTAGAGAATCTACCTTACCTGTCCTTGGTGAGTACCATAGGATTGCCATGTTGGATGGAAAATATTAAGGTTTGTCATCCCCCTTGGTCCATTGCTCAAGTTCTGTGCAGTTTTTCTGGAAGTGATCCTCTATAGTGTTATTAACTGATGAAAAAGCAGGGCAACAGATTATTATCTTGCCAAAAATGCAGCGTGTAATGAAATTTCCGGGAATGATCATGCTTGACTTCATCTGCAGTCGGTTTTATTGTTTCTTGGGCTTTCACTGGTAAATGATTGTGCATTTAGATGCAACTTTACATCTGTGCATCTGATTCTAAATGGTTGCATTTGGATTTTGATTTTCTCAGAGACATGCATATGAACATTTAGAAAAATTATAGAGTTGTTGGCTTCAGCTGTTCAAGATTAATTTCTGGGAACAATTCTGTGCTTTGCACAAACCAAGTTGAAATCATTTAGAGCCTACATCACAAAGTATAACTACACAAAATTAGAGATTCAACATTATACAAGACAATGTGATGATTTTTGAAAATGGTGAAGTGCAATCTTGTTTTGAAGAGATAGTAATTGTTTTGATGGGCCAATAATAGAATGGGAGAACTTACCATATTTGGGTACTGTGTAAGCCAATAAGCCCAACCTAACCTGGTATGTCATGCCTTACATTAATTATGCAGTAGCGACAAGCAAGTTATAGTTTCTGTTCTGTTTTTCTTCTTTCTTGAAACAAACAATTGGTCATAAAGATACTGATACTTTCAACATTTGTGCTTGTTAATTTTGGCTCAAATATTCCTTTTTGCACTGTCAAGATGTTATATACCACGTCCTCAAATGGCAGAAGGTGTGCAGACCTCATGATAACAGAACAGATGGATCAGAGATTGTAACCTATGCTACTCCGATACTCCACCAAACCGCCTATGTGTATCTGTTGTGGCGGTATGATAATATATGGCAATATGTATAATATACTATGGAGTATCATGCAGTTTTGTTCAAAATAAATAGATAAATCCTAATCCTGGGCCAAAAACCATTTGACAAAGTCCCAGTAGAAGCGCTAGCCCTAGCAAACCCTATACATTCAGATCAAACCTGTCAATCCCAATTTTTGGCCATAATACTCGCCACATGCCTTTGTATTGCTTACTGGAACCTGGTCGTTAATAGCTTGCGATCCCAGAAAAATGCCAGAACAAATTAGTAATCTGGAAATGCTGTGAATCTTTCACACTTGTTGCTTTGAAAGAACGGAGAACAGTAGCAAGCTGCTTTTTCAATGATAATATTGGATTATTTTGACAGGAAAATATGCAAGACCCTATAGAGAATAATACACCCCTAGATTAGGTTTTTCTAAATGGAGGGGGAAGTCAGTGTTTGGGTTTAGGAAAACTCCTTGCATCACTTTTTGCAAAGTGGCTGAAGTTTAAGATTTCTGTAAAGGCCTATGAAAATTCCCAATGCCCTGCATCTGCATTGATAAGTATTGCAAAATGAAGACTGAGACTGGGGCCCCTTATATTCAGAAGAAAAAATAAGGGCGTAAGGGGTGGTATACTTGATTGTATGACTTGACGCCTCATAGTCCTCTAGTTATTGTACTGGAGGGGTTTGCCTAGTTTCAGCTTCTTTGCATGGAAAAGCTAAATTTCGCGAGAAATGAGTGTCTTCTCCAGGAAATGTTTTCTAGAAGCTGGAAACCTGAAGGCTACAATATCAACTCTTTTTTTTTTACCGGGTTATCTCTAACTCTGAACTTCAGTTTGATTATTCTAAATTAACAGCAATGAGTGGCCATATTTTTTTAACAGCAAGTGAGTGCCCATATTATTTGTATTTTTGTATCAAAGTATGTATTTCCAAAATTCCAACTTCAGTACTTTATGCTAAACATTTTCTCTAAAACCAATAGATATCTATAGGTTGAGCTAGCAGCTACAAATAATTATATAGATGCTTAGTTACTCTGGTGGACTCCAGGATTTCATTAACTCTGGATTAAGGTTAAAGTTTTAACCACATGTTAGCATGGTGCAGGTGCAAGCATATTCATTACTGAAGTCGTTGAGCCTCCTCATTCCGATGTAAGTTCGGTCTCTAATGTAGTTATGCTACCAAGTTGAAGCTGCCGTCGAGTATGGAGATTCTGTTACAATTGATGGTCAGAATAGATGAGCCAACAGAACTATTCATAGTCATGCTAAGCTCTGGTAGGCAATATCTTGACCCGAATAGATATCGTCTCAACTAGGGTAAATGTGTCATTGTTGCCCAAACAACAACACATACATATTCACACCACAAGCAACATAGCTCAGCACGCAGTAGCGGGCATAACAACATGAGGGCAAACCTTTTGCTCTCAGGATGGGGGTGGATGCCATGGATATGGTATTCATCAGTCTCTGCTTAACGATGCTAAAGGGGCCGAATTAATTACTCGGACACAATGGGTTGCCCAGTGCCTCTCAAGTCTGTTCCATTTGCATACAACGTGATCGCTACTGTCCACATATATGCACGATCTCCATTCATCATCAGTAGACTAACTGGGATATAAAGAGGCTTTGAATGTACGTATGTTTATATGTTAGGATTGTTGCCACAGAGATGCTTTACTGCATTGCATTTATCGGCTAATGTGGATGGACACTTCTTCATTTCCAGCACATGCATGCAGTACTTTCTTCTAGTTATAGTATTGATTGCTACCTCCATCTTTATTGTAGAACCATATTTATTTTGCTGTGCTCACAGGCGTTTGATAAGGTTCGACGCTGAAGATGGACGAAAATAAACTGTTGACGTCATTATTTATTTCTACAAACTTATTAATACATAACTGAGAATATGACGACAACAGTTAACTACCGAGACTTTGCCCAGTCCTTCATTGTAGAACCAGCAGCCTAAGTAGTATAGAAAGATGAAACAAGACATAACTCCAATGGAAACTGAAGATTAACTTCCATTGTTTTTCAGCAAGATTATACGTTTCCATTGGAGTTATTTCTTGTTTCATCTTTCTATATACTCCCTCCGTTCTAAAATATAAGACCTTTTAGAGATTTCACTAGGAGACTACATACGGAGCAAAATGAGTGAATGTACACTCTAAAATATGTCTATATACATCCGTATATAGTTTATAGTGCAATCTCTAAAAGGTCTTACATTTAGGAACGGAGGGAGTATTACTTAAACTGTTGTTCTACAATGAAGGACTGGGTAAAGTCTCAGTAGTTAACTGTTGTCGTCATATTCTCAGTTATGTATTAATAAGTTTCAGGATCCTGCTTGGTAGTAGCAGTTTTTAGTGAAATCTCGGACATGGACGATGTGAGGACAAGAATAAGTCTACAGGTATATTTGAGTATACGCCACTCCATGGAGGGCTCCCTTGAGATTTAACTATTATCTTACATTTGATGATAAAAATTAGACGGGCTAAAAAAGCTACCAACAAACCTCCTTAGAGCATCTACAATCGGGGCAAATCCAGCCCCATATACGTCGGCGGATGCGCTCGGGCGCGGACGCATCCGGACGGTCCCTCGTTTTCGCTCCTCGCATCTAAATATCTGATATCTCAAATCTGGACTCTCAAATCCATACAAAATCATGCACGCCGATCACACAAGCCATTGTCGCACGTAAATAACAAATGTTGGTATCAAACCGAAATAGTGTTTACATAAAATTTATTTTAAGTGCACGATCAAATATCAACTCTTTGGTTTACATTATGGGTCCACATATGCTTCACGAGATCATTGAGTAGCGATCATTGAGTAGTTGCGCGTGCATGATCTGGAAAATTCTGATGCATCTACAGAAAGTTCATAAGCTGAGTTGCATCTTGATCTTCCGGGATTTCAATTTTTTCTATAGGTGCTTCAAAATCATTGGTTTGGGCTACACCATCACCCTCATCCTCGACAATCATATTATGCAAAATAACACACCATGTCATGAGCTGCCATAAAGTTTATGATTTCCACATCATTGCAGCCCCACGAACAATTACCCAACGAGCTTGAAGCACACCAAATGTCATCTCCATATCCTTTCTAGCTACTTCCAGCATTGTTGCAAAGTGGCTTTGTTTTTTGCCATGCGGTTCGGATATGGTCTTCACAAACGCCGCCGACTGAGGGTAGATGCCATCGGCACGATAGTATCCCATGTTGTAGTCTCGGTCGTTGACGTGCAGTTGCACGCGGTGATTCCCCATTGCAAAGCCTCTTGAACACCAGAGATTGTTGAAGCACGTTGATGTCGTTGTGAGAACCCGACATTCCAAAGAAAGCACGCCAAATCCATATATCATGTGATTCCACCGCTTCTAGTATGATGGTGGACTTTTTGGTATGACCCGTTAATACATTCCCCGCAAATCTTTGGGCAGTTCTTTCATTGCCAATGCATGCAATCAATTGATCCGAGCATTTCTGGAAACCCTCTGGCCTCTCCAATACCCAACAACTCTTCGTGTCCCGCGCATTCGGCTCTCTCAGACACTCTGCTCCAAACACCTGCACCATAGCGCGGGCAAAATTGACAGTAGCTTTCAGACATGTGCTCTCCCTCATCCTGACCATCTCACCAATGGCATCTGCAGCAGTACCAAGTGCAAGCATTCTCAGAGCAGCCGTGCACTTCTGCTTGGCAGAGAAAGAGAGTTGACCGCAGCATCCCCTTGTGAGCTTGAAGTAGTCATTGTGTGCCTTCACTCCCTCCACAATGCGCAAAAACTATGGTTTTCACATGCGAAAACGGCAACGAAACCATGGATCATCCGGGAAAGTTGGGTTCAGAGCAAAGTAGTCCTTCTGCAGTAGCTTTGCTCCGGATACCCAATCCCAATTGATCACTCTTCTCCCTTCGATTGAGCCCTTGAATTGAGAATATGCTCTAGTTGCCGGTCCATTTCCTCTTGCATGCTCATGAGCATGAGCACGTCCACTTCTTGTCCGAATCCGAGGAATCGAAGAACCCATCTTGAATCATTTGATCAAGCTACGTCGGTCCATACTCCTCGTCGGATGAAGCATCGCAATCCATCGTTTTCCCTAATAAAATCACAAAAAATCCAGTCAAAAAAAGTGTCGAACACATCAAGCGCAATGCAGAGCCAGATAGTTGCCGGACGTACCGCGGTGGCGTCCGAGCCGGCGACGGCGTCCCCGGCAGCGAGGAAGGGAGAGAGGACTGCTTTGCCGGAGTTGGCGGCGCAGAGCATAGGAACGGCTGTGGAGCGCACGGGGCGGAGGAGCTACGAGATGGACGACGCGGAGGAGGAAGAAGAGAGGAGAGAGCAAATGGATCCGATAGTTCTGGGGGTGGATTTGATGCAATTTGCGGCAGGGTCGGGTGCGCTGGGCGCCCCCATATTCAGGCTGGATATGAGGGGTGTCGGTCAGCCCGGGCGTTTAAGGCGTGTTTGAGGTGCCTGTCCGGGTCAAAATTTCGTGACCGGTTAGTGACCGGGCAGCCTGCCCGGGCATTTGGGAGTGGTTTGGGGTGCCCGGCTGTAGATGCTCTTAGCTCTGTGATACGTCTCAAACGTATCTATAATTTTTGATGGTTTCATGTTGTTATCTTGTCATCTTTGGATGTTTTATGTATCTTTTATATCTTTTTTGGGACTAACTTATTAATTCAGTGCCAGTTCCTGTTTTTTCTGTGTTTTTGGCTCTTTTCAGATCCGATTTTGGAACGGAGTCCAAACGGAATAAAATCCCTGAAATGATTTTTTCCCGAACAGAAGAAGATCAGGGGGCTTGTGGGCCAAGCCAGGAGGGCTACAGGGAGCCCACAAGCCCCTCATCCGCCACCAGGGGGCGACGGTGGGCAGTTGGAAATATGCCCTACAGGCAATAATAAAATGGTTATTATCATATTTCCTTGTTCATGATAATCGTCTATTGTTCATGCTCTAATTGTATTAACAGGAAACAGTAATGCATGTGTGAATAAATAGATCACAATGTGTCCCTAGCAAGCCTCTAGTTGGCTAGCTCGTTAGTCAATAGATGATCATGGTTTCCTGGTCATGGGCATTAGATGTCATTGATAACGGGATCACATCATTGGGAGAATGATGTGATGGACAAGACCCAATCCTAAGCGTAGCACTAGATTTTTTGTTCCTATGCTAAAGCTTTTCTAATGTCAAGTATCTTTTCCTTTGACCGTGAGATTGTGCAACTCCCGGATACCGTAGGAGTGCTTTGGGTGTATCAAACGTCACAACGTAACTGGGTGACTATAAAGGTGCACTACGGGTACCTCTGAAAGTGTCTGTTGGGTTGGCATGAATCGAGATCGGGATTTGTCACTCCGTGTGATGGAGAGGTATCTCTGGGCCCACTCGGTAGAACATCATCATGAGCTCAATGTGACTAAGGAGTTAGTCACACGATGACGTGCTACGGAACGAGTAAAGAGACTTACCGGTAACGAGATTGAACAAGGTATAGGTATACCGACGATCGAATCTCGGGCAAGTTCTATACCGACAGACAAAGGGAATTGTATACGGGATTGATTGAATCCTTGACATCGTGGTTCATCCGATGAGATCATCGTGGAGCAAGTGGGAGCCACCATGGGTATCCAGACTCCGCTGATGGTTATTGGCCGGAGAGGTGTCTCGGTCATGTCTGTCTGTCTCCCGAACCCGTAGGGTCTACACACTTAAGGTTCCATGACGCTAGGGTTATAGGGAATTGTTATACGAGGTTATCGAAAGTTGTTCGGAGTCCCGGATGAGATCCCGGACGTCACGAGGAGCTCCGGAATGGTCCGGAGGTAAAGATTGATATATAGGACGGATGGTTTCGGACACCGGAAGTGTTTCGGGCGTCACCGGTAACGTACCGGGACCACCGAGACCACCGGAGGTGGCCACGGGGGTCCACCGAAAGGGGGCAACGACCCCGGGAGGCTAGATGGGCTAAGTGCGGGAGGGAACCAGCCCCTAGGTGGGCTGGTGCGCCCCCCACACTCAGCCCAAGGCGCAGGAGGTGGAGAGGGGGGGAAACCCTAGGCGCTGGTGGGCCTAAGGCCCACCTAGGGGTGCGCCACCCCTCCCCCTTGCCCTGGCCGCCGCACCTCCCATCTGGGGGGCTACCGCACCACCTAGGGTGGGAACCCTAGGGGTGGCACCCCCTCCCCTCCTCCTATATATAGTGGGCACTTTTGGGCTTTTGGAGACACGGTTTTCCCTCTCCCTCGGTGCAACCCTGCTCTTCTTTCTCCTCCTCTCTGCCGGTGTTTGGCGAAGCCCTGCCGGGAGACCTCATCTTTTCATCGACACCACGTCGTCGTGCTGCTGGAGATCTTCCCCAACCTCTCCCTCCTCCTTGCTGGATCAAGGTGGGGGAGACGTCACCGGGCTGCACGTGTGTTGAACGCGGAGGTGCCGTAGTTCGACACTAGATCGGAATCACACCGCGATCTGAATCGCCGCGAGTACGACTCCATGAACCGCGTTCTAGTAACGCTTCCGCTTAGCGATCTTCAAAGGTATGAAGATGCACTCACCCCTCTCTCGTTGCTGGTCTCTCCATAGGAAGATCTGAACATGCGTAGGAATTTTTTTGAATTTATGCTACGTTACCCTAGAGTGGCATCCGAGCCAGGTTTTCTATGCGTAAATTCTATGCACGAGTAGAACACAAAAGGTTGTGGGCGATGATTTGTCAATTGCTTGCCACTACTAGTCTTATTCTTTTCCAGCGGTATTGTGGGTTGAAGCGGCCCGGACCGACCTGACACGTACGCTTACGTGAGACTGGTTCCACCGACAGACATGCACACCGTGCATAAAGGTGGCTAGCAGGTGTCTGTCTCTCCCACTCTAGTCGGATTGGATTTGATGAAAAGGGTCCTTACGAAGGGTAAATAGCTTTGCTATATCATCGTTGTGGCTGTTACGTAGGTAAGAAGGCGTTCTTGCTAGAAACCCAAATCAGCCACGTAAAACTTGCAACAACAATTAGAGGATGTCTAACTTGTTTTTGCAGGGTTTGACATGTGATGTGATATGGCCAAAGTTGTGATGTTGCATGTACGATGTATGAGATGATCATGTTATTGTAATAGGTTTCACAACTTGCATGTCGATGAGTATGACAACCGGCAGGAGCCATAGGAGTTGTCTTAATTTATTGTATGAGATGCAACGCCATGTGCTTACTACTTTTACTTCATTGCTAACGGTTAGTTATAGTAGTAGTGATAGTAGTAGTTGGCATGACGACTTCACGGAGACACGATGATGGAGATCATGGTGTCACGCCGGTGACGATGATGATCATGCGATGCCTGAAGATGGAGATCGAAAGAGCAAATATGATAATGGCCATATCATGTCACTATGATTGCATTGTGATGTTTATCATGTTTTTCATCTTATTGCTTAGAACGACAGTAGCATAAATAAGATGATCCCTCTTAAAATTTTGAGAACGTATTCCCCTAAAGTGTGCACCGTTGTGAAGGATCGTTGTCTCGAAGCACCACGTGATGACCTGGTGTGATAGATTCTAACGTTCGCATACAACGGGTGTAAGCCAGATTTACACACGCGAAACACCTAGGTTGACTCGACGAGCTTAGCATGTACACACATGACCTCGAATACAAGAGACCGAAAGGTCGAACATGAGTCGTATGGTTGAATACGATCAGCATGAAGTTACTCACCATGGTGACTAGTCCGTCTCACGTGATGATCGGACACGGGTTAGTCAACATGGATCATGTATCACTTAGATGACTAGAGGGATGTCGATTTAAGTGGGAGTTCATACTTAATTTGATTAAATGAACTTAATTGTCATGAACTTAGTCTAAAAGTTGTCTTTATAAATATTGTAGATGGCCAACGTCAACCTCAATTTCAACGCATTCCTAGAGAAAACAAGCTGAAAGATGATGGTAGCAACTATGCGGACTGGGTTCACAACTTGAAGCTCATCCTTGAAGCAGCTAAAAGGCTTATGTCCTTGATGCGCCGCTAGGTGACCCTCCCGCTCCCGCAGTAGCCCAGGACATTCTGAACGTCTGGCAAACGCGGAGTGATGACTACTCTCTGGTTAGGTGTGGCATGTTATACAGTTTAGAAACGGGGCTCCAAAGGCATTTTGAGCAACACGGTGCATATGAGATGTTCCAAGAGCTGAAGCTAGTTTTTCAAGCTCATGCCCGTGTCGAGAGATATGAAGTCTCCGACAAGTTCTTTAGCTGTAAGATGGAGGGGAACAGTTCTGTCAGTGAGCACATACTCAAAATGTCTTGGTTACACGGTCGTCTGACTTCACTTGGAGTCGAACTTCCGAATGATGCTATAATTGACAGAATCCTCCAGTCTCTCCCACCAAGCTACAAAGCATTTGTGCTGAACTACAACATGCAAGAAGACCATTCCCGAGTTGTACTCGATGCTCAAGTCTGCAGAAGTAGAAATCAAGAAAGAGCATCAAGTGTTGATGGTCAACAAGACCATTAGTTTCAAGAAGGGCAAGGGTAAGAAGAACTTCAAGAAAGACGGCAAAGCCGTTGCCGCGCCCGGTAAGCCAGATGCCGGGAAGAAGAAAAAGAATGGACCCAAGCCTGAGACTGAGTGCTTCTATTGCAAGGGAAAGGGTCACTGGAAGCGGAACTACCCCAAATACTTAGCGGACAAGAAGGCCGGCAACGTTAAAGGTATATGTGATATACATGTTATTGATGTGTACCTTACCAGCGCTCGTAGTAGCTCCTGGGTATTTGATACCGGTGCTGTTGCTCACATTTGCAACTCAAAGCAGGAACTGCGGAATAAGCGGAGACTGGCCAAGGACGAGGTGACGATGCGCGTCGGGAATGGCTCCAAGGTCGATGTGATCGCCGTCGGCACGCTACCTCTACATCTACCGTCGGGATTAGTTTTAAACCTTAATAATTGTTATTTAGTACCAGCTTTGAGCATGAATATTGTATCAGGGTCTTGCTTAATGCGAGACGGCTACTCATTTAAGTCAGAGAATAATGGTTGTTCTATTTATATGAGTGATATGTTTTATGGTCATGCTCCGCTGGTGAATGGTTTATTCTTGATGAATCTCGATCGTGATGTTACGCATATTCATAGTGTGAGTACCAAAAGATGTAAAGTTGATAATGATAGTCCCACATACTTGTGGCACTGCCGCCTTGGTCATATCGGCGTTAAGCGCATGAAGAAGCTCCATACTGATGGACTATTAGAGTCTCTTGACTTTGAATCATTTGACACATGCGCACCGTGCCTCATGGGCAAGATGACTAAGACTCCATTCTCAGGAATAATGGAGAGAGCAACCGACTTATTGGAAATAATACAAACTGATGTGTGTGGTCCAATGAACATTGAAGCTCGCGGTGGCTATCGTTATGTTCTCACTCTCACCGATGATTTGAGTAGGTATGGGTATATCTACTTGATGAAGCACAAATCTGAGACGTTTGAAAAGTTCAAGGAATTTCAGAGTGAGGTCGAGAATCAACGTGACAGAAAAATTAAGTGTCTACGACCTGATCGTGGAGGAGAATATTTGAGTCACGAGTTTGGCACACAACTAAGGAAGTGTGGAATCGTTTCACAACTGACGCCGCCTGGCACACCGCAATGCAACGGAGTGTCTGAATGTCGTAATCACACTTTATTAGATATGGTACGATCTATGATGTCTCTTACCGACTTACCGCTATCATTTTGGGGATACGCATTAGAAACGGTAGCATTCACTTTAAATAGGGCACCGTCTAAATCCGTTGAGATGACACCGTATGAACTATGGTTTGGCAACAAACCTAAGTTGTCGTTTCTTAAAGTTTGGGGCTGTGATGCTTATGTGAAGAAACTTCAACCAGAAAAGCTCGAACCCAAAGCGGAGAAATGCGTATTCATAGGATACCCTAAGGAAACTATTGGGTATACCTTCTATCTTAGATCCGAAGGTAAAACCTTTGTTGCCAAGAACGGATCCTTTCTCGAGAAAGAGTTTCTCTCGAAAGAAGTAAGTGGGAGGAAGGTAGAACTTGATGAGGTAATTACACCCCCTCTCGAACAGGATAGTAGCGCTGCACGGGAAGTTGTTCCTGTGGCGCCTACACCAACTGAAGAGGAAGTTAATGATAATGATCATGAAGCTTCTGATCAAGTTACTACTGAACCTCGAAGGTCCACAAGGGTATGCTCCGCACCAGAGTGGTATGGCAACCCTGTAATGGAAATCATGTTGTTAGACAACGGTGAACCTTCGAACTATGAAGAAGCGATGGCGGGCCCGGATTCCAACAAATGGCTTGAAGCTATGAAATCGGAGATAGGATCCATGTATGAGAACAAAGTATGGACTTTGGTGGACTTGTCCGGTGACCGGCGAGCCATAGAAAATAAATGGATCTTCAAGAAGAAGACTGATGCAAACGGTAATGTCATCGTTTATAAAGCTCGACTTGTCGCGAAGGGTTTTCGACAAATTCAAGGAATTGACTACGAAGAGACTTTCTCTCCCGTAGCGAAGCTGAAATCAGTCTGAATCATGTTAGCAATTGCCGCCTTTTATGATTATGAAATTTGGCAAATGGACGTCAAAACAGCGTTCCTTAACGGGAACCTTAAGGAAGAGTTGTATATGATGCAACCAGAAGGTTTTGTCGACCCTAAGGGTGCTAACAAAGTGTGCAAGCTCCAGCTCTCCATCTATGGGCTGGTGTAAGCATCTCGGAGTTGGAACATTCGCTTTAATGAGGTGATTAAAGTGTTTGGGTTCATACAGGTTTACGGAGAAGCCTGTCTGTACAAGAAAGTGAGTGGGAGCTCTGTAGCTTTCCTCATACTGTATGTGGATGACATATTATTGATGGGGAATAATATAGAGATGTTGGAGAGCATAAAGGCCTATTTGAACAAGATTTTTTCAATGAAGGACCTTGGAGAAGCTGCATACATATTAGGCATCAAGATGTATAGAGATAGACGAGACGCCTCATAGGTCTTTCGCAAAGTACATACCTTGACAAGATATTGAAGAAGTTAAATATGGAAAACTCAAAGAAAGGGTTCTTGCCAGTTTTGCAAGGTATGAGATTGAGTAAGACTCGGTCGCCGACCACGGCAGCAGATAGAGGGAAGATGAGTTATGTCCCCTACGCTTCAGTCGTAGGCTCTCTTATGTATGCCATGCTGTGTACCAAACCTGATATAAACCTTGCCATAAGTTTGGTAGGGACGTACCAAAGTGATCCCGGTATGGAACACTGGACAGCGGTCAAGAATATCCTTAAGTATCTGAAAAAGACTAAGGAAATGTTTCTCGTTTATGGAGGTGACGAAGAGCTCGTCGTAAAAGGTTACGTCGACGCTAGCTTCGACACAGATCCGGATGACTCTAAGTCATAGACCGGATACGTATATGTTTTGAATGGTGGGGCAGTGAGCTGGTGCAGCAGCAAGCAAGAAGTCGTGGCAGCATCTACATGTGAAGCGGAGTACATATCTGCTTCAGAAGCGGCTCGTGAAGGAATTTGGATGAAGGAGCTCATCGCCGACCTTGGAGTGGTTCCAAGCGCGTCGGGTCCAATGACACTCTTCTGTGATAACACTGGGGCCATTGCCATAGCCAAGGAGCCCAGGTTTCATCGGAAGACGAAGCACATCAAACGCCGCTACAACTCCATCCAGGACCATGTCCAGAGTGGAGTAATCGAGATTTGTAAAGTACACACGCATTTGAATGTTGCAGACCCGCTGACTAAACCTCTTCCACGAGCAAAACATGATCAACACCATAATGCTATGGGTGTTCGATACATCACAATGTAACTAGATTATTGACTGTAGTGCAAGTGGGAGACTGTTGGAGATATGCCCTAGAGGCAATAATAAAATAGTTATTATCATATTTCCTTGTTCATGATAATCGTCTATTGTTCATGATCTAATTGTATTAACAGGAAACAATAATACATGTGTGAATAAATACATCACAATGTGTACCTGGCAAGCCTCTAGTTGGCTAGCTCGTTAGTCAATAGATGATCATAGTTTCCTGGTCATGGGCATTAGATGTCATTGATAACGGGATCACATCATTGGGAGAATGATGTGATGGACAAGACCCAATCCTAAGCGTAGCACTAGATCGTATTGTTCCTATGCTAAAGCTTTTCTAATGTCAAGTATCTTTTCTTTCGACCGTGAGATTGTGCAACTCCCGAATACCGTAGGAGTGCTTTGGGTGTATCAAACGTCACAACGTAACTGGGTGACTATAAAGGTGCACTACGGGTACCTCTGAAAGTGTATGTTGGGTTGGCATGAATCGAGATCGGGATTTGTCACTCCGTGTGATGGAGAGGTATCTCTGGGCCCACTCGGTAGAACATCATCATGAGCTCAATGTGACTAAGGAGTTAGTCACACGATGACGTGCTACGGAACGAGTAAAGAGACTTACCGGTAACGAGATTGAACAAGGTATAGGTATACCGACGATCGAATCTCGGGCAAGTTCTATACCGACAGACAAAGGGAATTGTATACGGGATTGATTGAATCCTTGACATCGTGGTTCATTCGGTGAGATCATCGTGGAGCAAGTGGGAGCCACCATGGGTATCCAGACCCCGCTGATGGTTATTGGCCGGAGAGGTGTCTCGGTCATGTCTGCGTGTCTCCCGAACCCGTAGGGTCTACACACTTAAGGTTCGATGACGCTAGGGTTATAGGGAATTGTTATACGAGGTTATCGAAAGTTGTTCGGAGTACCGGATGAGATCCCGGACGTCACGAGGAGCTCCGGAATGGTCCAGAGGTAAAGATTGATATATAGGACGGATGGTTTCGGACACCGGAAGTGTTTCGGGCGTCGCCGGTAACATACCGGGACCACCGAAGGTGGCCCCGGGGGTCCACCGGAAGGGGGCAACGACCCCGGGAGGCTAGATGGGACAAGTGCGGGAGGGAACCAGCCCCTAGGTGGGCTGGTGCGCCCCCCACACTCAGCCCAAGGCGCAGGAGGTGGAGAGGGGGGGAAACCCTAGGCGCTGGTGGGCCTAAGGCCCACCTAGGGGTGCGCCACCCCTCCCCCTTGCCCTGGCCGCCGCACCTCCCATCTGAGGGGCTGCTGCACCACCTAGGGTGGGAACCCTAGGGGTGGCACCCCCCTCCCCTCCTCCTATACATAGTGGGCACTTTTGGGCTTTTGGAGACACAATTTTCCCTCTCCCTCGGCGCAGCCCTGCTCTTCTTCCTCCTTCTCTCTGCCGGTGCTTGGCGAAGCCCTGCCGGGAGACCTCGTCTCTCCATCGACACCACGCCGTCGTGCTGGTGGAGATCTTCCCCAACCTCTCCCTCCTCCTTGCTAGATCAAGGTGCGGGAGACGTCACCGAGCTGCACTTGTGTTGAACGCGGAGGTGCCGTAGTTCGGCACTAGATCGGAATCACACCGCGATCTGAATCGCCGCGAGTACGACTACATCAACCGCGTTCTAGTAACGCTTCCGCTTAGCGATCTTCAAAGGTATGAAGATGCACTCACCCCTCTCTCGTTGCTGGTCTCTCCATAGGAAGATCTGAACATGCGTAGGAAATTTTTTGAATTTATGCTACGTTACCCTACATTGGCAGGCTTGTGGGCTCCCTGGCGCCCCCTTGACCTAGATCTTTCGCCTATATATTCCCTAAAATACATTAAAAAAATTAAGGGATCCACAAAAATACTTTTCCGCCGCCGCAAGCTTCCGTTTCCGCGAGATCTCATCTGGAGACCCTTACCGGTGCCCTGCCGGAGGGGACTTTGGAGTTGGAGGGCTTCTACATCAACATCATCGCCTCTCCAATGACTCGTGAGTAGTTCACTTCAGACCTACGGGTCCATAGTTAGTAGCTAGATGGCTTCTTCTCTCTCTTGGATCTTCAATACAAAGTTCTCCATGATCTTCATGGAGATCTATTCGATGTAATCTTCTTTGGAGGTGTGTTTTTCGAGATCCGATGAATTGTGGATTTGTGATCAGATTATCTATGATATATATTTGAGTCTTTGCTGATTTCTTATATGCATGATTTGATATCATTGTAAGTCTCTCCGAGTCTTGGATTTTGTCTGGCCAACTAGATCTATGATTAGACAAGTGCTTGGTTTTGGGTTCTTACCGTGTGGTGACCTTTCCCAGTGACAGTAGGGGCAACAAGGCACACATCGTGTAGTTGCCATCAAGGGTAACAAGATGGGCTCTGTCGTAGATATGAGATTGTCAATCTACATCATGTCATCTTGCTTAAGGCGTTACTCTATTCTTTTGGACTTAATACACTAGATGCATGCTGAATAGCGGTCGACGTGTGGAGTAATAGTAGTAGATGCAGAAAGTATCGGTCTACTTGTTTTGGACGTGATGCCTATAGATATAATCATTGCCATAGATGACGTCACGACTTTGCGCGGTTCTATCAATTGCGCGACAGTAATTTGTTCACCCACCGTCTACTTGTTTTAATGAGAGAAGCCACTAGTAAACACTACGGCCCCCGGGTCTATTCACACCTATCGTTTCCACTTTCGCTTTTACTTTGCTTTGTTACTTTGTTGCTTTCAGTTCTCACTTGGCAAACAATCTATAAGGGATTGACAACCCCTTCATAGCGTTGGGAGCAAGCTTTTTGTGTTTGTGCTGGCACTTGTGATACTCCTTCACTGGATCGATACCTTGGTTCTCAAACTGAGGGAAATACTTACCACCACTGCGCTACATCACCCTTTCCGCTTTGAGGGAACACCAACGTAAGGCTCCAAGGCCACGGGGGAAATCCTTTGCATATTTGCCTACGAAGTCCCTTAAGGCGTAGCCGTAGCAGAAGGATTTCTGGTGCCGTTGACACGCTTATTTCTGGCGCCATTGGAAGGTCTTTTGTTGTAGTAGCACTCTGGTATACCAACATGAGGCTATCTGATTTGTAATACAAGTGCTTTGTTGCTGCAATTGCGATACCACTACTAGGGAGAAGCCTAGTAGTGGTGCGGGGTAAAAATCTAGTAGTAGCGTTGTTGAGGCATAGTTTATGCCTAAGTAATTTTGGTGATTGATGACAGTACCGTACAGGACTAATCGTGTGTGTCAAGGTTTCAGGTAACACTCGTCAACGGCACAAGACGACACGTCTCCTCTCTTCTGGAACGGAAGCACGGCGCTCTCTACGATTCTCTTTATTTGAGTCATAGGAAAGCCGTACTATTAAGAGGGGATCCGTAGTGGAAAGGTTTGGGTGGAATCTATCTTTACACACGCACACTTCTCATTCTCCCCTTCCTTGTTTGGAGCGGCCCTCGCCTATTTCGTCTTGAGTTTTTCTGCAAAATGGTCCCCAGCGGTAGTACCGCTGGCTCCAGCGGTAGTACCGCTGGACTGCTAGCGGTAGTACCGCTGCACCTAGCGGTAGTACCGCTAGCCAGCGGTAGTACCGCCCCTGGTCAGCGGTAGTACCGCTCCAGGTGTTTTGTTCCACCTACCTAGCGGTAGTTTGTGGATGGACCCTTTTGCGAAGACTTTCCCGGCGGTAGTTTGTGGACGGACCCTTTTGCGAAGACTTTCCCGGCGGTAGTAGTGCTCGTGCACTACCAAGGGGCCGGCGGTAGTACCGCTGGTGTCAGCGGTAGTACCGCTGGAGGCTCAGCGGCAGTACCGCTGGTGTTAGCGGTAGTACAGCTGGTGTCAGCGGTAGTACAGCTGGAGGCCCAGCGGTAGTACCGCTGCAGCCAGCGGTAGTACCGCCAGGCAGCGGTAGTACCGCTCAGGCTCAGCGGTAGTACCGCTGGTTCTCGGGCAGAGAGTGGGAAAACGGTCTGATTTTCCCCCCACTATATAAAGGGTTCTTCTAGCTGAGGAACCCTATCTCTTACCTCTCTAAGCTCCATTGTTGCTCCACAAGCTCTAAAGTGCCCGATCTCTCTCCCTAGCCAATCAAACTTGTTGATTCTTTAGGGATTGGGTGAGAAGGCCTAGATCCACACTTCCACCAAGAGAAAAGTTGATTCCCCCACCAATGCCTTGCGGATCTTGTTACTCTTGGGTGTTTGAGCATCCTAGACGGTTGAGGTCACCTCGAAGCCATATTCCATTGTGGTGAAGCTTCGTGGTTTAGTTGGGAGCCTCCAAGCTTTGTGTGGAGTTGCCCCAACCTTGTTTGTAAAGGTTCGGTCGCCGCCTTCAAGGGCACCTATAGTGGAATCACGGTACCTTGCATCGTGCGAGGGCGTGAGGAGAATACGGTGGCCTTAGTGGCTTTTTGGGGAGCATTGTGCCTCCACACCGCTCCAACGGAGACGTACTTCCTGTCAAAGGGAAGGAACTTCGGTAACACATCCTCGTCTCCATCGGTTCCACTTGTGGTTATCTCTAACCTTTACTTTGTATTTGCTTTTGCTTGTGACTATATCTTACTTGTCTTAATAGCTCTTGTTGTTAGCTTCTATAGGGTCACCTCTTTGTCATATTATTTGTGAACCCGTATAGTGTTTACCTTAACTTGTTAAGATTAATTAAAAAGTGGTCGTTGTCTATTCACCCCCCCCCCCTCTAGCCAACCATATCGATCCTTTCAATTGGTATCAGAGCCACGTCTCTTTATTAAGGGTTTAACCACCCGAAGAGTATGGAAGGCGGAGAGGAAGTTAACCGTGGGCAACCCGAGGACATGGACTTGACTTCGGTCACAAGGGACGACATGAATACGGCTATGGCCGCCCTCAAGACGTCCTTGACGAGCGGAGTCAAAACCATGCTTAAAGAATTAATTGATGGTCTTAAAAGTTCACCCGAACTGGTTTTAGTGGTTAAACCCACCATTTCCGATTCGGAGGCCAACTCCTCTAAGGAAGCGGCTAAAGGTATGCAACCTGCTTCACCTCACGAAAAGGATGGGACTGGAACATATGCTTCGGTTCCACCTCCCATGACATATGGAGGACCCGTTCTCGCACCTCGTCTTAATCCTGTTGGTCCTCCTCCTAAACTTGTAAAAGGTGACTTTGCTAACTGGGTATTTTCTATTAAGTCTCATTTGAATCACAGCTCAACAAACTTGTGGAGAATTATCGAGCAAGGATATTATCCCCATGACCCAAGCAACCTCACTCCAAGAGAAGATGCAGACAATCAATATAATCACTCTGCGCTGTTTATTCTCCAGTCTGCTGTACCACCTGAAGATCTTCCCCACTTGCGTCCCTTCACATTGGCCAAGGACTGTTGGGAGCATATTATGGTACTGTACAAGGGAAGCTCAAGTATTCAACGATCCAACTATGAAGTGATACTTGATAAGGCCGATGAGTTTGTGATGAAGGAAGACGAGGACCCTCGTGATCTCTATCGGAGGGTGACTGCTATAGCTGTGGCACTAAAGGATCATGGGAGTAAGGATGTGGATGATACATGGGTCAAGCGCAAGTTTCTCAAAGCCATCATGCCTTTCAATAAGGCCATGTCATCTGTCATTCGTCAGCGGCCAGACTTCCACTCATTGTCTTCCAGTGAAGTGTTGGATGAGTTCATTGTAATGTCAATCATGAACGAAACAGCCGACAATGCACTTGCTCGTGTCCGATCAAAAACCACTTCACCCAACCTTGCGTTGAAAGCAAGAGCAATGCTTGAAGAAGAAGAAGAAGAGGAGGAAGAGGAGAGCTGCCCTGAAGACACAAGGTATGCTTATCATGAGCACATGGATCTTGCATCAAGGCAATTCTGGGGAAATAAAAGGAACTCAAGACCCACCTTCAACAAGAACAACTCGAGTGGATTCAAACCCAAACAACGAGTGAGGACATGTTATAACTGTGGCAACGTGAGTCACTTCGTGGCAGAATGTCCCTATGAGAAGAGGGAAGACAACGGAGGCAAGCTAATTCGCAAAGACAAAACCAAATCATTTCCAATCAAGAACAACTTTGTGAAGAAACCTCACCCAAAAGGGATGGTGGCCCTGGAGGAGTATCCTTCTGATGATGATGGCGATGATGATGATACAGTGGCAACGGCAACTGTTGCTATCGCCACTACCTCTTCCCAGAAGGTGTCTCTCTTCAATGCCCCCAACGAGAACCACATCACCAAGTGCCTCATGGCAAAAGGTACCAATCAGGTAACTCCCGTCATTAAGACCAACATTGCTTCTGCTCCTTCATTGTTAAATTGTGTAGAAGGTAGTGATGTTGGAGAGCTTAATGAGCATGATCTTGATAAGTTTCTATGCACTATTAAGGGAGAACCCAAGAAGCACTTTGTTGCTCTCTTGGAACAACTGGGTGAGGCCTCTGATCTCATTGAGTCTCATGAGGAGACTATCTCCGAGCTACAGGGACATAGCCGTGACTATGCCGATGAAATTGCCGAATTATCTAGTGCTCTAGAAGAAGAGCGCACTCTTCGTTTGGCTCTTGAAGAGTCATATAACGATGACTGCGCTAAAATGCAAAAGAAACTAGATCATGATGTTGTTCTTACTCGCATGCTTAAATCTGAGAAGTATGCTCTTGAAGTTGGCCGTGACAGACTCAAAGAAGAGTTTGACATACTTGACAAGGCCCACAAAGCCTTGAAAGGTGTTCATTTCTCTCTGAAAGAGTCTCATGATCAACTCCAAGCAAAGCTTACCAAGGAGATCTCTACTTGTCCTCCCTTTGTGTTAATTGATAATACTTGTGCAACTAACCCTTGTTGTGAGCATGTTCATCTTATGGAGGAAAATGCCAAGTTAAAAGAGAAACTTGAGAAGGGCCTTGCGGCATGCAGACAAGGTGAGAAGAGTCTGAACGATCTCTTGAGCACTCAAAAGGGTGTTGTAGGAAAGGAAGGACTTGGACTTACCTCCAAGTCAAAAGGTAAAAAGAAGAACAAGAACAAACGATCTCTCACCCTCATGGACATCTTTGTCAAAGAGGGTGAAGGGACTCAGAAGGTGAACAGGAAAAAGGTGGACCATGGGAACCCCAAGAAGGGCAGAAATGTTCCTACTAACACAGCCGGCAAACTCAATTCTTCTTATGTTTTATGTTGTGCTAGTGATGGGCATGTTTATGCCAGATTTGTTGGTTCCTACGATGAAGATATTGAATGGGCTATCTGGGTTCGTAAGACCCTTGTCTCTAACATGAAAGGACCCATTAAAAAATGGGTACCTAAAACCAAGCCTTGATCTTTTGCAGGAATTTGCTTCCGTTGGGGTGTCATGGTTGCTCGATAGTGGAGCAACAAATCATATGACCGGAAGCAAGGACTTAGTGGTGGATGTGCATCCTTCTCCATCTATGCCCACCCATGTCCAATTCGCCGATGCATCCTCGTTAAAGGTATTGGGATTTGGTAAGGTGGTCGTCTCTCAAGATTTATCTATTGAGAAGGTCATGCTTGTTGAGTCACTTGCCTACAATTTACTTTCAGTTCGTCAACTTGCAATCATGGGTTTTTCCACTTTCTTTAATATTGACATTGTGGTCCTCCTAAGGAGCAAGACTCTTAAAGTAGCCTATGTTGGACATGTCGAAAATGGTCTCTATGTGGTGAACTTCTCAAGGCGACCCACTAAGACTGCGACATGTTTAATGGCTAAAGTTGACGTGGGCTGGCTTTGGCATCGCCGGTTAGCTCATGTCGATATGAGATCTTTGCAAAGTCTCCTGACAGGGGACCATGTTTGTGGACTAACAAATGTGAGTTTTGCTAAAGATCGTGTTTGCAGTGCTTCATTGAAGGAAAGATTCATGAAACTGCCCATCGTCCAACGACTCTTATCTACACTAAGAGGCCATTGGAACTCCTCCATATGGATCTGTTTGGTCCTCCAACATTTGATAGTCTTGGAGGCAGAAAATATTGCTTAGTGATTGTTGACAACTACTCAAGATATACCTGGGTATATTTCTTCAAAAGGAAGAGTGAAACTCAACAAACAGTCATCAACTTTGCTAATGAAGCGCAACGTCAACATGAAGCAAAGATTTTGATGATTAGGAGTGACAACGGCACCGAGTTCAAGAATTACACCCTAGATGAGTTTCTAGGTGATGAGGGAATAAAGCACCAATATTCTGCACCATATACCCCTCAGCAAAACGGCGTGGCAGAAAGAAAGAACCGGACCTTGATAGACGCTGCAAGAAAAATGATGGCAGAATTCAAATCTCCATACAACTTCTGGGCAGAGGCCATCAACACAGCATGTCATGCGTCCAATCGGCTCTACATCCGCAAAGGCTTGAACAAGACTCCGTATGAGATTCTAACTGGAAACAAGCCCAATCTCAAGTACTTCCGGGTATTCAGTTGTAAGTGTTTCATTCTTAAAAAGGGAGCTCGGTTATCTAAATTTGATTCTAGAGCACATGAGGGTATCTTTGTTGGTTATGCTACAAACTCTCATGCTTACCGTGTCCTCAACAAGTCCACCGGACTAATTGAGGAGACGTGTAACGTAGAGTTTGACGAAAATAATGGCTCCCAAGTGGAGCAAAGTGGTCTTTGTGATATAGGTGATGAAATTCCTCCCGAAGCCATAAGAAGAATGGGGATTGGTCAAATACTCCCCGTTGAGGAACCCCTTGTGGCCGAAGGAGAAGGACAATGCTCTACTCAAGTGGAGCCATCACCCCCACAAGCCCCGCACGCTTCCGATGGAGAAAGAGAAGACTCTCAACAAGTTGATCAAGCTCACGGTCAAGATCAATTGCCTAACAATGGTGATATGCCCCATGATATTCAAGCACTACTACCAGACCCTGAACCAGCACAAGATCAAGATCAAGAGCAACCACTAATACAAGATCAAACTAGTGAACCTGCTCAAGTCGAAGGACAAAGTGATCAGGAGACTGTCTCACAATTCCCGTCTGGAGCTCCAACAACCGGCTCAAGACGCAAGGGCAAACAAAAGATACAAGTCGATGCTCCCCCGTTATCTAATGAAGAACTCTTGGAGCGTCGAGCAGCCAAGAATGCGAACAAGCTGAAAGCCAAGCCACATCTTATGAAGAATGTTCTTGGTAGTTTAAAAAGGGGAGTATCTACCCGTCAACAGCTTTGGAATTATTGTGAGCATCACGCGTTTGTTTCGTATTGTGAACCTCAACAGGTACAGGAAGCGCTCGATGATGAGGATTGGCTTATGGCCATGCACGAAGAACTTAACAACTTCGAGCGCAACCAAGTCTGGGATTTAGTGCCACGACCAACGAAGGAACATAATGTCATTGGGACCAAATGGATATTTAAGAACAAGCAAGATGCAAATGGAATTGTGATTTGAAACAAGGCAAGATTGGTGGCTCAAGGCTACTCCCAAGTCGAGGGTATCGACTACGGTGAAACCTTTTCCCCTGTTGCTCGTCTAGAATCTATTCGCATGTTACTTGCTTTTGCTTCTCATCATAACTTCAAATTACAGCAAATGGATGTGAAAAGTGCATTTCTTAATGGTCCTTTAAATGAGTTGGTATATGTCAAACAACCCCCGGGATTCGAACATCCCAAGCTCCCCAATCATGTGTACAAACTCAATAAGGCACTCTATGACCTTAAACAAGCCTCACGCGCGTGGTATGAGTACCTTACTGAGTTGTTACAAGATCGTGGGTTTGAAATTGGGAAGATTGATCCCACTCTTTTTACTAAGAGGGTTAAAGGGGATTTGTTCATATGCCAACTATA
The DNA here is from genome assembly GCF_904849725.1 of Hordeum vulgare subsp. vulgare. Lineage (NCBI taxonomy): Eukaryota > Viridiplantae > Streptophyta > Magnoliopsida > Poales > Poaceae > Hordeum > Hordeum vulgare. The sequence continues at coordinate 87,768,838 of NC_058524.1, read as the reverse complement.
TGTTGATGATATTATCTTTGGCTCTCCTAACATTTCATTCAATGAAGAATTTGCTGCGCTAATGACTGAGAAGTTTGAGATGTCCATGATGGGAGAGTTGAAGTTTTTCCTCGGATTCGAGATTAAACAAGGTCTAGAAGGGACATTCATCAAACAAGCCAAGTACACTCAAGACATGCTCAAACGGTTCGAGCTCGAAGATGTCAAACCGGTCAAGTTCCCCATGCCAACCAGATGCAAGCTTGATAGTGATCCCAATGGTAAAGCAGTGGATCAAAAGGTATACCGCTCCATGATTGGATCCCTCCTTTACCTTTGTGCATCTAGACCGGATATTATGTTGAGTGTAGGGATATGTGCACGGTTTCAATCCGCACCAAAAGAAAGTCATTTCATGGCTGTCAAACGAATCTTTCGATATTTGGCTCATACCCCAAACTTTGGCCTCTGGTATCCCAAAGGAGCAAACTTCAATCTAGTTGGCTATTCTGACTCAGATTGGGCTGGAGATTGTGTAGAGAGGAAGTCAACATCTGGAGGGTGCCAATTCCTTGGTCGCTCTTTGGTAAGTTGGTCTTCAAAGAAGCAGAACTGTGTCTCCTTATCATCCACCGAAGCTGAGTATGTGGCAGCTGCAAGTTGTTGTGCACAATTGCTATGGATGAGGCAAACTTTAAAGGATTATGGTGTCACTTGTGACAAAGTGCCTCTTCTATGTGACAATCAAAGCGCCATCAAGATTTCCCTCAACCCAGCGCAACATAGCAAAACCAAACATATTGATATTCGTCATCACTTCATCCGTGAACATATCAAGCTAGGTGATATTGAGGTTCACTTCATACACACTGAAGAGCAACTTGCAGATATTTTCACCAAGCCACTAGATGAAGCAAGGTTCCGGGAGTTAAGGCATGAGCTAAATATCATTGATTCAAGTAATGTGGATTAAAACTAGGCATGTTGCACCTCTCTTTACATTTCATCTCGGTCTAGATGTAGGCATGGACATAGGGGGAGTGTTGTTCTCTTAATGAACTCTCCCTCCCCCCATTATGCGTAAATCAATCTAGTCTTTCACTTTAGCCATTGTCAAATGGCACTTGTGCTTCAAAGACGAGCATTGGTCATGAACCCAAGGATAATTCTTCGCGGTGTCATACCATTGTCTCAAACATAGGTGGCCTCGGCCACCGCCCCTCCATCCTCTCTTGCGTATAAAGGAGAGGATATACAATGACAAGTCAGTACATCTTCTTGGATGTCATTCCTTTTTACTCACTTGTCATATGCCCAAGTTTCCCTTTTTCCTTAGCCGTGTTGAAACATATACAGCGGTACTACCGCCAGGGTAGCGGTACTACCGCCAGGACCCCAGCGGTACTACCGCCAGGGGTAGCGGTACTACCGCCAGGACCCCAGCGGTACTACCGCCAAGTTTCAAAATCTAACACGACCGGCTAGAAAATTGCTAGGGTTTCAAGGAGGAGCGGTACTACCGCCAGGGGAGCGGTACTACCGCCAGGACCCCAGCGGTACTACCGCCGCATCTGGCGGTACTACCGCCAGACAGCGGTACTATCGCTAGGGCCACAGCGGTACTACCGCTGGCCCGTACCCCTTGGGCTATATAAAGGGAGGGGGAGCCCGATTTTTGCATCTGTTTCTTCTTCCTCGTGGCTCCTCCCTCCCCTAGCCCGAAAACCCCCTGTTTGGATCTCACTTCGTGGAGCTCCTTCTCCCCGTTGGTGTGGAAGGGTTGCTTCATCTCTTCTTCCTACTCCAAGAGCCATGAATCCCGGTAAAGCTCCTCCCTTCTTCTATTTGGTTGTTCTTCGTGTTCTAGGGTTAGGAGCATTGGGGATTGGATTCATTTTGTTGATCCTATGGCTAGTTATTGGATGGCATGAAGGAAATATTGGAGGGGAGTATAGGTCCAATGGTTTGTTGTTAAGATTTGCTGCCATGCTCTAGGATTTTATCGTCTTAGATCGAATACTTGAACTTTTGGATTAGATCTAAAACGTGCTCACTTTTGCCTAGGAATGTTTGTACCTCTTGTTACTATGTGTTCCTCATGACAGTAGGGCTGGGGTGTACGTCTTAGTGTTCATATTCATTCCATGCCCTCGAAAACGAGTTTTTATATGTCAGATCTGAAAGTCAAACCCCCAGCGGTACTACCGCCAGGGGGTAGCGGTACTACCGCTAGGACCCCAGCGGTACTACCGCCAGGGGTAGCGGTACTACCGCTATGACCCCCAGCGGTACTACCGCCAGGGATGGCGGTACTACCGCCGGGAGCATTCACGGTGTATTTTATTTTTTTTTTGTTTTATGCTTGGCAATGCATGTTTACTTTTTCTGCGTTTTCAAGTTTCATTGCCTTGACTTTTCTTGTCGCCTCTTTTTCGCTTTGTGGTCTGTGTCACAGGTGGCTCTGCTCGCCGTTCGAACCCCCCACGGGATACGGCATCCAAACAGTTTCGCAACTCAGAGGCGCCCGAGGGGTCTGTCACGTCTGGTCTGCCTCCCAAGAAGAAGTCCTTCAAGAAGGCCGCTCACAAGGAGAAGAGGGTCAATATCCGTACTATGTCCCCCAAGGACTTTCTGCAATTTCGCACCAAGAACCCCTATCTCAAGGAGAGGGAAGTGATCAATGGGGTTGAAAATGTCTGAGTGAAGGACCAGTGCAGGATTTATCGGGATGTTATTGCTTCCTTCAAGAAGAACCATGTCTCTGTTCAGTGGATTGATCTGGCACATCTTCAACGGAACATGGAATACTTTGGCGATGCCCTCTCTCTGGTTGACAAACTGGGCATCAAAGACATCATCACCTTCAAGACGGACTTTGATCCCACTGCAGTGGCTCAGTTTTATGTCACAGTCCATTTCTCACCTGATGATCAGCGTTCCATGATCTGGATGACTGGGTCAAAAAGGATGGCCGGTTCCTGGACTGAGTTCATGCAGTTTCTTCACATTGACTTTCAGGGTGCTGACACTCCTCTTGGGTTACGCCCTCATGCTGCAGCCCCCACCGATAGGGCCTCCGCAAAGGACAGACTGCAGTCACTGTATCTGAGAAAGGGGGTGCTTCCCAAGCACCTGGACATCATGCATCGGATCTTTCGCAACACCCTTTTCCCTCGGATTGGCAACTTCGATGAGGTCCATGGCTACTTGGCTGAGATGCTGTTACTGTGTGAGGATGCTATGTCCCAGGAGTCTGCTCAGCTGGATATTGCAGATGTGATGTTCACAGAGCTCTGGAACTGCATCATCAATCGTAAGGTTCCTATCTACGGGCCTTACCTGTTCGCATACATTTGCCATAAGTGGGAACAGGCTTTTCCGGATGAGGTGCTCTACGCACAGTCTGATTACATTGTGCATGACCCAATCCGGCTTCACGTCAAGGACAAGTGGGCCAATCCATCTACATCCTCTCAGCACATGGATACAGATACAGAGACCGCTGCTGACAGAGGAACTGCCTCTCAGTCCCGCTCGTCTGCCATGCCATCTTGGGCTATCAAACTACAGGACAAGATGAAGACACTTTTATGCATGCAGGCCAAGGGACAGTACCAGACACATGTGGCTCAGAAGCAGAGCCGCCAGAGGCATAAGCGTGTTCTCAGGACCTTGGATGTGGACATCTCCAGCGGCTCAGAGGACGACATCACTCTGGAGGCCACTTGGATGCAGGCTCAGGGGTACCAGTGGTCTGGCGATGAGGCAGCAGAGGAGGAGCAGACCGACCAGGAGGGGACAGACGAGTCTGGTGATCCTGAAGACGAGGAGTAGTTACCTGTGGCATTAGGTGTGCCCCTTTTTGGTGTCTTTTGCCAAAGGGGGAGAGAGTCTAGGATTTTCTTTCATTTCGAACCTTGCATTGCTTTGCTTTATCTCGTATGGTTTGCTTTGAACTTGGTTTGATTCCTTTGCTATCTTGTGTGAGACATGATCTTTCTTATGTGAGATTAGATTTATTTCCATCATATGCTGTGAGTCATATGTCATATATCTCTATCTTTTTATTCTCATATTATTATCTGTGCAAATCCGGTATTGTCATCAATCCACCAAAAAGGGGGAGATTGTTGAGGCATAGTTTATGCCTAAGTAATTTTGGTGATTGATGACAGTACCGTACAGGACTAATCATGTGTGTCAAGGTTTCAGGTAACACTCGTCAACGGCACAAGACGACACGTCTCCTCTCTTCTGGAACGGAAGCACGACGCTCTCTACGATTCTCTTTATTTGAGTCATAGGAAAGCCGTACTATTAAGAGGGGATCCGTAGTGGAAAGGTTTGGGTAGAATCTATCTTTACACACGCACACTTCACATTCTCCCCTTCCTTGTTTGGAGCGGCCCTCGCCTATTTCGTCTTGAGTTTTTCTGCAAAATGGTCCCCAGCGGTAGTACCGCTGGCTCCAGCGGTAGTATCGCTGGACTGCTAGCGGTAGTACCGTTGCACCTAGCGGTAGTACCGCTAGCCAGCGGTAGTACCGCCCCTGGTCAGCGGTAGTACCGCTCCAGGTGTTTTGTTCCACCTACCTAGCGGTAGTTTGTGGACGGACCCTTTTGCGAAGACTTTCCCGGCGGTAGTAGTGCTCGTGCACTACCAAGGGGCCGGCGGTAGTACCGCTGGAGGCTCAGCGGCAGTACCGCTGGTGTCAGCGGTAGTACCGCTGGAGGCCCAGCGGTAGTACCGCTGCAGCCAGCGGTAGTACCGCCAGCCAGCGGTAGTACCGCTCAGGCTCAGCGGTAGTACCGCTGGTTCTCGGGTAGAGAGTGGGAAAACGGTCTGATTTTCCCCCCCACTATATAAAGGGTTCTTCTAGTTGAGGAACCCTATCTCTTACCTCTCTAAGCTCCATTGTTGCTCCACAAGCTCTAAAGTGCCCGATCTCTCTCCCTAGCCAATCAAACTTGTTGATTCTTTAGGGATTGGGTGAGAAGGCCTAGATCCACACTTCCACCAAGAGAAAAGTTGATTCCCCCACCAATCCCTTGCGGATCTTGTTACTCTTGGGTGTTTGAGCATCCTAGACGGTTGAGGTCACCTCGAAGCCATATTCCATTGTGGTGAAGCTTCGTGGTTTAGTTGGGAGCCTCCAAGCTTTGTGTGGAGTTGCCCCAACCTTGTTTGTAAAGGTTCGGTCGCCGCCTTCAAGGGCACCTATAGTGGAATCACGGTACCTTGCATCGTGCGAGGGCGTGAGGAGAATACGGTGGCCTTAGTGGCTTTTTAGGGAGCATTGTGCCTCCACACCGCTCCAACGGAGACGTACTTCCTGTCAAAGGGAAGGAACTTCGGTAACACATCCTCGTCTCCATCGGTTCCACTTGTGGTTATCTCTAACCTTTACTTTGTATTTGCTTTTGCTTGTGACTATATCTTACTTGTCTTAATAGCTCTTGTTGTTAGCTTCTATAGGGGTCACCTCTTTGTCATATTATTTGTGAACCCGTATAGTGTTTACCTTAACTTGTTAAGATTAATTAAAAGTGGTCGTTGTCTATTCACCCACCCCCCCCTCTAGCCAACCATATCGATCCTTTCAAGCGTGGGTCCCACGCTACTACCACGCAACAGCTAACAGGGTAGTAGTAGTAGCGCGGGCGCCACCCGCGCTATCACTATTTAGCTATAGACCCCGCGCTACTACAAACTATATGTATTTTTTCTGTGTATTTATGCAATATTTATACAACAGTTATATAGGTTTTCATGCAGTCCAACATATACATACATCATTCTAAGTATATGATACAACAATATCTCATCATACCGTAGTGATATAACAATGTCTCATCATGATCATCATAGTGATATAACAAATGTCTCATCATCATCATCATCAGCATCATCATACGTTAACCACTAGCAAATTGTTATCAATCATGACTGAATATGCACCAACTAATTCTTATCATCCTAGGTAGATAGCTTCCCAGCACATAGTAGTCATAACACGATCGACGGTACAAATATATACTAGTTAGTTAGTACCGATCATGACAAGTACTAGGACCTACTCCTCTCTTTTAAGGAAAAGAGAAAAGAAAAGGAAAACTCCTCCATCTCTGTTACCTATAGGGGTTTTCCTGTACCATGATCACACCACAAGCAACTTACGTCAGCATTCATGGGTATAGCTGCATCCAGACAAACCTTTGGTGCTCAAGATGAAGGTGGATGCCAGGGACACTGCTAGCATTTTGAAATCCGATGGTATCAATTTGATGCAACGCTTATATCAGGCTGGCAAGTATGGATATGTTGCCCAGGTTTATGGGTCCAAACTAGTCGCGCATCTGTAATTTCCAACAATAAAATGATTCCCGATGTCTTTCATTCCTATGTAACTAATTTATCTACTTTTCAAATACATATTTGGACGTTCTCCATGATCTATGTTCCACATCACTAGAGTAATTGGAAATGAGAGGCTTGCAACGGGTGTGTTTTTATGATGGGTATTGTTGCCATGAAGTGCAGCTGGTCCACTGCATTGCATTTATCGGCTTGTGTGGATGCAAGCTTCTTCAATTCCAGCACATGCAATACTCTGTTCTAGCCAGTTTTGATTTTCTATCTTCGCCTTTTATTATGAAGCCTTTTATCTGTGTCATAGGCTGACATGCCTTTGATATGACTGCAATCGCATGAGGATTATCTTATGATGAATGAGGTTGGTAAAGGTGTAAAGACTAGAGATACGATGCTCACCCACATCTAGTGGCAGCCTGGCAGGACGACCCTAGTCATAGGCATGATTCAAAGAGCGTCTCATACTTTAGTTTCTGTCTTCCGGCTAACTCATTGCTTAATTAGAAATCAGTACATGATGCCTAAGGAACTCCCTCCGTAAAGAAATATAAGAGCGTTTAGATCACTACTCCAGTGATCTAAACGCTCTTATATTTATTTACGGAGGGAGTAATACCTAAAGTAAAAGAAACAATCTTTAGTTGTAAGAAACTAAACTTGTCGCTTGCTATCCCTAGTTTTCTAACTATTTCTATCTCTGTGTTTGTATAACTCCTTAAATAAGATCCCATCTCTTTATTTGATTGGCTTACATAGATCCGTTGTACAATGCAGCACCTTATGCTACAGTTGATGTGACCGCTAACCATGTCCATAGCTTGAGCTCGGAGTTGGGCCCATGCCTATGACAAGGGTTCTGATTCTAAGAACCTGATGAAAATGGATGAAGTAGAAAATGAAGGTCGTTGGTTATGTGGATCGAAGTGGTCGGTGCATATTTTTAATCCACGGCTTAGCAAGTAGTTGTTGTAATTGGTGTGTTTGGACTACAAAGTGGACCTTTAGGAGTTGCTGGTTGACTGGGAATAGTTGTATCAACCAAAAAATATTAATCCAATTTGGAACCACAACTATCTGTGTGATAGTACGAACATCCAGGAGTCTGATTTACAACAACTATGCATCGCAAACTATGGAACTGACCTTTTAGCTTTAATTGACCTGTTCTTTGTTCATATATTAATTTATTTTACCCCTTTATCTCCTTGTAGGTGAAATATATGCTCTGTATACTTCTTGAAATTGGAGGTAATATATGAGTTCTTTATCATCTAGGTAAATAGAGGGGGTACTAGTACTGTGGTTGTATCCATAGTTTTAAATAGCCCGCTATAGCCCCGCTATAGCCTCGCTATAGCCTTTTCAGCAGGGTGCCGCTAAATGGTATCATGTACAAATATGCCGTTATAGCCCGCTATAGCTCCGCTATAGCTGATTTAGAGGCTCGCCGCTATTTGCCGTAGCCCGCTATTTAAAACACCAACTTGTATCCCATGTTACTGATATACTCCCACTGGAACCAAATATATGCCATTGTACCTTCATATCCCATTGGATCTCAGTCCATGATTTTGAGGCATGAATGGAAAATCCCTGGGATAACAATGTCATACGCCGTAAAATCCTACAAGATTTTGTTTGTTTGCATAACATGAAAACAAAGGCTTTTCCTAAAATATTTTTTGCAAATGGACAAACTCTTCTGAAATGAAGGGTATGCTTGGTTTGCTACCAAATATTGCCTAGCTAATGTTTTGCCATACCGATATTTGGCAATGTCAAAACTTGCCAGAAGCTGACAACTGTCTGAGAGGTTAGCAAGACAATTTGATATAATTGCTACTTTTTTAAAAGTCTTGCGGTGTCCTAAATATATTTGCTACTTTTTTGAAAAGTCCATTATGCACAAGCTTGTTTGCTTCCAAGTAATCACGTCTGCAGACTGCAATAATCATCCCCGCAAAAATAAAGAGACATCAGTAATCTTCTGTTTTTATGCCTACTCTAATACTCTAGTTTGAAGTGAACATTAGCTTTCGTTATTTTTCAGCAAGTTTTTATGTTCCGATTGGACTTAATTCTGGTTTCAGTTTACTATGCATTAATCAAGTTGTTGGTTCCAGGCAAAGTATTGGTAGTATAATGACTTTGTTCTACTCCCTCCGTCCCATAATATAAGAACGTTTTTGACATTAGTGATTCTTATATTATGGGACGAAGGGAGTAGGTTCCAGTTTTCTGTCTGAATGTTCAGGATCAGCCGGTTGGCAACAGATTTCAGTGGAATGTCCAACACGGAAGGTGGAAGCATAAGAATATATGCAAGGGTATGTCCAGCATATGGGACTCCATAGGATGCTCTTTTGAGATTTACTTTTGTACGTAGTTGATATAAGATTAGATGGAACTTAAAGCTGCAGTTGAGTATAGAGACTCTCTTACAATTGATGGTCAGGATATGTGAGCTAACAAGGTGTCAGGCCCCGAGCCAATCTATCACTATGTATACACCAGTATGTGGGAGAAATCAAACAAATCAAACGACCGCACTGGATCGGAGGTATATTATCACTATAAGAGGAACTATAAGGTCTAAGGTTCTAGACCCCTAGATGAAAATTTGGGAATTCAGAATGGTTGCTTCGCCACAACCCGGCTTGCTTATAGGTGGAGAAGTTACCAGCCCACGCGGAAACAGGTAAACGGTAAATAGTGATAACGACTTAAAGTCGATCGGAGGATGAGCGACAAGGTGAAAACTGGAGCTCATCAGGACCGTCCGATAACTGAACCGGTAAGTGCCGGATTTGCTACACCTTACTGAAGAAATGGAGCGACTTCAAGGTGTTCGCACAAGGCTAATCATTATTGTTAGCTCCCGTATGTGTAATGTTAACCTGAATCGAGATTTTCTCAATGAGGGTACACGTGCCCTTGTTGCCGCAAGTACATCTCATCCGTAATCACACCACGAGCAACATAGGTCAACATGAAGTGGATGTACATTCTGCTAAACTTATTCGCGTGGGGTCTTGTGCACTGTTGTGGGCAATTTGGAATTGCAGGAATGACTTGGTGTTTAACAGACAACGCGATTTTCACTTCCTGCAGGTTATTCACAGAGCTACCGCACTGATCCGCACTTGGTCATCACTCACTCCTGTGGTCGCCAGGGAACCTATGGGTATTGGGTGTGTCCGATGGGAGATGGTAGCACAGGGTATCTTCAATCGGTTTGGATGGCGTCATGTTAATAGGATAGGTGTTTAGTCATCTATTTAGTTGTTTGCCATCTCCGGCTTGGGCATGAGTAATGCCTTGTATCGTTCTTTTCTTCTTTTCCCTTTTTGCTTCAGACATTTTGTACTCGATGGAGACTTTTTTTGGCTAATAATATATGACCGTATGCATCACTCGATGCAGAGGCCGGGGCTCGACCTCCTTTTCTAAAAAAATAGGTCAACATGAAGTTGTCGGGATGGCAACATGAAGGCAAACCTTTTGCTCTTGGGGTGGAGTTGGATGCCTTCGACATGGTGCCCTACATGCTGTGTTTGGGATCAAACTAGTTAATCGCACGCATGAGTTGCCCAACCGTAAAATAATTCATGGTGCCTCTCAAGCCTAACAACTCATTTAAATACAAAGTGATCTCTACCCTCTTCATATATGAATGATCTCCATTCATCATCACTAGACTATCCAACTCGAATATGAAGAGGCTTGGACATGACATATGTTTATATAGAGGGCATTGCTGTAGTGAGATAATTTGCTGCATTGCATTTATCGGCTAGTGTGGATGTACGATTCTTCATTTTTAGCACATGCAATACTCTCTTCTTGTCAGTTATCAGTCAGTCATTATTGTAGGGCCATTATTTTTCCATATGTCATAGCAGGGATGCAAGTGGACGTCTGCATGTCCGCTATTGTCCACGAAGTAAAAGTTACCATAATCTTTATTACTTCAATACCCATGTTAGTGTAAACTAGTACAAATGCCCGTGCGTTGCAACGGGCTAGAAATATCATGATGTTTGTTTCTTTTTTGTTTTCGTGTCCTCGTAGCTAATGAGTATGAGTTTGCGAGGGACGCAAATAAAGTCAAATTCGACATTCAAAAGAATATGTAGCACCAATCCGGCAACTGTGCATAGTTTTGGAGGTTTTTACCCGTCCATGAAGATCAACTAACACGTCCACGAGATGGATATTTTTACCGGTCTGTGAAGATTTAAATTGCACCTTTTAAAAATATTGTATACTTCGTCCGACGTCCAGGCATGCATTCTTCTTTTGTGTGTGTTAACCATGAAGTCATTGTCGTATAGATACCAACTTCTGTAATCCTTTGTTTAAGAAAGTAGAAAGCTAGTTTTAAGTAGTTTACTTTTTAATTTTATTTACTATATTTTTTGTTTAAATAAAAAATGTACTCAGGTATCCCTAAACATAGTTTCAAATCAGCATGAGTGAGTTAATTAATGACGGTGCATGTGTGGCTGGTGTTATGTTTTTTATGAATACAATTTAGGAAGCAAAGAAAAAAATGTTATAACATTATGAATCAGATTGTCAAAGGCTAGTGAACGGAAAATAAATGTCTAGCCAAAAAAAGATTGTGTGCACGCTAACACATCCTCCTGATGGATTCGGAGCTTTTTATCGATTCGTGGACACAAAAAGAAAAGAGACAACATGGTCTAGAAGAAGTCAGACGCCTCGTTGTGCTTCTCAAGCGGACTCGTAACATGGTCTAGAATAAGCATCAATTTAGTTTTAGAAGCTGCCTGGTGGGCTGTAGGCACTTGCGTAAAATCCAATTTTCTTGACCCAGTGGCGATTACGACTACGACTACAACTACAAGGGACAACCAAAATGGAAGCAAGGTCTGCTTCCTTATTTCCTTGGCCTCCACTGATGCTTTATCCAGTGAGGGAACAACATAAAGCTCTGGCTCTCATGCCAGCTTCACCAAAAAATACCATGAAGAAACTTTGCACAACAAAACATACAGCAAGGTATTGCACATACACTCCCTTGGCCTTGCTCTTGTGTTGCTAGTCTTCTGCTTGCCATCTCCTACCAGTTCCTGCACGGAGCAGGAGAAGGACTCCCTTCTCCAGTTCCTTGCGGAGCTCTCCCAAGACGGCGGCCTCTCCACGTTATGGCAGAATGGCACGGATTGCTGCAAGTGGGAAGGGATCGCCTGCAGTCATCGGTGTCTTGCTGATCTCCTTTCTAAGCAAACTTGCAGATGTTAACTTTATCAAACAATTATCTCACTGGACCAATACCAGGCTGGATCTCCTCTCTAAGTCATCTTTTTTATATGGACGTGTCAAGCAACAGACTAACAGGCCAATGCTAAAATCAACTCACAACGCAACGCATATGAACCCAAGGGGACGGCCTCGCCTCCTCCGGCCTTCTTTGCTCCCAGGCTGCCGGAGCGCCGCCGCCTCTCTCGCTCCACCTCCGGCGGGTCGCCGTCATACCGCGCCATGGCGACGCCTTGCCTCTCGTCCGGCCTTCTCCGCTCCCAGGCTGTCGGAGCGCCGCCGCCTCTCCCACTCCACCTCCGGCGGGTCACCGTCATACCGCGCCATGACGACGCCTCGCCTCCTCGGGCGCCAGCAAGTCGCTGCCTCGTCTGGCCTTCTCTGCTCCCAGGCTGCCGGAGCGCCGCCGCCAGTCATGTCCTCTACTGGATGACAACCCCTCCGCCGCCCCGTTCTAGACCAGATCCAGAGTGCCGGTGCGCTGCTGCTGGATCCCTCCTCATTCCCTCGCCCGAGATCCCTAGTTGCTCCTATTGTTTTTTTTTGTTTTTGAGGAGGCTGATTGATATTATAGCTAATCTTCATATGTATATAAATTGATATGAATCAGTTGAAAGGAGCGATGTGGGACAAAAATCGCGAGCCCAGCCGAAGTTGCCCCTCTTCCACCTTCTTTGCCCTGGATAGAACTAAGAAAGAAGCGCGGACGGAATTCTAAATACGCAGGGGTTATTTTGCAAAGTTGAAACGTTTTTCCAGATCCACTTATGTAGGGATGGCGCGTTGAATACTTGAAATCCTAGGGGCTTTTTTACAAAAAAGCCACGACGGACGACGGAAATCCTATTCGCTTTATTATTAGGGTGAGAAAAATTGTTCGCGGACATGCGGCCGCAGCTTGCATCCCTATTCATAGGCACACACACATTTGATAAGATTGCATGTTGCCTGTCATGTGCTAGAACTATTAAGATCTAGAGACCTGAGATATTGACACATTAGCTGCCTCCACTACTAGGAAAAGGGCTATAGATGATATAGATACTAATGACGCACCACACAAGTAGTGCGCCACTACTATATAGTAGTGGCGTACCATGTGTAGGTGTGCCATTAGTGTGATGGACACTAATGGCGCACCACACACTCGGTGCGCCACTACTATATTTTTTCATTTTTATTTTTTTGCAAAACTACTAATGGCGCACCCTGGTTACTAATGGCGCATCTGTTGGTAGTGCGTCACTACTATAATTTTTTTTTTGCAAACTACTAATGGCGCACCACAGCTAGTGCGTCATTAGTAACCAGTGTTACTAATGGTTACTAATGGCGCATCTGTTGGTGGTGCGTCACTACTATTTTTTTTTCAAAACTACTAATGACGCACCACAGAAGGTGCGCCATTAGTAACCAGGGTTACTAATGGCGCATATGTAGGTGGTGCGTCATTAGTAACCTGGGACCAGCTAGATATTTTGGACAGCCACCTACCACACTCACTTTCCCCACTTTCATTCTCTCCACCTCCTCCTCCAAGCTTGTCTCGGGTGCCTCCTCCTCCTCACCTCATTTGCATCATAGATTCACCCAAATTAAGTGGTTAAATTACCTTTTTTTGATAGGTAAGTAAGGAAAAAGCTTTTATGTTGTAGATCTACTTTTTTCTCCCTCCAACAACGTGCACATGCACTTTTTATGGCCTAGCTAGATCTACGTATGTTTGTGGTGTTGCATATATGTTTGTGTTTGCAGGTACCGGTATTTGAAATGCGATACTTGCCAATATTTTCCCGGAATGTTGATTCATTTCCGTTTCGGCGAGAATTTGGCACTATGCATTCTTTTTTGTCCTATTTTTAGGCAAAGTCATGCCAAAAAAAATTTGGTTCTAAAATATCGTTTTGCTCTACCCCGCAGGCGACCATGGTCCGCACGATGACCGAAGGCATCGTGAATAGGTTTTTGAGCTCCGTGAAGGCCGAGATGCTTCAAAAGAACGAGACGGAGATAAGATGTCCGTGTCGAAGATGCAAGCTGAAGAGCCTTATGGACCCGGATTCCGTAAAGGTGCGGGACCACCTTCTCTTGCGTGGTTTCATGGATGGCTATCGGTGGCAAGGTGATGAAGATGATTATGAAGTCGTCCATGGGGCCCGGGAAAGAAATGAGGAAGGGCATGAGCAAGACAACCGCGGCGAGGGCGGGCGAGAAGACGAAGAATCTCCAGGACACAGTCATCATGTAGAAGATGCCGGACATGATGATGAGGAAGATGCCGGAGCAGACGAAGGGCATGATCATGAAGATGAAGATGCCGGAGCAGACGACGATGGACCATCGATGGCCTGGGTGCAGGACCCTCATATTCAAGAGCTGCTTCTCAAGCAGACGGATAACGCAAGAGCTGCCGCCCGAGAGAAAGCCAAGCTGGATCAACTGGAGATAGACGCGGTTACTCCATTGTATGAAGGATGCAGGCCCGAGGATACCCGCCTGAAAGTAACGTTCATGGCCGTGGAGATGAAGGTAAAACACAAAATGACCGACGCATGCTTCGACGAGAACATGTCATTCTGGCACGAACGTCTTCCCAAGGGGAACAAGTGCCCGACCAGTTTCGAGGAGGCGAAGAAAATCGTGTGTCCTGTGGATTTACCGCACGTGAAATATCATGTGTGCATGAACAATTGCATCATTTATCGGGACGAGCACGCGGAGTCTACCATATGTCCGGTGTGCGGCGTCAGTCGATACAAGAAGAGGAAGAAAGCTCCTCGAAAAGTGGTGTGGTACTTTCCGATCACTCCTCGTCTGCAACGGTATTTCGCGGACCCTAAGGTAGCAAAGCTCCTGCGTTGGCACGCGGATAGGGAGGAGAAAAAGCGAGAAGATGACGGAAATGATCCGGAGATAAATAAAAAAGACAAGATGCTGAGTCACCCTAAGGATGCGAGCCAGTGGCAAGCGTTGAACTACAAATACCCAGAATTTGGGGACGATCCAAGGAACATCGTGCTGGGCGCGAGCACCGATGGAGTCAATCCGTTTGGCAGCCAGAGAAGCACACATAGCACCTGGCATGTGTTTGTGTGGATGTACAACCTTCGCCCCTGGTTGTGCATGAAGAGGAAGTACATTCACATGAGTATGCTAATTGAAGGGCCGAAACAACCAGGGAACGACATCAATCTGTATCTGGGGCTGCTGAAAGAGGAGCTAGACACGCTATGGAAAACGCCAGCCAATACGTGGGACGCCGCAGAGAAAGAATATTTCCCTATGAGAGCCGCACTGCTCACGACGGTGCACGACTATCTCGGTTACGATATGTCGCGGGGCAGGTGGTCCACGGATTTTCTGGATGCGTCAGGTTCATGGATGACACAATGTATCACCAGCTAGATAGAGATCCCGGGTCTTCAAAAACCGTGTTCATGGGACATCGAAGGTGGCTTCGCGATGATGACTCATGGAGAAGACGCAAGGATCTGTTCGATGGTGAAACCGAACCCCGAAGACGCCCCCTTATGAGGAGCGGCGAGGAAATATACGAGCTGTTGAAAAATTGGAAAGAGTGCCCACCGCCGGGAAAGGTCTTCAATCAGGAACAACCAAAGTTCAGGAAATGGAGAGCTGGATTTCTTCATGACATTTCTTTGTTAGCTCATAGAATTAAGGCTAGTTTCAGGGATGATCTCCTTAAGTGGATTTCCTTTTTGCCTCCTTGAGGTTTGTATCCCCCTGCTCCTCCCCCCTCTGTACATTCTACAACCTCCCTTGTACATACAATTTTCATAGTTGCAATACAGAAAATGGCTGTGGGGGGTTTTCCCTACAGTAGCCGGTCAAAAAAAAAGGCGCCAGAGCCGCTGCTGAAGGTATGGAAACGAGGTCTGTTTTCTGGGACTTGCCGTACTAGAAGATCCTCCGTGTGCCTCACAGCCTTGATGTCATGCATATCACGAAGAACGTGTGCGAGAGTCTGCTTGGTACCCTGCTCAACATGCCAGAGAGGACCAAAGATGGACCGAAAGCAAGGGCAGACTTGAAATCAATGGGCATCAGGGAGGAGCTTCACGCTAATGATGATGATGATGATGATGATGATGATGATGATGAGGCGAAGCAGGACACAGAAAGTCGTCGCAAAGGCAAAAAGGCCAAGAAGACCGGAAATGACTTCCCTCCCGCGTGCTTCACTCTAAGTAAGGAGGAGATCGATCAGTTTTTCACCTGCCTCGTAGGAGTAAAACTTCCTTACGGTTACGCGGGGAAGATAAGCAGATACCTAGACTCAGCGAAGCAGAAGTTTAGCGGGATGAAGTCTCACGACTGTCACGTGTTGATGACGCAGATACTTCCAGTTGCAATCCGTGGGATCATGGACGCGCACGTCCGTGAAACGCTATTTGGCCTATGCAACTTTTTCGACGTCATCTCTCGGAAGTCGGTTGGCGTGAGGCAACTCAGAAGGCTACAGGAAGAGATCGTGGTGATACTATGCGAGCTTGAGATGTACTTCCCGCCCGCATTCTTCGACGTTATGGTGCATCTGCTGGTCCATATCGTGGAGGATATCATCCAACTCGGGCCGACGTTCCTGCACAGCATGATGCCGTTCGAAAGGATGAATGGTGTCATCAAAGGATACGTTCGCAACATGTCACGTCTAGAGGGAAGCATAGCCAGGGGCTTTCTGACCGAAGAGTGCATCTCCTACTGCACGAATTATCTAGGCATCGAGAACCCCGTTGGTCTGCCCCTCAATAGGCACCTCGGCAGGCTCGCAGGATGAGGTCACCGTGAGGGTCGCCGCGAAATGCATGTCGACTTCGAGGGTCGACTCGCCGACTTTGAAAGAGCAAAGCTAGTCGCGCTACAACATATAGACGTGGTCGATCCTTGGGTCGTAGAGCACAAAACCTTTATTGAGAAGACGTACAATGACCGAGGCCAACAGAGGACGGACGGAGATATAATCAAAGAGCACAACTCATGTTTCACGCGTTGGTTCAAGCAGAAGCTTCTGTCGTACCCTTTACATGAGGATTCTTCCGCGGAAGAACAACTCATATTCGCCTTGTCACAGGGCGCCGAGCACAACTTGATGACGTATGAGGCGTACGATATCAACGGCTACAGATTCTACACCGAGGGAAAGGACATGAAGAGCGATGGTTATCAGAACTCCGGGGTAACGATGGAATCCTACACCGGTAACGACAAGGACAAATACTACGGAAGGATCGAGGAGATCTGGGAGCTGAGCTACGCTGGAGAGAAGGTCCCGATGTTCCGTGTCAGATGGGCCAAGAGCGTCATAAAAGAAGACCGGTATTTCACCACCATGGTTATACCCGAAGCCAAATCCAAGACCGCGGGCGCAAACGTCACCGCGAAAAATGAGCCATGGGTATTGGCTTCCCAAGTGGACCAATGCTTCTTCATTACCGACCCGCCAAAGCCCAGTCGTGTTGTCATGAGGAGAGGCAAAAGGAAGATCATCGGAATGGATGGAGTCGCCAATGAGCAAGACTTCGACAAGTACGGCGACCCGAAGATGGAACATGACGACGATGATGAAGTACCAGCATACACCACAAGAAGAAGCAGGACCACCCAACCTAAAGGACGCCCGTTCAAGAGAAGACCTCCATTTACGAAAAATAAGGGCAAGAAGATTGTGAACAAATAGCTAGCTAAGATCGATTGTATTTAAATTGTAGCCTTCATTTCTCGATTGTATTTCGACATTTTCAAATTTGATGATATTTTTCCATATTCAATATGAAAAAATATTGAATATTCATGAGGACACTCGATCTCGATCCCCTCCATCTCGATCGCTATCACCCCTCGCAAGATCCCCCTCGCCGCCGAGCACCCCCCGCACCCTCCCCGCTCCACCGCCGCCGCCGTCGGCATACTTACCACTAGAACACCTATTCACAAGATTCAACTCCTATTCATAGGCATCTACTTGCAAACATCAAAAAATATATACTAGGCAGTAGATGTTGTTGTGACGGAAGATAAATCACCCTCATGGTGTGATGCACACCACATCATCAACTTCTCAAACCAAGGTGCAACCAGCACAAGAAAACAATGCATAGAAAAAAATAAAAGGAAAAAAATAAAAGGAGGGGGGAAGAGGATTCGAACCCTGTCCCCCTGGTACTCAATCCTGCATCAAACCACTAGGCTAAGAAGCATCTGCTCGACAGCAAAGTGCAAGAGGGCAGGGAATACTCTCTGATGGCTAGTGTGCCGAAGGAAAATAACCCCAAAAAGGGTGCTGAGGGGGGATCGAACCCGCCACCTCCTGCTAGCAGGCAAAACCAACGCACCACTGCGCCAGTCTTTCGGAGATTAACAAGGTAGAGATGGCGCACCTCATATACATGCGCCATTACTACATATAAAAAAAATTCTAATGGCGCACCGCTCGGGGTGCGCCATTCCTAAGCCGGCTGCCCTCGCGCGCCTCTACTCCATCTGCCCTCGCGCGCCCTCGTCCCCGCCCACCCCTTCCCCCACCTTCGTCCACGCAGCCCACGGAGCTCTGGCGGCGCTAGGGTTTGCTCCAGCCCCGAAGCCGCGCACCCAACCGCCCCCTCCTCTCTTCTCCCGCGGCCTCCCCCTACCCCCTTTCCACCGCCCAGCGGCGCCCGCCGTCTCCCTGAACCCTAGCTCCGCCGCCGCGCTCGGCGTCTCCGGGCCCGCGCTCTACTGGCGCTACAAGAAGGGCTTCTCCGCCTCCGCCTCCGCCGCCGCCGCCGCCTCCGCCCCCTCCTGCCTGCCCTGCAGCTGCGACTGCCCGCCGCCGCTCTCCCTCCAGTCCATCGCGCCAGGTCCATTCGGTAGCTACATAGCTTATCTGGTTTGCACATTTTGGTAGCTACACAGCTTATCTGGTTACACAATTCTAGTAGGTCTTATCTAAACTTAGTGTTGTTATATGTTTCTTTTACCAATAATATGGGCAGTGATGGTCAGCAAAGTGTGGTGGTCAGCAATTTGCTACCTTAAGTGGCTACTTGACACTCAAACGAAATTCGTAGCAGTTTCTGCTTTTGTGGAATGGGGCTATGATAGTGAGGACTTCAGTCATACTTTTAACAGCGTAGTTGTATATGTTGACAATCTTCAGATATCCATGGTATGCCAATCATGCATCATCCAATAGATGATTACTAAAGTCAACAATACCTGGTCTTTCATGAAAGTCTGTGTATACACCATGTTGCCCTCTATTAAGTTGCAGTGTAGTATAGGTCCAAGTGGCAATGCGTTGTACACAAGACACATCAGGCATCCCCTGTTATTTATGCTCTGGGCTGCAATGTTGTTGTAATCATGTAATAACATGTTCTGGGCATTATTGTCACTGACAGTTTCCAAGAAGGCATTGCCAAATTAGTTCTGCTCTTAGCAGGTAGACAAGCATCATCATCATTATAAATAGGCATTAGAAATAAACGGAGGCTGCACATCGCTCATCTTCAGCTTCTGAGCCCACATAGTTTTTGAATTTGTTTAATCTTTCATTCTGTCAGGGTGCTTCGGGAAACCACAGAACTAGAACCGCAAGGTATCAGCAACCTGCGCAACCCTTCGACGCTAGTTTTGTTGCTATCCCGGTTGAGATTAGGATCAGGCATATACAAGCAGTACCATTTTCTTCTTCTTGCATTGGGATGGGGAAATCCTTATCTTACTGCTTACCAAATTTTTTTCATGTTACCTTATCATATTCTTGACCTTGTAAGGCATGCCTTGGACACTGCTTGAATAATATTTGGCTGAGTGCATTTTACCTTATGCAAATTGTAGTAAGATGATTCTCGTATCCATGAATTGTGTGTCTTTGCTGAGCCTTGCTCTGATCTGCTATATTTTCTCAAGATGTAGATGAGCCTGGTCCTTTAATCCTAGCTAGATCCCACATCCAGGTTAATCATCTGTTTACATAGTGTGTTGGTTATTAGTGGTTCCGATTATATTCCAACTAGTAAATGACAGCATGGTAAACCTGCAAGGTGCCAGCTAGCATGTGTACTTATTTCTGAATCTTGCATGCCATGCAAGACATTAACATTAGCTTCATCAGCTAGTATCAACACTTGCATTTCCTGCAGGTCAAGTATACTGAATTAGTAATCTGTTGTAATGATTAGCTCCATTTGTGATGCCAAAATTAGGATCCAATCTTGCTATTATCTGATCATCTTGCGACATTGTCTAGTTTACGTGCATTGAATTTTACTTGATACTAGCATATTAGCATGGCGTGTTATGTTCTGTTTGCCATTGTAAAGGGAAGCCTGAAATATTCTCTGGACTCGCATTATGGACTAGGTGTATTTGATCTGGGGCTCCATTGTAAAGAGAAGCCCGAAATATTCTGTTTGCCACCAAATTCTTTCTGGCTTTGTGTACTAACATAGGACCGTAAAATAGCAAAATGGAAAATGTTGTGATGTTATTAGTGTGAGCAATCAGAAGGAAGCAATAAAACATGATGTCCTGCGTACATTTCACGACCCGTCTAACATTTTTTTATTAGCTGATCATCTTATTAATGTGACCAAACTTACTCTTGTTGTTGACTTTGCAGATTTTCGGTAGGACCGGCCATCTTTTGGGTATTTTTTTGCTGCAGCTTTCTTATGGATTAGGCTATTGATGGATATAGAAAGTTACAAATATGCTTTGTTTTTTTGCTCATTTGCTCTTTCCCTTTAGATTTACCCAGGTTCAGTCATTTATTGTTTGCTTACTGTTTCATGTATGTAGTTTGTGTGTTGTGCTAGCTTGATGTTTTCTGTGTATGCTTTTTATGGCCGATGATTTACTGCAGGTTAGCATTGTCAAAAGGTCATACTTAACGCATGCCTAATTTTAACACTAATCAACTTCATTAATTTTCAGGTACAGTACTCTGACGGAGTTACCTTCTTCAGAGTGCAGAGGAGCAAAATTGTTCTAATCAGCAGTAGCACAACACAGTCACTTGGATCAGCGGAAGAGGAGCATCAGCAGCACGGGCAGAGGAGCAGCAGCAGCTAGTTCTTCAGGTACAATGGAAAACAAGCAAGCTTATATCTGAAAAATGAGTTAGCTAGGCTCAGAATTTTGAGTTGGCCCCTTTACATATGCTATCTGAAAAATGAGTTAGCTAGTCATCTAAGTTGAGCTGATTTTGACTTCCGTATGTTATGGGGGGACAAAAGATATTGCTATATGTTCATTCTTGAGGGTACATACTTGCTAAACTATTGATGATTTTTTGTTGGGTGACCTATTTTTGTCCATATGAAAGCAGAGGACCATATGGTTTGTGTCCTTTTCATCCATATGAAAGTAGAGGCACATTGTGGTGCTAGTTTGCTGGATTTTGTTTCCGACCATCGTGTCGTGATGATTTTGCAGGTACCCCGAGAGGCCCTTGAGTTTGCCGGAATGTCGATTAACTTCCGTTCCGGCAAATTCGGGTACTCCATATGTCCTATTTTCAACAAAGGTCATGCTGAAATTTTCCGTGAATTTTAGCATGACTTTGCTAAAAATAGGACATATGGGGTACTTGCGACTAATGCATGGGCCGAGGTATCTTAGTACTTAATTAAGTAGGATCAACTGCCCCTTTATTCTTGCTGCATTAAACCATAGGTGGCAATAGAGCCAAGTGATTAGGCCCAACTTAGAATTCTCCGTCCCTTTTCTTGGCTTTTAGGGTGCCTCGGTGTCGATAAAAACCTAAATGATGAAAGCTTAGGCTTTTAGGGTGCCTCGGCGTCGACAAACCCTAAATGATAAAATCTTAGCTTTTAGGATGCCTCGGTGTCGACAAACCCTAAATGATGAGACCATGATCTTGTTCCTTGACAATAACCAACTTTTTGACCAAACTTTTTTCCTATTTAGAGCGAAACATGGCCCACAACGATGAGGCCGGCGGTTCGGGCAAGCCATTCTGGGAGCTGTCCCAGGAGATGGAGGAAGAACCTCACCGCTATGAGGACGCCGCGGAAGACACCGATCCCGAGTACACAACCCCTAGTGGCGTCGGGGATGACACCACTGATGGTGCCGCCGAGGATGCCACCACTGATGATGGCAGCGCACGCACAGATGGCAGCCAATCGAAGAGGCAACGGAAGGACCGGCGCCCGAACGTGCTCAGCACCGTAAAGGAGGAATTTACTGAAGTGAACTCCGACGGGTATCCAACGGCGCCCAAAGAAATAGTCAAGGGGTACGCGGTTCAGCTCAGGTGCATTCTCCGGAGCACTGTCTCGATCAACACCGAGAACCTAAGGCATAAGGACCGAGGGAATTTGCGCAACCTCCTCTTCACGAAGCTGCACGAACGATACAAGTTCCCCGGTGACGTCGCAAACACACGCCTCTCAAGGAATAAAGTGAACAGTGCCGCCCTCACGAAGATGAGCAAGGCCCTGTCTACTTGGAGAAGCGTGGTGAAGAGAATGATTGACAAAGGTGATAGTTATGAGAAGATCAAGGCGAAAAATCCTTCGATCAACGAAGATGACTACAAGGAGTTCAAGATCAAGTGCGAGAGCAAGGCAACCGCGGAATCAAGTCAGTGGGGGAAAGAAATGCGGGAGTTGAACTTAGGGGTCCACCAACTCGGTCCCGGCGGTTACAGAGTGGCGGAACCTATATGGGACAAGGAGGACGCGGAGCGTGCCGAGCAAGGCCTACCACCCCGCTTCGAGAAATACGGTGACAAGCAGACCAGGAACTATGTCAGGGCCCGGTACAAGGTGGACCCGGTAACAAAGGAGCTTACCACGGATGTGAAGACCAGGGCGCTTGAGCGTGTTCTGGTAAGGAATACACCCCACGTAATTAGCTCCATATGGTTGCATTCTAATTAATGAAGCCAAATTTCTAAATGGTTCATTCCTTCCGCAGGACACTGAAAGCAGTAGCGCGGGGTCGTCTCAGAGCTCCCATTGGGACACCAATTTAAATAGGGCGTTTAACATAATGAAAAACAAGGATAAGTCCAGTAAGCCGTCGTCAGCTGGTCGTGTGGCCGGCAAAGGCTTGTCCATAAAATGGTCGTCATACTATAACGCTGGTGGGCGAAAGGAGAGAAATACCAACTTGGAAAGCCAGTCGCGCGAGGTTGAAGAACTCAAGGCAAAAGTGGCGCGGATTCCGGAGATGGTCCAAGAGCTAGTGCAACACCAAGTGGGAGGGGTGATCACCGCCATTGTGCCTACCTTGATTGAGGCGCTACAGGCGTGGATTGCGGGCGGCCAACAGGGGCCGCCCCCGATTCCCAGCTTCACGGCCAGCAACTCGCACAACGCGTAGGCGGCGCCATTGGTGTCTCCGGCACCGGCGCCATTGGTGTCTCCGACGCCGACCGGCACCTCGGCAGCAAGCGGCCCCTCCGTCACTTGCACGCCCGCCGTTAGCGGTGCCTCGACATTAGCCGAGCTCGACGCCATCACGGTAACTAAGCCTCTCTCGGCCGATGACTTCATCTCCTTGCCTTTGACAGGGCATCCCCTGACGCCCTACATGTTTTCGCAGGGCGCCGACGCCGACGTTCCATGCACTCTCCTGCACTTCATGGGCGGCGAGTTGATCGATGTCGCCAAGGGCAGAATCGTTCAACCGGGCAACCCCATGTTCCACGGTAAACCGATGCCACCCACCACGTATAGGGTTCAACTGGTTCGGGTGCTGCCAGGCTGCGACGACTTGTTACCTCCGTTCCACCCCGCTGGGGCCGACAAAGATGATGTGATGACCCTCAGCGCCTGCTTAAGCTGGCCCTTGCTTTGGCCGAAGAGCCAGATTCGTTTGGGGGCAGGGGACACCACCCCACAGACAACACCGCCAGTCGTGCCGGCGCCAAGCCATGGCAAGACCGCCGCAACGCTACCGGACATGCATATGGCACAGGATCCGGACATGCATATGGCACAGGATCCGGATGACGACGATGGTACATTTACCGAGGTCGATAAGTACTTTGCCGAACATGGGTACGGTGAGGAATTCTTGGGGCCTCCTTCTCAAGAACCCAACCCTGCAAAATACGACCGCGATCTAGCTGGTACCGCGGAGAAACCCAATTGCAACAGGCGTTGTCTGGCGTTTAGTTTTGACGAGACGCCTCCAGCTGCCGCCTTCACCGAGCCTCAGATAGCCGAGGTGCAAAATATTATCAGCCCCAACACACTCAAGAAGGTGGTCTCTGAGCATATGAACTCGATCCCATTACATCAGCAGAAGAAGGGACGGAAAAGAAAGACTAACAAGGGTGCGAGCCAGCTGGCACTGAGTACGATCTGTGCTCTGTACGGGCCACCTTCACCTAAGGATATCTCGAGGAGGGTGCATGTCGCGGGTAGGCCGATGCTACCGACTAATCTGCTCAATGCTGCAATCAATGCTATGCGGAGTCTGCATGACAGTGTTCTTTGTTTGGAGAAGCGGCGTCTCTCCGAGAATAATGTGGCATACCCGGTTTTCGTGGCCAAGGTGCCAGAGGGCAAGGGCTTTGTCGATAGCACCATCGGGGGTATGATCGTCCTGCGGTTTGCTGACATCTTCGCTATGTTTAACCTTGATCCGCTGCACTACACCTTCGTTCGGCTATTTTCGCTGAGTATGGAGATGCGGATCATTAGAGACAAGACCCCGGACCTAGTGATAGTCGACCCCTTCTATATGCGTGCCAAGATCTTGGGCAGCACTGGGGACCGGCAAGTCGCGAGTTCATACCTCGAAGGCATCATTCTGGCAAACTCAGAAAAGGATAACTTCCTCGTGCCTTACTTTCCCTGGTAAGTTATCCCCTCATCGCCCCGTAACATATGATTTCTTAGATTTTGATCGTCCTTTTTTTCTAACATTCCGTGTTTTGTGCAGTGACACACGTTGCACACTCATCCTCTTAAGCCTGAAATATTCCACGGCCACGTATTTCGACTCGGACCGTCAGTCAAAAAAAGACTACACAAATATCAAGAAAGTTCTTGATGAAGCTCTTCCCGGCTATGCCATATCTGGAGGCACCTTCAGCAGGACAAGTCTCAGGCACAACAAGCACGTGTTCACCCGCAATACGACGTTCGCCTGCGTCAAGCAGCCGCCTGGCAGTCAGAAGGATGCCTACTACGCCCTCCATCACATGCGGGCGATCATACGGGACAGTAATCACCTTCGGCTACCAAATAATCTCAAAGATTGGGCCTCACGCTTGTCGGCAATCCAGGATGAGGACATCAAACAAGAATTCTTTCGCATCCAGTCGGAGTTTACGGAAATCATCCATCAAGATGTCCTTCGTACCTCGGGGCAGTTCTACCTCAGATCTCCGTTGTCCAATAGTGAGATAGATACAATGCTACAAATGCAGGCTGACAACGACCGCAATTTCATGACCAGCACGAAAGACGACGGCTTCATCCACGTTCCCGTGAATCGCTACTAATTCATGTTGCGATATTAAACTTTAATGAACTTGTATGTCTCTTTGGTTTGGATAGTCGTTCAACTTATATGTAATCAATGCTATTTATTAGTAGGACCATGAATCGTGCTGTTATAGTTGTAATATTAAACTTTAATGAACTTGTATGTCTCTGTGAATTGCTACTAACGTTTTGTTTGGCTAGTGCATAGAGATGTCGTCGTATGTCGTGTACAAGGGTAAGGTTCCCGGAGTCTACGACGACTGGGAGGAGTGTCGGAGACAGGTTCACCGATTCAGCGGTAACAGTTACAAAGGGTACACCACAAGGGCGGAGGCGGAAGTTAGATACGCGCGCTATCTAGCGGGAGAGAGGAGGGAGCGTTGGAGGAACCGGATGAAGACCAGTTTCATTGCGATTATGCTCATCGTGATGACCGCAGCTCTCTTCTATGTGATGGTAGTTTAGATGGTCGATATCGACTTGTAATCTGAAGACAAACTCGCTACTCGCGGTCTCGAGACTTGTAATATTCTAACTTTGTTCGGTATTTTAAATTCGGAGACTAATATGATAAATTATATTCGGAGACTAATCTTCTATTGTATTCGGTAAATCTGTTGTTTATATGTTGTGCTCTCTATATTCTGTGCAATAATATATTTTATAATCTGTGTAAATATCAGAAAAAAAATACCTAATATTCATACTAGTGGCGCACCACTCAGCACACTAGTGGCGCACTTCAAAAGCACACTAGTGGCGCATCGTCAACTAGTGCGTCATTAGTAAGCCAGAGCACATGGGTAAATATGGCCCTGGGAGGCATATTAATGGCACACCATAAGCTATACTAATGACGCACCAGGAGGTGCTCCATTAGTATACCAGATACTAATGACGCACCAGGATCTATACTAATAGCGCACTACTTGGTGTGTCATTAGTATACCAGATACTAATGACGCACCGTGAGCAATACTAATGGCGCACTGCCTGGTGCGCCATTAGTATACCAGATACTGATGACGCACTTGTGGTGCGCCATTAGTAAAAAAATATAATGGCGTGATGCTAGTGGCGCACCTATAGTGCGTCATTAGTAGGCAAAATAGATGCGTCATTAGCAGGCCTTTTCCGCTCAGTTCTCTCACGTCTCTGCTCATAGTTTTTTTTGTTTCGGCTGATGTTTAGATCACTGACTAGTCACTGTTGCTTATTTGAGGCTTCGCCATTTGTTTTTAGCTAATGGACCATTCCCATTCCAACTGTTGTTTTAACTGTCCATTACACCATTGAGGCTTGACTAATGGGCTTTTAGATAGTGGCAAGAGTCACTACAGAGAAGGATTTTTCTTGTCATCAAGCAATTTTAGAACGTTGGTTCTTAAGAGCAACAAAAATTCCATGCTTGTTTATGAATAATTTGGCGCCTCTAGGTGCTCTTCGTAGGCTAGGCTAGGGTTCATATCAGTCCTAACCAAACAGGTCGGCACGGCACGACCCGCCTGGGCACGAATATTAGCCGTGCCGGCCCATGTGCGTAGCCTCCAAGCACGACACTGGAGCTATACGGGCCGGTCCGTCGCCAAACCCGCTGACCTGCTAGGCTTTCGGCCTTTTAGGCTGTTTTTAGGACAATTTTGGCCTGTTGGGCTACTTTATACCACTTGAACTTCCGGGATGCTCGATTGAACTTCCGTGAGAAGTGTCCAAATGGGCTCGCGATATACCGTTTGAAAGCTATGGACACCCTGGTAACGACCTATTTGGATTTTTATCAAAATGTTCACAGTTTAAGAGCAGTTTTGAAAATCATTTTTGTTCATACAAAAAAACGTGAATCATATTTTTATCCTATTTTTAAAACATTTATCAGAATAAGGCAAATGAGATGGCATTGGATAGCTAATGCAAATCCACACATTTCATATGTTCAAAGTTTTTCCAAATTCCCTACGGTTAAAGAGGAATTTCAAAAATGGCGAAATTTCTAAAATCGAACAACCAGGTTAGTATTTCAGGTTTAATTTGAAAAGGCTAGTCCGATTGATGTGAATGATATGCGTTTGAAAGCTTATGAAAATGCACAGTTTTTATATAAAAAGTTTCTTCCAACTATTAAAGGTTTAAAAGTAATTTAGAAAATGACAGAAGTTGTATCGAGTTCGTATTTTCGCTTTAATTTCCCAATGGTTTCTCGGTATGGAGCAAATGATATGGATATGGCGTTGGAAAACTTGAGAAAATGCTAAACTTTTATATGTAGATTGTTTTTTCAATTCCTTACGGTTTTATGTCAGTTTTAAAAATGAATAAAAATGTGTTTTGGCCATAGTTTTTACAAACTTTATCGGAATGGAGCAAATAATATATTGTTCAAAATCTATGAAAAATGCGTTTTTTCATGTAGATAGTTTTCTGTGATTCCTAAATGTTTGTAAGCAATCTCGAAAGCAGCGAGATCATGCGTTCTTCCTTTTTCATGAAACACATCCTTTTAAAATGCACCGCGTGAAGAACTTGACCTTCTCGCTATGTACACTTGAACTTCACTCTGTTTTTCACGTGCTTTTTTTGCTCGTAACACTCCATCCACTCACCGGAATTGAGCAAATGATATACTGACGAAAAGTTGTTCTAAACAAGCAACTTTTTCGTGTTGATGTTTTTTTTCATACTAGCGACGGTTTAAAAGATTTTCATGTTGCATTCATGGAGTGTAGTAGTTGACCTTTCCTGACTGTTAGGTTGTACTTCCGCTAATATTCTTCAAATGGAGCTTGCGATATATCGTTTGAAAGCTATGAACACCGTGGTAACAGCCTAGGTTGATTTTTTGTCAAAATGTTCAGGGTTTACGAGCAATTTTGAAAATTGTTTTGTTCATACAAAAAACGTGAATCGTATTTTCGATCCTATTTTTAAACCGTTTGTCAGAATGAGGCAAATGAGATGGCATTGAATAGCTACTGCAAATTCCCTCATTTTATACGTTGAAAGTTTTTCCAAATTCCATACAAGAGGAAATTCAAAAATGACGGATTTTTGAAACCGAACAGTCGGGTTCGTATTTTGGGGTTAATTTGAAAATGGCTAGTCCGATCGACATAAATGATATGGGATTGGAAAGCTTATGAAAATGCGCAGTTTTTCATATAAAAAGTTCCTTACAACTATGAACGGTTTAAAAGTAACTTATAAAATGGCAGAAGTTGTATCGAGTTCGTATTTTCGCGTTAATTTCCAATGGTTTCAGAGAATGGAGCAAATGGTATGGCGTTTGAAAGCTTGAATAAATGCGGAACTTTTATATGTAGATTATTTTTTTCCAATTCCTTGCAGTTTTAAGTCATTTTAAAAATGGTTAAAACATTTTTTGGCAATAGTTTTTACAAACTTTATCGGCATGGGGCAAATATATACCGTTGAAAAGCTAGAGAAAATGGGAAGTTTTTCATGTAGATTGTTTTGTCTGATTCCTTGTCGTTTTCAAGCAGTTTTGAAAACAGCGAGATCATGCGTCCTGCCTTTCTCGTGAAACAGATTTTTCGAAAATTCACCGCGTGAAGAACTTGAATTTCTTGGTATGTCTACCTAAACTTCACTCTGTTATGCACGTGCTATTTTTTCTCGTAACACTCCATACACGTATCAGAATTGAGCAAATGTTATACCGGTGGAAAGCTACTCTAAACACGCAACTTTTCCATGTTGATCTTTTTTTCATACTCGCGACGGTTTAAAAGATTTTTATTTGAAACTCATTCACTGTAGTAGTTGAACTTTCCGCTGTTTTCACGTTCAACTTCTGTCGCGTATTTGTGTTTCTAATTTCTCACCCATTCATCGGTGTTATACAAATGACATTTTTTTTGTACAAACCTCTCTCACGATAATTTTTTTTAACTTTCTTCGACCAAGGACTTGAATTTATAGCAACACAAATTTTGGACCTTGCCATTTTATTTATTTTTCTCATTTAAACACGCACCATGTTGTACGTGAACTTTCTCCATTTTTATAGTTTGAATTTTTTATTTCTTTTGAAATCAAATTTCTCCCAAGTAATAACTGAACTTCTTTGTGGATTGAGAGAATTATTTTAAAACACCAAGAACAACATCTTTTTCTGCTATCCCTCCTCAAAGTGCCACACCACTGTGCATGAGGTTGTCCAACTCACATACGAATGGGTCAGCTACATGGTTGGCACTAACAGAGGGTTGTGGTCCCTTTTACACCTCCCAGGCAGATCCAACTACCCAGGATGCTAGACCGGTGGGCTAGCTCGGTGTAGAGGCGGCGGTACGAGAGGTTGTTAGAGGGAGAACGAGGCATGTGACGTCGTGGTAGGGAGACGAGGGGGCTGGCGGCACCATGGATAAGAGGGCGGGTGATAGGGAGAGGAGTGTGTGGGCTTCGCCATGGCATGAAGGGGGATTCCCGGGAGAGATGGCGGCGACAACGCTGTGGCGGAAAGATGAGATGCGGCGACAACTAGTGGGTGGGTGGTTGTGCGGGCAGAGTAGAAAGGCGGTTGTATGATACATGAGTGGGAGGAGTGGCTAATGTTTTTCTCATAAAAAATAGAAAGGATGAACTTCTATACGTTGACATCAATGCCACATAGCATAACAAGTTATTTCTAGGAAAAATATCAATCAAATGATTTATATGTAGCCTACAATTTAAAACTCACCAAATATGGATGCGGCTCATATTGTGCCATGGAATGAAGCTGAAAATAACATTCCTCACATTGTACAAAAATATTTTCAACACATCAAGTAGATCTTAGTTTGTAAGAGATAATTAGTTGGATCATTGTAGTGGATTTCGATTACTTCTCATTGTTACATGCTATAATTTCTATGTATATAGTTGTTTACATGCATTGTGATTATGTTTGCAACTCATAAAAAATTATTGATAGCCCGTGGAACCGCACGAGCATTATACTAGTGATAACATGCATTCCACCCACTGTTACTTGAGTAATGGCAATTCACATCAACAACGAACTTAGCTAAGTAATAGCGAGGATAACAATTTCAACACAACCCGTCGGGCTCGGGATGGGGTTGGATCCTATGAAAATCCTAAATATGCCTAATCAAGTAATGTTTTGACGTAAGGCCGGTCATATCGCAACAACAAATTTGGATGTGGCACATGGGTGCTCTAAAACATCTAGAGGCTGAGAGAACCAAATTACTCGTGTGCCTGGGTCATTTCGTCATAAAATGATTCCCAATGCCTTTCAAGCTTATATAACTCCTTCACATACAAAATGGTCTCTACTCTTTTATTATATAGCTAACATCCATTCACCATCACTCGAGTTACCGAGCTAAGATGTTCAAAATGACATGTGTTTATATGTCCAACATATTGTTTCAACGACGATGCTTGAGTGTAGATCTGGTCATGGGCAGTCCGACCCAACCGGCCCGACCCGATCCGACGTACCACAGGGCCGGACCGGGCTCGGTCCTAGCAATTTTGAAGTTTAAGGAAGAGGCCCGGTCTGAGGCCCGGCGGGCTTTTTGACCAATGGATCGTGCTTGGGCCGTATTTTTAGGCCCGACGGCCGGATCGGGTTCCGGCCTAGCCTTTTTGTATCGGGCTTTGGTAGGCCCAGCCCGAAACCCGACCCAGTCCGAAGGATGGCTAGGCATATTGAGTGTGTGGTATTTATCCACCAAGTGTCGGTGCGCGCTTCTTCAATTTCAGCACACATTAGTAGGTAAAGGAAGAGATAACACGATCGATTTCTGTATCGATCATGATATACGTAATAACTCGGACATCTATTTCAAATGCATATCCCATTTTTTTACGCAGCAGGGTTATGAAAACCCACGGGAAGCAACTGGACGAATTGTATGTGCCAATTGCCATTTAGCTAGCAAGCGCGTCGATATTGAAATCCCCCAAACTGTACTTCTCGATACTGTATTTGAAGCAGTTCTTCGAATTCCTTATGATATGCAGTTGAAACAAGTTCTTTCTAATGGAAAAAAAGGAAGGGTTGAATGTAGATGGTGTTCTTATTTTTCCCGACGGGTTTGAATTAGCGCCGCACGACCGTATTTCCCCTGAGTTAAAAGGAAAGATAGGAAATCTTCTTTTTCAGAGTTGATAAATATAATATTCTTGTGATAGGCCGTGTTCCCGGTAAGAAATATGATGAAATTGTTTTCCCCATTCTTTCCCCCGATCCTGCTACGAAGAAAGATGTTTTACTCTTTCTTAAATTTGTTTCTCACTCCGACTTGAATCGACGAGATCAGTAAATTTCCCCACTACTCCCTTTGAAGTGCTAATATGAAATGACGAAAGTGCCCCAGACTTAGGCATCAAACTAACTGCTGATCCACACCATCCTAAAAACTCATCGCCAACCCTACCACAAATAGTTTTTTCTTCAAGAACCCTACCACAAACCCCGTCGACAGCGAGCATTCCGCCGCCGCCGCCGCCGCCGCCATGCTCCGCCTCCAAAAGCGGCTGCTCTCTCTCCTCAGCGACGGCGGCGCCTCCGCTCTCCCCACCTCTCCCCTCACCTCCCTCCGCCGCCACCTCTGCGCTACCGCCACCACGACCACCTCCGACGATTCCCCTTTCTCCGTCCAGGACTACCTCGTCAACACCTGCGGCCTCACCCGGGCGCAATCCCTCAAGGCGTCCAGGTCCATCTCCCATCTCAGGTCCCCCTCCAACCCCGACGCCGTCCTCGCCTTCCTCGCGGGCCTCGGCCTCTCCAGCTCCGACATCGCCACCGTCGTCGCCGACGACCCCAAGTTCCTCTGCTCCAAGGTGGACGAGACCCTCGCCCCCCGCGTCGCCAAGCTCCGCGAGATCGGCCTATCCCCCTCCAAGATCGCGCAACTCGTCTTGATCGGCGCCCGCGCGCTGCGCTCCTGCGACGTCGCCAGCAGGCTTCAGTTCTGGATCCCACTGTTCGGCTCCTTCGACAAATTGGTCCAGGGCGTGTCGAGGGGAGCTCTGGGAGGCGGTTCCCTCCTAAGGCGTGACATTGACACGGTGGTTAAGCCCAACGTCGAGCTACTTCTGCGCTGCGGGTTACAAATCCCTCAGCTCGCCAAGACTGGCCTCAGTGGGACGTGGGTGATCGTCTGCAGCCCAGAAAAGCTCCAGACCCTAGTCGCACGCGCCGATGAGCTCGGGGTACCACGTGGCTCGGGCCAGTTCATGTATGCGCTTGCAACCGTCTCCTGCGTAACCCAAGAGAAGCTTGCTTCAAGAATGGAGTTACTGAAGAAGACCCTTGGCTGCTCCGACGACATGCTGAAAATTGCGGTCGTCAGGCACCCAAGCGTCCTAAGATCATCTGAGGACAACCTGCGCAGCACGGTAGAGTTCCTGATCAACAAGGCCGGTCTCGAGCCAAAGTACATCGTGCACAGGCCTGCGCTGATCACCTACAGCCTGAACGCGAGGCATGTGCCTCGATATATTGTCATGAAGATACTGCAGGGCAAGGGACTTCTGAGTTGTGACTATTGCTCAGTGATTGCTGCGAGCGAGAAGTACTTCAATTCAAGATTTATCGACTGTTACAAGGAGAATGTTCCTGAGCTTGCAGATGTGTATGCCGCTGCTCGTGCAGGGAAAATACCTCCTCACCTCCAACCTTGACACATTTTAGGGATATTGAAGGTTAATATATTTTCTCATGGTCCTAGCTATTCACATAGCACTAGTATTGTCTTTGTATCCTCTGTTCATTTTAGCATTCCGACTGAAACTGAACTGCCACTGATCTTATTGACGGCCGCGACAAGTTCCATTTGCTGAAACATATGAAATGGTTAAAGTTCTGGTTCTGTTGCCATCTCTTACAGTTTTGTTGTTGATATCTACTCCTATTGTGCTGTGGAATATGAAGCAAGTGAATTAGATGAAATTGTGGTATAAACATCATGAAATTGAGTGTTATATTCACTGTTGGACGCTGAAAATGGATGGCTCTCGGCGAATGCCGTGAATCTGTATGTTGCTCACTAGATACCATTAGACTTTTTCTCTGATTTGGTCGCACAAAACTTGGTTGGTCTGATCAGGATTCATGAGGAATTAGAGCTTTGAGCGAGGGACAGGGCGTACCGGAGCTTCTGGGGTTGATGTCCTCTGCCCCCCACTCCAACAGCATTGCCACCGAAGGTGGAGTTCTGAACCCCCTCCGTTGGAAACTTTGTGAATCCCCGTCCGGTTCCGAAAATATTGTTGAGCATGTCCCTGCTCATGTCCAAACCTGAGAGCATCTGGTGTAGCTGCTCCAGATCAAGAACAGCGAGCTGCTTCACTTTCTTGCATAGTATATCCTGCTTCACCGAGGAGAAGATTGCTTAGTCTCGACTCTCAAGAACCGAGTTCCTGTGGGCTTTTGCTCTCCTGAAGATCCTAAATTTGTCACTCGAGTCAGTCTTAAGCCGGAGTATACTGTGCACAGGTTCGTCGATTTCAGTTGATGTCTTGGTATGCGGCGTCTGGAGTGCTGGTATATATCCACACATGTCAACAAGCTCAAGCACGGTTCCTCTAATTGCTGACAGACGATATGCATGAATCAGCAATGTGGTGCTTTGGTTCCCCGTTTCTGATGGCTCACCGTGTGTCATGCCAGGGTGATGAGCTGATGATCCTTACATTTGTTTTTCCTTTGTGCATTTTGTCCCGTTTACAGAGCTATTGATGGAGGTAACCTGCATTGTTTTGATGGAATCTCCTTTGGTTTGTGAGCTAAAGCCCTGTGGTTGCTCTGCTTGCCGTTTTGTTTGTTCTGTGTGGTTTCAGCGGCTCATTTGGCTGATGATGTTCTGAACTTCTGAAGGCTTGTGCATGCCTGGAGTGCACCAGAGGCCCAAACGGCGAGTGTCTCTGTATTTGCCAATGCTAGCACCGAAATGAAAACTTTGCCGTAATAATCCACGGTGTGGTTTCTATACGTCATCGTCACCCAAAAGAAATTTTTTGTCTTCATATTTCCAAAACAGAAAAAAAAAACGTGCTCCCGTATTTGAAGGCCCGCTGAACGAATGTATCATACCGGATCCTTGGCGCAATGGTAGCGCGTCTGACTCCAGATCAGAAGGTTGCGTGTTCGATTCACGTAGGGTTCAATGTCCCTGAACTAATATCCGATTCTTTTTGATTTTTTTGTTTCTGCTGGTTTGCCAATCATTTCAAGGGGTGTAAGCAATATCCAATCTGCTGTGCGAATTTTTGGTTAGGCCAGTACATAGCTATGGACCATCCGCCAAGTTGAAATTTGATAAATTTTCCCATTCCATAACTAAAGAAACACTTAACTACAACTTACGTCTGATCCGAATCATAACCATTGACACTGAAAAAAAATCAACTATCTGACCATCAAATAATCTTTAATGCATATTTCATGAAAAAATTTACAGCAAAAGTTTAGCCAAGAAAAAAACTACTTGATCACAAAAATATGCTCTAATGAAACAATAGGACACCGGAGTCTTTTTTACCTTCATATTGAATTGCTAACTTGCTACCTGATCGAAGATCAACTTTTAGTGCCGTGCATCTGTTGCTGGTGTATTTAGCTGAAGCATTCTATGTGTTGGAAAAAACTTTGTGTTGATTTTTTGCTCCTTGGTTGATTGCTGATGAGACCCTAAGAATGAAAAACACATGTTGCGTTTTGCTGGTGGATTTCGATGGCATTTTGTACAATATATACAAATTTGATGTGCTTATTTTTTCGCATCTTTACTTGGTATCTTTTGAGTTTTAGCAGAGATGTAAATGAAATGATTAAAAGATAGAACTTTATCGTAAGTAGGGGTGGGCATATAACCCGGAAACCGATTTACCGAACCGATTTAACCTGGACCGAAACCGAAGTGACCGAAACCAAAATATTCGGTACAGAGCTCGGTTAGCAATTTTAAAAAACCGAATTAAGTTCGGGGATTTCGGTACGTAGCCTTGGTCCCCCGAACTAACCGAAGCACCGCCACCCTACCTTAAATTTATCTACTCCCGACTCCCAGCCCCACATAACCCCACATGCACAGCTTCCTCTCAAAGAAAAAACTAACTACTTGTCTCTCTCACGTTTTTTTGGAGGCACTCACGTTTGTTTGTAGGGCAGGCAATAAAAAGCTTCCAACGGGGCTAGCATTAGTACTATTCTAGTGGACAAACCCAACCCTGTGCCTCATATTTTAATAGCAACCCCACCTATCCACGTCGGCAGCTCCATGCACTACACCCTGTTCGGTCCAGGCAACCGAACCGATTGTGCCAGGGACCGAACTCTCGGTTACATTAACTAGCATAGACCGATCGGTCCATGTTTTCTCAAAACCGAAAATTAGAAGACACCGAAGCACCGAACCGAACGGTTCGGGGGAACCGAACGCCCACCCTGAATCGTAAGGGTCGGCCAGGGGATACGTTTTACTTAGAACGAGCTACACCTTGTTGTTGCCGACGGATTTCATCCCGGTCTCTAAAATCTACAACGCATTGATCTAAATTTTGAATTCTATCAGGAAAATTTCTGGATTATTCATGTTGATGTTGATCAGTCATTCATTGTCATGCTAAGTTAGCTTACATTGAAATATATAGGACGCATAAAACTCGAAGCAGAGGCATGTGTAACCGAAGCTTTTGAATTTTATAGGGAGAGCTAGTGTTCTTGGTAAGTATGTGCACAGAAGCAGAGGCACTTGATATATGTACTTCCCCTAAGCATCGATTTCCAATTTTTGGATTCTTCAGAAAAATATTCTTGTTGATGTTCATCCGTTATTCATTGTCAGGCTAAGTTGGCTTACGTTGAAATTTTGATAGGAGGCATACTCGAGGCCCCCTTCTTTATTGTGAACTTACAGTTAATTTCCTTCATGTAATCTTTTTGTTTCGTTTGCAGGAATCTTATGCTGTCATCTGTAAGACACAGAAAGATCATGTACTTATTTTTACGTTCTTATCAAGTAATGATGTTTGTCTTCCAAGTTAATGACGATGGTCTTCTTATGTTGATGTCTCAACTATGGAAAAATAGATACAACCTTTGATGTTCTCCTCTCTCGCAGTCCAATCTATGAAAAAATTGTTCTCCCTGTAGACTGTAGTATGCTTGCTGCTCTATGGGCTGTGTTGGAGCTGCTGGCTGGTTGAGAATGTTCAGTCGATCACACACTCAGTACCTGAATGTCAATGCAATGTAACAGAAATATGTAGCAGTTTGCGATGATGAATACCGTTCCCTTATACGTAGCCTGTAACATAGGTATTTTCTTAGACTTGATATCTTTAGGTCACAAACAGTATGATGTGTCAAAATCTTTCCTTTTTTTTTCAGAATATCTAATCGCTGACTGATCTTCAAAGATTTTTGTTGACCCAAAACTGTAGAACAATCGTTCTACTGTAATCTTCATTAATTAAAGTATTATATGTATGAAGGGGTCTGATCTCCAAAGATCGTGTAGGGACGCAGCGGGTACATGTCATTGGAGCAACCTGTGCTAAGTACCGAGAGCAACAGTATACAACACTTCGGTTGAGATCCCTGCAATGCAGCTAGTTTTCAAGAAATGCCCAATAATGGAACAATCAAACTGGTTTCGTCAGGAAAATTGCCGCATGATTCCCTAAGTCTCCAACAGCAAAATCATATGGTGAAAAACATAACACCAACTATCTTCACATAACAGAGACTCAACTTTGTTTCTGTAGAATCCTTGATTCAACATATAGAGCAGGAAAATGTTCAGAATAACTTAAAACGGATGTCTTGACAAAGAACAACTAAGAATATTTTCAGATACCTGCGCACCTGAATCCATGATGGGGAAAATTCAGAGAATGTTGCTTTGAAACTGAAGCTCAACTCTGTTAGAGTTGTGTCGAATATTATTGTATAAGGTAGGTTACAGTTGGACTCTGAGTAGTATTGTGTTTAGACAGGATATGGAGTCGTGTCCTGATAGGACACTTCTATCCTAGGCCTCTCATATACAGCGGGGGTAGACACACGATGTAACCTATGCCAACATAATAGCACAAGCACGCGGGGGAGCCGGCGGCGTGTGCCAGCGTCCGGGCGGCTGGGGTGCGGTATTGTGACAGTGTCACGGGGAGGAGCGTCCGTAGTCATGCCCAGGGGATGTAGCCATATCGGTGAACCTCGTTAACAAATCTCGGTGTCGTGTTCGTGTGACTGCTTGGTCCTCGAATGATCGACGAAGTGCCTCGAATTTATTCTAACAAGTGGTATCATGAGCTAGGTTGTTCGGAGGTTGCTGGATCATTGATGGATTGATTGTTGTCAGTTCGTGCGAAGGCAGTATGGCGAAGAAATCAGTATCGAGATTGATTGGGAATTCTTTGATGGAAGCCGTTCGGATCGCGGTGATCAGACAAAATCAAGAGGGAGCGTATCACGAGGCGGCTGGTCGGATCGGACTAGGCGGCTCAGTGGATCGATGGAAACAGTGCGGCGTATGCTTGCGGTTTGACGACGATTGGCAAGGAGCACGAGATGTGTGGCGGCGGCAGCGCAACCGCGCGTGCGTGCTGGATTGCCATGCTAGACGGTGCATGCAGCAGGAGGCCATAGCTAGTTGATCAGGGACAGGCTGCTGGTTTGACCAGAGATAGGACACTGTTAGATTTGTTAAAGGAAAAGAAGGAAGCGTCTGGAATCATGGATGTGCGTTGAAAGCTGGTGCTGTCCATCGTGAGCAAAGAGAGGGAGAGGCAAATCAGCCTAGAGGCTACAAGCATGCATGCAAAGGTGGAGTTTGAATCTCTATGATCGTGTGCATATGGGAAGGCTAGGACGGGGATTTCCTCATTGAGTCTTTGCTTGGTACACACACTTTACGTACGGGTGGCAGTGGTTGTACGCTGCAATGAATAAAGATGCGGAGTCGCAATCCATGGGAGATCAATGCCAATTGCGGTTGGTTGATTGTGTAGCGGAATGACAAATTCATCGAGATGGAGCAGGCGCGACGAGGATGGTGACGTGTGTACAAGGCTTGGGTGAAGTTTGAAGCGCGTCGTGACAGGGGTCATGCATACACACGGCGTTAAGCAATGCACAGATGTGCGAGGTGGACATGACGCAAGGTGAAGCATGGTTGCAGTCGGATAATTTCCGGCTGGGTCGGACTGGACTGTTTGACGGATCGACGGGGATGTCGGTCAAAGCAGAAGACGGTAGTGATTTCAGCGACGAAGACATACGAACGTGATGCGGATGGTGGCCAACTTCTGGGGCGTGAAAACACATGGTGCAGGTCTGAGGGCTTGTGTGACTTCAACAGACTATGGCGTAGGGTTCAAGGCAGTGCACATATGAGAGCTTGAAGTCAACAGGGCGAGGGGTAGCAGGGCCAACTACATGGAGTCATGTTGAAGGTGGAGCTGGAGTCTAGCGGAAGACTTCACTCTGTGCTGATGGAGCTAGGGGCTACGACGTAAATGCATGGAGAGTCAAAGCCTATTTCAACGGATAGCGAGAGACACGTGGATCGGACTGGGTACCAGTGGTCTGATGGAGACGTGATACTCGGCATCAGTCGGTGATGATCGGTGGTTCTCTAAAGTGAGGGTTGAGGCAGTGTGGGCTAGCTACCCGGGAGACTCGACCAGGACAGTAGAGGCTCGACGCGGTGATAGCGGTGAGGCGTGCGGTAAGCACGGGACACGGCGACAGACCAAGGCACTAATGGTCAGACATGTGGTCAGACAAATTGTGCAAAGGGTGCTGAAGCAGTGTTGACGAGTATCGGATTCAAGTTGGTGACTGGGTCTATCGGTGCTAGTTGATGGACATGAGTTGACCATGGAGAATCTGAGAAAGTGACGAAAAGTCTGAAATTGTCAAAAACGGAGAGAGTACATAACCGTATATTTTGTGGGGTTCAGTGCATATGACAAAGTGTGGATGACAAGTACAGAAGGAGGCAGAGTGCTATAGATGTGGGACATGTCAGAGACTATCCGGGAAAAGGGTAAGACAACTGTGAATTAGACTCGGGGTGACACAAGGCGACGGTGAAATTCCTTCAAGTTTCATACGGACGGTCAAGAAAGAGCAAGGATGTTGAGTTCAAAAATTGGAAGCACAAAGTAGAGTAATAAGGAACTTAACTTTGCTCGAGGGTTGACTGCGAAGAAGACGAGAAGGGACTACAGTTGCACGTGGAGTCACATGGACTCTTGGAGTAGCAGTGGTGCTCATGGCGTATCTCATGTCCAATGTACATGAAAGTTTGACGCATGGATGAACTCAAGGTGGTGGAGAATATTCGCCAAGGTGGAGTTTGTTAGAGTTGTGTCGAATATTATTGTACAAGGTAGGTTACAGTTGGACTCTGAGTAGTATTGTGTTTAGACAGGATATGGAGTCGTGTCCTGATAGGACACTTCTATTCTAGGCCTCTCATATATAGCAGGGGTAGACACACGATGTAACTTATGCCAACATAATAGCACAAACACGCGGGGGAGCCGGCGGCGTGTGCCGGCGTCCGGGCGGCTGGGGTGCGGTATTGTGACGGTGTCACGGGAAGGAGCGCTCGTAGTCATGCCCAGGGGATATAGCCATATCGGTGAACCTCGTTAACAAATCTCAGTGTCGTGTTCGTGTGATTGCTTGGTCCTTAAATGATCGACGAAGTGCCTCGGATTTATTCTAACAAACTCTATGTAAATTAACAACTCAAGTAGAACGTGAAAGTAAACAAAAGACGTAAGCACGTAGGGAATGCTACAGGGACCGAATATATAATCCATGTAGGCCTACACTTCTGCTTTGATCTTCAAGAACTTAAGTGAGCTTCTCCAGAAATTCGCTACATCGGATCCTTGGCGCAATGGTAGCGCGTCTGACTCCAGATCGCAATTCTTTTTGATTTTTTTCTTCAAGATATTTCTGCTGGTTTGCCAATCATTTCAAGGGGTGTAAGCAATGTCCAATCTGCTGGTTTGCAAAAATCTTCTCCGTCTTTTATGCGAATTTTCGGTTAGGTCAGTACATAGCTAGGGACCATCCACTAAGGGTGTGTTTGGTAGGTCAGTACATAGCTAGGGACCATCCACTAAGGGTGTGTTTGGTTGGAGGGATAGGCTAGGGTGGTTGTGGGTATCCCCAACCAGGTGGCTGGGGATATCCTTTTTTTTGTTTGGTTGTAAGGGTAGGGTTATCCTTTTTTTTTGTTTGGCTAGGGTGGTTGGGAGGATGGATAACCAGGTGGCTGGGGAGCCCGCGACGGCCACCTCCCGCGCCGGCCGCGCCCGCGCCCGCGACGGCACCGCCCGCGCCACCACCTCCCGCGCCGGCCGCGTCCGCGCCAGCTGTGCCGGCCCGCCACCTCCCGCGCCGGCACCGCCCGCGCCACCACCTCCCGCGCCGGCCGGCCACCTCCCGCGCCGGTTGCGCCCGCGCCGGCCGCGCCCGCGCCGGGCTCCTCCTGCGCCGGCCGCCTCCTGCGCCGGCCGCCTCCCGCCCTGCCGCGCCGGCTGCCCCAGGGTGGTTGCCACCGCCCGCCCGTTTTTGGCGGTTGGCCACATCCCTTTTTTCTGAGAATATTCTGGCATCTGGTTGACTCTGTCCCTCCTCGCCCCAGATCCAAACGCATGGCAACCACAGAAAAAAGTGGCTATCCCTGTCCCTAGGAGGATATCCCTCCAACCAAACACACCCTAAGTTGAAACAAACACCCAGCATAGCCAAAAGTAAGGAACCCTAGAATAGTGCTTTCCATAAATAAAATTTGATAATTTTTCATATTCCATAACAAAAAGAACACTTAACTAAAACTTATTTCTGATCCGAATTATAACCATTGACACCGTAAAAAAAATTCAACTATTGGACCATCAAAAAATCTTTAATGCATATTTCATGGAAATTTTTGCAGAAAAAATTTAGCCAAGAAAAAAACTACTTCAGATCACAAAAATATGCTCTAATGAAACAATAGGACACCGGAGTTATTTTATCTTCATATTGAATTGCTAACTTGCCACCTGATCGAAGATCAACTTTTAGTACCGTGCATATGTTACTGGTGTATTTAGGTGAAGCATTCTATGTGTTGGAAAAAACTTTGTGTTGATTTTTTGCTCCTTGGTAGATTGCTGATGAGACCCTAAGAATGAAAAACACATGTTGCAGTTTGCTAGTGGATTTTGATGGCATTTTGTACAATATATAAAAATTTGATGTCCTAGTTTTTTCTATCTGTACTTAGTATCTTTCAAGTTTTAGCATAGATGTAAATGAAATGATTAAAAGATAGAACTTTATCGTATGAGCAGGCCAGGGGATACGTTTTACGTAGAACAAGCTACACCTTGTTGTTGCCGACGGAATTTGTCCCGGTCTCTAAACTATACATCACATCGATCTAAATTTCTAATTATATCAGGAAAATAACCGGATTATTCATGTTGATGTTGATCAGTCATTCATTGTCATGCTAAGTTGGCTTACATTAGGAAGCATAAAACTCGAAGCAGAGGCACGTTGGCTTACATTGGCTTACATTGAAATTTTGGTAGTAGGCATACTTAAGACCCCCTTCTTTATTGTGAACTTGCTGTTAATTTCCTTCATGTAATCTTTTTGTTTCGTTTACAGGAATCTGATGCTGTAATCTGTAAGACACAGAAAGAACATTTACTTATTTTTACGTTTTCATCAAGTAATGACGATGGTCTTCTTATGTTGATGTCTCAACTATGGAAAAAGAGATACAACCTTTGATGTCCTCCTCTCTCGCAGTCCAATCTATGAGAAAATTGTTCTCCTTGTAGACTGTAGTATGTTTGCTGTGTTGAGCTGCAGGCTGGTTGAGAATGATCAGTCGGTCACACACTCAGTACCTGAATGTTAATGCAATGTATTATCATGCGCATAGTAGGTACAATATGATAAAAAAACTGACATTACATCTTGAAAACCATGCCTGCACAACCTCGATATTTCTCTGACATACAGAAATATGTAGCAGTTTGCGATGATGAACTTGGACAGTTCTTGGGTAAACCATGGAAAACAGGAACCGATCTACAGGAAGCCGTGCAGTTCAACGATCTCTGAAACTCTGCACTGTCTGCAAAGCATGATTTTACTTGTGATGGGCCGTAATACGACAGATTTGGAGCCACGAGGGGCCCGTGCAGGCCTCTGCTAGCTTCGCCGTGTCCGCACTGATGAATCTTGGAGGCTAGTTTAAATAAAGTCTTGAAGTAGACAGATCACATCGGATCCTTGGCGCAATGGTAGCGCGTCTGACTCCAGATCAGAAGGTTGCGTGTTCGATTCACGTAGGGTTCAAACTCCCTGAACAAATATCCGATTCTTTTTAATTTTTTGTTTTCTTTTTTGTTCTTTCTGTATGCTCTGCTGGCTTCAAGTCCTGGCACAATTTGTGGCGCCCCACGATGCGCAATTACGGATGGGTGTGTTAGAGTAAAACGAGATTGAATAAAAGTGAATGGACAATTAGTCCTGATTTCTATTGATTCTGGCACAATTTGTGGCGCCCCACGATGCGCAATTACGGATGGGTGTGTTAGAGTAAAACGAGATTGAATAAAAGTGAATGGACAATTAGTCCTGATTTCTATTGATT
Organism: Hordeum vulgare subsp. vulgare; assembly: GCF_904849725.1. Taxonomy (NCBI): domain Eukaryota; kingdom Viridiplantae; phylum Streptophyta; class Magnoliopsida; order Poales; family Poaceae; genus Hordeum; species Hordeum vulgare. The sequence continues at coordinate 87,726,066 of NC_058524.1, read as the reverse complement.
CTTAAGTATATATACATCTGAAAGAGGTGCGAAGAAGAGGTGTCTGTTCGGAGTCATCCGTCGAGAACATGTGTTTGTTGGTAATACAGAGAGAGAAGAGAGTCTTTCTGTCCAAGATGCTCTGCTGGCTTCAAGTCCTGGCACAATTTGTGGCGCCCCATGATGCGCAATTACAGATGGGTGTGTTAGAGTAAAACGAGATTGAATAAAAGTGAATGGACAATTAGTCCTGATTTCTATTGATTCTCAAGTATATATACATCTGGAAGAGGTGCGAAGAAGAGGTGTCTGTTCGGAGTCATCCGTCCAGAACATGTGTTTGTTGGCAATACAGAGAGAGAAGAGAGTCTTTCTGTCCAAGATGCTCTGCTGGCTTCAAGTCCTGGCACAATTTGTGGCGCCCCACGATGCGCAATTACGGATGGGTGTGTTAGAGTAAAACGGGATTGAATAAAAGTGAATGGACAATGAGTCCTGATTTCTATTGATTCAGAATGGACAATTAGTCCTGATTTCTATTGATTCTCAAGTATATATACATCTGGAAGAGGTGCGAAGAAGAGGTGTCTGTTCGGAGTCATCCGTCCAGAACATGTGTTTGTTGGCAATACAGAGAGAGAAGAGAGTCTTTCTGTCCAAGATGCTCTGCTGGCTTCAAGTCCTGGCACAATTTGTGGCGCCCCACGATGCGCAATTACGGATGGGTGTGTTAGAGTAAAACGAGATTGAATAAAAGTGAATGGACAATGAGTCCTGATTTCTATTGATTCTCAAGTATATATACATCTGGAAGAGGTGCGAAGAAGAGGTGTCTGTTTGGAGTCATCCGTCCAGAACATGTGTTTGTTGGCAATACAGAGAGAGAAGAGACACGACTGTTCGGGGTTGGACACATCCTACAAATTAATTTCTAACACCCCCCTTGTACAACACCGCTCCATGAATGTTTCATCGTTGAAAGCTTCTTGCATATAGATCTTCCATCTTGAGAAATCTTCTAGATAATCTTGAGAGTCTCGCCAAAAAACCATGTGAGAAAAATATAAGGAGAATATAGTAGATATGTTGCTAAAACTCCTGCAAACCCAGTGGGAAAAATAAGGAGAAAACGATGCAACATATGATGATCATTGTCTCTTGATAACTCATATGAGAAAACCTTTGAAGAAGGAGAAAAGTCATTGATAAGTTTAGAGAACAATTAATATGTCTTGAGTACTTCCTTTAAAAACACTAGTAGGGAAAATAGAAAGTATGACATATGATCTTTGAGAAGATATTGCCTCACTAAAAACCATTATGAGAAACTTTGAGAGAAAGCTCATAAGGGAAAAGAGTGCAATCGTACATGTCATTGAAAACTCTTTTAAAACCTAGTGGGAAAAATATAAGGAGAAAATGATATGGCATATATAGATACTTGTGTTTATATTATCTCATCGGTAGTACCATATGATTCACGACTATTTCTAGTCATAGAGTGACTTATGAAGTTTTACACAATACATGTTGTGATTTGTTTTTTGGATTCGGAAATGAAGCCCTTCAGGGAATTTAATATAGATTCTCAAGTATATATACATCTGGAAGAGGTGCGAAGAAGAGGTGTTTGTTCGGAGTCATCCGTCCAGAACATGTGTTTGTTGGCAATACAGAGAGAGAAGAGAGTCTTTCTGTCCAAGATGCTCTGCTGGCTTCAAGTCCTGGCACAATTTGTGGCGCCCCACGATGCGCAATTACGGATGGGTGTGTTAGAGTAAAACGGGATTGAATAAAAGTGAATGGACAATGAGTCCTGATTTCTATTGATTCAGAATGGACAATTAGTCCTGATTTCTATTGATTCTCAAGTATATATACATCTGGAAGAGGTGCGAAGAAGAGGTGTCTGTTCGGAGTCATCCGTCCAGAACATGTGTTTGTTGGCAATACAGAAAGAGAAGAGAGTCTTTCTGTCCAAGATGCTCTGCTGGCTTCAAGTCCTGGCACAATTTGTGGCGCCCCACGATGCGCAATTACGGATGGGTGTGTTAGAGTAAAACGAGATTGAATAAAAGTGAATGAACAATGAGTCCTGATTTCTATTGATTCTCAAGTATATATACATCTGGAAGAGGTGCGAAGAAGAGGTGTCTGTTTGGAGTCATCCGTCCAGAACATGTGTTTGTTGGCAATACAGAGAGAGAAGAGACACGACTGTTCGGGGTTGGACACATCCTACAAATTAATTTCTAACACCCCCCTTGTACAACACCGCTCCATGAATGTTTCATCGTTGAAAGCTTCTTGCATATAGATCTTCCATCTTGAGAAATCTTCTAGATAATCTTGAGAGTCTCGCCAAAAAACCATGTGAGAAAAATATAAGGAGAATATAGTAGATATGTTGCTAAAACTCCTGCAAACCCAGTGGGAAAAATAAGGAGAAAACGATGCAACATATGATGATCATTGTCTCTTGATAACTCATATGAGAAAACCTTTGAAGAAGGAGAAAAGTCATTGATAAGTTTAGAGAACAATTAATATGTCTTGAGTACTTCCTTTAAAAACACTAGTAGGGAAAATAGAAAGTATGACATATGATCTTTGAGAAGATATTGCCTCACTAAAAACCATTATGAGAAACTTTGAGAGAAAGCTCATAAGGGAAAAGAGTGCAATCGTACATGTCATTGAAAACTCTTTTAAAACCTAGTGGGAAAAATATAAGGAGAAAATGATATGGCATATATAGATACTTGTGTTTATATTATCTCGTCGGTAGTACCATATGATTCACGACTATTTCTAGTCATAGAGTGACTTATGAAGTTTTACACAATACATGTTGTGATTTGTTTTTTGGATTCGGAAATGAAGCCCTTCAGGGAATTTAATATAGATTTCCGAAATGAGTGACTCATATTAGTATGTAGTCACTGCATCCATTAACTGCATGGATACTATTATTTGTATTGCCAATGGTATTTATTATCGAAACATAGTTCCACTCATACCAAGAAGGTATGTTACATCGTAATCGATGTCGGGTCTCTGCGTGAACCCTTTTGCTACAAACCTCGCTATTTCACCACCTCATTGACTTTGTCTATGAATGAGAAGTTTTTAGTATTCCATGTGGAAGATACTTATGAGGAGTAGGTATTACTGTGGTAAATATCACTCTTTGATGAGCTAGTGCTATTCTTCATTACTTTCTTCCTTTTATGTGAACCAGTATGAGTACAAGAAGCACTCTACCATGGATTTTGGTTCAGGGCCCAGAATATTTTAGCAATTTGGAGAAGAAATATATGTCGACAAATGTAGACTTATGTTATATGATTCTGGAGGAACCAATGAAATTTGTGGAAATGTATTTATTCCTTTTAACTATTTGTGATTTCCTACAACAATGGAGTCAAGGTGTTTAGATGTCCCGACACCAAAACATTTGTGCACATCTATGCCGGGCTTTGGATGATGAGCATCCAGTGAGGTGTCTTTCAACTTGATGTTAAATTACATTTACTAGTTAAGGATTTGATTTCCTCTATTTCTGCAGAAGCATATGCGAGATTATATCTCGTGTGGTCAGATTTCTCCCCCTATTACTCTCATTTGGGGAGAAGGTGGTTTATCAGATACCTCCACTCTTTCTGACACTTTACTGCAGCAATATAAAATTGGGTGACACCTTTGTTATGAGTAATCGTATGTGGCAGATTTGCAATGAGTTGCAAATATGCGATTCTAAACTTCTAGTTTAGATTCTTTGAGTATGTGGATATAAGGACTGAATGTGAATAACATTTCTAATTTATTTCTGACGGGGAACGTCGCATGGGAAACAAAAAATTTCCTACGCGCACGAAGACCTATCATGGTGATGTCCATCTACGAGATGAGATTTGGATCTACGTACCCTTTTAGATCGCACAGCAGGAAGCGTTAAGAAACGCGGTTGATGTAGTGGAACGTCCTCACGTCCCTCGATCCGCCCCGCGAACCGTACCACGAACCGTCCCGCGATCCGTCCCACGATCCGCTCTGATCTAGTGCCGAACGGACGACACCTCCGCTTTCAGCACACGTACAGCTCGACGATGATCTCAGCCTTCTTGATCTAGCAAGCAAGACGGAGAAGTAGATGAGTTCTCCGGCAACGTGACGGTGCTCCGATGGTGGTGAAGGATCTACTCCTGCAGGGCTCCGCCCGAGCTCCGCAGAAATACGATCTAGAGTTAAAACCGTGGTGTTTGTGGTCGGGCTGCCGTGGCAAAAGTTGTCTCAAATCAACCCTAAAACTCCACTATATATAGGAGGAGGGGAGGGGAGGATTGCCTTGAGGGCCAAGGCCCCCTATGGTGCGCCGGCTAGGAGGTGGAGGAGTCCACCTCCAATCCTAGTCCAACTAGGATTGGAAGGTGGAGTCCTTCCCTTCCTTCCCACCTCCCCTTTTTTCTCTTTGATTTTCTATCCTTGGCGCATAGGGCCCTTTTGGGCTGTCCCACCAGCCCACCAAGGGCTGGTGTGCCACCCCTAGGGCCTATGGGCTTCCCCGGATGGGCTGGCCCCCTCCCGATGAACATTCGGAACCCATTCGTCACTCCCGGTACATTCCCGGTAATGCCCGAAAACCTTCCGGTAATAAAATGAGGTCATCCTATATATCAATCTTTGTCTCCGGACCATTCCGGAAACCCTCGTGACGTCTGTGATCTCATCTAGGACTCCGAACAACATTCGGTAACCACACATATAACTCAACTATACTAAAACATCGCCGAACCTTAAGTGTGCAGGCCGTGCGGGTTCGAGAACTATGCAGACATGCCCCAAGGTACTCCTCGGTCAATATCCAATAGCGGGACCTAGATGCCCATATTTGATCCTACATATTCTTCGAAGATCTTATCGGTTGAACCTCAGTGTCAAGGATTCATATAATCCCGTATGTCATTCCCTATGTCCTTCGGTATGTTACTTGCCCGAGATTCGATCGTCAGTATCCGCATACCTATTTCAATCTCGTTACCGGCAAGTCTCTTTTCTCATTCCGTAATACAAGATCCCGTAACTTACCCTTAGTCACATTGCTTGCAAGGCTTGTGTGTGATGTTGTATTACCGAGTGGGCCCCGAGATACCTCTCCGTCACACGGAGTGACAAATCCCAGTCTTGATCCATACTAACTCAACGGACACCCTCGGAGATACCTGTAGAACACCTTTATAGTCATCCAGTTACATTGTGACGTTTGATGCACACAAGGTATTCCTCCGGTGCCAGTGAGTTATATGATCTCATGGTCATAGGAACAAAATACTTGACACGCAGAAAACAATAGCAATAAAACGATATGATCATTATGCTATGTTCATAGTTTGGGTCTTGTCCATCACATGATTCTCCTAATGATGTGATCCCGTTATCAAGTGATAACACTTGCCTATGGTTAGGAAACCTTGACCATCTTTGATCAACGAGCTAGTCAACTAGAGGCTTACTAGGGTCAATGTTTTGTCTATGTATCCACAGATGTATTTCTGTTTCCAATCAATACAATTATAGCATGGATAATAAACGATTATCACGAACAAAGAAATATAATACTAACTAATTTATTATTGCCTCTAGGGCATATTTCCAACAATTTCTTGGCATTCTTTGTGGTACTAATCTCCCCCTAATGCCGGAAATGTCCTTATTGCTGATGCAATCAACATACGGGCTGTGAATAATTTGATTGACGGATAAATTGTTATTCCTCACATAGATCCCTAATTTTTGTTTGTGAGGGCCCATTGATGTATGCTGGAGTGGTGATATCGGTATGTAACCGAATTATTGCAGATAGAAAATACTTTGTTGATTTCCACGTAATTACTACAAGGGGAAAGTAGTATGATATGCAGTTGGTATGATTTAGATCATACTTATAGTGTATAAGGTCGTATGTTTCCAGCAAGAGGCTGGTAAATTTACAATTCTTTAAGATTGGTCATGTAATTAATTTCACTATCTTTGATAAGATATCAAATTAAACAATTATGGGTATATACATAAAGTATTATGTATAATCAGACATTGCTTGTGAAATGAGTTCAACGAAGTTGTCCATTCGAATGAATTTATCCCTTGTTTAGGTTAATTTGCTCTTACTTTGAGAAGTTGAGCAACTAATTTAGTTATATCATTCATGGTTTTTGTAACAAGAGAAACACTTGAAATCATTTCTTTTAATGTTTCTATGAGAACCATGAAGTATCGATATAATACAACATAATGGTTGAGTAATCCACATATCTTTTGAATGTGTTCAAGGAAGAATGAGTGGCTCATTTAGAATTGTAAGGTGAGAGTGCATTAAATTAATTTCCCCTCTCACACATGTGGTGCACATAAAATCTGATGATTTAGAAATTTTTGCAACTTGTTAAGTTGTCACCAAATGAATTGTCAATAATTTTCTAATCAACCCCAAACTAGGATTGTAAGGCTTAAAGCCAAATATTTTGTAAGATTTAGAAAATTATTTTGTACGCAACAAAACTGAGTATGGTTTGATTCATACATTCAAAAATTTATCAAATATAATGTCCAAGAAATAGGATATTGGACATTATACTACTGTTGGGGAACGTCGCATGGGAAAAAAAAATTCCTACGCGCACGAAGACCTATCATGGTGATGTCCATCTACGAGAGGGGATGTTCGATCTACGTACCCTTGTAGACCGCACAACAGAAGCGTTAGTGAACACGGTTGATGTAGTGGAACGTCCTCACGTCCCTCGATCCGCCCCGCGAACCGTCCCGCGATCAGTCCCACGATCTAGTGCCGAACGGACGGCACCTCCGCGTTCAGCACACGTATAGCTCGACGATGATCTCGGCCTTCTTGATCCAGCAAGAGAGACGAAGAGGTAGATGAGTTCTCCGGTAGCGTGACGGCGCTCCAGAGGTTGGTGATGATCTTGTCTCGGTAGGGCTCCGCCCGAGCTCCGCAGAAACGCGATCTAGAGGTAAAACCGTGGAGATATGTGGTCGGGCCTTGAGTGTGCAGACCCTGCGGGTTCGAGAACTATGTAGACATGACCCGATCGACTCCTCGGTCAATATCCAATAGCGGGACCTGGATGCCCATATTGGATCCTACATATTCTACGAAGATCTTATCGTTTGAACCTTAGTGCCAAGGATTCATATAATCCCGTATGTCATTCCCTTTGTCCTTCGGTATGTTACTTGCCCGAGATTCGATCGTCACTATCCGCATACCTATTTCAATCTCGTTTACCGGCAAGTCTCTTTACTTGTTCCGTAATACAAGATCCCGCAACTTACACTAAGTCACATTGCTTGCAAGGCTTGTGTGTGATGTTGTATTACCGAGTGGGCCCCGAGATACCTCTCCGTCACACGGAGTGACAAATCCCAGTCTCGATCCATACTAACTCAACTAACACCTTCGGAGATACCTGTAGAGCATCTTTATAGTCACCCAGTTATGTTGTGACGTTTGATACACACAAAGTATTCCTCCGGTGTCAGTGAGTTATATGATCTCATGGTCATAGGAACAAATACTTGACACGCAGAAAACAGTAGCAACAAAATGACACGATCAACATGCTACGTCTATTAGTTTGGGTCTAGTCCATCACGTGATTCTCCTAATGACGTGTTCCAGTTATCAAGCAACAACACCTTGTTCATAATCAGAAGACCCTGACTATCTTTGATCAACTGTCTAGCCAACTAGAGGCTTGCTAGGGACAGTGTTTTGTCTATGTATCCACACATGTATATAAGTCTTCATTCAATACAATTATAGCATGGATAATAAACGATTATCATGAACTAAGAAATATAATAATAACTAATTTATTATTGCCTCTAGGGCATATTTCCAACAGTCTCCCACTTGCACTAGAGTCAATAATCTAGTTCACATCACCATGTGATTCCAACGAATCCAACACCCATATAGTTATGGGGTCTGATCACGTCTTGCTCATGAGAGAGGTTTTAGTCAACGGTTCTGAAATTTTCAGATCCGTGTGTTCTTTACAAATCTTTATCTCATCTTATAGATGCTGCTACTATGTGCTATTCGGAAATACTCCAAATATCTACTCTACTATACGAATCCGTTTCACTACTCATAGTTATTCGGATTAGTGTCAAAGCTTACATCGACGTAACCCTTTACGATGAACTCTTTAACCACCTCCATAATCGAGAAAAATTCCTTAGTCTATCAGTTACTAAGGATAAATTTTGACCGCTGCTAGTGATTCAATCATGGATCACTCTCTGTACCTCTCAACAGAGTGCAAGGCACACATCAGGTGCGGTACTCAGCATGGCATACTTTAGAGTCTACGGCTAAGGCATAGAAGACGACCTTCGTCTATTCTCTTTATTCTACCGTGGTCGGGTTTTGAGTCTTACTCAAATTCACACCTTACAACGAAACCAAGAACTCCTTCTTTGCTGATCTATTTTGAACTCCTTCAAAACTTGTCAAGGCATGCATCTTGTTGAAACTTCCATTAAGCGCTTTCGATCTATCTCCATAGATCTTTGATGCTCAACGTTCAAGTAGCTCAATCCAGGTATTCCTTTGAAAACTCCTTTCAAACAACCTTGTATGCTTTACAAAAATTCTACATTACTTATGATCCACAATATGTCAACCACATATACTTATCAGAAATTCTATAGTGCTCCCACTCACTTCTTTGGAAATACAAGTTTCTCATAAACCTTGTACAAACCCAAAATCCTTGATCATCTCATCAAAGTGTATATTCCAACTCCGAGATGCTTGCACCAGTCCATTTAAGGATCGCTGGAGCTTGCATACTTGCTAGTATCTTTAGGATCGACAAAACCTCATGGTTGTATCTCATACAATGTTTGCTCAAGGAAACCGTCGAGGAAACAATGTTTTGACATCCTACATGCAATATTTCATAAATAATGCATCAACTACTAACATAATTCTAACATACTTTTAGCATCGCTACGAGTGAGAAAGTCTCATCATAGTCAACTGTTTGATCTTGTCCGAAACATCTTTGCGACAAGTCGAGCTTTTCTTAATAGTGACTTATCACTATCATCGTCTGTCTTCCTTTTAAAGATCCATCTTTACTCAATAGTCCTATGACCATCAAGTAGTTCTTCCAAAGTCTACACTTTGTTTTCATACATGGATCCTCTCTCGGATTTCATGGCTTCCAGCCATTTGTCGGAATCTGGGCCCACCATTGCTTTCTCCATAACTCGTAGGTTCACTGTTGCTCAACAACATGACCTCCAAGACAGGGTTACCGTACCACTCTGTAGTAGTACGCGATCTTGTCAACCTACGAGGCTTGTAGTAACTTGATCCGATGCTCGATGATCACCATCATCAGCTTTCACTTCAATTGGTGTAGGCGCCACAGGAACAACTTCGTGCGCCCTGCTACACACTGGTCGAAGTGATGGTTCAATAACCTCATCAAGTTCCACCACCCTCCCATTCAATTCTTTCGAGAGAAACCTTTCCTCGAGAAAGGATCCATTTCTAGAAACAAACACTTTGCTTTCGGATCTGAGATGGGAGATGTACCCAACTGTTTTGGATATCCTATGAAGATGCATTTATCCGCTTTGGGTTCGAGCTTATCAGACTGAAACTTTTTCACATAAGTGTCGAAACCCCAAACTTTCAAGAAACGACAGTTTAGATTTCTCTAAACCTCAGTCTATACTGTGTCATCTCAACGGAAATACGTGGTGCCCTATTTAAAGTGAATGCGGTTGTCTATAATGCTTAACCCATAAACGATAGTGGTAATTCGATAAGAGACATCATAGCATGCACCATACCAAATAGTGTGTGGCTATGACGTTCAGACACATCATCACACTATGATGTTCTAGGTGGCATGAACCGCGAAACAATTTCCACATTGTCTTAATTGCGTACCAAAACTCGTAACTCAGATATTCATTTCTATGATCATATCGTAGACAGTTTATCCTCTTGTTACGACGAACTTCACTCCAAAACAGAATTGAACTTTTCAATATTTCAGACTTGTGATTCATTAAGCAAATACTCTTGTATCTGCTCAAATCTTCATTGAAGTAAGAACATAATGATATCCACTGCGTGCCTCAGCACCCATTGGACTGCATACATCAAAATGTATCACTTCCAACAAGTTACTATCTTGTTTCATCTCAATAAAAAACAAGGCCTTGCTCATGTGGTATGATTTGCATGTCACTTAGTGATTCAAAATCAAGTGAGTATAAAGATCCATCAGCATGGAGCCTCTTCATGCAATTTATACCAACAGGACTCAAGCGGCAGTGCCACAAGTAAGTGGTACTATCATCATTACCTCGTGTCTTTTGGCACCAATATCATGAACATGTGTAACACTACGATCGAGATTCAATAAACCATTGAAGGTGATTATTCAAGAAAATAGAGTAACCATTATTCTCTTTAAATGAATAATCGTATTGCAATAAACACGATCCAATCATGTTCATGCTTAACGCAAGCACCAAATAACAATTATTTAGGTTTAACACCAATCCCGATGGTAGAGGGAGCGTGCGACGTTTGATCATATCAACCTTGGAAACACTTCCAACACGTATCGTCACCTCGCCTTTAGCTAGTCTCCGTTTTTGCCGTAGCTTTCATTTCGTGTTACTAATCACTTAGCAACCGAACCGTTATCCAATACCCTCATGCTACTAGGAGTACTAGTGAAGTACACATCAACATCATGTATATCAAATATACTTCTTTCGACTTTTGCCAGCCTTCTTATCTACCAAGTATCTAGAGTTGCTCCGCCTCAGTGACTGTTCCCCTCATTACAGAATCACTTAGTCTCGGGTTTGGGTTTAATCTTGGGTCTGTTCATTAGTGCAACAACTGTTTTGCCGTTTCACGAAGTATCCCTTCTAGCCCTTGCCTTTCTTGAAACTTAGTGGTTTTACTAACCATCAACTATTGATGCTCCTTTTTGATTTCTACTTTCGCAGTGTCAAACATCGCGAATCGCTCAAGGATCATTGTATTCATCCTTGATATGTTATAGTTCATCACGAAGCTCTCACAGCTTGGTGGCAGTGACTTTGGAGAACCATCACTATCTCATCTGGAAGATTAACTCCCACTTGATTCAAGCGATTGTCGTACTCAGACAATCTGAGCACAAGCTCAACGATTGAGCTTTTCTCCTCTACTTTGTGGACAAAGAATCTTGTGGGAGGTCTCGTACCTCTTAACAAGGGCACAAGCATGAAATCACAATTTCATCTCTTTAGAACATCACTTATGTTCCGTGACGTTTCAAAACGTCTTCGGCGCCTTGCTTCTAAGCCATTAAGTATTTTTGCACTGAACTATCGTGTAGTCATCAGAAACGTGTATGTCGGATGTTCACAGCATCCAAGACGACGCTCGAGGTGCATCACACCGAGTGGTGCATTAAGGACATAAGCCTTCTGCGCAGCAACGAGGACAATCCTCTGCAAAGTTTGCTACTATCAACTTTCAACTAAACTTTCTCTAGGAACATATAAAAACAGTAGAGCTATAGCGCAAGCTACATCGTAATTCGCAAAGACCACTAGACTATGTTCATGACAATTAGTTCAATTAATCATATTACTTAAGAACTCCCACTCAAAAAGTACATCTCTCTAGTCATTTGAGTGGTACATGATCCAAATCCACTATCTCAAGTCCCATCATCACGTGAGTCGAGAATAGTTTAAGTGGTAAGCATCTCTATGCTAATCATATCTACTATACGATTCATGCTCGACCTTTCGGTCTCATGTGTTCCGAGGCCATGTCTGCACATGCTAGGCTCGTCAAGCTTAACCTAAGTGTTCCGCGTGTGCAACTGTTTTGCACCCGTTGTATGTGAACGTTGAGTCTATCACACCCGATCATCACGTGGTGTATCGAAACGAAGAACTGTCGTAACGGTGCACAGTCGGGGAGAACACAATTTCGTCTTGAAATTTTAGTGAGAGATCACCTCATAATGCTACCGTCGTCTAAGCAAGATAAGGTGCATAAAGGATTAACATCACATGCAATTCATAAGTGACATGATATGGCCATCATCATGCGCTTCTTGATCTCCATCATCAAAGCACCGGCATGATCTTCTTGTCACCGACGTCACACCATGATCTCCATCATCATGATCTCCATCAACGTGTCGCCATCGGGGTTGTCGTGCTACTCATGCTATTACTACTAAAGCTACGTCCTAGCAATATAGTAAACGCATCTGCAAGCACAAACGTTAGTTTAAAGACAACCCTATGGCTCCTGCCGGTTGCCGTACCATCGACGTGCAAGTCGATATTAACTATTACAACATGATCATCTCATACATCCAATATATCACATCACATCGTTGGCCATATCACATAACAAGCATACCCTGCAAAAACAAGTTAGACGTCCTCTAATTTTTTTGTTGCATGTTCTACGTGGTGACCATGGGTATCTAGTAGGATCGCATCTTACTTATGTAAACACCACAACAGAGATATATGAATTGCTATTTAACCTCATCCAAGGACCTCCTCGGTCAATTCCGATTCAACTAAAGTTGGAGAAACTAACACCCGCCAGTCATCTTTGAGCAACAGAGTTACTCGTAGCGATGAAACCAGTCTCTCGTAAGCGTACGAGTAATGTCGGTCCGAGCCCCTTCGATCCAACAATACCGCGGAATCAAGAAAAGACAAAGGAGGGCAGCAAAACGCACATCACCGCCCACAAAAACTTTTGTGTTCTACTCGAGAAGACATCTACGCATGAACCTAGCTCATGATGCCACTGTTGGGGAACATCGCATGGGAAACAAAAATTTTCCTACGCGCACGAAGACCTATCATGGTGATGTCCATCTATGAGAGGGGATGTTCGATCTACGTACCCTTGTAGACCGCACAACAGAAGCGTTAGTGAAACGTCCTCACGTCCCTCGATCCGCCCCGCGAACCGTCCCGCGATCAGTCCCACGATCTAGTGCCGAATGGACGGCACCTCCACGTTCAGCACACGTACAGCTCGACGATGATCTCGGCCTTCTGATCCAGCAAGAGAGACGGAGAGGTAGATGAGTTCTCCGGCAGCGTGACGGCGCTCCGGAGGTTGGTGATGATCTTGTCTCGGCAGGGCTCCGCCCGAGCTCCGCAGAAACGCGATCTAGAGGTAAAACCGTGGAGATATGTGGTCGGGCCTTGAGTGTGCAGACCCTGCGGGTTTGAGAACTATGTAGACATGACCCGAGCGACTCCTCGTTCAATATCCAATAGCGGGACCTGGATGCCCATATTGGATCCTACATATTCTACGAAGATCTTATCGTTTGAACCTCAGTGCCAAGGATTCATATAATCCCGTATGTCATTCCCTTTGTCCTCCGGTATGTTACTTGCCTGAGATTCGATCGTCACTATCCGCATACCTATTTCAATCTCGTTTACCGGCAAGTCTCTTTACTCGTTCCGTAATACAAGATCCCGCAACTTACACTAAGTCACATTGCTTGCAAGGCTTGTGTGTGATGTTGTATTACCGAGTGGGCCCCGAGATACCTCTCCGTCACACGGAGTGACAAATCCCAGTCTCGATCCATACTAACTCAACTAACACCTTCGGAGATACCTATAGAGCATCTTTATAGTCACCCAGTTACGTTGTGATGTTTGATACACACAAAGTATTCCTCCGGTGTCAGTGAGTTATATGATCTCATGGTCATAGGAACAAATACTTGACACGCAGAAAACAGTAGCAACAAAATGACACGATCAACATGCTACGTCTATTAGTTTGGGTCTAGTCCATCACGTGATTCTCCTAATGACGTGATCCAGTAATCAAGCAACAACACCTTGTCCATATTTAGAAGACCCTGACTATCTTTGATCAACTGTCTAGCCAACTAGAGGCTTGCTAGGGACAGTGTTTTGTCTATGTATCCACACATGTATATAAGTCTTCATTCAATACAATTATAGCATGGATAATAAACGATTATCATGAACTAAGAAATATAATAATAACTAATTTATTATTGCCTCTAGGGCATATTTCCAACAACTACATGTAGTATTACAACTATAGGCAAACAATATTTTGGGAATAATCGGGATATTACATGAGGTCTCCCATATTACTGATAAATGAATTATGCAAACATATCATAGGCGCAAACGAATTGATCATTCTTTTATTGCACTATATTTTTGGTTCTCCTTTTGATGAAGATTCAGAACATCATTTACCAGAATAGTTTCTGGTCGTATGTTTGCAAATTTTCAAATACCCCAATGAACTTATTTTCCTTTTAATAAACTCATGGTGTGGTTTGACCATATGTTTGAGGGTTTGGTAATCATATGTACGATATTTATGTAACCACACATTTGACAAACTTAAGAGTTGTCTTTGTGATCATTTGGACATGATCAATTCCCAAATTAAAGATAATTCTGTCATTGGTTGTCTTTAGCCTCCACTTTACTTTAAATTCCTCATGGTTCTATTTGTTACCATTGACTTGCTTCTCAATACTAGCAAATGTTTTGAAATAGTGGTATAGCGCCCGCTGGGTGAATATGATGATTTTAATAAATAATATGTTTCTTTACCATGAAAATGTTAATGCCATCATAAGAGGATGTAAAGTGTATTATGGGCTATTCAATCGTATTCAAATATGAAAAATATCTGATCACAAAATCTCAACTTCGAGTTGATTTTATAATTACCAAAATTGTAAGGTGCGATAGACTTGAGGCCTTCCAAAATTATTGGGTGATCATTCCAAATGTGCTCATGGGAGCATGTTTCTCTTAAGGGAAATATTCAAGGTGAATAAATATTCATCCATTTATGTACTTAGCTTGAGAATCAAGTGAAGTTGGTTACATATAAAATGCAATATGTACATACATGGCTATTAAGAGAATAGCCATAAAATATTTTTCTGAAAATACCACGAGTGGATACAACGACTGATGTGTAAATCATCATACAATAAATAATATCACCTAACATGTACTTACTGTATTTGGAAATGTCAACCATGCTTACTTGAAAATGCTAATGTATTTATTTAATTTACTTCTAGGAGTAAGTGGCATCTATGATTAAATGTTTTGTTTGAGAACAATCATGGCCAAGGTGATCCTTGGTGAACCTGGGTGTATCCTTCAGTACAACACATGTGATGAAATTATTGCTAATGTTTTGGACTACATTCTTGAGGAAGTGTGTGACTTTAGAGTCACTGCCAAAACGTACAGACTTGCATGCTTAACATTGGTTAGTCACTATGAAACTATAACCACGATGTGGTGTGGACCTTGCGAAAGTGTTGAGACACTCAATCATTGCCATGTGTTTTACCAATGTAATAGAAGGTAATCATACGTATATGCAAATATTTCCGTAGTTAGCTATTACATATTCAAGCAAAGTGTGCAAGAACAACATTTACTATGAGAGTAAAATATTTTAGTGAACAACAATAAATGCTTCGGAGGAGCAAATACTAGTACGGCTGACACCTTATAGCCATATGTTACCTCTATGGGTAAACCAGAGATAATTAATTTACCTACAGTAAATTTAAGACCATCATGGTTGATGTTGTAATGAATTTGGTAAAATTAATGGGTATTTCAAGAAGTTATCTTGAAACCATTAATGTGAATCTAAAATTGCTAAATATGACACCTTGAAGATAATCTTCAAATTGGAGTAGATCTCGCGGCACTAGGGAGTGTAATCTGATGAAGTCAGTAGACTCACTCGTAGTGCCTTATGTCATGACTTAGTAAAATGTGTGGGAGAGCATTTTGTAATACAATCATAATGTTGAAACGACAAAATGTAGGCATTATCAACAGTGGTGATAATCTGCAAAGCAGTAGATCTACACACTACCTTGTGATCCCAAAACATCAGTTTGAAGAATTCACTTTGAATTTTGCGTCAATATTTGCAAGAAATTGAAATCTCAATTGCAAATAAATGTATTAATCTCGACATGTAACGAACATGGAGATACATACATTCTGGAATACATCATACTCAACAGAAATACATTACTACTGTAATGAATAGTAATGATGTTGCAAACTTGATGTTCAAGTAAAAAAAACTTGAATTGTATAGACCTCAAAATAAACGAGATAACCTGTATCAAGTTGGAAGATAATACATCAAAGTGAACTAATATTTGGCGAGAGAATTAATCTCAATCGCAATGAGATTGTTTCGTGAGGAAAAATATATTTTCTCAGTCGCAAATCAATATTGTTGTGCGAGAAAATTCAATCTCAATCATGAAAAACATGTTCTAGAGAATGTGATAAGCACATTAAACATGTAAGTATCAACATACACATATTTCTGGAATTATATAACTCAACAGAAAAATGAAAAAAAATGAATTCCTGGAGGGGAGAGGCCGGGCGCCTGGGCGTGGGCCGCCGCGGCCTTCGGCTGATCTGCAGCCTCCCGCACCGCATAAAGAGAAGGAGAGGGGTGGGGCGTTACGGATAAGCACCATCGCTTGATCCCCCCACCACCCGCACGGCACGGTCGACAGGCAGAGCCGCCACCGCACTCCCGAGCCCCTCCGCTCGTTCACTGGCTGATCGCTGGCAGGCGCGAGCGCCCACGGCGCAGTCGGATGCATCCACGACCCGGCTCGGCAGGCGCAGGTGGACACGACACAGGCGAGTGCGGCCACGGCCAGGGGGCGGCCGGGCAGAGGCGGCCACGATGCGGGCGAGGGCGAGTGTCGCAGGGGTCGCGCCTTCTTTGCCTTCCACGCTGATCCGGGGGAAACGCTGTCGTGCCACGCGTTGGAGGACCGAGGCTTCCGCGGTCATGCGCCAAGGCGACGCCGACAACCACCACTGGCATGGAAGTGCGCGGGGGCGCGACACGACACAATAGGCCGGATGCACGGACGCGGGGCGCATCGTAGGGAGGCGGCCGGCCAGACGGCCGCTCGACACGTCGCGGCGCAGGCGGGCTTGCATGTGGGCGGCCAAGGTCTGGCGCAGGGCGGGCGTGCGAGGGTGTTTCTCCGACGTGGGTAGAGCGCGTCGCCGTGTTGCGATGCGTTGTCATACCTGAGCGTCACGAGCGCCGTAGGTCTTTCTTGTGAGGTATAATCCTTCTCGGTTAGGGCAAAGTGCTGATAATGTGTTAGAGTAAAACGAGATTGAGTGAAAGTGAATAGACAATTAGTCCTGATTTCAATTGATTCTCAAGTATATATATATCTGGAAGAGGTGCGAAGAAGAGGTGTCTGTTGCTGCCTCTTGAGCTTGCGTTGGTTTTTCCCTTGAAGAGGAAAGGGTGATGCAGCACACGAGCAGTAAGTATTTCCCTCAGTTTGAGAACCAAGGTATCAATCCAGTAGGAGAATCAAGCCAAGTGTCCATAGTACCTGCGCAAACACAAACGAGCTTGCACCCAACGCTATAAAGGGGTTGTCAATCCCTTCAAGATTGATTGCAAAGTGAGATCTGAAGGCGGAAAGTGCAACAAAGTAAAAGTGTAAGGCTGAAAATATGGTGTGAAGTAGACCCGGGGGCCATAGTGTTCACTAGAGGCTTCTCTCAAAATAGCAACGGTGGGTGAACAAATTACTGTTGAGCAATTTATAGAACCATGCAAATTCATGACGATATCTAAGGCAATGATCATACATATAGGCATCACGTCCGAAACAACTAGACCGATACTTTCTGCATCTACTACTATTACTCCACACATCGACCGCTATCCAGCATGCATCTAGTGTATTGAGTTCATGACGAACAGAGTAATGCCTTAAGCAAGATGACATGATGTAGAGGGATAAACTCAAACCAATGATGTAAACCCCATCTTTTTACCCTTGATAGAAACAACATGATGCGTGCCTCGCTACCCCTTCTGTCACTTGGTGTGGTCACCGCACGGTATGAACCCAAAACCAAGCACTTCTCCCATTGCAAGAATCATAGATCAAGTTGGCCAAACAAAACCCACAAATCGAAGAGAATTACGAGGATATGAAATCATGCATATAAGAGATTAGAAGAAACTCAAATAAGATTCATATATAATCTGATCATAAATCCACAATTCATCGGATCTCGACAAACACGCCGCAAAATAGAATTACATCGGATAGATCTCCATGAAGATCATGGAGAACTTTGTATTGAAGATCCAAGAGAGAGAAGAAGCCATCTAGCTACTAGCTATGGACCCGAAGGTCTATGGTGAACTACTCACGCATCATCGGAGAGGCCATGGTGTTGATGAAGAAGCCCTCCGTATCTGAATCACCCCTCCTGCAAGGCACCAGAACGTGCCCCAGATGGGATCTTGCGCAGACAGAAAGCTTGCGGTGGCGGAAAAGTATTTTCGTGGATCTCTCCCGCAGTTTTGCATTTTTCGGGAATTTATAGGCGGAAGAGGTAGGGCAGACGAGCCACATGGGGCCCACAAGCCTGCTAGGCGCGGGCCCCCTCGCCGCGCCTAGGGGGCTTGTGGCCTCCCCTGGTGGCCTCTGCCTTGGTTCTCACGTCCCGTGCGTACCTTCTGTTCCGGAAAAAAAATCTTTTCGGAAGTTTTATTCCGTTTGGACACCGTTGAAAATCCTCCTCTAAAAAGGGTCAAAAACACAGAAAAACAGGAACTGGCACTTGGCACTAAGTTAATAAGTTAGTCCCAAAAAATATATAAAACGCATACAAAACATCCAAAGTTTGACAAGATAATAGCATGGAACCATCAAAAATTATAGATACGTTGGATACGTATCAAGCATCCCCAAGCTTAACTCCTGCTTGTCCTCGAGTAGGGAAGTGATAAAGAATGAATTTTTGATGTGGATTGCTACCTAGCATAGTTGTCCTTTGTAACTTCTTTCATGTGACATGAATGTTCAGATCCGTAAGATTCGAAACAATAGTTTGCTATTGACATGAAAACAATAATACTTCAAGCAAACTAGCAAGGTAATCATTAACTTTCGAAATAACAAGGCCAAAGAAAGTTATCCCTACAAAATCGTATAGTCTGGCTATGCTCCATCATCCCCACACAACTAATTTAAATCATGCACAACCCCGGTGTTGGCCAAGTAATTGTTTTCGCTCTCTTACTTTCTCAAACCTTTTTCAACTCTCACGCAATACATGAGCGTGAGCCATGGATATAGCACTATGGTGGAATAGAGTGTGGTGTAGGTTGTGGGACAAAAAGTAGGAGATGGTCACATTGACTCGGCGTATCAAAGGGCTATGGAGATGCCCATTAATAGATATCAATGTGAATGAGTAGGGATTGCCATACAACGGATGCACTAGAGCTATAAGTATGTGAAAGCTCAAAAGGAGAACTAGCGGATGTGCATCCAACTTGCTTGCTCACGAAGACCTAGGGAAATTTTGAGGAAGCCCATCATTGGAATATACAAGCCAAGTTATATAATGAAAATTCCTAGTAGCATATGGTGGTGACAAAACGAGAGGCTCTCAATCATGAAGAACATGGTGCTATTATGAAGCACAAGTGTGGAAAGAGATAGTAGCATTGTCCCTTCTCTATTTTTCTCTTTTTTTGGGCTCTTTGGCCTCTTTCCATATCTTTCTTTTTTGTGGGCAACTTTGGCCTCTCTTTTTTCCTCACATGGGACAATGCTCTAATAATGATGATCATCACACTTCTATTTACTCACAGCTCAAGGCTTAGAACGATGATGACTCTATAGGAAATGCCTCCGGCAGTGTACCGGGATGTGCAACGATCTAGCTCGGCGTATGACATTGAAACATCTTGCTAGCTATCTTATGATCATGCAATGGCAATATGAGAGTGATGGCACAAGTCATGAGATGGAACGGTGGGAGTTGCATGGCAATATATCTCGGAATGGCTATGAAAATGCCATAGTAGGTACGTATGGTGGCTGTTTTGAGGAAGGCATATGGTGGGTTTGTGCACCGGCGAAAATTGCGCGGTCCTAGAGAGGCTAGCAATGGTTGTAACATCCCAATTTTCCTAATTCGGAATGTTCTACAACTGTAGCTAAGCATCTATGCATTTTGTTTGCAATAAAGTTTTGCATTTGAATTCTTTCAAATATTTGCTTTTGCTTTTCTATTTTCTTCCCACGAGAAATGCCCCGACAAAATTCTTGCAAGAAAGGAAGAGCGGAGGAAAATGACCCTCCAAAATCTGAGGCACTTTTGAAAATAGTTGAGCCAAGAAAAACCAGAGATTTATGGAGAAAATAATTTGCAAAAGAAAAATAAAGCTTTTAGGAGTTTTCTGAAAAAACATTTTTTTAGTTTTTATTTTGGCCTTGGAAAAATGTTAATCGAGTAGAGAATATTTTTCTGATCATTTTGGTATATAATACCCTATATTAATTATTTTATTTTGTTTCCTTTTATTCTATTCTCTTACTGTTTTTGAGAAAATACAAAATCGGGAAACATATTTTTTTTAAAGGAAAGCGCCGCCGGCGCTTTAGAGCCGAATTGGCCTAATCCCGCCTGGCCCGGGATCCACATCCCCCGGCCGAACCGAGCTTCTCTCGCGCTCCCTTCTATTTTTTTCCTTTTTTTTCTTTCCCTTCTTCTTCCTTCCTTCTTCCCCCCCGCGAGCTCTTTCCTTCCATGGCCGAGCCGCTGCATCGCCGGGATCCTCCCGGATCTCTCTCCCTCTTTTCTCTCTACGACCCCCCTCCCCCCTATTTAAGCCGCCGCCCCAGCCCCCCCCTGGCCCCTCCTCCCCACGCCGCCACGCCTCGCCCCTGCCCTGCTACCTCGCCGGAGAAAGCTCCTGGAGCCACCCCCGCCACCCTGCCGCATCACCACCTCGCCTCCCCGCCCCAACCGACGCCACCATCAGCACCCCCTCGTCCCCCGCAACCCATTTTCCCCACTATCTCGAGCACCTCGCCACCGCAGCGCCCGGCCACCGTCTCGCCGGAGTTAGGCCGCCACCAGGAGCTCGAGGAGCTCGAGCACGACGCCCCCGACCCTCTCCCGCCTCGCCGTCGCTCCCCTAGGACGCCGGAGCTCCTCCGCAACATCCCCGTCACCTCGGACGCCGCCGGAGCCCGCCGGGGGCCCCTCCCCGTTGACCGCCACCTTCTCTGCTTCACCGGAGAAGGAGCACCAGCAGCATCCCACGGTGAGCTACCCCATCTCTCCTGTAGCCGTAGGATCTGTCATCTACGGTGTAGGATTAGAAGTAGATACCCCTTCGGTCTTTTAAACAAAACCCGAACGGTTTTCTTTCACTTACTATTAGCCAGAGAGTTTTTGTTAAGATTCGGCCGTTTGCTAGTTGTCACCGCAGCAAACAACCTGCCAACCAACCAGAGAGAGACACGTGTACCCCTGTCCGATAGAATTCAGATTTTCTTTTCTGTTTTAATTCCAAAACAGAGAGAGTTTTAAAATTGTTTTGATCATAACTTTTGATCCACAACTCCAATAGAGTTGAAACTTGTTCCAGTAGATCACAATTTTCCTGTAGTTTTCAAAAACATATAATGTGTCTATGTTTGAAATTTTCAAATTTGAATTTGATCAGATTTAGTTTAAACCTTGTTTTGCTTATTCCAGGAGTTTAAAAATAGATTTTTATTTGATTCTTTTTGCTACTGCTTCCTGGTAATTATATATTTCTGTAGTATAAGTTTCAATTTTTTTTAAATATTTTTACTTGGGGTTTTATCAAAAACAGTTTCTGCCTTAGTTAGGTGAAGTGAATTCTTTCACTTTATGCCATAGCTACTTTATGCTTGTGATGTTATTTTACTTGTTGTTGATTGTAGTGCTTATGGTGTGTATTTGTTTGTATCGGTAGATCACCCGGAGTGCGAAGCTTGCTACTTAGAAGCGCTCGATCAAGACAACTATCAGCAAGGCAAGTCATTTTGATCATACTATCGCCTATGTTTTTCTATGCGTGGTAGATTCACCTTTCTTTGCCCAATTGCATGCTGAGTAGGTACTTGGAAATTATAGTTATAGGTTGTAGTATCATGTGGTAGGCACACAACAACCCCGATACTTGGCCCGGGACGACAAATTTCATATTGCTATGCTTGAGTAGACGGGATTCTGGTTGAGTGCATAACACGAGTGATGCGAGGATAATTAAATAACCAAGACCGGTTAAGTCAAGATTTTTCAAGACCTCGTGAAGCAATGCAACTCTGGGTGAAGGACGGTTTGGACGGGCTCCCTGGAGAAACCAGTGGACGACCCCGGGATGCTTGGAGACGTGCCATGACATCTTGCGGAAAGCTTCACCCAGGCTCTAAGAGACGGACGGAGGCTTCAAGACCCAAGTCTTACCTGCACAGCCACAAGTCATTATGGGCTCTGGCTTGGTTGGACAACACGGCGACTCTGGACGGGTGGTGCTAGCAGATGTAGAAGAACGGTAGGATTGGATGGGCACCAACAGGGGATCAGAGGGACCCGTTGAAAGACCATGTTTTGATCATCCGGTCTTCAAACACCCTGAAGTGCGAGGACATACCCGGAGGCGATCAAATCTTGTGGGGAACGTGTGCAAAACTCTACAGAGTGCCCAAACCTAATCGATTAGCCGTGTCCATGGTCATGGACAGCTTGAGCCGAAGGCATTGAATTTTTCCTGAACTCTCAACACAACTAAATAATGATGTGGGAATTATCGACAACTCGGGTACGAGAATTGGTTGGCGGAACCATCTCGTTAACAACAAACAATGTAGTAATATTTTGCTTTCAGCCCTCTCTTGTTGTAGGAGAAAATTTGCTTTATGCTAAAACTTATAGCCCCACCTGCCATATATGCATGTAGAAATAGTAGGTTATTATTTTCCCCCTCTCTTTGATGACTTGCCGGCATATTCCATATGCTGGCCTACACGGCTGCAACGTATCATGTTGCAGAGTACTTTTCCGACCAGGAGTGAGGCTACGATCTACGCTCGACGACATGCCCTGGAGTCGGATGGACTCGTCTACCTGATGCTTCCGCTAGTCTTTGTTAGATATATCATGAGATGGCCTTCAGCCACTTTATTGTAATTCATTATTGTAATAAAGTACTCGATATGAGATTTCGATTAATAAAGTTGTGTGATTGAACTCTTGATATATACATTGATGTACTGAGTGTGTACCAGCATGATCTTGGGATGGTACGGAAACACCAGAGGCTTGACTCGTATTGAGTCGGGTCGCTACAATGGTGGAAGGTGAAAGTGCATCTATACCATGGACTCACATTAGTCATGAAGAACTCACATACTTATTGCGAAAGTTTTTATTAGTAATCGAAACAGAGTGCTAAACGCATACTCCTAGGGGAAGGGTTGGTAGGTGTTAACCATCGCGCGATCCCGACCGCAACACAAAGGATGACAATCAATAGATCAATTATGCTCCGACTTCCTAACATAGCGGTTCACCATACGTGCATGTTACGGGAATCACTAACTTCAACACAAGTATTTCTAGATTCACAACACCCTACTGACATAACTCTTAATATTACCAAATCCACGTCTCAAAACTAATTGAGAGGAATCAAACTTCTCTTTCTACTCAATGCACATGAAGATGGAAGTTTATTGTATCCTCTTTGGATACCTATCACCTTTGGGACTACTTTCATAGCACAAGCCAACTACCAAGTTACGCACCACCGTGCTCTAAAAGATCTAAGTGAAGCACATAGAGCAACATTGCCTAGCTCAAAAGATATAAGTGAAGCACAAAGAGTATTCTAGCAAATTCACGATGAGTGCATGTCTCTCTCAAAACGTGTGCAACAAGGATGATTGTGACACAACAAAAAAGAAAAGACTCCTACGATACAAGACGCTCCAAGGAAAACACATATCTTGTGGTGAATAAAAATATAGCCCCAAGTAATGTTACCGATGGATTGAAGACGAAAGAGGGGATGCCTTCCCGGGGCATCCCCAAGCAATAGAATCTGTCAAAAACAGACCAGTCTGTAGCAATCTGTATACTTCGTATACTTCTGGTACCTCAAAAATTCTGAAAACATACGAAAGCCTGGGAAATAGGCATATCAACCAGAAGCAAAAATAATCAACTCAAAATCTCTTTCTGAATAAAAATGAAAAATAATTTCTTGAGCGAAAAGTTTCTGTCTTTTTCTAGGAGGATCAAACAACCATGACCAAAGTAATCATAAAGGTTTTGCTTGGCTCAAACAAAAAAATAAGCACAAAAAACACAATCATAACAGAATTATGATGGTGTGGACGCAACAAAACAGAAAGAAAAAGATAAATTCATTGGGTTTCCTCCCAACAAGTGCTATTGTTTAACGCCCTTAGCTAGGCATAAGGTGATGGAATCATGTATCGTCGTCTTTGGTACTCAAACCATAAGCAGGGTTATCACTCATCATCTTAAGGTCTTCATCTCTCTTACTAGATGGTTCACCACTATTTTTGTGAACAAAAACAGACTTGGTGGCCTTATTGTTGGCAAAATTTGGAGTGTTCTGCACGGCGGCAAAAGCGGAACCCAAGTTGGTTATAACATCCTCTAGTTTGCCAATCCTTGCGGAATCATGACCTAGTTTTTCGTTAAATGTGGGTTCCTTCTCCTTTAAATTTTTCAAAGAAATTCCCACCTTGGATCCATACTGAGTGATTTGATTGTGGATCTTTTTATCGAAATTCTCAATGAGTTCGATCATAGCAACTTTATTTTCAATGATATCCAGCCTACGCATCACATGTTCGAGAGTTAAGGTAGTTCCATTAACCATGAGTGGGGGTGAGCCTACCAAATTTATTAAAGCTCCGTAAGACTCAACGGTATGGCTACCCAATAAATTTCCGCCTATGATGGTGTCAAGAATATACCTATTCCAAGGGGAAATACCCACATAAAAGCCGCGAAGCAGGACGGTAGTAGATTGCTTACGAGTAGATCTACTCTGAGCATTGCAAATCCTATACCAAGCATCCTTTAAGTTTTCTTCCTCATTTTCTTTGAAATTGAGAACTTCGTTTTCGGGAGTATCATTCGAAGCGGTGGGTCTAGGCACGAGGACAGGTAGACTATCCCACACAAGCGAACAGAAAGCAACCGAGAGAAAACGGCGAACAAAAAAGGCAAATATTTTTGTAAATTTTTGTTTTTCAGAAGTGGGGGAGAGGAAAACGAGAGGCAAAAAAGTAAATGCAAGAGATGAGTTTGTGACACTTACTTGGATGAGCTTCACTTAGAACTTGATCCTCCCCGGCAACAGCGCCAGAAATCCTTCTGCTGCCTCTTGAGCTTGCGTTGGTTTTTCCCTTGAAGAGGAAAGGGTGATGCAGCACAGGAGCAGTAAGTATTTCCCTCAGTTTGAGAACCAAGGTATCAATCCAGTAGGAGAATCAAGCCAAGTGTCCAGAGTACCTGCGCAAACACAAACGAGCTTGCACCCAACGATATAAAGGGGTTGTCAATCCCTTCAAGATTGATTGCAAAGTGAGATCTGAAGGCGGAAAGTGCAACGAAGTAAAAGTGTAAGGCTGAAAATACGGTGTGAAGTAGACCCGGGGGCCATAGTGTTCACTAGAGGCTTCTCTCAAAATAGCAAATATTACGGTGGGTGAACAAATTACTGTCGAGTAATTGATAGAACCGCGCAAAGTCATGACGATATCTAAGGCAATGATCATACATATATGCATCACGTCCGAAATAAGTAGACCGATACTTTTTGCATCTACTACTATTACTCCACACATCGACTGCTATCCAGCATGCATCTAGTGTATTGAGTTCATGCCGAACAGAGTAACGCCTTAAGCAAGATGACATGATGCAGAGGGATAAACTGAAACCAATGATGTAAACCCCATCTTTTTACCCTTGATGGCAACAACACGATGCGTGCCTTGCTACCCCTTCTGTCACTTGGTGAGGTCACCACACGGTATGAACCCAAAACCAAGCACTTCTACCATTGCAAGAATCATAGATCATGTTGGCCAAACAAAACCCACAACTCGAAGAGAAGTACAAGGATATGAAATCATGCATATAAGAGATCAGAAGTAACTCAAATAAGATTCATAGATAATCTGATCATAAATCCACAATTCATCGGATCTCGACAAACAGACCGCAAAAGTAGATTACATCGGATAGATCTCCATGAAGATCATGGAGAACGTTGTATTGAAAATCCAAGAGAGAGAAGAAGCCATCTAGCTACTAGCTATGGACCCGAAGGTCTATGGTGAACTACTCACGCATCACCAGAGAGGCCATGGTGTTGATGAAGAAGCCCTCCGTATCCTAACCGCCCCGCTCCGACAGGGCACCAGAACGTGCCCCAGATGGGATCTTGCGGAGACAGAAGCTTGCGGCGGCGGAAAAGTATTTTCGTGGATCTCTCCCGCAGTTTTGGATTTTTCGGGAATTTATAGGCGGAAGAGGTAGGGTAGACGAGCCACAGGGGGCCCACAAGCCTGCTAGGCGCAGGGCCCCCTGGCCGCGCCTAGGGGGCTTGTGGCCTCCCTTGGTGGCATGTGCCTTGGTTCTCACGTCCCGTGCATATCTTCTGTTTCGGAAAAAATCTTTTCAGAATTTTATTCCATTTGGACACCATTTAAAATCCTCCTGTGAAAAGGGTCAAAAACACGGAAAAAACAGGAACTGGCACTTGGCACTAAGTTAATAAGTTAGTCCCAAAAAAGATATAAAAGGCATACAAAACATCCAAAGTTTGACAAGATAATAGCATGGAACCATAAAAAATTATAGATACATTGGAGACATATCATCTGTTCGGAGGCATCCCTCCAGAACAGGTGCATGTTGGCAATAGAGAGAGAAGAGACACGACTGTTCGGGGTTGAAGACATCCCTTGACTAATTCATTTCTAACAGGGTGCTTGAATTTGGTGTCGCTCGGCGCACCGAAACTTGGCTAGCGCCACAAATGAGTGCGACGTAGGTGTTGGCCAATAGGTAAAGACCAGGCTCCAGGTGGGAATTGCATGTCAAGTCCACCGTGCCACATCAGTTAGTTTGCTTCCTTGAATCCACATCCCCATATTTGTATTTTTATTTCGTAATGGACTTAGACTACTCATAATGGAGAGTAACATAGAGTAGTTACATACATATGTTACTAGTCTAATTTACTACCTACACAATAGATAGTAACATAGGATAGCAACATTGAGTCTTTCATTTATAAGCCTATAGACTCATCTTGCCTTGGTATCCGCTATGTTACTCCTAGTATGAGTAACTTGGTAAGTTACTCAATTTATCTCTCTTATCATTTATTAGCTGCCACATCATATTTTTTTAGGTGGCACTTATGTTACTCCCATTGTGGATAGTCTTATATACTTCCTGCATTTCAAAATAAGTGTCTCAACTTTGTACTAGCTCTAGTACAAAGTTGTACTAAGATTGACACAATTATTTTGGGACGTAGGGAGTATATTAAAAAGCATGTCAAAGATAGAATTATATCAAGGTTCATGAATCAACAAACAATCACTGTCTGTCAGACCGACTCGTCGTTGTCGTTGCTCTTATATCGAAGTAGGTGTGACAATGTTGATGACAACAAGAAATGTTTGTGCACGTGCCCATAGGAACAGACACGAGCCATGAATAGGACCGTTCAGTTACAAACGATGCAGCATTTCTTATTTTGTTTCAAGGCACGCATAGAAGTGCATCACATTTATAGCCTGAATGTTTAATTTTTTGCAAAAAAGAATCAGATGTACTTCCTCCGGGGTTTCTTAGTCTGGATATAAGTTTTGTCAGAAATCAAAGTATCTCTACTTTAACAAAACTTATAGAACAAAGTATAAACATTCAGAATACCAAATTATCATTATTAGATTCATTGCAAAGTACAATTTCAATAAATATATATTCGTTATTGTAGATGTTGATATTTTCTAATATATATTTGATCAACTTTACAATGTTTGACTTGATCCAAATCTAATATGCGTAATAAAAGGGACATGAGGGAGTATTATAAAAGTTCACCGAAAGTACAAAGCATCTTAACATAATAAACATTATATTAATATTCCAAGACCATCAAATGATAACTATTGTCATCAGAATGAGCCGTTGATGCATCATCGACGTGTCGGTGTTGTCGCTCCCCCTACCAGAGCCCGCTTGACCTTGACAACCAAAAGGTTTTCGGGCACGTGCTCCTAATGACGAGCGCCCTCGAGCTGAAGTCATCGTCGTTGGACCCTTGCATCCATCTGAATCACCTGCCATCAAATCTCATCACATGACGAGGAACCCTGACCTCAACATCCAAGGAGAGGGTGTGAATTCACGTCGGAGCTCCGTCGGTTATGTTCATGACCGAACTCAAGTATGATTGGAGCCCAAAAGACAAACTCGGAGAAAAAAACACCGCCATCCGCCCGAGTGTCACACATGCGTGGACTAAACCCTAACCTAAATTACTTACCGGAACGAAGGTATAGAGATTTCCCTCCCTGCACACAAAAGGAAGGTGAATTCATGGGCTCACAGATGAAGTCTCGAGAGGAGAGTGCTACTGCGACAACAGACCTTCCCTGGCAACGGCGCCATGAATCCTTCTGTCACGGGCTACGCCTATAGGGACTTCCTTGGCAAATATGCAAATGATTTCCCCGCGGCCTTGGAGCCTTGCGTTGGTGTTCCCTTGAAGAGGAAAGGGTGATGTAGCACAACGGCGGTAAGTATTTCCCTCAGTTTTGAGAACCAAGGTATCGATCCAGTGGGAGGCTCGCGTCAAGTCACAAGTACCTGCACAAACACAAAGAGCTTGCACCCAACGCTATGAAGGGGTTGTCAATCCCTTATAGATTGTTTGCAAAGTGAGAACTGAAAGCAAAAAGTAAACAAAGCAAAGTAAAAGTGAAAGTGGAGACGATAGTTGTGAATAGACCCCGGGGCCGTAGTGTTCACTAGTGGCTTCTCTCATGAAAGCAAGTAGACGGTGGGTGAACGAATTACTGTCGAGCAATTGATAGAACCGCGCAAAGTCATGACGTTATCTATGGCAATGATTATATCTATAGGCATCACGTCCAAAACAAGTAGACCGATACTTTCTGCATCTACTACTATTACTCCACACGTCGACCGCTATCCAGCATGCATCTAGTGTATTAAGTTCATAAGAATAGAGTAACGCCTTAAGCAAGATGATATGATGTAGATGGACAATCTCATATCTATGATAAAAGCCCATCTTGTTACCCTTGATGGCAACAACACGATGCGTGCCTTGCTGCCCCTTCTGTCACTGGGAAAGGTCATCGCACGGTATGAACCCAAAACCAAGCATTTCTCCCATTGCAAGAATCATAGATCTAGTTGTCCAAACAAAACCCAAGACTCGGAGAGACTTACAAGGATATCACATCCTGCATATAAGAAATAAACAAAGACTCAAATATAATTCATAGATAATCTGATCATAAATCCACAATTCATCGAATCTCGACAAACACACCGCCAAAGAGGATTGCATTGGATAGATCTCCATGAAGATCATGGAGAACTTTGTATTGAAGATCCAAGAGAGAGAAGAAGCCATCTAGCTACTAACTACGAACCCGTAGGTCTGAAGTGGACTACTCACGAGTCATTGGAGAGGCGATGATGTTGATGTAGAAGCCCTCCAACTCCATAGTCCCCTCCGGCAGGGCACCGGGAAGGGTCTCTAGATGAGATCTCGTGGAAACGGAAGCTTGCGGCGGCGGAAAAGTGTTTTTGTGGATGCCCTGATTTTTTCTGGGATTTTAGGGAATATATAGGAGAAAGAGCTAGGGCAGGGGAGCTCCAGGGGGGCCACAAGCTTGGTAGCCGCCGCCCCCTGGTGGAGGCTACAGGGCTTGTGGGACCCGTGTGGCTCTCCTGCCTTGGCCCTCAAGTCCCCCGATCTTCTTCTGTTGTGGAAAAATTTATTTCGGGGATTTTATTCCGTTTGGACTCCGTTCCAAAATCAGATCTGAAAAGAGTCAAAAACACAGAAAAAACAGGAACTGGCACTTGGCACTGAATTAATAAGTTAGTCCCAAAAAAGATGTAAAAGGTATATAAAACATCCAAAGTTGACAAGATAACATCATGAAACCATAAAAAATTATATATACGTTTGAGATGTATCACAAGTTTGCCCTAACCACCTAGGATTAGGAAAGTAAAACGAGAAGAAGTCGATGACTACCACAACAGTGTTGCAACCAACGTGAATGTTTGATGGTGTTGGCTATTAAAGTGAAATGAAATAGTAATATTTGTACCAATGAGAAGAAAAGGCGCTTCCGTTACTCATGGTATAAATGTGACCTTTTAACATATACCCTTTCTGAATAAGTGTTGTGATTTTAGTTTAAGTTTGGATTGTATAATATGTCAATGACGCCTTTACATTGATATCAAACCACCATCACCTAGTTTTCATCAAAAAGCAAATTCCATGCATAAGGTCCAACCAGGTCCACGCGGGAAGAAAACGGGATGATTAGTTATCAACATACACTATTGGGTATGCATCGCACAAAGTTTATATCACCTTTGGGCCTGTCTTGCGAGGCATGCTCGAATCGACAGTTTCTGCGAGCAAGGCCCGTGCGAGGCACGTGGGCAGGGGGGCTGCATGCGAGGAGCCATCCTCGAGAAGTCGCGTTGCTCCCCAAAGCGTCGATAGTTATTACCCTCACCGATATCTCTTCCCTCTCCTCTCTACACTCACCTACTGTGATGGATGCATGCATCAGATTGAAGAACACGAAGTCGACCTCTCACCACCTTCGTCGACATCCGCAACGCGACACTTCGGTAATGGCGGTAAGAAAATTTCCCCCCTCATCACCTACTACTTCGCATTCGATTCGAGATTAAGTTTGATCCACATTAGGTAAATGAGGAATCGGGGTAAACACCATAGGAGTGATCATAACATTCTAATGACTAGCGGTAGATATGAGTTTCCCTACCCAGATTGAGTATAATAGGGCTCAGAATTAGGGTTCATCATACACAGTACGCACGGATCTTAGCCTCGGGGACCCTTGAGGCGATTGGAGCGGCGGGTGTCCTTGGCCTTGGTCTTTGTCTTCTCCTCGACCTGCACAACTATTTCTTCTTCCTCGTCGGTGTCCATCTCGATGGGCATGCTTCGGTGTCCTGGCTCTCGCACCCTCACAATCATCGTCATTGCATCTTCTTCTTCCACCTTCATAGCCATTGATTCTTGATCCTCCTCCAGCATCACCACCATAGTGTTTGTGATGAAGCATAATGTGGCACAATGGTCATGAGGGCATCGATACTGTGTGTACTTGCCCTAGTTTTCCCTTTGTCCAGCGTTGCTGGAGTCGGCCTGATTCATGGCCGAATGAAGTATGTCCACTAGCATAGCGCCCTTCCTTGGGTCAGGAATCAGTGTTTTCAACTCATTCGGCATGACCTTCTTCACCACAACATGTGACTCTTTGTGCAGCTCTTCCATGTTGCTGAAGTTTGAGAACACTTCATGGTGTTCTTAAACTTAGTGCGGTCATCAAGCGAGCACCATAGAAAGAATGCCCTCCATCCAATGCCCCAAGGCAAGGTGTTGGAATGGGGTTGGGGTTTGATTTGTTTCCGGAGTTCATGCCGTTGGGTTCGAGGAAGAGTGGGAGACAGATAGATGGAATGGTGACCGTCGTGTTGGGTAAGTAAAGGGGTTCTGGGTGATTGCTTTGAATGATGATGTTGCAACATTCATATTGCACATCCTGACCGTTTAAACCTCTTGTAAGAGCATAATTCTTCATGCATGGTTTTGGTAATTGATGACAATTCCTATGGATTAATGGTTGCCTTGAGTTATATTCGAAGGATTTGTCCATGGGCATTTCTTGAAGTCCGTCTGTTGGCTTCAAGGAATTTATATTGTGATCAAGGTGGTATTCAAGGTTTTATCCAAAGATTGGTCATGTGAGAGTTGAGCTTATTGTAAGCATGTCTTTAAAAAGAAGATTGTGTGAGCATTCATGTTTACCTTCAAGACATCATCTTTATGAAGAGAGAAGATAAGATACAAGGTTGATCACGACTAAGTCAAAGAGTGAATTAAATTGATCAACACACAAAGCGTACAAGATGTACCGAGAGGGAACAAGTGATCCCATGGTATGATAAGCATTGTCCATTACGTTTTGTGTACTAACCCATGGTCTAAGTGAGAGTTCTATGTGGTGTTAGGTATGTTTCCATGGGCTTGCGTCAAGAGGAAGATCTCATACAACCCATGGAGGATGACATCAAGTGGTAATCGTCATCAAGATTGCGTTGTGCAAGTTCAAGTGCAGCATCACGAAGAGAACGTACTTCAAGTTGTCGTACATTGTGGTGTCAATGGACGTGTGAAGATGTGACGAAGAGTGGCTCACCCATAGTGGGGTATGGGGATCAATCGACTAGTCTTCATCGAGCCAATACAATCAAAAAAGGTGGTCCATATTGAGGAAGTTAAGATCGTCATCATCTAGCTGAAGGGGACTATGTGCAAGGTATAGGTTTGCCCTTGACAAGTTTTCTATTTTACCGGTCTCATGGTGGTAGTTGGGAGACCGGGTTATAGGATCGATTGTTGTACTATCAAGGGCGGCTCTCAAGTGAGTAGCACTAGTAGAAAACAGGGCATCACTCCCGGTTCCTAAGGGCCTTTAGTCCCGGTTTTGCAAACGATACTAAGAAATCGAGACAAAAGGCCCCAACTTTTAGCCCCGATCGCGTTATGAACCGGGACTAAAGGAGCTCCACGTGGCCGTTGTGGGGAACCCACAGAGGAGGACCTTTAGTCTCGGTTGGTAACACCCACCAGGACTAAAAGGCAGCCATGCGTCACGACCTGCCAAGCTTTGTCGTTTTTTTAATGAGCGGTTTAGGGTTCTAGAGGGTTTAGGGGTTTCCTATTGTGTTTCCCCTTTTTATTTTTGTGTTTACCATTCAATTCCTTTACATTTAGGGTTTTTGTTTTTATTTTATGTTTTCCGTTCAACTCGACACTAGCTACTACATATAGCAATGAAGGAACCATTACAGAAATCGTCATGAATATAGAGAGAAGCAACTTCTCTTTCTCTTTCTTCGACGCTACTACGTATAGTACACGTTCATGCATATATACAGTGTAACATGTCTTATGATCCCTAATATCTAATTACCAACATTCACTATCAATTCTCGATGGTATTCTCCGGTTTGAGCTATGATCTCTTCAAGGAAGAATCCCGCCAATTCCTCTTGAACTGCTCGTATGCGAGCCTTTGGTAGGAGTACGTCCCGCTTCTGTTCGGTCTAATTTAAAGAAGGGTGTCAATATATATGAATGAAACTCAACACAATTGATGGTAATAAAATAAATTTGTGAATATTGTTTACGTACTTCAAGTTTTTCCAAAAATTTGCCCGTCTCACATGTCGTGTGGCGAATGAACTCGCAAACGTAGTATTCGCATAAGTTATTCCCGGATTCTTACCTCGAGCACTTTACGAAAATAGAGTTCAGTCAAAATAATAATCAAGCATGATAGCAGCATTGAAACTACAATCAAAAAGATATGCGGACCTAGCTAGTACTACTTACAGTGAGTTGTTGAAATCGCAGCTCCTCTCTCCATTCACCCCTAGCCTGCTTGGTGAACTCTTTCAAAACCGTGTCCGGGAAAGAAAATTAATAAAGGAGTTATTAATTACTTGATATTAGGAAATGAACAAAAGTTGCCGCTATAGTGTGATAATGATTGAAATTACACTTAACATCGAGTAATTAGCGAAGCAGAATGTTGCGTACAGGAGAGTATAACACTCACTTGAAGTTGTAAGGAAATAGTATTTTCCTTTTGATTTGTTGTTCAATTAACGCCCTTAGCAAGATCTTCTATGTATCCTTGGTGTTCCATTGTACCGTACCTTCATGAATAGTATTTGGGTTAATGAACCCAGTGTCTTAGATTTGTCCTATTTTGTGTTCGAGGATCTTCTTGCCGCATAATATATATAATGAGGGTAGTTATACATGCAATGAGCAAGTTGAGCTAGAGACTTAATTACAAAAATGATACTTACAAACAATAGCAACTGGCGGTAAATTTGTCGGTAGCGCCTTGATTGTATAACTGAAATAATTCTTCAAATTCAATGTAAATCTACTCATTTCCATTGATGTAATGCTCATCTTTAACTCCCGCAATGAGATAGTTCATCCCTTTATCATTTGAGGCTTCCATGTACCGGTGATGCAATTTTCGCATTTTTTTGGTAGAAGTGGGAGCTCCTCAGGTTTGACAAGAGGCTTCCCATGGTCGAATCTAATGGCTAATTCAGCCATTTTGAACTATACCTCATCGCCTAAGTAAGCACCAAGAGTGAAACTAGGACAAGCGGCCGCTACCCCCGGATCATTGGCGATATCGGTAAACACCTTGAGCGGGGGGCGCGATTGGATTTTATGTTTGTCGAGCTGGGGAATTGTTTCCTCTTTGCACTATTGCTACTTCCTCGCCGCTACTCTAGATCTCTATATGCCTTTACAATAGAGCGGTCATAGTCTGATAGCAGCGGTCGTGGAGGTGGTTTGGTAAGGTTTTTTAGACATGTGATAGCCCGAGACCGACGTTCCAGAAGATTCCCCTTTTCTTTCCGTTTTCGTCGTGTGTTTATTTTTATTTGTCGCATCATCATCACATCATGCGCATCATCCGCATTGCATCGGCATTCCGTTGCTGCCAGTTTTCAAACTTGTATATTTATTAGTTGCCGGTTCTCGTTGTTGCTCGTTCTGAGCCCGACCACACTCGCACGCGCCCGCGGCATCGTCAAAACCCTGTTTTTAAAAGTGGGTGCAAAACTTTCTCGGATTGGGTTGAGACTTACCGTGCGGTCTTAATATGATATAGGTAGACCGCCTGCCAAATTTCATCGCAATCGGAGTCCGTCTGGTACCCGAACGGTCGACCGTAGCGCCATCGTATTTGGTCTATCGTCGGACGTTTTTCGGTATTTTAAAAATGCGTGTCACGGGCCGCACCATTTCCCTCTCATCCCCACCTAGCCACTCTACACAGCCCGTCTAGCCCTTCCATTTCATTCCCGCGTCCGTGGTCGTCCGATCGCGATCCCGTGGTCGAAATCGGAAGTGGATTTGGGTGACCTAGCCTCCTTTCATATTTAATCTTCCCCTCCTATTCATTCTGGGACACCCAACCCTCTCCACCTCAAAATCAGTGCCAGCCACCACCACCTTCTCCACCTTATCCACTCAGATCCAATCTGAGCGATCTGGTCTGTCACATCAAAGATCCAACGGCCCAGATCTGTCCTGTGCCCGAAATCTCCTCCTCCCGTAGCTCCTCCCGAGCTCCTCCTCGTCTCCCGAGCAGCCTGAGCTCATCCCGCCGCCGCCAGTGCGCCACCTCGCCGGAGTCGCCGGAGCTCCCCTCCGCCAGATCCCTCCTTCCATCCTCCCTCTCCCTTCTCTTTTCCTCTCCCTCTCCTTCTCCTCTTGGCCTCACTATTCTCTCCTTCCCACAGGTTCCCGTGCTCATGGAGCTTGCCGGCCGCGGCCCCCCCTCCAGATCCGGTGCTCCGTCGGATCCCGACCGTCTCGTCCCGTTCCCGTGCGTCGCATGCCGCCGTCGCTGTTCTGGATCGGGATCTGACCCCGTCGTCTCCTCGTTGACCGAGCACAGCGCTCGCGTGTGCCTCCCGCTCGGCTGGCCAGCGCCGGACCAGAGCGCTCTGGGGCCCACGAGAGCCACCGCGGCCGAGCTGCACTGCGGCTCAGGGACCTCCTCCGGCCCATCGCCTCTCCGCCATGGGCCACGACCCAACAAGGTGAACCGGCCCAAGGTGAGCCCCTGCCCTCTATCCCTCGCCTGTGGCGCGTTTTAGCAATATTGCGCCGCTGCCAGATTCGGCCTGTTAGTAGATTAGGCCCGGTAGATTTATTTTTTTAGGTTTCAGATTTATTTAATTTCAGAAAAAAATGCATTGATTTTCAAAAGAGCGTAGTTTCTAAACCGTGCATCGGATCGGAGTGAGTTATATATGGTTTTGACTAGAATTTTGCGTAGAGTAATATTTTCCAACTCTCATGCATAATGAGAACTGTTGAGTGTGCTGTTTGCATCGGTTTACGTGTCGACGTGTTGAAAACGGTTTAGGTCATAACTATTTGTCCGTAGCTCCGTTGGAGATGTGCCATATATGTAAATGGACCAGAACGACAAGTAGAATCATGGGAACCACTTTGTTTTGCCGTTTAACAAACCTAAAATGTGATTAGGACAAATCTGGACAGAATTAAGATTTAACACATGGGGTCATTTCGGAGATGCTATATGTCGTTTCCGGCCTCATTTAAAATGCCTAGCTAGGTAGATTAATTGTGCTTCACCCTCGTGCCATGTTTAACACCATTTAATATAGCCGTGTACCTGGACGGGACTGAACTAAATAATTAAACGTGGAGTTTCGTCGATATGCAGCTCGTTGCATATCGAGCTTCACTTAATGTGTAGTGTTTGATTGTTGTGATTGTCACGCCTTGCATTAGACCGTTCATGCATCATATGTGTCTTGCATCGTGTGGTGTATATCGTGTGTTGATGCTTGTTTCCGGTTTTCTTCGTCTCGCTAGAGTTCCGCAAGCGTGTCGGATTGTGAGGACCCGTTCAATTGCATCGGTTTGTCTGCTTCACGGAGTCATTCTTCTTCCAAGAAGGATCTCAGGCAAGATGACCATTTCCCCAGATACCATTACTATCATTGCCATGCTAGTTTTACCGTTTCTGTTGATTATGTCTCGTTGACTACCACCTGTTAAATATCAGCCTCTCAACATTGCCATGAAAACCTTCAACCTGTTCACAACCTAGCAAACCACTGATTGGCTATGTTACCGCTTTCTTAACCATGTGTTAGCGTTGCTAGTTGCAGGTGCAATTGCTTCCATGTAATAACATGGGTTCCTTGTTATATCACCCTATTAAATGCTATTTAATTTAATGCACCTATATACTTGGTAAAAGGTGGAAGGCTTGGCCTTTCTAGCTTGGTGTTTTGTTCCACCTTTGCCCCCTTAGTTTCGGCTATCGGTGTTATGTTCCTTAATTGAGCACTCCTAACATGATCGGGGTTTCTGTGGGGAATCCCTTGATAATTCGTTTTAGATTAAAGCTGGTCTGGCAAGGCCCAACATTGGTTCTATGTTTTCCCAACATAATAACTCTGTTAATACTGAGATGCATAGGGAGTTAGCACTACCCAAGGAGTAATTCTACATAATACAGGGGGCCCAGTGCTGATGGTGTTGGTCCCAAAACATAGCAGCTTATTAACGCTGCCCGGGGCAACTCGGCGTTTGGCGTGGTAGCCATCGCTCATCCGGTGTGCCCTGAGAACGAGATACGCAGCTCCTATCGGGATTGTCGGCACGTCGGGCGGCCTTGCTGGATTAGCTTTACCTTTGACGGAATATCTTGTGCATCGGGATTCCGGTGATGCTTTGGGTAATCCCAGAGTTGAGGTTACCACTAAGGAGTCCGACGATATCGCGAGCTTCGTGATCGAGGATTTCTATGCGGCTTGTTGTAATTTGTGATGGATTAGTTGGAGCACCCCTGTAGGGTAAAATCTTTTGGAAAGCCGTGCCCGCGGTTATGTAGCAACGTGGAAACTTTGGTTAACACTGGTTCTAAACAACTTGAAGTTAACTTAACTAAAACATGCCAACTGAGTGCATAACCGTGACTGTCTCTTTCGCGAGTTCCTTCTCCAATTGAGGACACGGTGGGGTTATGTTTGACGTAAGTAGGTGTTCAGGATCATTCATTTGATCATCAGTAGCTCACGTCCGTTATGCGTAGTTCATCCCCCCTCTTTATTCTTGTACTCGTAAGTTAGCCACCTCGTATAATGCTTAGTCGCTTGGTGCAGCCTCACCACGTAACCATACCTCACCCATTAAGCTTTGCTAGTCTTGCTACCTTTGGAAATGAGATTGCCGAGTCCCCTGTGGCTCACAGATTAATACAACACCAGTTGCAGGTACAGGTAAAGGGTAACTTGATGCAAGCGCGTTGATTGTTCATTTGGAGTTGCTTCTTCTTCTTCTTCTTCATCGATCTTGGATGGGTTCCACGCCGGCAGCCTGGGATAGCAAGGATGGACATCGTCCTTCTTTTCTCGTTTGTTTTCGTCCGTAGTCGGACCTGCTCTTCTTCATGATGATTATGTATTGTACTGACGTGACTCTGATGTAGCTTGTGGCGATTGTAAGCCAATTCTATATACTCTTCTCTTGAGTACATGTACTTGTAACGATATCCATTCTTGCGAAACGACGAGATGCGCTTCTATCCCTGACGAAGACCTTGTGCCAAATTGAGGATAGGATCGCATTTTGGGCGTTACAAGTTGGTATCAGAGCAGTACCGACCCAGGAGCGCCCTTGATTGATCGAACTTGGCCAAGTCGAGTCTAGTGAAAAACTGCTTTGAGTCTAGTTATATATCGGAGAGTAGGATTCTTTTTTTGCCTCTTCTATGCTCTAGTGAGGAATCTTGACGTAATAATTTAATTCTACTCCTCTTCTCACTCAAATTTTTTTAGGATCAGGCGGATATTTTTGGAATCTATATGATGTCGATGTGACGGAGTTCTGTCTTGGTGCCTCCTGTCTGACTTGATTTCTTCCGGGGAGTTGAGCTCCAGGGGATTCTCGAGCACATCGTTATCATTCAGATTTCTTAATATCTCATGATGAAGTATGTTCGAAATTGCTTCAATACTAGTAGTGACGAGAGGAGTCCGGCTTCCCCAGTACTAGTGCAGAGAGTTCCGGATGTATCGCCATACTTTGTATCGTTGTGATTACGAGTGTCTGAGATAGATGAAGTTCTGAGATTCTGGTTATGTGTTGACGGATGTGATACACTGGACGGGTTAGTATAGGAGTTGAGTGAGATATTAATCCTTGTATTCATGGACTAGATTGCATGACTAGAAATTTTGGGAGTTCTTAGGTGGGAATTCAAGTAGTTACTTATAGGACAATCTTCCAACAAATGCATGATGTTAGGTTGGGGTTCGACATCTAGTGGATTCGTTTGTTCACAGTCGACTTACAGCGGTTCTCGTTGTGTCTTAAAGAGTCCTTGTAGCTTGCTACGAGTCGGGGACGCTTCGTATGTCGTGTGCATTGCCTTGCACATGATGGCTACTGTAAGGATCGATCCCGTGCGATCTTGTCCACGAAAATATCGGACGAAATCTCTCCCATGAATTTGTTCTGGCTAATTTGCAAGCCTCATCCTTTGTTCTTGTTGGAATATGGTAATTCGAGTTGCTTTGATGTCAAATGGTGAATTCATATCTTTGTCAAGAAGTGTTCTCATATTTTCATGTGAATGCAAATTCTTTTGTTCAATCAAGTTGTCTTATCAATTCTTTTCAATCGGAGTCGTCATGTCAATTCTTTTCAACCGGTGTGCTTCTCTTCATTTGAATATATCCTCTCCAATTTTGCAAGATCAATCTCTCTTGTCTTCCCGGAGTTTGTCCCATCTGTCCCAAGTTGTCTTTGTTTTCCCCGCCCTCCCGCCCCTTTTTCTTCAGTGATTGGATTTTATCCAAGTGCATTTCATTTCTTTGATGCTTCCGCTATCTTTTCTTTTCTCTCTTACCCGGTGTTTCATGTGAAGATTCTCAGGAGCTTCGTGTTCATATTTATTCAATCTTGTTATATTTTCTGGTGAATTTAATTCAGCTATCCGTGTCATCATATCCTATTCATCTCTGTAATTCTTTCCCATGTTGGAAATTCTTGTCAACCTATCTTGTTATTCATTCCTCTCTTTCTATCTGGAGTGTTGAAGATATCTCAGAAGTTCTTATATTCAATTCTTTCAATTATTTTGAGGGCCTCACCTCATCTAGTTTTCATTTATACCGGTGCAATATCTCTCTTTCTAAGAAATCTTTCAACGGTGGTTTCTTTCAGTGGGCCCATAACCCACACGTTCTTTCCCACGATCTTATCTGGCTCTTGTAATCTTTCCCGGAGATCTCTAATTCTTTCAACTATGACGTAAGTATGGATTTCATCAGTCATATTCCCTCTTCAAGATCAATTTGAATTGTTTCTTGTCTTTGGCTCAACTATTCCTTGTTCTTATTCCGGGGTGTCTCGGTATCATTGGTGTTGTTTCTCGTCATCATTTTCTGCATTGAAGACCGAAGGAGTGTTTCTCTTAAATCTTGGTTCATTCTTTTCAAGGTTGTCATCTCAGCTTTGTGTTATCCTCTCAGTTGTTTTCAATCATGAGCGACCCCTTTCTTGCTATCCGGTGCATTTCTGAGTTGTTTTCATTCTCGATCCCGCGAAGGCCATCATTTCAGAAGATTCTTCGTTCTCAGCTTTCAGCCTTCGTTCTCAAATTCTTCTCAATTGTTGTCTCTTCGTTCGTCTCTCAATTATTCCGGTGCCTTGTTCAAGTTTTCTCTCAGGTGGCTCATGATCTCTTCATTCTCATGTATCTCCATTCATTCTTGTTATCGTCATTAATTCCAATTCTTACCGGTGTCTCCTTCAAGACTATGCTTAGTTTGTGCTCATATGTTTCCTCAATCTTTTCAAGAAGAATAAGTGGTATGCTAAATCCATTGTATAACATAATTCTTACTCTTATTGCATAGTGATTTCAATTCTTCTCCCTCAGTGTTT
This sequence comes from Hordeum vulgare subsp. vulgare, assembly GCF_904849725.1. Taxonomy (NCBI): domain Eukaryota; kingdom Viridiplantae; phylum Streptophyta; class Magnoliopsida; order Poales; family Poaceae; genus Hordeum; species Hordeum vulgare. The sequence continues at coordinate 87,685,184 of NC_058524.1, read as the reverse complement.
CATGATATTGATACGTCTCCAACGTATCTATAATTTTTGATGGTTCCATGCTATTATCTTGTCAAACTTTGGATGTTTTGTATGCCTTTTATATCTTTTTTGGGACTAACTTATTAACTTAGTGCCAAGTACCAGTTCTTGTTTTTTCCGTGTTTTTGACGCTTTTCAGAGGAGGATTTTAAACGGTGTCCAAACGGAATAAAACTTCTGAAAATATTTTTTTCGGAACAGAAGATACGCGTCAGACTTGAGAACCAAAGCAGGGGCTAGCAGGGGACCCCACAAGCCCCCTAGGTGCGGCCAGGGGGGCCCGCGCCTAGCAGACTTGTGGGCCCCCTGTGGCACGTCTACCCTACCTCTTCCGCTATAAATTCAGAAAAAATCCAAAAATGACGAAGAGATCAACGAAAATACTTTTCCGCCGCCGCAAGCTTCTATCTCCGCAAGATCCCATCTGGGGCACGTTCTGGTGCCGTGCCGGAGGGGTATTCAGTTACGGAGGGCTTCTTCATCAACACCATGACCTCTCCGATGATGCGTGAGTAGTTCACCATAGACCTTCGGGTCCATAGCTAGTAGCTAGATGGCTTCTTCTCTCTCTTGGATCTTCAATACAAAGTTCTCCATGATCTTCATGGAGATCTATCCGATGTAGTCTTCTTTTGCGGTGTGTTTGTCGAGATCCGATGAATTGTGGATTTATGATCAGATTATCTATGAATCTTATTTGAGTTTCTTGTGATCTCTCTTATGCATGATTTCATATCCTTGTAATTCCCTTCGAGTTGTGGGTTTTGTTTGGCCAACTTGATCTATGATTCTTGCAATGGGATAAGTGCTTGGTTTTGGGTTCATACTGTGCGGTGACCTCACCCAGTGAGAGAAGGGGTAGCGAGGCACGCATCATGTTGTTGCCATCAAGGGTAAAAAGATGGGGTTTTCATCATTGGTTTGAGTTTATCCCTCTACATCATGTCATCTTGCTTAAAGCATTACTCTGTTCTTCATGAACTCAATACACTAGATGCATGCTGGATAGCGGTCGATGTGTGGAGTAATAGTAGTAGATGCAGAAAGTATCGGTCTACTTGTCTCGGACGTGATGCCTATATGTACGATCATTGCCTTAGATATTGTCATGACTTTGCGCGATTCTATCAATTGCTCGACAATAATTTGTTCACCCACCGTATTATTTGCTATTTTGAGAGAAGCCTCTAGTTAACGCTATGGTTCCCGGGTCTATTTCACACCATATTTTCAGCCTTACTCTTTTACTTCGTTGCACTTTCCGCCTTCAGATCTCACTTTGCAATCAATCTTGAAGGGATTGACAACCCCTTTATACCGTTGGGTGCAAGCTCTTTTGTGTTTGCGCAGGTACTATGGACTTGACGCGATTCTCCTATTAAATTGATACCTTGGTTCTCAAACTGAGGGAAATACTTACTGCTCCTGTGCTGCATCGCCTTTTCCTCTTCAAGAGAAAAACCAACGCAAGCTCAAGAAAGGACAGAAGGATTTCTGTCGCCATAGAAGAACAATTTCTGGCGCCGTTGCCGGGGAGGATCAAGTCAAGAACTCATCCAAGTAAGTGTCGCAAACTCATCTCTTGCATTTACTTTTTTTCCTCTCGTTTTCCTCTCCCCCACTTCTGAAAAACAAAAATTTACAACTTTTTTTTGCCTTTTTCGTTTGCGCTTTTCTCTCGCTTGCTTTCTGTTCGCTTGTGTGCTTGCTTGCTTGTTGAAGTCACCATGACTGAAAACACCAAACTTTGTGACTTCTCGAATACTAATAATAATGATTTTATTAGTACTCCGATTGCTCCCGCCACTAGTGCGGAATCATATGAAATCAATGGTGCTTTGCTAAATCTTGTTATGAAAGAGAAATTCTCCGGCCTTCCTAGTGAAGATGTCGCATCCCATCTTAATACCTTCATTGAGCTTTGCGATATGCAAAAGAACAAAGATGTGGATAATGTTGTGATTAAATTGAAGCTTTTTTCCTTTCTCGTTGCGAGATCGAACAAAAACTATGTTTTCGTCTTTGCCCAAAAATAGTATTGATTCTTGGAACAAGTGCAAAGATGCTTATATATCCAAGTATTTTCCGCCGGCTAAAATTATCTCTCTCCGTAATGATATTATGAATTTTAAGCAACTTGATCATGAACATGTTGCACAATCTTGGGAGAGAATGAAATTGATGATTAGAAATTGTCCCGCTCATGGCTTGAGTCTTTGAATGATTATACAAATATTTTACGCTGGCTTGAATTTCGCTTCTAGAAATATCTTGGACTCCGCCTCTGGTGGAACGTTCATGGAAATCACGTTAGGAGAAGCTACAAAACTCCTAGACAATATCATGACGAACTACTCTGAGTGGCACACTGAAAGGTCACCTACTAGTAAGAAGGTACACGCTATAGAAGAAATTAACTCGTTGAGTGCTAAGATGGATGAGTTAATGAATTTGGTTTCTAGTAGAAGTGCTCCTTTAGATCCTAATGATATGCCCTTGTCTTCCTTGATTGAGAGTAGCAATGCTAGCTTGGACGTTAATTTTGTTGGTAGGAATAATTTTGGCAACAACAGTGCTTTTAGAGGAAACTATGTTCCTAGGTCTTTTCCTAGTAACCCCTCTAATAACTTTGGCAACTCCTACAACACTACTCATGGAAATTACAATAGATTACCATGTGATCTAGAGAGTAATATCAAAGAGTTTATCAACTCGCAAAAGATTTCCAGTCCGTCTATAGAGTAAAAACTACTCAAAATTGACGATTTGGCTAGGAGCGTTGATAGAATGTCTAGTGATATCGATGCTTTGGAAGTTAGATGTGCTCCTCCCAAAATCAATATGAATGAAACTTTGAAAGCTATGCGTGTTTCCATGAGTGAGAGCAAAGAAAGAACCGCCCAAATTCGTGCTAGACATGAATGGCTTAAAAAGGCGTGTTCTCGAGATAAGAATCACGAAGATCTTAAAGTGCTTGGTGTGACTCCCATTGAATCTTTGTTTTCTTGTGTCAAACCTAATGATGATGGGGCTGTATATGAATCCACTTTGGTTGAAAAACGCCCCAATGATTCGGAGTCCATCTATCTTGATGCTAAAAGCATTGAAAGTGGAGTAGAAGATATTAAAACCTTGAGTAGTAATGAAATTACTACTTTGGATTTTACGGAATTCAATTATGATAGTTGCTCCTTGATTGAATGCAGTTCCTTGATGCAATCCGTGCTAAACTCTCCACACGCTTATAGCCAAAACAAGGCCTTTACCGATCATATTTTCGAAGCTATGATAAAATATCTTGAAGAGAAACTTGAATTGGAAGTTTCTATCCCTAGAAAGCTTCATGATGAGTGGGAACCTACTATCAAAATCAAAATCAAAAACTATGAATGCAATGCTTTGTGTGATTTGGGTGCTGGTGTTTCCTCGATTCCAAAGTCTTTATGTGATGTTCTGAGTTTTAATGAGATTGAGGAGTGTTCTCTTAATTTGCATCTTACGGATTCTACTGTCAAGAAACCCATGGGAAGGATCAATGATGTTCTTATTATTGCACATAGGAACTATGTACCCGTGGATTTCATTGTGCTTGACAGTGATTGCGATCCTACATGCCCTATTATTCTTGGTAGACCTTTCCTAAGGACTATCGGTGCTATCATCGATATGAAGGAAGGGAATATTAGATTTCAATTTCCTTTGAAGAAGGGCATGGAGCATTTTCCTAGAAAGAAAATAAGATTGCCTTATGAATCCATGATGAGGGCTACTTATGGTTTGATCACCAAAGACGGCGATATGTGATTCTATCGCCTTATGCCTAGCTAAGGGCGTTAAACAATAGCGCTTGTTGGGAGGCAACCCAATGTATTTATCTTTTTCTTTCTGTTTTGTTGCGTCCACACCATCATAATACTGTTATGATTGTGTCTTTTGTGTTTCTTTTTGTGTTTAAGCCAAGCAAAACCTTCATGACTAGTCTTGGTGATGGTTGTTTGATCCTGCTGGAAAAAGACAAAAACTTTTTGCTCATGAGATTATTTTTCATTTTTATTAAGAAAGAGATTTTGAGTTGATTCTTTTTGCTGCTGGTTAATATGCCTTTATCCCAGTCAGTCGTAATTGTTCAGAATATTTGAGGTACAAGAAGTATACGAAGTATACAAGTTGCTACAGACTCGTCTGTTTTTGACAGATTCTGTTTTTGTTGAGTTGGTTGCTTGTTTTGATGAAACTATGGATAGTATCGGGGGATACTAGCCATGGAAAAGTAATAATACAGTAATCTAACACCAATATAAATAGAAATTAAGATTGCTGCAGTACCTAAAGAGGTGGTAGTTTGTTTTCTTGTGCTAATGATATCACGAGTTTCTGTTTAAGTTTTGTGTTGTGAAGTTTTCAAGTTTTGGGTGATGTTCTCATGGACAAAGGGATAAAGAGTGGAAAGAGCTCAAGCTTGGGGATGTCCAAGGCATCCCAAGCCAAATTCAAGGACACCAAAAAGCCTAAGCTTGGGGATGCCCCGGGAAGGCATCCGCCCTTTCGTCTTCAATCCATCGGTAATATTACTTGGAGCTATATTTTTATTCACCACATGATATGTGTTTTGCTTGGAGCATCTTGTATCGTAGGAGTCTTTTCTTTTTGTTGTGTTACAATCATCCTTGCTGCACACCTTTTGAGAGAGACATTCACTCATCGTGAATTTGCTAGAATTCTCATTGTGCTTCACTTATATCTTTTGAGCCTAGATAATTTTTCTCTATGTGCTTCACTTAGATCTTTTAGAGCATGGTGGTGCGTGACTTGGTAGTTGGCTTGTGCTATGAAAGTAGTCCCAAAGGTGATAGGTACCCAAAGAGGATACAAAAACCTCCATCTTCATCTGCATTGAGTAGAAAGAGAAGTTTGATTCCTCTCAATTAGTTTTGAGACGTGGATTTGGTAATATTAAGAGTTATGTTAGTAGGGTGTTGTGAATCTAGAAATACTTGTGTTGAAGTTAGTGATTCTCGTAACATGCACGTATGGTGAACCGCTATGTTAGGAAGTCGGAGCATAATTGATCTATTGATTGTCATCCTTTGTGTTGCTGTCGGGATCGCGCAATGGTTAACACCTACCAACCCTTCCCCTAGGAGTATGCGTTTAGCACTTTGTTTCGATTACTAATAAAAACTTTCGCAACAAGTATGTGAGTTCTTCATGACTAATGGGAGTCCATGGTATAGATGCACTTTCACCTTCCACCATTGCTAGCCTCTCTAGTACCGCGTAATTTTCGCCGATACACAAACCCACCATATGCCTTCCTCAAAACAGCCACCATACCTACCTACTATGGCATTTTCATAGCCATTCCGAGATATATTGCCATGCAACTCCAACCGTTCCATCTCATGACTTGTGCCATCACTCTCATATTTCCATTGCATGATCGAAAGATAGCTAGCGAGATGTTTCAACGTCATACGCCAAGCTAGATCTTTGCACATCCCGGTACACTACCGGAGGCATTTCCTATAGAGTCATCATCGTTCTAAGCTTTGAGTTGTGAGTAAATAAAAGTGTGATGATCGTCATTATTAGAGCATTGTCCCATGTGAGGAAAAAAAAGAGGCCAAAGAGCCCAAATAAAAAAAAGAGAGGAGAGAAAAAAAGAGGCCAAAGAGCCCAAATAAAGAAAAAGAGAAAAGGAGAGAAGGGACAATGCTACTATCTTTTTCCACACTTGTGATTCATAATAGCACCATGTTCTTCATGATTGAGAGCTTCTTGCTTTGTCATCACCATACACTAGTGGGAATCTTTATTATATAACTTGGCTTGTATATTCCAATGATGGGCTTCCTCAAATTGCCCTAGGTCTTCGTGAGCAAGCAAGTTGGATGCACACCCACTAGTTCTCCTTTTGAGCTTTCACATACTTATAGCTCTTGTGCATCCTTTGTATGGCAATCCCTACTCATTCACATTGATATCTATTAATGGGCATATCCATAGCCCTTTGATACGCTGAGTCAATGTGACCATCTCCTCCTTTTTTGTCTCACAACCATCACCACACTCTATTCCACCTATAGTGCTATATCCATGGCTCACACTCATGTATTGCGTGATAGTTGTAAAAGGTTTGAGAAAGTAAGAGTGTGAAAACAATTACTTGGCCAATACCGGGGTTGTGCATGATTTAAGTTAGTTGTGTGAGGATGATGGAGCATAGCCAGACTATATGATTTTGTAGGGATAACTTTCTTTGGCCTTCATATTTCGAAAGTTCATGATTACCTTGCTAGTTTGCTTGAAGTATTATTGTTTTCATGTCAATAGCAAACTATTGTTTTGAATCTTACGGATCTGAACATTCATGTCACATGAAAGAAGTTATAAAGGACAACTATGCTAGGTAGCATTCCACATCAAAAATTCAGTCTTTATCACTTCCCTACTCGAGGACGAGTATGAGTTAAGCTTGGGGATGCTTGATACGTCTCCAACGTATCTATAATTTTTTATGGTTCCATGCTATTATCTTGTCAAACTTTGGATGTTTTGTATATCTTTTATATCTTTTTTGGGACTAACTTATTAACTCAGTGCCAAGTGCCAGTTCCTGTTTTTCCGTGTTTTTGACCCTTTTCAGAGGAGGATTTTAAACGGTGTCCAAACGGAATAAAACTTTTGAAAAGATTTTTTCCGGAACAGAAGATACGCGTCAGACTTGAGAACCAAGGCAGGGGACAGCAGGGGACCCCACAAGCCCCCTAGCCGCGGCCAAGGGGGGCCGTGCCTAGCAGGCTTGTGGGCCCCCTGTGGCACGTCTGCCCTACCTCTTCCACCTATAAATTCAGAAAATTCCAAAATTGACGAAGAGATCAACGAAAATACTTTACTGCCGCCGCAAGCTTGTGTCTCTGCAAGATCCCATCTGAGGCACGTTCTGGTGCCCTGCCGGAGGGGGGATTCGGATACGGAGGGCTTCTTGATCAACACCATGACCTCTCCGATGATGTGTGAGTAGTTCACCATAGACCTTCGGGTCCATAGCTAGTAGCTAGATGGCTTCTTCTCTCTCTTGGATCTTCAATACAAGTTCTCCATGATCTTCATGGAGATCTATCCGATGTAATCTTCTTTTGCGGTGTGTTTGTCGAGATCCGATGAATTGTGGATTTATGATTAGATTATCTATGAATCTTATTTGAGTTTCTTCTGATCCCTCTTATGCATGATTTCATATCCTTGTAATTCTCTTTGAGTTGTGGGTTTAGTTTGTCCAACTTGATCTATGATTCTTGCAATGGGAGAAGTGCTTGGTTTTGGGTTCATACCGTGCGGTGACCTCATCCAGTGACAGAAGGGGTAGCGAGGCATGCATCGTGTTGTTGCCATCAAGGGTAAAAAGATGGGGTTTTCATCATTGGTTTGAGTTTATCCCTCTACATCATGTCATCTTGCTTAAAGCGTTACTCTGTTCTTCATGAACTCAATACACTAGATGCATGCTGGATAGCGGTGGATGTGTGGAGTAATAGTAGTAGATGCAGAAAGTATCGGTCTACTTGTCTCACACGTGATGCCTATATGTATGATCATTGCCTTAGATATCGTCATGACTTTGCGCGGTTCTATCAATTGCTCGACAGTAATTTGTTCACCCACCGTATTATTTGCTATTTTGAGAGAAGCCTCTAGTGAACATTATGGCCCCCGGGTCTATTTCACACCATATTTTCAGCCTTACTCTTTTACTTCGTTGCACTTTCCGCCTTCAGATCTCACTTTGCAATCAATCTTGAAGGGATTGACAACCCCTTTATAGCGTTGGATGCAAGCTCTTTTGTGTTTGCGCACGTACTCTGGACTTGACGTGATTCTCCTACTGGATTGATACCTTGGTTTTCAAACTGAGGGAAATACTTACTGCTCCTGTGCTGCATCGCCTTTTCCTCTTCAAGGGAAAAACCAATGCAAGCTCAAGAGACGACAGAAGGATTTCTGTCGCCGTAGCAGATATCAATTCTTTATCCCAGTGCTTCATCTTTTCGTTTCTGAGAGTTCCAAGTTTTTCTCAAGTATCTCTTCGTGAAGCTTCATCTAGTCATGGCATGGCCTTAATATTAGTCTTTTCATCCTCATATCTTTGCTTCATTCTTTGTAGACGGAGGTATGTCATGGTGGTTCTTCAAGGCTTCAATTCTTTCTCAATCTTTTCTTCAATTGTTGTTGAAGGTGCTCAAGTGTTCTTATCTTGCATTTCAAAGTGAAATTCTTTATCCTTTATCCTTTGAGGTGGTATTATAGTGTTCTTGTTAGTGGAGGAGTCTCGAATTGAAGTTGTTTCAAGAATTAAATATGTAAACCCAGCAATTCTTTGATCATGTGTCATTTTCAACCCGTGATTTCTTCATTGAGCGATCTTGGTTTAGACTTCACCTAAAGCTTTTCCTAGGGATTGTTGCTATTATGGTGATTATCATTGATCCAAGTTTTCAATGTATCCTTTTGGTGTAAGATGGTGCATATCTTTGCTCCCAATCAATCCTTGTTTCTGTTAGTGGCTGGTTGTCACCTCATTATTTTGGGATGGTTGTCACAAGTCCACTACAAGCTTGTTCGTTTCGTTGTTGGTTTGCCAACAACTCCGTTCAATTCTTCTTGTTAGGATGCTCTTCAATTCAATGGTGATAGTAGTTGTCTTTCTCTTCTTCATTCTATCCTTCTCAGGATTTAGTTTCTATTCCTTGTAACGGAGGCCTTGTGATGTTTCTCTTTTCAATGTGTCATCTTGTTCTATCAAGATCATGTTCTTTCCTGGCTTTCAATTTAGTTGTTTGTTGTGAAGCTTGTCTAGTTCTCCTATCTTTTCGAATTTTTGTCCCTTTTTCCTACCGAAGTGCTGCCGAAATTTTCTGTGAATTCTTTCTTGTTTCTCATAGCATTCCTCATCTCTTTGCAACCTTCAAGGATTGTTGATTTCACCCGTTTGTCAAAGAAGCGACTAAGTTTTACCTCTTGCTTTCTCTTCCTCTTCCCCTTTCATTCTTGGATCTCGGGTCGAGATCCTCTTGTGGTGTAGGAGAGATGTGACAGCCCGAGACCGACGTTCCAGAAGATTCCCCTTTTCTTTATGTTTTCGTCGTGTGTTTATTTTTATTTGTCGCATCATCATGCGCATCATCCGCATTGCATCGGCATTCTGTTGCCGCCAGTTTTCAAACTTGCATCCGTTATTAGTTGTCGGTTCTCGTTGTTGCCCGTTCTGAGCCCGACCACACTCGCACGCACCCGCGGCATCGTCAAAACCCTGTTTTTAAAAGTGTGTTCAAAACTTTCTCGGATTGGGTTGAGACTTGGCGTGCGGATCTTAATATGATATAGCTAGACCGCCTGCCAAATTTCGTCGCAATCGGAGTCCGTCTGGTACCCGAACGATCGACCGTAGCGGCACCGTATTCGGTCTATCATCGAATGTTTTTTCGGTATTTTAAAAACATGTGTCATGTTCGCACTATTTCCCTCTCATCCCCACCTAGCCACTCTACACATCCCGTCTAGCCCTTCTATTTCATTCCCGCGTCCGTGGCCGTCCGATTGCGATCCCGTAGTCAAAATCGGAAGTGGATTCGGGTAACCCTAGCCTCCTTTCATATTTAATCTTCCCCTCCTATTCATTTTGGGACAGCCAACCCTCTCCACCTCAAAGTCAGTGCCAGCTACCACCACCTTCTCCACCTTATCAACTCAGATCCAATCGGAGCGATCTGGTCCGTCAGATCAAAGATCCAACGGCCCAGATTCGTCCCATGCCCGAAATCTCCTCCTCCCGTAGCTCCTCCCAAGCTCCTCCTCGTCCCCCGAGAAGCCCGAGCTCATCCCGCCGCCAGCCAGCGCACCACCTCGCCGGAGTTTCCGGAGCTCCCCTCTGCCGGATCCCTCCTTCCATCCTCCCTCTCCCTCTCCTTCTCCTCTTGGCCTCACTTTTCTCTCCTTCTTCCCGCAGGTTCCCGTGCTCATGGAGCTTGCCAGCTGCCGCCTCGAGCGCTCATCGGAGCACCGGCCGCTCCTCCCCCCTCCAGATCCGGTGCTCCGTCGGATCCCGACCGCCTCGTCCCGTTTCCGTGCGTCTGCTACTTCTCAAACACAGAACCAGAAATTGACACGTTGACGGAGACTTGCTTGCGTTGGTTTTTCCCTTGAAGAGGAAAGGGTGATGCAGCACAGGAGCAGTAAGTATTTCCCTTAGTTTGAGAACCAAGGTATCGATCCAGTAGGAGAATCTCGTCAAGTCCAGAGTACCTACGCAAACACAAAAGAGCTTGCACCCAACGCTATAAAGGGGTTGTCAATCCCTTCAAGATTGATTGCAAAGTGAGAACTGAAGGCGTAAAGTGCAACGAAGTAAAAGAGTAAGGCTGAAAATATGGTGTGAAGTAGCCCCGGGGGCCATAGTGTTCACTAGAGGCTTCTCTCAAAATAGCAAATATTACGGTGGGTGAACAAATTACTGTCGAGCAATTGATAGAACCGCGCAAAGTCATGACGATATCTAAGGCAATGATCATACATATAGGCATCACGTCTGAGACAAATAGACCGATACTTTCTGCATCTACTACTCTTACTCCACACATCGACCGCTATCCAGCATGCATCTAGTGTATTGAGTCCATGATGAACAGAGTAACGCCTTAAGCAAGATGACATGATGTAGAGGGATAAACTCAAACCAATGATCAAAACCCCATGTTTTTACCCTTGATGGCTACAACATGATGCATGCCTCGCTACCCCTTCTATCACTGGGTGAGGTCACCGCACGGTATGAACCCAAAACCAAGCACTTCTCCCATTGCAAGAATCATAGATCAAGTTGGCCCAACAAAACCCACAACTCGAAGAGAATTACAAGGATATGAAATCATGCATAAGAGAGATCATAAGAAACTCAAATAATATTCATAGATAATCTAATCATAAATCCACAATTCATCGGATCTTGACAAACACACCGCAAAAGAAGATTACATCGGATAGATCTCCATGAAGATCGTGCATAACTTTGTATTGAAGATCCAAGAAAGAGAAGAAGCCATCTAGCTACTAGCTATGGACCCGTAGGTCTATGGTGAACTACTCACGCATCATCGGAGAGGTCATGGTGTTGACGAAGAAGCCCTCAGTATCCTAATCCCCCCTCCGACAGGGCACCAGAACGTGCCCAGATGGGATCTTGCAGAGACAGAAGCTTGCGGCGGCGGAAAAACTACTTTCAATGATCTCCTGATTTTTTCTGGAATTTTTGGGAATATATAGGCGAAAGACCTAGGGCAGAGGAGGCCCAAGGAGCCCACAAGCCAAGGAGGCGCCCCCTGGCCGTGGCTAGGGGGCTTGTGGGGTCCCTGGTGGCCCCTGATTCGTCTCAAACGTATCTATAATTTTTTATTGTTTCATGTTGTTATCTTGTCAACTTTGGATGTTTTATATACCTTTTATATCGTTTTTGGGACTAACTTATTAATTCAGTGCCAAGTGCCAGTTCCTGTTTTTTCTGTGGTTTTGACTCTTTTCAGATCTGATTTTGGAATGGAGTCCAAACGGAATAAAATCCCCGAAATAAATTTTTCCACAACAGAAGAAGATCGGGGGACTTGAGGGCCAAGGCAAGAGAGCCACAGGGGCCCACAAGCCCTGTAGCCGCCACTAGGGGGGCGGCGGCTACCAAGCTTGTGGCCCCCTGGAGCTCCCCTGCCCTAGCTCTTTCGCCTATATATTCCCGAAAATCCCAGAATATATCAGGGCATCCACGAAAACACTTTTCCGCCACGGCAAGCTTCCATTTCCGTCAGATCTCATGTGGAGACCCTTCCCGGTGCCCTGTCGGAGGGGACTTTGGAGTTGGAGGGCTTCTACATCAACATCATCGCCTCTCCAATGACTCATGAGTAGTCCACTTCAGACCTACGGGTCCGTAATTAGTAGCTAGATGGCTTCTTTTCTCTCTTGGATCTTCAATACAAAGTTCTCCATGATCTTCATGGAGATCTATCCGATGTAATCCTCTTTGGCGGTGTGTTTGTCGAGATCCGATGAATTGTGGATTTATGATCAGATTATCTATGATTTATATTTGAGTCTTTGTTGATTTCTTATATGCATGATTTGATATCCTTGTAAGTGTCTCCGAGTCTTGGGTTTTGTTTGGCCAACTAGATCTATGATTCTTGCAATGGGAGAAGTGCTTGGTTTGGGGTTCATACCGTGCGGTGACCTTTCCCAGTGACAGAAGGGGAAGCAAGGCACGCATCATGTTGTTACCATAAAGGGTAACAAGATGGGCTTTTATCATAGATATGAGATTGTCCATCTACATCATGTCATCTTGCTTAAGGCGTTACTCTGTTCTTATGAACTTAATACACTAGATGCATGCTGGATAGCGGTCGATGTGTGGAGCAATAGTAGTAGATGCAGAAAGTATCGGTCTACTTGTTTTGGATGTGATGCCTATAGATATAATCATTGCCATAGATAACGTCATGACTTTGCGCGGTTCTATCAATTGCTCGACAGTAATTCGTTCACCCACCGTCTACTTGCTTTCATGAGAGAATCCACTAGTGAACACTACGGCCCCCGGGTCTATTCACAACTATCGTCTCCACTTTCACTTTTACTTTCCTGTGTTTACTTTTTGGTTTCAGTTCTCACTTTGCAAACAATCTGTAAGGCATTGACAACCCCTTCATAGCGTTGGGTGCAAGCTCTTTGTGTTTGTGCAGGTACTTGTGACTTGACGCGAGCCTCCCACTGGATCGATACCTTGGTTATCAAAACTGAGGGAAATACTTACCGCCGCTATGCTACATCACCCTTTCCTCTTCAAGGGAACACCAACGCAAGGCTCCAAGGCCGCGGGGAAATCCTTTGCATATTTGCCAAGGAAGTCCCTATAGGCGTAGCCCGTGACAGAAGGATTGTTGGCGCCGTTGCCAGGGAAGGTCTGTTGTCGTAGTAGGAGCCCCCTGCCTTGGTTCTCAAGTTCCCTGATTGTCTTCTGTTTCGGAAAAAATCTTTTTGGAAGTTTCGTTCCGTTTGGACTCCGTTTAAAATCCTCCTCTGAAAAGGGTCAAAAACACAGAAAAAACAGGAACTGGCACTTGGCACTGAGTTAATAAGTTAGTCCCCAAAAAAATATAGAAGGCATACAAAACATGTAAATTTGACAAGATAATAGCATGAAACCATAAAAAATTATAGATACGTTGGAGACGTATCAAGCATCCCCAAGCTTAACTCATGCTCGTCCTCGAGTAGGGAAGTGATAAAGACTGAATTTTTGATGTGGAATGCTACCTAGCATAGTTGTCCTTTGTAACTTCTTTCATGTGACATGAATGTTCAGATCCGTAAGATTCAAAACAGTAGTTTGCTATTGACATGAAAACAATAATACTTTAAGCAAACTAGCAAGGTAATCATGAACTTTCAAAATAACAAGACCAAGGAAAGTTATCCCTACAAAATCATATAGTCTGGCTATGCTCCATCATCCTCACACAACTAATTTAAATCATGCACAACCCCGGTATTGGCCAAGTAATTGTTTTCACACTCTTACTTTCTCAAACTTTTTATAACTATCACGCAATACATGAGCGTGAGCCATGGATATAGCACTGTAGGTGGAATAGAGTGTGGTGGTGGTTATGAGACAAAAAAAGGAGGAGAAGGTCACATTGACTCGGAGTATCAAAGGGCTATGGAGATGCCCATTAATATATATCAATGTGAATGAGTATGGATTGCCATACAAAGGATGCACTAGAGCTATAAGTATATGAAAGCTCAAAAGGAGAACTAGTGGGTGTGCATCCAACTTGCTTGCTCACTAAGACCTAGGGAAATTTGAGGAAGCCCATCATTGGAATATACAAGCCAAGTTATATAATAAAGATTCCCAAAAGCATATGGTGGTGACGAAACGAGAGGCTCTCAATCATGAAGGACATGGTGCTATTATGAAGCACAAGTGTGGAAAAAGATAGTAGCATTGTCCCTTCTCACTTTTTCTCTTTTTTTTTATTTGGGCTCTTGGGCCTCTTTTTTCTCTCTTTTTTTATTTGGTCTCTTTGACCTCTTTTTTTCCTCACATGGGACAATGCTCTAATAATGATGATCATCACACTTTTATTTACTCACAGTTCAAAGCTTAGAACGATGATGACTCTATAGGAAATTCCTCCGACAGTGTACCGGGATGTGCAACGATCTAGCTTGGCGTATTACGTTGAAACATCTCGCTAGCTATCTTATGATCTTGCAATGGCAATATGAGAGTGACGGCACAAGTCATGAGATGGAACGGTGGGAGTTGCATGGCAATATATCTCGGAATGGCTGTGAAAATGCCATAGTAGGTAGGTATGGTGGCTGTTTTGAGGAAGGCATATGGTGGGTTTGCGTACCGGCGAAAGTTGCGCGGTACTCAAGAGGCTAGTAATGGTGGAAGGTGAAAGTGCATCTATACCATGGACTCAGATTAGTCATAGGAACTCACATACTTGTTGTGAAAGTTTTTATTAGTAATCAAAACAAAGTGCTAAATGCATACTCCTAGGGGAAGGGTTGGTAGGTGTTAACCATCGCGCAATCCCGACCTCAACACAAAGGATGACAATCAATAGATCAATTATGCTCCGACTTCCTAACATAGCGGTTCACCATACGTGCATGCTACGGGAAGCACTAACTTCAACACAAGTATTTCTAGGTTCACAACACCCTACTAACATAACTCTTAATATTACCAAATCCACGTCTCAAAACTAATTGAGAGGAATCAAAACTTCTCTTTCTACTCAATGCACATGAAGCTGGAGGTTTTTGTATCCTCTTTGGGTACCTATCACCTTTAGGACTACTTTCATAGCACAAGCGAACTACCAAGTCACGCACCGCCGTGCTCTAAAAGATCTAAGTGAAGCACATAGAGCAAAATTATCTAGCTCAAAAGATATAAGTGAAGCACAATGAGCATTCTAGCAAAATCACGATGAGTGCATTTCTCTCTCAAAAGGTGTGCAGAAAGGATGATTGTGACACAACAAAAAGAAAAGACTCCTACGATACAAGACGCTCAAAGCAAAACACTTATCATGTGGTGAATAAAAATATAGCTCCAAGTAATGTTACCGATGGATTGAAGACGAAAGAGGGGATGCCCCCTCCTTCCCGGGGCATCCCCAAGCTTAGGCTTTTTGGTGTCCTTGAATTTGGCTTGGGATGCCTTGGGAATTCCCAAGCTTGAGCTCTTTCCACTCCTTATCTCTTTGTCCATGAGAACATCACCCAAAACTTGAAAACTTCACAGCACAAAACTTAAACAGAAACTCGTGATAACATTAGCACAAGAAAACAAACTACCACCTCTTTAGGTACTGTACCAATCTTGATTTCTATTTATGTTGGTGTTAGATTACTGTATTCTCACTTTTCCATGGCTAGTACCCACCGATACTATCCATAGTTTCATCAAAACAAGCAACCAACTCAACAAAAACATAATCTGTCAAAAACAGACCAGTCTGTAGTAATCTGTATACTTCGTATACTTCTAGGACCTAACAAATTCAAAACAATTACGACTGCCTGGGAAAAAGGCATATCAACCAGCAGCAAAAAGAATCAACTCAAAATCTCTTTGTGAATAAAAATGAAAAATAACATCGTGAGCGAAAAGTTTCTGTCTTTTTCCAGCAAGATCAAACAACCATCACCAAGACTAGTCATAAAGGTTTTACTTGGCTCAAACACAAAAAGAAACATAAAATACACTATCATAACAGAATTATGATGGTTTGGACACAAAAAAACAGAAATAAAAAGATAAATTCACTGGGTTTCCTCCCAACAAGCGCTATTTTTAACGCCATTAGCTAGCCATAAAGCGATAGAATCACGTATCGTCGGCTTTGGTGCTCAAACCATAAGTAGCCCTCATCATGGATTCATAAGGCAATCTTATTTTCTTTCTAGGAAAATGTTCCATGCCCTTATTTAAAGTAAATTGAAATCTAATATTCCCTTCCTTCATATGGATGATAGCACTGATAGTCCTTAGGAAAGGTCTACCAAGAATGATAGGGCATGTAGGATTGCAATCAATGTCAAGCACAATGAAATCCACAGGTACATAGTTCCTATTTGCAATAATAAGAACATCATTGATCCTTCCCATGGGTTTCTTGATAGTAGAATCCACAAGATGCAAATTAATAGAACATTCGTCAATCTCATTAAAATCCAGAACATCACATAAGACTTTGGAATCGCGGAAACACTGGCACCCAAATCACACAAAGCATTGCATTCATAGTTTTTGATTTTGATTTTTATAGTAGGTTCCCACTCATCATGAAGCTTTCTAGGGATAGAGACTTCCAATTCAAGTTTCTCTTCAAGAGATTTTATCATAGCCTCGACGATATGATCGGTAAAGGCCTTGTTTTGGCTATAAGCCTGTGGAGAGTTTAGCATGGATTTCATCAAGGAAATGCATTCAATTAAGGAGAAACTATCATAATTGAATTCCTTGAAATCCAAAGTAGTAATTTCATTACTACTCAAAGTTTAAATATCTTCTACTCCACTTTCAATGCTTTTAGCATCAAGATAGATGGACTCTGAATCATTGGGGCGTTTTTCAACCAAAGAGGATTCATGTCCAGCCCCATCATCATTAGGTTTGACACAAGAAAACAAAGATTCAATGGGAGTCACACCAAGCACTTTAAGATCTTCGTGATTCTTATCACGAGAACACGCCTTTTTAAGCCATTCATGTCTAGCACGAATTTGGGTGGTTCTTTCTTTGCTATCGCTCATGGAAACACGCATAGCTTTCAAAGTTTCATCCATATTGATCTTGGGAGGAGCACATATAATTTTCAAAGCATTAATATCACTACACATTCTATCAACGCTCCTAGCCAAATCGTCAATTTTGAGTAGTTTTTCCTCTATGGACGCATTGAAAATCTTTTGTGAGTTGATAAACTCTTTGATATTACTATCTAGATCAGAGGGTAATCTATTGTAATTTACATGAGTATTGTTGTAGGAGTTGCCAAAGTTATTAGAGGAGTTACTAGGAAAAGGCCTAGGGACATAGTTTCCTCTAAAAGCATTGTTGTTGCCAAAATAATTCCTACCAACAAAATTAACGTCCAGGCTAGCGTTACTACTCTCAATCAAGCAAGACAAGGGCATATCATTAGGATCTAAAGGATCACTTCTACTAGCAACCAAATTCATTAACTCATCCATCTTAGCACTTAACGAGTTAATTTCTTCTATAGCGTGTATATTTTTACTAGTAGGTGACCTTTCAGTGTGCCACTGAGAGTAGTTCGTCATGATATTGTCTAGGATTTTTGTGGCTTCTCCTAACGTGATTTCCATGAACGTTCCACCTGAGGCAGAGTCCAAGATATTTCTAGAAGAAAAATTCAAGACATCGTAGAAGATTTGTATAATCATCCAAAGACTCAAGCCATGAGCGGGACAATTTCTAATCATCAATTTCATTCTCTCCCAAGATTGTGCAACATGTTCATGATCAAGTTGCTTAAAATTCATGATATCATTACGGAGAGAGATAATCTTAGCCGACGGAAAATACTTAGATATGTAAGCATCTTTGCACTTATTCCAAGAATCAATACTATTTTTGGGCAAAGACGAAAACCAAGTTTTTGCTCGATCTCGCAACGAGAAAGGAAAAAGCTTCAATTTGATAACATCATTATCCACATCTTTCTTATTTTGCATATCGCAAAGCTCAATGAAGGTATTAAGATGGGACGCGGCATCTTCACTAGGAAGGTTGGAGAATTGCTCTTTCATAACAAGATTCAGCAAAGTGGCATTGATTTCGTATGACTCCGCACTAGTGGCGGGAGCAATCGGAGTACTAATAAAATCATTATTATTAGTATTCGAGAAGTCATGGTGACTTCAGCAAGCAAGCAAGAAGACAAGCAAACAAAGAGCAAGCGAGAGGAAAGGGCGAACGAAAAAGGCAAACGAAAAAGGCAAACGAAGAAAAGGGCAAATATTTTTGTAATTTTTTTTTCAGAAGTGGGGGAGAGGAAAACGAGAGGCAAAAAAAAGTAAATTCAAGAGATGAGTTTGCGACACTTACTTGGATGTGTTCTTGACTTGATCCTCCCTGGCAACGGCGCCAGAAATCCTTCTACTACTTCTCAAACAAGAGCGCGAGAAATTGACACGTTGACGGAGACTTGCTTGCGTTGGTTTTTCCCTTGAAGAGGAAAGGGTGATGCAGCACAGGAGCAGTAAGTATTTACCTCAGTTTGAGAACCAAGGTATCAATCCAGTAGGAGAATCTTGTCAAGTCCAGAGTACCTGTGCAAACACAAAAGAGCTTGCACCCAACGCTATAAAGGGGTTGTCAATCCCTTCAAGATTGATTGCAAAGTGATAACTGTAGGCGGAAAGTGCAATGAAGTAGAAGAGTAAGGCTGAAAATATGGTGTGAAGTAGACCCGGGGGCCATAGTCTTCAATAGAGGCTTCTCTCAAAATAGCAAATATTATGGTGGGTGAACAAATTACTGTCGAGCAATTGATAGAACCGCGCAAAGTCATGACGATATCTAAGGCAATGATCATACATATAGGCATCACGTCCGAGACAAGTAGACCGATACTTTCTGCATCTACTACTATTACTCCACACATCGACCGCTATCCAGCATGCATCTAGTGTATTGTGTTCATGACGAACAGAGTAACGCCTTAAGCAAGATGACATGATGTAGAGGGATAAACTCAAACCGATGATGAAAACCCCATCTTTTTACCCTTGATGGCAACAACATGATGCGTGCCTCGCTACCCCTTCTATCACTGGGTGAGGTCACCGCATGGTATGAACCCAAAACCAAGCACTTCTCCCACTCCAAGAATCATAGATCAAGTTGGCCAAACAAAACCCACAACTCGAAGAGAATTACAAGGATATGAAATCATGCATAAGAGAGATCAGAAGAAACTCAAATAAGATTCATAGATAATCTGATCATAAATCCACAATTCATCGGATCTCGACAAACACACCGCAAAATAAGATTACATCGGATAGATCTCCATGAAGATCATGGAGAACTTTGTATTGAAGATCCAAGAAAGAGAAGAAGCCATCTAACTACTAGTTATGGACCCGTAGGTTTATGGTGAGTTACTCACGCATCATTGTAGAGGTCATGGTGTTGATGAAGAAGCCCTCCGTATCCCAATCCCCCCCTCCGGCAGGGCACCAGAACGTGCCCCAGATGGGATCTTGCGGAGACAGAAGCTTGCGACGGCGGAAAAGTACTTTCGATGATTTCCTGATTTTTTTCTGGAATTTTTGGGAATATATAGGCGAAAGACCTAGGGCAAAGGAGGCCCAGGGAGGCCACAAGCCTGGGAGGCCCGGTCCCCCTGGCCACGGCTAGGGGACTTGTGGGGTCCCTGGTGGCCCCCTGCCTTGGTTCTCAAGTTCCCCGATCATCTTCTATTTCGGAAAAAATCTTTTTGGAAGTTTCGTTCCATTTGGACTCCGTTTAAAATCCTCCTCTGAAAAGGGTCAAAAACACCGAAAACAGGAATTGACACTTGGCACTGAGTTAATAAGTTAGTCCCAAAAAAGATATAAAAGGCATGCAAAACATCCAAAGTTTGACAAGATAATAGCATGAAACCATCAAAAATTATAGATACGTTGGAGACGTATCAGCGTCGCATGCCGCTGTTCTCGATCAGGATCTGACCCCGTCGTCTCCTTGTTGACCAAGCGCAGCGCTCGCCTGTGCCTCCCGCTCGGCTGGCCAGTGCCGGGCCAGAGCGCTCCGCGGCCCAGGAGAGCCACCGCGGCCGAGCTGCACTGCGGCTCAGGGACCTCCTCCGGCCCATCGCCTCTCCGCCATGGGCCACGGCCCAGCAAGGTGAACCGGCCCAAGGTGAGCCCCTGCCCTCTATCCCGCGCCCGTGGCGCGTTATAGCAATATTGCGTCGCTGCCAGATTCGGCCTGTTAGTAGATTAGGCCCGGTAGATTTATTTTTTTAGGTTTCGGATTTATTTAATTTCAGAAAAATGCATTGATTTTCAAAAGAGCGTAGTTTCTAAACCGTGCATCGGATCGGAGTGAGTTATATATGGCTTTTGACTAGAATTTTGCGTAGAGTAATATTTTCTAACTCGCATGCATAACTATAACTGTTTAGTGTGATGTTTGCATCGGTTTGTGTGTCGACGTGTTGAAAACGGTTTAGGTCGTAACTATTTGTCCGTAGCTCCGTTGGAGATATGCCATATATGTAAATGGACCAGAACGACGAGTAGAATCACGTGAACCACTTTGTTTTGCCGTTTAACAAACCTAAAATGTGATTAGGACAGATCTGGACAGAATTAAGATTTAACACGTGGGGTCATTTTGGAGATGCTATATGTCGTTTTCGGCCTCATTTAAAATGCCTAGCTAGGTAGATTAATTGTGCTTCACCCTCGTGCCATGTTTAACAACATTTAATATAGCCGTGTACCTGAACGGGAGTGAACTAAATAATTAAACGTGGAGTTTCGTCAATATGCAACTTGTTGCATATCGAGCTTCACTTAATGTGTAGTGTTTGATTGTTGTGATTGTCATGCCTTGGATTAGACCGTTCATGCATCATATGTGTCTTGTATCCTGTGGTGTATGTCGTGTGTTGATGCTTGTATCCGGTTTCCTTCGTCTCGCAGGAGTTCTGCAAGCGTGTCGGATTGTGAGGACCCGTTCGACTACATCGGTTCTTCTGCTTCACGGAATCATTCTTCTCCCAAGCGGGATTTCAGGCAAGATGACCATTTCCCCAGATACCATTACTATCATTGCCATGCTAGTTTTACCGTTTCTATCGATTATGTCTCATTGCCTACCACCTGTTAAATATCAGCCTCTCAACATTGCCATGAAAACATTCAACCTGTTCACAACTTAGCAAACCACTGATTGGCTATGTTACCGCTTGCTTAACCATGTGTTAGCGTTGCTAGTTGCAGGTGCAGTTGCTTCCATGTGATAACATGGGTTCCTTGTTATATCCCCTATTAAATGCTATTTAATTTAATGCACCTATATACTTGGTAAAAGGTGGAAGGCTTGGCCTTTCTAGCCTGGTGATTTGTTCCACCTTTGCCCTCTTAGTTTCAGCTACCGGTGTTATGTTCCATAATTGAGCGCTCCTAACACGATCGGGGTTGCTACGGGGACCCCCTTGATAATTCGTTTTAGATTAAAGCTGGTCTAGCAAGGCCCAACATTGGTTCTATATTTGCCCAACATAATAACTCTGTTAATAATGAGATGCATAGGGAGTTAGCGCTACCCGAGGAGTAATTCTACATAATACAGGGGGCCAGTGTTGATGGTGTTGGTCCCAAAAGAGAGCAGCTTATTAACGCTACCCGGGGCAACTCGGCGTTTGGCATGGTAACCATCGCTCATCCGGTGTGCCCTGAGAACAAGATACACGGCTCCTATTGGGATTGTCGGCACGTCGGGCGGCCTTGCTGGATTAGTTTTACCTTTGACGGAATATCTTGTGCATCGGGATTCCAGTGATGCTTTGGGTAATCTCAGAGTTGAGGTTTTCCACTAAGGAGTCTGACCAGATCGCGAGCTTCGTAATCAAGGATTTCTATGCGGCTTCTGGTAATTTGTGATGGATTAGTTGGAGCACCCCCTGCAGGGTTAAATCTTTCGGAAAGCCGTGCCCGCGGTTATGTGGCAACGTGGAAACTTTGGTTAATACTAGCTCTAGACAACTTGAAGTTAACTTAATTAAAACATGCCAACTCAGCGCGTAACCGTGACTGTCTCTTTCGCGAGTTCCTTCTCCGATCGAGGACACGGTGGGGTTATGTTTGACGTAAGTAGGTGTTCAGGATCATTCATTTGATCATCAGTAGCTCACGTCCGTTATGCGTAGTTCATCCCCCCTCTTTATTCTTGTACTCGTAAGTTAGCCACCTCATATAATGCTTAGTCGCTTGCTGCAGCCTCACCACGTAACCATACCTCACCCATTAAGCTTTGCTAGTCTTGATACCTTTGGAAATGAGATTACTGAGTCCCCTGTGGCTCACAGATTACTACAACACCAATTGCAGTTATAGTTAAAGGGTAACTTGACGCGAGCGCATTGATTGTTCATTTGGAGTTGCTTCTTCTTCCTCTTCTTCATCGATCTAGGATGGGTTCCAGGCCGGCAGCCTGGGATAGCCAGGATGGACGTCGTTCTTCTTTTCTCGTTTGTTTTCGTCCGTAGTCGGACCCTGCTCTTCTTCATGATGATTATGTATTGTACTGTTGTGACTCTGATGTAGCTTGTGCCGAGTGTAAGCCAATACCATATACTCTTCTCGTCAGTACATGTACTTGTAACAATATCCATTCTTGCGAAACGACAAGATGCGCTTCTATCCCTGACTAGGCCCTCGTGCCAAATTGAGGATAGGATCGCATCTTGGGCGTTACAAGATAGCACCTCGCTTTTACCAGATCTATTTTCTCCATTGGATCTGGATGCGTCGGTGCAAACTGGTGTTTCACGTCGGCAGCCATGACCTCATCGGTTTCCTCCTTAGTCATGTCATATGGTAACTTGGCAGGAGCCTTTTTGATGCTACCTGCTCTGGATTTCTCTGTTGTTGTACTACTAGTCGTCGGAGCAGCGACGTATCTCTTACTATGTGACGATTGCTTCTACCTCACATTAGCCAAACCTCCCGCACCAAGTAGAGATACTACTTGTGCATCCATAAACCTTCAACCCAGTTTTGCCATGAGTGTCCACCATACCTACCTATGGATTGAATAAGATACCTCAAGTAAGTTGTCATCGGTGCAAGCAATAAAAATTGATGTCTAATATGTATGATCTATTAGTGTGTGGAAAATAAGCTTTATATGAACCTGTGATGAGGAAGACATAAAAGCGACAGACTGCATAATAAAGTTTTTTATCACAGGAGGCAATATAAAGTGGCATTCCTCCGCACTAAGAGGACACGCATCCAAACCTCAAAAGCGCATGACAACCTTTGCTTCCCTCTGCGAAGGGCCTATCTTGTACCTTTACTTTTTGCCTTTGAAAAAGTCATGGTGATCTTCACCAATTCCTTATCTCGCATTTATCTTGGCTAACGTCATATGCTTGGGAAAGATCTATATTCATATGTCAACTTGGAAGTAAGTATTCATGAATTATTATCGTTGACATTACCCTTGAGGTAAGCAGTTGGGTGGCAAAACTATAAGCCCCTATCTTTCTCTGTGTCCAGCTGAAACTTTGATCTCATGAGTACCACGTGAGTTGTAGCAATTGTAGAGAACGAAAGAATGATTGAGTATGTGGATTTGCTTTACAAGCTCTTATTTGACTCTTTCTAGTGTTGTGATAAATTGCAATTGCTTCAATGACTAAAGGCTATCGGTTGTTACTTCTCGATAAGGTTCTTAATCCATGCTTTAATTTGTGAAGGAATTATCACTTTAGCATGAGAGATTATATGTTAGTATTGCTGTTCTGATCATGATCATGATGCATGCATGTTCGTATCTTGTTTTGTCGACACCTCTCTCCCTAAACATGTGGACATATTTATTGAGCTAGGCTTTCGCTTGAGGACAAGCAAGGTCTAAGCTTGGGGGAGTTGATACGTCCATTTTGCATCATGGTACAATTCTTATGCCTTTTCTCTCTTATTTTGCAAGATTTACATGAAGAGGGAGAATGCAGGCAACTGGAAGTCTGGCCTAAAAGTGGAGAAAGTTTGAGATACTGGGCCGAAGAAGTGCCAGAGGGGCGCCAGGGGGTGGCCACAAGCCTGCACGGCGTGGCCACCCCCCAGGCCGCGCCAAGCGGGCTTGTGGGCACCCTGCTGGCCCACTTGCCCCCCCCTCTTTTTCTATATGAAGGGTTTCGTCCAGGAAAAAATGGGTGGGAGCTTTTTCGTGGATTCGCCGCCGCCACGAGGCAGAACTTGACTACAACCAGTCTAGAGCTTCGGCAGGACGATCCTGTCGGGGAAACTTCCCTCCCGAAGGGGGAAATCGTCGCCATCGTCATCACCAACACTCCTCTCATCGGAGGGGACTCGTCACCATCAACATCTTCATCAGCACCATCTCATCTCCAAACCCTAGTTCATCACTTGTAACCAATCTCCGTCTCGCGACTCCGATTGGTACTTGTAAGGTTGCTAGTAGTGTTGATTACTCTTTGTAGTTGATGCTAGTCGGATTATTTGGTGGAAGATTTTATGTTCAGATCCTTGATGTGACTCATTACCTCTATGGTCATGAATATGATTATGCTTTGTGAGTAGTTACTTTTCTTCCCGAGGACATGGGATAACTCATGCTAATAGTAGTCATGTGAATTTGGTATTCGTTCGGTAATTTGACATGTTGTATGTTGTTTTTCCTCTAGTGGTGTTATGTGAACGTCGACTACATAACACTTCACCATTATTTGGGCCTAGAGGAAGGCATTGGGAAGTAGTAAGTAGATGATGGGTTGCTAGAGTGACAGAAGCTTAAACCCTAGTTTATGCATTGTTTCGTAAGGGGCTGATTTGGATCCACTAGTTTAATGCTATGGTTAGACTTTGTCTTAATTCTTATTTCGTAGTTGCGGATGCTTGCGAGAGGGGTTAATCATAAGTGGGATGCTTGTCCAAGTAAGGGCAGTACCCAAGCGCCAGTCCACCCACATATCAAACTATCAAAGTAACGAACGCGAATCATATGAACATGATGAAACTAGCATGACAGAAATTCCCGTGTGTCCTCGGGAGCGTTTTTCCTCCTATAAGACTTTGTCCAGGCTTGTCCCTTGCTACAAAAGGTATTGGGCCACCTTTCTGCACCGTTGCTACTTTTGTTACTGGTTGCTTGCTACGAATCATCTCACCACACAATCACTTGTTACCAACAATTTCAGTGCCTGCAGATTTTACCTTGCTGAAAACCACTTGCCAGATCCTGCTGCTCCTCGTTGGGTTCGACACTCTTACTTATCAAAAGGACTACGATTGATCCCCTATACTTGTGGGTCATCAAGAATCTTTTCTGGCGTCATTGCCGGGGAGTGAAGCGCCTTTGGTAAGTGGAACTTGGTAAGGAAACATTTATATAGTGTGCTGAAATTTATTGTCACTTGTCACTATGGATACTAATACTTTGAGGGGCTTGTTCGGGTATCTTCACCTCGAACGGAAGCAAAAAGAGTTTCTCCTCAACCTGCTGCACCTACTGAAAATATATGCTTTGAATTTCCTTCGGGTATGCTTGAGAAATTGCTGGCTAATCCTTTTACAGGAGATGGAACATCACATCCAGACTTGCATCTAATCTATGTAGATGAAGTTTGTGGTTTATTTAAGCTTGCAGGTTTGCCCGAGGATGAGGTCAATAATAAGGTCTTTCCTTTATCTTTGAAGGATAAGGCGTTGACATGGTATAGGCTATGTGATCATACTGGATCATGGGACTACAATCGGTTGAAATTGGAATTCCATTAAAAGTTTTATCCTATGCATTTAGTACATCGTGATCGGAATTATATTTATAATTTTTGGCCTCGTGACAGAGAAAGCATCGCTCAAGCTTGGGGGAGGCTTAAATCAATGCTATATTCATGCCCCAATCATGAGCTCTCGAGAGAAATTATCATTCAGAACTTCTATGCTCGGCTTTCTCATGATGATCGCACCATGCTTGACACTTCTTGTACCGGTTCTTTTATGAAGAGAGATATTGACTTCAAATGGAATTTATTGGAGAGAATTAAACGCAACTCTGAAGATTGGGAGCTTGAAGAAGGTAAGGAGTCAGGTATGAATTTCACGTTTGATTGCGTTAAATCCTTGATGAGACAAATACTTTTTGTGACTTTAGCGCTAAGTATGGACTTGACTCTGAGATAGTAGCTTCATTGTGTGAATCCTTTGCTGCCCATATTAATCTCCCCAAAGAGAAGTGGTTTAAATATCATCCTCCTTTAGAAGTCAATGTAGTTAAATCCACTCTAGTTGAAGAGAAAGTCATTGCCTATAATGATCCCGTGGTTCCCAGTGCTTACATTGAGAAACCACCTTTCCCTGTTAGGATAAAGGATCGTTCTATAGCTTCAACTGTGATACGTAGAGCCTATATTAGAACACCTACACCCCCTGAGCAAATTAGAGTTTAACCTAGCATTGCTATTATGAAAGATCTTCTATCCGATGATACGTCTCCGTCGTATCTACTTTTCGGAACTCTTTTGCCCTTGTTTTGGACTCTAATTTGCATGATTTGAATGGAACTAACCCGGGGTGACGCTGTTTTCAGCAGAATTGCCATGGTGTTGTTTTTGTGCAGAAATAAAAGTTCTTGGAATGTCCTGAAAATTTATGGAGATTTTTTCTGGAATAAAAGAAAAATACCTGCGCAAAGATCGACCACAGGAGGTGGACCAGTGGGCCACAAGCCCACAGGCCGCGGCCACCCCCCTGCCCGCGCCCTGAGGGCTTGTGGGGCCCACGTGGTACCACCGCCCCCAAAATAAGCTCTATATCTTTTGTTTCGCCTGGAAAAAAAATCAGAGAGAAGGTTTCATCGCGTTTTGCAATACGGAGGCGCCGCCACATCCTGTTCTTCATCTGGAGGGCAGATCTGGAGTCCGTTTCGGGCTCCGGAGAGGGGAAATCGTCGCCATCGTCATCATCAACCTTTCTCCATCGACAATTCCATGATGCTCTTCATCGTTCGTGAGTAATCTCATCGTAGGCTTGCTGGACAGTGATGAGTTGGATGAGATCTATCATGTAATCGAGTTAGTTCTTGACGGGGATTGATCCCTAGTATCCACTATATTCTAGATTGATGTTGCTACTACTTGGCTATGCTTAATGCTTGTCACTAGGGCCCGAGTGCCATGATTTCAGATCTGAACCTATTATGTTGTTGCCAATATATGTGTGTTTTAGATCCTATCTTGCAAGTTGTAGTCACCTACTATGTGTTATGACCCGGCAACCCCGGAGTGACAATAGCCGGAACCACTCCCGGAGATGACCATAGTATGAGGAGTTCATGTATTCACCGCGTGTTAATGCGTTGGTTCGGGTCTTTATTAAAAGGAGAACCTTAATATCCCGTAGTTTCCATTAGGACCCCACTGCCACGGGAGGGATGGACAATAGATGTCATGCAAGTTCTTTTCCCTAAGCACATATGACTACATACGGAATACATGCCTACATTAGATTGATGAACGGGAGCTTGTTACATATTTCTTCGTGTTATAGTTGTTAC
This sequence comes from Hordeum vulgare subsp. vulgare, assembly GCF_904849725.1. Lineage (NCBI taxonomy): Eukaryota > Viridiplantae > Streptophyta > Magnoliopsida > Poales > Poaceae > Hordeum > Hordeum vulgare. The sequence continues at coordinate 87,657,733 of NC_058524.1, read as the reverse complement.
ATAATGAATCACATCTGTCACACTCATCCATCACCGATCCACTGCCTACGAGTCTTTTACTACTGGTTCTCGCTACGTTACTTTGCTTAGGCTTGTCCCTTGCTACAAAAGGGATTGGGCCACTTTACTGCTTCTGCTGTTACTTGTTACTTTGTTGCTGCTGCTACTGCTGTTCCTTGCTACTCCGCTATTACTTGTTGCAAGACTTTGTTGAAGTCATAGTCGGGGAAGCATTCTTCTCAAGAATAATCCCCCGTCAACATGATGGCGCCGTTGATACAACTGTTAGGAATAGTCTGCCTTGTCAACAGATCGTTCCTGGCACCGTTGCTATCATACTACTTTGCTACTAATACTTTGCTTGCAGATACTAATCTTTCAGGTGTAGTTGAATCTAACACATTCGGCTTCTAATACTTGAGAATATTCTTTCGCTTCCCGTCTTGGCGAATCAATAAATTTGTGTTGAATACTCTACCCTCGAAAACTGTTGCGATCCCATACGCTTGTGGGACATCAAGGCTTTTTTCTGGTGCCGTTGCCGGGGAGGCACAACTATATTCTCTGAGTCACTTGGATTGACGTCTGACGATCACTATGAGGAATCTGAAAGATCCAAGAACTAAAATCCTACCTTCCACTACGAGGAGAGGTAAGGAACTGCCATCTAGCTCTACACTTGATTCACCTTCAGTTTTGAGTAAGTTTGTGACTTCGCCTCATGCTAGAAATCTTGATATGTCGCCTGTGCTTGATGATGCTACTTCTACTAACCATGATGCTATGCGTGATACTATGCCTGATGATGCTATGCTTGATACTGCTTTGCCACTAGGTGCATTCCTTGATGCACAACTTGCTAGAGCTGCTGCTAGATGTGATGATACTTCTGAAACTGCTGATACTGTTGAAGTAGAACCTGCTACTATGCCTGAATTGCCTATTATGCCTGATACGCGCTATGTTATGGAGGGAGAGATAGCTGAGGATTTTTTTGCGTGTAAGGATAGCTATGATGTTGAGAAACTTCTGCGCAAGTGGAAAGAAAAATCTCTGAACGCTAGGACGAAATACGACCCGAAGTTTGATACTTCGCCTATCTTTGTGACCGATAAGGATTATGAATTCTGTGTCGACCCTGAGTTAATCACTCTGGTCGAATCTGATCCTTTTCACGGTTATGAGTCTGAAATGGTTGTAGCCCATCTTACCAAACTGCACGATATAGCCACCCTATTCACTAGTGTGGAAAAGATCCGCCACTACTATATGCCCAAACTTCACTTCTCTTGCTCCTGGTTGTGTGCGTAGCCCCCAGGATATGGTCTACTACTTCTTTGAAAAATATTTCCCTGCCCATAAGAAGCAAGTTGCCTTGCAGGAAATATACAACTTTGCTCAAGCTGAGGAAGAGTCTCCCACAAGCTTGGGGAGGCTCATCCCGCTACTGAATGCTTTGCCTGATCACCCTCTTGAGAAGAATGAAATACTTGATATCTTCTATAATGGACTTACCGATGCTTCCAAAGACCACCTAGATAGTTGTGCCGGTAGTGTTTTTAGGGAACGAACTGTAGAACAAACTGAGATTCTACTAAATAACATCTTGTGCAATGAGAATGCTTGGACTATTCCCAAACCACCTCCTAAGCCAACTCCGAAGAAAAGAGGTATTCTATTCCTCAGTCCTGAAGATATGCAAGAAGCCAAGAAATCTATGCGAGAGAAAGGCATTAAATCTGAAGATGTCAAAAATCTACCACCTATCGAAGAGATCCATGGTCTCGATAACCCGATACAGGTAGTAGAAGTAAATTCTCTATGTAGGTTTGATGAGAGTGATATTCCTTTTGACAAACCTGCTAGCTTATGCCTGGATGAATTTGATAACTTTGTTGCCAAACAATAGAGTTTCAACGATTATGTTAGCAGACAATTGGAAAAGAATGCTCGTATGCTTAGTCATTTAAGTGCTTGTGTGGACAGAAATGTCAATGATCTTAAGCTTCTGAGTAAACATGCCTCTATGGTTACTACTCAAGTAGAACAAGTACTTAAAGCTCAGAATGACTTGCTCAACGAGTTGAAGGACAATTCCGTCAGAGTTGTTACTAGAGGCGATAGAATGACCCAGGAACCTTTGTATCCTGAGGGTCATCCTAATAGAGTTGAACAAGTGTCTCAAGGAGTTAGCACTGATGCACCTAATCATCCTAGAAAGAAGAAGAAAGATGATAGGAACCTGCATGCTAGCAACCCTGTTGCTGCTACACCTGAGAATCCAAAGATGCCTGTGTCTCTGATGCTGAAACACAATCTGGTGATGAACATGAGCCTAATGATGATATCATTAGTGATGTTCATGAAGATGCTCAACCTAGCAATGAAAAGGATGTGGAGATTGAACCTGTTGATCTTGATAACCCACAGCCTAAGACTAAGAGATACGATAAGAATGACTTCACTACTAGGAAGCATGGTAAAGAAAGGGAGCCATGGGTTCAGAAACCTATGCCCTTTCCTCCCAAACCATCCAAGAAAAAGGATGATGAGGATTTCGAGCGCTTCGTTGAAATGATCAGACCTGTCTTTATGCACATGCGTTTGACAGATATGCTCAAAATGTCTCCGTATGCTAAGTACATGAAAGATATTGTGACTAATAAGAGGAGGATACCTGATCTTGAGATCTCCGCCATGCTTGCCAATTATACCTTCAAGGGTGGAACTCCTAAGAAACTAGGTGATCCCGGTGTGCCCACTATACCTTGCTCCATTAAAGGTAACTACGTTAGAACTGCGTTATGCGACCTTGGAGGCGGTGTTAGTGTTATGCATCTCTCTCTTTATCGTAGACTTGAGCTAGATAAGTTCACACCCACTGAAATCTCACTGCAAATGGCCGACAAATCAACTGCTTTCCCTATCGGCATTTGCGAGGATGTGCCTGTTGTGGTTGCTAACACCCCTATCTTAACAGGCTTTGTTATCTTGGATATTCCCGAGGACGATGCCATGGCTGTCATCCTCGGAAGACCCTTTTTAAACACTACAGGGGCTGTTATAGATTGCAACAAAGGCAATGTCACTTTCTATGTCAACGGTAATGAGCATACGGTGCACTTTCCGAAGAAACAATATCGAGTACATTGCATCAATGCTATCGAAAAAACTTCATCGATTCTTATTGGGAGCTTTGAATGCCCTATTCCTCGTGGTAGATGAAGTATGATTTGCTTGTTGGGGAGATACACATCCCCATTGAGGTGACTTCGTGACTATTCAAAAATTCTCCGTCCTCTTTTGCGATTCGAAAAAGTTTTGTCGAGGGGATTTGATCAACCCCATTGACGGATTTCTTTCGATGACCATGAGATGGATGAATCGAGGAGTCACAAACCTCTGTTCCAAGCTTTCACTTTAGGTTGCTTAGAAGAAAAATGATAGACTTAGATTAGTTTTCCCTGTTTTCTGTCTTAGCGTACGGTAGAAAAGTACCCCGAAAATAAAATTTCTCCGAACGCTGTGAAAATCAAGTATGATTTTTTCCGGAATATTTGAAAAATACTGGGACAAAGAGTCTATCTGGGGGCCACACCAGTGGGCCACAAGCCCTAGGGGCACGAGCACCCCCCTGGCCGCGCCACCCAGACTTGTGGGGCCCACAGGCACCCCCTCCACTCATGCTTGCTCTCATCCGCTTCTCCTACCTCCAGAAAAAAATCGTTTCGCAGCTCAAACCTGTGTTCTTGCTCCTCTTGCTGGGATTTTCGATCACTTTGCTCAAATCAGCGTTCTCCGAACTGTTTTGGGGAAATTACTCCTTGGTAAGTGACTCCTCCATTGGTCCAATTAGTTTTTGCTCTAGTGCCTTATACTCCGCGTATTTTTGCTGCCTTGGTGACCATGTTCTTGAGCTTTGCATGCTGATTTTAACTGGTCCCAAGTAGTTTCGATGCGTAATATGGCTTCTAGGCACTTGTGGGAGTAGTTGCTACAAGTTTAGTTGAACCTTGTTCACCTTTCCTTTGGGTCACTGAAAATTTCAGAAAAGAAGATGTTCAGGAGAAACTTTCATGGTGGTTCCTCAAGCAAGAGAGGTCCCCGTCTTGCGATTCGGGAGCCTCGTCCTTACCAACCTAGGGACGCGCAGGTACAACCATGTGAATGGCCTTCTGATGAATTTATTATTGAGGCAGGTTTCAAAGATTAGTTTGATGCATTTGTTCGCAATGTCGGACTCGAAGAATTCATCTCCGATAAATGTGAACAGTATGTTGCTCTCACTGCCTCTTTTGTTCGTAGATTCAAATTTTCAGCTGGCCGTGAGCCGTCGGTACTATTTGATCTCTATGATAAATCATATACCATGGGTTTAGAGGATTTCAGTAGAATTCGCAAAATACCTATTTGGGGTAACCTCAATGATCCTCCTAAATCTTCGGTTAGAGATTTTTGCGCTTGTATTATGGTTGGAGAAACTAGAGACATTATGCAAGCTACCATGGGGAGTATTCATTTTCCTGCCTTGCATTATTTTGCCCTCTTCATAGGCAGATGCATTAATGGCAAGATTGAGCATTGTCACCTCTGTGCACCCGACCTTAGTATCCTTAGGAGCGCAGTGACGGGTGACAAAAGCTTCAACATGGGAGCTATTATAGCAAGGAGGCTGAATAAGAATGCAATAGAAGGGGATTTCTTTGGTGGGATCTATGCCACTCGCATAGCAAATTTTCTTGGAGTACCCATCCGCGCAGGAGATCCCCTGCTCCATACAACCTTCCTTGACCGCGTCGCTATGACACGCTACCAGTTCCTTGAGAGGGATGATGAATCCCTCCTATACCGATTGATATTTAACCGGCAGCGTGTTTTCCATATTACCCTTCCTGCTCCTGCCTTCTTTGACTTTCAGGTAAAACAAATATATTACATAACCAGAGGAGAGGCAGAGGAGTATGAGAGGGAGGCAGCGGCTGCTCATCTTTGTGAGGCAGCTATTCAGGCAGTGGCTGCAACGCTCCCGTATAACCCCGATTATGATTTTGGGTTTCGCCAGGACCATCCTTGGGAGTAGACCAAGTTAGGCCAAAAGCCTAAGCTTGGGGGAGTACGTGTTCTCACTGACTTTACATTCTTGCTTATGCTTTCACTTTGTTAGCCGGTGTTCACACTTTTCCACTGTATCATCCATGCTAGTTTATTTTCTTTTTCTCGTTTTCTTTTTGTGTGTCTGTCTAGTTTGAGAAAACCCAAAAAATATTTTCTTTTTCTTCTTTTGCTTGTTGGGAGCTTTCCCATGTAGATAGTTTTCTTTTTTTCTTTGGGTCAAGGTAGAAGATATTGGTTACAATGTTTAGTGGCTCTTGCATGCATACCTGTTTAGCTTTCAAAGAGCCATATTACTTTGTCTTCTCCTTTGTATTTGCCTACAGATTCCAGCGTAGTCCAATGCACGAGCACGCTTATTATTGTTTACATCGTTCGGTCGTGCAAGTGCAAGGCAATAATGACGATATATGATGAACTGACTGAGCCTGGAAAAGCTGGTATGAACTCGATCTATTTTGTTTTTGTAAATATGACTAGCTCATCATGCCTGATTTAGCTTTGTTGTGAGAGAAACATGTTTGCAATGACAACTTAGAGATCATAGTTTCTTATGCCATGCTTATTTAGCTAGGAGCTTATAATTGTTTGTCTTGGTTGCCAGCATGAATGTTGAGATGACTATGATGTAGTATGATAGGATGGTATCCTCCTTTCAATGTTTCAAGTGGCTTGACTTGGCACATGTTCACGCATGTAGTTGAAACAAAATCAACATAGTCTCTATGATGTTCATGTTCATGGTGATTTATGTCCTACTCATGCTTGCATTCAATGTTAGTTAATCTCAATGCATTTTGATGATTGTTGTCGCTCTCTAGTTGGCCGCTTCCCGGTCTTTTGCTAGCCTTCACTTGTACTAAGAGGGAATACTGCTTGTGCATCCACCTCCCATAAACACAAAGTTGTTCCATATGAGTTCACCATACCTACCTATGTGCGGTATCTACCTGTCGTTCCAAGTAAATTTGCATGTGCCACTCTCTAAATCTTCAAGAAATAATCTGTTTTGCATGCCCGAACCGCTCATGTGGTGACAGGGGGCTATTGGTATCTTCCATGCTAGGCGTGTTATCCTCGATATGTGTTTATTCACTATCATTCACGAGAAAGGGGCCGGTAATTGGAATTCCCAGTTCCATGCTCAAATCGAAAAGATAATTGCAAACAAAACTCCCCCAGGATTGATGTTGGTATGGACGGTACCCGAGGATTCGGCTAGCCATGGAGTGTGATTGATTGGTGGTGGGGGAGTCAAAACTTTACTTTTCTGTTTGGGAACCGCCTATAGCATGTGTAGCGTGGAAGATGTTGAGAACTCTTGGTCATTGCGTTGACAATGAAAGCATGCCACCCAGAATTATTATCTCTGTTTTAAAAGCTTGAGCTCTGGCACCTGTGCAAATCAATGCTTCCCTCTGTGAAGGGCCTGTCTATTTATGTTCCTGTCTAGTCATCCTCCTCTTATAAAAGCACCAATTAGGGAGCACCTTTGTCATTTTTATGCTTTGCTTTTAATTGTGTTGAGTGTGACTATTACTAGATCTTCATTGGCTTGAATTACAATGTTTAGTCCGCCCTTGGTCTTTGAAGGTGCTCTGCATTTATGTTTTGCGGTCTCCGAAAGAGCTAGCGAGATACCATCTATTCGTACTGCTTCATGTTGTTTTGATTGAAGTGTTGACGTTTGAGACTCATTATTATTTGCTCGCTAGTTGATTATGACATTGATATGAGTTTACCGTGAGACCTAGATGTCATTTGCTTATGTGGTTTGCTTGTGATGTTGCTGAAATTCTGGTTGTGAGTTACACATAGTTGCAACAACAAGATCAAACAGAGTTCGTCAAAGTTTTTCTTTTGTCTCTCTCAGTTTGTCAACTGAGTTGCTTGAGGACAAGCAAGGCTTTAAGCTTGGGGGAGTTAATACGTCTCCGTCGTATCTACTTTTCCGAACTCTTTTGCCCTTGTTTTGGACTCTAATTTGCATGATTTGAATGGAACTAACCCGGAGTGGCGCTATTTTTTCAGCAGAATTGCCATGGTGTTGTTTTTGTGCAGAAATAAAAGTTCTCGAAATGTCCTAAAAATTTACGGAGTTTTTTTCTGGAATAAAAGGAAAATACCTGCGCAAAGATCCACCGGAGGAGGTAGACCAGTGGGCCACAAGCCCACAGGCCGCGGCCATCCCCCTGGCCGCGTCGTGAGGGCTTCTGGGGCCCACGTGGCACCACCGTCCCCAAACTCAGCTCTATATCTTCCGTTTCGCCTGGAAAAAATCAGAGAGAAGGTTTCATCGCATATTGCGATACGGAGGCGCCGCCACATCCTATTCTTCATGTGGAGGGCAGATCTGGAGTCCGTTTCGGGCTCCGGAGAGGGGAAATCGTCGCCATCGTCATCATAACCTTTCTCCATCGACAATTCCATGATGCACTTCAACGTTCGTGAGTAATCTCATCGTAGGCTTGCTGGACGGTGATGAGTTGGATGAGATCTATCATGTAATCGAGTTAGTTCTTGACGGGGATTGATCCCTAGTATCCACTATATTCTAGATTGATGTTGCTACTACTTGGCTATGCTTAATGCTTGTCACTAGGGACCGAGTGACATGATTTCAGATCTGAACCTATTATGTTGTCGCCAATATATGTGTGTTTTAGATCCTATCTTGCAAGTTGTAGTCACCTACTATGTGTTATGACCCGGCAACCCCGGAGTGACAATAGCCGGAACCACTCCCGGAGATGACCATAGTATGAGGAGTTCATGTATTCACCGCGTGTTAATGTGTTGGTCCGGTTCTTTATTAAAAGGAGAACCTTAATATCCCGTAGTTTCCATTAGGACCCCGCTACCACGGGAGCGATGGACAATAGATGTCATGCAAGTTCTTTTCCCGAAGAGCATCTCTAGTAGAACCCTCAAACCCTTAAATCCAAAGTCAGTTTTAAGGGTTGAGAATTGGCCATTTTTGACACTTTTAAGGGTTGAAAAACAGAGGCAAAGACTAGAACCCTCAAACCCAACCCTTATAGCCTAGTTTTGAACACTATGAACATGCACGCGGAGGAACAGAGGATACAAAAATGACTTCAGCCGCGGAGGAGCTCGCGCTCGCGCTCGCGCTGCCTGGACGAGGCCGTCTCGCGTACCGCGCGGTGGAGCTCCGCCGGGCACCGCGGCCCTTCTCGGCGGGCGGCCGCGGCAGGCGCGGCGGCGGGCGGGGGCGTGGCGGCGGCGGCCGCGGCTGGAGCGCGGGGGGCGGCGGCGGCGGGCGGGGGCGTGGCGGCAGGCGCGGCGGCTGGAGCGCGGGGGGCGGCGGCAGGCGCGGCGGCGGCGGGCGGGGGCGCGTCGGGCGCGACGGCGGCGGCTGGAGCGCGGGGCCGGGGCCTGGGCGCAGAGGGGCGGCGGGGCCGGGGCCGGGGCGGCGGCCGGAGCGCGGGTGGCGGCGGGGCGGCGGCGGCCGGAGCAACTTCCTCGCGCGGGCGGGAACCAACTGCCTCCCGCGCGAGGTGGGAAGTGGAGTACGGGTTGGGGGCAGTTTTCCCCCCCAACCCTCACTTCTACAGGCTGGGAAGGGGTTTGAGGGTTCGACCTCTAAATTTTTTTACGGGTTTAAGGGTTTAAGGGTTCTAGTCTACGCTGTTTTTCCGATGAAAACTGTAAAAAAGCGGTTATTTTTAAGGGTTTGAGGGTTTGAGGGTTCTACTAGAGATGCTCTAAGGACGTATGACTACATATGGAATACATGCCTACATTAGATGGATGAACGAGAGCTAGTTACATATCTCTCTGTGTTATAGTTGTTACATGATGAATCACATCCGTCACACTCATCCATCACCGATCCACTGCCTACGAGTCTTTTACTACTGGTTCTCGCTACGTTACTTTGATTAGGCTTGTCCCTTGCTACAAAGGGATTGGGCTACTTTGTTGCTTCTGTTGTTACTTGTTACTTTGCTGGTGCTGCTACTGCTGTTCCTTGCTACTCCGCTGTTACTTGTTGCAAGACTTTGTTGAAGCCGTAGTCGGGGAATCATTCTTCTCAAGAATAATCCCCCGTCAACGTGTTGGCGCCGTTGATACAACTATTAGGAATAGTCTGCCTTGTCAACAGATCGTTTCTGGCACCGTTGCTATCATACTACTTTGCTACTGATACTTTGCTTGCAGACACTAATCTTTCAGGTGTGGTTGAATCTGACACATTCAACTGCTAATACTTGAGAATATTCTTTCGCTTCCCGTCTTGCCGAATCAATAAATTTGGGTTGAATACTCTACCCTCGAAAACTGTTGCGATCCCATACGCTTGTGGGACATCATCCGACGATGTTGAGGGACATAATATTCACTTCTATGAAGATGTTTCTAGAATTGCTAAACCTCACGCTAGAGACAAACATAGGCATGTTGTTGGCATGCATGTGGTTTCTGTTAAGATAGGAGATCATTGTTATCATGGTTTATGTGACGTGGGTGCTAGTGTTAGTGCAATACCTCAATCCTTATACGATGAAATGAAAGATGAGATTGCACCTCTTGAGATAGAGCCTATTGATGTCACTATTCAGCTTGCCAATAGAGATACTATCTGCCCTGTGGGAACTGTTTGGGATGTTGAAGTCTTGTGTGGTAAAATGAAATATCCTGCTGATTTCCTCGTTCTTGCTACCGCACAAGATAGCTTATGTCCCATCATATTTGGTAGACCTTTTCTCAATACCATCAATGCTCATATTGATTGTGAGAAGCAAACTATCACTGTTGGCTTTGAAGGTGTGTCACATGAGTTCAATTTCTCCAAGTTTGGTAGACAACCTCATGAAAAGGAGTTGCCTAGTAAGGATGAAGCTATTGCCTTAGTTTCTATTGTCGTGCCTCCTACTGATCCCTTAGATGCTTGAGCATGAAAATGATATGCATATGGATGAAAGGGATGAAATCGATAGAGTTGTCTTGGAACAATATCCTATCCTCAAGAATAACTAACCTCTTGAAGTGCTTGGGGATCCACCTCCACGAAAGGGTGATCTTGTTTTCGAGCTTAAACAGTTGCCTGATACTCTTAAGTATGCCTATCTTGATGAAAAAGAGATATATCCTGTTATAATTAGTGCTAGCCTCTCGGAGCATGAAGAAAAGAAGTTACTAAAAACTCTGAGGAAGCACGGTGCTGCTATTGGATATACTCTTGATGATCTTAAGGGCATTAATCCTACCCTATGCCAGCACAAGATCAAAACTGATCCTGATTTCAAACCAGTTGTTGATCATCAAAGGAGATTGAATCCTAAGATGAAAGAAGTAGTAAGAAAAGAAATACTACAGCTCCTGGAAGCGGGTATTATCTATCCTGTTGCTCATAGCGATTGGGTGAGTCCGGTGCATTGCATCCCTAAGAAGGGAGGCATTACCGTTGTCCCTAATGATAAGGATGAATTGATCCCACGGAGAATTATTATTGGCTATAGGATGGTGATCGATTTTAGGAAATTGAATAAGGCCACTAGGAAAGATAATTACCCTTTGCCTTTTATCGACCAAATGCTAGAAAGGTTGTCTAAACACACACACTTTTGCTTTCTAGACGGTTATTCTGGTTTCTCCCAAATACCAGTTGCACAATCCGATCAGGAGAAAACCACTTTCACCAGCCCTTTCGGTACCTTTGCTTATAGACGTATGCCTTTTGGCTTATGTAATGCACCTGCCACCTTTCAAAGATGTATGATGGCTATATTCTCTGACTTTTGTGAAAATATTGTAGAGGTTTTCATGGATGACTTTTCCGTTTACGGGTCTTCTTTTGATGATTGCCTCAACAACCTTGATCGAGTCTTACAAAGATGTAAAGACACCAATCTTGTTTTGAACTGGGAGAAGTGCCACTTTATGGTTAATGAAGGCATCATCTTAGGACATAAAATTTCTGAAAGAGGTATTGAAGTCGATAAGGCTAAGGTTGATGCAATCGAGAAAATGCCATACCCCACAGATATCAAAGGTATAAGAAGTTTCCTTGGTCATGTTGGTTTCTATAGAAGGTTCATTAAAGACTTCTCGAAGATTTCTAGGCCTCTTACCAATCTCTTGCAAAAGGATATTCCTTTTGTTTTTGACGATGATTGTGAGGAAGCTTTCGAAATACTTAAGAGGGATTTGATAACTGCAATTGTTCAACCACCTGATTGGAACTTACCTTTTGAGATCATGTGTGACGCTAGTGATTATGCTATTGGTGTTGTTCTAGGGCAAAGAGTCGATAAGAAGTTGAATGCTATTCACTACGCTAGTAAAACTCTAGACACTGCCCAAAGAAACTATGCCACTACGGAGAAGGAATTTTTAGTAGTCGTGTTTGCATGTGAAAAGTTCAGGTCTTGCATAGTTGACTCCAAAGTCACTATCCACACTGATCATGCTTCTATTAAGTACCTCATGGAGAAGAAGGACGCTAAACCTAGACTTATCAGATGGGTTCTCTTGCTACAATAATTTGATTTGCACGTTGTCGACAGGAAGGGTGCTGATAACCCGGTAGCAGGTAACTTGTCTAGGTTGGAGAACGCTCTTGATGACCCACAACCTATTGATGATAGCTTTCCCGGTGAGCAATTGAATGTCATCAATGCTTCACGTAGTGCACCGTGGTATGCTGATTATGCAAACTATATCGTCGCCAAATATATACCACCTAGTTTCATGTACCAGCAAAATAAGAAATTCTTCTTTGTCTTGAGACACTACTTTTGGGATGATCCTCACCTTTATAAGGAAGGAGTAGATGGTGTTATTAGACGTTGTGTACCTGAACATGAACAGGGACAGATCCTACAGAAGTGTCACTCCGAGGCCTATGGAGGACACCATGCGGGAGATAGAACTGCACACAAGGTATTGCAATAAGGTTTCCATTGGTCCACTCTCTTCAAGGATGCCCGTAAGTTTGTCTTGTCTTGTGACGAATGTCAAAGAATAGGCAATATTTGCAAACATCAGGAAATGCCTATGAACTATTCACTTGTCATTAAACCATTTGATGTCTGGGGCTTTGATTATATGGGACCTTTTCCAAAATCCAACGGTTATACTCGCATCTTAGTTGTTGTTGATTACGTCACTAAGTGGGTAGAAGCTATCCCCACTAGTAGTGCTGATCACAACACCTCTATCGGGATGCTTAAAGAAGTTATCTTCCCTAGATTTGGAGTCCCTAGATATCTAATGACCGACGGTGGTTCACATTTCATTCATGGTGCTTTCCGTAAAACGCTTGCTAAGTACGATGTCAACCATAGAATTGTGTCTCCCTATCACCCTCAGTCGAGTGGTCAAGTAGAGCTAAGTAATAGGGAGATTAAACTAATTCTACAAAAGACTGTCAGCAGGTCTAGAAAGAATTGGTCTAACAAGCTCGATGATGCACTGTGGGCTTATAGAGTTGCCTATAAGAATCCCATGGGCATGTGTGCGTACAAAATGGTGTACGGTAAATCATGTCATTTACCTCTTGAGCTAGAGCATAAAGCTTATTGGGCAATCAAAGAGCTCAACTTTGATTTCAAACTTGCTGGTGAGAAAAGGTTATTTGATATTAGCTCGCTTGATGAGTGGAGAACTCACGCATATGAGAATGCCAAGTTGTTCAAAGAGAAGGTTAAGAGGTGGCATGATAAGAGGATACAAAAGCGTGAGTTCAATGTAGGTGATTATGTCTTGCTATATAACTCTCGTTTAAGATTCTTTGCAGGCAAGCTTCTCTCTAAATGGGAAGGTCCCTATGTTGTTGAGGAAGTATATCGTTACGGTGCTATCAAGATCAACAACACGGAAGGTAATTGTCCGAGAGTTGTAAATGGGCAGAGAATCAAGCATTATATCTCAGGTACTCCCATAAATGTTGAAAGCAATATTATCAATACCATAACTCCGGAAGAATGCCTAAGGGATATTTATCAGCCTATTTCAGACTCCAAAAACGAAGAGGTATGTGATTCGGTAAGAAAACAGAGTCCAAAACTTTTCCAGTAGGAAATTTTCTCCGTTTTGGAATATTTGGAAAAATACAAATATTGGAAGTAGTCCGGAAAGTGCGCGAGGAGGCGACAAGCCTGCACGGCACGGGCCCACCCCTTGGCCGCGCCGGCAAGGCTTGTGGCCACCTCGTGCGCCTCCCGGACTCCGTTTTCGTGCGGGGTACTCCTTCTGGTCTAAAAAAATCATTATATATACTTCCGTTCGGTCTGACCACTGCATCACGCATATTTCCTCTCTTTTGTCCTTTCGAGCCTGTTTTCTGCCGCAGATTTAGAGCAAGATGTCGTCTCAGGAATCTGTGGGGGAAAACAATCTCCCTCAAGTCTATGGAGAAGTACATGATGATCTGAAAAGGATGGAGGTCATGGAGGCTAAGGAAGGGCTACCTAAAGAAACCAAGGGCAAAGCTAAGGAGAAGAATCAGGCATGGGATGAAGTGCAATCTGTGATAACAAGGAAGAAGTTGAGGAAGTGGATTTCCTCCAACCCTACCTCCACCTACTATCTCCATCCTTGATTGAACTCTTGAGGTTTTGTGAAACAACTCATGCTCGCAATACTTGTCTCACTCGTGAAGTTGTTTTGCTGGAAAAACATATCACGGATCTCCAAGGTATAAATCAAAGATTAATGGCCCTCTTGGAGTCAAAGATTGCAACAACTCCACCACCATCACCACCAAAGGAGGACAACTAAGCATTGGTATGGGCAATCCCCTTGGCTTGTGCCAAGCTTGGGGCAGTTGCCCCGATATCGTATCACCATCACATCTTTTGCATTTACCTTTGTTTTAGTTTTCCTTTTCAGTTTTCTCTTTCTTTAGTAGATTAAAAGTCTTAGTGTTTTAGTCTTGAGTTTTAATTTGTGTCACCCCCGATGTATTCGAGCTCGTGAACCATATAATAAAGAGTGTCTTAGTTGAAGGGCTTTGCCTCTTGCCATGATCAAAAGAGTGAGAATAGAACAAAAGCATGAAAGATCATGTAATCATCTTATGGGAAGTGATGGCTTCACATATAAAAAGAATGAGGATTGAAACTTGTTGAGGGTAGGCAAACGTAGACCTTGGTCATGGTTGCAATTAATAGGAAGTGATAAAGAAGGAGAGGTTCACATATAAATATAACATCTCTGACACCATCTATGATTGTGAACACTCACTAAACTATTGCATGCCTAGAAGTAGATGTTGGACAAGGAAGACAACATGATGAATTGTGTTTGCTTGGTTCCGAACAATGTTATATGATTAGAGATCCCTTAGCATGTGACGATTGCTTCCACCTCACGTTAGCCAAACCTCCCGCACCAAGTAGAGATACTACTTGTGCATCCATAAACCTTCAACCCAGTTTTGCCATGAGTGTCCACCATACCTACCTATGGATTGAATAAGATCCCTCAAGTAAGTTGTCGTCGGTGCAAGCAATAAAAATTTCTCTCTAATATGTATGATCTATTAGTGTGTGGAAAATAAGCTTTATACGAACCTGTGATGAGGAAGACATAAAAACGACAGACTGCATAATAAAGTTCTTTATCACAGGAGGCAATATAAAGTGACGTTCCTCCGCACTAGGAGGACACGCATCCAAACCGCAAAAGCGCATGACAACCTCTGCTTCCCTCTGCGAAGGGCCTATCTTGTACCTTTACTTTTTGCCCTTGAAAGAGTCATGGTGATCTTCACCAATTCCTTATCTCACCTTTATCTTGGCTAAGGTCATATGCTTGGGAAAGATCTATATTCATATGTCAACTTGGAAGTAAGTATTCATGAATTATTATCGTTGACATTACCCTTGAGGTAAGCAGTTGGGAGGCAAAACTATAAGCCCCTATCTTTCTCTGTGTCCGGCTGAAACTTTGACCTCATGAGTACCACGTGAGTTGTAGCAATTGTAGAGAGCGAAAGAATGATCGAGTATGTGGATTTGCTTTACAAGCTCTTATTTGACTCTTTGTGATGTTGTGATAAATTGCAATTGCTTCAATGACTAAAGGCTATCGGTTGTTACTTCTCGGTAAGGTTCTTGATCCATGCTTTAATTTGTGAAGGAATTATCACTTTAGCATGAGAAATTATATGTTAGTATTGCTGTTCTGATCATGATCATGATGCCTGCATGTTCATATCTTATTTTGTCGACACCTCTCTCCCTAAACATGTGGACATACTTATTGAGCTAGGCTTTCGCTTGAGGACAAGCGAGGTCTAAGCTTGGGGGAGTTGATACGTCCATTTTGCATCATGTTTTCATGTTGATATTTATCGCTTCTTGGGCTGTTATTTCACTTCACGGTACAATTCTTATGCCCTTTCTCTCTTATTTTGCAAGGTTTACGTGAAGAGGGAGAATGTCGGCAACTGGAATTCTAGCCTGAAAGTGGAGCAAGTTTGAGATACCTATTCTGCGCAACTCCAAACGCCGTAAAAATCAACGAGGATTTTTTTCCAGATATATCAAAAATACTGGGCCGAAGAAGTGCCAGAGGGGTGCTAGGGGATGGCCACAAGCCTGCACGGCGTGGCCACCACCCTCCCCCCCCCAGGCCGCGCCATGGGGGCTTGTGGGCACCTTGCTGGCCCACTTGCCCCCCTCTTTTGCTATATGAAGGGTTTCGTCGAGGAAAAAATCGGGGAGGACCTTTTTTGTGAATTCGTCGCCGCCACGAGGCGGAACTTGAGCAGAACCAATCTAGAGCTCCGGCAGGACGATCCTGCCAGGGAAACTTCCCTCCCGGAGGGGGAAATTGTCGCCATCGTCATCACCAACACTCCTCTCATCGAAGGGGACTCGTCACCATCAACATCTTCATCAGCACCATCTCATCTCCAAACCCTAGTTCATCACTTGTAACCAATCTCCGTCTCGCGACTCCGATTGGCACTTGTAAGGTTGCTAGTAGTGTTGATTACTCTTTGTAGTTGATGCTAGTTGGATTATTTGGTGGAAGAGTTTATGTTCATATCCTTGATGCTACTCATTACCTCTCTGGTCATGAATATGATTATGCTTTGTGAGTAGTTACTTTTGTTCCTGAGGACATGGGATAAGTCGTGCTAATAGTAGTCATGTGAATTTGGTATTCGTTCGGTAATTTGATATGTTGTATGTTGTTTTTCCTCTAGTGGTGTTATGTGAACGTCGACTACATAACACTTCACCATTATTTGGGCCTAGAGGAATGCATTGGGAAGTAGTAAATAGATGATGGGTTGCTAGAGTGACAGAAGCTTAAACCCTAGTTTATGCGTTGCTTCGTAAGGGGCTGATTTGGATCCAATAGTTTAATGCTATGGTTAGACTTTGTCTTAATTCTTCTTTCATAGTTGTGGATGCTTGTGAGAGGGGTTAATCATAACTGGGATGGTTGTCCAAGTAAGGGCAGTACCCAAGTGCCGGTCCACCCACTTATCAAACTATCAAAGTAACGAACGCGAATCATATGAACATAATGAAACTAGCATGACAGAAATTCCCGTGTGTCCTCGGGAGCGTTTTTCCTCCTATGAGACTTTGTCCAGGCCTGTCCCTTGCTACAAAAGGGATTGGGCCACCTTGCTGCACCGTTGCTACTTTTGTTACTTGTTTCTTGCTACGAATCATCTCACCACACAATCACTTGTTACCAACAATTTCAGTGCCTGCAGATTTTACCTTGCTGAAAACCACTTGTCAGATCCTTCTACTCCTCGTTGGGTTCGACACTCTTACTTATCGAAAGGACTACGATTGATCCCCTATACTTGTGGGTCATCAACAACAACATAGCCATCTGGAATCCGAGAGCAATGGTAAGTTCTATCAGGTCCACGAGGTAAGGCATAGCTGACCACCACCTTTAAGGTTATGTTAATGCATTTCACATGTACTTCACAATGTTCCCTCTTTGTGATATCATCCACGGGGTGGCGAGGAGCTGTGATATCAGGCCGAACGAGCTCTATGGAAGCCATGCTGCTTTTCCGCTGAGATGGTGGGGTAGCTCCGTGGGTAGTATCAAATGAAGGATCTTTCGTACCGCTGAGAAGATGGGACCGTAGCTCGTTGGATTGTAAGTTCCTCTATTTTCTTCTCCTGCAATGCTAATCTTTCTTCTACCTTCTGCAACCGGTCTACTTCCTCTTTCTGTTGGGGAACGTTGCATGGGAAACAAAAAATTTCCTACGCACACGCAAAACCTATCATGGTGATGATCATCTATGAGAGGGGAGATTGGATCCACATACCCTAGTAGATCGCTAAGCGGGAAGCGTTAAGAAATGTGGTTGATGTAGTCGAACGTATTTGCGGTACGGATCGCAAGCATCCCACGAAATCTGTCCTGATCTAGTACCGAATGGACGACACCTCCGCGTTCAGCACACATACAACTCGATGAAGATCTCTGCCTTCTTGATCCAGCAAGAGAGACGAAGAGGTAGCAGAATTCTCCGGCAGCACGATGGCGTGGCGGTGATGGTGATGGAGCTACTTCGACAAGGCTTCGTCGTGTCGTCCCGAACTAGCTATGGGGTGTCACGAAGTGGTGTAGGGAGATAGGGTTACACTATGGCTTGAGGTGCCAAAAGCCTCTCTCACCTCCACTATATATAGGTGGGAGGGAGGGGTGGTGCCCTAGGGTAAAACCCCTAGGGTTGGCCGGCGCGCCAAGCAAGAGGAGGAGTCCTCCACAATACGGTTTGGAGGAGGAGTCCCCTTCTCCAATTCGGTCTGGCCCCTCTCCTCTCTTTCCTTCTCCCTTCGGCCGAATAGGCCCACTTGGGCTTGCCACTAGCCCACTAAGGGCTCGTGCACCACCCTTGGGCCTCTTTGGTTCTCTCCCGGGTGGGTGGCCCCTCCCGGTGGAACTCCAGAACCCATTCATCACTCTCGGTCTTCATCAATAATGCTCGAAAACCTTCCGGAAGCCAAATGGATACCCTCATGGCGTCTGGGATCACATCCGGGACTCCGAACAACCTTCGGTTGCCAACATCAATAATTCAACTATACCGAAATGTCACCGAACCTTAAGGGTGCAGACCATGCGGGCTCGAGAACTATGTAGAGGGATGACATTAAGTAAGATGACATGATGTAGAGGGATAAACTCAAGCAATATGATGAAAACGACATTTTTTATCCTCAATGGCAACAATACAATACGTGCCTCGCTACCCCTACTATGTCACTGGGTGAGGACACCGCAAGATTGAACCCAAAACTAAGCACTTCTCCTATTGCAAGAATTACCAATCTAGTTGGCCAAACCAAACCAATAACTCGAAGAGACGTGCTAAGATATGAAATCATGCATATAAAAATTCAAAAGAGATTCAAATAATATTCATAGATAATCTGAACATAAACTCACAATTCATCGGATCTCGACAAACACATCCCAAAAGAGTATTACATCGGATGGATCTCCGTGATGATCATGAAGAACATGGTATTGAAGATCAAAGAGAGAGAAGAAGCCATCCACTACTAGCTATGGACCCGTAGGTTTGTGGTGAACTACTCACGCATCATCGGAGGGGAAATGGAGTTGATGTTCCTCTCGAATCTACGGTAGTACCACTCTGGGTAGTGGTAGTACCGCTTCGGTGAAACTGCCTTCGTCCCTCCTTCCTCTTTTGTGTTCGTGGGTTGTTGCACTTCAACCCCAGCGGCACTACCGCTTCGGCGGCACTACTGCCTCTTGGCCTCGTGCCATTGCACTGTGTGGCTGGCTCTATCGCCCAAGCGGTAGTACCGCTCTCATGAGCGGCAGTACCGCTTGTGTGCGGGCTGAGGGGGTAACCGTTGGATTTTCCCCATCCTATAAAAGGGGTTCTTCTTCCCCATTGAACCTTATCATTCGAGATCGTGTTTCCCCCCCCCCATTGTTGACCTTCTTCGAGCTTGCTAACTCTCAAACCCACTAGTGATTCTTGCTAGTTCTGAAGGGAGAATAGATAGGATATCTAGATCTACGTTTTCACTAATCACCTTCTCCTCTATGTGAGGGGAACCCCTTGGATCTAGATCTTGGAGTTCTTTGTGAGCTCCTTGTTCTTGTAGTACCGCTCCCTCGAGCGGTAGTATCGCTTGTGTGCGGGCTGAGGGGGGGTAAAGGTTGGACTTTTTCCTTCCTATAAAAGGGGTTCTTCTTCCCCATTGAACCTAATAACTTGAGCTCGTGTTCTTCCCCCATTGTTGACCTTCTTCGAGCTTGCTAACTCTCAATCCCTCCAATGATTATTGCTAGTTCTTGAGGGAAAAGAGAGAGGAGATCTACATCCACATCTCCACCAATCACTTTCTCCTCTTTGTGAGGGGAACCCCTTGGATCTAAATCTTGGAGTTCTGATCTTGGAGTTCTTCGTGTTCTTCTTCGTTCTTCCTCTCATTTTCTCCCATAGCATTAGTTGTTGTGGATGGATTTTGAAGAGAAGGACTTGGGAACTCCGTGTGCCCTTGCCATTGCATCTAGTGCGTAGGTTTTGAGTTCTCCACAGTGATACGTGGAAGTGAAGTTTGATAAGCTTATTACTCTTGGGTGTTTGGGCACCCTGGACCTTGTGCCTCTTGGGTGCTTTGGCGCCCTAGACGGTTGGTGGTGCCTTGGAGCTCAATCATTATGGTGTAAAGATGAGGGCAATAATAAATTAGTTATTATTATATTTCTTTGTTCATGATAATCATTTATTATCCGTGCTATAATTGTATTGATTGGAAACACAACTACATGTGTGCATACATTGACAAACCACTGTCCCTAGTAAGCCTCTAGTTGACTAGCTCGTTGATCAAAAGATGGTCAAGGTTTCCTGACCATAGACAAGTGTTGTCACTTGATAACGGGATCACATCATTGGGAGAATGATGTGATGGACAAGACCCAAACTATAAACATAGTATATGATCGTGTGAGTTTATTACTACTGTTTTCTGCATGTCAATGTATCTATTCCTATGACCATGAGATCATGCAACTCCCGGACACCGGAGGAATACCTTGTGTGTATCAAACATCGCAACGTAACTGGGAGACTATAACGGTTCTCCACAGGTATCTCCAAAGGTGTCTGTTGGGTTGGCATGGATCAAGACTGGGATTTGTCATTCCGTGTGACGGAGAGGTATCTCGGGGCCCACTCGGTAATACAACATCACAACAAGCCTTGCAAGCAATGTGACTAAAGAGTTAGTTACGGGATCTAGTATTATGGAACGAGTAAAGAGACTTGCCGTTAACGAGATAGAACTAGGTATGCTGATACCGACGATCGAATCTCGGGCAAGTAACTATTGGAAATATGCCCTAGAGGCAATAATAAATTAGTTATTATTATATTTCTCTGTTCGTGATAATCGTTTATTATCCATGCTATAA
The DNA here is from genome assembly GCF_904849725.1 of Hordeum vulgare subsp. vulgare. Taxonomy (NCBI): domain Eukaryota; kingdom Viridiplantae; phylum Streptophyta; class Magnoliopsida; order Poales; family Poaceae; genus Hordeum; species Hordeum vulgare. The sequence goes on along the minus strand of NC_058524.1, from coordinate 87,637,204 downwards.
TTGTATTGAATGAAAACATAGATACATGTGTGGATACATAGACAAAACAATGTCCCTAGCAAGCCTCTAGTTGGCTATCCAGTTGATCAATGATAGTCAAGGTTGTCTGACTAAGTGCAAGTGTTGTCACTTGATAACTGAATCACATCATTAGGAGAATCATGTGATGGACTAGACCCAAACTATGAACGTGGCATATTGATCATGTCGTTTTATTGCTATTGTTTTCTGCGTGTCAAGTATTTGTTCCTATGACCATGAGATCATATAACTCACTAGCACCGGAGGAATATCTTGTGTGCATCAAATGTCGCAACGTAACCGGGTGACTATAAAGGTGCTCTACAGGTATCTCCGAAGGTGTCCGTTGAGTTAGTATGGATCAAGACTGGGATTTGTCACTCCGTGTGACGGAGAGGTATCTCGGGGCCCACTCGGTAATACAACATCACACACAAGCCTTGCAAGGAATGCGACTAAGTGTAAGTCATGGGATCTTGTATTACAGAACGAGTAAAGAGACTTGCCGGTAACGAGATTGAAATAGGTATGCGGATACCGACGATCGAATCTCGGGCAAGTAACATACCGAAGGACAAAGGGAATGACATACGGGATTATATGAATCCTTGACACTGAGGTTCAATCGATAAAATCTTCAGAGAATATGTAGGATCCAATATGGGCATCCAGGTCGCCCTATTGGATATTGACCGAGGAGTACCTCGGGGGATGTCTACGTAGTTCTCGAACCCGGAGGGTCTGCACACTTAAGGTTCGATGATGTTTTAGTATAGTTCAGTTATATGTGTGGTTACTGAATGTTGTTCAGAGTCCCAGATGAGATCACGGACGTAACGAGGGTTTCTGGAATGGTCCAGAAACAAAGATTGATATATAGGATGGTTTCATTTGGTTACCGGAAGGTTTTCGGGCATTACCGGCATTGTACCGGGAGTGACGAATGGGTTCTGGAAGTTCACCGAGAAGGGGCAACCCACCCGGAGGGAGCTCGATGGCCTAAGGGGTGGCGCACCAGCACTTAGTGGGGTGGTGGGACAGCCCAAGAAGGCCTAGGCGCCAAGATAACAAAACCAAAGAAAAAAAGGAGGTGGGAAGGAAGAGAAGGACTCCACTTTCCAATCCTAATTGGAGTAGGATTGCTCCTCTCCTTCCTGGCCGGCGCACCCTTGGGGACTTGGTCCTTAAGGCAAGCCTCCTACCCCTCCCTCCTATATATAGTGGTGATTTAGGGCTGATTTGAGACAACTTTTGCCACGTGTAACTCAGATCTAGACACCATAGTTCTTCCTCTGGATCGTATTTCTACGGAGCTCGGGCGGAGCCGTGCAGGAGTAGACCGTTGCTACCTCTTGAGCTTGCGTTGGTTTTTCCGTTGAAGAGGAAAGGGTGATGCAGCACAGTAGCAGTAAGTATTTCCCTCAGTTTGAGAACCAAGGTATTAATCCAGTAGGAGTATCAAGACAAGTCACCAATGTACCTGTGCAAAAACAAACAAACTTGCACCCAACGCTATAAAGGGGTTGTCAATCCCTTCACGATTAATTGCAAGGTGAGATCTGAAGGTGGAAAGTGCAACAAAGTAAAAGTGTAGGGCTGAAAATATGATGTGAAGTAGACCCGGGGGCCATAGTCTTCACTAGAGGCTTCTCTCATGATAGCAAGTATTACGGTGGGTGAACGAATTACTGTAGAGCAATTGATAGAACCGCGCAAAGTCATGATGATATCTAAGGCAATGATCATACATATAGGCATCACGTCCGAGACAAGTAGACCGATACTGTGTGCATCTACTACTATTACTCCACACATAGACCGCTATCCAGCATGCATCTAGTGTATTGAGTTCATAACAAACAGAGTAACGCCTTAAGCAAGATGACATGATGTAGAGGGATAAATTCATGCAATAGATATAAACCCCATCTCTTTACCCTTGGTGGAAACAACATGATGCGTGCCTTGCTACCCCTTCTGTCACTGGGTGAGGACACCGCACGGTATGAACCCAAAACCAAGCACTTCTCCCATTGCAAGAATTATAGATCAAGTTAGCCAAACTAAACCCACAACTCGAAGAGAATTACAAGGATACGAAATCATGCATATAAGAGATCAGAGGAAACTCAAATAATATTCATAGCTAATCTGATCATAAATCCACAATTCATCGGATCTCGACAAACACACCGCAAAAGAAGATTACATCGGATAGATCTCCATGAAGATCATGGAGAACTTTGTATTGAAGATCCAAGAGAGAGAAGAAGCCATCTAGCTACTAGCTATGGACCCGAAGGTCTGTGGTGAACTACTCACGCATCATCGGAGAGGCAATGGTGTTGATGAAGAAACCCTCCGTGTCCGAATCCCCCTCCGGCAGGGCACCAGAACGTGCCCCAGATGGGATCTTGCGGAGACGGAGAAGTATTTTCGTGGATCCCTCTCGCAGTTTTGGATTTTTAGGGAATTTATAGGCGGAAGAAGTAGGGAAAAGGAGCCACGGGGGAGCCACAATCCTGGTAGGCACCCCCCCCCCTCCGGCCGCGGCTAGGGGGCTTGTGGCCTCACCCGGAGTCCTTTGCCTTAGTTCTCAAGTTCTGTGCGTATCTTCTGTTACGGACAAAATCTTTCCGAAGGTTTTATTCCGTTTGGACTCCGTTTAATATTCTTCTCTGAAAATGGTCAAAAACACGGAAAAAACAGGAACTGACACTTGGCACTGAGTTAATAGGTTAGTCCCAAAAAAGATATAAAATGGCATAATCATGCAAACAAAACATCCAAAGTTGACAAGATAATAGCATGGAACCATCAAAAATTATAGATACGTCGGAGACGTATCAATCGTCACCACCACCGGAGCGCCATCACACTGCCGGAGAACTCATCTACTTCTCCGTCTTGCTTGCTGGATCAAGAAGGCCGACATCATCGTCGAGTTGTACGTGTGCTGAACGCGGAGGTGATGTCCGTTCGGCACTAGATCAGAACGGATCGTGGGACGGATCGCGGGACGGTTCGAGGGACGTGAAGACGTTCCACTACATCAACTGCGTTTCTTAACGCTTCGTGATGTGCGATCTACAAGGGTACATAGATCCAAATCTCCTCTCGTAGAGGGACATCACCATGATAGGTCTTCGTGTGTGTAGGAATTTGTTTTTCCCATGCAAAGTTCCCCAATAGTGGCATCATGAGCTAGGTTCATGTGTAGATGTTATCTCGAGTAGAACACAAAGGGTTTTGTGGACGGTGATGTTCGATTTTCTGCCCTCCTTAGTCTTTTCTCGATTCGGCGGTATTGTTGGATTGAAGCGGCCCGGACCGACATTATTCGTACGCTTACAAAAGACTGGTTTCATCGATTGACATGCAACCTCGATGCATAAAGATGACTGGCGGGTGTCGGTTTCTTCAACTTTAGTTGAATTGGTTTTGACTGAGGTGGTCCTTGGAGAGGTTAAATAGCAATTTGCACATCTTTGTTCTGGTTTTTTGCGTAAGTAAGATGCGATCATACTAGATACCCATAGCAGCCACGTAAAACATGCAACAACAAATTAGAGGACGTCTAACTTGTTTTTGCAAGGTATGTTTGTGATATGATATGGCCAATGATGTGATGTGATATATTGGATGTATGATATGATCATGTTGTAATAGTTAATATCGACTTGCATGTCGATGGTACGGTAACCAGCAGGAGCCATATGGTTGTCTTTAAACTAACGTTTGTATTTGCAGATGCGTTTACTATATTGCTAGGACGTAGCTTTAGTAGTAATAGCATCAGTAGCACGACAACCTCGATGGCGACACATTGATGGAGATCGTGATGATGGAGATCATGGTGTGGCGCCGGTGACAAGAAGATCGTGTCGGTGCTTCGGTGATGGAGATCAAAAAGCACATAATGATGGCCATATCATGTCACTTATGAATTGCATGTGATGTTAATCCTTTTATGCACCTTATTTTGCTTAGAACGACGGTAGTATTATGAGGTGATCTCTCACTAAAATTTCAAGACGAAATTGTGTTCTCCCCGACTGTGCACCGTTGCTACAGTTCGTCATTTCGAGACACCACGTGATGATCGGGTGTGATAGACTCAACGTTCACATACAACGGGTGCAAAACAGTTGCACACGTGGAACACTCGGGTTAAACTTGACGAGCCTAGCATGTGCAGACAAGGCCTCGGAACACATGAGACCGAAAGGTCGAGCATGAATCGTATAGTTAATATGATTAGCATAGAGATGCTTACCACTGAAACTATTCTCAACTCACGTGATGATCGCACTTGAGTTAGTGGATTTGGATCATGTACCACTCAAATGACTAGAGAGATGTACTTTTTGAGTGGGAGTTCTTAAGTAATATGATTAATTGAACTAATTATCATGAACATAGTCTAATAGTCTTTGCGAATTACGATGTAGCTTGAGCTATAGCTCTACTATTTTTATATGTTCCTAGAGAAAATTTAGTTGAAAGTTGATAGTAGCAACTTTGCGGACTGAGTCCGTAAAACTAAGGATTGTCCTCATTGTTGTGCAGAAGGCTTATGTCCTTAATGCACTACTCGGTGTGCTGCACCTCGAGCGTCTTTTGTGGATCTTGCGAACATCTGACATACACGTTTTTTATGACTACGTGATAGTTCAGTGCATAATAGCTTAGAAGCAAGGCGTCCAAGACGTTTTGAAACGTCACGGAACATATGAGATGTTCTAAGAGATGAAATTGAGATTTCATGCTCGTGCCCTTGTTGAGAGGTATGAGACCACCGACAAGATTGTTTGTCTACAAAGTAAAGGAGAAAAGATCAAATTGTTGAGCATGTTCTCAGATTGTCTGAGTACAGCAATCGCTTGAATCAAGTGGGAGTTAATCTTCCACATAAGATAGTGATGGTTCTCCAAAGTCACTGCCACCAAGCTGCTAGAGCTTCATGATGAACTATAACATATCAAGGATAGATATGATGGTCCTTGAGCGATTCGCAATGTTTGACACCGCGAAAGTAGAAATCAAGAAGGAGCATCAATTGTTGATAGTTAGTAAAACCACTAGTTTCAAGAAGGGCAAGGGCTAGAAGGGATACTTCATGAAACGGAAAACCAGTTGCTGCTTGATGACCCACAAGTGTAGGGGATCTACCGTAGTCCTTTCGATAAGTAAGAGTGTCGAACCCAACGAGGAGCAGAAGGATCTGACAAGTGGTTTTCAGCAAGGTATTCTCTGCAAGCACTGAAATTAACGGTAACAGAAAGTTGTGTGGTAAGATGATTCGTAGCAAGTAGCAAGTAACAACGGTAAATAAGGTGCAGCAAAGTGGCCCAATCCCTTTTGTAGCAAGGGACAAGCCTAGACAAACTCTTATAGAAGGTAAAGCGCTCCCGAGGACACATGGGAATTTCTGCGAAGCTAGTTTTCATCATGTGCATATGATTCGTGTTCGCTACTTTGATAGTTTGATATGTGGGTGGACCGGTGCTTGGGTGCTGCCCTTACTTGGACAAACCTCCCACTTATGATTAACCCCTCTCGCAAGCATCCGTTGTTGGAAATATGCCCTAGAGGCAATAATAAAATGGTTATTATCATATTTCCTTGTTCATGATAATTGTCTATTGTTCATGATATAATTGTATTAACAGGAAACAGTAATACATGTGTGAATAAATAGATCACAATGTGTCCCTAGCAAGCCTCTAGTTGGCTAGCTCGTTAGTCAATAGATGATCATGGTTTCCTGGTCATGGGCATTAGATGTCATTGATAACGGGATCACATCATTGGGAGAATGATGTGATGGACAAGACCCAATCCTAAGCGTAGCACTAGATCGTATTGTTCATATGCTAAAGCTTTTCTAATGTCAAGTGTCTTTTCCTTCGAGCATGAGATTGTGCAACTCCCGGATACCGTAGGAGTGCTTTGGGTGTATCAAACGTCACAACGTAACTGGGTGACTATAAAGGTGCACTATGGGTACCTCTGAAAGTGTTTGTTGGGTTGGTACTAATCGAGATCGGGATTTGTCACTCCATGTGACGGAGAGATATCTCTGGGCTCACTCGGTAGAACATCATCATGAGCTCAACGTGACTAAGGAGTAAGTCACACGATGACGTGCTACGGAACGAGTAAAGAGACTTACCGGTAACGAGATTGAACAAGGTATAGGTATACCGACGATCGAATCTTGGGCAAGTTCTATACCGACAGACAAAGGGAATTGTATACGGGATTGATTGAATCCTCGACATCGTGGTTCATCCGATGAGATCATCGTGGAGCAAGTGGGAGCCACCATGGGTATCCAGACCCCGCTGATGGTTATTGGCCGGAGAGGTGTCTCGGTCATGTCTACCTGTCTCCCGAACCCGTAGGGTCTACACACATAAGGTTCGATGACGCTAGGGTTATAGGGAATTGTTGCTAGAAACCCAAATCAGCCACGTAAAACTTGCAACAACAATTAGAGGACGTCTAACTTGTTTTTGCAGGGTTTGACATGTGATGTGATATGGCCAAAGTTGTGATGTTGCATGTATGATGTATGAGATGATCATGTTATTGTAATAGGTTTCATGACTTGCATGTCGATGAGTATGATAACCGGCAGGAGCCATAGGAGTTGTCTTAATTTATTGTATGAGATGCAACACCATGTGCTTACTACTTTTACTTCATTGCGCGGTTAGCTATAGTAGTAGTGATAGTAGTAGTTGGCGTGATGACTTCACGGAGAAACGTTGATGGAGATCATGATGATGGAGATCATGGTGTCACGCCGGTGACGATGATGATCATGCGATGCCTGAAGATGGAGATCAAAAGAGCAAAGATGATAATGGCCATATCATGTCACTATATGATTGCATTGTGATGTTTATCATGTTTTTCATCTTATTGCTTAGAACGAGGTAGCATAATAAGATGATCCCTCTTAAAATTTCGAGAACGTATTCCCCTAAGTGTGCACCGTTGCGAAGGATCATTGTCTTGAAGCACCACGTGATGATCGGGTGTGATAGATTCTAACGTTTGCATACAACGGGTGTAAGCCAGATTTACACACGCGAAACACCTAGGTGGACTCGACGAGCTTATCATGTACAGATATGACCTCGAATACAAAAGACCGAAAGGTCGAACATGAGTCGTATGGTTGAATACGACCAGTATGAAGTTGCTCACCATGGTGACGAGTCCGTCTCACATGATGATCGGACACGGGTTAGTCAACATGGATCATGTATCACTTAGATGACTAGAGGGATGTCGATTTAAGTGGGAGTTCATACATAATTTGATTAAATGAACTTAATTGTCAAGAATTTGTCTAAAAGTTGTCTTTATAAATATTGTAGATGACCAACGTCAACCTCAATTTCAACGCAATCCTAGAGAAAAACAAGCTGAAAGATGATGGTAGCAACTATGCGGACTGGGTTCGCAACTTGAAGCTCATCCTTGAAGCAGCTAAAAAGGCTTATGTACTTGATGCGCCGCTAGGTGACCCTCCCGCTCCCGCAGCAGCCCAGGACATTTTGAACGTCTGGCAAACACGGAGTGATGATTACTCTCTGGTTAGGTGTCGCATGCTATACAGTTTAGAAACGGGGCTCCAAAGGCATTTTGAGCAACACGGTGCATATGAGATGTTCCAAGAGTTGAAGCTAGTTTTTCAAGCTCATGCCCGTGTCGAGAGATATGAAGTCTCTGACAAGTTCTTTAGCTGTAAGATGGAGGAGAACAGTTCTGTCAGTGAGCACATACTCAAAATGTCTGGGTTACACGGTCGTGTGACTTCATTTGGAGTCGAACTTCCGGATGATGCTATAATTGACAGAATCCTCCAGTCTCTCCCACCAAGCTACAAAGGTTTTGTGCTGAACTACAACATGCAAGGGATGGAGAAAACCATTCCCGAGTTGTACTCGATGCTCAAGTCTGCAGAAGTAGAAATCAAGAAAGAGCATCAAGTGTTGATGTTCAACAAGACCACTAGTTTCAAGAAGGGCAAGGGTAAGAAGAACTTCAAGAAAGACGGCAAAGCCGTTACCGCGCCCGGTAAGCCAGATGCCGGGAAGAAGAAAAATAATGGACCCAAGCCTGAGACTGAGTGCTTCTATTGCAAGGGAAAGGGTCACTAGAAGCGGAACTGCCCCAAATACTTAGCGGACAAGAAGGCCGGCAACGTTAAAGGTATATGTGATATACATGTTATTGATGTGTACCTTACCAGCGCTCGTAGTAGCTCCTGGGTATTTGATATCGGTGTTGTTGCTCACATTTGCAACTCAAAGCAGGAACTGCGGAATAAGCGGAGACTGGCCAAGGACGAGGTGACGATGCGCGTCGGGAATGGCTCCAAGGTCGATGTGATCGCCGTCGGCACGCTACCTCTACATCTACCGTCGGGATTAGTTTTAAACCTTAATGATTGTTATTTAGTACCAGCTTTGAGCATGAATATTGTATCAGGGTCTTGCTTAATGCGCGACGGCTACTCATTTAAGTCAGAGAATAATGGTTGTTCTATTTATATGAGTGATATGTTTTATGGTCATGCTCCGCTGGTGAATGGTTTATTCTTGATGAATCTCGATTGTGATGTTACGCATATTCATAGTGTGAGTACCAAAAGATGTAAAGTTGACAATGATAGTCCCACATACTTGTGGCACTGCCGCCTTGGTCATATCGGCGTTAAGCGCATGAAGAAGCTCCATACTGATGGACTATTAGAGTCTCTTGACTTTGAATCATTTGACACATGCGAACGGTGCCTCATGGGCAAGATGACTAAGACTCCATTCTCAGGAATAATGGAGAGAGCAACCGACTTATTGGAAATAATACATAGTGATGTGTGTGGTCCAATGAATGTTGAAGCTCGCGGTGGCTATCGTTATGTTCTCACTCTCACCGATGATTTGAGTAGGTATGGGTATATCTACTTGATGAAGCACAAATCTGAGACATTTGAAAAGTTCAAGGAATTTCAGAGTGAGGTCGAGAATCAACGTGACAGAAAAATTCAGTGTCTACGATCTGATCGTGGAGGAGAATATTTGAGTCATGAGTTTGGCACACACCTAAGGAAGTGTGGAATCGTTTCACAACTGATGCCGCCTGGCACACCGCAACGCAACGGAGTGTCTGAAAGTCGTAATCGCACTTTATTAGATATGGTACGATCTATGATGTCTCTTACCGACTTACAGCTATCATTTTGGGGATACGCATTAGAAACTGCAGCATTCACTTTAAATAGGGCACCGTCTAAATCCGTTGAGACGACACCGTATGAACTATGGTTTCGCAAGAAACCTAAGTTGTTGTTTCTTAAAGTTTGGGGTTGTGATGCTTATGTGAAGAAACTTCAACCAGAAAAGCTCGAACCCAAAGCGGAGAAATGTGTATTCATAGGATACCCTAAGCAAACTATTGGGTATACCTTCTATCTTAGATCCGAAGGTAAAACCTTTGTTGCCAAGAACGGATCCTTTCTAGAGAAAGAGTTTCTCTCAAAAGAAGTAAGTTGGACGAAGGTAGAACTTGATGAGGTAATTACACCCCCTCTCAAACAGGATAGTAGCGCAGCGCGGGAAGTTGTTCTTGTGGCGCCTACACCAACTTAAGAGGAAGTTAATGATAATGATCATGAAGCTTCGGATCAAGTTACTACTGAGCCGCGAAGGTCCACAAGGGTACGCTCCGCACCAGAGTGGTACGGCAACCCTGTAATGGAAATCATGTTGTTAGACAACGGTGAACCTTCGAACTATGAAGAAGCAATGGCATGCCCGGATTCCAACAAATGGCTTGAAGCTATGAAATCCGAGATAGGATCCATGTATGAGAACAAAGTATGGACTTTGGTGGACTTGCCCGATGACCGGCAAGCCATAGAAAATAAATGGATCTTCAAGAAGAAGACTGATGCGAACGGTAATGTAACCGTTTATAAAGCTCGACTTGTCGCAAAGGGTTTTCGACAAATTCAAGGAATTGACTATGAAGAGACTTTCTCTCCCGTAGCGAAGCTAAAGTCAGTCCGAATCATGTTAGCAATTGCCGCCTTTTAAGATTATGAAATTTGGCAAATGGACGTCAAAACAACGTTCCTTAACGGGAACCTTAATGAAGAGTTGTATATGATGCAACCAGAAGGTTTTGTCGACCCTAAGGGTGCTAACAAAGTGTGCAAGCTCCAGCGCTCCATCTATGGGCTGGTGCAAGCATCTCGGAGTTGGAACATTTGCTTTAATGAGGTGATTAAAGCGTTTGGGTTCATACAGGTTTACGGAGAAGCCTGTCTGTACAAGAAAGTGAGTGGGAGCTCTGTAGCTTTCCTCATACTGTATGTGGATGACATATTATTGATGGGGAATAATATAGAGATGTTGGAGAGCATAAAGGCCTATTTGAACAAGAGTTTTTCAATGAAGGACCTTGGAGAAGCTACATACATATTAGGCATCAAGATCTATAGAGATAGATCGAGACGCCTCATAGGTCTTTCGCAAAGTACATACCTTGACAAGATATTGAAGAAGTTCAATATGGAAAACTCAAAGAAAGGGTTCTTGCCAGTTTTGCAAGGTATGAGATTGAGTAAGACTAAGTCGCCGACCACGGCAGCAGATAGAGAGAAGATGAGTTATGTTCCCTACGCTTCGGCCGTAGGCTCTCTTATGTATGCCATGTTGTGTACCAGACCTGATATAAACCTTGCCATAAGTTTGGTAGGGAGGTACCAAAGTGATCCCGGTATGGAACACTGGACAGCGGTCAAGAATATCCTTAAGTACCTGAAAAGGACTAAGGAAATGTTTCTCGTTTATGGAGGTGACGAAGAGCTCATCGTAAAGGGTTACGTCGACGCTAGCTTCGACACAGATCCGGATGACTCTAAGTCACAGACCGGATACGTATATGTTTTGAATGGTGGGGCAGTGAGCTGGTGCAGCAGCAAGCAAGAAGTCGAGGCAGCATCTACATGTGAAGCGGAGTACTAGTTGCTTCAGAAGCGGCTCATGAAGGAATTTGGATGAAGGAGCTCATCACCGACCTTGGAGTGGTTCCAAGCGCGTCGGGTCCAATGACACTCTTCTGTGATAACACTGGGGCCATTGCCATAGCCAAGGAGCCCAGGTTTCACTGGAAGACGAAGCACATCAAATTCCGCTACAACTCCATCCAGGACCATGTCCAGAGTGGAGTAATAGAGATTTGTAAAGTACGCATGGATCTGAATGTTGCAGACCCATTGACTAAACCTCTTCCACGAGCAAAACATGATCAACACCATAATGCTATGGGTGTTCGATACATCACAATGTAACTAGATTATTGACTCTAGTGCAAGTGGGAGACGGTTGGAAATATGCCCTAGAGGCAATAATAAAATGGTTATTATCATATTTCCTTGTTCATGATAATCGTCTATTGTTCATGCTATAATTGTATTAACAGGAAATAGTAATACATGTGTGAATAAGTAGATCACAATGTGTTCCTAGCAAGCCTCTAGTTGGCTGGCTCGTTAGTCAGTAGATGATCATGGTTTCCTGGTCATGGGCATTAGATGTCATTGATAACGGGATCACATCATTGGGAGAATGATGTGATGAACAAGACCCAATCCTAAGCGTAGCACTAGATCGTATTGTTCGTATGCTAAAGCTTTTCTAATGTCAAGTGTCTTTTCCTTCGACCGTGAGATTGTGTAACTCCCGGATACCGTAGGAGTGCTTTGGGTGTATCAAACGTCACAACGTAACTGGGTGACTATAAAGGTGCACTATGGGTACCTCTGAAAGTGTCTGTTGGGTTGGTACAAATCGAGATCGGGATTTTTCACTCCGTGTGACGGAGAGGTATCTCTGGGCTCACTCGGTAGAACATCATCATGAGCTCAATGTGACTAAGGAGTTAGTCACACGATGACGTGCTACGGAACGAGTAAAGAGACTTATCGGTAACGAGATTGAACAAGGTATAGGTATACCGATGATCGAATCTCGGGCAAGTTCTATACCGACAGACAAAGGGAATTGTATACGGGATTGATTGAATCCTTGACATTGTGGTTCATCCGATGATATCATCGTGGAGCAAGTGGGAGCAACCATGGGTATCCAGACCCCGCTGATGGTTATTAGCTGGAGAGGTGTTTCGGTCATGTCGACCTATCTCTCGAACCCGTAGGGTCTACACACTTAAGGTTCGATGACGCTAGGGTTATAGGGAATTGTTATACGAGGTTATCAAAAGTTGTTCGGAGTCCCGGACGTCACGAGGAGCTCCGGAATGGTCCGAAGGTAAATATTGATATATAGGACGGATGGTTTCGGACACTGGAAGTGTTTCGGGTGTCACCGGTAACATACGGGGACCACCGGGACCATCGGAGGTGGCCCCGGGGTTCCACCGGAAGGGGGCAACGACCCCGAGAGGCTAGATGGGCCAAGTGTGGGAGGGAACCAGCCCCTAGGTGGGCTGGTGCGCCCCCCACTCAGCCCATGGCGCAGGAAGAAGGGAGAGGGGGGAACCCTAGCGCAGGTGGGCCTAAGGCCCACCAGAAGGGTGCACCACCCCTCCTCCCCGCTTGGCCGCCGCACCTCCCCCCATCTAGGGCTGCCGCCCCTCCCAGGAGAGGGAAACCCTCAAGGGGGCGCAGCCCCTCCCTCCCCCTATATATAGTGGGCACTTTTAGGATTTTGGAGACACAGTTTTCCCTCTCCCTCGGCGCAGCCCTGCTCTTCTTTCTCCTCCTCTCTGTCGGTGCTTGGCGAAGCCCTGCCAGGAGACCTCGTCTCTCTATCGACACCACGCCGTCGTGCTGCTGGAGATCTTCCCCAACCTCTCCCTCCTCCTTGCTGGATCAAGGTGCGGGAAACGTCACTGGGCTGCACGTGTGTTGAACGCGGAGGTGCCGTAGTTTGGCACTAGATTGGAATCACACCGCGATCTGAATCGCCGCGAGTACGACTCCATCAACCGCGTTCTAGTAACGCTTCCGCTTAACGATCTTCAAAGGTATGAAGATGCACTCACCCCTCTCTCGTTGCTGGTCTCTCCATAGGAAGATCTGAATATGCGTAGAATTTTTTTGAATTTATGCTACGTTACCCAATATCCGCAACTACGAAAGAAGAATTAAGACAGAGTCTAACCATAGCATTAAACTAGTGGATCCAAATCAGCCCCCTACGAAGCAACGCATAAACTAGGGTTTAAGCTTCTGTCACTCTAGCAACCCATGATCTACTTACTACTTCCCAATGCCTTCCTCTAGGCCCAAATAATGGTGAAGTGTTATGTAGTCGACATTCACATAAAACCACTAGAGGAGAAACAACATACAACGGATCAAAATATCAAATGAATACCAAATTGACATGACTACTAATAGCATGACTTATCCCATGTCCTCAGGAACAAAAGTAACTACTCACAAAGCATGATTATGTTCATGACCAGATAGGTATTGAATATCATCAAGGATCTGAACATATAATCTTCTACCGAGTAATCCAACTAGCATCAACTACAAAGATTAATTAACACTACTAGCAACCTTACAAGTACCAATCGGAGTCGCGGGACGGAGATTGGTTACAAGAGATGAACTAGGGTTTGGAGATGAGATGGTGTTGATGAAGATGTTGATGGTGATGAGTACTCTCCGATGAGAGGAGTGTTGGTGATGACGATGGCGACGGCGATTCCTCCCGAAAGCCTCCTCTTGACTTTTTCTGGAATGAAACCCTCCTTATAGAAAAAGAGGTGAGCCAGAGGGCCAACAGGGAGCCCACAAGCCCCCTAGGCGCGACCAGGGGGTAGGCCGCGCCTAGCAGGCTTGTGGCCTCCTGGTGGCTCCCCTCTGGTACTTCTTCCGTCCGGTCTTTTTTATAAATTCCAAAATAATTCCTCGTTGATTTTCATGGCTTTTGGAGTTGCGCAAAATAGGTATCTCAAACTTGCTCCCTTTTTAGGCCAGAATTCCAGCTGTCGGCATTCTCCCTCTTCATGTAATTTTGCAAAATAAGAGAGAAAAGGCATAAGTATTGTACCGTGAAGTGTAATAACAGCCCGTAAAGCGATAAATATCAACATAAAAGCATGATGCAAAATGGACGTATCAACTCCCCCAAGCTTAGACTTCGCTTGTTCTCAAGCGGAAACCGAGATCAATAAATATGCCCACATGTTATAGAGAGAGGTGTCGACAAAACAAGATATGGACATGCAGGCATCATGATCATGATTAGAACAGCAATATCATCATATCAACTCTTATGCTAAAGTGATAATTCCTTCACAAAGTAAAGTATGGATCAAGAACCTTATTGAGAATTAACAACCAATAGCCTTTAGTCATTGAAGCAATTGCAATTTATCATAACATCGGAAAGAGTCAAATAAGAGCTTGTAAAGCAAATCCACATACTCAATCATCCTTTCGTATTCTACAATTGCTACAACTCACAAGGTACTCAGGAGATCAAAGTTTCAGTCGGACACAGAGAAAGATAGGGGCTTATAGTTTCGCCTCCCAACTATTTACCTCAAGGGTAATGTCAACAATAATAATTCATGAATACTTACTTCCAAGTTGACATATGAATATAGATCTTTCCCTAGCATATGACTTTAGCCAAGATAAAGGCAAAATAAGGGATTGGTGTAGATCACCATGACTCTTTCAAGGACAAAAAGTAAAGGTACAAGATAGGCCCTTCACAGAGGGAAGCAGAGGTTGTCATGCGCTTTTGAGGTTTGGATGTGTGTCCTCTTAGTGTGAAGGAACGTCACTTTATATTGCCTCATGTGATAAAGAACTTTATTATGTTGTCTGTCGCTTTTATGTCTTCCTTATCACAGGTTCGTACAGAGCTTATTTTCCACACACTAATAGATCATACATATTTAGGGAGCAATTCTTATTGCTTGCACCGATGACATCTTACTTGAGGGATCTTCTTCAATCCATAGGTAGGTATGGTGGACTCTCATGGCAAAACTGGGTTGAAGGTTTATAGATGCACAAGTAGTATCTCTACTTAGTGCGGAAGTTTTGGCTGATATGAGGTGGAAGCAATCGTCACATGCTAAGGGATCTCTAGTCATATAATCATTGTTCGGAACCAAGCAAACATAATTCATTATGTTGTCTTCCTTGTCCAACATCTACTTATAAGCATGCAATAGTCTAGTGAGTGTTCACAATCATAGATGGTGTCCAAGATGATATATTTATATGTGAACCTCTCTTTCTTTATTACTTCCTATTAATTGCAGCAATGACCAAGGTCTACGTTTGTCCACCCACGACAAGTTTCAATCAACATTCTTTTTATATGTGAAGTCATCACTTTCCATAAGATCATTACATGATCTTTCATGCTTTTTTTCTTGTATCATTCTTTTCTTTAGATCATGGCATGAAGCAGGGCCCTTAACTAAGACACTCTTTATTATCTGACTCACGAACTCGAATACATCGGGGGTTGTCGGGGATATACCCCGTAGTGTAACCCGGCTTGGAGTATGACCCGCCAAGGACTTGGCGACTCACCGGCGACTCAAAAGTGACCTGGTGGGCGACTCATACTTGTCCCCACAGGCGACTTAGATAAATGACGAAGGTCTAAGGCCCGGCGTACACCCTGGCATAAGGCGACTCATAGAGAGGCCAGGAGGGCCGACTCACATAGAAGGCCCAAGAAGAGGAGAGACTCCCTCACAAAGGAAACAAGACCCGAATTAGGATTCAAGAGAGACTGGTCCTATTCCTACTCCTAGTAGGACTCTACATGTAAACATACCCCTTCCACCTACATAAGGAGGGGTAAGGCGCCCCAAGAGGGACAAGATTCACAACTTAGGTCTAGACAAGACAAATCATGAGATAGACAGATTAGACACCCACGAGATTAGAGGTGGCGAGTCTGCACTCTTGTAATCGAGATCATCATCTTCATCAATGCAACACAAGCAGGACGTAGGCTTTTACCTCCATCGGAGGGGCCGAACCTGGGTAAACTCGCGTCTCTCGATTCCGACCAACCCCTTCAAGCCGCCACATGGTTGCGATGGCCTCACACATAAGTTCTCTCACGAGAACATCCGCCGTGACAAAACCACGACAGGGGTGACACAAAGCAAAACTCAAGCCTAAAACACTAAGAACTTTATTCTACTAGAGAAAGATAAAATCAAAAAGGATCGAACTAAGAAAAGGTAAAGGCAAAAGATGTGATGGTGATACGATACCGGGGCAACTCCCCCAAGCTTGGCACAAACCAAGGGGATTGCCCATACCCGTGCTTAGTTGTCTTCCTTTGGAGGTGATGGTGGTGGAGTTGTTGCAACCTGGGTTTGATCCTCCGTCTTCCAAGGCATAGGTTCTCCATCATGGAAGGACGATCGAGTCTACGGAATCCTCAAATATGCGGCCAACCATATTGATTTAAATCTATACTCATACTCACAGTTTTGGTTCTACAAGTCATAGATCTGGGCTTGGAGGTGCTCAATTCTGTCATAGAGCCTGGAGAGGTGCTTCCCGATGTCATTGGCATCGATCTTGTGCTTTTTGGTGAACTCCGTGATCATCATGTGGTTGGCGTTGAGTCTGCGTTCCACCATCCCTTGGCACTTGAAGACTTGCTGCTCCATTGCTCCGAGCCTCGCCTCCACGCTTCCAGACTTCTTGGGCCCCTCAACATCATGGATGTGCAGCACCCCCTCACGCATCTCGATAGATTGAGGGTGTTGCAGCACTCCTGCGAGGTAGGGATTGATGACCTTCTCGAAGATCTTGTCCTTCGGAGCTTTTGGGGACGCCATAGCGATCTAGATTTGTCTGCACAACAGCCCGAAACGAAAACACAGGAAATTTGCGTGATACGAAGGTCAGACATTTCGGGAGAATATATAATGATTTTTTTCTGACCAGAAGGAGTACTCCACAATAAAATGGAGTCCGGGAGGCACACGAGGTGGTCACAAGCCCCCCAGGCGCGGCCAGGGGGGTGGCCCGCGCCTGGCAGGCTTGTCACCTCCTCGTGCGCTTTTCGGACTACTTTAACTTTTTTCTATTTTTCTAAAATTCCAAAACGGAGAAAAATTCCTATTGGAAAAGTTTTGGAGTCGGTTTACTTACTGA
The DNA here is from genome assembly GCF_904849725.1 of Hordeum vulgare subsp. vulgare. NCBI lineage: Eukaryota > Viridiplantae > Streptophyta > Magnoliopsida > Poales > Poaceae > Hordeum > Hordeum vulgare. The sequence goes on along the minus strand of NC_058524.1, from coordinate 87,619,977 downwards.
ATCACATACCTCTTTGTTTTCGGAATGTGAAACAGGCTGATAAATATCCCTTATGCACTCCTCTAGAGTTATGGTATTGATAATATTGCTTTCAACATTTATGGGAGTACGTGAGATATAATGCTTGATTCTCTGCCCATTTACCACTCTCAGAAAATTACCTTCCGTGTTGTTGATCTTGATGGCACCGGAACGATATACTTCCTCAACAATGTAAGGACCTTCCCATTTAGAGAGAAGCTTGCCTGCAAAAAATCTTAAACGAGAATTATATAGCAAGACATAATCACCTACATTGAACTCACGTTTTTGTATCCTTTTATCATGCCACCTCTTAACCTTTTCTTTGAACAAGTTGGCATTTTCATATGTGTGAGCTCTCAATTCATCAAGCGAGCTAATATCAAATAACCTCTTCTCACCAGCAAGTTTGAAATCAAAGTTGAGCTCTTTGATTGCCCAATAAGCCTTATGCTCTAGCTCAAGAGGTAAATGACATGCTTTACAGTAAACCATTTTGTACGGAGACATGCCCATGGGATTCTTATAAGCAGTTCTATAAACCCACAGTGCATCATCGAGCTTCTTAGACCAATTCTTTCTAGACCTACTGACAGTCTTTTGCAGAATTAGTTTAATCTCTCTATTACTTAGCTCTACTTGACCACTGGACTGAGGGTGATAGGGAGATGCAACTCTATGGTTGACATCATACTTAGCAAGCGTTTTACGGAAAGCACCATGAATAAAATGTGAACCACCATCAGTCATTAGATATCTAGGGACTCCAAATCTAGGGGAAATAACTTCTTTAAGCATCCTCATAGAGGTGTTGTGATCAGCACTACTAGTTGGGATAGCTTCTACCCACTTAGTGACGTAATCAACATCAACTAGGATATGAGTATACCCGTTGGATTTTGGAAAAGGTCCCATATAATCAAAGCCCCAAACATCAAATGGTTCAATGACAAGTGAATACTTCATAGGCATTTCCTGACGTTTACCGATATTACATATTCTTTGACATTCGTCACAAGACAAGACAAACTTACGGGCATCCTTAAAGAGAGTGGGCCAATAGAAACCTGATTGCAATACCTTGTGTGCAGTTCTATCTCCCGCATGGTGTCCTTCATAAGCCTTAGAGTGACACTTCTGTAGGATATGTCCCTGTTCATGTTCAGGTACACAACGTCTAATAACACCATCTACTCCTTCCTTATAAAGGTGAGGATCATCCCAAAAGTAATGTCTCAAATCAAAGAAGAATTTCTTCTTTTGCTGGTATGTGAAACTAGGTGGTATATATTTGGCAACGATATAATTTGCATAATCAGCATACCACGATGCACTAAGTGAAGTATTGATGACATTCAATTCCTCATCAGGAAAGCTATCATCAATAGGTTGTGGGTCATCAAGAACATTCTCCAACCTAGACAAGTTATCTACTACGGGGTTCTCAGCACCCTTCGTGTCGACAACATGCAAATCAAATTCTTAGAGCAAGAGAAACCATCGGATAAGTCTAGGTTTAGCATCTTTCTTTTCCATGAGGTATTTAATAGCAGCGTGATCAGTGTGAATAGTGACTTTGGAATCAACTATGTAAGATCTGAACTTTTCACATGCAAACACGACTGCTAAAAATTCCTTTCAGTAGTAGCATAGTTTCTTTGGGCACTGTCTAGAGTTTTACTAGCATAGTGAATAACATTCAATTTCTTATCAACTCTTTGTCCTAGGATAGCACCAACAGCATAATCACTAGCATCACACATGATTTCAAAGGGTAAGTTCCAATCAGGTGGTTGAACAATAGGCGCGGTTATCAAGGCCTTTTTAAGTATTTCGAAGGCTTCCTCACAATCATCGTCAAAACCAAAAAGAATATCCTTTTGGAAGAGATTGGTAAGAGGCCTAGAAATCTTAGAAAAGTCCTTAATGAACCTTCTATAGAAACCAGCATGACCAAGGAAACTTCTTATACCTTTGATATCTGTAAGGCATGGCATTTTCTCGATCGCATCAACCTTAGCCTTATCGACTTCAATACCTCTTTCAGAAATTTTATGTCCTAAGACGATGCCTTCATTAACCATAAAGTGACACTTCTCCCAATTCAAGACAAGGTTGGTATCTTTACATCTCTGCAAGACTCGATCAAGGTTGCTGAGGCAATCATCGAAAGAAGACCCGTAAACAGAGAAGTCATCCATGAAAACCTCAACAATATTTTCACAAAAGTCTGAGAATATAGCCATCATACATCTTTGAAAGGTAGTAGGTGCATTACATAAGCCAAAAGGCATACGTGTGTAAACAAAGGTACCGAAAGGGCAGGTGAAAGTGGTTTTCTCCTGATCAGATTGTGCAACTGGTATTTGGGAGAAACCAGAATAACCATCTAGAAAGCAGAAGTGTGTGTGTTTAGACAGTCTATCTAGCATTTGGTCGATAAAAGGCAAAGGGTAATGATCTTTCCTAGTGGCCTTATTCAATTTCCTAAAATCGATCACCATCCTATAGCTAGTAATAATCCTCTGTGGGATCAATTCATCCTTATCATTAGGGACAATGGTAATACCTAACTTCTTAGGGACGCAATGCACCGGACTTACCCAACACTATGAGCAACAGGATAGATAATACCTGCTTCCAGGAGATTTAGTATTTCTTTTCTTACTACCTCTTTCATCTTAGGATTTAATCTCCGTTGATGATCGGCAACTGGTTTGGAATCAGGATCGGTTTTAATCTTGTGCTGGCATAGAGTGGGACTAATGCCCTTAAGATCATCAAGAGTATATCCAATAGCAGCACGGTGCTTCCTCGGAGTTTTTAGTAACTTCTTTTCTTCATGCTCTCAGAGGCTGGCACTAATAATAACGGGATATATCTCTTTTTCATCATTATAAGCATACTTAAGAGTATCAGGCAAATGTTTGAGCTCGAACACAGGATCACCCTTTGGTGGGGGTGGTTCACCAAGCAGTTCAACACACAAATTATTCTTAAGGATAGGATATTGTTCAAAGATAACTCTATCTATCCCATCCCTTTCATCCATATGCATATCATTTTCATGCTCAAGCAAGTATTGCTCTAAAGGATCAGTAGGAGGCACAGCGATAGAAGCTAGGGCAATAATTTCATCCTTACTAAGCAACTCTTTTTCATGAGGTTGTCTACCAAACTTGGAGAAATTTAACTCATGTGACACACCTTCAAAGCCAACAGTGACAATTTGCTTCTCACAGTCAATATGAGCATTGACGGTATTGAGGAAAGGTCTGCCAAATATGATGGGACAAAAGCTATCTTGTGTGGTAGCAAGAATGAGAAAATTAGCAGGATACTTCGTTTTACCACATAAGACTTCAAAATCTCTAACAATTACCAAAGGGAAGATAGTATCTCTATTGACAAGCTGAATAGTGACATCAATAGGTTCCATCTCAACAGGTGCAATCTCGTCTTTAATTTCATCATATAAGGATTGAGGTATTGCACTAACACTAGCACCCACGTCACATAAACCATGATAACAATGATCTCCTATCTTAACAGAAACAGCAGGCGTGCCAACAACAGACCTATGTTTGTCTCTAGCATGTGGTTTAGCAATTCTAGCAGCATCTTCACAGAAGTGAATATCATGGCCATCAACATTGTCGGACAGGAGATCTTTGATAATAGCAATGTTAGGTTCAACTCTAATTTGCTCAGGGGGTGTAGGTGTTCTAATGTATCCCCTACGTATCACAGTTGAAGCTTTAGAATGATCCTTTATTCTAACAGGGAAAGGTGGTTTCTCAATGTAAGCACTGGGAACAATAGGATCATTATAAGTGATGACTTTCTCTTCAACTGGATTGGGTTTAACTACATTGACTTCTAAGGGAGGATGATATTTAAACCACTTCTCTTTAGGGAGATCAATATGAGCAGCAAATGATTCACACAATGAAGCTACTATCTCACAGTCAAGTCCATATTTAGCGCTAAAATCACAAAAAGTATTTGTTTCGACAAAGGATTTAACGCAATCAAACTTGAAATTCATGCCTGCCTCCTTACCTTCATCAAACTCCCAATCTTCAGAGTTGTGTTTAATTCTTTCCAATAAATTTCATTTGAAGTCAATATCTCTCTTCATAAAAGAACCGGTACAAGAAGTGTCAAGCATGGTGCGATTATCATGAGAAAGCCGAGCATAGAAGTTCTGAATGATAATTTCTCTCGAGAGCTCATGGTTGGGGCATGAATATAACATTGCTTTAAGCCTCCCACAAGCTTGAGCTATACTTTCTCTGTCACGAGGCCAAAAATTATAAATATAATTCCGATCACGATGTACCAAATGCATAGGATAAAACCTTTGATGAAATTTCAATTTCAATCGGTTGTAGTTCCATGATCCAATATCATCACATAGCCTATACCATGTCAATGTGTTATCCCTCAAAGATAAGGGAATGACCTTCTTCTTGACCTCATCCTCGGGCAAACTTGCAAGCTTAAATAAACCACAAACTTCATCTACATAGATTAGATGCAAGTGGGGATGTGATGTTCCATCTCCTGTAAAGGGATTAGCCAGCAGTTTCTCAAGCATACCCAAAGGAAATTCATAGCAAATATTTTCAGTAGGTGCAGCAGGTTGAGGAGCAACTCCTTGTGCTTCCGTTCAAGGTGAAGATACCCCGAACAAGCTCCTCAAAGGATTAGTTTCCATAGTAACAAGTGACAATAAATTTCAGCACACTATATAAATGTTTCCTTACCAAATTCCACTTACCAAAGGCGCTTCACTCCCCGGCAAGGGCGCCACAAAAGAGTCTTGATGACCCACAAGTGTAGGGGATCTACCATAGTCCTTTCGATAAGTAAGAGTGTCGAACCCAACGAGGAGCAGAAGGATCTGATAAGTGGTTTTCAGCAAGGTATTCTCTGCAAGCACTGAAATTAACGGTAACAGAAAGTTGTGTGGTAAGATGATTCGTAGCAAGTAGCAAGTAACAACGGTAACAAAGGTGCAGAAAAGTGGCCCAATCCCTTTTGTAGCAAGGGACAAGCCTGGACAAACTCTTATAGGAGGTAAAGCGCTCCCGAGGACACATGGGAATTTCTGCCAAGCTAGTTTTCATCATGTTGATATGATTCACGTTCGTTATTTTGATAGTTTGATATGTGGGTGGACCGGTGCTTGGGTGCTGCCCTTACTTGGACAAACCTCCCACTTATGATTAACCCCTCTCGCAAGCATCCGCAACTACGAAAGAAGAATTAAGACAAATTCCAACCATAGCATTAAACTAGTGGATCCAAATCAGCCCCTTACGAAGCAACGCATAAACTAGGGTTTAAGCTTCTGTCACTCTAGCAACCCATCATCTACTTACTACTTCCCAATGCCTTCCTCTAGGCCCAAATAATGGTGAAGTGTTATGTAGTCGATGTTCACATAACACCACTAGAGGAGAAACAACATACAACGCATCAAAATATCAAACGAATACCAAATTCACATGACTACTTATAGCATGACTTATCCCATGTCCTCAGTAACAAAAGTAACTACTCACAAAGCATGATTATGTTCATGACCAGAGAGGTATTGAATAGCATCAAGGATCTGAACATATAATCTGTTGGGTAACGTAGCATAAATTCAAAATTTTCCTACGCATATTCAGATCTTCCTATGTAGAGACCAGCAACGAGAGAGGGGTAAGAGCATCTTCATACCTTTGAACATCTCTAAGCGGAAGCATTGCTAGAACACGGTTGATGGAGTCGTACTCGCAGCGATTCCGATCTAGTGCCGAACTACGGCACCTCCGCGTTCAACACACGTGCAGCCCGGTGATGTCTCCCGCACCTTGATCCAGCAAGGAGGAGGGAGAGGTTGGGAAAGAACTCCAGAAGAATGACGGCGTGGTGTCGATGGAGAGACGAGGTCTCTCGGCAGGGCTTCGCCAAGCACCGGCAGAGAGGAGGAGAAAGAAGGGCAGGGCTGCGCCGAGGGAGAGGGAGAAGTCTGATCTCCAATGGCCAAAAGTGCCCACTATATATAGGGGGAGGGAGGGGCTGCGCCCCCTTGAGGGTTTCCCTCTCCTAGGGGGCAGCCCTAGATGGGGGCTGGTGCGGCGGCCAAGGGGGGGAGGAGGGGTGTGGCGCACCCCTGGTGGGCCTTAGGCCCACCTGGCTTAGGGTTTGCCCCCCCCCTTTCTCTCCCCCACGCATTGGGCTGAGTGGGGAGGCGCACCAGCCCACCTAGGGGCTGGTTCCCTTCCCCACTTGGCCCAATTTACCTCCCGGGGTCGTTTCCCCCCTTCGGTGGACCCCCGGGGCCACCTCCGGTGGTCCCGGTGGTCCTGGTACGTTACCGGTGATGCCCGAAACACTTCCGGTATCCGAAACCATCCGTCCTATGTATCAATCTTTACCTCCGGACCATTCCGGAGCTCCTCGTGACGTCCGGGATCTCATCCGGGACTCCGAACAACTTTCGGTAACCTCGTATAACAATTCCCTATAACCCTAGCGTCATCGAACCTTAAGTGTGTAGACCCTACGGGTTCGGGAGACGGGCAGACATGACCGAGACGCCTCTCCGGCCAATAACCATCAGCGGGATCTGCATACCCATGGTCGCTCCCACTTGCTCCACGATGACCTCATCGGATGAACCACGATGTCAAGGATTCAATTAATCCCGTATACGATTCCCTTTGTCTGTCGGTATAGAACTTGCCCGAGATTCGATTGTCGGTATACCTATACCTTGTTCAATCTCGTTACCGGTAAGTCCCTTTACTCGTTCCGTAGCACGTCATCATGTGACTAACTCCTTAGTCACATTGAGCTCATGATGATGTTCTACCGAGTGGGCCTAGAGATACCTCTCCGTCACACGGAGAGACAAATCCCGATCTCGATTCGTACCAACCCAACAGACACTTTCGGAGGTACCCGTAGTGCACCTTTATAGTCACCCAGTTACGTTGTGACGTTTGATACACCCAAAGCACTCCTACGGTATCGGGGAGTTGCACAATCTCACGGTCGAAGGAAAAGATACTTGACATTAGAAAAGCTTTAGCATACGAACAATACGATCTAGTGCTATGCTTAGGATTGGGTCTTGTCCATCACATCATTCTCCTAATGATGTGATCCCGTTATCAATGACATATAATGCCCATGATCAGGAAACCATGATCATCTATTGACTAACGATCTAGCCAACTAGAGGCTTGCTAGGGACACTTTGTGATCTATTTATTCACACATGTATTACTGTTTCCTATTAATACAATTATAGCATGAACAATAGACGATTATCATGAACAAGGAAATATGGAAATAACCATTTTATTATTGCCTCTAGGGCATTTTTCCAATAGTCTCCCACTTGCACTAGAGTCAATAATCTAGTTACATTGTGATGTATCGAACACCCATAGCATTATGGTGTTGATCATGTTTTGCTCGTGGAAGAGGTTTAGTCAACGGGTCTGCAATATTCAGATTCGTGTGCACTTTACAAATATCTATCACTCCACTCTGGACATGGTCCTGGATGGAGTTGTAGCGGCGTTTGATGTGCTTCGTCTTCCGGTGAAACCTGGGCTCCTTGGCTATGGCAATGGCCCAGTGTTATCACAGAAGAGTGTCATTGGACCCGATGCGCTTAGAACCACTCCAAGGTCGGTGATGAGCTCCTTCATCCAAATTCCTTCTTGAGATGCTTCTGAAGCAGCTATGTACTCTGCTTCACATGTAGATGCTGCCACGACTTCTATCTTGCTGCTGCACCAGCTCACTGCCCCACCATTCAACACATATACGTATCCGGTCTGTGACGTAGAGTCATCCAGATTTGTGTCGAAGCTAGCGTCGACGTAACCCTTTACGACGAGCTCTTCGTCACCTCCATAAACGAGAAACATTTCCTTGGTCCTTTTCAGGTACTTAAGGATATTCTTGACCGTTGTCCGGTGTTCCTGTTGGGGAACGTCGCATGGGAAACAAAAAATTTCCTACGCGCACGAAGACCTATCATGGTGATGTCCATCTACGAGAGGGGATGAGTGATCTATGTACCCTTGTAGACTGTACAGCAAAAGCGTTAGTGAATGCGGTTGATGTAGTGGAACATCCTCATGTCCCTCGATCCGCCCCGCGAACAATCCCGCGATCAGTCCCACGCTCTAGTACCGAACGGACGGCACCTCCGCGTTCAGCACACGTACAGCTCGACGATGATCTCGGCCTTCTTGATCCAGCAAGAGAGACGGAGAGGTAGAAGAGTTCTCCGGCAGCATGACGGCGCTCCGGAGGTTGGTGATGACCTTGTCTCAGCAGGGCTCCGCCCGAGCTCCGCAGAAACGCGATCTAGAGGAAAAACCGTGGAGGTATGTGGTCGGGCTGCCGTGGAAAATTCGTCTCAAATCAGCCCTAAAACCTCCGTATATATAGGTGGGAGAGAGGGGACCTTGCCTTGGGGCTCAAGGATCCCCAAGGGGGTCGGCCGAGCCAAAGGGGGGAAGGACTTCCCCCCAAACCGAGTCCTACTTGGTTTGGTGGGTGGAGTCCTTCTTTCCTTTCCCACCTCCTCTTTTCTTTTTTTCTCTTTGATTTTTCTTCCAATGCACATAGAGCCCTTTTGGGCTATCCCACCAGCCCACTAAGGGCTGGTGCGCCACCCTCAAGGCCTATGGGCTTCCCCGGGGTGGGTTGCCCCCCCCCCCCCCCCGGTGAACTCCCGGAACCCATTCGTCATTCCCGGTACATTCCCGGTAACTCCGAAAACCTTCCGGTAATCAAATGAGGTCATCCTATATATCAATCTTCGTTTCCGTACCATTCCGGAAACCCTCGTGACGTCCGCGATCTCATCCGGGACTCCGAACAACATTCGGTAACCAACCATATAACTCAAATACGCATAAAACAACGTCGAACCTTAAGTGTGCAGACCGTGCGGGTTCGAGAACTATGTAGACATGACCCGAGAGACTCCTTGGTCAATATCCAATAGCGGGAACTGGATTCCCATATTGGATCCTACATATTCTACGAAGATCTTATTGTTTCAACCTCAGTGCCAAGGATTCATATAATCCCGTATGTCATTCCCTTTGTCCTTCGGTATGTTACTTGCCCGAGATTCGATCGTCAGTATCCGCATACCTATTTCAATCTCGTTTACCGGCAAGTCTCTTTACTCGTTCCGTAATACAAGATCCCGCAACTTACACTAAGTTACATTGCTTGCAAGGCTTGTGTGTGATGTTGTATTACCGAGTGGGCCCCGAGATACCTCTCTGTCACACGGAGTGACAAATCCCAGTCTTGATCCATACTAACTCAACGAACACCTTCGGAGATACCTGTAGAGCATCTTTATAGTCACCCAGTTACGTTGCGACGTTTGATACACACAAAGTATTCCTCCGGTGTTAGTGAGTTATATGATCTCATGGTCATAGGAACAAATACTTGACACGCAGAAAACAGTAGCAACAAAATGACACGATCAACATGTTACGTCTATTAGTTTGGGTCTAGTCCATCACGTGATTCTCCTAATGACGTGATCCAGTTATCAAGCAACAACACCTTGTTTATAATCAGAAGACACTGACTATCTTTGATCAACTCGCTAGCCAACTAGAGGCTTGCTAGGGACAGTGTTTTGTCTATGTATCCACACATGTAAATGAGTCTTCATTCAATACAATCATAGCATCGATAATAAACGATTATCGTGATACAGGAATTATAATAATAACTATATTTATTAGTGCCTCTAAGGCATAATTCCAACAGTCTCCCACTTGCACTAGAGTCAATAATCTAGCCCTCACATCATCATGCGAATTACATTGTAATAAATCTAACACCCATACAGTTCTGGTGTTGATCATGCTTTGGCCGTGGAAGAGGTTTAGTCAGCGGGTCTGCTACATTCAGATCCGTGTGCACTTTGCATATATTTACATCCTCCCCTTCAACGTAGTCGCGGATAAGGTTGAAGCATCGTTTGATGTGTCTGGACTTCTTGTGAAACCGTGGTTCCTTTGCTAAAGCAATGGCACCCGTGTTGTCACAGAACAAGGTTATTGGATTCAGTGCGCTTGGCACCACTCCAAGATCCGTCATGAACTGCTTCATCCAGACACCCTCCTTAGCCGCCTCCGAGGCAGCCATGTACTCCGCTTCACATGTAGAATCTGCTACGACGCTTTGCTTGGAACTGCACCAGCTTACCGCACCCCCATTAAGAATAAATACGTATCTGGTTTGCGACTTATAGTCGTCCGGATCTGTGTCAAAGCTTGCATCGACGTAACCTTTTACGGCGAGCTCTTTGCCACCTCCATACACGAGAAACATCTCCTTAGTCCTTTTCAGGTACTTCAGGATATTCTTGACCGCCGTCCAGTGATCCACTCCTGGATTACGCTGGAACCTACCTGCCATACTTATGGCCAGGCTAACGTCCGGTCTAGTGCACAGCATTGCATACATGATAGAACCTATGGCTGAAGCATAGGGGATGGAGCGCATATGCTCTCTATCCTCATCAGTTGCTGGGCACTGAGTCTTACTCAATCTCGTACCTTGTAAAACTGGCAAGAACCCCTTCTTGGACTGTTCCATTTTGAACCTCTTCAAAACTTTATCAAGGTATGTGCTTTGTGAAAGTCCTATGAGGCGTTTTGATCTATCCCTATAGATCTTAATGCCAATAATGTAAGCAACTTCTCCTAGGTGCTTCATAGAGAAACTTTCATTTAAGTAATCCTTTATGCTCTCCAAAAACTCTACGTTGTTTCCAATCAGCAATATGTCATCCACATATAATATTAGAAACGCCACAGAGCTCCCACTCACTTTCTTGTAAATACAAGATTCTCCAACCACTTGTATAAACCCAAATGCTTTGATCACCTCATCAAAGCGTTTGTTCCAACTCCGAGATGCTTGCACCAGTCCATAAATGGATCGCTGGAGCTTGCACGCCTTGTTAGCATTCTTAGGATCGACAAAACCTTCGGGTTGCATCATATACAATTCTTCCTTAAGGAAACCGTTAAGGAACGCCGTTTTGACATCCATCTGCCAGATTTCATAATCAAAAAATGCAGCTATTGCTAACATGATTCTGACGGACTTAAGCATCGCTACGGGTGAGAATGTCTCATCGTAGTCAACTCCTTGAACTTGTGAAAAACCCTTTGCCACAAGTCGAGCTTTATAAACGGTCACATTGCCGTCAGCGTCTGTCTTCCTCTTAAAGGTCCATTTGTTCTGAATAGCCTTGCGGCCCTCAGGCAGTACCTCCAAAGTCCATAATTTGTTCTCATACATGGATCCTATCTCGGACTTCATGGCTTCTAGCCATTTGTTGGAATCTGGGCCCACCATTGCTTCTTCATAATTTGCAGGTTCATTGTTGTCCAACAACATGATTGATAAGACGGGATTACCGTACCACTCTGGAGCAGCACGTGGTCTCGTCGACCTGCGTGGTTCGACAGAAACTTGAACCGGAGTTTCATGATCATCATCATTAACTTCCTCCTCAACCGGCGTCGCAACGACAGAGGTTTCCCCTTGCCCTGCGCCACCATCCAGAGAGATGAGAGGTTCGACAACCTCGTCAAGTTCTATCTTCCTCCCACTCAATTCTCTCGAGAGAAACTCCTTCTCGAGAAAAGCTCCGTTTTTAGCAACAAACACTTTGCCCTCGGATTTGAGATAGAAGGTGTACCCAACTGTCTCTTTTGGGTAACCTATGAAGATGCACTTTTCCGCTTTGGGTTCCAGCTTTTCAGGCTGAAGCTTTTTGACATAAGCATCACATCCCCAAACTTTAAGAAACGACAACTTTGGCCTTTTGCCATACCACAGTTCGTATGGTGTCGTCTCAACGGATTTTGATGGTGCCCTATTTAAAGTGAATGCAGTTGTTTCTAATGCATAACCCCAAAACGATAATGGCAAATCGGTAAGAGACATCATAGATCGCACCATCTATAATAAAGTACGATTACGACGTTCGGACACACCATTACGTTGTGGTGTTCCAGGCGGTGTCAACTGTGAAACAATTCCACATTGTCTCAAGTGAGCACCAAACTCGAAACTCAGATATTCACCCCCACGATCAGACCGTAGGAACTTGATCTTCTTGTTACGATGATTTTCAACTTCACTCTGAAATTGCTTGAACTTTTCAAATGTTTCAGACTTGTGCTTCATTAAGTAGACATAACCATATCTACTCAAATCGTCAGTGAAGGTGAGAAAATAACGATATCCGCCGCGTGCCTCTACGCTCATCGGACCACATACATCGGTATGTACGATTTCCAACAAGTCACTTGCACGCTCCATTGTTCCGGAGAACGGTGTTTTAGTCATCTTGCCCATGAGGCATGGTTCGCACGTGTCAAGTGAATCAAAGTCAAGTGACTCCAAAAGTCCATCGGCATGGAGTTTCTTCATGCACTTTACACCAATATGACCTAAGAGGCAGTGCCACAAAAATATGGCGCTATCATTGTTAACTCTAACTCTTTTGGTCTCAATGTTATGTATGTGTGTATCGCTATCAAGATTCAATATGAACAATCCTCTCACATTGGGTGCATGACCATAAAAGATGTTACTCATAGAAATAGAACAACCATTATTCTCTGACTTAAAAGAGTAACCGTCTCGCAATAAACAAGATCCAGATATAATGTTCATGCTCAACGCAGGCACTAAATAACAATGATTTAAGTTCATAACTAATCCTGATGGTAACTGAAGTGAAACTGTGCCGACGGCGATTGCATCAACCTTGGAACCATTTCCTACGCGCATCGTCACTTCATCTTTCGCCAGCCTTCGTCTATTCCGTAGTTCCTGTTTCGAGTTGCAAATATGAACAACAGAACCGGTATCGAATACCCACGCACTACTACGAGAGCCGGTTAAGTACACATCAATAACATGTATATCAAATATACCTGATGAAAGGATCGATATGGTTGGCTAGAGGGGGGGTGAATAGACAACGACCACTTTTTAATTAATCTTAACAAGTTAAGGTAAACACTATACGGGTTCACAAATAATATGACGAAGAGGTGACCCCTATAGAAGCTATCAACAAGACCTATTAAGACAAGTAAGATATTGTCACAAGGAAAAGCAAATACAAAGTAAAGGTTAGAGATAACCACAAGTGGAACCGATGGAGACGAGGATGTGTTACCGAAGTTCCTTCCCTTTGATAGGAAGTACGTCTCCGTTGGAGCGGTGTGGAGGCACAATGCTCCCCAAAAAGCCACTAAGGCCACCGTATTCTCCTCACGCCCTCGCACGATGCAAGGTACCGTGATTCCACTATAGGTGCCCTTGAAGGCGGCGACCGAACCTTTACAAACAAGGTTGGGGCAACTCCACACAAAGCTTGGAGGCTCCCAACAAGACCACGAAGCTTCACCACAATGGAATATGGCTTCGAGGTGACCTCAACCGTCTAGGATGCTCAAACACCCAAGAGTAACAAGATCCGCAAGGGATAGGTGGGGGAATCAACTTTTCTCTTGGTGGAAGTGTGGATCTAGGCCTTCTCAACCAATCCCTAAAGAATCAACAAGTTTGATTGGCTAGGGAGAGAGATCGGGCACTTTTAAGCTTGTGGAGCAACAATGGAGCTTAGAGAGGTAAGAGATAGGGTTCCTCAGCTAGAAGAACCCTTTATATAGTGGGGGGAAAATTCAGACCGTTTTCCCACTCTCTGCCCGAGATCCAGCGGTAGTACCGCTGGGAAGGAGCGGTACTACCGCTGGCTGGCGGTACTACCGCTGGAAGCAGCGGTACTACCGTTGGGTCTTCCAGCGGTACTACCGCTAGAACCAGCGGTACTACCGCTGGGGCTTCCAGCGGTACTACCGCTGGAACCAGCGGTACTACCGCTGGCCCTTGGTAGTGCAAAAACACTACTACCGCCGAGAAAGTCTTCGCAAAAGGGTCCGTCCACGAACTACCGCTAGGTAGGTGGAACAGGGCACCTGGAGCGGTACTACCGCTGACCAGGGGCGGTACTACCGCCAGCCAGCGGTACTACCGCTGGGACCAGCGGTACTACCGCTGGGGACCATTTTGCCGAGACGCAAAGAACACACCGGCGAGGGCCGCTCCAAGGATAAAGGAAAGGGAGAAAATAGAGGTGTGCGTGTGCAAAGATAGATTCCACCCAAACCTTTCCACTACGGATCCCCTCTTAATAGTACGGCTTTCCTATGACTCAAATGAAGAGAATCTAGGATAGCGCCGTGCTTCCGTTCCCGAAGAGAGGAGTCGTGTCGTCTTGTGCCGTTGACGAATGTTGCCTGAAACCTTGACACACACGATTAGTCCTGTACGGTACTGTCATCAATCACCAAAATTACTTAGGCATAAATTATGCCTCAACAATCTCCCCCTTTTTGGTGGATTGATGACAATACCGGATTTGCATGGATAATAATATGAGAATAAAAAAGATAGAGATATATGACATATGACTCACAGCATATGATGGATATAAATCTAATCTCACATAGGAAAGATCATGTCTCACACACGATAGCAAACAAAGCAAACCAAGTTCAAAGCAAATCAGCAAAGCAATGCAAAGTTCGAATGAAATCAAATCCCTAGACTCTCTCCCCCTTTGGCACAAGACACCAAAAAGGGGGCACACCTAATGCCAGAGGTAGCTACTCCTCGTCTTCAGGATCACCAGACTCGTCGGTCCCCTCCTGATCAGTCTCCTCCTCCTCTGGCGCCTCATCACCCGACCACTGGTACCCCTGAGCCTGCATCCAGGTGGCCTCAGGCGTGATGTCGTCCTCTGAGCCACTGGAGATGTCCACATCCAAGGTCCTGAGAACACGCTTATGCCTCTGGCGGCTCTGCTTCTCAGCCACGTGTGACTGATACTGACCCTTGGCCTGCATACAGAAGAGAGTCTTCATCTTGTCCTGCAACTTGATAGCCCAAGATGGCATGGCAGACGAGCGGGGCTGAGAGGCAGGTCCTCTACCAGCAGCGGTCTCTGTATCTGTGTCCATTTGCTGAGAGGAGGAAGATGGGTTGGTCCACTTATCCTTGATGCGCAGCTTGATTGGGTCATGCACAATATAGTCAGACTGTGCGTAGAGCACCTCATCCGGATACGCCTGTTGCCACTTGTGGCAGATGTATGCAAACAGGTAAGGCCCGTAGATAGGGACCTTACGGTTGATGATGTAGTTCCATAGTTCTGTGAACATCACATCTGCAATATCCAGTTGAGCAGACTCCACAGACATAGCCTCCTCACACAGTAACAACATCTCAGCCAAGGCGCCATGGACCTCATCGAAGTTACCACTCCGAGGGAAGAGGGTGTTCCGAAAGATGCGGTGCATAATGTCCAGGTGCTTGGGAAGCACCCCCTTCCTCAGATATAGTGGTTGCAGTCTGTCCTTTGCAAGGCCCTTATCAGCGGGGACTGGAGCGTGAGGACGCAGCCCAAGAGGGGTGTCAGCACCCTGAAAATCAATGTGCAGGAACTGCATGAACTCTGACCAGGAACCAGTCATCTTCTGTGGCCCAGTCATCCAAATCATGGAGCGCTGTTCATCATGGGAGAAATGAACAGTGACGTAGAACTGAGCAACTGCCGTGGGATCAAAATCTGTCTTGAAGGTGATGATGTTTTTGAGCCCCATCTTGTTAATCAAAGCAAGAGCATCACCAAAGTACTCTGTATGCCGCTGAAGATGTGCCAAATCAATCCACTGGACAGAGATGTAATTCTTCTTGAAGTTTGCAATGACATCTCGATATATCCTGCAATGGTCCTTAACCCAGACATTTTCAACACCCTCGATCGTCTCCCTCTCCTGGAGATAGTGGTTCTTGGTGCGAAACTGCAGAAACTCTTTAGGAGACATTGTGCGGATGTTCACCCTCTTGTCCTTGTGGGCAACCTTCTTGAAGGACTTCTTCTTAGGGGGGAGACCAGACGTGGCAGACCCCTCGGGCGCCTCTGTGTTGCGAAACTGTTTGGATGCCGTGTCCCGTGGGGGATTTGAACGGCGAGCAGAGCCACCTGTGACACAGACCACAAAGCGAAAAAGAGGCAACACAAAAAGTCAAGGCAATGGATCTTGAAAGTGCAGAGAAAAGAAACAAAAGAAAACATGCATTGCTAAGCCCAAGGAGAAAACACCGTGAATGCTCATGGCGGTAGTACCGCCACACCTGGCGGTAGTACCGTCAGTCCTGGCGGTAGTACCGCTCGTCCTGGCGGTAGTACCGCTGGGGGTCATAGCGGTAGTACCGCTACCCCCTGGCGGTAGTAGCGCCGGGTCCTGGCGGTAGTACCGCCGGGTCCTGGCGGTAGTACCGCCGGGACCTGGCGGTAGTACCGCTACCCCCTGGCGGTAGTACCGCTGGGGGTTTGACTGTCAGATCTAGACATATAAAACTCGTATTCTAGGGCATGGACTGAATATAATCATTAATACGTATACATCAGCCCTATTGTCAAAAGGAACACATAGTAACACGAGGTACAAACATGCATAGGCAAGAGAAAGCACGTTTTAGATCTAATAAAAAAAAGGTTCAAATATCCGATCTAAGACGATGAAACCCTAAACCACGGCAGCAATCTTAGCAACAAGCCATTGGATCAACAAGATGAATGCAATCCCCAATGCTCCTAACCCTAGAACACGAAAAACAACCAAATAGAAGAGGGGAGGAGCTTTTGTTACCGGGATTCATGACTTTGGAGGAGGAAGAAGAAGTAAATCAGCCTTTCCACACCAACGGGAAGAGGGAGCTCCTCCAAGAAAGATCCAAACAGCGGGTTTTCGGGGTAGGGGAGGGAGGAGCCGCGAGGAAGAAGAAACAGATTGAAAATCGGGCTCCCCCTCCCTTTATATAGCCCAAGCGGTATGGGCAGCGGTAGTACCGCTGGGGTCCAGCGGTAGTACCGCTGTCCTGGCGGTAGTACCGCTGGACTAGAGCGGTAGTACCGCTACCTAGCGATAGTACCGCTCCCCCTGGCGGTAGTACCGCTCCCCCTCGAAACCTTAGAAATATTCCGGCCGGCCGAGTTAGATTTTGAACTCTGGCGGTAGTACCGCTACCCATGGCGGTAGTACCGCTGGGGTCCTGGCGGTAGTACCGCTACACATGGCGGTAGTACCGCTGGGGTCCTGGCGGTAGTACCGCTACCCTCGCGGTAGTACCGTTGTACATGTTTCAGCACGGCTAAGGAAAGCAGGAAAACTTGGGCACATGACAAGTGAGTAAAAAGGGATGACTTCTAAGAAAAAGTACCGACTTGTCATTGTATATCCTCTCCTTTATACGCAAGAGAGGATGGAGGGGCGGTGGCCGAGGCCACCTATGTTTGAGACAATGGTATGACACCGCGAAGAATTATCCTTGGGTTCATGACCAATGCTCGTCTTTGAAGCACAAGTGCCATTTGACAATGGCTAAAGTGAAAGACTAGATTGATTTATGCATAATGAGGGGAGGGACAGTTCATTGAGAGAACAACACTCCCCCTATGTCCATGCCTACATCTAGACCAAAATGGAATGCGAAGTGAGGTGCAACATGCCTAGTTTCAATCCACATTACTTGAATCAATGATATTTAGCTCATGCCTTAACTCCCGAAACCTTGCTTCATCTAGAGGCTTAGTGAAAATATCTGCAAGTTGCTCTTCAGTGTGAATGAAGTGAACCTCAATATCACCTAGCTTGATATGTTCACGGATGAAGTGATGACGAATATCAATATGTTTGGTTTTGCTATGTTGCACTGGGTTGAGGGAAATCTTGATGGCGCTTTGATTGTCACATAGAAGAGGCACTTTGTCACAAGTGACACCATAATCCTTTAAAGTTTGCCTCATCCATAGCAATTGTGCACAACAACTTGCAGCTGCCACATACTCAGCTTCGGTGGATGATAAGGAGACACAGTTCTGCTTCTTTGAAGACCAACTTACCAAAGAGCGACCAAGGAATTGGCATCCTCCAGATGTTGACTTCCTCTCCACACAATCTCTAGCCCAATCTGAGTCAGAATAGCCAACTAGATTGAAGTTTGCTCCTTTGGGATACTAGAGGCCAAAGTTTGGGGTATGAGCCAAATATCGAAAGATTCGTTTGACAGCCATGTAATGACTTTCTTTTGGTGCGGATTGAAACCGTGCACATATCCCTACACTCAACATAATATCCGGTCTAGATGCACAAAGGTAAAGGAGGGATCCAATCATGGAGCGGTATACCTTTTGATCCACTGCTTTACCATTGGGATCACTGTCAAGCTTGCATCTGGTTGGCATGGGAAACTTGACCGGTTTGACATCTTCGAGCTCGAACCGTTTGAGCATGTCTTGAGTGTACTTGGCTTGTTTGATGAATGTCCCTTCTAGACCTTGTTTAATCTCGAATCCGAGGAAAAACTTCAACTCTCCCATCATGGACATCTCAAACTTCTCAGTCATTAGCGCAGCAAATTCTTCATTGAATGAAATGTTAGGAGAGCCAAAGATAATATCATCAACATATAGTTGGCATATGAACAAATCCCCTTTAACCCTCTTAGTAAAAAGAGTGGGATCAATCTTCCCAATTTCAAACCCACGATCTTGTAACAACTCAGTAAGGTACTCATACCACGCGCGTGGGGCTTGTTTAAGACCATAGAGTGCCTTATTGAGTTTGTACACATGATTGGGGAGCTTGGGATGTTCGAATCCCGGGGGTTGTTTGACATATACCAACTCATTTAAAGGACCACTAAGAAATGCACTTTTCACATCCATTTGCTGTAATTTGAAGTTATGATGAGAAGCAAAAGCAAGTAGCATGCGAATAGATTCTAGACGAGCGACAGGGGCAAAGGTTTCACCGTAGTCGATACCCTCGACTTGGGAGTAGCCTTGAGCCACCAATCTTGCCTTGTTTTGAATCACAATTCCATTTGCATCTTGCTTGTTCTTGAATATCCATTTGGTCCCGATGACATTATGTTCCTTCGTTGGTCGTGGCACTAGATCCCATACTTGGTTGCGCTCGAAGTTGTTAAGTTCTTCGTGCATGGCCATAAGCCAATCCTCATCATCGAGCGCTTCCTGTACCTGTTGAGGTTCACAATACGAGACAAACGCGTGATGCTCACAATAATTCCAAAGTTGTTGACAGGTAGATACTCCCCTTTTTAAACTACCAAGAACATTCTTCATAAGATGTGACTTGGCTTTCAGCTTGTTCGCATTCTTGGCTGCTCGACGCTCCAAGAGTTCTTCATTAGATAACAGGGGAGCATCGACTTGTATCTTTTGTTTGCCCTTGCGTCTTGAGCCGGTTGTTGGAGCTCCAGAAGGGAATTGTGAGACAGTCTCCTGATCACTTTGTCCTTCAACTTGAGCAGGTTCACTAGTTTGATCTTGTATTAGTGGTTGCTCTTGATCTTGATCTCGTGTTGGTTCAAGGTCTTGGGGTAGTGCTTGAGTGGGCATATCACCATTGTTAGGCAATTGATCTTGACCGAGAGCTCGATCAACTTGTTGAGAGTCTTCTCTTTGTTCATCGAAAGCGTGTGGGGCTTGTGGGGGTGATGGCTCCACTTGAGTAGAGCATTGTCCTTCTCCTTCGGCCATAAGGGGTTCCTCAATGGGGAGTATTTGACCAATCCCCATTCTTCTTATGGCTTCGGGAGGAATTTCATCACCTATATCACAAAGACCACTTTGCTCCACTTGGGAGCCATTATTTTCGTCAAACTCCACGTTACACGTCTCCTCAATTAGTCCGGTGGACTTGTTGAGGACACGGTAAGCATGAGAGTTTGTAGCATAACCAACAAAGATACCCTCATGTGCTCTAGAGTCAAATTTAGCTAACCGAGCTCCCTTTTTAAGAATGAAACACTTACAATCGAATACCCGGAAGTACTTGAGATTGGGTTTGTTTCCAGTTAGAATCTCATACGGAGTCTTGTTCAAGCCTTTGCGGATGTAGAGACGATTGGACGCATGACATGCTGTGTTGATGGCCTCTGCCCAGAAGTTGTATGGAGATTTGAATTCTGCCATCATTGTTCTTGCAGCGTCTATCAAGGTCCGGTTCTTCCTTTCTGCCACGCCGTTTTGCTGAGGGGTATATGGTGCAGAATATTGGTGCTTTATTCCCTCATCACCTAGAAACTCATCTAGGGTATAGTTCTTGAACTCGGTGCCGTTGTCACTCCTAATCATCAAGATCTTTGCTTCATGTTGACGTTGCGCTTCATTGGCAAAGTTGATGACTGTTTGTTGAGTTTCACTCTTCCTTTTGAAGAAATATACCCAGGTATATCTTGAGTAGTCGTCAACAATGACTAAGCAATACTTTCTGCCTCCAAGACTATCAAATGTTGGAGGACCAAACAGATCCATGTGAAGAAGTTCCAATGGCCTCTTAGTGTAGATAAGAGTTATTGGACGATGAGCAGTTTCATGAATCTTTCCTTCAATGCAAGCACTGCAAACACGATCTTTAGAAAAGCTCACATTTGTTAGTCCACGAACATGGTCCCCTGTCAAAAGACTTTGCAAAGACCTCATATTGACATGAGCTAAACGGCGATGCCAAAGCCAGCCCACGTCAACTTTAGCCATTAGACATGTCGCAGTCTTAGTGGGTCTCTTTGAAAAGTTTACCACATAGAGACCATTTTCGACATGTCCAACATAGGCTACTTTAAGAGTCTTGCTCCTTAGGAGGACCGCAGTGTGAATATTAAAGAATGTGGAAAAACCCATGATTGCAAGTTGACAAACGGAAAGTAAATTGTAGGCAAGAGACTCAACAAGCATGACCTTCTCAATAGACAAATCTTGAGAGACGACCACCTTACCAAATCCCAATACCTTTGACGAGGATGCATCAGCGAATTGGACATGGGTGGGCATAGATGGAGAAGGGTGCACATCCACCACTAAGTCCTTGCTTCCGGTCATATGATTTGTTGCTCCACTATCGAGCAACCATGACACCCCACCGGAAGCAAACTCCTGCAATAGATCAAGGCTTGGTTTTAGGTACCCATTTTTTAATGGGTCCTTTCATGTTAGAGACAAGGGTCTTAGGAACCCAGATAGCCCATTCAATATCTTCATCATAGGAACCAATAAATCTGGCATAAACATGCCCATCACTAGCACAACATAACACATAAGAGGAATTGAGTTTGCCGGCTGTGTTAGTAGGAGCGGCTTTGCCCTTCTTGAGGTTCCCATAGTCCACCTTGTTCCTGTTCACCTTCTGAGTCCCCTCACCCTCCTTGACAAAGATGTCCATGAGGGTGAGAGATCGTTTGCTCTTGTTCTTTCTTTTACCTTTTGACTTGGAGGTAAGTCAAATTCCTTCCTTTCCTACAACACCCTTTTGAGTGCTCAAGAGATCGTTCAGACTCTTCTCACCTTGTCTGCATGACACAAGGCCCTTCTCAAGTTTCTCCTTTAACTTGGCATTTTCTTCCACAAGATGAACATGCTCACAACAAGGGTTAGTTGCACAAGTATTATCAATCAGCACAAAGGGAGGACAAGTAGAGATCTCCTTGGTAAGCTTTGCTTGGAGTTGATCATGAGACTCTTTCAGAGCGAAATGAGCACCTTTCAAGGCTTTGTGGGCCTTGTCAAGTATGTCAAACTCTTCTTTGAGTCTGTCACGGCCAACCTCAAGAGCATATTTTTCAGATTTAAGCATGCGAGTAAGAACAACATCATGATCCAGTTTCTTTTGCATTTTAGTGCAGTCATCGTTATATGACTCCTCAAGAGCCAAACGAAGAGTGCGCTCTTCTTCTAGAGTACTAGATAATTCGGCAATTTCATCGGCATAGTCACGACTATGTCCATGAAGCTCGGAGATGGTCTCCTCATGAGACTCAATAAGGTCAGTGGCCTCACCCAGTTGTTCCAAGAGAGCAACAAAATGCTTCTTGGTTTCTCCCTTAATAGTGCATAGAAACTTATCAAGATCATGCTCATTAAGTTCTCCAACATCACTATCTTCTACACAATTTAACAATGAAGGAGCAGAAGTAATGTTGGTCTTAATGATAGAAGTTACCTGATTGGTACCTTTTGCCATGAGGCACTTGGTGATGTGGTTCTCGTTGGGGGCGTTGAAGAGAGACACCTTCTGGGAAGGGGTAGTGGCTATAGCAACAGTTGTCGTTGCCACTGTATCATCATCATCATCAGAAGGATACTCCTCCAGGGCCACCATTCCTTTTGGGTGAGGTTTCTTCACAAAGTTGTTCTTGATTGGAAATGATTTGGTTTTGTCTTTGCGAATGAGCTTGCCTCCATTGTCTTCTCTTTTCTCATATGGACATTCTGCCACGAAGTGACTCACGTTGCCACAGTTATAACATGTCCTTACTCGTTGTTTGGGTTTGAAACCACTTGAGTTGTTCTTGTTGAAGGTTGGTCTTGAGTTCCTTTTATTTCCCCAGAATTGCCTTGATGCAAGAGCCATGTGCTCATGATAGGCATACTTTGTGTCTTCCGGGCAGCTCTCCTCTTCCTCATCTTCTTCTTCTTCTTCAAGCATTACTCTTGCTTTCAACGCAAGTTTGGGTGAAGTGGTTTTTGATCGGACACGAGCAAGTGCATTGTCGGCTGTTTCGTTCATGATTGACATTGCAATGAACTCATCCAACACTTCACTGGAAGACAAAGAGTGAAAGTCTGGCCGCTGACGAATGACAGATGACATGGCTTTGTTGAAAGGCATGATGGCTTTGAGAAACTTGCGTTTGACCCAAGTGTCATCCACATCCTTACTTCCATGATCCTTTAGTGCAACGGCAATAGCCATCACCCTCCGATAGAGATCACGAGGGTCCTCTTCTTCCTTCATCACAAACTCATCGGCCTGATCAAGTATGACTTCATAGTTGGATCGTTGAATACTTGAGCTTCCCTTATACAACACCATAATATGCTCCCAACAATCCTTGGCCAATGTGAAGGGATTTAAGTGGGGAAGATCTTCAGGTGGCACAGCAGACTGAAGGATAAACAGCGCAGAGTGATTATATTGATTGTCTGCATCTTCTCTTGGAGTGAGGTTGCTTGGGTCATGGGGGTAATATCCTTGCTCAATAATTCTCCACAAGTTTGTTGAGCTGTGATTCAAATGAGACTTAATAGAAAATACCCAGTTAGCAAAGTCACCTTTCACAAGTTTAGGAGGAGGACCAACAGGATTAAGACGAGGTGCGAGAACGGGTCCTCCATAAGTCATGGGAGGTGGAACAGAGGCATGTGTTCCAGTCCCATCCTTTTCGTGAGGTGAAGCAGGTTGCATAACTTTAGCCGCTTCCTTAGAGGAGTTGGCCTCCGAATCGAAAATGGTGGGTTTAACCACTAAAGCCGGTTCGGGTGAACTTTTAAGACCATCAATTAATTCCTTAAGCATGGTTTTGACTTCGCTCGTCAAGGACGTCTTGAGGGCTGCCATAGCCGAATTCAAGTCGTCCCTTGTGACCGAAGTCAAGTCCATGCCCTCGGGTTGCCCATGGTTCACTTCCTCTTCGCCTTCCATACTCTTCGGGTGGTTAAACCCTTAATAAAGAGACGTGGCTCTGATACCAATTGAAAGGATCGATATGGTTGGCTAGAGGGGGGGGTGAATACACAACGACCACTTTTTAATTAATCTTAACAAGTTAAGGTAAACACTATACGGGTTCACAAATAATATGACGAAGAGGTGACCCCTATAGAAGCTATCAACAAGACCTATTAAGACAAGTAAGATATTGTCACAAGGAAAAGCAAATACAAAGTAAAGGTTAGAGATAACCACAAGTGGAACCGATGGAGACGAGGATGTGTTACCGAAGTTCCTTCCCTTTGATAGGAAGTACGTCTCCGTTGGAGCGGTGTGGAGGCACAATGCTCCCCAAAAAGCCACTAAGGCCACCGTATTCTCCTCACGCCCTCGCACGATGCAAGGTACCGTGATTCCACTATAGGTGCCCTTGAAGGCGGCGACCGAACCTTTACAAACAAGGTTGGGGCAACTCCACACAAAGCTTGGAGGCTCCCAACAAGACCACGAAGCTTCACCACAATGGAATATGGCTTCGAGGTGACCTCAACCGTCTAGGATGCTCAAACACCCAAGAGTAACAAGATCCGCAAGGGATAGGTGGGGGAATCAACTTTTCTCTTGGTGGAAGTGTGGATCTAGGCCTTCTCAACCAATCCCTAAAGAATCAACAAGTTTGATTGGCTAGGGAGAGAGATCGGGCACTTTTAAGCTTGTGGAGCAACAATGGAGCTTAGAGAGGTAAGAGATAGGGTTCCTCAGCTAGAAGAACCCTTTATATAGTGGGGGGAAAATTCAGACCGTTTTCCCACTCTCTGCCCGAGATCCAGCGGTAGTACCGCTGGGAAGGAGCGGTACTACCGCTGGCTGGCGGTACTACCGCTGGAAGCAGCGGTACTACCGCTGGGTCTTCCAGCGGTACTACCGCTAGAACCAGCGGTACTACCGCTGGGGCTTCCAGCGGTACTACCGCTGGAACCAGCGGTACTACCGCTGGCCCTTGGTAGTGCAAAAACACTACTACCGCCGAGAAAGTCTTCGCAAAAGGGTCCGTCCACGAACTACCGCTAGGTAGGTGGAACAGGGCACCTGGAGCGGTACTACCGCTGACCAGGGGCGGTACTACCGCTGGCCAGCGGTACTACCGCCAGCCAGCGGTACTACCGCTGGCAGTCCAGCGGTACTACCGCTGGGACCAGCGGTACTACCGCTGGGGACCATTTTGCCGAGACGCAAAGAACACACCGGCGAGGGCCGCTCCAAGGATAAAGGAAAGGGAGAAAATAGAGGTGTGCGTGTGCAAAGATAGATTCCACCCAAACCTTTCCACTACGGATCCCCTCTTAATAGTACGGCTTTCCTATGACTCAAATGAAGAGAATCTAGGATAGCGCCGTGCTTCCGTTCCCGAAGAGAGGAGTCGTGCCGTCTTGTGCCGTTGACGAATGTTGCCTGAAACCTTGACACACACGATTAGTCCTGTACGGTACTGTCATCAATCACCAAAATTACTTAGGCATAAATTATGCCTCAACAACCTGATTTTTCTTTGGCCGCCTTCTTATCTGCCAGATACTTGGGGCAATTGCGCTTCCAGTGACCCATGCCCTTGCAATAGTAACACTCTCTTTCAGGCTTAGGTCCAGCTTTGGGTTTCTTCGTCGGATTGGCAACAGGCTTGCCGCTCTTCTTTGAATTACCCTTCTTGCCTTTGTCGTTTCTCTTGAAACTAGTGGTCTTATTCACCATCAACACTTGATGCTCTTTACGGAGTTCAGACTCTGCGACTTTCAGCATCGCAAACAACTCGCCGGGTGACTTGTTCATCCCTTGCATGTTGTAGTTCAACACAAAGCCTTTATAGCTTGGCGGCAGTGATCGAAGGATTCTGTCAGTGATAGCCTCTTGCGGGAGTTCAATCCCCAGCTCAGCTAGACGGTTTGAGTACCCAGACATTTTGAGCACATGTTCACTGACAGACGAGTTCTCCTCCATCTTGCAAGCATAGAATTTATCGGAGGTCTCATACCTCTCGATCCGGGCGTTCTTCTGAAAGATAAACTTCAACTCTTGGAACATATCAAATGCTCCATGACGCTCAAAGCGACGTTGAAGTCCCGGTTCTAAGCCATACAAGACTGCACATTGAACTACTGAGTAGTCCTCCTTACGTGCTAACCAAGCGTTCTTAACATCCTGATCAGCCGTAGCGGGTGGTTCATCTCCTAGCGCAGCATTAAGGACACAATCCTTCTTCCCAGCTTGTAAGATTAGCTTAAGATTACGAGCCCAGTCTACAAAGTTGCTTCCATCATCTTTCAACTTAGCTTTCTCTAGGAACGTATTAAAATTCAGGGTGATTGTCGCGTGAGCCATGATCTACAACACAAATATATTCAAAGTGGACTTAGACTATGTTCAAGATAATTAGAGTTTAACTTAATCAAATTATACGCTAAACTCCCACTCAAAAAGTACATCTCTCTAGTCATTTGAGTGGTTCATGATCCACTTACACTAGCTCAAGTCCGATCATCACGTGAGTTGAGTATAGTTTCAGTGGTAAGCATCCCTATGCTAATCATATCATCCATATGATTCATGATCGACCTTTCGGTCTCATGTGTTCCGAGGCCATGTCTGCACATGCTAGGCTCGTCAAGCTTAACCCGAGTGTTCCGCGTGCGCAACTGTTTTGCACCCATTGTATGTGAACGTTGAGTCTATCACACCCGATCATCACGTGGTGTCTCGAAACGACGAACTGTAGCAACGGTGCATAGTCGGGGAGAACACAATTTCGTCTTGAAATTTTAGTGAGAGATCACCTCATAATGCTACCGCCGTTCTAAGCAAAATAAGGTGCATAAAAGGATTAACATCACATGCAATTCATAAGTGACATGATATGGCCATCATCACGTGCTCCTTGATCTCCATCACCAAAGCACCGGCACGATCTTCTTGTCACCGGCGCCACACCATGATCTCCATCAACGTGTCGCCATCGGGGTTGTCGTGCTACTCATGCTATTACTACTAAAGCTACATCCTAGCAAAATAGTAAACGTATGTGCAAGCACAAACATTAGTATAATGACAACCCTATGGCTCCTGCCGGTTGCCGTATGTGACAGCCCGAGACCGATGTTCTAGAAGATTCCCCTCTCTTTACATTTTCATCGTGTGGCTTATTTTATTTGTCGCATCATCATCGCATCATGCGCATCATCAGCATTGCATCGGCATCTCCGTTGCCGCCAGTTTTCAAAACTTGCATCCGTTGTTAGTTGCGGGTTCTCGTCGTTGTCCGTTCTGAGTCCGACCGCACTCGCACGCGCCGCGGCATCGTCAAGTTCCTGTTTTTAAAAGCGTGCGAAAAACTTCCTCTGATCGGGTTGAGATTTGGCGTGCGGTCTTATTGTAATGTAGCTAGGCCGCCTGTCAAGTTTCGTCGCGATCGGAGTTCGTCTGGTACCCGAACGGTCGACCGTAGCGGCATCGTATTCGGTCTACCGTCGGACGTCTGTCGGTGTTTTAAAAATTTGTGCCGCGCCGCCCGTTCTCCCTCTCGTCTTCGGATAATCCCTCTACACGGCCGCGTACCCATACCCGCGTTCGGAATCGTCCGAATCCGACCTCGCGGTTGGATCCGGAGCGCGATTCCGGTTAACCGAGCCCCCCGTTTGCCTATATATAGACCCCTTCTAATTTTCGGACAGCCTCCCCCTAATCCCTCCTCGTTTTCCGCTCCAAACCCTAGCCGCCACCTCGCAGCCTGCCCTCTCTCCCCTCCCTGCGCCGCGGCCCGCCAGGCCCAGATCGGGCCCGGCCGAGCCCATCCGGCCGCCGCCGCCCGTGCCCGCAGCAGCAGCCCTGTCGCGCTGCCTCCCGTCGCCGGCCGGAGCCCCGCCGTCCTCGGCCCCCGTGCGTCCCCGGCCGCCTCCGCCCCCCAGTCGCCACCGTGCCTCCCTGTGACCCCAGCCCTCGCCGGCAGCCGGAGCTCCTCCGCCGCGCCCCTGCAACTCGCTGGAGAGCCGCCTCACCTCGGACGCCAGAGCAGCGCCCGCTGCCATGGAGGCCTCGATGCGGCCGGCCGGCGAGCAGATCCGGTGGTCCCGCGCCGGATCCATCTCCGTGCGGTCTCCCCGGCGAACCCCAAGCCCCGCCGGCCGTGCTCCCGCCGTCGTTGTGCTGCCCTCGCCTCGTCTGGGGATCGGGAGGATGACGCGAGCGCAGTGCCCCTCTCGGCTGGGCCGCGCCCCCAGGCCCACCTCCAGCCGAGCCGGCCCAGTCGCCCCTCGGCCGATCCAGGCCAGTAGCGCCCTCGCCCCACGTGGGCCTTGTCTGCTCCAGCGCGTCCCGGCCCAGCCGCTCGCTCCGCCGCGCGGCCCAGTTGGCGCCGAGCCGGCCCAATCGCCCCAAGGCCCGACCGGCCTCCCTCGCCAGGCCGCCTCCGCCTCAGTCTGCATGGGCCGAGCCCACCCGGTAAGCCTCCCTATTCCCCGCCCCAGCACATTTTAGTAAGTTGCGCCCCTTGTTAGGCCCGTTAGTCAATAGGAATTTTCGGAAATTAATAAATTCCAGTTATTAACCGAATATTAAAACGCGCGTATCTTTTGATCCGTAAGTTGGAACGAGGCGTATCTTATATGGTTTTGGGGTAGCTTTGCGAGTAGAACACGATTTCACCACTGGCATATTTATTTGTCGTAGTTTAACGTGTAAAATATATAGTTTAGCGTGCTGTCCCAATAGAATAGCGCCCGTTATAATTTTTTGCGCAAGTCCGGATTGCTCGTATGCCGTATTAGAAATGTTCACCTTTTAGGATCTATTTTTCCGTGTATTTTAGAGCGGTCATTTGAATTTTTGCGCGTAGTGGATTGCCGGTAGTTTATTTTCCCGTATATAGGTTATTCTCCCGCATTATTGTGTGGCTTTATTTTGTGTTGCAAACCCCACATATTTTATATGTTTCCGGGGTAGGAAAAATCCCATGGATTTTTCTGTACAATTAGTTTTAGCTTTTGAGTAAGTTAGTTCGCACGATATTTTACCGTGAAGCCCTTTTGTTTAATTCGTAGAATTTATTCCGTGCCTCGTTTGAATTAGTTGTCAACTAGGGAGTTGATCTTGGATGTTTTGTTTAGCCTCTGGTATTTTTATAGTTGCAATAGAAATGCATGTTTAGGTGTGTTTTGCTTGCTCTCAAGTTGCTAGAAATAGTGCTGTTTTAGACGTGCTGAAATATTTCTATGTCTGGAATCTGTTATATTTTGTTGCTGTCTTGTCTTGCTTGCATCTTGTGATGTGTAGCTCTTTTGAGGTTGGTCCAATGGAGTTAGTTGTACCCCTTGTATTTCTCTAGCATGCTGTGAAGTTTCATGCTATTTGGAGTCCTGTAGCTATAGGTTTTGCTGCTGTCAATATAGCTTCAGATCGAAAACTGCACTTTCATAAGGTGTAATTTTCACCGAGTCTGAAATAGTGTGTGAGATGCCATTTTGTGTGTTCTTTTCCTAGTGCTCCTTGCTGCCATACTAGTTGTTGTTAGAAGTTTGTAGTAGTGCTTCTTGCCCTCTTCCGTGTCATGCCTTGCTTGAGCTTATCGGAGTGGTGTAGCCGAGGTTGTGAGGCGTAGAATATGCTATGTGGCTGATTTTGGCAGATTGTAGCGAGTTCTTGTTCTGCTCGTAGTTTTTGAACCGTAGCTCCGATTAGATCGTGTCCTACATGTAACTTGCTTAGAATCTCGTGTAGTTTCATTTTTCTCTTGCTGTTTGTATGTGTTGAAGTGCTCGTAGCCGCCGTTGCACACATTTTGCATTCATGCCATCATATCTTGCGGTGCTCGTAACTTTTGATCCGTAGCTCCGTTGGAGATGTTCTTTATGTCTAGATTGCTTGCATTGACGCGTAGAATCACGTGAACCTATTTGTTTTGCTGTTTAACAACTAATTAAATGCATTAGTTCAGATCTGGACAGAATTGTAAATTAACATGTGAGGTCGTTTCGGAGGTGCTATATGTCATTTCCGACCTCACTTAAAATGCCTAGATAGGTAGTTTAACTTCCGCTTCACCTCTTGCATGTTTGACAACATTAATGTTGCCATGTAAATAACCGGGAGTGAACTAAATAATTAAACATGGAGTTTCGTCTTTATGCAACTTGTTGCGTATTGAACTTCACTTAATGTGTAGTGTTTGATTGTGTGATCTGTCATGCCGCGACTTGCATGTTTTCAACTGCTCATGCATCATATGTGTTGTGCATCGTGTGGTGAATTCCGGGTGTTTATGCTTGTTTCCGGTTTCCCCCGTCTCGATAGAGTTCCGCAACGTGCCGGATTGTGAGGACCCGTTCGACTACGTCGGTTCGTCTGCTTCACGGAGGCATTCTTCTTCCAAGCAGGATCTCAGGCAAGATGATCATTTCCCCAGATACCATTACTATCATTGCCATGCTAGTTTTATCGCTTCTACCGATTATGTCTCGTTGCCTACCACATGTTAAATTTCAGCCTCTCAACAATGCCATGAAACCTTCAACCTGTTCAACCTAGCAAACCACTGATTGGCTATGTTACTACTTGCTTAACCCTGTTGATAGTGTTGCTAGTTGCAGGTGCAGTTGCTTCCATGTGAAAACATGGGTCCCTTGTCTTATCATCATTTTAAATGCTATTTAATTTAATTCACCTATATACTTGGTAAAAGGTGGAAGGCTCGGCCTTTCTAGCCTGGTGTTTTGTTCCACCTTTGCCCCCTTAGTTTCGGCTACCGGTGTTATGTTCCATAATCGAGCACTCCTAACACGATCGGGGTTGTTATGGGGACCCCCTTGATAATTCGTTTTAGATTAAAGCTGGTCTGGCAAGGCCCAACTTTGGTACTGCATTTGCCCAACATAATAATTCTGTTAAATTGAAATGCATAGGGAGTTAGCGCTACCCGAGGAGTAATTTTACATAAACAGGGGGGCCAGTGCTGATGGTGTTGGTCCCAAACGGTCTGCCTGCGGGGCCACCGCGAGGAAACTCGAGGTTTGGCACTCGTAGCTAGTTCCATCCGTCGTGTCCTGAGAACGAGATACGCGGCTCCTATCGGGTACGTCGATACGTCGGGCGGCCTTGCTGGATTAGTTTTACCTTTGACGAGATATCTTGTGCATCGGGATTCCGGTGATGCTTTGGGCAATCTCAGAGTTGAGGTTTTCCACTAGGGAATCTGACGAGATCGCGAGCTTCGTGATTGAGGATTTCTATGCGGCTTGTGGTAATTTGTGATGGACTAGTTGGAGCACCCCTGCAGGGCTAAATCTTTCGGAAAGCCGTGCCCGCGGTTATGTGGCAACGTGGAAACTTTGTTTAACACTAGTTCTAGATAACTTGAAGTTAACTTAATTAAAACTTGAAACTGTGTGTGTAACCGTGACTGTCTCTTTCGTGAGTTCCTTCTCCGATCGAGGACACGGTGGGGTTATGTCTGACGTAGGTAGGTGTTCAGGATCATTCATTTGGTCATCGGTAGTCACGTCCATTATGCGTAGATCTTCCCCCTCTTATTCTTGTACTCGTAAGTTTAGCCACCAAATAAATGCTTAGCCGCTGCTGCAACCTCACCACTTAACCAAATCTCACCCATTAAGCTTTACTAGTCTTGATACCTTTGGAAATGAGATTGCTGAGTCCCCTGTGGCTCACAGATTACTACAACACCAGTTGCAGGTACACGTAAAGGTTACTTGACGCGAGCGCGTTGATTGTTCATTTGGAGTTGCTTCTTCTTCTTCTTCATCATCATCGATCTAGGATGGGTTCCAGGCCGGTAGCCTGGGATAGCAAGGATGGACGGCGTTCTTCTTTTGTCGTTTGTTTTTCGTCCGTAGTTGGACCCTGCTCTTACTCTTGATGATTATGTATGTACTGATGTGACTCTGATGTAGCTTGTGGCGAGTGTAAGCCAACTCTTTATATATCTCTTCTTTTCAGTACATGTACTTGTAACGATATCCATTCTTGCGACACGACGAGATGCTCTTCTATCCCTGACAAGGCCCTCGTGCCAAATTGAGGATAGGGTCGCATCTTGGGCGTGACACCGTACCATCGACGTGCAAGTCGATATTATCTATTACAACATGATCATCTCATACATCCAATATATCACATCACATCTTTGGCCATATCACATCACAAGCATACCCTGCAAAAACAAGTTAGACGTCCTCTAATTTTGTTGTTGCACGTTTTACGTGGTGACCATGGGTATCTAGTAGGATCGCATCTTACTTACGCAAACACCACAACGGAGATATATGAGTTGCTATTTAACCTCATCCAAGGACCTCCTCGGTCAAATCCGATTCAACTAAAGTTGGAGAAACCGACACTTGCCAGTCATCTTTGAGCAACGGGGTTACTCGTAGCGATGAAACCAGTCTCTCGTAAGTGTACGAGTAATGTCGGTCCAAGCCGCTTCAATCCAACAATACCGCAGAATCAAGAAAAGACTAAGGAGGGCAGCAAAACACACATCACCGCCCACAAAAACTTTTGTGTTCTACTCGAGAAGACATCTACGCATGAACCTAGCTCATGATGCCACTGTTGGGGAACGTCGCATGGGAAACAAAAAATTTCCTACGCGCACGAAGACCTATCATGGTGATGTCCATCTACGAGAGGGGATGAGTGATCTACGTATCCTTGTAGACCGTACATCAGAAGCGTTAGTGAACGCGGTTGATGTAGTGGAACGTCCTCACGTCCCTCGATTCGCCCCGCGAACAATCCCGCGATCAGTCCCACGATCTAGTACCGAACGGACGGCACCTCCGCGCTCAGCACACGTACATCTCGACGATGATCTCGGCCTTCTTGATCCAGCAAGAGAGACGGAGAGGTAGAAGAGTTCTCCGGAAGCGTGGCGGCGCTCCGGAGGTTGGTGATGACCTTGTCTCAGCAGGGCTCCGCCCGAGCTCCGCAGAAACGCGATCTAGAGG
Organism: Hordeum vulgare subsp. vulgare; assembly: GCF_904849725.1. NCBI lineage: Eukaryota > Viridiplantae > Streptophyta > Magnoliopsida > Poales > Poaceae > Hordeum > Hordeum vulgare. The sequence goes on along the minus strand of NC_058524.1, from coordinate 87,587,276 downwards.
AAAAACCGTGGAGGTATGTGGTCGGGCTACCGTGGAAAAGTCGTCTCAAATCAACCCTAAAACCTCTGTATATATAGGTGGGAGAGAGGGGACCTTGCCTTGGGGCTCAAGGAGCCCCAAGGGGGTCGGCCGAGCCAAAGGGGGGAAGGACTTCCCCCCAAACCGAGTCCTACTTGGTTTGGTGGGTGGAGTCCTTCTTTCCTTTCCCACCTCCTCTTTTTTTTCTCTTTGATTTTTCTTCCAATGCGCATAGGGCCCTTTTGGGCTGTCCCACCATCCCACTAAGGGCTGGTGCGCCACCCTCAAGGCCTATGGGCTTCCCCGGGGTGGGTTGCCCCCCCCCCCCCGGTGAACTCCCGGAACCCATTCGTCATTCCCGGTAACTCCGAAAACCTTCCGGTAATCAAATGAGGTCATCCTATATATCAATCTTCGTTTCCGGACCATTTCAGAAACCCTCGTGATGTCCGTGATCTCATCCGGGACTCCGAACAACATTCGGTAACCAACCATATAACTCAAATACGTATAAAACAACGTCGAACCTTAAGTGTGCAGACCCTGCGGGTTCGAGAACTATGTAGATATGACCCGACAGACTCCTCGGTCAATATCCAATAGCGGGACCTGGATGCCCATATTGGATCCTACATATTCTACGAAGATCTTATCGTTTGAACCTCAGTGCCAAGGATTCATATAATCCCGTATGTCATTCCCTTTGTCCTTCGGTATGTTACTTGCCTGAGATTCGATCGTCAGTATCCGCATACCTATTTCAATCTCGTTTACCGGCAAGTCTCTTTACTCGTTCCGTAATACAAGATCCCGCAACTTACACTAAGTTACATTGCTTGCAAGGCTTGTGTGTGATGTTGTATTACCGAGTGGGCCCCGAGATACCTCTCCGTCACACGGAGTGACAAATCCCAGTCTTGATCCATACTAACTCAACGAACACCTTCGGAGATACCTGTAGAGCATCTTTATAGTCACCCAGTTACGTTGTGACGTTTGATACACACAAAGTATTCCTCCGCTGTTAGTGAGTTATATGATCTCATGGTCATAGGAACAAATACTTGACACGCAGAAAACAGTAGCAACAAAATGACACGATCAACATGCTACGTCTATTAGTTTGGGTCTAGTCCATCACGTGATTCTCCTAATGACGTGATCGAGATATCAAGCAACAACACCTTGTTTATAATCAGAAGACACTGACTATCTTTGATCATCTGGCTAGCCAACTAGAGGCTTGCTAGGGACAGTGTTTTGTCTATGTATCCACACATGTAAATGAGTCTCCATTCAATACAATTATAGCATGGATAATAAACGATTATCTTGATACATGAATTATAATAATAACTATATTTATTATTGCCTCTAGGGCATAATTCCAACAGTTCCATACCGGGATCACTTTGGTACCTCCCTACCAAACTTATGGCAAGGTTTATATCAGGTCTGGTACACAGCATGGCATACATTAGAGAGCCCACGGCTGAAGCGTAGGGGACAGAACTCATCTTCTCTCTATCTGCTGCCGTGGTCGGCGACTGAGTCTTACTCAATCTCATACCTTGAAAAACTGGCAAGAACCCTTTCTTTGAGTTTTCCACATTGAACTTCTTCAATATCTTGTCAAGGTATGTACTTTGCGAAAGACCTATGAGGCGTCTTGATCTATCTCTATAGATCTTGATGCCTAATATGTATGCAGCTTCTCCAAGGTCCTTCATTGAAAAACTTTTGTTCAAATAGGTCTTTATGCTCTCCAACATCTCTATATTATTCCCCATCAATAATATGTCATCCACATACAGTATGACGAAAGCTACAGAGCTCCCACTCACTTTCTTGTATAGACAGGCTTCTCCGTAAACCTGTATGAACCCAAACGCTTTAATCACCTCATTAAAGCGAATGTTCCAACTCCGGATTGCTCGCACCAGCCCATAGATGGAGCGCTGGAGCTTGCACACTTTGTTAGCACCCTTAGGGTCGACAAAACCTTCTGGTTGCATCATATACAACTCTTCCTTAAGGTTCCCGTTAAGGAACGCTGTTTTGACGTCCATTTGCCAAATTTCATAATCATAAAAGGCGGCAATTGCTAACATGATTCGGACTGATTTCAGCTTCGCTACGGGAGAGAAAGTCTCTTCGTAGTCAACTCCTTGAATTTGTCGAAAACCCTTTGCGACAAGTCGAGCTTTGTAAACGGTTACATTACCGTTTGCATCAGTCTTCTTCTTGAAGATCCATTTATTTTCTATAGCTCGCCGGTCATCGGGCAAGTCCACCAAAGTCCATACTTTGTTCTCATACATGGATCCTATCTCAGATTTCATAGCTTCAAGCCATTTGTTGGAATCCGGGCCCGCCATCGCTTCTTCATAGTTCGAAGGTTCACCGTTGTCTAACAACATGATTTCCATCACAGGGTTGCCGTACCACTCTGGTGCGGAGCGTGCCCTTGTGGACCTTCGCGGCTCAGTAGTAACTTGATCCGAAGCTTCATAATCATCATCACTAACTTCCTCTTCAGTTGGTGTAGGCGCCACAGGAACAACTTCCCACGCTGTGCTACTATCCTGTTCGAGAGGGGGTGTAATTACCTCATCAAGTTCTACCTTCCTCCCACTTACTTCTTTCGAGAGAAACTCTTTCTCTAGAAAGGATCCGTTCTTGGCAACAAAGGTTTTACCTTCGGATCTAAGATAGAAGGTATACACAATAGTTTCCTTAGGGTATCCTATGAATACACATTTCTCCGCTTTGGGTTCGAGCTTTTCTGGTTGAAGTTTATTCACATAAGCATCGCAGCCCCAAACTTTAAGAAACGACAACTTAGGTTTCTTGCCAAACCATAGTTCATACGGTGTCGTCTCAACGGATTTAGACGGTGCCCTATTTAAAGTGAATGCTGCAGTTTCTAATGCGTATCCCCAAAATGATAGTGGTAAGTCGGTAAGAGACATCATAGATCATACCATATCTAATAAAGTGCGATTACGACGTTTAGACACTCCGTTGCGTTGCGGTGTGCCAGGCGGCATCAGTTGCGAAATGATTCCACACTTCCTTAGGTGTGTGCAAAACTCATGACTCAAATATTCTCCTCCACGATCAGATCATAGACACTTGATTTTTCTGTCACGTTGATTCTCGACCTCACTCTGAAATTCCTTGAACTTTTCAAATGTCTCAGATTTGTGCTTCATCAAGTAGATATACCCATACCTACTCAAATCATCGGTGAGAGTGAGAACATAACGATAGCCACCGCGAGCTTCAACGTTCATTGGACCACACACATCAGTATGTATTATTTCCAATAAGTCGGTTGCTCTTTCCATTATACCTGAGAATGGAGTCTTAGTCATCTTGCCCATGAGGCACGGTTCGCATGTGTCAAATGATTCAAAATCAAGAGACTCTAATAGTCCATCAGTATGGAGCTTCTTCATGCGCTTAACGCCGATATGACCAAGGCGGCAGTGCCACAAGTATGTGGGACTATCATTATCAACTTTATATCTTTTGGTACTCACACTATGAATATGTGTAACATCACGATCGAGATTCATCAAGAATAAACCATTCACCAGCGGAGCATGACCATAAAACATATCACTCATATAAATAGAACAACCATTATTCTCTGACTTAAATGAGTAGCCGTCTCGCTTTAGGCAAGACCCTGATACAATGTTCATGCTTAAAGCTGGTACTAAATAACAATTATTAAGGTTTAAGACTAATCCCGACGGTAGATGTAGAGGTAGCATGCCGACAGCGATCACATCGACCTTTGAACCATTCCCGACGCGCATCGTCACCTCGTCCTTGGCCAGTCTCCGCTTATTCCACAGTTCCTGCTTTGAGTTGCAAATGTGAGCAACAGCACCGGTATCAAATACCCAGGAGCTACTACGAGCGCTGGTAAGGTACACATCAATAACATGTATATCACATATACCTTTAACGTTGCTGGCCTTCTTGTCCGCTAAGTGTTTGGGGCAGTTCCGCTTCCAGTGACCCTTTCCCTTGCAATAGAAGCACTCAGTTTCAGGCTTGGGTCCATTCTTTTTCTTCTTCCCGGCATCTGGCTTACCGGGCGCGGCAATAGCTTTGACGTCTTTCTTGAAGTTCTTCTTACCCTTGACTTTTTTGAAACTAGTGGTCTTGTTGACCATCAACACTTGATGCTCGTTCTTGATTTCTACTTCTGCAGACTTGAGCATCGAGTACAACTCGGGAATGGTCTTCTCCATCCCTTGCATGTTGTAGTTAAGCACAAAACCTTTGTAGCTTGGTGGGAGAGACTGGAGGATTCTGTCAATTATAGCATCATCCGGAAGTTTGACTCCAACTGAAGTCAGACGACCGTGTAACCCAGACATTTTGAGTATGTGTTCACTGATAGAACTGTTCTCCTCCATCTTACAGCTAAAGAACTTGTCGGATACTTCATATATCTCGACACGGGCATGAGCTTGAAAAACTAGCTTCAGCTCCTGGAACATCTCATATGCTCCGTGTTGCTCAAAACGCCTTTGGAGCCCCGTTTCTAAACTGTATAACATGCCACACCTAACCAGAGAGTAGTCATCACTCCGCGTTTGCCAAACGTTCAGAATGTCCTGGGCTGCTGCGGGAGAGGGAGGGTCACCTAGCGGCGCATCAAGGACATAAGCCTTTTTAGCTGCTTCAAGGATGAGCTTCAAGTTGCGAACCTAGTCCGCATAGTTGCTACCATCATCTTTCAGCTTGTTTTTCTCTAGGAATGCGTTGAAATTGAGGTTGACGTTGGCCATCTACAATATTTATAAAGACAAATTTTAGACTAAGTTCATGATAATTAAGCTCATTTAATCAAATTAATTATGAACTCCCACTTAAATCGACATCCCTCTAGTCATCTAAGTGATACATGATCCATGTTGACTAACCCGTGTCCGATCATCACGTGAGACGGACTAGTCACCATGGTGAGCAACTTCATGTTGATCGTATTCAACCATACAACTCATGTTTGACCTTTCGGTCTCTTGTATTCGAGGCCATGTCTGTACATGCTAAGCTCGTCGAGTCAACCTAGGTGTTTCGCGTGTGTAAATCTGGCTTACACCCGTTGTATGCAAACGTTAGAATCTATCACACCCGATCATCACGTGGTGCTTCGAGACAACGAACCTTCGCAACGGTGCACACTTAGGGGAATACATTCTCGAAATTTTAATAGGGATCATCTTATTATGCTACCGTCGTTCTAAGCAATAAGATGTAAAACATGATAAACATCACAATGCAATCATATAGTGACATGGTATGGCCATTATCATCTTTGCTCTTTCGATCTCCATCTTCAGGCATCGCATGATCATCATCATCACCGACGTGACACCATGATCTCCATCATCGTGTCTCCGTGAAGTCGTCACGCCAACTACTACTATCACTACTACTATGGCTAACCGTTAGTAATGAAGTAAAAGTAGTAAGCACATGGCGTTGCATCTCATACAATAAATTAAGACAACTCCTATGGCTCCTGCCGGTTGTCATACTCATCGACATGCAAGTCGTGAAACCTATTACAATAACATGATCATCATATACATCCTACATGCAACATCACAACTTTGGCCATATCACATCACATGTCAAACCCTGCAAAAACAAGTTAGACGTCCTCTAATTGTTGTTGCAAGTTTTACGTGGCTGATTTGGGTCTCTAGCAAGAACGCCTTCTTACCTACGTGACAACCACAACGATGATATGCCAAAGCTATTTACCCTTCATAAGGACTCTTTTCATCAAATCCAATCCGACTAAAGTAGGAGAGACAGACACCCGCTAGCCACCTTTATGCACGGTGTGCATGTCTGTCGGTCGAACCAGTCTCACGTAAGCGTACGTGTAAAGTCGGTCCGGGCCGCTTCATCCCACAATACCGCCGAAAAAGAATAAGACTAGTAGCGGCAAGAAAATTGACAAATCATTACCCACAACTTTTGTGTTCTACTCGTGTATAGAATCTACGCATAGAAAACCTGGCTCGGATGCCACTTTTGGGTAACGTAGCATAAATTCAAAATTTTCCTACGCATATTCAGATCTTCCTATGGAGAGACCAGCAACGAGAGAGGGGTAAGAGCATCTTCATACCTTTGAAGATCGCTAAGCGGAAGCGTTGCTAGAACGCGGTTGATGGAGTCGTACTCGCAGCGATTCCTATCTAGTGCCGAACTACGGCACCTCCGCGTTCAACACACGTGCAGCCCGGTGACGTCTCCCGCACCTTGATCCAGCAAGGAGGAGGGAGAGGTTGGGGAAGAACTCCAGCAGCACGACGGCATGGTGTCGATGGAGAGACGAGGTCTCTCCGCAGGGCTTCGCCAAGCACCGGCAGAGAGGAGGAGAAAGAAGGGCAGGGCTGCGCCGAGGGAGAGGGAGAAGTCTGATCTCCAATGGCCAAAAGTGCCCACTATATATAGGGGGGGGAGGGGTTGCGCCCCCTTGAGGTTTTCCCTCTCCTGGGGGGCGGCAGCCCTAGATGGGGGCTGGTGCGGCGGCCAAGGGGGGAGGAGGGATGTGGCACACCCCTCGTGGGCCTTAGGCCCACCTCGCTTAGGGTTTGCCCCCCCCCTTTTCTCTCCCCACGCGTTGGGCTGAGTGGGGAGGTGCACCAGCCCACCTAGGGGCTGGTTCCCTTCCCCACTTGGCCCAATTTACCTCCCGGGGTCGTTCCCCCTTCGGTGGACCCCCGGGGCCACCTCCGGTGGTCCTGGTACGTCATCGGTGATGCCCGAAACACTTCCGGTATCCGAAACCATCCGTCCTATATATCAATCTTTACCTCCGGACCATTCTGGAGCTCCTCGTGACTTCCAGGATCTCATCCGAGACTCCGAACAACTTTCGGTAACCTCGTATAACAATTCCCTATAACCCTAGCGTCATCGAACCTTAAGTGTGTACACCCTACGGCTTCGGGAGACACGCAGACATGACCGAGACGCCTCTCTGGCCAATAACCATCAGCGGGGTCTGGATACCCATGGTGTCTCCCACTTGCTCCACGATGATCTCATCGGATGAACCACGATGTCAAGGATTCAATTAATCCCGTATACGATTCCCTTTGTCTGTCGGTATAGAACTTGCCCGAGATTCGATCATCGGTATACCTATACCTTGTTCAATCTCGTTACCGGTAAGTCTCTTTACTCGTTCTGTAGCACGTCATCGTGTGACTAACTCCTTAGTCACATTGAGCTCATGATGATGTTCTATCGAGTGGGCCCAAAGATACCTCTCCATCACACGGAGTGACAAATCCCGATCTCGATTCGTACCAACCCAACAGACACTTACGGAGCTACCCGTAGTGCACCTTTATAGTCACCCAGTTACGTTGTGACGTTTGATACACCCAAAGCACTCCTACGGTATCCGGGAGTTGCACAATCTCACGGTCGAAGGAAAATATACTTGACATTAGAAAAGCTTTAGCATACGAACAATACGATCTAGTGCTATGCTTAGGATTGGGTCTTGTCCATCACATCATTCTCCTAATGATGTGATCCCGTTATAAATGACATCTAATATCCATGATTAGGAAACCATGATCATCTATTGACTAACGAGCTAGCCAACTAGAGGCTTGCTAGGGACACTTTGTGATCTATTTATTCATACATGTATTACTGTTTCCTGTTAATACAATTGTAGCATGAACAATAGACGGTTATCATGAACAAGGAAATATGATAATAACCATTTTATTATTGCCTCTATGGCATATTTCCAACATAATCTTCCACCGAGTAATCCAACTAGCATCAACTACAAAGAGTAATTAACAGTACTAGCAACCTTACAAATACCAATCGGAGTCGCGAGACGGAGATTGGTTACAAGAGATTAACTAGGGTTTGGAGATGAGATGGAGCTGATGAATATGTTGATGGTGATGAGTCCCCTCCGATGAGAGGGACGATGGTGACGATTTCCCCCTCCGGGAGGGACGTTTCCCCGGCAGGACGACCCTGCTGGAGCTCTAGATTGGTTCTGCTCAAGTTCCGCCTCGTGGCGGCGGCGAGTCCTCCCGAAAGCCTCCTCTTGATTTTTTCTGGAACGAAACCCTCCTTATAGCAAAAGAGGGGAGCCACAGGGCCAATAGGGAGCCCACAAGCCCCCTAGGTGCGGTCAGGGGGGTAGGCCGCACCTAGCAGGCTTGTGGCCTCCTGGTGGCTCCCCTCTGGTACTTCTTCCGCCCGGTATTTTTTATAAATTCCAAAATAATTCCTCGTTGATTTTCACGGCTTTTGGAGTTGCGCAGAATAGGTATCTCAAACTTGCTCCCTTTTCAGGCCAGAATTCCAGCTGCCGGTATTCTCCCTCTTTATGTAAACCTTCCAAAATAAGAGAGAAAAGGCATAAGTATTGTACCGTGAAGTGTAATAACAGCCCATAAAGCGATAAATATCAACATAAAAGCATGATGCAAAATGGACGTATCACTACTCTAATGAAGAAACCCAAGATTGAACCCAAACCCGAGACTAAGTGCTTCTATTATGAGGGGAACGGTCACTGAGGCAGAGCTACCCTAGATACTTGGTAGATAAGAAGGCTGGCAAAGTCGACAGAAGTATATTTGATATACATGGTATAGATGTGTACTTTAATAGTACTCCTAGTAGCACGAGGGTATTGGATACCGGTTCGGTTGCTAAGCGATTATTAACTCGAAATGAAAGCTATGAAATAAAGGGAGACTAGCTAAAGGCGAGGTGACGGTAAGTGTTGGAAGTATTTCCAAGGTTGATATGATCAAACATCGCACACTCCCTCTACCATCGGGATTGGTGCTAAACAAAAATAATTGTTATTTGGTGTTTGCGTTGAGCATGAGCATGATTGGATTGTGTTTATTGCAATACGATTATTCATTTAAGGAGAATAATGGTTATTCTATTTGCTTGAATAATTACCTTCAATGGTTTATTGAATCTCGGTCGTAGTGTTACACATGTTTATAATATAGGTGCCAAAAGATACAAAGTAATAATGATAACACCACTTACTTGTGGCACTGGCGCTTGAGTCATGACGGTATAAAATGCACAAAGAAGCTCCATGCTGATGGATCTTTGTACTCACTCATTTTTGAAACGTTTGAGACATGCAAACCATACATGTTGGTATAAAAGCATGGAGTTTCGTTTGGATTCACTTGATTTTGAATCACTTGAGACATGCAAAATCATAGCACATGGAACAAGAAAGTGACTTGTTGGAAGCAATGCATTTTGATGTGTGCAATCCAATGAATGCTGAGGCATGTAGTGGATATCGTTATGTTCTTACTTCACTGACGATTTGAGTAGATACAGGAGTATTTACTTGATGAATCACAAGTCTAAATATTGAAAAGTTCAAAGCTATTTCAGAGTGAAGATCGTCGTGACAAGAGGATAAACTGTCTATGATATGATCATAGAGATAAATATCTGAGTTACGAGTTTTTGGTACGAGTTAAGACAATGTGGAAATTGTTTCACAATTCATGCCACCTGGAACACCATAGTGTGATGGTGTGTCTAAACGTCATAGCCGCACCCTATTTGATATGGTGCATATTATGATGTCTCTTATCGAATTACCACTACCGTTTATGGGTTATGCATTAGAGACAACCGCATTCACTTTAAATAGGGCACCGCATATTTCTGTTGAGATGACACAGTATAGACTATTGTTTGAGAAATCTAAGCTGTCGTTTCTTGAAAGTTTGGGGCTGCGACGCTTATCTGAAAAAGTTTCACTCTCATAAGCTCAGACCCAAAGCGGATAAATGCATCTTCATAGGATATCCAAAACAGTTGGATACATCTCCTATCTCAGATCCGGAAGCAAAGTGTTTGTTTCTAGAAATGGGTCCTTTCTCGAGGAAAGGTTTCTCTCAAAAGAATTGAGTGGGATGGTGGTAGAACTTGATAAGGTTAGTGAACCGTCACTTCAACTAGTGTGTAGCAGGGCACAGGAAGATGTTCCTGTGACGCCTACACCAATTGAAGTGGAAGTTGATGATGGTGATCATTACAACTTCGTATCAAGTTGCCACAAACCTCGTAGGTCGACAAGGTCGCGTACTACTACATAGTGGTACGGTAACCCTGTCTTGGAGGTCATGTTGTTGAACAACAATGAACCTACGAGCTATGGAGAAGCGATGGTGGGCCCGGATTCCGACAAATGGCAAGAGGCCATGAAATCCGAGAGAGGATCCATGTATGAAAACAAAGTGTAGACTTTGAAAGAACTACTTGATGGTAGTAAGACTATTAAGTAAAGATGGATCTTTAAAGGGAAGACATACGATGATGGTGATTATTCACCATTAAGAAAAGCTTGACTTGTCGCAAAGATGTTTCCGACAAGATCAAAGAATTTACTATGGTGAGACTTTCTCACTCGTAGCGATGCTAAAAGTCTGTTGGAATTATGTTAGTAGTTGTTGCATTGTTTATGAAATATTGCACATAGGATGTAAAAACATTGTTTCCTCGACGGTTACCTTGAGTAAAGGTTGTATGTGATACAACCAGAAGGTTTTGTCGATCCGAAGGATACTAACAAGTATGCAAGCTCTAGCGATCCTTCTATGGACTGGTGCAAGCATCTCGGAGTTGGAATATACACTTTGATAAGATGATCAAAGATTTTGGGTTCATACAAGGTTTATGAGAAACTTGTATTTCCAACGAAGTGAGTGGGAGCACTATAGAATTTCTGATAAGTATATGTGGTTGACATATTGATGATCGGAAGTAATGTAGAATTTCTCTGAAGCATAAAAGGTTGTTTGGAAGGAGTTTTTCAAAGGAAGACCTGGATAGAGCTACTTGAACGTTGATCATCAAGATCTATGGAGATAGATCAAAATGCTAAACAGAACTTTCAAATGAAATGCATGCCTTGACAAGTTTTTGAAGGAGTTTAAAATAGATCAACAAAGACGGAGTTCTTGGCTGTGTTGTAAGGTGTGAATATGAGTAAGACTCAAAAGCCCGACCACAGCAGAAGAAAGAGAAAGGATGAAGGTCGTCCCCTATGCCTTAGTCGTAGACTCTACAGTATGCCATGTTGTGTACCGCACCTGATGTGTGCCTTGCCACAAGTATGTTAAGAGGTACAGAGGGTGATCCAGGATTGAATCATTGAACAACGGTCAAAGTTATCCTTAGTAACTAATGGACTAAGGAATTTTTCTCGATTATGGAGCTGGTTAAAGATTTCGTCGTAAAGAGTTACGTCGATGCAAACTTTGACACTAATCTGAATAACTGTGAGTAGTAAAACGGATTCGTGTAGTAGAGTAGATATTTGGAGTATTTCCGAATAGCATGTAGTAGCGGCATCTATGAGATGACATAAAGATTTGTAAAAGCACAGACGGATCTGAAAGTTTCAGAACCGTTGACTAAAACCTATCTCACGAGAAAGAAGTGACCAGACCCCAGAACTATATGGGTGTTGGATTCGTTAAAATCACATGGTGATGTGAACTAGATTATTGACTCTAGTGCAAGTGGGAGACTGTTGGAAATATGCCCTAGAGGCAATAATAAATTAGTTATTATTATATTTCTCTGTTCGTGATAATCGTTTATTATCCATGCTATATTTGTATTGAATGAAAACATAGATACATGTGTGGATACATAGACAAAACAATGTCCCTAGTAAGCCTCTAGTTGGCTAGCCAGTTGATCAATGATAGTCAAGGTTTTCTGACTATGTGCAAGTGTTGTCACTTGATAACTGGATCACATCATTAGGAGAATCATGTGATGGACTAGACCCAAACTATGAACGTAGCATATAGATTGTGTCGTTTTATTGCTATTGTTTTCAGCGTGTCAAGTATTTGTTCCTATGACCATGAGATCATATAACTCACTAGAACCTGAGGAATACCTTGTGTGCATCAAACGTCGCAACGTAACTGGGTGACTATAAAGGTTCTCTACAGGTATCTCCGAAGGTGTCCATTGAGTTAGTATGGATCAAGACTGGGATTTGTCACTCCGTGTGACGGAGAGGTATCTCGGGGCCCACTCGGTAATACAACATCACACACAAGACTTGCAAGTAATGTGACTAAGTGTAAGTCACGGGATCTTGTATTACGAAACGAGTAAAGAGACTTGCCAGTAAGGAGATTGAAATAGGTATGCGGATACCGACGATCGAATCTCACGCAAGTAACATACCGAAGGACAAAGGGAATAACATACGGGATTATATGAATCCTTGACACTGAGGCTCAACCAATAAAATCTTCGGAGAATATGTAGGATCCAATATGGGCATCCAGGTCCCGCTATTGGATATTGACCGAGGAGTACCTCGGGGCATGTCTACATAGTTCTCGAACCCGCAGGGTTTGCACACTTAAGGTCCGATGATGTTTTAGTATAGTTGAGTTATATGTGTGGTTATCGAATGTTGTTTGAAGTCCCGGATGAGATCACGGATGTCACGAGGGTTTCCAGGATGGTCCAGAAACAAAGATTGATATATAGGATGGTTTCATTTGGTTACCGGAAGGTTTTCGGGCATAACCGGCATTGTACCGGGAGTGACGAATGGGTTTCGGAAGTTCACCGAGAAGGGGCAACCCACTCGGAGGGAGCCCGATGGCCTAAGGGGTGGTGCACCAGCCCTTACTGGGCTGGTTCCCAAGAAGGCCTAGGTGCCAAGAGAAGAAAACCAAAGGGAGAAAAAAGAGGAGGTGGGAAGGAAGAGAAGGACTCCAGTTTCCAATCCTAATTGGAGTAGGATTCCTCCTCTCCTTCCTGGCCGGCGCACCCTTGGGGACTTGGTCCTCAAGGCAAGCCTCCTCCCCTCCCTCCTATATATAGTGGTGATTTAAGGCTGATTTGAGACAACTTTTTCCACGTGCAACTCAGATCTAGACACCATAGTTCTTCCTCTAGATCGTATTTCTGTGGAACTCGGGCGGAGCCCAGCAGGAGTAGATCGTCACCACCACCGGAGCGTCGTCACGCTGCCGGAGAACTCATCTACTTCTCCGTCTTGCTTGCTGGATCAAGAAGGTTGAGATCATCGTCGAGCTATACGTGTGCTGAACGCGGAGGTGCCGTCCGTTCGGCACTAGATCGGAATGAATCGTGGGACGGATGGCGGGACGGTTCGTGGGACGGTTCGAGGGACGTGAAGACGTTCCACTACATCAACCGCGTTTCTTAACGCTTCCTGATGTGCGATCTACAAGGGTACGTAGATCCAAATCTCCTCTCGTCGATGGACTTCACCATAATAGGTCTTCGTGTGCGTAGGAAAAAAATTGTTTCCCATGCAACGTTCCCCAACAGTAACATACCGAAGGACAAAGGGAATAGTATACGGGATTATATGAATCCTTGACATAGAGGTTCAGCCGATAGATATATTCATAGAATATGTAGGAGCCAATATGGACATCCAGGTCCCGCTGTTGGTTATTGACCAGAGAGTGTCTCAGGTCATGTCTGCATATTTCTCTAACCCGCAGGGTCTGCACACTTAAGGTTCGGTGACTGCTACTTCTTGAGCTTGCGTTGGTTTTTCCCTTGAAGAGGAAAGGGTGATGCAGCAAAGTAGAGATAAGTATTTCCCTCAGTTTGAGAACCAAGGGATCAATCCAGTAGGAGTATCAAGATGAGGCACCAAGGCACCCGCACAAAGACAAACAAACTTGCACGCAACGCGATAAAGGGGTTGTCAATCCCTTTACGATTACTTGCAAAGTGAGATCTGATAGTGATAATAGGTAAATATAAATAAATAAATAAATAAAATTGCAACAAGGTATTTTTTGTATTTTTGTATGTAGATCTGAATATATAATGTGTAAAATAGACCCGGGGGCCATAGTGTTCACTAGAGGCTTCTCTCATGATAGCAAGTATTACGGTGGATGAACGAATTACTGTCGAGCAATTGAGAGAATCGCGCAAAGTCATGACGATATCTAAGGCAATGGTCATACATATAGGCATCACGTATGAGACAAGTAAACTGATACTTTCTGCATCTACTACTATTACTCCACACATCGGCCGCTATCCAGCATGCATCTAGTGTATTAAGTTCACAATAACAGAGTGACGCCTTAAGCAAGATGACATGATGTAGAGGGATAAATTCATGCAATATAATATAAACCCCATCTTTTTACCCTTGATGGCAACAACACGATGTGTGCCTCACTACCCCTTCTGTCACTAGGTGAGGACACCGCACGGTATGAACCCAAAACTAAGCACTTCTCCCATTGCAAGAATTATAGACCAAGTTGGCCAAACGAAACCCATAACTCAAAGAGAATTACACGGATACGAAATCATGCATATAAGAAATTAGAGGAGACTCAAATAATATTCATAGATAATCTGATCATAAATCCAGAATTCATCGGATCTCGACAAACACAACGCAAAAGAAAGTTACATGGGATAGATCTCCATGAAGATCATGGAGAACTTTGTATTGAAGATCCAAGAGAGAGAAGAAGCCATCTAGCTACTATCTGTGGACCCGAAGGTCTGTGGTGAACTACTCACGCATCATCGGAGAGGCAATGGTGTTGATGAAGAAGCCCTCCGTGTCCAAATCCCCCTCCGACAGGGCACCAGAACGATCCCCAAATGGGATCTCGCGGAAACAGAAGCTTGCGGCGGCGGAAAAGTATTTCTGTGGCTCTCTCCGTTGGTTTGGGGATTTTAGGGAATTTATAGGCGAAAGAGGTAGGGCAAAGGAGGCACGGGGGGCCCACGAGCCTGCTAGGCGCGCCCCCCTGGGGCGCGCCTAGGGGGCTCGTGGCCTCCTGTGTGGCCCTCTGCCTTGGTTCTCAAGTCTTCTCGATCCCTTCTGTTATGGAAAAAATCATCCCGAAGGTTCTATTCCGTTTGGACTCCGTTTGATATTCTTATCTGAAAAAGGTCAAAAACACGGAGAAAGCAGAAACTGGCACTAGGCACTGAGTTAATAGGTTAGTCCCAAAAATGAAATGAAATAGCATATAAATGCATATAAAACATCCCAAGTTGATAATATAATAGCATGGAACAATCAAAAATTATAGATACGTTGGAGACGTATCAAGCATCCCCAAGCTTAACTCCTGCTCGTCCTCGAGTAGGGAAGTGATAAAGGCCGAACTTTTGATGTGGAATGCTACCTAACATATTTGTTCTTTGTAACTTCTTTATTGTGGCATGAATGTTCAGATCCATAAGATTCAAAACAATAGTTTAATATTGACATGAAAACAATAATACTTCAAGCATACTAGCAAAGTAATCATGAACTTTTGAAATAGGGATATTTAAATTAGTGCCCCTCGTTCCTTAGTTGTGCTCACTTTTCCCCATGCTCCAAACGTTTGCTCACTTTTCCCCTCTTCCTAGCTGAAACTCTCACAAATGCTCATAGCGGTCGTTTGTCGTCTTGACCGTCCATTGACCGTTAATTGCTGACGAGTGGGGCCGAGCCTTCGTTTGACTGTTGCTTGCTGACGGGTGGGACCGCAAGGAGACACGTATTGGGCAGCTTGTCTAAATCTGAAACATATGTAGACAGGCCGCACTGCACCGCGCCACCCCGCCTCCTCCGCCGGCGTCGTGCCGCGTCCACTGCAGTTGTTTCCTCCACCCTATGCCCCTATTCCGTTCGTCGGCGACGCCGCGTCTCTCATGATAGGATTACATAGCGATGTTGAGTGAGGACGCCCGGAATGCAGTCGACCGTGGAGAGGATTGGGTCGAATCCGCGGCAGATAATTCATGGATTAAACCTGGGTAAGCATTGTTTCCACTCGACTTGACGTTCTAAGTCGTATTGTAGGCCGTATTTGACTTCTGTTTGCTTGAATCGTTCGAATTTGTGCTCGATTTTACCCGCCTAACTGAAGCCTTTATTTCCTTCAACAAAATAGGATTGATCCCGCGTTGGCTTTCCGGCTAGCGATTAGAATGGAAACTAGTGTGCTGTGTGGTACTAAACCGCATTTGATTTCATCATTTTTCTATCCCAAAGTGGTAGAAACCAGCATATCTTTCAAAGATTTGCAAGCTGAGCTAAGAAACACCTATCCCTGGAGTGATGCCGATGCTGTTGAACTGAATTACTTCAGCAGTGACGAGCAAAGATTTCTCCCACTAACTTGCGACGATCATATGCCGTTGCTTTTTGCTGGGATTGTTGGCTGCCGATTCGGTAAACTCCAAATCAATGTGCTTCAGCCACGCGTAGAACGGGTGAAGGGGAAGGGAGTTCAGACATCATCTGTCTATGCTAATAGCCAGCACCCCGGCACTCCTTGTAGGTCGACACCAAGTAAAGCAAGTGGTTCATGGAGCCACAACATGCCTGCTGCCAATTGTGGTTCCGATTCAGCTGCTGCTTCTCGTGTACCTTCTGCAGTTGGTGTAGAAGAGGATGCAGAACCTGACGAGGCAGTGCCTACAAATGATGATGAAGACGAGATGATGTTCCCTGAACTGGTCGATGTAGCCAGTCAGCAAGCAGTGGATGAAGAATGTATGGAGGAGCCCATCAGCCAAGCTAGGTTTGATGACACTGACGATGAAGAGAAGGTGGAGAACATGGACAGCTTAATCGAGGATGAATACGATGGTGACGACATGCCAACAATTGAGTGGAACAGGGAAAAACCTGAGCTTAGTGTAGGTACCATTTTCCAATCAATGGTGGACTGTCGGAATGTAGTGACAACATGGTGCATTATATCTGAAAACACCTATAAGATTAAAAGGAGTGAGCCAGCAAGGTTCACAGTTTTTTGTCCATATCCTAGGTGTAGGTGGAAGTTGCATGCATCTCGTATGAGAAAGAGCAAATATATTCAGGTAATCCAAGTTCAGCTAGTAATTTAGTTTCAGATTGTTGAGTAAGGTTTCTTAACTGTTTTTTACCCTTTTATTTTGTTTCAGATAAAGAAAAACCCACACAAGCACACCTGTCCACCTGGAGGGGGGGGGAAGGCCAAAACCAAGCTAGCAAAAACTAGGTGGGTGGCAGATGCTATATTGGATTGGCTGAGAGAAGAACCTGGACTTGGTCCAACAGCACTCCATGGGAAGCTTTTTGAGAAGTACAAGATAGAAGTTCCTTACATGAGAATTTTCAATGCTATGGAAAAGGCTCTTGACAGAATTAATGGTCAATGGAATGACAGTTTTCAGCTGCTTTACACTTTCAAAGCTGAAGTGGAGATGGCAAGTCCACGGAGTGTTGTAGAGATTGACAAGCATACAGTTCAATTCAAAATAAAAGGGAAGTCATTTTAGAAGGAGTGCTTCAGAAGGGCTTTTGTTTGTTTCAAGGCTTGATGGCAGGGGTTTCTAGATGGTTGGAGGCCCTATTTGGCTGTAGATGCTACACATTTGACTGGAAGATGGAGATGACAGCTAGTAGCAACTTCTGCAGTTGATGGACACAACTGGCTATTCCTAGTTGCATTTGGTGTGGTGGAGGCAGAGTCTGAGGAAAGTTGGGTCTGGTTTCTGGAGCAGTTGCGCAACATTATAGGCACACCCCCAGGTTTAGCTATACACACAGATGCTTGCAAGGGTTTAGAGAGTGCAGTGGAAATTGTATTCCCTGGAGTGGAGCTTAGGGAATGTATGCGACACCTAGCGCATAATTTCAAAAAGAAGTTCAAAGGTAAAGCTTATGATGAGAACTTATGGCCAGCATCATACACATGCAGCAAAAGGAAGCATGAACACCATTTGAGAGTGTTGTATGCTCAAAATCCTCTTGTGAAGGAGTACATGGATGCACATCATGGTAAGGTGTGGTCAAGAAGCAAATTCAACGAAATCTGCAAAGTAGATTATGTGACCAGTAACCTTGCAGAATGCTTCAATTCAAAGTTCAAGTCAGTGAAAGGGCTCTTGTTGTGGCAAGCATTTGACAAGATGAGGCAAATGATCATGATAAAGGTGGCTCTTCGCAAAAGAATTGCACAAACACAATATGTTGGTCATCAAATGCTCCCATCACTGATTAAGGCATTGCACTTGAAGGCAAGAGGTCTGAAGATGAAATGTATTCGATCTGGTACATATGAGGGAGAGGTTACCTATACTGACACTAAAAATAGGGTATGGAGGTATCGTGTGAACCTAAGTACTAGAGAATGTACTTGTAGGCAATGGCAGATCCGTGGGAAGCCATGCATACATGCCCTACATCTAATGACCGTTATCGGGGGTGCAGATGGTGAAGTTGATCAATATTGCTCTGAGTATTTCTCTGTTGCCAAATTTATGGTTGCTTATGCTGACAATGTGCCTGCACTATTGGGGAAAGATCAATGGAACACAGTAGATCCAGGGTTCAAACTCCACGCTCGTGTCATTACTAGACCACCAGGAAGACCAAGGAACCAGAGGATTAGAGATGGTGAGGAGGGTCGTCTACCAAAGAAGTGTGCTTGCAAAAAATGTGGAGTTCTGGGGCATATTGCTAGGCTTTGTACCAATGCAGTGGATGCATCATTTGG
This sequence comes from Hordeum vulgare subsp. vulgare, assembly GCF_904849725.1. NCBI lineage: Eukaryota > Viridiplantae > Streptophyta > Magnoliopsida > Poales > Poaceae > Hordeum > Hordeum vulgare. The sequence continues at coordinate 87,568,650 of NC_058524.1, read as the reverse complement.
AGAGGAGGAAAGATGGACAGCAGCCAATGCTGAGGAGAATGCAACAGCAATGGAGATTGAAGATGCAGTGGAGAATACAGCAACAATGGAGATTGAAGATGCAGTGGAGAATGCAACAACAAATGAAGCAGAAGATTTTGAAACCATGGCCTTTGATGGTTTTGAAGCTATAAGAGAGGAAGAGGAGGGGATAATTGTTCCAATTGTGCCTTTAAAGATTACTGAACCCATAGATGACCGTCAAATGGTCGTCAAGTGCTCGGCGAGTGGAACTACTCCATCAGCACCTCCACGGGGAAAACACCAAGTAAAGCCCAAGATCAAAAGGAACAAGAGTCTGAAAGAAAAGAGCATCTCAACTAGGGAAACCAGGAGCAAGACGGTGAAGCCAGCTGCAAACACAAGGAGCAAGTCAAAAATTTGAATTAAGTTGTTGGGAAATGTTTGTGTTGTCAATTTGAGGGTGAGTCGATCGCTTAAAACTTGGTAGATTTGTATTAAGATGTTGGCATCTTAAAACTTGGTAGCTTTGAGCTACTGTAATAATGTTGGCATCAGTTGTAATAATGTTGGCATCAGTTGTAATAATGTTGCTTCTACTTCGGTTCCTTATTTGAGTCAAAATTCAAATTTCCATCAAAATTTGAATTTAAATAAATATTTGAATTTGGGCCAAAATTTGGATTCGAGCCAAAGTTGAGGTTGAACATTGGAGGTTCATTGCTCTGTGCGGTGTATTTGATCGAGCATTTGAAGTCCAATATTCCTAGGTGAACAGTCCGAATGAGAAATGTGCTAGAAACGAGCTCGAAAGCTAGGGTAAATAGCCCTATTTGAAATCAAGTTTTTTTTGACCTTCCCTAAATGAGACATATATATTTTTATTAACACTTGTTCCATATATATAGGGTAAAAACGAAGTCTCACTATTTATTGATTAATATTCATATTACTACATTTTTTTGAAAAAATATGCTTTTAATTCAAAACCGTCAAATAACACGTGTTAGATATGAAAATGAAAAATTAAGTTCACATCCTTCTTATTCACTCCAAAATGAAGCTATGGAGATTTTTCTGAATTTTTTTGAATTTTTTTTAAAACCCTAAACCCTCTCTCCCTATTCTACGAACTGTGAAAATGTTCATAGATGATAGCTCATTTCTGTGAAAGCTTTTTTCATGAAAAATGACCTACACCAAGTTTATATTTTTTTCTCATAACCTTGTCACATATGACGGCTATGTGCGCAAGAATTACAACATTTTGATTTTTTTTTATTTTTTAAAAACATTTAAACTTGATTTCGACATATCACTTCAAAAAATGATTTCTCGAAAAAACGCCCCTATACCGAGTTTATATTTTTTTTATGGTAACTAGGTCTCATAAACAGACGAACTACGTTTGTTTTATATTTTTGCGATTTTTTCTAATTTAGTTATGGCCATTTGAAATCTGGTCAAACCCTAATAACCCCGTTGACTCGCTCATAACCCCGCAGAAATGCTCCAAACCCTAGCGTTGAATGTCCGCCGTCGGATCCTACCCTAGCGCCAAACACCACCTGTCAGATGTGCGGCAGTCATGCGCGATCCGCGTGATGCATCCTGATTGGCTACTGCACTGTCCTTCTCGGGTTTTTACGATCTGCCCCACTTTACATATGAAATTGTATTTTTCGCACATGACCACCACATGTGAGTGTTAAGAGTTGGTTCAAATATTCAAACTGCAAAATACAATGTGGCAAATTGTCAATATAGCTTCCCCTTCTCCTCTTCTCGCTCTGACAGACAAAGGCATCGAGCAGATCAAGCAATTCCTCTGTTTCTTTCCCCATCTTCTCGTTCTTCTTCCTCTCGACCAATTCCTCTGTTTTTTCCTCTCAGGCGATATGTCGACCTCCTCGTCAGCCCCCCGTTCCACGTGGCCGGTGTATGGTCCAGTGCCGATGACTCGGTGCACTGACTGCCCACGGACTGCGCCACTGAAGCGGTTGACTTCGAAGGAGGAGAAGAATGGGAACTTTGGGCGCGAGTTCGTCAAATGCGAGGGCAAGCCGGAGGGGCAGGTTAGATCTGAGTTTTCCTCGCATCCTTTATCTCTGTCAGATTTGGATTTAGGTTACATGATTTCGTTTTCAGATCGTGAAGAAATGCCACCATTTCGAGTGGATGGATGATTACATCCACAGGCTTCAAGGGTTGGGCTTGCTAGATTCAGGGGGGATGCAATCCGCGAGTTCAATCTGCCCCATGACAGTGCCGCTCTGGCAGCAGCAGCGCGTCCGGAATACCCGACGGTGGTAGATGTCGAACTGAAGACGGAATTGAAGAAGATGAACAAGAACTTCAAGCAGCTAATTGAGTTGAAGAAGCAATCCAATCTGATAGCTTTAGGAATACTTGCTCTAGGAATTTTTTACTTGATGGCCATCTCTCGTTAGAGATGTTTGTCTACTGTTGTTGTCACTGTTTAGCAATCCTCGTCTGTTTATCTCAAATGCAACTCTGTTTAGTGCAACTGCCGATCTCTGAATGTATGCAGTTTACTGTTAAGTTTCGACACTTTCAGTTTCGACATAAGACAACTACCAGTTCAGTGATAGGATTATTTTGTTAGCTAATAACCTCGAGTGTTGGATCATACCCTAGCTTGTCAGATGACAGTAAGCAGTACTTGAGCAGCACAAGGGATATACATCAAGTTCATCTCTTCTCTCTCGCACTTGCCAAACTTTTGTCCTCGAGTTCGTTAGTTCTGCTAGAAAAAAAACCTAGTTCGCGGGCCCAAAGAGAATCAAGCCGCAATAGGCCCACAAAGGATAAATGAGGCCCAGAAACAAGTGATGTTTCTGTTTTGTTTAGGAACGATTGCTTTGTTCTTTTTTGTTTATGATTGCTTTTTTCATTAATTTGATTGTCCAATCTCTTCTATCTCATTGAGGAATTTTTTTGGCTCTCCTTTATGGGTCCTTCATTTATCCTTTTGACTAAAGCCAAACATCTCAAAGTGTAGTTTTCTACATAGTGTAGTTTTCTACATAGTGTAATTTATACTTCATGATTGGAAAAAGAGGTCCAACCATACTTCAAACATAGTGTAGTTTTCTACATATTAAAGTAGGGATTAAAGTATATAAAACTACACTTTTGACTAAAGCCAAACATCTCAAAGTATTTGATACTTTAATATTTCTGAAAACCAAAGTATTCTTGGAATACCTAAAAAATACAGAGCTCAGCAAACCAAAGCCGTGTACAAATGTACAATATGTTCTTATTTTTAGAAGGCATCTATAAACACATCAGTTTTAGTTAGTTTGGTTAATTTTTCCCACGCCAATTAGCCGTGTCTAAACTTGGGACAAACAAAATACAAACATAACAAAGCATTAATATAACACACATAACTTAACTTAGATAGGGTTGCTAGGGCAACATAAGTTCTTACATATAATACAACATCAATTTCTTACATAGATAATAAAAATTAGGGTAGCTAGGCTGGCCAACACACACACCAAACTAATACTACATAGTAGATAGGGTAGCTAGGGAAACACCGCCATGTCTTCATCGTCGTCTTCACCTTAACCGCCGGCTTCACCGTCTTCTTCGCCACCGGCTTCAGTACTCCTCCTCCTCAAGGCCGTTGTCGCCGAGGTAGTACGGGAGGTTGTGCATGCGGTCGCGAGTGGGGAAGATGCTCTCGAAGTCGGTGGAGATGTTATAGGTGGTGAATGCGATGAACTCGCACCCACACCAATACACCTTGCCGAGCAGGTGGTAGGCATCGAACCTGTTGGTGAAGTGGACGACGAGCCCTACCGGTGGAGCGTTGGCATGGGGACGCTGCTCCACGAGGTTGAACATGGGCGGCGAGCCCGCCGGGAGGTGGTGGAAGCCCGCACGGAGGAACCCTCGTGCAAGCTCAGTGCTACCCCTCCATCGTGAGAACGCCCACACGCGGAGCGATTCCTCGATGACGACGTTGGCGGGGTACCGCCGTTCCGGCACGATGGGAGGCTCTTGGAACGTTGGCCCGTAGAACTGCATCTTGAACGCTTCGCTGAGTGGAACCGCTTTGGCTTTTGGGGAAGAAGAGAAGTGGGAGGCGCAGATGGATCTGTAGAAGAAGAGGCAATGAAGGGCAGTTTAAATAGCCGGGGAAGACGAAGTGGGTACACGCGCAAACGGCGTAGATCGTGACTCAGTGTTGTGTGAACCGATGCGATCATCAATGTGTGAACGTGAATCGAAGCGAGCGTGCTCTGCGTTGGCGGCTCTGCATGCTCTGCATTGGCGGCTCTGCGTGCTCTGTGTTGGCGGCTGCCTGCCTCCCCCTTCTGTGTGCTCTGCGTTGGCGGCTGCCTGCCTGCCCCTTCTGCCACCGGCACAACTGAATCGAGCGGCAGTCGTGCGGCGTGAACCGATGCCTCGACATATGGACGCGAGCGTGCGAGCGTGCGTGTAGCCTGCACCTTCTGCCACCGGCACGTATGCCTTCGACGCGTGAAACGACGTTGCAGAGCGACTGAATCCACTCGCAACCGTGCGGCACGGATCGATGCGTGCGTATCCGCGTGCATGCATGCGTTTAGGTCTAGGTCACTAGATGCGTGTGTGGCGGTGTTCGCATGCATAGCAGGCTACATCGATGCCAAAGTCGGGCATGCATAGCAGGCTGCATCCATCGATAGTATGCTTTTTTAATTTATTACCAACAAACTAACGGGCCCGTCCTATGAACACAAACACGGCCCAACCAGCGAAGCCACAGCCACAGTCAACAGAGTCCAACATGGCCCCACAAGTCAGTTAACGGCCAAGACGGCAAACGCCTGTTATCAACATTTGTGAGAGTTTCAGCTAAGGGAGAGGGGAAAAGTGAGCAAAAGTTTGAAGCGTGGGGAAAACTGAGCACAACTAAGGAATTGGGGGCACAGATGGAATAATCCCTTTGAAATAACAAGGCCAAAGAAAGTTATCCCTACAAAATCATATAGTCTGGCTATGCTCCATCATCCACACACAACGAATTTAAATCATGCACAACCCCGCTATTGGCCAAGTAATTGTTTTCGCACTCTTCCTTTCTCAAACTTTTTCAACTCTCATGCAATACATGAGCGTGAGCCATGGATATAGCACTATAGGTGGAATAGAGTGTGGTGGAGGTTGTGAGGCAAAAAGGAGGAGATGGTCACATCAAGTCGGCGTATCAATGGGTTATGGAGATGCCCATCAATAGATATCAATGTGAATGAGTAGGGATTGCCATGCAACGGATGCACTAGACCTATAAGTGTATGAAAGCTCAAAAATAAAAACTAGTGGGTGTGCACCCAACTTGCTTGCTCACGAAGACCTAGGGAAATTTTGAGGAAGCCCATCATTGGAATATACAAGCCAAGTTATATAATGAAAATTCCCACTAGTATATGAAAGTGACAAAACAAGAGACTCTTTATCATGAAGAACATGGTGCTATTTTGAAGCACAAGTGTGGAAAAAGATAGTAGCATTTTCCCTTCTCTCTTTTTCTCTCATTTTTTTGTTTGGGCTCTTTGGCCTCCTTTTTTTCATTTCATTTTTTCCCTTTTTTTGGTGGGCATCTTTGGCCTCTTTTTTTGTTTGGGCTTCGCTGGCCTCTTTTATTATTTCCTCACATGGGACAATGCTCTAATAATGATGATCATCACACTTTTATTTACTTACAACTCTATACTTAGAACAATAATGACTCTATATGAAATGCCTCCGGCAGTGTACCGGGATGTGCAACGATCTAGCTTAGCGTATGACGTTGAAACATCTCGCTAGCTATCTTACGATCATGTAATGGCAATATGAAAGTGATGGCACATGTCATGATACAGAACGGTGGAAGTTGCATGGCAATATATCTCGGAATGGCTATGAAAATGCCATAATAGGTAGGTATGGTGGCTATTTTGAGGAAGGTATATGGTGGTTTTGTGCACCGGCGAAAGTCGCGCGGCACTAGAGAGGCTAGCAATGGTGGAAGGGTGAGAGTGCATCTATACCATGGACTCACATTAGTCATGCAGAACTCATATACTTATTGCGAAAGTTTTATTAGTAATCGAAACAAAGTGCTAAACACTTACTCCTAGGGGAAGGGTTGGTAGGAGTTAACCATCGCGCGATCCCGACCGCCACACAAAGGATGACAATCAATAAATCAATTATGCTCCGACTTCATAACATAGCGGTTCACCATACGTGCATGCTACGGGAATCACTAACCTCAACACAAGTATTTCTAGATTCACAACGCCCTACTATCATAACTCTAATATTACCATATCCATATCTCAAAACTAATTGTGAGGAATCAAACTTCTCTTACTAATCAATGCACTTGAATATGAAAGTTTTTATTATATCCTCTTAGGATGCTTATCATATTTAGGACTGATTTCATAACACACGCCAATTACCAAGTTACTTAGAGAGAGCGCTCTCAAAATGATATAAGTGAAGATCGAGAGTTTTTATTTCTACAAAATATGACACAGTCGTGCTCTACAAAGATTTAAGTGAAGCACTAGAGCAAAATTATCTAGCTCAAAAGATATAAGTGAAGCTCATGGGAGCAAAATTATCTAGCTCAAAAGATATAAGTGAAGCACATGCAAGCTAAATTGTCTAGCTCAAAAGATATAAGTGAAGCACATGGGAGCTAAATTGCCGAACTCAAAAGATATAAGTGAAGCTCATTGAGTATTTTAACAAATTCACGATGAGTGCATGTACCTCTCAAAAGGTGTGCAACAAGGATGATTGTGATAAAACAAAAAGCAAAGACTCCTATAATACATGACGCTCAAAGCAAAACACATATCATGTGGTAAATAAAAATATAGCTCCAAGTAACGTTACCGATGGATTGAAGACGAAAGAGGGGATGCCTTCCCGGGGCATCCCCAAGCTTAGGCTTTTTGGTGTCCTTGAATTTGGCTTGGGATGACTTGGGAATCCCCAAGCTTATGCTCTTTCCACTCTTTCTTCCATTGTCCATAAGAACATCACCCAAAACTTGAAAACTTCACAACACAAAACTTAAACAGAAACTCGTGATATCATTAGCATAAGAAAACAAACCACCAACTTTTTAGGTACTGTCGTAAACTTAATTTACATTTAAATTTATGTTATATTACTGTATTCTCACTTCTCCATGGCTCGTACCCCCGATACTAACCATAGTTTCATCAAAATAAGCAATCAACACAACAAAAAACAGAATCTATCAAAAACAGAACAGTCTCAAGCAATCTGTATATTTAGTATACCTCTGCTATCCCAAAAAATCTGAAAAACCTACTAAAATTAGGGAATTTGCATATCAATCAGAAGAAAAAAGAATCAACTCAAAATCTATTTCTGGATAGGAATTGAAAATAATTTCGTGAGCACAAAGTTTCTGTCTTTTTTCAACATGATTAAACAACTATCACCAAAACTAATTATAAAGGTTCTACTTGGCACAAAAACTAATTAAAACATAAAAAACACAATCATAACAGAATCATGATGGCGTGGACTCAACAAAACATAAAGTAAAAAAGCAAAAATAAATTTATTCATTGGGTTGCCTCCCAACAAGCGCTATTGTTTAACGCCCTTAGCTAGGCGTAAGGCAATAGATTCAAGTATTGTCATCTTTAGTGCTCAAACCACTCATACCATCATCATTACTAGGGATTTCTTTAATTTTATCAATAATTATACTCCTAGATAGGCAACAAAGATAATCATTAGTGATGATAGGTTTTTTTAAGATATCAAGATAGGTAGGGTGAACACTCAACATTTTAAGATCTTCATCTCTCTTACTAGATGGTTCACCATTGTTTTTAGGAACATAAACAATCTTAGTGGCTTATTGTCGGCAAAATTTGGAGTGTTATGAACAGCAGCAAAAGCGGAACCCAAGTTGGTTATAACATCCTCTAGTTTGCCAATTCTAGCGGAATCATGATCTAGTTTTTCGTTAACTATGGGTTCCTTCTCCTTTAAATTTTTCAAAGTCATTCCGACCTTGGATCCATATTGAGTGATTTGATTGTGGATATTTTTATCCAAATTTTCAATGAGTTCTATCGTAGCAACTTTATTTTCAATAATATCCAGCCTACGCATCACATGTTCCAAAGTTAAGGTAGTTCCATTAACCATGAGTGGGGGTGAGCCTACCAAATTTATTAAAGCACCATAAGAATCAACGGTATGGCTACCCAAGAAATTTCCGCCTATGATGGTGTGAAGAACATACCTATTCCAAGGGGAAATACCCACATAAAAACTGCGAAGTAGAACGGTAGTAGATTGCTTACGAGTAGATCTACTCTCAGCATTGCAAATTCTATACCAAGCATCTTTTAAGTTTTCTCCCTCATTTTGTTTAAAGTTAAGAACCTCGCTCTCGGGAGTAATGATCATAGCGATAGGACTAGCCATAAGGATAAGTAGACTAACCCACACAAGCAAACAGAAAGTAAGCGAAAGAAAGGGGCGAACGAAAAAGGCAAAATAAAGAAAGGCAAATATTTTTGTGAATTTTGTTTTAGAAGTGGGGGAGAGGAAAATGAGAGGCTTATCTCATGATAGCAAGTATTACAGTGGGTGAACGAATTACTGTCGAGCAATTGATAAAATCGCGCAAAGTCATGACGATATCTAAGGCAACTATCATACATATAAGCATCACGTCCGAGACAAGTAGACCGATACTTTTTGCATCTACTACTATTACTCCAAACATCGACCGCTATCCAACATGCATCTAGTGTATTAAGTTCATAACAACAGAGTAACGCCTTAAGCAAGATGACATGATGTAGAGGGATAAATTCATGCAATACGATATAAACCCCATCTTTTTACCCTTGATGGCAACAACACGATGCGTGCCTCGCTACCCCTTCTGTCACAAGGTGACGACACCGCACGGTATGAACCCAAAACCAAACACTTCTCCCATTGCAAGAATTATAGATCAAGTTTGCCAAACGAAACCCATAACTCGAAGAGAATTACAAGGATACGAAATCATGCATATAAGAAATCAGAGGAGACTCAAATAATATTCATAGATAATCTGATCATAAATCCACAATGTTAGAGCATATATCTCCATATGTGGTTTTGGTAATTGATGACAATTCCTATGGACTAATGGTTGTCTTAAGTTATATTTATAGGATTTGTCCATAAGCACTTCTTGAAGTCCATCTGTTGGGTTCAAGGAGTTTATATGATGACCAAGATGGTATTCAAGGTATTATCCAAAGAATGGTCATAGAGACACAAGGTTGATCAAGATCTCAGACAAAGAGTAAATCAAGATGATCAACACACAAAGCGTACAAGATGTACCGAGAGGGATCAAGTGATCCCATGGTATGGTAAGCATCGTCCATTACGTGTTTGTGTACTAACCCATGGTCTTTGTGAGAGTTCTATGTGGGGGTTAGGTGTGCTTCCATGGGCTTGCGTAAAAAGGAAGATCTCATACAACCCATGAAGGATGACGTCAAGTGGTGATCGTCATCAAGATTGCGATGTGCAAGTTCAAGTAGATCAGCACGAATATATCATGCTTGATGCTTGCCGTCCATTGTGGTGGCAATGGACTTGTGAAGATATGCTAAAGAGCGGCTCACCCATAGTGTGTATGGGGGAGCAATCAACTAGTCTTCACCAAGCCAACGCAATCAAGAAAGGTGGTCCATCTTGAGGAAGCCAAGATCATCGTCATCTAGCTTAAGAGGACGAGGTGCAAGGTATAGGTTTGCCCTTGATAGGTTTTCTGTTTTAGGATAGATTGTCGTACTTTCAAGGGGGGCTCTCAAGTGAGTAGCTTGATCATATCGTTCGTTGAGAGCTTAGACCATTTGCATCCTTGCATCATACTTCTTGGTTCTTGTTTGGTGTTTCTCTTTGTGAGTTTTAGATCTTATGGTCATCTTCATGACAAGCTCGAGTTCATCGAAAACGGTGTCCATATGCATCTTCTATGATGTTTTCGATGTTGGGAGTTTTTACCGGTCTTATTTGAAGAAGGGTTCTCACCATTTTCTTATGGGACTTTATCACTTGCTTATTATTGATATTTCTATCAAGATTGCGTTAGCCCATGTCGTTAGCTTTCCAACAAACTTGGTTTCATTGAATTCGGAGTCTGTATGCGAAAGTTACAACAGTTTCAGTATCCAACGGTAGTACCGCTCCAGGTGCCACCGGTAGTACCGCCCCCGGAGCGGTAGTAATTTTCTAGTACCGCTCTATCGACTGTTTTTCGCATCCGTTTTGGCCTCAGCATGGTTGGTGAACCTACCGAACGGTAGTACCGCTCTGTGCGGGCTGTGAAGCATAACAGTTGGATTTTCCCCACCTATAAAAGGGGGTCTTCTTCCCCATTGAACCTTATCTCTTTAGCTCGTGTTCTTCCCCATTGTTGACCTTCTTCGAGCTTTCTAACTCTCAATCCCTCCAATGATTCTTGCTAGTTCTTCAGGGAAAATAGAGAGGAGATCTGGATCCACATTTCCACCAATCACTTTCTCCTCTAAGTGAGGGGAACCCCTTGGGTCTAGATCTTGGAGTTCTTCGTGTTCTTCTTCGTTCTTCCTCTCATTTTCCTCCCTAGCATTAGTTGCTTTGGTGGGATTTGGGAGAGAAGGACTTGGGCACTCCGTGTGCCCTTGCCATTGCATTAGTTGCATTGGTTTGAGTTCTCCACGGTGATATGTGGAAGTGAAGTTTGAGAAGCTTATTACCTTTGGTACTTAGTACCCTAGATATTGTTCTTCGTGGATGCTTTGGTGTCCTAGAAGCTTGGTGGTGTCTCGAAGCTCAATCATTGTGGTGTAAAGCTCCGGGCAAGCGTCGTGGTCTCCAATTAGGTTGTGGAGATTGCCCCGAGCAATTTGTACGGGTACCGGTGACCGCCCCCAAGGTTGGCCATTTCTACAGGTTCGGTGACCGCCCTCAAGGGTCCCTTAGTGGAATCACGACATCTTGCATTGTGCGAGGGCATGAGGAGATTACGGCGGCCTTAGTGGCATCTTGGGGAGCATTGTGCCTCCATACCGCTCCAACGGAGATTAGCATCCGCAAGGGTGTAAACTTTGGGATACATCATCGTCTCCGCGTGCCTCGGTTATCTCTTACCCAAACCCTTTACTTATGCACTTTACTTTGTGATAGCCATATTGTTTATTGTCATATATCTTGTTATCACTTAATTGTTTATCTTGCTTAGCATAAGTTGTTGGTGCACATAGGTGAGCCTAGTTGTTGTAGGTTTTGTGCTTGACAAATTAAACGTTAGTTTTATTCCGCATTTGTTCAAGCCTAAACCGTAATTATTTTAAAGCGCCTATTCACCCCCCCTCTAGGCAACATCCACGTCCTTTCACACAATTCATCAGATCTCGACAAACACACCACAAAAAAAGTTACATCGGATAGATCTCCATGAAGATCATGGAGAACTTTGTATTGAAGATCCAAGAGAGAGAAGAAGCCATCTAGCTACTAGCTACGGACCCTAAGGTCTGTGGTGAACTACTCACGCATCATCGAAGAGGCAATGGTGTTGATGAAGAAGCCCTCCGTGTCCGAATCGCCCTCCGGCAGGGCACCAGAACGGTCCCCAGATGGGATCTCGCGGAAACAGAAGCTTGCGGTGGCAGAAAAGTATTTTCGTGGCTCTCTCCGTTGGTTTGGGGATTTTAGGGAATTTATAGGCGAAAGAGGTAGGGCAAAGGAGGCAAGGGGGGCCCACGAGCCTGCTTGGCGCGCCCCCCTGGGGCGCGCCTAGGGGGCTCGTGGCCTCCTCCGTGGCCCTCTGCCTTGGTTCTCAAGTCTTCTGGATCCCTTCTGTTATGGAAAAAAAATATCCCAAAGGTTTTATTCCGTTTGGACTCCGTTTAATATTCTTATCTGAAAAAGGTCAAAAACACGAAAAAAAACAGAAACTGGCAGTGGGCACTGAGTTAATAGGTTAGTCCCAAAAATGATATAAAATAGCATATAGATGCATATAAAACATCCCAAGTTGATAATATAATAGCATGGAACAATAAAAAATTATAGATACGTTGGAGACGTATCAGTGACGTTTCGGTATAGTTGAGTTATATGTATTGGTGATCGAAGTTTTGTTCAGAGTCCTGGATGAGATCTCGGACGTCACGAGGAGTTCCTAAATTATCCGGAAACGAAGATTGATATATAGGAAGTTGGTAGTTGGATTCCGAAAGGTTTTCGGGCATTGCCGGCACTGTACCGGGAGTGACGAATGGGTTCCGGGGCCCATTGGGTGGGCCCACCACGCCCCAAGGGGTCCACATGGGTTTATTGGATGCGCAATAAGTCATAGTGGGCTGTGAAAGTCATCCAAGGAAAGCCCATGAGGAAAAAGTGGAAAATCCAAAAGAGGTGGTAAATTAAGGAAGGAGTCCTAATCCAAGTGGAGTTGGAGGAGGACTCCTCCCTCCTCCACTTTGGCCAACCCAAGGGAGTCTCCCTTGTGGCGCCAAGGCTGCCTCCTCCCTCCTCCTATATATACTAGAGGTTTAGGGCTTTTTAGAAACAACTTTTGCCACGTGCTGCCCTCTCCTCTAGATCGTAGTTCTTCCTCTAGATCGGTTTTCTGCAGAGCTCGGGCGAAGCCCTGCAGGAATAGATCACCACCACCACCGAAGCATCTCCGCGCTGCCGGGGAACTCATCTACATCCCTGTCTCTCTTGATGGATCAAGAAGGCGGAGATCGTCATCGAGTTGTACGTGTGCGGAACACGGAGGTGTCGTCCGTTCGGCTCTTGATCGGGACGGATCACGAGACGGTTCATGCGACGAATTGTGGGATGATTCGTGGGACGAAACGTGAAGACGTACCACTACATCAACCGCGTTTATTAACGCTTCCGCTTAGAGATCTACAAGGGTATGTGGATCCGATCTCCCTCTCGTAGATGATCATCACCATGTTAGGTCTTCGTGTGCGTAGGAAAAAATTTGTTTCCCATGCAATGTTCCCCAAGAGTGGCATCATGAGCTAGGTTCATGCGTAGATGAAAAATCGAGTACAACACAAAAGTTTTTGTGGGTGTTGATGTTCGATTTTCTGCCCTCCTTAGTCTTTTCTCGAGTCGGCGGTATTGTTGAATTGAAGCGGCCCAGACCAACCTTACTCGTACGCTTACGAGAAACCGGTTTCATCGACTAACATGCAACTTGTTGCATAAAGATGACCGGTGGGTGTCTGTTTCTTAAACTTTAGTTGAATCGGATTTGACCGAGGCGGTCCTTGGGGAAAGGTTAAATAGCAATTTGCATATCACCGTTGTGGCTTTGCGTAGGTAAGATGTGATCATACTAGATACCCATAGCAGCCACGTAAAACATGCAACAACAAATTAGAGGACGTCTAACTTGTTTTTGCAGGGTATGCATGTGATGTGGTATGTCCAAAGACATGATGTGATATATTGGATGTATGAAATGATCATGTTGTAATAGTTAAATATCTACTTGCACGTCGATGCTACGGCAACCGACAGGAGCCATAGGGTTGTCTTTAAACTAACGTTTGTGCTTGCAGATGCGTTTACTATATTGCTAGGTTGTAGCTTTAGTAGTAATAGCATAGATAGCACGACAACCTCGATGGCGTCACAATGATGGAGATCATGGTGTGGCGCCGGTGACGATGAAGATCATGCGGGTGCTTTGGTGATGGAGATCAAGAAGCACAAGATCATGGCCATGTCATGTCACTTGTGAATTGCAAGTGATGTTAATCCTTTTATGCACCTTATTTTGCTTAGAACGATGGTAGCATTATAAGTTGATCCCTCACTAAAACATCAAGATAAAATTGTGTTCTCCCCGATTGTGCACCGTTGCGACAGTTCGTCGTTTCGAGACACCACGTGATGATCAGGTGTGATAGACTCAACGTTCACATACAACAGGTGCAAAACAGTTGCACACGCGGAACACCTGGGTTAAACTTGACGAACCTAGCATGTACAGACATGGCCTCGGAACACAAGAGACTAAAAGGTCGAGCATGAATCATATAGTTGATATGATCAACATGAAGATGTTCACCATTGAAGCTAAACTCAACTCACGTGATGATCGGACTTGTGTTAGTGGATTTGGATCATGCGCCACTCGAATGACTAGAGGGATGTCTATTTTAGTGGGAGTTCTTAAGTAATATGATTAATTGAACTAATTATCATGAACATAGTCAAAAAGGTCTTTGCAAATTATGTTGTAGCTTGCACTGTAGCTCTACTGTTTTTTATATGATCCTAGAGAATATTTAGTTGAAAGATGATAGTAGCAATTTTGCGGACTGAGTCCATAAACTGAGGATTGTCCTCATTGCTGCGCAGAAGGCTTATGTCCTTAATGCACCACTCGGTGGACTGAACCTCGAGCGTCGTCTGTGGATGTTGCGAACATCTGACATACATGTTTTTGATAACTACGTGATAGTTCAGTGCGTAATACTTAACGACTTAGAATTGAGGCGCCGAAGACGTTTCGAACGTCACAGAACATATGAGATGTTCCAAGAGATGAAATTAGGATTTCATGCTCGTGCCCTTGTTAAGAGGTAAGAGACCTTTGACAAAATTCTTTCTCTACAAAGTAAGGGAGAAAAGCTCAATCGTTGAGCATGTGCTCAGATTGTCTAAGTGCTACAATCGCTTGAATCGAATGGGAGTTGATCTTCCAGATGAGATAGTGACGGTTCTCCAAAGTCAGTGCCACCAAGATACTAGAGCTTCGTAATGAACTATAACATATCAAGGATACATATGACGATCCTTGAGCTATTCGCGATGTTTGACACTGCGAAAGTAGAAATCAAGTAGGAGCATCAATTGTTGATGGTTAGTAAAACCACTAGTTTCAAGAAGGGCAAGGGCAAGAAGGGATACTTCGTGAAACGACAAACCAGTTGCTGCTCTAGTGAAGAAACCCAAGGTTGAACCCAAACCCGAGACTAAGTGCTTCTGTTATGAGGGGAACGGTCACTGAGGCGGAACTACCCTAAATACTTGGTAGATGAGAAGGCTGGCAAAGTCGACAAAAGTATATTGGATATACCTGATATTAATGTGTACCTTACTAGTATTCCTAGTAGCACTAGGGTATTAGATACCGGTTCAGTTGCTAAGTGTTAGTAACTCGAAGTTATAGCTACGGATTACAAGGATACTAGCAAGGGTGAGGTGACGATGTGTGTTGGAAGTAATTCTAAGGTTGATGTGATCAAACATCGCACGCTCCCTCTACCATCGGGATTGGTGTTAAACCTAAATAATTGTTATTTGGTGTTTGCGTTGAGCATGAACATGATTGGATCGTGTTTATTGCAATACGATTATTCATTTAAAGAGAATAATGGTTATTCTATTTGCTTGAATAATTACCTTCAATGGTTTATTGAATCTCGATCGTAGTGCTACACATGTTCATAATATTGATGCCAAAAGATACAAAGTAGTAATGATAGTACCACTTACTTGTGGCACTGCCACTTGAGTCATGTTGGTATAAAATGCATGAAGAAGCTCCATGTTGCTCGATCTTTGTACTCACTCATTTTTTAAACGTTTGAGACATGCAAACCATACCTATTGATATAAACGCATGAAGAAACTCCATGCAGATGGATCGTTTGGACTCACTTGATTTTGAATCACTTGAGACATGCAAATCATACCACATGGGCAAGATGACTGAAGGCCTCGTTTTCCAGTGAGATGGAACAACAAAGTAACTTGTTGGAAGTAATAGATTTTTGATGTGTAGAGTCCAATGAGTGCTGAGGCACCAGTGAATATCGTTATGTTCTTACTTCACTGAAAATTTGAGTAGATACAGGAGTATTTACTTGATGAATCACAAGTCTGAAATATTGAAAAGTTTAAAGCTATTTCAGAGTGAAGATCATCACGACAAGAGGATAAACTGTCTACGATATGATCATAGAGATGAATATCTGAGTTACGAGTTTTGATACATAGTTAAGACAATGTGGAAATTGTTTCGCAATTCATGCCACCTAGAACACCATGGTGTGATGGTGTGTCCAAACGTCATAGTCGCGTCCTATTTGATATGGTGCATACTATGGTGTCTCTTATCGAATTACCACTATCGTTTATGGGTTATGCATTAGAGACAACCGCATTCACTTTAAATAGGGCACCACGCATTTCCGTTGAGATGACACCGTATGAACTATGGTTTGGAGAAACCTAAGCTGCCGTTGCTTGAAAGTTTGGGGCTACGACGCTTATGTGAAAAAGTTTCAGTCTGATAAGCTCGAACCCAAAGCGGATAAATGCATCTTCATAGGATATCCAAAACAGTTGGGTACATCTCCTATCTCAGATCCGGAAGCAAAGTGTTTGTTTCTAGAAACGGGTCCTTTCTAGAGGAAAGGTTTCTTTCGAAAGAATTGAGTGTGAGGGTGGTGGAGCTTGATGAGGTTATTGAACCGTCACTTCAACCAGTGTGTAGCAGGGCGCAAGAAGTTGTTCCTGTGGCGCCTACACCAATTGAAGTGGAAACTGATGATAGTGATCATTAAGCTTCGGATCAAGTTACTACAAACCTCGTAGGTCGACAAGGTCGCGTACTACTACAGAGTAGTATGGTAACCCTGTCTTGGAGGTCATGTTGTTGAACAACAATGAACCTACGAGCTATGGAGAAGTGATGGTGGGCCCGGATTCCGGCAAATGGCTGGAGGCCATGAAATCCGAGAGAGGATCCGTGTATAGAACAAAGTATGGACTTTGGAAGAACTACTTGATGGTCATAAGACTATTAATTACATGTGGATCTTTAGAAGGAAGACAGACGATGATGGTGAAAACTCACCATTAAGAAAAGCTCGACTTATCGCAAATATGTTTCCGACAAGTTCAAAGAGTTGACTATGATGAGGCTTTCTCACTTGTAGCGATGCTAAAAGTCTGTTGGAATTATGTTAGCAGTTGATGCATTATTTATGAAATATTGCACATAGGATGTCAAAACATTGTTTCCTCGACGGTTTCCTTGAGGAAAGGTTGTATGTGATACAACAAGAAGGTTTTGTCGATCCTAAGGATGCTAACAAGTATGCAAGCTCCAGCGATCCTTCTATGGACTGGTGCAAGCATCTCGGAATTGGAATATACGCTTTGATGAGATGATCGAAGCTTTTGGTTTTATACAAGGTTTATCAGAAACTTTTATTTCCAAAGAAGTGAGTGGGGGCACTATAGAATTTCTGATAAGTATATGTGGTTGGCATATTGTTGATCGGAAGTAATGTAGAATTTATAGAAAGCATAAATGGTTGTTTGAAAGGAGTTTTTCAAAGGAAAACCTGGATAGAGCTACTTGAACATTGAGCATCAAGATCTATAGAGATAGATCAAAACGCTAAATAGAACTTTCAATGAAATGCATGCCTTGACAAGTTTTTGAAGGAGTTCAAAATAGATCAGAAAAGAAGGAGCTCTTGGTTGTGTTGTAAGGTGTGAATTTGAGTAAGACTCAAAGCCCGATCAAGGCAAAATAAAGTGAAAGGACGAAGGTCGTCCCCTATGCCTTAGTCGTAGGCTCTAAAGTATGCCATGCTGTGTACCACACCTGATGTGTGCCTTGCCATAAGTCTGTCAAGGGGTACAAAGAGTGATCCGGGATTGAATCACTGAACAACGGTCAAAGTTATCCTTAGTAACTAATGGACTAAGGAATATTTTCTCGATTATTGGGGTGATTAAAGAGTTCGTCGTAAAGGGTTACGTTGATGCAAGCTTTGACACTAATCCGAATAACTCTAAGGAGTAAAGCGGAATCGTATAGTGGAGGAGTCATTTGGAATAGTTCCAAATGGCATGTAGCAGCATCTACAGGATAACATAGAGATTTGTAAAGCACACACATATCTGAAAGGTTCAGACTCGTTGACTAAAACCTCTCTCACAAGCAAGACGTGATCAAACCCCAGAACTGTATGGGTGTTGGATTCGCTAAAGTCACATAGTGATGTGAACTAGATTAGTGACTCTAGTGCAAGTGGGAGACTGTTGGAAATATGCCCTAGAGGCAATAATAAATTAGTTATTATTATATTTCTTTGTTCATGATAATCGTTTATTATGCATGCTATAATTGTATTGATTGGAAAAACAACTACATGTGTGGATACATAGACAAAACATTGTCCCTAGTAACCGACATGTTTTAATTATGGCATAATATTTCTATCCGCTTAATATTATGTTCTGTTTATGTGTGTTATTCCTGTGTGCTGGTAACCTCACCACCGCGTCGAAGAGATTATCACACAACATACGTTGCATGCCACCAAACAACAGATTGTGTGTTTGCGCGTATACAAACGGACGATCAGATAGCCTGCTTTTATGACACCTCATACAACATAGAGTGTATGCAGACAAGCAAACTAAATGCAGATGTTAGTTTTGTGTCTGTTTTACGTCATCCAACCTTATTTAGCTAGACTTCACGAATCAGTCCAATTCTACCAAAAGCGTCCATAGTTCTCCGTCAAAACAAACATCAGACCCCGTTCCAGCACGATCGCAACACAGGGAGTATTCGGTGGGCGTCTGTGGGCGGCTACGCCACGCCACGCCACGTCCACCGTCAAAGGCCCTGTTTGGATCCCACTGCTAGAGCTAGTTTGAGCTAGTTTGAGCTGAACTAGCTCCCAAAGTATTCAAACACATGGGCTAGTTTGGGTTAGATGCAAACTAACCCATCAAAAAAACTAGCCTTGAGAAGAGGTGCTAATTGGAGCTAGTTGGGGATGGACAGGTAAAAATAATAATATTTTGACCGCATCAGATCTCTTCCTCTCCATCATCCCACGTCGCTCGGCCGCGCTCGCCCCGCCGGCCACGCTCGCCCCGCCGGCCACGCTCGCCCCGCCCTGCCACGCTCGCCCTGCGCGCCGCGCTCGCCCCGCCCTGCCGCGCTCGCCCTGCCGGCCACGCTCGCCCCGCGCGCCGCGCTCGCCCCGCCCGGCCGCGCTCGCCCCGCCCGGCCGCGCTCGCCCTCGCCCCGCCCGGCCGCGCTAGCCCCGCCTGCCGCGCGCGCCCCGCTCGGCCGCCCTCGCCCCGCCCGGCCGCCCTCGCCCCGCCCGGCCGCCCTCGCCCCGCCGGCCGCCCTCGCCCCGCCCGGCCGCGCTAGCCCCGCCCGCCGCGCGCGCCCCGCTCGGCCGCCCTCGCCCCGCCGGCCTTGCTCGCCCCGCCCGGCCGCGCTCGCCCCGCCGGCCTTGCTTGCCCCGCCAGTCGCGCTCGCCCCGCTCCGCCCGCCGGCCGCGCTCGTCCCGCCGGCCGCGCTCGCACCGCGCGGCCGCGCTCGCCCCGCGCGGCCTGCTCGCCTCGCCGGCCGCGCTCGTCCCCGCTCGGCCTGCTCGCCCCCGCCGGCCGCGCTCGCCCTGCTCGCCCCGCCGGCCGCACCAGGCCTACACAAAAGCTGGCCACAACAAATCCTGGTTAAAAGATACACATGATTGAAAAAAGTGCATTTATTGTCAAACTAACCTTTGCATCCAAACACCATCAAAGGCTAGAGTTAGTTCATGGTTAGACTAAAGTTAAAAACTAACTCTAACCTCTAGCCAAGTTAGAATATCCAAACAGGGCCAAAGCCCACCGCCGGCCGCCGGTCCACAGACCGCTGCGTCGACCGACCCACGTGGTCAGAAACGTCCGCCCCGGGCCCCTTTTCCGCTTTTCTTTCCTTCCCCCTTCCGTTTCCAGTGTTCCCGCTTCCTACACCCACACCCACACGCACGCGCAGCACCCCCTCCCCCGGGTCTCCTCTCCTCTCCACTCCACCGCCGCTGTCCCATTTGATTTCCATTCCCGTCTCCCCCCTCCTCTCGCCCCAGTCAAAATCCACCTCCTCTCGCTCTCCACGCCGCCCGCTTCCTCCCCCCCTCCCCGCCTCGCCTCGCCTCGCCCGGCCGCTCAATCTCCTCCGCCCTGGCTTGGTTTTGGAAGTAGCAGCAGTCAATACTCCCGTCGTCGCCTCCGTCCATCGGCTCGAGATCTCCCGGGTTCAGGTTCGAATCCGTTTCCCCCGTTTTTTCGATGTCGTGTCCCGACGTTTTGGTCGCCGGATGGTTCGAATCGGTGGTGCTTCTAGCGAGGGATGCCCCCCGGCCGGTTCCCTGCTCGCGCCCGCCGCGGTTCGGCGGGAGGTTTCTCTAGGGTTTATCACGTCGTGGTGTCGGTCGTCCGCGAGCTCGGCGGGTTGGCTGTGCGCCGATTGGTTGTTTTGGTTCAGTGTGTCCATCCAGCGATGTTTGAGAACAGCGGTCTGGGGGCGGCGAGGTGCGGGTTTATTGTCGGAAATGCAAACGCCGCGTGCGATTAATCCGGAGGGTTTGTCTCGCGTGAGATCTCAACCTGTAAATGCATTCGAGTGCGCACATGCCTAGCGCCGTGCATATGTCTAGAGGTCCGGTGATGGCGCGGATTAGTACTGGCTAATGACAGCTTTGCCATGCCAGATTGATAACGTTGATGTACTGGCGTTTGGTCCCGTGATTTATTGGGTACTACGACGTTTTTTGCATCCGGAGCGTTAATCAGTCGGGTACTAGTTGCCCACGCTTAATGGTTCATCGTCCTGGGAGCAGAGTTTTTGCGAAGACATTGCTCGATTGCCCTTGCTGCTAACGATTATCGATCGATTGCGTGCATATTTTACAGTTCATCATGCACAACAAAGCCTTTTCGTTTTTCACTGTTCTATTATGTATCCATTTCTTGAGATAGTGGGTGGCAAATCTTTATCATTACATATTTACCCTATCTAGTTTGTTTATGCCGTTAAAAGTCTAGAAGCATTCACTTCCATACTCATATGAGTTGCTGATTTGTAACCATGCCATGTGAAATTTATTGGAGCTAATGAATAAATAAATGCCTTCTATGCAAATTAGACTTGCATAACAGTTCATTCCATTCTGGGATATGCGCTGTGTTGGTCTATGACATATGAAAAATGCGAGCATTCCCCTGTCCCATAAAGTTTGTGTCATACTCGTATTATGGTAGAGATCACTGTGCCACATGTCCTTGACATTCTCCTTTATTTGGCTTGTTAACCGAAGAATATCCAGCAGAATTTTTATTTATTTATTGTATTTCCATCCATTCCATGCCATTTTTAGTGTACAAATTTACAGTTTCTTGCATGCACAAGCTTCTTACTTAAGGCTGTTTTTGCAGATTGGTAAGCTTTCCTCGCGACATGGAGGATGGGGACAAGGATGTGTTAAAAACTTCTGTCAGTGAAGAGTCCCCTAATCCTGGAGAAAAGGGTGAAGTTGAAGGGGATTTGTCAAAGAAAACAGAAATGTTGAATGTAAAAGAAACAGTAAATTCAACGAGTGAGAATTCAAGCGATGAGGTAGAAGGGAAAGATAATCCAGAAAAGGGTCTCAATGAGCAGATGGATAAAAGTAGAAGCCCTGATGCCATGGAACCTATAGATTCAGACCATACTGTCAAAGAGATTCTTGAAGAAGAAAAATCCGAAGATCCAGTTTTTGATGGAACTGAGATTCCTGAAATGGAACAGTTGAGGCGTTCTTCTGATCAGTCTGTGGAGCTTGATCCAAAAGGTCAGCAAGGGTCTGTGATCAATGAAAGAGCTGCTGCAATCGGGAATTTTGTCAAGGAAAAAGGAGCCATTGCAGTGTCAACATTTATACGCCGCCTATCTGGCAGAAAGGATGAGAATGATCTTCCTGTTGAAGGTGACAAGAATGATGGTTCAGCAAGTGGCAATGGTGAGAAGACCGTCTCAGATTCTGAAATTAAACCAAAAGAGGTACAGAAGAAATCCGAGGAAAGAAGCACATGGAATCCACTGAACTTGATTAAAGTTGGAGGAGATATTGTTACTTCTACAACTGGGATAGCTGTGGATGCAAATGTGCCTGGTTTGACAGAGCAACCAATAGCAAAAGGGCAGATTATCGTATACACAAAACTGGGATGTGAAGATTGCAAAATGGTTCGGTTGTTCATGCATCAGCAAAGACTCAAGTATGTTGAGATTAACATTGATATATTCCCTAGTAGGAAGTTGGAGTTGGAAAAGAATACTGGGTCATCCATAGTACCAAAAGTGTATTTCAATGACCTGCTGATCGGAGGCTTAACTGAATTGAAGAAAATGGAGGAGTCTGGCATACTCGATGAGAAAACTGGTGTTCTTCTCAATGATGAGCCCTCATCTGCTGCTCCTTTGCCTCCTTTACCTGGAGAAGATGATGAATCTGGATGTGGGAAAATGGATGAGTTGGCAACCATCGTCAGAAAAATGAGAGAGTCGATTACTCCGAAGGATAGGTTTTACAAAATGAGAAGATTTAGTAACTGCTTTCCTGGTAGTGAGGCTGTTGATTTTATATCAGAAGATCAGTATTTGGAGAGAGATGAGGTAAAATGTTTACTATTGACTATTTTTCGAGCCATGATATATCTAGCACTTCCATGTGGTTTTTAAACAACACAAGTCTTGGTTTTGTCTGACTTTTGAGGCTAATTTAATTTAGGAATATTATGGCAAATTTGCATTATTTATAGCAGATCTTTGGAAAGGATTTCACATTTAGGAAAGCACACATCTGTTTTGTATGTTCCCTACTGTACTGTCACATTTCTTAACATTTTGTGGATACATATTATCCATGTAGGCAGTGGAATTTGTAAGAAAGCTTGCAAGCAAACACTTCTTTCGTCATGTTCTAGAGTAAGCTCTTGAAATGATCTTACGATATTATTCTTTCTATTATTTCTGTCTCCATCGGTTGGAATATTTGGAGATTATTATTATTAATACACCGCTTTTATTGCAGTGAAAATGTCTTTGAAGATGGAAATCAGCCGTATCGTTTCCTAGATCATGATCCTGTTATTATGACACAGTGTTACAACATCCCCAGGGGCATCATTGATGTTGCACCAAAACCTATGGTGGAAATCGCATCAAGGTTGAGAAAGTTGTCTTGTGCCATTTTCGAGGCTTATGTATCTGAAGATGGTAGACATGTTGACTACAGAAGCATCCAGGCTTGTGAGGAATTTAAAAGGTTAGCACATGTACATACTTAAGTATATGCAGAAGACAAGGAACTGCATAATCCATGTATTATTTATGTGCAGATACTAAAATGAATGATAATCTATTGCTTGTTCTGACTATTTCTGATAATCTTTTAATCGATGGATATGTTTAAGTTCATAATTTGATCAGTAAACTCCAGTTTGCTACCTGAGTATATCTCTCTATATTTTTTGCTTTCTATTATAAATGTACAGTAGCACATGCTGTAAGTAGACTGATAACTGATAACTTCGTTCTCATGTCTTGATTGCCCGAACCTCGTATATCTTGTACAGGTATATTAGAACAACTGAGGAGCTTCAGAGGGTGGAAACTAGTGACCTGTCACGTGAAGAAAAGCTTGCTTTCTTCATAAATCTGTACAATATGATGGCTATCCACGCGTTAGTGACATGTGGCCATCCTGCTGGACCATTGGACAGGAAAAAGTTCTTTGGAGATTTTAAGTATGTCATTGGTGGATGTGCCTATTCACTGTCAGCTATTGAAAATGGCATTCTACGTGGCAACCAAAGGCCACCATACAATCTTGTGAAACCTTTTGGACAGAAAGACCAAAGATCCAAGGTGAACAAAGCAGATCCTGTCCAAAAAAGGGGAACACATATGTATCTGTTTACTAAAAATCTGTCCTGTCATGAACTCATGATGATACCTGCACTCATGTCCCTTGTCTTGAAGCTTTCGTGTTATATACTTTTCTTATATCAAGTTATGCTTCTTAAGATATGCATGCAGCAAACTACATGTTCAGTCAGATGTGTTCCAAGAATTAAACTCGTGAATGTGTTTTTCTTGTTTAGATTCTAGGGCATACAATCTATCCGCAGTTCTTCCTAGAGAGGGCAGCAGCTTAAAGGGAACCTGCTTGATCTGCGGTAGTGCCTGTAAAAATTGCCAAACATTAGTGTGGCGGAGATTATTTCGAGCTTGCCTATTGTTTGCAAGAAATAAACAACTTATCTCGACCTTCCATTCCAAACAAATAACATGGGTCTCTTTTCTCATAAATGCATCTTGATATACTTTAATATCCGGTGCAGCATAATATTGGTTTGCATGTGTGCAAGGGTACATGTGAGTGAGTATTATCCAACATAGTGTGTACTAGTTGATTGTGGAAGTCCTTTACATCAGTCATATAAAAGGCATAACTCGTTCTACACATGTTACTTTTTTTCGGAAGAAATGATTGAAACTTACCTAGTACTCCCTCCGTCCGGAAATACTTGTCCTAAAAATACATATAATGGATGTATCTACAATTAAAATAAGTCTAGATACATTCATCTCTAGGACAAGTATTCCCGGACGGAGGTAGTACTTATGTAGGGCCTAGGGCTTGTAGTCTGAGTTTTGGAACTCTAATCAATTCCCGGAAATCTGAAGGAATATAAAAGGCAAGGCCTACTGTGTTAACATTATATGTTTACTTTTTTTTTATGTTTCTAGAAAGCCATATCAAAGATAATGGATTTTTTTGGAAGGTTGTATATGAAATAAGGGAAACCTTGGTGCGGTGGTAAAGCTGTTGCCTTGTGACAATGAGGTCACAGGTTCGAGTTCTGGAAACAGCCTCTTGCAGAAATGTAGGGAAAGGCTGCGTACAAAAGACCAAAGTGGTCGGACCCTTCCCCGGACCCTGCGCAAGCAGGAGCCGTGTGCATCGGGCTGCCTTTTTTTTGTACTTGCAATGGACGGGTGCCAAGGAAAGTCAAAATGTCTATATATAGAAACTTGGCGCCAAATGATCTGCATTTTACCTACTTGCCAAATCAATGAACACAACTGTTAGCATGCTATAGCAGCACTACAATATTAGTTGGATATTCTACTTAAAACACCGTCATTTTGAACTAATAAATTCTTGGGTTCTAAAATGTCACACAGAAATTTATGATGCTAATTTTTCAGCGATATAAATTCTCACCTCCTTCTTTTTCCTTGTTTGTAACTGCAGGTGGCCCTATCATACCCTGAACCTCTTGTTCACTTTGCTTTGGTATGTGGTACCAAATCTGGACCTGCACTTCGGTGTTACTCGCCGGGAAATATTGATAAAGAGTTAATGGAAGCTGCACGAGATTTTGTAAGGAATGGAGGACTGATTGTTGATCCTGAAGCAAAGGTTGCATCTGTAAGCAAGATCTTGCGATGGTAAGACGATAAAATGATTGATATTCTTGCTTTACCAATACGTTCTTGAGTATCTACTGTTCTTGCTTAGTAGTGTAGTGTGTGACTGTTCCGTACCAGAATTCGTAGTATAACAATGAGAATGCATTTAATTGAGTTATGTACTGGAACATCTAGCACATTGACATGCTCGATAGTACTACTGACTTCAGAAAACAGTTTACTGTAGGTACAAGTTTGCCCTAGAGCTGCTCGAAACATAAGCTAGATAAGTTTTATGATAGGTGATCTAACATTAGTTGGAGTTGGAGACAGATTAGGATACCTGTCTGATTTGGGGCTGTTCTTGTGCGTCATAGTGACATAGTTCTCTATAATGTTTGCATGGTTTTGGTTACTTGAATTTGCCCTTGGTTAAGTTGGATATGAATATATGACGAGTAATCCTCCACAAAGCTGGCATCTAAGCTTGTAGCGCTCTGTATGGTGCATTAACACTCATTTTTTTGGATAAGGAGGATATCCCCCGGCCTCTGCATCAGAATGATGCTGCAGCCATATTATATTAAGCAAAAGATCCAACAATCTTTGTGGTCAAGTACAAATTCTGTCCGAACTAAAATGAAAACAAATGAAAACATAAAGATGTAAAATGCCACAACCGGCAGAAATAGGACGAGATGACTAAACACCTAGCCTATTACTGCACCGTCATTCAAACCGGTTGTAGATATTCCGAGCTACCATCTCCCATTGGGTAGACCCAGTAACCAAATGCTGGCTTCCGCAGGAGTGAGTAATGACCACATACGGATCCAAGTAGTGGCCTTGTAGATTACCTGCAAAAAATTAATCTTAGTTTATTTGTTAAAGACCATATCATTTTTGCCATATAGCCCAAAGTAACGCTAATACTCCTATCCAAATATGTGTCACAATAGTTGATCAACCCCATTTAGGGCCAGTTCTTTTGGTGGCTTTTTTGAGCTTCTAGAATAAGCTGGGTAGGGGGCAGCTTATTCTAGAAGCCCAACCAAAAATATTTTTTTTTAGAAGCCTACTAGTCAAGTCTTAATTAGTAGACTTCTAAAAAAATAAATTTGATTGGGCTTCTAGAATAAGCTGGGTAGGGGGTAGCTTATTCCAGCTTATTCTAGAACTGTGTGCTTTGCCCAAAGAACTGGCCCTTAGCCACGTCGTGCATTAACACTCATGTGGCCTTATGATTACTTTGCGTGTATTTCAACTGAATATAGCAGGATGCTGCTAATTTTTATGGATATGAACTGTGTGCTTTGCCCTGTTAGGGTTATATAACTAATGAAGAATAACTAAGACATACTTATTGAGAACGCTTTATCCAATAATTTGAAGGCCATGATGGCATGTGCAGGTGGTTATGCCGCATTTAGTCCGGTCGCTAGAAATACAAGTTGAACGGCACAATGCCAAACAAATTAAGGGAATGTGGTTTTAATGAGTACATTGATGATGTGATGACCATTTATCCTGTGTGAGATAATAACAAATGCGTTACCGTGTTACTACATGACAGAATTGCAGATGATCATACATTTGTTATACAGTTATATAACTAGAGTGCATGCCCAAATATTAACTTGGTTAATTTTACCTGATATGCACTGTGATAAAATCATAACAGTAGCAAATAATTGAGAAGATGAGTATCACTTTATAATGTAAAATCTCATTACAATATGGCAATGCTTTCAATATCTTAAGCTTGGAAACCCATGCTCCAAATGATTGTAAGGTACAAGTACACAGATCCTGGTAAAATGAGATGCAGCTCAAAAACTCATGTTCTGGATTGTTTCCAGGTACAACACAGACTTTGGTAAGAATGAGACAGAAGTGCTGAAGCATGCAGCAAATTATCTCGAGCCTGCAGCATCGGAGCAATTCTTGGAGCTGCTTGCAAACACTCAACTGAAGGTCTCGTATCAGCCTTACGACTGGAGCTTGAACATTTAGCTGCAGCCAGGATTATACTTTTTTTTCCCCTTATAGCTAGAATACCTGTTGCCCAAAGATTTGTGGAAGGACGCTACCTGTGTACCAATTTACCTTTTTGCGAGGTCAGGTGCACTAAAGAATTTTCATGTATTATGAGTTTGTGGCAAACTGGATGGCCGCCAATCAACCATGTTCCCTTCATTTGACTAAATGGCTAAACGAGCGCCTTCCATGTTTATGATCGTATCTCTGGATCTACTCAATTATTGTTGACTGCATATGTTATGTTTCTTTCGTATTGCTGGCATTCAGTTGTCACCTGCAGATGTTTTGTTTGCTGATGCCTTGGCATGGCATGTGTGGTGTTTATTGTTTGTCCTTCTTTTGTTTGCTTGAGAAAAGATGGCTTTACTGTTCCAATTTTTATGCTTGCACAAGTGCCATATATGAAAAATTCTGAATTGCTCAACATTTTTGAGTATTTTACCACATGTCGACTATATGAACATTTCTGCGTTTTGTATAGGTTCTTTGGAGGTTGCGGAAAAGCAACAAGGTGTCAGTTCCAGTTCCTTGTTTATAATTCTTTGGAGGTTGCATTGTCTTAACCAAATGGGTTAGGAAATTCCTTCGATCCAGATGGGGCCTCTAGTGTTGCGCAGTGGTTGAAGACTAAAAAAGGCACTACCAACTTTCAACCTTTTCCTAATTCATGGCCATTAAAAATGGATAGCCGAAGAAACAAGAAAACTGGCCATGTTATCATCCCGTCATCGTCAGCCAGCCTGTCACAATTCTTTGCTCAATCAGATGGTAGCTGGTCGACGTTACAGCCGAACCGACACCATGGTCGACAGCCCGACCAGCGGTTGCCGCTGGCATGGTCCAGCACATTCTGACACCGCAACTGCTCCACAGCCGGCGGCGTAGCTACAGACAGAGGAACCAAAACACACATACAAACTGCTTTCCGTCAGTCCAACATATCCCCTTTACACTTTTGGACAGAAATCACTTCCCTATTACATTATAATAACGGATATATATATATGTAGTATCAGCAACTCAGTGGGAAAAATCTCAACAAATACTATACGAGTATATATGTAGAAGCAAAAAAGAAGAAGTGGAACCTCATTTTACGACGTCACTACACAATGTCTACATCTTAAAAACAACAGCGAGTACCCCAGCTCTTGACTTTCCTGCATACTCGTTACAGCTTACATGGATATGTGGAAGGGCCCCTGCCGTAACCAAACCTTACCGTCGAGCAGAGATGAAATATATGTGGGTGTTAAGTTACCGCCTCTAGGCTTTTCAAGAATTGGCTTGCAAGAATCAATTGTTAGGGTGAAAACTTGCAATCGTTGTGAGCATGGATGGATGGCACCAATATACAGAAATACACAACGCGGGCTGAACCGAAGCGTCACAATATCGTGCACCCACATCTGTTCTGCTTGGGAGAATTCGAGAGGTGCTTATCTGGAAAGAAAAAAAGGACGACCGCACATTGTAAGGATCTACATATATCAGAAACAAATCAGATGGAACTATATACAATGCTAAAGCAAATTAAACAAATGTATAAACGCTGGAGTGTAATAATGCATGTCCGTATAGTTGCCCTTTAAATTAACATCAACACACTATGGATTACCACAAGACATCAGATAGCAGCAGCAATGCGAATAGCATGCAACAAGTAGTCATCTAATCTCATTCTGACAATGAGCAGAAAAAGCATCGGAAGCATAAACTGCTAGTTATTTCAATGACAACATTTCTGACAGAACTGAGCATCGAGTAATGGATCAACTAAGCGAGGCGAAAACAATGTCACGACTGAGAATTTTGATATGCAACATAGAAAAAAATGTACACCTAGAGATATACAACGGGTTAAACACTACAAGTCTTAATGCTTTAGGAGTAGGACTATTAGAATGACAAAAGGGTGGATGACAACTTCTTCGGAGAGACAATAGTCAGAATTCTCTTTCAGGTCACACATAATAGAGTTTCAACCCTTTGGGTCTTAAACCAAGTGAGATCATCAAACATAGAAAGAAATGGACTTCGAACAAATAAGAGGAAAATCAAAGCAATACCACTTTTGTCACTTTGGGGAGGGCGTACAACAACATGCATCGTGATCACACCTCCTGGAACTTCTCCTACTGGGACTCGAGACTCAGCAAGAGTTTTGTTATTCTCAAGTATCCTTCCAGCATTGATGAGCTTCACGTCATTGAGAGTTTTTGGAACAATGTCTTTATCTGTCGAAAAGATTGTGAAAAGACACTATTAACACAGAGAGCTGATATATTCCATAAAGCTTCTAGAAGACTGAAATTATCAACAACAGTATTCAGAGAAGTGAAAGGGCAAAAGCCCGGAAGTGTTAACTCAATGCATCTCATAACAAGGTAAACTCGCCTTCTGAGGCATGGTCATCTGCATGTTATGTACCATTTTGCGTACTTATCCTCAAAGGACCCACTTGTATATATGTTACAAAAGAGACATACATCTTTTTCCTTCTCCACTGTGAACATGTCACAATAATCAACCAATCCATGTTTTTCTAGATACCAAAAGAACATGTAGGAGGAACATTCTATTATTAGAGACAAAACAGGAACAAAATTTCAAGTTCATGAGGACCACCTGAGTAGTGGGATTGTACAACCACTTCCCCCAAGTCAGCTACCCCACTTCCTATTATTAATCTATATGCAGGCAAATACGAACTGGAGCTTCCTGCTGCCACTAATTCTTCCTTTCCTGGCCGCCGGGTTTTGAGGAAACTTAACCAAATGACAATTTCTGCAGAAACAGCTCGTGTTTCTTGTTCGATTACCAAACAAACAATTAAAATGTGCACATCATAACAAATCTGCCGCTTGGACCATTGGTATTTGGTACTTCCCATGTGGCTACATTTCGGTCCAGACTCGTGCTTAAACGCTCTCCAAATTTACTGTTACGAGCATAACCCAGCCAGACCTGCCTCTATAAAAGCACCGACTGGACTTCACACCAAGTAGTTCAGAATTGAGACTGGACCACTAAATACCAGGATAGTATCCAAGGACACCAAGAGGATAAGAAGGCAGACAAACAGCCTCCTCAAATGGTCCTGTCATCACATGTTTGAGCATGCATCGTAAGATACAGAGTCAGAGATCCAAAATTCTTCCAGAGGACTAGCAAGTAGCAACAAATACCATCACCATACGCGTAGTACCAAATACAGCAAAAACAAGTCTTCTGTCTGTTCCTTAAAGAAAATGCAAGAACTTGTAGATGTACTGACATATCTACTCTCTGCCTGTCAACATACTAGTATTTGCTACTTACGGGTAAGGAGACTTCTAAAAGCCTCGGTTACCTGGAGGCGTGTTACCTATAACTGGCCAAAGAAGAGAAGAATCACGCAACCCACGGAACAACCTGATCAAATCACTGTGTTTTATCGCGAAAGGGAAAGGCTTTGATGGCTCCCAGATCCAGACCCAACCATCTGCACAGGGATTCTCATACCGGATCAAGAAACCGATAGAGAGGGCACGAGGGGCGAGACGACCGCGCAAGCAACCTCCCCCCGAAACATATGGCGTCAAAAGCGGAGACGGGCGTGTGTATATATGCGCGGAGGAAAGACAGGGGAGGGGGAGGGAGGTCGATCGGCCTCACCCTGCGGCCACCGAGCGAGGACGAACTCCTTGAGCGCGGTGACGGTGGTGGCGGGGTCGTACTTGTTGGGCCCGATGTCCGTGCCGTCGAACAGGCGGAACTTCACCTCGATCGGCTCCTTCCCGCCGGCCATCTCCGCCCCCGGCTGGATCGCCCCCCGACGCAAGATCCCAACGACCGCCGGCTCAGTGGACGGCGGCGGAGGGATTCAGGGGAGCAAAGAAGAGCTGCCGGATTCGACGCGGCGAGGGCAAGAACCGATGCGGATCCCACGAAGGACAGGATCCGCTTTCTCGTTTTGTTAAGCAAGAATTTAGAATTCTTTCGTGGGGAGCAAAGCGACGAGACGGGCGCCTCGAGGGGAGGAAGAGAGGGAGAGGAGGGGGGAGTGGGATTCCTCGGCGTTTTCGCAGATACGTCCCCCGCGGAAAACTGTATTTATCCTCGAGTTGTAGTCGGAAAATAGCTGTCTTGCGCCTACCTGCAGCTGCTTAGTGGCGACTATTGCGTCTGTCGACAGGATTTTTTATGTATAGCAAGAGCATCTACAACCGGACCTTTTAAATCCTCCTTAAACGTACGGACAAACCATTCGATCACTGATCGGTCACGAAAAAGCGATCCAGACGGATCCCTCAAATCGGCCTCATACGCACGGACTGACTGGCATCCCTCATTTCCAGCTCAAATATGTGGCGAATATGGGGAGCCCACGCGCGCCCGAGTACGCCTGTGTGACCCGCACTGCCCGTATCCACCTTAATATATTCGTCCCTATCCGCTCGTCGCACCAAACCCTAGCCACTTCACTCCACTCCCCTCCACTCCAATCCGACACCCAAGCTCACCTCCGGCATGACGGGCAGCGGATCTGAATCCTTCACCTCTAGATCCGTCGACCACGAGCTCGTCCCACGCGACCCCAAGGAGGAGATGGCCGTCCGGCTTGCACTCCGCTGCTTCCGGGAGGCGACCGCACGACGACATCGCTCGGACTTGCAACGCCGGGAATCCATTGCGTTCGCACAACCGGTGCTTGGATCCGGCGTTGCTGCCTCACCGGAGGCGGTGCGGTCTGTGTGGCGTCCGAACCCCATGTCGGAAGTGCAACCCCTTCGTTGGCCCGCTGAGCAAGAAGCATGGTCGTCTTCAAATGATGTCATGGCGTGGCGTGCCCGCGGGGCGAGGCAGCAGGCACGAGATGTGGTGAAGGCCCTCGCGACGGTGGATGTTGGAGATGCGGAGTCACACTCTCCCGCGCCCCCGTAGGGTGCACCCGTGCGGGCGACACAACTGTGTCGTGGTGGACGTCGACTTCTTCGAGGAAGGATCCTTCATTGACCTCACGTCGACTGGCACCGTCCGGTTTACGGGCTCCAACGAGGAAGAGTAGGGCATGGGAGACGGTGGGAGCTCGACTCCCGTGAGCCGGCTAGTGTCCCATGTCCTACTCTACGTCGCCGACGACCTGACCGACACCGTGAGGGGCGCAGCCAGCCGCCAGACATGGGCATGGCGGAGCCGAACGAGCTCCGCTTAGTATTAGGTTTACGTTGCTTGTAATAGTATGGATATGAGGTTTCTAATTTGAGGTATTCGGATGTAGAATGCATTATTTGAAGCGTGACCGGTCAATGTTCGTGGATGCGCTCGGACGTGTCTGCGGGCGTTTGAGGCGCCATATTTGCAAGGTCGAGCTATATATGCTCTAACGCTGCACATTCAACATCTCCCGGAAGATCCATCGAACACACGACTTCACAAACTTTTCATCGACAAAGCAAACCCACGAAACGGGAATATGACGAGAAAAACACTATTCTTACCTAGGACAACACCACCCTAAATCAAAATCGAAGACTTAATAACGAAAACCTACAAAATAAGTAACAACATCTACAGTCGCAACTTGCAAATTCGTCCCCTCAAACGCCCGTGGACACGATCGTCAGTGACCGGGCGTGTCCGTTTTGAATCACTACCTTTTTCGTCCGTGCATCCGCACCTTTCATATTTTTCCTCATATGTCCGGTCACTTGCACGTGATTGATGGAGAGAGAGAGAGAGAGAGAGAGAGAGAATGAATAAAGAAATAGGAAAGGTGGTCATAAGTAGGTTGTTTGTTCAAGTAAGAACAACATCTAAGCACCGGTCCACCCACATATTGAATTATCAAAGTAACAAACGCGAATAAACTCAACATGATGAACATGACTGGATGACAATTCCCATGTGTCCTCGAGAGAGCTTTACTTTGTATAAGAGAACTTTAAAGCTTGTCCTTTGCTATAAAAAGGATTGTGCCACTTTGCTGCACACTTGCTACTATTGTTACTTGTCACTTGTTACGAATTATCTTGCTACAAAACTATCTACCATTGTTACTCACAACACTTGCAGAGAATACCTTGCTAAAAACTGCTTGTCATTTTCTTGTGCTCCTCATTGGATTCGACACTCTTAGTTATCGAAAGGACTATGATTGATCTCCTAAACTTGTGGGTAATCAACACTATTGAGCAAGAGGGACACAAGGATCTCACGAGTGGTCGAATCTATGCCGAGGTGGATAAGACAACACCAATGGTGGAGCCTGCAAAAAAGGGAGACATACTACTACCTGTTCATGATAATATTTCTTTACCTGAAATTGATGCATTAAATGCTATGGAAGCAATCTGTGCCCAAAACACATCGCTCACCCATGAGGTTATTCTATTGGAAGAGCATAACCGGTTTCTTCGACGAATCATTGATAATCTAGAATACTCACTATTGAAGGACAAGCCTACCACTTCATCACCACCATCACCCAAGAAGGAAACTTGAGTACACGGGTGTGGGCACTGATACGTCTCCAACGTATCAATAATTCATGAAGTATTCATGCCATATTTGCCTATATTTACAATACTTTTATATGGTTTTGATGAACTTTACATGATTTAATTAGAACTAACCCGTACTAACGGTGATTCTAGCAGAATTACCGTGGTGTTATTTTTTTTGGAGAAAATAAAAGTTTTCAAAATCCCACAAAACTTTTGATGATTTTTTCTGAAAGATATGAGCAATATTGGAGCAAAGAACCACCAGAGGAGAGCCACATGTGGGCCACAAGCTAACATGGCACGCCCACCCCTAGCCGTGCCCTGATAGCTTGTGGGGCCCACGTGGCTCCGCTACGCGTTATTCCAATGTTGAAAAATCTCAAAACCCTCAGAAATTAGGAGAGAACTTCCGGTCCACTGCCACAACTCTGTGTAGCGAGGAAAACCCCATATGGAGCCTTTCGAGTACCCTGCCGGAGAGGGAAATCATCTCTGGTGGCCATCTTCATCATCCCGATGGAGGCCATGACGTGGAGGGAGTAGTTCACCTCGGGGCTGAGGGCATGTACAAGTATCTATGTGTTTGATCTCTTTCTCTCTCTCTCTCTCTCGTGCTCTTGAGATGTCACAATCTTCATGTATCACGGGCTTTGTTAATATAGTTGTGTAGGATCCGAAGTATGTCTAGGGGGGGTGATTAGACTACTTGACCAATTAAAAACTTAGCCTTTTCTCAATTTTAGTGGTAGGACAATTTTAGAAATTATGACTAGTAAAATTCACCCTACACATGCATGTCTAAGAGTATAGCAGCGGAAAATAAAGACGTGCAAATGTAAGTAGAGAGTAGGGAAAGGAAGATCAAACACAAAGGTTGACAGGGTGATTTTTGGCATGATTCCGATAGGTGGTGCTATCGTACGTCCAGGTTGGTGGAGACTTCAACTCACAGAGGTAACGACTGCGAGAGTCCACGGAGGGCTCCGCCCACAAGGGGTCCATGAAGAAGCGGCCATGTCTATTCCACCATGGTTTACGTCCACATAGGACTAGCCTCACTCGGGTAGATCTTCACGAAGTAGGAGATCTCCTTGCCCTTACAAACTTCTTGGTTCAACTCCACAACACGAAGTAGGAGGTTGTGACGCCCCCAACTTTGTCACACGTTAATCATACATGCACAAGTGTACGACCAAGATTAGGGACTCACGAGAAAATATCACAACACAACTCTAGACACAAATAAAAGTCATACAAGCTTCATATTACAAGACAGAGGCCTCGAGAGATAAAAAACATAAGCTCGGATACAAACGAGTCAGCTGAAGCAATAAATATCTGAGTACAGACATAGAAACAAGTTTTGCTTTAGAGAAGGCTAGCATAAAAGATATATTGATCAAAAGATGCGAGGCCTCCTGCCAGGGAACCTCTTGAACTACTCCTGGTCATTGATGACCCACAAGTATAGGGGATCAATCGTAGTCCTTTCGATAAGTAAGAGTGGCGAACCCAACGAGGAGCAGAAGGTTCTGATAAACGGTTTTCAGCAAGGTAATAATTGCAAGCACTGAAAGTAACGGTAACAAGTGATGGTGTAGTGAGGTGAAACGTAGCAAGCGAAAAGTAACAAGTAACAAGTAGTAGCAATGGTGCAGCAAGTGGCCCAATCCCTTTTGCAGCAAGGGACAAGCCTGAACAAAGTCTTATAGGAGGAAAAACACTCCCGAGGACACACGGGAATTTCTGTCATGCTAGTTTCATCATGTTCATATGATTCACGTTCGTTACTTTGATAATTTGATATGTGGGTGGACCGGCGCTTGGGTAGTGCCCTTACTTGGACAAGCATCCCACTTATGATTAACCTCTCTCGCAAGCATCCGCAACTACAAAAGAAGAATTAAGACAACGTCTAACCATAGCATTAAACTAGTGGATCCAAATTAGCCCCTTACGAAGCGACCATAGACTGGGTTTAAGCTTCTGTCACTCCAGCAACCCATCATCTACTTACTACTCCCCAATGCCTTCCTCTAGGCCCAAATATGGTGAAGTGTTATGTAGTCGACGTTCACATAACACCACTAGAGGAAAAACAACATACATCATATCAAAATACCGAACGGATATCAAATTCACATGACCATTATTAACATGACTTATCCCATGTCCTCAGGAACAAAAGTAACTACCCGCAAAGCATACTCATAATCATGATCAGAGGTGTAATGAATAGCATCAAGGATCTGAACATAAACTCTTCCACCAAGTAATCCAACTAGCATCAACTACAAAGAGTAATCAACACTACTAGTAACCTTACAAGTACCAATCGGAGTCGTGAGACGGAGATTGGTTACAAGAGATGAACTAGGCATTGGAGAGGAGATGGTGCTGATGAAGATGCCTCCCCTCCGACGAGAGGAGTGTTGGTGATGACGATGGTGATGATTTCCCCCTCCGGGAGGGAAGTTTTCCCGACAGGATCGTCCTGCCCGAGCTCTAGATTGGATCTGCTCAAGTTCCGCCTCGTGGTGGCGGCGAAACCACGAAAAAAGCTCCCGATTGATTTTTTTTCTGGAACGGAACCCTTCATATAGCAAAAGAGGGGGGCCAGTGGGCCGTCAGGGAGCCCACAAGCTTGCCATCCGCCACCAGGGGGGTGGCGGTGGCAGGGCTTGTGGCGCCCTGGTAGCCCCCTTGTGGTACTTCTTTAGCCCAGTATTTTTTATATAACCCCAAAAAATTCCACGTAACTTTTCAGGGCATTTGGAGATGTGCAGAATAGTGGACTAAGATTTGCTCCTTTTCCAGTCAATAATTCCAGCTGCCTGAATTCTCCCTCTTCAAATAAACCTTGCAAAATAAGAGAGAAAAGGCATAAATATGGTACCACAAAGTAATATAACAACCCATAAACCAATAAATATCAACATGAAAGCATGATGCAAAATGGACGTATCAACTCCCCCAAGCTTAGACCTCGCTTGTCCTCAAGTGAAAACCAAGTTCCACAAACATGTCCACATGTTGAGGGACGAAGGTGTCGATAAAACATAATACGGACATGAGGGCATCATGATCACACATAGGACAGCAATACATCATAAAGATTCTTATGGGAAAGTAACAATTCCTTCACAAAGCAAAGCATGAAGCAAAAACCTTACCGAGAAGTAACCAACAACAGTCCAAAGTCACTGAGGCAATTGCAATTTATCACAACATCAGAAAGAGTCAAATAAGAGCTTGTAAGGCAAATCCACATACTCAATCATCTATTTTGTTTTCCACAATTGTTACAACTCACGTGGTACTCATGGTGTCAAAGTTTCAGCTGGACACACAAGAAGATAGGGGCTTATAGTTTTGCCTCCCAACTATTTACCTCAAGGGTAAAGTCAACAATAATAAAGCATAAGTACTCAACTCCAAGTTGATATATGAATATAGATCTTTCCCAAGCATGTGACAGTAGCCAAGACAAAGGCAAAAATAGGGAATTGGTGAAGATCACCATGACTGTTACAAGGGCAAAAAGTAAAGGTACAAGATAGGCCCTTCGTAGAGGGAAGCAGAGGTTGTCATGCGCTTTTGAGGTTTGAATGTGTGTCCTCTTAGTGCGGAGGAACGTCACTTTATATTGCCTCCTGTGATAAAGAACTTTATTATGCAGTCTGTCGCTTTTATGTCTTCCTCATCACAGGTTCGTACAAAGCTTATTTTCCACACACTAATAGATCATACATATTAGAGAGCAATTTTTATTGCTTGCACCGATGACAACTTACTTGAAGGATCTTATTCAATCCATAGGCAGGTATGGTGGACACTCATGGCAAAACTGGGTTGGAGGTTTATGGATGCACAAGTATTATCTCTACTTGGTGCGGGAGTTTTGGCTAATATGAGGTGGAAGCAATCGTCACATGCTAAGGGATCTCTAATCATATAACATTGTTTGGAACCAAGCAAACACAATTTATTATGTTGTCTTCCTTGTCCAACATCTACTCCTAGGCATGTAATAGTTTGGTGAGTGCTCACAATTGTAAAAAGTGTCTAAGATGATATATTTATATGTGAACCTCTCTTTCCTTATTACTTCTTATTAATTGCAACAATGACCGAGGTCTATGTTGATTTATTCTCAACAAGTTTCAATCATCATACATGTCATATGTGAAGCTATCACTTTCCATAAGATCGTCTCATGATCTTTCATGCTATCGTTCTTTTCATATTTTTGATCATGTCACAAAGCAAAGCCCTTGACTAAGATACTCTTTATTATATAGCTCGCAAGCTCGAATATATCGGGGGAGAGACAAAAGAAAAAGAATCAAACTAAACACTAAAGACTTATTCCTCTAAGAGAAGAAATAAAATCTGAAAAGGAAAGAACTAAAACAAAGGTAAAAGCAAAAGATATAAATGTGATACGATACCAGAGCAACTCCCCCAAGCTTGGCAGAAGCCAAGGGGATTGCCCATACCAATGCTTAGTTGTCTTCCTTTGGTGGTGTGGTGGTGGAGTTGTTGAAGCAGTCTTGAGCTTGTCTAATTTCCACTTGAGCAAAAAGTTCTGCTCCCTCAGATCGTCATTTTCCTCCTCAAGCTTCAACACTCTATGGCAAAGTTCCTGCTTACTCTCCTGCAAGAAACAAGAAGGGATAAACAAGGTCTTAGGCTTATTCCTTTGGTCAGGGAGGCTTGACTTCTTGAACTCCACATGAGTGCGTCCAGGTTGAGGTAGAGGAGCCGCCTCTTCATTGGAACTCGTTTGTTCCTTCCCCTTGGGCTCATAGTCCTCTTCCTCGTCAGTGGTCCAGACATATGGTTCCAAGTCCCCATTAATCCTAGAGTTAGCACGATCATTAGCCACATAGATCTCTTCTTCTGAATCTTGAGAAGACATCTTGACCTAAATCTGCGGCAGACAACAAGCTCGAAACGAAAACAGAGAAAACTGCGCGATACGGAGATCAAAATCTTCGGGCAAATATATATTGATTTTTTCTGGACCAGAAGGAGTGCTCCGCAAGAAAACGGAGTCTAGGAGGCACACGAGGTGCCCACAAGCCCTCCCTCCGCCACCAGGGGGTAGGTGGCGGTTTCCAAGCTTGTGGCCGCCTCGTGCGCTCTCCGGACTGCTTTTTATTTTTCTAATTTTCCAAAAATTCCAAAACAGAGGAAATTTCCTATTGGAAAAGCATCGGAGTCCAATTTCTTACCGAAACACATACCTCTTCGTTTTTAGGGTCTGAAACAGGCTGATAAACATCCCTTATGTACTCCTGTGGAGTTATGACATTGATGATATTAGTCTCAACATTTATGGGAGTACCATAGATGTAATGCTTGATTCTTTGCCCATTTACCACTCTAGGAAAATTTCCTTCCGTGTTATTGATTTTGATGGCACCGGAACGATATACTTCCTCGATAACGTAAGGACCTTCCCATTTAGAGAGAAGCTTGCCTGCGAAGAATCTTAAACGAAAATTGTATAGCAGGACATAATCGCCTACATTGAACTCTCGTTTCTGTATTCGTTTGTCGTGCCATCTCTTAACCTTTTCCTTGAACAACTTGGCATTCTCATATGCCTGGGCCCTCCATTCATCTAATGAGCTGATATCAAACAACCGCTTCTCACCGGCAAGTTTGAAATCGAAGTTGAGCTCTTTGATTGCCCAATAAGCTTTGTGTTCCAGCTCAAGAGGTAAATGACAAGCCTTACCGTAAACCATTTTATACGGCGACATGCCCATGGGATTCTTATAAGCAGTCCTATAAGCCCATAATGCATCATCAAGTTTGCTAGACCAATTCTTTCGAGATCTATTGACGGTATTTTGTAGGATCAATTTGATCTCCCTATTACTCAACTCCACTTGACCACTAGACTGAGGATGATAAGGAGATGCAACTCTATGGTTGACATCATACTTAGCGAGCATCTTGCAGAAAGCACCATGAATGAAGTGTGAACCGCCATTAGTCATCAAATATCTAGGGACTCCAAATCTTGGGAAAATGACTTCTTTAAGCATCTTAATAGAAGTGTGGTGATCAACATTTTTAGTGGGGATAGCTTCTACCCACTTAGTAACGTAATCCACAACAACTAAGATGTGAGTGTACCCATTGGAACTCGGGAAAGGTCCCATATAATCAAAGCCCCAGACATCAAATGGTTCAATGACAAGTGAATAGTTCATAGGCATTTCCTGACGCTTACTGATATTCCCTATTCTTTGGCATTCGTCACAAGACAAGACAAACTTATGGGCATCCTTGAAGAGAGTGGGCTAATAGAAACCTGATTGCAATACCTTATGGGCAGTTCTATCTCCAGCGTGGTGTCCTCCATAGGCTTCGGAATGACACTTCTGCAGGATCTGTCGCTGTTCATGTTCAGGCACACAACATCTAATAACACCATCCACTCCTTCCTTATAAAGGTGAGAATCATCCCAAAAGTAGTGTCTCAAATCAAAGAAGAATTTCTTCTTTTGCTGATAGGTGAAACTGGGTGGTATGTATTTGGCTACGATATAGTTTGCGTAATCGGCATACCACAGTGCACTATGTGAAGTGCGGATGACATTTAATTGCTCATCAGGAAAGCTGTCATCAATAGGTAGTGGGTCATCAAGGACATTCTCTAGCCTAGACAAGTTATCTGCTACAGGGTTATCAACACCCTTTCGATCAACGACGTGCAAATCAAATTCCTGTAGCAGGAGAACCCATCTGATCAGCCTAGGCTTAGCATCCTTGTTCTCCATAAGGTACTTAATAGCAGCATGATCAGAGTGAATAGTGACTTTGGAGTCAACTATGTAAGATCTGAACTGTAACATCCCAAATTTTGGAATGTTAAAATAATAATTAGATTGATTGTTTGTTTGTTTGAGTGATTGAAACTTGAGTGGAATTTGAAACTTCTCAAAAAAATGAGAGGGAATAAAATGACTTTTCCAA
Organism: Hordeum vulgare subsp. vulgare; assembly: GCF_904849725.1. NCBI lineage: Eukaryota > Viridiplantae > Streptophyta > Magnoliopsida > Poales > Poaceae > Hordeum > Hordeum vulgare. The sequence goes on along the minus strand of NC_058524.1, from coordinate 87,527,766 downwards.
AATTTTCTATTTTCAATCCCTTTTCAATTTTGAGTTTGAATATTTTCAAAACCCTTTGAAAAAAATCAAACGAGAGGAGGAAAATGACACTCCAAAATCAGAAACAATGTCTTGATTCAAATTTTAAGTATTTGCAATTTATTTGAAATTCAAATTCCTTTTCACTTTAAAGTTATTGCAAAAAAATAATTTTTTTAAAAAAGTATTTTTTTGGTTTTGAAAATATGTTCATGTTTTAGAAAATTTTATTCTGAAATTTTTGATATATAATATGTCTATATAAAATGTTCTCTCTTTTTCATTTATATGTTTTTCTTCTTTGTTTTTTTAAAAAAATTGTTCGTCCGCAAAAAAAAAACAAAAAAAACAAAGCGCTCCGCTGGCCAGAACAGCCCATGCGGCCGGCCGAATCACTTAGCCCATTCTGCACACCTCTCTTTCCCTCTTTTTTTTTCTAGTTTTCCTACAATACGTATATGTTTAGTCTCACATTGCCTATCTATGGACCATTAGACCTCCTTCCACCTATAAATATAGACACATAGGAGCATTCAAAAATCATCTATTTCGGGTTAAATCAATCTTTTGATTTGACTAGGTTTATTAAATAAAAATATTATTTTCTCTTCGGCGGGATTTCTCGAAGTCATCTCCTCATTGGAATTAATTCTTACTCTGCATTCTGAAGGTATTTCTCTTCGTATTTTTTTATACTCCCGTAGTTTATTATTTCTAGACTAGTATCCACACTAGTATACGGTAGAGTAATTAGATATATTAATTAGTCTTCGTATTTCCACATTAGTACTAGAATTCTTTTAGATGTAGCACTTTTATTCCGTAAAACAGCTTGGCCCTGATTTTTTAAATAGCCATAACTTTTTACTCGTTTATCCGAATTAGATGAAACCAACGCCTAGAGTTTCGTCTTGATCCCACCTATCCTGTGAACCTATCATATCAACTTTTTGAAATTTTCAAATTTCAAAATTTGTTCATATTCATATTCAAACTTCTTTTGATCATATCTTTTTATCCGTAGCTCCGTTTTAGATGAATTCAATTGCATCGGATTCGTATCGAAGTAATATTTCCGTTTGTATCATTAGTTTTAACTTTTCAACTTATAATTTTGATCAAATCAGATTTATCTATTAGTGCCCAAAAGTGTTCACATCGTTCTAAGCCGATTCAATGTTATATTGAAGTATTTGTATCTTTTGATCCGCTAGTTCAAATCTAGTAATTCTTTTTTCTACATGCTCATATTGATCTCCTATATCCAGTAGCATCATTATTTTCGACCTTTGAACCTTACAAATTTGAGCAATTCAAATTTGTATTTGAACATTCATTTGATCTTATCTTGCAAATCGTACCACCTTTTCAATTGATTCCTTTTACCCCTAAACACTCATGTCATATATTTTTGTATGTAACCATCGTACTTCAGTTCAACTTCTCTTGACCTTTTGAATGCAAATTCAATTCATACTTCAATTCGCTATAACTTGCGTTGTAGTGCACCATTTCAAGAAATTCTTTCTAGAAATAAATTCGTATGTCTTATACTATTTGTCAAATAACATTCATGTTGTTCTCCCAATATTTTTGATCATCTCCCATAGTGTATGCAAGTCGAGCTTATATAGCAATAGTTCATCGTCCATTACCTCTTTTGATCTCATTCACGCACCTTCACTTTACAACACACTTATGACTTTTTTATTAAACCTTAGTACGTTGTTATTTTGCACCAAGACATGCTTTATTCTTATGTTCTCTTGGTTCTTCCTTTTTGGCATGAATGTTTATTGAATGCTATTCATTTACGATAGATTGCTCGGAGTGTGGCGAGTAGAATTATCAGGATTTTGAGAGCGACTATCTTCATCAAGTAATACCAGGCAAGTCATTTGATCATGTATCACCTATGTTTTATGCATCGTAGTTCTACCTTCCTATGCCCAATTGCATGCTGAGTAGGTACTTGGAAATTATGGTTACATAATGTAGTATCATGTGGTAGTCACCCAACAACCCCGTTACTAGGCCCGGGATGACAAATTTCATATTGCTATGCTTGAGTAGACGGGATTCTGGTTGAGAGTTTATCACGAGTGACGCGAGAATAATTTAATAACCAAGACCGGTTAAGTCAAGACTTTTCAAGACCCCGTGATGCAATGCAACTCTGGGTGAAGGACGGTTGATCGGCTCCCTAGAGAAACCAGTGGATGACCCGGGATGCTGGAGACGGCCATGACATCTTGCGAAAAGCTTCACCCAGGCTCAAAGAGACGGACGGATATTTTCAAGACCCAAGGCTTACCTGCACAGCCACAAGTCATTATGGGCTCTGGCTTGGTTGGACAACGCGGCGACTCTGGACAGGCGGTGCTAGCAGATGTAGAAGAACGGTAGGAATGGATGGGCACCGACAGGGATTCAGAGGGACCCGTTGAAAGACCATGTTTTGATCATCCGGTCTTCAAACACCCTGAAGTGCGAGGACATACACGGAGGCGATCAAATCTTGTGGGGAACGTGTGCAAAACTCTGCAGAGTACTCAAACCTAATCGATTAGCCGTGTCCACGGTCATGGACAACTTGAGCCAAAGGAACTGAAGTTATCTGGAATTCTCAACACCATTACATATATTTGATGAGGGTAATATTGATAACTTGGGTATGAGAACTGGTTGGCGGAACCATCTCATTAACAACCAACAGCGTAGTAATATTTTGCTTTTAGCCCCTCTTGTTGTAGGAGAAAATTTGCTTTACGCTAAAACTTACAACACCACTTGCCATATATGCATATAGTATAGATGATATTTTACCCCCTCTCATATGTGACTTGCCAGCATATTCATTATGCTGACCTACACGGCTGCAACGCCTTATGTTGCAGATATTTTTCTTCGACGAGTAAGAGTACGATTCAGGGTTACGGTCTACACTCAACTTGCCGTTGGTGTTTATTGGGACTCCACTCCCTTGACTGCTTCCGCTGAGATATTTAAGGTATATATCAGTTTTACGCTATTTACATGTGATTGCACTTTGATATCTACATTGATGTACTGTGTGTGCCAGCATACTGATCCAGGGATGGCACAGATACACAGAGGCTTGACTCGTTTTGAGTCGGGTCGCTACATGAACTTCTCACATGCAAACACGACTGCTAAAAACTCCTTTTCCGTAGTGGCATAGTTTCTTTGGGCACTGTCTAGAGTTTTACTAGCGTAGTGAATAACATTCAACTTCTTGTCAACTCTTTGTCCTAGAACAACACCAACAGCATAATCACTAGCGTCGCACATGATTTCAAAGGGCAAGTTCCAGTCAGGTGGTTGAACGATAGGTGCGGTTATCAAAGCCTTCTTAAGTATTTCGAAGGCTTCCTCACAATCCTCATCAAAAACAAAAGGAACATCCTTCTGCAAGAGGTTGGTAAGAGGCCTAGAAATCTTAGAGAAGTCTTTAATGAACCTACTATAGAAACCAGTATGACCTAGGAAACTTCGTATACCTCTGATATCTGTGGGGCAAGGCATTTTCTCAATTGCATCAACCTTAGCCTTATCAACTTCAATGCCTCTTTCAGAGATTTTGTGTCCTAAGACGATGCCTTCATTAACCATAAAGTGGCACTTCTCCCAATTCAAGACGAGGTTGGTATCTTCGCATCTCTGTAAGACTCGATCAAGGTTGCTGAGGCAATCATCAAAGGAAGACCCGTAAAAGGAGAAATCATCCATGAAAACCTCTACAATCTTTTCAGAAAAGTCAGAGAATATAGCCATCATACATCTTTGGAAGGTGGCAGGTGCATTGCATAAGCCAAAAGGCATACGTCTATAAGCAAAGGTACCGAAAGGGCAGGTGAAAGTGGTTTTCTCCTGATCAGATTGTGCAACAGGTATTTGCGAGAAACCTGAATAACCATCTAGAAAGCAGAAGTGTGTGTGTTTTGATAGCCTTTTTAGCATTTGGTCGATAAACGACAAAGGATAATGATCTTTCCTGGTTACCTTGTTCAGTTTCCGGAAGTCTATCACCATACTATAGCCAGTAATAATCCTTTGTGGGATTAGTTCATCCTTATCATTGGGAACGACGGTGATACCTCCCTTCTTAGGTACGCAATGTACTGGACTTACCCAATCACTATGAGCAACAGGATAAATGATTCCTGCTTCCAGAAGCTTTAATATTTCTTTTCTAATGACCTCTTTCATCTTAGGATTTAATCTCCTTTGATGATCAGCAACTGGTTTAAAGTCAGGATCAGTTTTAATCTTGTGCTGACATAGAGTGGGACTAATACCCTTAAGATCATATATCCAATAGCAGCACGGTCCTTCCTCATAGTTCTTAGTAACTTCTTCTCTTCGTGCTCTGAGAGGAGAGCACTAATAATAACAGGATATATATCCTTCTCATCAAGATAGGCATACTTAAGAGTATGAGGCAACTGTTTAAGCTCGAACACAGGATCACCCTTTGGTGGGGGAGGATCCCCAAGCAGTTCAACAGGCAGATTATTCTTGAGAATAGGATACTGTTCTAAGACAATTTTATCTATCTCATCTCTCTCCTCCATATGCATATCATTTTCATGCTCTAGCAGATATTGCTCTAAAGGATCCGTAGGAGGTACGACAATAGAGGCAAGAGCAATAATTTCATCCCTTCCAGACGACTCTTTTTCATGGGGTTGTCTTCCAAACTTGGAGAAGTTAAATTCATGGGACACACCCTCAAAACTAACAGTGACGGTCTGCTTAATGCAATCAATGTGAGCATTGACAATGTTGAGAAAGGGTCTACCAAATATGATGGGACAAAAGTTATCTTGTGCAGTACCAAGGACGAGGAAATCAGTAGGATACTTCGTCTTACCACACATGACTTCTACGTCTCTCACAATTCCCAGAGGGCTGATAGTGTCTCTGTTAGCTAGCGTAATAGTGACATCAATGGGTTCTAACTCAGCAGGTGCAATCTCATCTTTGATTTCATCATATAGAGAACGGGGTATTGCACTAACACTAGCTCCCATATCACATAAACCATGGTAACAGTGATCTCCTATCTTGACAGAAACAACGGGCAGGCCAACTACAGGTCCGTGTTTGTCTTTCGCGTGAGGTTTAGCAATTCTAGCGGAGTCCTCACAGAATTTGATAACATGCCTGTCTACGTCTTCGGCTAAGAGATATTTGATAATAGCAACACTAGGTTCAACTCTAATATCCTCAGGGGGTGCAAGTGGTCTAATGTAACCCCTACGTATCACAGTTGGAGCTTTAGAATAACCCTTTATCCTAGCAGGGTATGTGTTGGGGAACGTCGCATGGGAAACAAAATTTTTCCTACGCGCACGAAGACCTGTCATGGTGATGTCCATCTACGAGAGGGTATGAGTGATCTACGTACCCTTGTAGATCGTACAGCAGAAGCGTTAGAGAACGCGGTTGATGTAGTGGAACGTCCTCACGTCCCTCGATCCGCCCCGCGAACAATCCCGCGATCAGTCCCACGATCTAGTATCGAACGGATGGCACCTCCGCGTTCAGCACACGTACAGCTCGACGATGATCTCGGCCTTCTTGATCCAGCAAGAAAGACGGAGAGGTAGAATAGTTCTCCGGCAGCGTGATGGCGCTCCGGAGGTTGGTGATGACCTTGTCTCAGCAGGGCTCCGCCCGAGCTCCGCAGAAACGCGATCTAGAGGAAAAACCGTGGAGGTATGTGGTCGGGCTGCCGTGGAAAAGTCGTCTCAAATCAGCCCTAAAACCTCCGTATATATAGGTGGGAGGGAGGGGACCTTGCCTTGGGGCTCAAGGAGCCCCAAGGGGGTCGGCCGAGTCCAAGGGGGGAGGACTCCCCCCCCCCAAACCGAGTTGGACTTGGTTTGGTGGGAGGGAGTCCCCCTTCCTTCCCACCTCCTCCTTTTTTTCCTTTCCTCTTGATTTTCTTTTCCTTGGCGCATAGAGCCCTTTTGGGCTGTCCCACCAGCCCACTAAGGGCTGGTGTGCCACCCTCAAGGCCTATGGGCTTCCCCGGGGTGGGTTGCCCCCCCGGTGAACTCCCGGAACCCATTCGTCATTCCTGGTACATTCCCGGTAACTCCGAAAACCTTCCTGTAATCAAATGAGGTCATCCTATATATCAATCTTCGTTTCCGGACCATTCCGGAAACCCTCGTGACGTCTGAGATCTCATCCGGGACTCCGAACAACATTCGGTAACCAACCATATAACTCAAATACGCATAAAACAACGTCGAACCTTAAGTGTGCAGACCCTGCGGGTTCGAGAACTATGTAGACATGACCCGACAGACTCCTCGGTCAATATCCAATAGCGGGACCTGGATGCCCATATTGGATCCTACATATTCTACGAAGATCTTATCGTTTGAACCTCAGTGCCAAGGATTCATATAATCCCGTATGCCATTCCCTTTGTCCTTCGGTATGTTACTTGCCCGAGATTCGATCGTCAGTATCCGTATACCTATTTCAATCTCGTTTACCGGCAAGTCTCTTTATTCGTTTCGTAATACAAGATCCCGCAACTTACACTAAGTTACATTGCTTGCAAGGCTTGTGTGTGATGTTGTATTACCGAGTGGGCCCCGAGATACCTCTCCGTTTACACGGAGTGACAAATCCCAGTCTTGATCCATACTAACTCAACTAACACCTTGGGAGATACCTGTAGAGCATCTTTATAGTCACCCAGTTACGTTGCGATGTTTGATACACACAAAGCATTCCTCCGGTGTCAGTGAGTTATATGATCTCATGGTCATAGGAATAAATACTTGACACGCAGAAAACAGTAGCAACAAAATGACACGATCAACATGCTACGTCTATTAGTTTGGGTCTAGTCCATCACGTGATTCTCCTAATGACGTGATCCAGTTATCAAGCAACAACACCTTGTTCATAATCAGAAGACACTGACTATCTTTGATCAACTGGCTAGCCAACTAGAGGCTTGCTAGGGATGGTGTTTTGTCTATGTATCCACACATGTAAATGAGTCTTCATTCAATACAATTATAGCATGGATAATAAACGATTATCTTGATACAGGAATTATAATAATAACTATATTTTTTATTGCCTCGAGGGCATAATTCCAACAGTATGGTGGTTTCTTAGTGTAAGCACAAGGAACAACAGGATCACTAAAAGCAATGACTTTCTCCTCAACTAGATTGGTTTTGACTATGTTGCTTTCTACAGGAGGATGATACTTAAACCACTTCTCTTTGGGAAGATCAACATGAGCAGCAAAAGATTCACATAGATAAGCTACTATCTCAGAGTCAAGTCCATACTTAGCACTAAAATCTCTAGAAGTGTTTGTCTCAACAAAAGATTTAACGCAATCAAACTGGAAATTCATACCTGACTCCTTACCTTCCTCCAGCTCCCAATCTTCAGAGTTACGTTTGATTCTCTCCAATAAATTCCACTTGTGGTCAATATCCTTCTTCATAAAAGAACCGGTACAAGAAGTGTCAAGCATGGTACGATCTTCATGAGAAAGCCGAGCATAAAAGTTTTGAGTGATGATTTCTCTCGAGAGCTCATGATTGGGGCATGAATATAGCATTGATTTAAGCCTCCCCCAAGCTTGAGCTATGCTTTCCCTGTCACGAGGCCAAAAGTTATAAATAAAGTTCCGATGACGATGTACTAAATGCATAGGATAAAACTTTTGATGAAATTCCAATTTCAACCGATTGTAGTCCCATGATCCAGTATCATCACATAGCCTATACCATGTCAACGCCTTATCCTTCAAAGATAAAGGAAAGACTTTCTTATTTACCTCATCCTCAGGCAAACCTGCAAGCTTAAATAAATCACAAACTTCATCTACATAGATCAGATGCAAGTCTGGATGTGAAGATCCATCTCCTGTGAAAGGATTAGCCAGCAGTTTCTCAAGCATACCCGAAGGAATTTCATAAAAGATATTTTCAGTAGGTACCTCAGGTCGAGGAATAACTTCTCGTGCTTCCGTCCGTGGTGAAGATACCCCGAACAAACTCCTCAAAGGAACAGTTTCCATAGTGACAAGTGACAATAAATTTTAGCACAGTATAAAAATGTTTCCTTACCAATTTCCACTTACCAAAGGCGCTTCACTCCCCATCATCGGCGCCAGAAAAGAGTCTTGATGACCCACAAGTATAGGGGATCAATTGTAGTCCTTTCAACAAGTAAGAGTGTCAAACCCAACGAGGAGCAGAAGGCTCTGATAAACGGTTTTCAGCAAGGTAATAACTGCAAGCACTGAAAGTAGTGGTAACACGTGATGGTGTAGTGAGGTGAAATGTAGCAAGCGAAAAGTAACAAGTAACAAGTAGTAGCAATGGTGCAGCAAGTGGCCCAATCCCTTTTGCAGCAAGGGACAAGCCTGGACAAAGTCTTATAGGAGGAAAAATGCTCCTGAGGACACACGGGAATTTCTGTCATGCTAGTTTCATCATGTTCATATGATTCACGTTCGTTACTTTGATAGTTTGATATGTGGGTGGACCGGCGCTTGGGTACTGCCCTTACTTGGACAAGCATCCCACTTATGATTAGCCTCTCTCGCAAGCATCCGCAACTACAAAAGAAGAATTAAGACAACGTCTAACCATAGCATTAAACTAGTGGATCCAAATTAGCCCCTTACGAAGCAACACATAGACTGGGGTTTAAGCTTCTGTCACTCCAGCAACCCATCATCTACTTACTACTCCCCAATGCCTTCCTCTAGGCCCAAATATGGTGAAGTGTTATGTAGTCGACGTTCACATAACACCACTAGAGGAAAAACAACATACAACATATCAAAATACCGAACGGATATCAAATTCACATGACTATTATTAACATGACTTATCCCATGTCCTCAGGAACAAAAGTAACTACTCACAAAGCATAATAATAATCATGATCAGAGGTGTAATGAATAACATCAAGGATCTGAACATAAACTCTTCCACCAAGTAATCCAACTAGCATCAACTACAAAGAGTAATCAACACTACTAGTAACCTTACAAGTACCAATCGGAGTCGTGAGACAGAGATTGGTTACAAGAGATGAACTAGGGATTTGAGAGGAGATGGTGCTGATGAAGATGTTGATGAAGATGCCTCCCCTCCGACGAGAGGAGTGTTGGTGATGACGATGGCGACGATTTCCCCCTCCGGGAGGGAAGTTTCCCCGGCAGGATCGTCCTGCCGGAGCTCAAGATTGGATGTGCTCAAGTTCCGCCTCGTGGCGGCGGCGAAACCACGAAAAAGCTCCCGACTGATTTTTTCTGGAACGAAACCCTTCATTTAGCAAAAGAGGGGGGCCAGTGGGCGTCAGGGAGCCCACAAACTTGCCATCGCCACCAGGGGGGTGGCGGTGGCAGGGCTTTTGGCGCCCTGGTAGCCCCCCTGTGGTACGTCTTTAGCCCAGTATTTTTTATATAATCCCCAAAAATTCCACGTAACTTTTCTGGCATTTGGAGATGTGCAGAATAGTGGACTAAGATTTGCTCCTTTTCTAGTCCAGAATTCCAGCTGCCTGAATTCTCCCTCTTCAAATAAACCTTGCAAAATAAGAGAGAAAAGGCATAAATATGGTACCACAAAGTAATATAACAGCCCATAAAGCAATAAATATCAATATGAAAGCATGATGCAAAATGGACGTATCAGTCATCAACGACCTCCACGTAATAGTAGGCACCGTTGGGATAGTAGTCATCGTCAGTGGGATACTCCATCTCGTGGGCTCCATCATCTCGTCGCAGCAATCGTATCAAGAGGAGAAGGGGGAGCAATGTAACAGTGAGTACTCATCCAAAGTGTCCGCAAGACTGACATCATAAATATGCTAAGTATGTATTAGTATCAAAGGAATGGGGTTATATGTGGACTGACTGCAGAAATGCGAGAATAGAGAGAAGGGACTAGACCTGTCAAAGACTAGCATCTTTAGTGTCTTGCAACATTATAAGAGTGTAGAGAAATTACACATTTATATAGTCATATTGTTGTAGAAAATTTAATTAAGTCACGCCCAGAGGTTCTTCCTTGACTCCCCGCGAGAAAGAAATCTCGGAGACAAACATTCCAAATTAAGTCACAGTTCTAGTTGTATTAGATCGGTATACAATTCCAAGTCGTCATGTTACCGTGGACACGGCTATTCGAATAGATCAATTCATACCTACGGGGGTGCACCACATTTCCCAACACGCTCGATCAACTCTGGCCGGACACACTTTCCTGGGTCATGCCTTGCCTCGGAAGATAAACACGTCGCAACCTTACCTAGGATCAACAGAGAGGCCAACCCGCCGGTCTACATCCTAAGCGCACAAGGGTCTTGGGACAATGGCCCTTTGCGCTCCTGCATGTTGCATGAGCGGCCAAGATCAGTCGTGGCACCTGTAATACAAGATCAATGCTTATGCGGACCACTCATGCACGCGTCGCTACAATGCTGATAACCGAAGAGCTTTGGCTGATACAACGATGTTGAGTACCCATAACTTCTCCCACATGAAGGTTAGTGCGAAAGAGGTCAACGACCAACTCAGATCAAATACCCAAATCCCATTAGCATTTTAATTAACTTACGGTGACAATCAGCAATCCACGTTATGTGGTCCTGTTGCCCCGTCTCGAGGATGTGTGGCAAGGGCCAAGAATGTCCAACCACGCCTCGTCACAATCACACGGGAATCCACACGCAACACACCTTTAATCATGTTCCTAGTAGTAAGGTCAAGTAACCGTCTGGCTGTAACATTAGAGGAATCCGAGGTATCACCATCGATGGATTCAAATCGATGTAACCATCAAGGTGACCAAGGAGGAATCACCCCCGATGCTCCACACTCGAGGGGCTGCATGACACAGTCATTATCGAAAGTGGTGAAGGAGGAATCACCCTCCGTAAACCACCGCCCATTAACTACACTATAGAGCTAACATCAGTAGTACGCACTGAGGGTCACCTTCGGTACTTGATAGTAGCTCTGCAGAGTTGCACAACAAGGGGTGTGTGTAGTGATGTGACGGGTCTTGGCTCGTCGATCAGTTGATCGAGTCTTCGACGATAAAGCAGGGGCAACTCAGACTAAGGGGTCAATGGGGATTAGTGATCCACCTATACTAAACATTTAATATGCATTAGGGTATAGTACAAGTTTAACAAAAAACATGCTATGCATCATAATAGGAGCTAGCTACAATAGTAGCAAAATCTAATGCAAGCATAAGGGAGAAAGAATAGGCGATATAGGGATGATCAAGGGGTATTTGCTTGCCTTGTTTCTCTGCTTCAAAAGGCTGGTCGTTAGGGGGGTAATTGTAACAACCCGAGACTGACGCTCCAGAAGATTCCCCTTTTTATTTCGTTGCCGCCGTGTGATTAGATTCTTTGTCACACTCATCATCGCATCATGCACATCATCCGCATTGCATCGGCACTCCGTTGTTGCCAGTTTACAAAACTTGCATCCATAATTAGTTGCTGGTTCTCTCCGTTTTCGTCGTTGCCCGTTTTGAGACCAACCACATACGGGATTATATGAATCCTTGACACTGAGGTTCAACCGATAAGATCTTGGGAGAATATGTAGGATCCAATATGGGCATCCAGGTCCCGCTATTGGATATTGACCGAGGAGTACCTCGGGGCATGTCTACATAGTTCTCGAACCCGCAGGGTCTGCACACTTAAGGTTCGGTGATGTTTTAGTATAGTGAGTTATATGCGTGGTTACCGAATGTTGTTCGGAGTCCCGGATGAGATCACGGATGTCACGAGGGTTTCCGGAATGGTCCGTAGATAAAGTTTGATATATAGGATGACTTCATTTGGTTACCGGAAAGTTTTCAGGCATTACTAGGAATGTACCGGGAGTGACGAATGGGTTCCAGAAGTTCACCGGGAGGGGGGCAACCCTCCCGGCGGAAGCCCAAAGGACTTATGGGTGGCGCACCAGCCCTTGGTGGGTTGGTGGGATAGCCCAATAAGGCCTATGCTCCATAAGAGAAAAACCAAAGAAAGAAAAAAAAAAGGTGGGAAGGAAGAGAAGGACTCCTCTTTCCAATCCTATTTTGAGTAGGATTGGAGTAGGCGTCCTACTCCTCCTCTTGCCCGGTGCACCTTGGGGGCTTGGCCCTCAAGGAAAGTCCCTCCCCCTCCCTCCTATATATATTGGTGATTTAGGGCTGATTTGAGACAACTTTTGCCACGTGCAACTCAGATCTAGACACCATAGTTTTACCTCTAGATCGTATTTCTGCGGAGCTCGGGCGGAGCCCTGCAGGAGTAGATCCTTCACCACCACCGAAGTGCCGTCACGCTGCCGGAGAACTCATCTACTTCTCCGTCTTGCTTGCTGGATCAAGAAGGCCGAGATCATCGTCGAGTTGTACGTGTGCTGAACGCAGAGGTGCCGTCCGTTCGGCACTAGATCGGAGCGGATCGTGGGACGGATCGCGGGACGGTTCGTGGAACGGTTCGCGGGGAGGATCGAGGGACGTGAGGACGTTCCACTACATCGACCGTGTTTCTTAACGCTTCCTACTGTGCGATCTACAAGGGTACGTAGATCCAAATCACCTCTCGTAGATGGACATCACCATGATAGGTCTTCGTGCGCGTAGGAAATTTTTTGTATCCCATGCAACGTTCCCCAACAGTGGCATCATGAGCTAGGTTCATGCGTAGATGTTATCTTGAGTAGAACACAAAGGGTTTTGTGGACGGTGATGTTCAATTTGTTGCCTTCCTTAGTCTTTTCTCGATTCGGCGGTATTGTTGGATTGAAGCGGCCCGGACCGACATTATTTGTACGCTTACGAAAGACTGGTTTCATCGCTTGACATGCAACCTCGTTGCATAAAGATGACTGGCGGGTGTCGGTTTCTTCAACTTTAGTTGAATTGGTTTTGACCGAGGCGGTCCTTGGAGAGGTTAAATAGCAATTTGCACATCTCCGTTGTGGTTTTTGCGTAAGTAAGATGCGATCTACTAGATACCCATAACAGCCACGTAAAACATGCAACAACAATTAGAGGACGTCTAACTTGTTTTTGCAGGGTATGCTTGTGATATGATATGGCCAATGACGTGATGTGATATATTGGATGTATGAGATGATCATGTTGTAATAGTTAATATCGACTTGCACGTCGATGGTACAACAACCGGCAGGAGCCATAGGGTTGTCTTTAAACTAACGTTTGTGTTTGCAGATGCATTTACTATATTGCTAGGACATAGCTTTATTAGTAATAGCATAAGTAGCACGACAACCCCGATGGAGACACGTTGATGGGTATCATGATGATGGAGATCATGGTGTGGTGCCGGTGACAAGAAGATCGTGCCGGTGCTTTGGTGATGGAGATCAAGAAGCACATGATGATGGCCATATCATGTCACTTATGAATTGCATGTGATGTTAATCCTTTTATGCATCTTATTTTTCTTAGAACGACAGTAGCATTATGGGGTGATCTCTCACTAAAATTTCAAGTCGAAATTGTGTTCTCCCTGACTGTGCACCATTGCTACAGTTCGTCATTTCGAGACACCACGTGATGATCGGGTGTGATAGACTCAACGTTCACATACAACGGGTGCAAAACAGTTGCACACGCGGAACACTCGGGTTAAGCTTGACGAGCCTAGCATGTGCACACATGGCCTCAGAACACATGAGACCAAAATGTCGAGCATGAATCGTATGGTTGATATGATTAGCATAGAGATGCTTACCACTGAAACTATTCTCGATTCACGTGATGATCGAACTTGAGATAGTGGATTTGGATCATGTACCACTCAAATGACTATAGAGATGTGCTTTTTGACTGGGAGTTCTTAATTAATATGATTAATTGAACTAATTATCATGAACATAGTCTAATGGTCTTTGTGAATTATGATGTAGCTTGCGCTATAGCTCTACTGTTTTTATATGTTCCTAGAGAAAATTTAGTTGAAAGTTGATAGTAGCAACTTTGTGGACTGAGTCCGTAAAACTGAGGATTGTCCTAATTGCTGCGCAGAAGGCTTATGTCCTTAATGCACCACTCGGTGTGCTGCACCTCAAGCATCGTGTGTGGATGTTGCGAACATCTGACATACACGTTTTTGATGACTACGTGATAGTACAATGCGTAATACTTAATGGCTTAGAAGCAAGGCGCCGAAGATGTGTTGAAACGTCGGGGAACATAAGAGATGTTCTAGGAGATGAAATTGAGATTTCATGCTCGTGCCCTTGTTGAGAGGTGTGAGACCTCCGACAAGATTCTTTGTCTACAAAGTAAAAGAGAAAAGCTCAATCGTTGAGCGTGTGCTCACATTGTCTGAGTGCAACAAATTGCTTGAATCAAGTGGGAGTTAATCTTCCAGATGAAATAGTGATGGTTCTCCAAAGTCACTGCCACTAAGCTGCTAGAGCGTCGTGATGAACTCTAACATATCAAGGATAGATATGATGATCCTTGAGTGATTCGCAATGTTTGACACTGGGAAAGTAGAAATCAAGAAGGAGCATAAATTGTTGATGGTTAGTAAAACCACTAGTTTCAAGAAGGGCAAGGGCTACAAGGGATACTTCATGAAACGACAAACCAGTTGCTGCTCTAATGAAGAAACCCAAGATTGAACCCAAACCCGAGACTAAGTGCTTCTGTTATGAGGGGAGCGGTTACTAAGGCGGAGCTACCCTAGATACTTGGTAGATAAGAAGGCTGGCAAAGTCGAAAGATGTATATTTGATAAACATGATATTGATGTGCACTTTACTAGTACTCCTAGTAGCACGAGGGTATTGGATACCGGTTCGGTTGCTAAGTGATTAGTAACTCGAAATGAAAGCTACGGTATAAACGGAGACTAGCTAAAGGCGAGGTGACGATATGTGTTGGAAGTATTTCCAAGGTTGATGTGATCAAACATCGCACGCTCCTGTTGGGGAACGTCGCATGGGAAACAAAAATTTTCCTACGCGGACGAAGACCTATCATGGTGATGTCCATCTACGAGAGGGGATGTGTGATCTACGTACCCTTGTAGAACGTACAACAGAAGCGTTAGTGAACGCGGTTGATGTAGTGGAACGTCCTCACGTCCCTCGATCCGCCCTGCGAACCGTCCCGCGATCAGTCCCACGATCTAGTGCCGAACGGACGGCACCTCCGCGTTCAGCACACGTACAGCTTGACGATGATCTCGGCCTTCTTGATCCAGCAAGAGAGACGGAGAGGTAGAAGAGTTCTCCGGCAGCGTGACGGCGCTCCAGAGGTTGGTGATGATCTTGTCTCAGCAGGGCTCCGCCCGAGCTCCGCAGAAACGCGATATAGGGGAAAAACCGTGGAGGTATGTGGTCGGGCTGCCGTGGAAAAGTCGTCTCAAATCAGCCCTAAAACCTCCGTATATATAGGTGGGAGAGGGGGGCCTTGCCTTGGGGCTCAAGGAGCCCCAAGGGGGTCGGCCAAGCCAAGGGGGGAAGGTCTCCCCCCCCAAACCGAGTCCAACTTGGTTTGGTGGGTGGAGTCCTTCTTCCCTTTCCCACCTCCTTTTTTTTAGTTTCTCTTTGATTTTCTTCCTATGGCGCATAGGGCCTTCTTGGGCTGTCCCACCAGCCCACTAAGGGCTGGTGTGCCACCCCCCAGGCCTATGGGCTTCCCCGGGATGGGTTGCCCCCCCGGTGAACTCCCGGAACCCATTCGTCATTCCCGGTACATTCCCGGTAACTCCGAAAACCTTCCAGTAATCAAATGAGGTCATCCTATATATCAATATTCGTTTCCGGACCATTCCAGAAACCCTCTTGACGTCCGTGATCTCATCCGAGACTCCGAACAACATTCGGTAACCAACCATATAACTCAAATACGCATAAAACAACGTTGAACCTTAAGTGTGCAGACCCTGCGGGTTCGAGAACTATGTAGACATGACCCGAGAGACTGCTCGGTCAATATACAATAGCGGGACCTGGATGCCCACATTGGATCCTACATATTCTACGAAGATCTTATCGTTTGAACCTCAGTGCCAAGGATTCATATAATCCCGTATGTCATTCCTTTTGTCCTTCGGTATGTTACTTGCCCGAGATTCGATCGTCAATATCCGCATACCTATTTCAATCTCGTTTACCGGCAAGTCTCTTTACTCGTTCCGTAATACAAGATCCCACAACTTACACTAAGTCACATTGCTTGCAAGGCTTGTGTGATGTTGTATTACCGAGTGGGCCCCGAGATACCTCTCCGTCACACGGAGTGACAAATCCCAGTCTCGATCCATACTAACTCAACTAACACCTTCGGAGATACCTCTAGAGCATCTTTATAGTCACCCAGTTACGTTGCGACGTTTGATACACACAAAGCATTCCTCCGATGTCAGTGAGTTATATGATCTCATGGTCATAGGAACAAATACTTGACACGCAGAAAACAGTAGCAACAAAATGACACGATCAACATGCTACGTCTATTAGTTTGGGTCTAGTCCATCACATGATTCTCCTAATGATGTGATCCCGTTATCAAGTAACAACACTTGCCTATGGCTAGGAAACCTTGGCCATCTTTGATCAACGAGCTAGTCAACTAGAGGCTTACTAGGGACAGTGTTTTGTCTATGTATCCACACAAGTATTGTGTTTCCAATCAATACAATTATAGCATGGATAATAAACGATTATCATGAACAAAGAAATATAATAATAACTAATTTATTATTGCCTCTAGGGCATATTTCCAACAGTCTCCCACTTGCACTAGAGTCAATAATCTAGTTCACATCACCATGTGATTCCAACGAATCCAACACCCATATAGTTATGGGGTCTGATCACGTCTTGCTCGTGAGAGAGGTTTTAGTCAACGGTTCTGAAACATTCAGATCCGTGTGTTCTTTACAAATCTTTATGTCATCTTATAGATGTTTCTACTATGTGCTATTTGGAAATACTCCAAATATCTACTCTACTATACGAATCCGTTTCACTACTCATAGTTATTCGGATTAGTGTCAAAGCTTGCATCGACGTAACCCTTTACGACGAACTCTTTAACCACCTCCATAACCGAGAAAAATTCCTTAGTGCATCAGTTACTAAGGATAAATTTTGACCGCTGCTAGTGATTCAATCATGGATCACTCTCTGTACCTCTCAACAGACTTTGAGTCAAGGCACACATCAGGTGCGGTACCCAACATGGCATACTTCAGATTCTAGGGCCAAGGCATAGAAGACGACCTTCGTCTATTCTCTTTATTCTGCCGTGGTCGGGTTTTGAGTCTTACTCAAATTCACACCTTACAACGCAACCAAGAACTCCTTCTTTGCTGATCTATTTTGAACTTCTTCAAAACTTGTCAAGGCATGCATCTTGTTGAAACTTCCATTAAGCGCTTTCGACCTATCTCCATAGATCTTTGATGCTCAACGTTCAAGTAGCTCAATCCAGGTATTCCTTTGAAAACTCCTTTCAAACAACCTTGTATGCTTTACAGAAATTCTACATTACTTCTGATCCACAATATGTCAACCACATATACTTATCAGAAATTCTATAGTGCTCCCACTCACTTCTTTGGAAATACAAGTTTCTCATAAACCTTGTACAAACCCGAAATCTTTGATCATCTCATCAAAGTGTATATTCCAACTCCGAGATACTTGCACCAGTCCATTGAAGGATCACTGGAGCTTGCATACTTGCTAGTATCTTTAGGATCGACAAAACCTCCTGGTTGTATCACATACAATGTTTGCTCAAGGAAACCGTTGAGTAAACAATGTTTTGACATCCTACGTGCAATATTTCATAAATAATGCAACAACTACTAACATAATTTTAACACACTTTTAGCATCGCTACGAGTGAGAAAGTCTCATCATAGTCAACTGTTTGATCTTGTCGGAAACATCTTTGCGACAAGTCGAGCTTTTCTTAATAGTGACTTATCACTATCATTGTCTGTCTTCCTTTTAAAGATCCATCTTTACTCAACAGTCCTATGACCATCAAGTAGTTCTTCCAAAGTCTACACTTTGTTTTCATACATGGATCCTCTCTCGGATTTCATGGCTTCCAGCCATTTGTCGGAATCTGGGCCCACCATTGCTTTCTCCATAACTCGTAGGTTCACTGTTTCTCAACAACATGACCTCCAAGACAGGGTTATCGTACCACTCTGTAGTAGTACGCGACCTTGTCACCCTACGAGGCTTGTAGTAACTTGATCCGATGTTCGATGATCACCATCATCAGCTTTCACTTCAATTGGTGTAGGCGCCACAGGAACAACTTCCTGCGCCCTGCTACACACTGGTCAAAGTGATGGTTCAATAACCTCATCAAGTTCTACCACCCTCCCACTCAATTCTTTCGAGAGAAACATTTCCTCGAGAAAGGATCCATTTCTAGAAACAAACACTTTGCTTTCGGATCTGAGATAGGAGATGTACCCAACTGTTTTGGATATCCTATGAAGATGCATTTATCCGCTTTGGGTTCGAGCTTATCAGACTGAAACTTTTTCACATAAGCGTCGAAACCCCAAACTTTCAAGAAACGACAGTTTAGATTTCTCTAAACCTCAGTCTATACTGTGTCATCTCAACGGAAATACGTGGTGCCCTATTTAAAGTGAATGCGGTTGTCTCTAATGCTTAACCCATAAACGATAGTGGTAATTCGATAAGAGACATCATAGCATGCACCATACCAAATAGTGTGTGGCTATGACATTCAGACACATCATCACACTATGATGTTATAGGTGGCATGAACTGCGAAACAATTTCCACATTGTCTTAACTGCGTACCAAAACTCGTAACTCAGATATTCATTTCTATGATCATATCGTAGACAGTTTATCCTCTTGTTACGACGAACTTCACTCTGAAACAGAATTGAACTTTTCAATATTTCAGACTTGTGATTCATTAAGCAAATACTCTAGTATCTACTCAAATCATCATTGAAGTAAGAACACAATGATATCCACTGCGTGCCTCAGCACCCATTGGACTGCATACATCAAAATGTATCACTTCCAACAAGTTACTATCTTATTTCATCTCAATGAAAACAAGGCCTTGCTCATGTGGTATGATTTGCATGTCACTAGTGATTCAAAATCAAGTGAGTATAAAGATCCATCAGCATGGAGCCTCTTCATGCAATTTATACCAACATGACTCAAGCGGTAGTGCCACAAGTAAGTGGTACTATCATCATTACCTCGTATCTTTTGGCACCAATATCATGAACATGTGTAACACTACGATCGAGATTCAATAAACCATTGAAGGTGATTATTCAAGAAAATAGAGTAACCATTATTCTCTTTAAATGAATAATCGTATTGCAATAAACACGATCCAATCATGTTCATGCTTAACGTAAGCACCAAATAACAATTATTTAGGTTTAACACCAATCCCGATGGTAGAGGGAGCGTGCGACGTTTGATCATATCAACCTTGGAAACACTTCCAACACGTATCGTCACCTCGCCTTTAGCTAGTCTCCGTTTATTCCGTAGCTTTCATTTCTTGTTACTAATCACTTAGCAACCGAAACCGGTATCCAATACCCTCATGCTACTAGGAGTACTAGTAAAGTACACATCAACATCATCTATATCAAATATACTTCTTTCGACTTTTGCCAGCCTTCTTATCTACCAAGTATCTAGAGTTGCTCCGCCTCCGTGACTGTTCCCCTCATTACAGAAGCACTTAGTCTCGGGTTTGGGTTTAATCTTGGGTCTCTTCATTAGTGCAGCAACTGTTTTGCCGTTTCATGAAGTATCCCTTCTAGCCCTTTCCTTTCTTGAAACTTAGTGGTTTTACAAACCATCAACTATTGATGCTCCTTCTTGATTTCTACTTTCGCAGTGCCAAACATCGCGAATCGATCAAGGATCATTGTATCTGTCCTTGATATGTTATAGTTCATCACGAAGCTCTCACAGCTTGGTGGCAGTGACTTTGGAGAACCATCACTATCTCACCCGGAAGATTAACTCCCACTTGATTCAAGTGATTGTCGTACTCAGACAATCTGAGCACACGCTCAACGATTGAGCTTTTCTCCTTTACTTTGTGGACAAAGAATCTTGTCGGAGGTCTCGTACCTCTCAACAAGGGCACGAGCATGAAATCACAATTTCATCTCTTTAGAACATTACTTATGTTCCGTGACGTTTCAAAACGTCTTCGGTGCCTTGCTTCTAAGCCATTAAGTATTTTGCACTGAACTATCGTGTAGTCATCAGAAACGTTTATGTCGGATGTTCACAGCATCCACAGACGACGCTCGAGGTGCAGCACACCGAGTGGTGCATTAAGGACATAAGCCTTCTGCGCAGCAACAAGGACAATCTTCTTCAAAGTTTGCTACTATCAACTTTCAACTAATTTTTCTCTAGGAACATATAAAAACAGTAGAGGTATAGCGCAAGCTACATCGTAATTCTCAAAGACCATTAGACTATGTTCATGACAATTAGTTCAATTAATCATATTACTTAAGAACTCCCACTCAAAAAGTACATCTCTCTAGTCATTTGAGTGGTACATGATCCAAATCCACTATGTCAAGTCCGATCATCACGTGAGTCGAGAATAGTTTCAGTGGTAAGCATCTCTATGCTAATCATATCAACTATACGATTCATGCTCGACCTTTCGGTCTCCTGTGTTCCGAGGCCATGTCTGCACATGCTAGGCTCGTCAAGCTTAACCCGAGTGTTCTGCGTGTGCAACTGTTTTGCACCCGTTGTATGTGAACGTTGAGTCTATCACACCCAATCATCACGTGGTGTCTCGAAACGAAGAACTGTCGCAACGGTGCACAGTCGGGGAGAACTCAATTTCGTCTTGAAATTTTAGTGAGAGATCACCTCATAATGCTACCGTCGTTCTAAGCAAGATAAGGTGCAAAAAGGATTAACATCACATGCAATTCATAAGTGACATGATATGGCCATCATCATGCGCTTCTTGATCTCCATCACCAAAGCACCGGCACGATCTTCTTGTCACCGGCATCACACCATGATCTCCATCAACGTGTCGCCATCGGGGTTGTCGTGCTACTCATGCTATTACTACTAAAGCTACGTCCTAGCAATATAGTAAACGCATCTGCAAGCACAAACGTTAGTTTAAAGACAACCCTATGGCTCCTGCCGGTTGCCGTACCATCGACGTGCAAGTTGATATTAACTATTACAACATGATCATCTCATGCATCCAATATATCACATCACATCGTTGGCCATATCACATCACAAGCATACCCCGCAAAAACAAGTTAGACGTCCTCTAATTTTGTTGTTGCATGTTTTACGTGGTGACCATGGGTATCTAGTAGGATCGCATCTTACTTACGTAAACACCACAACGGAGATATATGAATTGCTATTTAACATCATCCAAGGACCTCCTCGGTCAATTCCGATTCAACTAAAGTTGGAGAAACTGACACCCACCAGTCATCTTTGAGCAACGGAGTTACTCGTAGCGATGAAACCAGTCTCTCGTAAGCGTACGAGTAATGTCGGTCCGAGCCGCTTCTATCCAACAATACCGCGGAATCAAGAAAAGACTAAGGAGGGCAGCAAAACGCACATCACCACCCACAAAATTTTTTGTGTTCTACTCGAGAAGACATCTACGCATGAACCTAGCTCATGATGCCACTGTTGGGGAACGTCGCATGGGAAACAAATATTTTCCTACGCGCACGAAGACCTATCATGGTGATGTCCATCTACGAGAGGGGATGTGTGATCTACGTACCCTTGTAGACCGTACAGCAGAAACGTTAGTGAACACGGTTGATGTAGTGGAACGTCCTCACGTCCCTCGATCCGCCCCGCGAACCGTCCCGCGATCAGTCCCACGATCTAGTGCCGAACGGACGGCACCTCCGCGTTCAACACACGTACAGATCAACGATGATCTCGGCCTTCTTGATCCAGCAAGAGAGACGGAGAGGTAGAAGAGTTCTCCGACAGCGTGATGGCGCTCCGGAGGTTGGTGATGATCTTGTCTCAGCAGGGCTCCGCCCGAGCTCCGCAGAAACACGATCTAGAGGAAAAACCGTGGAGGTATGTGGTCGGGCTGCCGTGGAAAAGTCGTCTCAAATCAGCCCTAAAACCTCCGTATATATAGGTGGGAGAGGGGGGGCCTTGACTTGGGGCTCAAGGATCCCCAAGGGGGTCGGCCGAGCCAAGGGGGGAAGGTCTCCCCCCCAAACCGAGTCCAACTTGGTTTGGTGGGTGGAGTCCTTCTTCCCTTTCCCACCTCCTCTTTTTTTTTCTCTTTGATTTTCTTCCTATGGCGCATAGGGCCTTCTTGGGCTGTCCCACCAGCCCACTAAGGGCTGGTGTGCCACCCCCAAGGCCTATGGGATTCCCCGGGATGGGTTGCCCCCCGGTGAACTCCCGGAACCCATTCGTCATTCCCGGTACATTCCCGGTAACTCCGAAAACCTTCCGGTAATCAAATGAGGTCATCCTATATATCAATCTTCGTTTACGGACCATTCTGGAAACCCTCGTGACGTCCGTGATCTCATCCGGGACTCCGAACAACATTCGGTAACCAACCATATAACTCAAATACGCATAAAACAACGTCGAACCTTAAGTGTGCAGACCCCGCGGGTTCAAGAACTATGTAGACATGACCCGAGAGACTCCTCGGTCAATATCCAATAGCGGGACCTGGATGCCCACATTGGATCCTACATATTCTACGAAGATCTTATCGTTTGAACCTCAGTGCCAAGGATTCATATAATCCCGTATGTCATTCCTTTTGTCCTTCGGTATGTTACTTGCCCGAGATTCGATCGTCAGTATCCACATACCTATTTCAATCTCGTTTACCGGCAAGTCTCTTTACTCGTTCCGTAATACAAGATCCCGCAACTTACACTAAGTCACATTGCTTGCAAGGCTTGTGTGTGATGTTGTATTACCGAGTGGGCCCCGAGATACCTCTCCGTCACACGGAGTGACAAATCCCAGTCTCGATCCATACTAACTCAACTAACACCTTCGGAGATACCTGTAGAGCATCTTTATAGTCACCCAGTTACGTTGCGACGTTTGATACACACAAAGCATTCCTCCGGTGTCAGTGAGTTATATGATCTCATGGTCATAGGAACAAATACTTGACACGCAGAAAACAGTAGCAACAAAATGACACGATCAACATGCTACGTCTATTAGTTTGGGTCTAGTCCATCACATGAGTCTCCTAATGATGTGATCCCGTTATCAAGTAACAACACTTGCCTATGGCCAGGAAACCTTGGCCATCTTTGATCAAGGAGCTAGTCAACTAGAGGCTTACTAGGGACAGTGTTTTGTCTATGTATCCACACAAGTATTGTGTTCCCGATCAATACAATTATAGCATGGATAATAAACGATTATCATGAACAAAGAAATATAATAATAACTAATTTATTATTGCCTCTAGGGCATATTTCCAACAGCTCCCTCTATTATCGGGATTGGTGGTAAAACCTAAACAATTGTTATTTGGTGTTTGCGTTGATCATGAACATGATTGGATCGTGTTTATTGCAATACAATTATTCATTTAAAGAGAATCATAGTTATTCTATTTACTTGAATGATTACCCTCAATGGTTTATTGAATCTCGATCGTAGTGTTACACATGTTCATAATATTGGTGCCAAAAGATACAAAGTAATAATGATAGTACCACTTAGTTGTGGCACTGCCACTTGAGTCATGTTGGTGTAAGATGCATGAAGAAGCTCCATGCTGATGGATCTTTGTACTCACTCATTTTTGAAACGTTTGAGACATGCAAACCATACCTGTTGGTATAAACGCATGAAGAAACTCCATGCGGATGGATCGTTTGGACTCACTTGATTTTGAATCACTTGAGACATGCAGATCATGCTACATGAAACAAGAGAGTAACTTGTTGGGAGTAATACATTTTTGATGTGTGCAGTCCAATGAGTGCCGAGGCACGGAGTGGATATCGTTATTTTCTTACTTCACTGACGATTTGAGTAGATACAGAGTATTTACTTGATGAATCACAAGTTGAAAAGTTCAAGGCTATTTCAGAGTGAAGATCGTCGTGACAAGAGGATAAACAGTCTATGATATGATCATAGAGATGATTATCTGAGTTACGAGTTTTGGTACGTAGTTAAGACAATGTGGAAATTGTTTCATAGTTCATGCCACCTAGAACACCATAGTGTGATGATGTGCCTAAACGTCATAGCCGCGCCCTATTGGATATAGCGCATACTATGATGTCTCTTATCGAATTACCACTATCGTTTATGGGTTATGCATTAGAGACAACCGCATTCACTTTAAATAGGGCACCTCATATTTCTGTTGAGATTACACAGTATAGACTATGGTTTGGAGAAACCTAAGTTGTCGTTTCTTAAAAGTTTGGGGCTGCAACGCTTAGGTGAAAAAGTTTCAGTCTGATAAGCTCGAACCCAAAAGCGGATAAAAGCGTCTTCATAGGATATCCAAAACAGCTGGATACATCTCCTATCCCAGATCCGAAAGCAATGTGTTTGTTTCTAGAAACGAGTCCTTTCTCGAGGAAAGGTTTCTCTCGATAGAATTGAGTGGGAGGGTGGTGGAACTTGATGAGGTTAGTGAACCGTCACTTCAACCAGTGTGTAGCAGGGTGCAAGAAGATGTTCTTGTGGCGCCTACACCAATTGAGGTGGAAGCTGATGATGGTGATCATTAGAGCTTCGGATCAAGTTACTACATAACTCGTAGGTCGACAAGGTCACGTACTACTACAGATTGGTACAGTAAACCTGTCTTGGAGGTCATGTTGTTAAACAACAATGAACCTACGAGCTATGGAGAAGCGATGGTGGGCCCGGATTCCGACAAATGGCTGGAGGCCATGAAATCCGATAGAGAATCCATGTGGACTTTGGAAGAACTACTTGATGGTCATAAGACTATTGAGTAAAGATGGATCTTTAAAAGGAAGACAGACGATGATATTGATAAAGTCACTATTAAGAAAAGCTCGACTTGTCGCAAAGATGTTTTCGACAAGATCAAAGAGTTGACTACGACGAGACTTTCTCACTCGTAGCGATTCTAAAAGTCTGTTGGATTATGTTAGCAGTTGCTGCATCATTTATGAAATATTGCATATAGGATATCAAAACATTGTTTCCTCGACGGTTTCCTTGATGAAAGGTTGTATGTGATACAACAAGAAGGTTTTGTCAATCTTAAGGATACTAACAAGTATGCAAGCTCCAGCGATCCTTCTATGGACTGGTGCAAGCATCTCGGAGTTGGAATATACGCTTTGATGAGATGATCAAAAGCTTTTGGGTTTGTGCAAGGTTTATGAGAAACTTGTATTTCCAAAGAAGTGAGTGGGAGCACTATCGAATTTCTGATAATTATATGTGGTTGACATATTGTTGATCGGAAGTAATGTAGAGTTTCTGTAAAACATAAAGGTTGTTTGAAAGGGGTCTTTCAAAGGAAGACCTGGATAGAGCTACTTGAACATTGAGCATCAAGATCTATGGAGATAGATCAAAATGCTAAACAAAACTTTCAAATGAAATGCATGTCTTGACAAGTTTTTGAAGGAGTTCAAAATAGATCAGCAAAGAAAGAGTTCTTGGCTGTGTTGTAAGGTGTGAATTTGAGAAGACTCAAAAGCATGACCACGACAGAAGAAAGAGAAAGGACGAAGGTCGTCCCCTATGCCTTAGCCATAGACTCTAAAGTATGCCAAGCTGTGTCTCGCACCTGATGTGTGCCTTGCCACAAGTGTGTTAAGAGGTACGAAAGGTGATCCAAGATTGAATCACTAAAACAGTGGTCAAAGTTATCCTTAGTAACTAGTGGACTAAGGAATTTTTTCTCGATTATGGAGGTGGTTAAAGAGTTCGTCATAAAGGGTTACGTTGATGCAAGCTTTGACACTAATCCAAATAACTATGAGTAGTAAAACAGATTCGTATAGTAGAGTAGATATTTGGAGTATTTCCGAATAGCACGTAGTAGCAACATCTATAAGATGACATAAAGATTTGTAAAGCACACACGGATCTAAAAGTTTTAGAACCATTGACTAAAACCTCTCTCACGAGCAAGACGTGATCAGACCCCAGAACTATATGGGTGTTGGATTCGTTGAAATCACATGGTGATGTGAACTAGATTATTGACTCTAGTGCAAGTGGGAGACTGTTGGAAATATGCCCTAGAGGCAATAATAAATTAGTTATTATTATATTTCTTTGTTCGTGATAATCGTTTATTATCCATGCTATAATTTTATTGATTGGAAATACAAATACATGTGTGGATACATAGACAAAACACTATCCCTAGTAAGCCTCTAGTTGACTAGCTCGTTGATCAAAGCTGGTCAAGGTTTCCTAACCATAGACAAGTGTTGTCAATCGATAACGGGATCACATCATTAGGAGAATCATGTGATGGACAAGACCCAAACTATGAACGTAACATATTGATCGTGTCGTTTTATTGCTATAGTTTTCTGCGTGTCAAGTATTTGTTCCTATGACTATGAGATCATATAACTCACTGGCACCGGATCAAGAATGGGATTTGTCACTCCGTTTAACGGAGAGGTATCTCGGGGCCCACTCGGTAATACAACATCACACACAAGCCTTGCAAGCAATATGACTAAGTGTATGTCACGGGATCTTGTATTACGGAACAAGTAAAGAGACTTGCTGGTAACGAGATTAAAATAGGTATGCGGATACCGACGATCGAATCTCGGGCAAGTAACATACCGAAGGACAAAGGGAATGACATACGGGATTATGTGAATCCTTGACACTGAGGTTCAACCGATAAGATCTTTGGAGAATTTGTAGGATCCAATATGGGCATCTGCTACGGCAACAAAAATCCTTCTGCTGCCTCTTGAGCTTGCGTTGGTTTTTCCCTTGAAGAGGAAAGGGTGATGCAACACAAGAGCAGTAAGTATTTCCATCAGTTTGAGAACCAAGGTATCAATCCAGTAGGAGGATCGCGCCAAGTCCAGATTACCTGCACAAACACAAAAGAGCTTGCACCCAACACTATAAAGGGGTTGTCAATCCCTTCAAAATTGATTGCAAAGTGAGATCTGAAGGCAGAAAGTGCAACAAAGTAAAATTGTAATGCTGAAAATATGGTGTGAAGTAGACCCGGGGGCCATAGTGTTCACTAGAGGCTTCTCTCAAAATAGCAAATAATACGGTGGGTGAACAAATTACTGTCGAGCAATTGATAGAACCGCGCAAAGTCATGAGGATATCTAAGGCAATGATCATACATATAGGCATCACGTCCGAAACAAGTAGACCGATACTTTCCGCATCTACTACTATTACTCCACACATCGACCGCTATCCAGCATGCATCTAGTGTATTGAGTTCATGACGAATAGAGTAACACTTTAAGCAAGATGATATGATGTAGAGGGATAAACTCAAACCAATGATGAAAACCCCATCTTTTTACCCTTGATGGCAACAACACGATGCGTGCCTCTCTACCCCTTCTATCACTGGGTGAGGTTACCGCATGGTATGAACCCAAAACGAAGCACTTCTCACATTGAAGAATCATAGATCAAGTTGGTCAAACAAAACCCACAACTCGAAGAGAATTACAAGGATATGAAATCATGCATATAAGAGATCAGAAGAAACTCAAATAAGATTCATATATAATCTGCTCATAAATCCACAGTTCATCGGATCTTGACAAACACACCGCAAAGAAGATTACATCGGATAGATCTCCATGAAGATCATGGAGAACTTTGTATTGAAGATCCAAGAGAGAGAAGAAGCTATCTAGCTACTAGCTATGGACCCGAAGGTCTATGATCAACTACTTACGCATCATCGGAGAGGTCATGGTGTTGATGAAGAAGCCCTCCGTATCCGAATCCCCCCTCCGGCAGGGCACCAGAACGTGCCCTAGATGGGATCTTTGCGGAGATAGAAGCTTGCGGTGGCGGAAAAGTATTTTCGTGGATCTCTTCGGCTGTTTTGGAATTTTTCTGAATTTATAGGCGGAGGAGGTAGGGCAGACGAGCCACACGGGGCCCAGAAGCCTGCTAGGCGCGGCCCCCTGGCCGCGCCTAGGGGGCTTGTGGGGTCCCCTGCTGGCCCCTGCCTTGGTTCTCAAGTCTGGTGCGTATCTTCTGTTCTGGAAAAAATCTTTTCGGATGTTTTATTCCGTTTGGACATCGTTTAAAATTTTCCTGTGAAAAGGGTCAACAACACGGAAAAACAGGAACTGGCACTTGGCACTGTGTTAATAAGTTAGTCCCAAAAAAGATATAAAAGGCATACAAAACATCCAAAGTTTGACAAGACAATAGCATGGAACCATAAAAAATTATAGATACGTTGGAGACGTATCAAGCATCCCCAAGCTTAACTCCTGCTCGTCCTCGAGTAGGGAAGTGATAAAGACAGAAATTTTTGATGTGGAATGCTACCTAGTATAGTTGTCCTTTGTAACTTATTTCATGTGACATGAATGTTCAGATCCCTAAGATTCAGAACAATAGTTTTCTATTGACATGAAAACAATAATACTTCAAGCAAACTAGCAAGGTAATCATGAACTTTCAAAATATCAAGGCCAAAGAAAGTTATCCCTACAAAATCATATAGTCTGGCTATGCTCCATCATCCCCACACAACAAATTTAAATCATGCACAACCCCGGTATTGGCCAAGTATAGTGGGTGTGCATCCAACTTGCTTGCTCACGAAGACCTAGGGCAATTTGAGGAAGCCCATCCTTGGAATATACAAGCCAAGTTATATAATGAAAATTCCCACTAGCATATGGTGGTGACAAAACAAGAGGCTCTCAATCATGAAGAACATGGTGTTATTATGAAGCACAAGTGTGGAAAAAGATAGTAGCATTGTCCCTTCTCTCTTTTTCTCTTTTTTTTATTTGGGCTCTTTGGCCTCTTTTTTTTATGTGGGAAACTTTGGTTTTTTTTATTTCCTCACATGGGACAATGCTCTAATAATGATGATCATCACACTTTTATTTACTCACAGCTCAAAGCTTAGAACGATGATGACTCTATAGGAAATGCCTTCGGCAGTGTACCGGGATGTGATACGATCTAGCTTGGCGTATGACGTTTAAACATCTCGCTAGCTATCTTACGATCGTGCAATGGCAATATGAGAGTGACGACACAAGTCATGAGACGGAATGGTGGGAGTTGCATGGCAATATATCTTGGAATGGCTATGAAAATGCCATAGTAGGTAGGTATGGTGGCTCTTTTGAGGAAGGCATATGGTGAGTTTGTGCACCGGCGAAAATTGCGCGGTACTAGAGAGGCTAGCAATGGTGGAAGGTGAAAGTGCATCTATACCATGGACTCACATTAGTCATGAATAACTCACATACTTGTTGTGAAAGTTTTTATTAGTAATCAAAACAAAGTGCTAAACGCATACTCCTAGGGGAAGGGTTGGTAGGTGTTAAGCATCGCGCGATCCCGACCACAACACAAAGGATGACAATCAATAGATTAATTATGCTCTGACTTCCTAACATAGCGGTTCACCATACGTGCATGTTACGAGAATCACTAACCTCAACACAAGTATTTCTAGATTCACAACACCCTACTAACATAAATCTTAATATTACCAAATCCACGTCTCAAAACTAATTGAGAGGAATCAAACTTCTCTTTCTACTCAATGCACATGAAGATGGAAGTTTTTGTATCCTCTTTGGGTACCTATCACCTTTGGGACTAATTTCATAGCACAAACCAACTACCAAGTCACGCACCGCCGTGCTCTAAAAGATCTAAGTGAAGCACATAGAGCAAAATTATCTAGCTCAAAAGATATAAGTGAAGCACGATGATCATTCTAGCAAATTCACGATGAGTGCATGTCTCTCTCAAAATGTGTGCAGCAAGGATGATTGTGACACAAAAAAAATACTCCTACAATACAAGACGCTCCAAGCAAAATACATATCATGTGGTGAATAAAAATATAGCTCCAAGTAATGTTACCGATGGATTGAAGACGAAAGAGGGGATGCCTTCCCGGGGCATCCCCAAGCTTAGGCTTTTTGGTGTCCTTGAATTTGGCTTGGGATGCCTTGGGCATCCCCTAGCTTGAGATCTTTCCACTATTTATCCCTTTGTCCATGAGAACATCACCCAAAACTTGAAAACTTCACAACACAAAACTTAAACAGAAACTCGTGATATCATTAGCACAAGAAAACAAACTACCACCTCTTTAGGTACTGTAGAAAACTTGATTTCTATTCATATTGGTGTTAGATTACTATATTGTCACTTTTCCATGGCTAGTACCCCCCGATACAATCCATAGTTTCATCAAAACAAGCAACCAACTCAACAAAAATAGAATTAGTCAAAAACACACCAGTCTGTAGCAATCTGTATACTTCGTATACTTATGGCACCCCAAAAATTCTGAAAAATTACGACTTCCTGGGCAAAAGGCATATAAACTAGCATAAAAATAATCAACTCAAAATCTCTCTCTGAATAAAAATGAAAAATAATCTCGTGAGCGTAAAGTTTCTGTCTTTTTCCAGCAGGATCAAACAACCATCACCAAGACTAGTCATAAAGGTTTTGCTTGGTTCAAACACAAAAAGAAACACAAAAGACACAACCATAACAGAATTATGATGGTGTGGACGCAAAAAAACATAAATAAAAAGATAAATTCATTGGGCTTCCTCCCAACAAGCGCTATTGTTTAACACCCTTAGCTAGGCATAAGGCGATAGAATCACGTATCGTCGTCTTTGGTCCTCAAACCATAAGTAGCCCTCATCATGGATTCATAAGGCAATCTTATTTTGTTTCTAGGAAAATGCTCCATGCCCTTATTTAAAGGAAATTGAAATCTAATATTCCCTTCCTTCATATCGATGATAGCACTGATAGTCCTTAGGAAAGGTCTACCAAGAATGATAGGGCATGTATGATTGCAATCAATGTCAAACACAATGAAATCCACGAGTACATAGTTCCTATTTGCAATAATAAGAACATCATTGATCCTTCCCATGGGTTTCTTGACAGTAGAATTCGCAAGATGCAAATTAAGAGAACACTCCTCAATCTCATTAAAACCCAGAACATCACATAAAGACTTTGGAATCGCGGAAACACTAGCACCCAAATCACACAAAGCATTGCATTCATAGTTTTTGATTTTGATTTTGATAGTAGCTTCCCACTCATCATGAAGCTTTCTAGGGATATAAATTTCCAATTCAAGTTTCTCTTCAAGAGATTTTATCATAGCATCGACGATATGATCGGTAAAGGCCTTGTTTTGGCTATAAGCGTGTGGAGAGTTTAGCATGGATTGCATCAAGGAAATGCATTCAATCAAGGAGAAACTATCATAATTGAATTCCTTGAAATCCAAAGTAGTAGTTTCATTACTACTCAAGGTTTTAATATCTTCTACTCCACTTTCAATGCTTTTAGCATCAAGATAGATGGACTCCGAATCATTGGGGCGTTTTTCAACCAAAGTGGATTCATATCCAGCCCCATCATCATTAGGTTTGACACAAGAAAACAAAGATTCAATGGGAGTCACACCAAGCACTTTAAGATCTTCGTGATTCTTATCACGAGAACACGCCCTTTTAAGCCATTCATGTCTAGCACGAATTTGGGCGGTTCTTTCTTTGCTCTCACTCATGGAAACAGGCATAGCTTTCAAAGTTTCATCCATATTGATCTTGGGAGGATCACATCTAACTTTCAAAGAATCAATATCGCTAGACATTTTATCAACGCTCCTAGCCAAATCGTCAATTTTGAGTAGTTTTTCCTCTATGGACGCATTGAAAATCTTTTGTGAGTTGATAAACTCTTTGATATTACTCTATAGATCACAGGGTAATCTATTATAATTTCCATGATTATTGTTGTAGGAGTTGACAAAGTTATTAGAGGGGTTACTAGGAAAAGGCCTTGGAACATAGTTTCCTCTAAAAGCATTGTTGTTGCCAAAATTATTCCTACCAACAATATTAATGTCCAAGCTAGCGTTGCTACTCTCAATCAAGGAAGACAAGGGCATGTCATTAGGATCTAAAGGAGCACTCCTACTAGCAACCAAATTCATTAACTCATCCATCTTAGCACTCAACGAGTTAACTTCTTCTATAGCGTGTACCTTCTTACTAGTAGGTGACCTTTCAGTGTGCCACTGAGAGTAGTTCGTCATGATATTGTCTAGGATTTTTGTGGCTTCTCCTAATGTGATTTCCATGAACGTTCCACCTGAGGCGGAGTCCAAGATATTTCTAGAAGCGAAATTCAAGCCAACATAAAAGATTTGTATAATCATCCAAAGACTCAAGCCTTGAGTGGGACAATTTCTAATCATCAATTTCATTCTATCCCAAGATTGTGCAACATGTTCATGATCAAGTTGCTTAAGATTCATAATATCATTACGGAGAGAGATAATCTTAGCCGGCGGAAAATACTTGGATATATAAGCATCTTTGCACTTACTCCAAGAATCAATACTATTTTTGGGTAAAGACGAAAACCAAGTTTTTGCTCGATCTCGCAACGAGAAAGGAAAAACCTTTAATTTAATCACATCATTATCCACATCTTTCTTCTTTAGCATATCGCAAAGCTCAATGAAGGTATTAAGATGGGATGCGACATCTTCACTAGGAAGGCCGGAGAATTGCTCTTTCATAACAAGATTCAGCAAAGCAACATTGATTTCGTATGATTCCGCACTAGTGCGGGAGCAATCGGAGTACTAATAAAATCATTATTATTAGTATTCGAGAAGTCACAAAGTTTGGTGTTTTCAGTCATGGTGACTTCAACAAGCAAGCAAGCACACAAGCGAACAGAAAGCAAGCGAGAGAAAAGGGCGAACGAAGAAGGCAAACGAAGAAAACGGAAAATATTTTTGTAAATTTTTTGTTTTTCAGAAGTGGGGGAGAGGAAAACGAGAGGCAAAAAAGTAAATACAAGAGATTAGTTTGCGACACTTACTTTGATGAGTTCTTGACTTGATCCTCCCCGGCAACGGCGCCAGAAATAGGCACGTTGACGGGAGACTATTCTTGACTTGATCCTCCCCGGCAACGGCGCCAGAAAAATTCTTCTGCTACGGCAACAGAAATCCTTCTGCTGCCTCTTGAGCTTGCGTTGTTTTTTCCCTTGAAGAGGAAAGGGCGATGCAGCACAAGAGTAGTAAGTATTTCCCTCAGTTTGAGAACCAAGGTATCAATCCAGTAGGAGGATCGTGCCAAGTCCAGAGTACCTGCGCAAACACAAAAGAGCTTGCACCCAACGCTATAAAGGGGTTGTCAATCCCTTCAAGATTGATTGCAAAGTGAGATCTGAAGGCGGAAAGTGCAACGAAGTAAAATTGTAAGGCTGAAAATATGGTGTGAAGTAGACCCGGGGGCCATAGTGTTCACTAGAGGCTTCTCTCAAAATTGAAAATAATACGGTGGGTGAACAAATTACTGTCGAGCAATTGATAGAACCGCGCAAAGTCATGACGATATCTAAGGCAATGATCATACATATAGGCATCACGTCCGAAACAAGTAGACCGATACTTTCTGCATCTACTACTATTACTCCACACATCGACCGCTATCCAGCATGCACCTAGTGTATTGAGTTCATGACGAACAGAGTAACGCTTTAAGCAAGATGACATGATGTAGAGGGATAAACTCAAACCAATGATGAAAACCCCATCTTTTTACCCTTGATGGCAACAACACGATGCGTGCCTCGCTACCCCTTCTGTCACTGGGTGAGGTCACCGCACGGTATGAACCCAAAACCAAGCACTTCTCCCATTGCAAGAATCATAGATCAAGTTGGCCAAACAAAACCCACAACTCGAAGAGAATTACAAGGATATGAAATCATGCATATAAGAGATCAGAAGAAACTCAAATAAGATTCATAGATAATCTGATCATAAATCCACAATTCATCGGATCTCGACAAACACGCCGCAAAGAAGATTACATCGGATAGATCTCCATGAAGATCATGGAGAACTTTGTATTGAAGATCCAAGAGAGAGAAGAAGCCATCTAGCTACTAGTTATGGACCCGAAGGTCGATGGTGAACTACTCACGCATCATCGGAGAGGTGATGGTGTTTATGAAGAAGTCCTCCGTATATGAATCCCCCCTCCGACAGGGCACCATAACATGCCCAGATGGGATCTTGCGGAGACAGAAGCTTGCGGCGGCGGAAAAGTATTTTCATGGATCTCTTCGGTAGTTTTAGAATTTTTATGAATTTATAGGCGGAAGAGGTAGGGCAGACGAGCCACAGGGGGCCCACAAGCCTGCTAGGCGCGGGCCCCCCGGCCGCTCCTAGGGGGCTTGTGGGGTCCCCTGTTGGCCCCTGCCTTGGTTCTCAAGTCTGGTGCGTATCTTCTGTTCCGGAAAAAATATTTTCTGAAGTTTTATTCCATTTGGACGTCGTTTAAAATCCTCCTCTGAAAAGTGTCAAAAACACGGAAAAAACAGGAACCGGCATTTGGCACTGAGTTAATAAGTTAGTCCCAAAAAAGATATAAAAGGCATACAAAACATCCAAAGTTTGACAAGATAATAGCATGGAACCATAAAAATTATAGATATGTTGGAGACGTATCAGCATCCAGGTCCCGCTATTGGATATTGACCGAGGAGTACCTCGGGGCATGTCTACATAGTTCTCGAACCCGCATGGTATGCACACTTAAGGTTCGGCGATGTTTTAGTATAGTTGAGTTACATGCATGGTTACCGAATTTTGTTCTGAGTCCTGGATGAGATCACGGACGTCACGAGGGTTTTCAGAATGGTCCGGAGACGAAGATTGATATATAGGATGACTTTATTTGGTTACAGGAAAGTTTTCGGGCATTACGGGGAATGTACGGGGAGTGACGAATGGGTTCTGGAAGTTCACCGGGAGGGGGCAACCCTCCCGGGGGAAGCCCAAAGGACTTATGGGTGGCGCACCAGCCCTTGGTGGGCTGGTGGGACAACCCAATAAGGCCTATGCGCCATAAGAGAAAAACCAAAGAAAAAAAAAGAAAAGGTGGGAAGGAAGAGAAGGACTCCACTTTCCAATCCTATTTTGAGTAGGATTGGAGTAGGAGTCCTACTCCTCCTCTTGGCCGGTGCACCTTGGGGGCTTGGCCCTCAAGGGAAGTCCCTCCGACTCCCTCCTATATATACTGGTGATTTAGGGCTAATTTGAGACAAGTTTTGCCAGATGCAACTCAGATCTAGACACTATAGTTTTACCTCTTGATCGTATTTCTGCGGAGATTGGGCGGAGCCCTGTAGGAGTAGATCCTTCACCACCACTGGAGCGCCGTCACGCTGCCGGAGAACTCATCTACTTCTCCGTCTTGCTTGCTGGATCAAGAAGGCCGAGATCATCGTCAAGTTGTACGTGTGCTGAACGCGTAGGTGCTGTCCGTTCGGTACTAGATCGGAGCGGATCGTGGCACGGATCGTGGGACGGATCGTGGGATGGTTCACGGGGTGGATTGCTATCCCACAGACAACAGCGCCAAAAGTTGACACGTTGACAAAGGCTGGGCTTGCGTCGGTTCTTCCCTTGAAGAGGAAAGGGTGATGCAGCACACGAGCAATAAGTATTTCCCTCAGTTTAAGAACCAAGGTATCGATCCACACGGAGGGTCTCGTCAAGTCTAGAGTACCTGCGCAAACACAAACAAGCTTGCACCCAACGCTTCAAAGGGGTTGTCAATCCCTTCAAAATTGTTTGCAAAGTGAGATCTGAAGGCGGAAAGTGCAACGAAGTAAAAAGTGTAAGGCTGAAAATATGGTGTGGAGTAGACCCTGGGGGCCATAGTGTTCACTAGAGGCTTCTCTCAAAATATCAAGTATTACGGTGGGTGAACAAATGACTGTCGAGCAATTGATAGAACCGCGCAAAGTCATGACGATATCTAAGGCAATGATCATGCATATATTCATCACGTCCGAGACAAGTAGACCGATACTTTCTGCATCTACTACTATTACTCCACACATTGACCGCTATCCAGCATGCATCTAGTGTATTGAGTTCATGACGAACAGAGTAACGCTTTAAGCAAGATGACATGATGTAGAGGGATAATCTCAAACCAATGATGAAAACCCCATCTTTTTACCCTTGATGGCAACAACACGATGCGTGCCTCGCTACCCCTTCTGTCACTGGGTGAGGTCACCGCATGGTATGAACCCAAAACCAAGCACTTCTCCCATTGCAAGAATCATAGATCTAGTTGGCCAGACAAAACCCACAACTCGAAGACAATTTCAAGGATATGAAATCATGCATAAGATAGATCAGAAGAAACTCAAATAAGATTCATAGATAATCTGATCATAAATCCACAATTCATCGGATCTCGACAAACACACGAAAAAACAAGATTTCATCGGATAGATCTCCATGAAGGTCATGGAGAACTTTGTATTGAAGATCCAAGAGAGAGAAGAAGCCATCTAGTTACTAGCTATGGACCCGTAGGTCTATGGTGAACTACTCACGCATCATCAGAGAGGTCATGGTGTTGATGGAGAAGCCCTCCGTGTCCGAATCCCCCTCCGGCAGGGCACCAGGACGTGCCCCAGATGGGATCTTGCGGAGACAAAAGCTTGCGCCGTCGGAAAAGCGATTGTGATGATCTCTCGATTTTGTCTAGAATTTTTGGGATTATATAGGCGAAAGACCTAGGTCATGGGACCTCTAGGGGCCCACAAGCCTGGATGGTGCAACCCCCTTGCCGCGGGGTGGGGGGTTGTGGGGCCCCTGGGGCTCCCCTGTGTTGGCTCCCAAGTTCTCCGATCTTCTTCCGTTCCAAAAAAAATCTTTTCGGGTATTTTCTTCCGTTTGGACTCCGTTTCAAAATCTCCTCTGAAAGGGGTCAAAAACATGGAAAAAGCAGGAACTGGCGCTTGGCACTGAGTTAATAAGTTAGTCCCAAAAAATATATAAAAGGCATACAAAACATCCAAAGTTTGACAAGATAATAACATGAAACCATCAAAAATTATAGATACGTTGGAGACATATCAAGCACCCCCAAGCTTAACTCCTGCTCATCCTCGAGTAGGGAAGTGATAAAGAATGAATTTTTGATGTGGAATGCTACCTAGAATAGTTGTCCTTTGCAACTTCTTTCACGTGACATGAATGTTGAGATTCGTAAGATTCAAAACAATAGTTTGCTATTGACATGAAAACAATAATACTTCAAGCAAACTAGCAAAGTAATCATGAACTTTCAAAATAACAAGGCCAAAAAAGTTATCCCTACAAAATCATATAGTCTGGCTATGCTCCATCATCCTCACACAACTAATGTAAATCATGCACAACCCCAGAATTGGCCAAGTAATTGTTTTTGCACTCTTACTTTCACAAACTTTTTTATAACTATCACGCAATACGTGAGCGCGAGCCATGGATATAGCACTATAGGTGGAATAGAGTGTGGTGGTGGTTGTGAGACAAAAAGGAGGAGATGGTCACATTGACTCGGCGTATCAATAGGCTATGGAGATTCCCATTAATAGATATCAATGTGAATGAGTAGGGATTGCCATACAAGAGATGCACTAGAGCTATAAGTATGTGAAAGCTCAAAAGGAAAACTAGTGGCTGTGCATCCAACTTGCTTGCTCACGAAGACCTAGGGCAATTTTGAGGAAGCCCATCATTGGAATATACAAGCCAAGTTATATAATGAAGATTCCCACTAGCATATGGTAGTGACAAAGCAAGAAGCTCTCAATCATGAAGAACATGGTGCTAACATGAAGCACAAGTGTGGAAAAAGATAGTAGCATTGTCCCTTCTCTCTTTTTCTCTCCCTTTTTTTTCATTTGGGCTCTTAGGCCTCTTTTTTTCTTTTCTTTTCTCTTTTTTTGTTTTTGGGATCTTTGTTTTTTATTATTTCCCCACATGGGACAATGCTCTAATAATGATGATCATCACAATTTTATTTACTCACAGCTCGAAGATCACAATGATGATGACTCCATAGGAAATGCCTCCGGCAGTGTACCGGCATGTGCAACGATCTAGCATGGCGTATGACGTTGAAAATATCTCACTAGCTATCTTACGATCATGCAATGGCAATATGAGAGTGATAGCGCAAGTCATGAGACAAAACGGTGGGAGTTGCATGGCGATATATCTCGGAATGGCTATGAAAATGCCATAGTAGGTAGGTATGGTGGCTGTTTTGAGGAAGGAATTTGGTGGGTTTGTGCACCGGCGAGAATTGTCGGCACTAAAGAGGCTAGCTATGGTGGAAGGTGAAAGTGCATCTATACCATGGGCTCACATTAGTCATGAAGAACTCACATACTTATTGCGAAAGTTTTTATTAGTAATCGAAACAAAGTGCTAAACGCATACTCCGAGGGGAAGGGTTGGTAGGTGTAAACCATCGCGCGATCCCGACATCAACACAAAGGATGACAATCAATAGATCAATTATGCTCCGACTTCGTAACATAGCGGTTCACCATACGTGTATGCTATGGGAACCACTAACTCCAACACAAGTAATTCTAGATTCACAACACCCTACTAACATAACTCTTAATATCACCGAATCCATGTCTCAAAACTAATTGAGAGGAATCGAAACTTCTCTTTCTACTCAATGCACATGAAGATGGAGGTTTTTGCATCCTCTTTGGGTACCTAGCACATTTGGGACTACTTTCATAGCATAAGCCAACTACCAAATCACGCACCGCCGTGCTCTAAAGATATAAGTGACGCACAAGAGCAAAAGTGTCTAGCTCAAAAGATATAAGTGAAGCACTATGAGCAACAGTATCTAGCTCAAAATATATAAGTGAAGCACTATGAGCAAAGTATCTAGCTCAAAATATATAAGTGAAGCACTATGAGCAAAAGTATCTAGCTCAAAAGATATAAGTGAAGCACTATGAGCAAAAGTATCTAGCTCAAAAGATATAAGTGAAGCACTATGAGCATTCTAGCAAAATCACGACGAGTGCATGTCTCTCTCTCTCAAAAAGGTGTGCAGAAAGGATGATTGTGACACAACAAAAAGAAAAGACTCCTATGATACAAGACGCTCCAAGCAAAACAAATATCATCTGGTGAATAAAAATATAGCTCCAAGTAAGGTTACCGATGGATTGAAGACGAAAGAGGGGATGCCTTCCCGGGGCATCCCCAAGCTTAGGCTTTTTGGTGTCCTTGAATTTGGCTTGGGATGCCTTGGGCATCCCCAAGTTTGAGCTCTTTCACTCCTTATCTCTTTGTCCATGGGAACATCACCCAAAACTTGAAAACTTGACAACACAAAACTTAAATAGAAACTTGTGATAACATTAGTACAAGAAAACAAACTACCACTTCTTTTGGTACTTAGCAAACTTGAATTCTATCTATATTGATGATGGGCTACTGTATTCTCACTGTCCCATGGCTAGTACCCACCGATACTAACCATAGTTTCTTCAAAACAAGCAACCAACTCAACAAAAATAGAATCTGTCAAAAACAGACCATTCTGTAGCAATCTGTATACTTCATATACTTCTGGTACCTCACAAAATCTGAATAATTACGACGTCCTAGGTCAAAAGCATGTCAATCAGCAGCAAAAAGAATCAACTCAAAAGATCTTTCTGAATAAAAATGAAAAATCATCTCGTGAGCGAAAAGTTTCTGTCTTTTTCCAGCAGGATCAAACAACCATTACCAAGACTAGTCATAAAGGCTTTGCTTGGCTCAAACACAAAAAGAAACACAAAAAACACAATCACAACAGAATTATGAAAGTGTGGACGCAACAAAACAGAAATAAAAAGATAAATTCATTGGGTTGCCTCCCAACAAGCGCTATTGTTTGACGCCCTTAGCTAGGTATTGATAATTCAATGATGCTCACACAAAAGACAAGAATTGAAGCACAACGAGAGCATCATAAAGAATGTGAAAATCACATCTAAGTCTAACATACTTCCTATGCATAGGCATTTTATAGGAAAACAGATTGTCAAGACAACCAATAGTTACCATATGCAAGGAAGAAGAAAGAGACAATATCAATCTCAACATAAGAGAGGTGATTTGGTAACATGAAAGTTTCTACCACAATATTTTCCTCTCTCATAGCAATTACATGTGGGATCAAAATCAAATTCAACAATGTAACTATCACATAGGATATTCTTTTCATGATCCACATGCATGCAAAGTTGACGCTCTTCAAAAATAGTGGGATTATCATCAACTAAAGTCATGACTTCTCCAAACCCACTTCCAATATTATTGCAAATATCATATTCATCATGACGCTTAAACAAATTTTCAAGATCATAAGAAAAATCATCGCCCCACTCATGATCATTGCAACAAGTAGTGGACATAGCAAAACTAGCATCCCCAAGCTTAGGGTTTTGCATATTTTTTGCATGATTGTCACTAATAGAATTTATAGTGAAACCATTGCAAACATGCTTTTCATTCAAGGAGCCCTTGTGAATCACTTCATAAATTTCTTCATCACGATATCCAGATTCACGCATCTCAAGCAAAACTCCATAGAGAAAGTCAAGTGCACTCAACTCACTAGCAATTGGTTCAACATAATTGGATCTCTTAAAGAGATTAGCCTGTGGATGAGGATCCATATCACTAGATTTTGAGCAAGCGAAGATGCAAGCATATTGAAGGCACATGGTACACAAGTGAACTGAAAGCAAGCGAGAGAAAAGGGCGAACGGAAAAGGCAAATGAAAAAAGGCAAACGAAAAAGGCAAATTGTGAAGTGGGGGAGAGGAAAACGAGAGGCAACTGGCAAACAATGTAAATGCAAGAGATGAGTTTGCGAGACTTACTTGGATGAGTTCTTGACTTGATCCTCCCCGACAACAGCGCCAGAAATTCTTCTGCTATCCCATAGACAACAGCGCCAAAAGTTGACACGTTGACAGAGGCTGGGCTTGCGTTGGTTCTTCCCTTGAATAGGAAAGGGTGATGCAGCATAGGAGCAGTAAGTATTTCCCTCAGTTTGAGAACCAAGGTATCGATCCAGAAGGAGGGTCTCGTCAAGTCCAGAGTACCTACGCAAACACAAACAAGCTTGCACCCAACGCTTCAAAGGGGTTGTCAATCCCTTAAAGATTGTTTGCAAAGTGAGATCTGAAGGCGGAAAGTGTAACGAAGTAAAAAGTGTAAGGCTGAAAATATGGTGTGGAGTAGACCCTGGGGGCCATAGTGTTCACTTGAGGCTTCTCTCGAAACAGCAAGTATTATGGTGGGTGAACAAATTACTGTCGAGCAATTGATAGAACCGCGCAAAGTCATGACGATATCTAAGGCAATGATCATGCATATAGGCATCACTTCTAAGACAAGTAGACCGATACTTTCTGCATCTACTAGTATTACTCCACACATCGACCGCTATCCAGCATGCATCTAGTGTATTGAGTTCATGACGAACAGAGTAACGCTTTAAGCAAGATTACATGATGTAGAGGGGTAATCTCAAACCAATGATGAAAACCCCATCT
This sequence comes from Hordeum vulgare subsp. vulgare, assembly GCF_904849725.1. Lineage (NCBI taxonomy): Eukaryota > Viridiplantae > Streptophyta > Magnoliopsida > Poales > Poaceae > Hordeum > Hordeum vulgare. Next base: position 87,485,975 of record NC_058524.1, on the reverse strand, counting down.
TTTTACCCTTGATGGCAACAACATGATGCGTGCCTCGCTACCCCTTCTATCACTTTGTGAGGTCACCGCACAGTATGAACCCAAAACCAAGCACTTCTCCCATTGCAAGAATCATAGATCTAGTTGGCCAGACAAAACCCACAACTCAAAGAGAATTACAAGGATATGAAATCATGCATAAGAGAGATGAGAAGAAACTAAAATAAGATTCATAGATAATCTGATCATAAATCCACAATTCATCGGATCTCGACAAACACACCGCAAAAGAAGATTACATCGAATAGATCTCCATGAAGATCATGCAAAACTTTGTATTGAAGATCCAAGAGAGAGAAGAAACCATCTAGTTACTAGCTATGGACCCGTAGGTCTATGGTGAACTACTCATGCATCATCGGCGAGGTCATGGTGTTGATGGAGAAGCCCTCCGTGTCCGAATCCCCCTTGGCAGGACACCAGGACGTGCCCGAGATGGGATCTTGCGGAGACACAAGCTTGCGGCGGTGGAAAAGAGATTGCGATGGTCTCTCGATTTGTTCTGGAATTTTTGGGATTATATAGGTTAAAGACCTAGGTCGGGGGACCTCCAGGGGGCCCACAAGCCTAGATGGCATGCCCCCCTGGCTGCGGGGTGGGGGCTTGTGGGGCCCCTGGGGCTCCCCTGCCTTGGCTCCCAAGTTCTCCGATCTTCTTACGTTCCAAAAAAATCTTTTCGGGGATTTTCTTCCGTTTGGACTCCGTTTCAAAATCTCCTCTGAAAGGGGTCAAAAACATGGAAAACAGGAACTGGCGCTTGGCACTGAGTTAAGAAGTTAGTCCCAAAAAATATATAAAAGGCATACAAAACATCCAAAGTTTGACAAGATAATAGCATGAAACCGTCAAAAATTATAGATACGTTGGAGACGTATCATGGATCGAGGGACGTGAGGATGTTCCACTACATCAATCTCGTTTCTTAACGCTTCATGCTGTGCGATCTATAAGGGTACGTAGATCCAAATCTCCTCTCGTAGATGGACATCACCATGATAGGTCTTCGTGCGCGTAGGAATTTTTTTTGTTTCCCATGCGACGTTCCCCAACACCACCTGCCTAATCTGGCCCTCTCTCTCTCCACCTCGAATTCTATGCATCCCCAACCCCAGCTACCACTTGAGCCAGCCTCCTCCCTCTCAGCCGCCAGGCCCATGAAGCCCATCTGTGGCCCACCCGAGGCCCGAACCGGGCCACGGACCCGAGCCGCCGCCGGTTCCTCCCTAAGTTCCTGCTCCCAAGGAGCCCGACTACCCAACCTTGCCGGAGGTCGACCCCACCGCCCTGGCGAACTTGCGACTCCCGCCGGAGTGCCGCCCCTTGCCGGAGATGAGTGCCCCGCCGTCGTGCTCCTTATCCCTTCTCCATGTCTTCTCTAACCTCCCCTCTCCCTTGTTTTTCTCCATGCAAAGGCATGGCTGCCGGCCTTCTCTGCTCCGTCGCCGGCCTGATCCGAGCCACCTGGCCCGGATCTGCCCCATTCCTGACCTTTAGCTGAGCCCGCACTGCCGGATCTGTGCGGTCGTCCTCCGCAAGATGTGAGCGCCTCCATGGCAGACGCTCGAGCTCTGCCTCGAGCGAGCGAGCCATGCACTCGGCTTCGTGCCTGAGTCGCATCCGACGCGCCAAGGACCAATGCCTCCTCAGCCCAGCCTGGCTTGATCTGGCCGAGGTGAGCCTCTGCCCCGTGTCATCTCTTCTTCAGTCGAAGCTATATTTTCCCACAACCAACGTGCTAGCCCGATGGTCACCCGTGCATTCATTCAGCCGAGAGGTGCTGGCTTCAAGTCCCATGCACCCCAATTTTTGGTCTGGTTGTTTTTATCGTGCTCTAACATAACTGCAGCTTGATACAAATATGTTTCAACTAAATTTGAATAGCCTATTATGACAGTAATAGTGTGTAGCCGAGCTGGCGAGTGCGTTCGGACTCCACCCAAGGGATCCTGGGTTCAAAACCCATGCACCCCTATTTTTTCCATGTTCCTGGTTTATTTTTGCACACGCACACGCACAAAGTGGAGTGCTTCTGGCCCATGTAGTTTATATTTTTTTGTCCCAACCACCTCAACATTATTCTTGCATGCATTTGGCATCAATGTCATATGATCTTGTTTTGCTCGTATCTTTTAGACCGTAACTCCGTCTGAGATGAGCCATATATGTAAACCGACTACATTGGTGTGTAGTTTCACGTGCTCCACTTTATATTGCTGTTTAACAAACATGAAATATGTTTACGTCAGATCCGGATAGGTTTCAAAGTTAACACATGGGGTCAGTTCGGAGATGCTATATGATGTTTCTGACCTCATTTAAATTGCCTAGATAGGTAGTTTATTTGTGCTTCACCTCTTGCCATGTTTAAACAACATTTAATATTATCGTGTACCTAAACGAGAGTAAACTAAATATTTGAATGTGGATTTTCGTTAATATGCAAGTCATTGCATATTGAGCTTCACTTAATGTGTAGTGTTTAACTGTTGTGAATTGCCATGCCATGCCTTGCATAATTGAACCGATCATGCATCATATTTGGTTATGCATCATATCGTGCATGTGATGTGGTGTTATCATGTGTTTTTGTTTCCGGTTTGCTTCTTCTCGTTAGAGTTCCGCAAGTGTGTCAGAATGTGAGGATCCGTTCGACTACGTTAGTTCGTTTGTTTCACGGATTCGTTCTTCTTCCAAGCGGTATCACATGCAAGATGATCATTTCCCTAGATACCATCACTATCATTGCCATGCTAGTTGTCTCGTTTCTTACACTATGTCTCGTACCCTACCACGTGTTAAATATCAGCCTCCCAACATTGCCATGAAAACCTCTAATCTTTCCACTACCCAACAAACCTTGTTTGGCTATGTTACCGCTTGCTCAGTGATACGCCTCCAACGTATCTATAATTTTTGATGGTTCCATGCTATTATCTTGTCAAACTTTGGATGTTTTGTATGCCTTTTATATCTTTTTTGGGACTAACTTATTAACTAAGTGCCAAGTGCCAGTTCCTATTTTTCCGTGTTTCTGACCCTTTTCATAGGAGAATATTAAACGGAGTCCAAACGGAATAAAACCTCTGAAAAGATTTTTTTCGGAACAGAAGATACGCAGGGAGCTTGAGAACCAAGGCAAAGGGCGCCAGGGGAGGCCACAAGCCCCCTAGCCGCGGCCTGGCGGGGGGGGGGGGGGGGGGGGGCTAGCAGGCTTGTTGGACCCCTGTGGCTCCTCCGCCCTATTTCTTCCGCCTATAAATCCCCGAAAAATCCAAAACCACGAGAGAGATCCACGAAAATAGTTTTCCGTCGTCGCAAGCTTCTGTCTCCGCAAGATCCCATCTGGGGCACATTCTGGTGCCCTGTCCGAGGGGGATTCGGATGCAGAGGGCTTCTTCATCAACACCATTGCCTCTCCGATGATGCGTGAGTAGTTCACCATAGACCTTCGGGTCCATATCTAGTAGCTAGATGGCTTCTTCTCTCTCTTGGATCTTCAATACAAAGTTCTCCATGATCTTCATGGAGATATATCCGATGTAATCTTCTTTTGCAGTGTGTTTGTCGAGATCCGATGAATTGTGCATTTATGATGAGATTATCTATGCATCTTATTTGAGTTTCTTCTGATCTCTTATATGCATGATTTCATATCATTGTAATTCTCTTCGAGTTGTGGGTTTTGTTTGGCCAACTTGATCTATGATTCTTGCAATGGGAGAAGTGCTTGGTTTTGGGTTCATACCGTGCGGTTACCTCACCTAGTGACAGAAGGCGTAGCGAGGTACACATCATGTTGTTGCCATCAAGGGTAAAAAGATGGGGTTTATATGTAGTGCATGAATTTATCCCTCTACATCATGTCATCTTGCTTAAGCGTTACTCTGTTTGTCATGAACTCAACACACTAGATGCATGCTGGATAGCGGTCGATGTGTGGAGTAATAGTAGTAGATGCAGAAAGTATCAGTCTACTTGTCTCGGATGTGATGCCTATATGTATGATCATTGCCTTAGATATCGTCATGACTTTGCACGGTTCTATCAATTGCTCGACAGTAATTCGTTCACCCACCGTAATGTTTGCTATCTTGAGAGAAGCCTCTAGTGAACACTATGCTCCTCGGATCTACTTTGTTGGAATTATGCCCTAGAGGCAATAATAAATATAGTTATTATTATAATTCCTGTATCAAGATAATCGTTTATTATCCATGCTATAATTGTATTGAATGAAGACTCATTTACATGTGTGGATACATAGACAAAACACTGTCCCTAGCAAGCCTCTAGTTGGCTAGCCAGTTGATCAAAGATAGTCAGTGTCTTCTGATTATGAACAAGGTGTTGTTGCTTGATAACTAGATCACGTCATTAGGAGAATCACGTGATGGACCAGACCCAAACTAATAGACGTAGCATGTTGATCGTGTCATTTTGTTGCTACTGTTTTCTGCGTGTCAAGTATTTGTTCCTATGACCATGAGATCATATAACTCACTAACACCGGAGGAATACTTTGTGTGTATCAAACGTTGCAACGTAACTGGGTGACTATAGAGATGCTCTACAGGTATCTCCGAAGGTGTTCGTTGAGTTAGTATGGATCAAGACTGGGATTTGTCACTCTGTGTGACGGAGAGGTATCTCGGGGCCCACTCGGTAATAACACATAACACACAAGCCTTGCAAGCAATGTAACTTAGTGTAAGTTGCGGGATCTTGTATTACGGAACGAGTAAAGATACTTGCCGGTAAACGAGATTGAAATAGGTATGCGGATACTGACGATCGAATCTCGGGCAAGTAACATACCGAAGGACAAAGGGAATGACATACGGGATTATATGAATCCTTGGCACTGAGGTTCAAACGATAAGATCTTCGTAGAATATGTAGGATCCAATATGGGCATCCAGGTCCCGCTATTGGATATTGACCGAGGAGTCTCTCGGGTCATGTCTACATAGTTCTCGAACCCGCAGGGTCTGCACACTTAAGGTTCGACGTTGTTTTATGCGTATTTGAGTTATATGGTTGGTTACCGAATGTTGTTCGGAGTCCCAGATGAGATCACGGACGTCACGAGGGTTTCCGGAATGGTCCGGAAACGAAGATTGATATATAGGATGACCTCATTTTTTTACCGGAAGGTTTTCGGAGTTACCAGGAATGTACCGGGAATGACGAATGGGTTCCGGGAGTTCACCGGGGGGGGGGGGGCAACCCACCCCGGGGAAGCCCATAGGCCTTGAGGGTGGCGCACCAGCCCTTAGTGGGCTGGTGGGACAGCCCAAAAGGGCCCTATGCGCATTGGAAGAAAAATCAAAGAGAAAAGGAAAAAAAAGGAGGAGGTGGGAAAGGAAAGAAGGACTCCACCCACCAAACCAAGTAGGACTCGGTTTGGGGGGGAGTCCTTCCCCCCTTTGGCTCGGCCGACCCCCTTGGGGCTTCTTGAGCCCCAAGGCAAGGTCCCCCCTCTCCCACCTATATATACGGAGGTTTTAGGGCTGATTTGAGACGACTTTTCCACGGCAGCCTGACCACATACCTCCACGGTTTTTCCTCTAGATCGCGTTTCTGCGGAGCTCGGGTGGAGCCCTGCTGAGACGAGATCATCACCAACCTCCGGAGCACCGTCACGCTGCCGTAGAACTCTTCTACCTCTCCGTCTCTCTTGCTGGATCAAGAAGGCCGAGATCATCGTCGAGCTGTACGTGTGCTGAACACGGAGGTGCCGTCCGTTCGGCACTAGATCGTGGGACTGATCGCGGGATAGTTCGCGGGGCGGATCGAGGGACGTGAGGACGTTCCACTACATCAAAAGCGTTCACTAACGCTTCTTCTGTACGGTCTACAAGGGTACGTAGATCACTCATCCCCTCTCGTAGATGGACATCACCATGATAGGTCTTCGTGCGCGTAGGAAATTTTTTGTTTCCCATGCGACGTTCCCCAACAGTGGCATCATGAGCTAGGTTCATGCGTAGATGTCTTCTCGAGTAGAACACAAAAGTTTTTGTGGGCGGTGATGTGCGTTTTGCTGCCCTCCTTAGTTTTTCTTGATTCCGCGGTATTGTTGGATTGAAGCGGCTTGGACCGACATTACTCGTACGCTTACGAGAGACTGGTTTCATCGCTACGAGTAACCCCGTTGCTCAAAGATGACTGGCAAGTGTCGGCTTCTCCAACTTTAGTTGAATCGGATTTGACCGAGGAGGTCCTTGGATGAGGTTAAATAGCAACTCATATATCTCCGTTGTGGTGTTTGCGTAAGTAAGATGCGATCCTACTAGATACCCATGGTCACCACGTAAAACATGCAACAACAAAATTAGAGGACGTCTAACTTGTTTTTGCAGGGTATGCTCGTGATGTGATATGGCCAACGATGTGATGTGATATATTGGATGTATGAGATGATCATGTTGTAATAGATAATATCGACTTGCATGTCGATGGTACGGCAACCGGCAGGAGCCATAGGGTTGTCTTTATACTAATGTTTGTGCTTGCAGATGCGTTTACTATTTTGCTAGGATGTAGCTTTAGTAGTAATAGCATGAGTAGCACGACAACCCCGATGGCGACACGTTGATGGATATCATGGTGTGGCGCCGGTGACAAGAAGATCGTGCCGGTGCTTTGGTGATGGAGATCAAGAAGCACGTGATGATGGCCATATCATGTCACTTATGAATTGCATGTGATGTTAATACTTTTATGCACCTTATTTTGCTTAGAACGACGGTAGCATTATGAGGTGATCTCTCACTAAAATTTCAATACGAAATTGTGTTCTCCCCGACTGTGCACCGTTGCTACAGTTCGTCGTTTCGAGACACCACGTGATGATCGGGTGTGATAGACTCAACGTTCACATACAATGGGTGCAAAACAGTTGCGTACGCGGAACACTCGGGTTAAGCTTGACGAGCCTAGCATGTGCAGACATGGCCTCGGAACACATGAGACCGAAAGGTCGATCATGAATCATATAGATGCCATGATTAGCATAGGGATGCTTACCACTGAAACTATACTCAACTCACATGATGATCGGACTTGAGCTAGTGTAAGTGGATCATGAACCACTCAAATGACTAGAGAGATGTACTTTTTGAGTGGGAGTTTAGCGAATAATTTGATTAAGTTAAACTCTAATTATCTTGAACATAGTCTAAGTCCACTTTGAATATATTTGTGTTGTAGATCATGGCTCACGTGACAGTCACCCTAAATTTTAATACGTTCCTAGAGAAAGCTAAGTTGAAAGATGATGGAAGCAACTTTGTAGACTGGGCTCGTAATCTTAAGCTAATCTTACAAGCTGGGAAGAAGGATTATGTCCTTAATGCTGCGCTAGGAGATGAACCACCCGCTACGGCTGATCAGGATGTTAAGAACGCTTGGTTAACACGTAAGGAGGACTACTCAGTAGTTCAATGTGCAGTCTTGTATGGCTTAGAACCGGGACTTCAACGTCGCTTTGAGCATCATGGAGCATTTGAGATGTTCCAGGAGTTGAAGTTTATCTTTCAGAAGAACGCCCGGATCGAGAGGTATGAGACCTCCGATAAATTCTATGCTTGCAAGATGGAGGAGAACTCGTCTGTCAGTGAACATGTGCTCAAAATGTCTGGGTACTCAAACCGTCTAGCTGAGGTGGGGATTGAACTCCCGCAAGAGGCTATCACTGACAGAATCCTTCAATCACTGCTGCCAAGCTATAAAGGCTTTGTGTTGAACTACAACATGCAAGGGATGAACAAGTCACCCGACGAGTTGTTTGCGATGCCGAAAGTCGCAGAGTCTGAACTCCGTAAAGAGCATCAAGTGTTGATGGTGAATAAGACCACTAGTTTCAAGAGAAACGGCAAAGGCAAGAAGGGTAATTCAAAGAAGAGCGGCAAGCCTGTTGCCAATCCGACGAAGAAACCCAAAGCTGGACCTAAGCCTGAAACAGAGTGTTACTATTGCAAGGGTATGGGTCACTGGAAGCGCAATTGCCCCAAGTATCTGGCAGATAAGAAAGCGGCCAAAGAAAAATCAGGTATATTTGATATACATGTTATTGATGTGTACTTAACCGGCTCTCGTAGTAGTGCCTGGGTATTCGATACCGGTTCTGTTGCTCATATTTGCAACTCAAAACAGGAACCGCAGAATAGACGAAGGCTGGCGAAAGATGAAGTGATGATGCGCGTAGGAAATGGTTCCAAGGTTGATGCAATCGCCGTCAGCACAGTTTCACTTCAGTTACCATCAGGATTAGTTATGAACTTGAATCATTGTTATTTAGTGCCTGCGTTGAGCATGAACATTATATCTGGATGTTGTTTATTGCGAGATGGTTACTCTTTTAAGTCAGAGAATAATGGTTGTTCTATTTCTATGAGTAACATCTTTTATGGTCATGCACCCAATGTGAGAGGATTGTTCACATTGAATCGTGATAGCGATACACACATACATAACATTGAGACCAAAAGAGTTAGAGTTAACAATGATAGCGCCATATTTTTGTGGCACTCCCGCTTAGGTCATATTGGTGTAAAGCGCATGAAGAAACTCCATGCCGATGGACTTTTGGAGTCACTTGACTTTGATTCACTTGACACGTGCGAACCATGCCTCATGGGCAAGATGACTAAAACTCCGTTCTCCGGGGCAATGGAGCGTGCAAGTGACTTGTTGGAAATCATACATACCGATGTGTGTGGTCCGATGAGCGTAGAGGCACGCGGCGGATATCGTTATTTTCTCACCTTCACTGACGATTTGAGTAGATATGGTTATGTCTACTTAATGAAGCACAAGTCTGAAACATTTGAAAATTTCAAGCAATTTCAGAGTGAGGTTGAAAATCATCGTAACAAGAAGATCAAGTTCCTACGGTCTGATCGTGGGGGTGAATATATGAGTTTCAAGTTTGGTGCTCACTTAAGACAATGTGGAATTGTTTCACAGTTGACACCGCCTGGAACACCACAGCGTAATGGTGTGTCCGAACGTCGTAATCGTACTTTATTAGAGATGGTGCGATCTATGATGTCTCTTACCGATTTGCCGTTGTCGTTTTGGGGTTATGCATTAGAAACAGCTGCATTCACTTTAAATAGGGCACCATCAAAATCCGTGAAGACGACACCATACAAACTGTGGTATGGCAAAAGGCCAAAGTTGTCGTTTCTTAAAGTTTGGGGATGTGATGCTTATGTCAAAAAGCTTCAGCCTGAAAAGCTGGAACCCAAAGCGGAAAAGTGCATCTTCATAGGTTACCCAAAAGAGACAGTTGGGTACACCTTCTATCTCAAATCCGAGGGCAAAGTGTTTGTTGCTAAAAACGGAGCTTTTCTCGAGACGGAGTTTCTCTCGAGAGAATTGAGTGGGAGGAAGATAGAACTTGACGAGGTTGTCGAACCTCTCATCCCTCTGGATGGTGGCGCAGGGCAAGGGGAAACCCCTGTCGTTGCGACGCCGGTTGAGGAGGAAGTTAATGATGATGATCATGAAACTCCAGATCAAGTTCCTGTCGAACCTTGCAGGTCGACGAGACCGCGTACTACTCCAAATTGGTACGGTAATCCCATCTTATCAATCATGTTGTTGGACAACAATGAACCTGCAAATTATGAAGAAGCAATGGTGGGCCCGGATTCCAAGAAATGGCTAGAAGCCATGAAGTCAGAGATAGGATCCATGTATGAGAACAAAGTGTGGATTTTGGAGGTACTGCCCGAGGGCCGCAAGGCTGTTCAGAACAAATGGATCTTTAAGAGGAAGACAGACGCTGACGGCAATGTGACCGTTTATAAAGCTCGACTTGTGGCAAAGGGTTTTTCACAAGTTCAAGGAGTTGACTACGATGAGACATTCTCACCCGTAGCGATGCTTAAGTCCGTCAGAATCATGTTAGCAATAGCTGCATTTTTCGATTATGAAATCTGGCAGATGGATGTCAAAACGGCGTTCCTTAACGGTTTCCTTAAGGAAGAATTGTATATGATGCAACCCGAAGGTTTTGTCGATCCTACGAATGCTAACAAGGTGTGCAAGCTCCAGCGATCCATTTATGGACTGGTGCAAGCATCTCGGAGTTGGAACAAACGCTTTGATGAGGTGATCAAAGCATTTGGGTTTATACAAGTGGTTGGAGAATCTTGTATTTACAAGAAAGTGGGTGGGAGCTCTGTGGCGTTTCTAATATTATATGTGGATGACATATTGCTGATTGGAAACAATGTAGAGTTTTTGGAGAGCATAAAGGATTACTTGAATAAAAGTTTCTTTATGAAGGACCTAGGAGAAGCTGCTTACATTCTAGGCATTAAGATCTATAGGGATAGATCAAAACGCCTGATAGGACTTTCACAAAGCACATACCTTGATAAAGTTTTGAAGAGGTTCAAAATGGAACAGTCCAAGAAGGGGTTCTTGCCAGTTTTACAAGGTACGAGATTGAGTAAGACTCAGTGCCCAGCAACTGATGAAGATAGAGAGCATATGTGCTCCGTCCCCTATGCTTCAGCCATAGGTTCTATCATGTATGCAATGGTGTGCACTAGGCCGGACGTTAGCCTGGCCATAAGTATGGCAGGTAGGTTCCATAGTAATCCAGGAGTGGATCACTGGACAGCGGTCAAGAATATCCTGAAGTACCTAAAAAGGACTAAGGAGATGTTTCTCGTGTATGGAGGTGACGAAGAGCTCATCGTAAAAGGTTACGTCGATGCAAGCTTTGACACAGATCCGGACGACTGTAAGTCGCAAACCGGATACGTATTTATTCTTAATGGGGGTGCGGTACGCTGGTGCAGTTCCAAACAAAGCGTCATAGCAGATTCTACATGTGAAGTGGAGTACATGGCTGCCTCGGAGGCGGCTAAGGAGGGTGACTGGATGAAGCAGTTCATGACGGATCTTGGAGTGGTGCCAAGCGCACTGAATCCAATAACCTTGTTCTGTGACAACACAGGTGCCATTGCCTTAGCAAAGGAACCACGGTTTCACAAGAAGTCCAGACACATCAAACGACGCTTCAACCTCATCCGCGACTACGTCGAAGGAGAGGACATAAATATATGCAAAGTGCACACGGATCTGAATGTAGCAGACCCGCTGACTAAACCTCTTCCACGGCCAAAGCATGATCAACACCAGAACTGTATGGGTGTTAGATTTATTACAATGTAATTCGCATGATGATGTGAGGGCTAGATTATTGACTCTAGTGCAAGTGGGAGACTGTTGGAATTATGCCCTAGAGGCAATAATAAATATAGTTATTATTGTAATTCCTGTATCAAGATAATCGTTTATTATCCATGCTATAATTGTATTGAATGAAGACTCATTTACATGTGTGGATACATAGACAAAACACTGTCCCTAGCAAGCCTCTAGTTGGCTAGCCAGTTGATCAAAGATAGTCAGTGTCTTCTGATTATGAACAAGGTGTTGTTAGTTGATAACTGGATCACGTCATTAGGAGAATCACATGATGGACTAGACCCAAACTAATAGACGTAGCATGTTGATCGTGTCATTTTGTTGCTACTGTTTTCTGCGTGTCAAGTATTTGTTCCTATGACCATGAGATCATATAACTCACTAACACCGGAGGAATACTTTGTGTGTATCAAACGTTGCAATGTAATTGGATGACTATAAAGATGCTCTACAAGTATCTCCAAAGGTGTTCGTTGAGTTAGTATGGATCAAGACTGGGATTTGTCACTCCGTGTGACGGAGAGGTATCTCGGGGCCCACTCGGTAATACAACATCACACACATGCCTTGCAAGCAATGTAACTTAGTGTAAGTTGCGGGATCTTGTATTACGGAATGAGTAAAGAGACTTGCCGGTAAACGAGATTGGAATAGGTATGCGGATACTGACGATCGAATCTCGGGCAAGTAACATACCGAAGGACAAAGGGAATGACATACGAGATTATATGAATCCTTGGCACTGAGTTCAAACGATAAGATCTTCGTAGAATATGTAGGATCCAATATGGGCATCCAGGTCCCGCTATTGGATATTGACCGAGGAGTCTCTCGGGTCATGTCTACATAGTTCTCGAACCCGCAGGGTCTGCACACTTAAGGTTCGACGCTGTTTTATGCGTATTTGAGTTATATGGTTGGTTACCGAATGTTGTTCGGAGTCCCGGATGAGATCACAGACGTCACGAGGGTTTCCGGAATGGTCCGAAAACGAAGATTGATATATAGGATGACCTCATTTGATTACCGGAAGGTTTTCGGAGTTACCGGGAATGACGAATGGGTTCCGGGAGTTCACCGGGGGGGGGGGCAACCCACCCCGGGGAAGCCCATAGGCCTTGAGGGTGGCGCACCAGCCCTTAGTGGGCTGGTTGGACAGCCCAAAAGGGCCCTATGCGCATTGGAAAAAAAATCAAAGAGAAAAGGAAAAAAAAGGAGGAGGTGGGAAAGGAAAGAAGGACTCCACCCACCAAACCAAGTAGGACTCGGTTTGGGGGGGAGTCCTTCCCCCCTTTGGCTCGGCCGACCCCCTTGGGGCTCCTTGAGCCCCAAGGCAAGGTCCCCCCTCTCCCACCTATATATACGGAGGTTTTAGGGCTGATTTGAGACGACTTTTCCACGGCAGCCCGACCACATACCTCCACGGTTTTTCCTCTAGATCGCGTTTCTGCGGAGCTCGGGCGGAGCCCTGCTGAGACGAGATCATCACCAACCTCCGGAGCGCCGTCACGCTGCCGGAGAACTCTTCTACCTCTCCGTCTCTCTTGCTGTATCAAGAAGGCTGAGATCATCATCGAGCTATACGTGTGCTGAACGCGGAGGTGCCGTCCGTTCGGCACTAGATCGTGGGACTGATCGCGGGATAGTCCGCGGGGCGGATCGAGGGACGTGAGGACGTTCGACTACATCAACCGCGTTCACTAACGCTTCTGCTGTATGGTCTCCAAGGGTACGTAGATCACTCATCCCCTCTCGTAGATGGACATCACCATGATAGGTCTTCGTGCGCGTAGGAAATTTTTTGTTTCCCATGCGACGTTCCCCAACATACTTCACATCATATTTTCATCCCTACACTTTTATTTTGTTGCACTTTCCGCCTTTAGATCTCAGCTTGCAATCAATCGTGAAGTGATTGACAACCCCTTTGTAGCGTTGGGTGCAAGTTTGCTGTTTTTGCGCACGTACATTGGTGCCTCATCTTAATACTCCTACTGGATTGATACCTTGGTTCTTAAAGTGAGGGAAATACTTACTGCTACTGTGCTGCATCACCCTTTGCTCTTCAAGGAAAAAAAACCAACGCAAGCTCAAGAGGTAGCACTCAGCCTTTTGATAGCACTGCTAGTTGCAGGTGCAGTTGCTTCCATGTGAAAACATGGATTCCTTGTTATATCACCATATTGTTGCTAATTAATTTAATGCACCTATATACTTGGTAAAAGGTGGAAGGCTTGGCCTTCTAGCCTCGTGTTTTGTTCCACCTTTGCCGCCTTAGTTTTGGCTACCGGTGTTATGTTCCATAAATGAGCGCTCCTAACATGCTTGGGGTTGTTATGTGGACCCCTAGATTTTCGTTTTGGGATAAAACTCGTCTTGCAAGGCCCAACATTGGTACTATATTTGCCCAACATAATAATACTGAAAAACTGATACGTCTCCATCGTATCTACTTTTGCAAACTCTTTTGCCCTTGTTTTGGTCTCTAATTTGCATGATTTGAATGGAACTAATCCAGACTGACGCTGTTTTCAGCAGAATTGCCATGGTGTTGTTTTTGCACAGAAATAAAAATTCTCGGAATGACCTGGAAATTTACAAGGATTTTTTGTGGAATATATAAAAAATACTCGCACAAGAATTACGTGGAGGGATGGAGCGAGGACCCCCTAAGCCCAAGAGGCGCGCCCCCTGGCCGCGCCTGGCAGGCTTGTGAGGCCCTCGTGGCTCCGCCGCCTCCAACTCCAGCTCTATTTAGTCTCTCTCGCCCGGAAAAAAATCAGAGAGAAGAGTTTATCACGTTTTATGACATGGAGCCGCCGCCACCACGTGTTCTTCCTCTGGAGGGCAGATGTGGAGTGTGTTCTGGGCTTCGGAGAGGGGGAATCGACGCCGTCGTCATCACCAACCATCCTTCATCGCCAATTCCATGATGCTCTTCACCATTTGTGAGTAATCTCATCTTAGGCTTGTTGGACGGTGATGGTTTGGATGAGATCTATCATGTAATCGAGTTAGTTTTGATGGGGTTTGATCCCTAGTATCCACTATGTTCTGAGATTGATGTTGCTACTACTTTGCTATGCTTAATGCTTGTCACTAGGGCCCGAGTGCCATGATTTCAGATCTGAACCTATTATGTTTTCATCAATATATGTGTGTTCTTGATCCTATCTTGCAAGTTGTAGTCACCTACTATGTGTTATGACCCGGCAACCCCGGAGTGACAATAGACGGAACCACTCCCGGAGATGACCATAGTATGAGGAGTTCATGTATTCACTATGCGCTAATGCTTTGTTCCGATTCTCTATTAAAAGAAGACCTTAATATCCCTAAGTTTCCATTAGGACCCCGCTGCCACGGGAGGGATGGACAATAGATGTCATGCAAGTTCTTTTCCATAAGCACGTATGACTAAATACGGAATGCATGCCTACATTACATTGATGAATTGGAGCTAGTTACATATCACCCTGTGTTATAACTGTTGCATGATGAATGTCATCCGATATAATTATTTATCACCGATCCAATGCCTACGAGTCTTTTCCTACTGGTCCTTGCTACGTTACTTTAACGCTGCTGCTGTCACTACTGCTACTCTTACCATTGCTACCGTTGCTATCACACTACTTTGCTACTGAAACTTTGCTACAGATACTAAGTCTTTCAGGTGTGGTTGAATTGACAACTCAACTGCTAATACTCGAGAATATTCTTTGGCTTCCCCTTGTGTCGAATCAACAAATTTGGTTGAATACTCTACCGTCGAAAACTGTTGTGATCCCCTATACTTGTGGGTTATCAAGACTATTTTCTGGCGCCGTTGCCGGGGAGGCCTAGCTCTATTTTCCGAGTCACTTGGGATTTACGTCTGTTGATCACTATGAGGAATCCGAGAGATCCAAAAACTAAAGTCTTGCCCTCAACTACGAGGACATGTAAGGAACTTCCATCTAGCTCTGCACTTGATTCACCTTCAGTTATGAGTAAGTTTGCGACACCACCACTTGCTAGAAATTCTGATATGTCGCGTGTGCTTGATGATGCTACTTCTGCTATCCATGATGCTTATGATGATGCTTTGCTTGGTACTGCTTTGCCACTGGGTGCATTCGTTGATGCACAAATTGCTAGAGTTGCTGCTGAATGTGATGATACTTCTGAAACTGCTGAAATTATTGAAGTAGAACCTGCTGTTTCACCTGTTAGAACTAGCTCTCCTAGATATGAATTGCCTGATATACCTGAGGGTTATGTTATGGAGGTAGAGGTAGATGAGGACTTTCTTGCTTGTAAGGATAGCTATGATCTTGAGAACTTATTGCGCAAGTGGAAATAAAAATCTCTGAACGCTAGAATGAAATACGATCCTAAGTTTGCTACTTCGCCTATCTTTGTGACTGATAAGGGTTATGAATTCTCTATCAATCCTGAGTTAATCACTTTGGTCGAATCTGATCCATTTCATAGTTATGAGTCTGAAATGGTTGTAGCACACCTTACCAAACTGCACAATATAGCCACCCTATTCACGAGTGAGGAAAAGATTCACCACTACTACATCCTTAAGCTGTTTCCTTTCTCGCTAAAGGGTGATGCTAAGACTTGGTTCACTTCTCTTGCTCCTGGTTGTGTGCGTAGTCCCCAGGATATGATTTACTACTTCTCTGAGAAATATTTTTCTGCCCATAAGAAACAAGCTGCCTTGCAAGATATATATAACTTTGTGCAAGTTGAAGAAGAGAGTCTCCCACAAGCTTGGGGGAGGCTTGTCCAGCTGCTTAATGCTTTGCCTGATCACCCTCTTGAGAAAAATGAAGTACTTGATATCTTTTATAATGGACTAACCGATGCTTCTAGGGACCACCTAGATAGTTGTGCTGGTTGTGTTTTCAGGGAACAAACTGTGGAACAAGTTGAGATTCTATTGAATAATATCTTGAGTAATGATAATGCTTGGACTATTCCCGAACCACCTCCGAAGCCAACTCCGAAGAAAAGAGGTATCCTATTCCTCAGTCCTGAAGATATGCAAGAAGCTAAGAAATCTATGCAAGAGAAAGGCATTAAATCTGAAGATGTCAAGAATCTACCACCTATCGTAGAAATACTTGGTCCTGATAACCCGACATAGGTAGTAGAAGTAAATTCTCTTTGTAGATGCAATGAGAGTGATATTCCTTATGATAAACCTGCTAGCTTATGCTTAGATGATTTTGATAACTTTGTTGCCAAACAACAAAGTTTCAATGATTATGTTAGCAGACAATTGAGGCAAAATGCTCGTATGATTGATCATATAAGTGCTTGTGTGGATAGAAATGTCAATGATCTTAAGCTTTTGAGTAAACATGCCTCTATGGTCACTACTCAACTAGAACAAGTACTTAAGGCTCAAAATGACTTGCTCAATGAGTTGAATGACAATTCTGTTAGAGTCGTCACTAGAGGTGGTAGAATGACCCAGGAACCTTTGTATCCTGAGGGTCATCCTAAGAGAATTGAACAAGATTCTCAAGGAGTTAGCACTGAGGCACCTAGTCATCCTAACAATAGGAAGAAAAATAAAGATGATAGGAACTTGCATGCTAGCAAGCCTGTCGCTGTTACACCTAAGAATCCAAACGATGTCTCTGTTTCTGATGCCGAAACACAATCTGGTGATGAACATGAGCCTAGTGATGATATTGATAGTGGTGTTCATGTTGATGCTCAACCTAGCAATGATAAGGATGTGGAGATTGAACCTAGTGTTGATCTTGATAACCCACAACCTAAGAATAGGAGATATGATAAGAACGACTTTATTGCTAGGAAGCATGGTAAAGAAAGAGAACCATGGGTTCAGAAACCCATGCCCTTTCCTCCCAAACCATCCAAGAAAAAGGATGATGAGGATTTTGAGTGCTTTGTTGAAATGATTAGACCTGTATTTCTGCAAATGCGTTTGACAGATATGCTCAAAATGTCTCCTTATGCTAAGTACATGAAAGATATTGTGACCAATAAAAGGAGGATACCCGAGGTTGAGATTTCCACCATGCTTGCTAATTACACCTTCAAGGGTGGAACTCCTAAGAAACTAGGTGATCCCGGAGTGCCCACTATACCTTGCTCCATTAAAGGAAACTACGTTAGAACTGCTTTATGCGATCTTGGAGCCGGTGTTAGTGTTATGCCTCTCTCTCTTTATCGTAGACTTGAATTGGATAAGTTGACACCCACTGAAATGTCTTTGCAAATGGCTGACAAATCAACTGCTTTTCCTATCGACATTTGCGAGGATGTGCCTGTTGTGGTTGCTAACGTTACTATCTTAACGGATTTTGTTATTCTGGATATTCCCGAGGATGATGCCATGGCGGTCATCCTTGGAAGACCCTTTTTAAACACTACAGGGGCTGTTATTGATTGCAACAAAGGTAATGTCACTTTCCATGTCAATGGTAATGAGCATACGGTGCACTTTTCGAACAAACAATATCTAGTTCATTGTATCAATGCTATTGAAAAAACTTCATCGATCCTTATTGGGAGCTTTGAATGTCCTATACCTACTGTCAAGATGAAGTATGAATTACTTGTTGGGGATATGCACATCCCCATTGAGGTAACCTAGTGATCATTCGAAAATTCTCCGGTTTCATGTAATTCGAAAAAAAGTTTGTCAAGGAGACTTGATCAACCTCATTGACGGATTTCTTTTGAAGACCATGAGATGGATGAATCTAAGAGTCACAACCTTCTGCCCCCAACTTTTACTTTCCGTTGTTTAGAAGAAAAATGATAGATTTAGCTTTATTTTCGTGTTTTCTGCTTTTTGCGTCCCTTAGAAAAGTGTCACGAAAATAAAAGTTCTCCGAATGCCCTGAAAATCAAGTATGATTTTTTTCTGGAATTTTTGAAAAAATCTGAGATAGAGAGCTAGTCAGGGGGATGCACCAGTGGGCCACAAGCCCAGGAGGCGCGGGCACCCCCTTGGCCGCGCCTGGCAAGCTTGTGGGGCCCATGTGGACCTCCTCCACTTATTCCAGCTCCCATCTCCTTCTCCTACCTCTAGAAAAAATCATTCCACAGCTCAAACCCGTGTTCTTGCTCTTCTTGCTGCGTTTTTCGATCTCCTTGTGCAAAGCCCCATTCAGCAAACTGTTTTGAGGGATTGTTCCTTGGTATGTGACTCCTGCTTTGGTCCTATTAGTTTTTGCTCTAGTGCCTTATTTGTTTTGTATTATTGCTGCCTTGGTGACCCTGTTCTTGAGCTTTGCATGTTAATTTTAGTTGGTCCCAAGTTGTTTAGATGCATGTTATGGCCTCTAGGCACTTGTAGGAGTAGTTGCTATGAGTTTTGTTGAGCCTTGTTTAGTTTTCTTTTGAGTCACTGCTACTACGACAATAGACCTTCCCTGGTAACGGCGCCAGGAATCCTGCTGCTACGGGCTACGCCTACAGGGACTTCCTTGGCAAATATGCAAAGGATTTCCCCGCGGCCTTGGAGCCTTGCGTTGGTGTTCCCTTGAAGAGGAAAGGGTGATGTAGCACAACGGCGGTAAGTATTTCCCTCAGTTTGAGAACCAAGGTATCGACCCAGTGGGAGGATCACGTCAAGTCACAAGTACCTGCACAAACACAAAGAGCTTGCACCCAACGCTATGAAGGGGTTGTCAATCCCTTATAGATTGTTTGCAAAGTGAGAACTGAAAGCAAAGAGTAAACAAAGCAAAGTAAAAGTGAAAGTGGAGACGATAGTTGTGAATAGACCCGGGGGCCATAGTGTTCACTAGTGGCTTCTCTCATGAAAGCAAGTAGACGGTGGGTGAACGAATTACTGTCGAACAATTGATAGAACCGCGCAAAGTCGTGACGTTATCTATGGCAATGATTATATCTATAGGCATCACGTCCAAAACAAGTAGACCCATACTTTCTGCATCTACTACTATTACTCCACATGTCGACCGCTATCCAGCATGCATCTAGTGTATTAAGCCCAAAAGAACAGAGTAACACCTTAAGCAAGATGACATGATGTAGATGAACAATCTGAAATCTATGATGAAAGCCCATCTTGTTACCCTTGATGGCAACAACACGATGTGTGCCTTGCTGCCTCTTCTGTCACTAGGAAAGGTCACCACACGGTATGTCGTGGTTTTGTCACGGCAGATGTCCTCGTGAAATGACTTAGTATTGGAGGCATCGCACTTTGGTGGCGACTCAAAGGGGTTGAACGGGAGAGAGACGCCGATTTACCCAGGTTCGGCCCCTCGTGAGGAGGTAAAGGCCTACGTCCTGCTTTGAGTTGTATTGATGGAGTTTTGATTACAAGGAGGGCGTAATTCGCGAGACCTAGCACTCGATGATTTCTAACCTGCCCTCTTCTCCCCTGGGACTCGCCTTTATATACAGGTCGAGTCCTTAGGGTTTACAAGGGTCCTTTCCTTTACACAAATCGTGACTCTTGCGATCTCTAAGTCGCCGCCCTTCCAAGGCTTGGAGACCTTCTTTATTATGGACTCCTTCCGAAAGTCATAAACCGCCATACTACTCTCGGCTTTACCAGACCAAGGCCCAAACTACATTTTAGATGAGTCGCCAGCTTTGGTGACCCGGCCCAACTAGGGCGGGTTATCAACAGATAATATCCCCAACATTAGGCCCCAGATTGACTTGAATTTCCTTCACGCCAATATCTTTGCTCAATTTAAGGGCGATTCATCTTCACTCTTCTTATGCACCATGCACTCAAACCGCCATCTGTTGAAGAAAAACCTGAGTCGCCAAACCGCTTCTTGTTAGCTCCTTCCTCGAATCCCGGAAAGGATAATGACGTAATCTCTCAACGGATCCTTCGATATCGTTATCCCAAAAATTTCGGGGCGCCATCATGGCGAATCTTTATCGTTTGGCGGTTCCCGCTCACGACGCCTCGATTCCAGCGCCTGCCCTGTTTAAATAGGCGGGGGAAAGGACTGGGCGCATTTCACCTACCCGCATTATCGCCCTTCTCTCCCCCATTATCGCAGTGAAAATCTCATCGCCACCCGAAAGCTCCACCGCCGTCCGAAGACCTCGTCGCCGCCCGAAAGCTTTGGTGCTGCCCGAAGACTTCGTCGCCGCCGAACACCCCGTCAGGGCCGAGCAGTTTCGTCGCTGTCGAACGCCTCGCCGCCGTCGAGCACTTCATCGCCGCCGTACACCTCGTCGTCGGCGAACATCTCGTCGCCACCTCGAAGCTTTCACATTCATCCGAAACCCTCGTCGCCGTCCATGCAGCACTCGCGGCAAAACCTTCTTCGGACGTCTCCGGCCATATCCACCAGGTTAGCTTCCGCCATTTTAAGAGTAGATCCAAGTTCTTCCGAAGTTCATACCTACTGTGCTTTGGGCATATCCCGAATGGCTCTATTTGTTCCTGTTTAATTGATCACGATGATGACGAGAAAACCAATGTCCTTGATACCTTTATCTGTCCGCTCTCGATTTGCACACTTAGGGTAGCACTTCATAAAATCAACAGTATTATCCCATCTTAGTCGTAGGTTGCCGTCTCCGGTTATTTTCCGCGTTTATTTCCATCTGTCGAGTAGATCCATAAGCTACCGCTTGTTATGTAAAAACTGTTTGTAATCTTCATACTTCGCCATTTTTGGATAAATGCCTCCGACGCCGTGGAAACATTGCTCCCTTAAGTAGCCAAAGTTTCGTAAGTCGCCCTAGCAACCTGACCCGGGCCTTCATTGGCGGATCAAAATTTTTCCTCACCAGCGGATAAATTACTTGGTGAGTCAAATGAAATCGTTTCACCTCTGACAGTAGATGTTTTTGGCGTGTCAATTCACCCGTACTTTATCCCTTTGTAGCATGGGCATTGTCTTCAAAAGTGACTGGCTCCCTACCTAGGTTAATGATGCCATACTAGAGGATTATGTGAAAACGGGAAATCTCGACCCTCAGGATGTTATCGGTTGGCGTACCGGGTTCGGAGAAGAAATCCCCAATCCCAAAGAAGGGGAAATAGTTGTTTTCGTTGAACACCTTGAGCGGGGTTTTAAGCCGCCTGGATCGAAGTTCCTCAGAGACACCATGGCTTTTATGAATGTCCGCCTCCAAGATCTAGGGCCCAATTCGATAAGCAACCTATGCCAGTTCGAGGTGTTTTGTGAAGCTTACCTGCGGATGGAACCCTCAGTTCCCTTATTCTGGTATTTCTTCCACTTAAATCGCCAAACAGAATTTCACAATGGCCCCAGCTTGGAGCTCGGCGGTGTAAATGTTCAACGCCGCAGGGATAGCCCATTTCCGTCACTCGCCATGCCAAGACACCCCAAAGTCTGGGGCGAGTCTTGGTTTTATTGTCAAGAAACCTCGCGTGTAGGTGAAAACAAACTTCTGGGTTATAGGGAAGATCGCCTTCCAACGAATTTCAAGCTCCCGGACAAGCTCACCGAAGAGGAGGAGTCAGATTTCATCCCAGTATTGTCTGAGTTAAGATCTTTGACAAACAACGGCCTTACTGGAGTTGATTTGATCCGCTGCTGGGTCGAATGGCGCATCCTCCCTTTAAGTCGCCGGGACGGGCTAATGTGCGAATTCGACGGCACTTTAGATCATCCTCAATGCTACTTCCACACGGCTCTTATGGAAAGTGATATTGTCACCATTATCAAGAAGCTGACCGGCGAGCCCGCGGGAATATGCGGCCAAATAGGTCTCAAACCTTTCTGCAAAATTAACCCGGCACCCAAGGTAAACAACTTTTACCCGCCTTTTGTCTTTTACTTTTTATGTCTCATTCGAACTATGGCTTCTTAAAAAATATGCCATTTCAGAAAGGTGATAAATTTTGGTCCAAGAAGCCAAAAAAGCCAGCCATGAAGCAAGCTAGGCCGCCTCCAAAGAAGAAATCCAAGGGCAAGGGAAAAGCTGCTGTGACTGAACCATCTGAGGCCGATGAATCCCAAGTCGGCGACGCACCTTTGGAGGTAAAAACCTATCCTTTCTTAACTCGCCATTCATTACTGATAACTTTGTATTTATACCTCTGCATCTCTTGAATAGAATGAAGACAACGAAAGCCAGGAGGATTCTGTAGAGGTAATTTCTGTTTCCTCCGATTCATCTCCTTCTCCACCTAAGCCGGCCAGGCGAATTTGTGGGAAAGTTCCCTTCTCGCACCCAAATGCTTGTTTGGACCCAAATTTTCTTCTGAAGAAAGCACAACACACTTCAAATCGGAAGACCCGAAGTCATTCCGGCGATCTGGTTTCCGGTTTACCAACAAGGAACAAGAAAAGGCCAAATGAGGTATCTTTTAATCAACACTTCTTCACGTCTTTTTGGATCGCATTTGTAACCTGCTCATATCTTCGACGTACAATTCTTGCAGAGTTCTCCTCCTACATCTGGCGACTCAGTAATGTCGGCACTTCCGCCAATGATCCGTGTCCCTGGGTAAGTCTTTTGATAATTTTTACTTTGAATCTGATGGTGATAAGTTTTCAGTCCTTTAAACGCAACCCCTGCTCCTTTCAGGGCACAGGCGAAGAAAAGAAAGACTGGCGGGTCAACTCCTATCATAATCTCGGAGCCTACCGAGAAATCGGCGCCTATCCAAGATAACCCGAACCAAGACAAACCTGAAGATCAAGTGGATCTCCCTAGCTCTCCCAAGGAAACAATGGATGCCCCCAAGCCGCCAAGTCCATTGACAACAGCAGAAGACCAGGATGCTGTTATTATCACTGGTACTAGCTTCTCTAAACTGGCCACATCGGTTTTATCGAAGCATGTATCATCATCATCTCAAACTGTTCCCGAGTATGAACTCTCCAAGGCCAAGCTCTTTCAATATGAACATTTGGAATTCAAAGAACTTTGCTCTGGTTTTGCAAGTCGCGTGGAGGCGAGTTATGAGATGGAAAAAAGCCTGCTTCGGATGCTGAAAAACAAACATGAGGTAAATTTTGTTGTATACTATATTATCCCCATTAACCCCCAAGGGCCGGGTCATCAGTAAAAAGATGAGCCGGGTCTTGATGACTTGAAAAACTTTCGACCAGTAACCCCCAAGGACCGGGTCATCAGTAAAAAGATGAGCCGGGTCTTGATGACTTAAAAGCTTTCGACCAGTAACCCCCAAGGGCCGGGTCATCAGAAAAAGATGAGCCTGGTCTTGATGACTTGAAAAACTTTCGACCAGTAACCCCCAAGGGCCGGGTCATCAGAAAAAAGATGAGCCGGGTCTTGATGCTGTATAATTTTGTCTGAAAATTATACATTAGCCCCCAAGTGTCAGGGATATTGCTTGCAATAGTTCTGAGACTTGCCGCTTAATCATATGCTTCAACAGGAATCTCTTATCCAGACTGAATCATCCCTTGGCGACTTGAAGAAAAGCTTATCTGATCAGGAGGATGCCCGAGCCAAATCGGAGGAGAAGTATCGACTCGTCCTAGCTAAGATGGAAAAGCTAAAAGCCGACTTAAAAAGGGCTCAAGCTGACCAAGATGTTTTAACAAAGCGAGCAGAGAAAGCTGAGGCCAAATTGGATACTGTGCAACAAGAACTGTCCGGCTTAAAACGTCATATCTCAAACATGGCACAAGCCGTCTTTGGTAAATAACTAACTCTTGACTTTTGTAAACAAATACCTCTTATCTGAGTCGCTGACTATCATTACCCCTTATACATGTCCGAGAGCCGCCAATCTTCAAGATGATTGCGTCCTGACGCTGAAGGCGATTTACATGCTGACAGAGCAGCTATATACCGGCAGTGTGCTGACTGTGAAAGCGGTGATGGGCACCAAGGAGCCTATAACATCAATAAAGAAGATGCTTGGTTGCCTATCCACGCTTCCTCCCCAGATTGGCGAGTTAACTCGGTCAGCCGCCCGCAAAGGAGTGCTGACTACGCTGAGTCGATGCTTAGCATATGCTCCGGAGATCAACCCAGAAGAAGTAGCGGCGGGCTTTCCTCAACTCAAGGATGATGGGTCAGAATTCGCCGAAGTGGACTATCAGCGTGTTGTCAAGGACTCCCGTCTGGCGGCGACTCAGCTTGCTCCAAGCCTGGACTTATCAAAATACGAGGCCGCCTATGATAATAAGAACAAGAAGGTCAACCCGCCAACCTTTGTGACGACCAGCTTAACTCCGCGCCGACCCAAGAATCCTTTTGACTTGGACGCGGATCTCTCATCAATACTGACCGATGAAGATGAATTTGCCGCTCTGTCCAAGTGTAACTGGGTACTGGGCGACTTGCAGATTGAGGTTGGCCAAAGCTCGCAGCAGGCTGATCCAAGGGCGTCAGCAGAATAAATTTTCATCGAATTGGACATGAGAGCCATGTAATAGGTCTCCTTTAGGAATTGATACTGCTTTTGTGATACCTTTAAAAAATCCTTATGTCGCCCTTAAGGCGATTTGAAATACTTGATCCGCCGTTTGAGGCTTTTTATGATGCTTAATCCGCCATGGATAGAATGATTTCGATCATCAACCTGTTCTAAGATTTGAAAAACATATGTGAAACCATCTCAATGAATAATAAGTGATAACAAATAGCAGTCGCCCCAAAATATTTTGAGGCGAATCAGAAAAAATGCTGAAAAACTTTGCGGCAGTGCCAGGAAGGTAAAAAATAGTAATTTCGTCGGCTCATAAGGTCGCGACAGGATAGGGCGAGTCAAAAAAGCTCAAGCACCACCCAAAATAGCAGTTTTGTAGGCTCATAAGGTCGCGACAGGATAGGGCGAGTCAAAAAGCTCAAGCGCCACCCAAGATAGCAGTTTCGTCGGCTCATAAGGTCGCGATAGGATAGGGCGAGTCAAAAAGCTCAAGCGCCACCCAAGATAGCAGTTTCGTTGGCTCATAAGGTCGCGACTGGATAGGACGAGTCAAAAAGCTCAAGCGCCACCCAAGATAATGATTTCGTCGGCTCATAAGGTCGCGACAGGATAGGGCGAGTCAAAAAGCTCAAGCGCCACCCAAGAATGACTTTGTCGGCTCATAAGGTCGCGACAGGATAGGGCGAGTCAAAAAGCTCAAGCGCCACCCAAGAATGATTTCTTCGGCTCATAAGGTCGCGACAGGATAGGTCGAGTCAAAAAGCTCAAGCGCCACCCAAGATAATGATTTCGTCGGCTCATAAGGTCGCGACAGGATAGGGCGAGTCAAAAAGCTCAAGCGCCACCCAACATAATAATTTCATAGGCCAAATGGATAATAAAACTGATCTCAATAAGAGGAAACCCCCAAGTCGGGAGGCGTTTTAATTTTATTGCTTTATAATAAGGACTGAAAAACTTACAAAATGCAGAGCTTAAAAGCTCAAGTGTAGTAAGGCTGCAAGTGGGCAATATTCCAGGGGCGAGTCGACTCAGCCTCCGTGGTTGGCCGGTCAGGCCGGAGATCCACCAGATAGTAAGAGCCGTTGTGAAGATTTTTGCTGACGACGAACGGTCCTTCCCATGGTGGTGATAGCTTATGCATGCCAGCACGATCCTGTATCAGCCGAAGCACTAAGTCGCCTTCCTGAAAGGTTCGGCTCTTGACCCGGCGGTTGTGATAACGCCATAAATCCTATTGATAAATGGCTAACCGGGCCGCAACCAAGTCATGCGCCTCCTCTAAGGCATCCAAAGAGTCTTGACGTGCCAGTTCGTTGTCCTGTTCCACGTAAGCGGCGACTCTGGGCGAGTCATGCCTCATGTCAGTGGGAAGAACAGCTTATGCTCCATAGACCAAAAAGAAAGGGGTAAAACCCGTGGACCGGTTCGGGGTGGTCCGGATGCTCCATAACACTGAAGGCAACTCCTCAACCCAGCATCCCGGGGTTTTTTCCAAAGGAACCATGAGGCGGGGCTTGATTCCCCGTAAAACTTACTGATTCGCCCGTTCCGCCTGCCCATTAGACTGTGGGTGAGCGACCGCAGAAACATCAAGCCGGATATGCTCTCGACGGCAAAACTCCTTCATCGCCCCTTGAGACAAATTAGTGCCATTATCAGTAATGATGCTGTGTGGATATCCGAACCGGAAGATCAGCTTTTTCAAGAATTTGACCGCCGTCTCCGCATCGCAAGGTCCAACAGGCTCTGCCTCGACCCACTTGGTGAACTTATCAACCGCCACCAGCAAATGGGTTTTCTTGTTAGATGACATTTTAAAGGGGCCAACCATGTCTAACCCCCAGACCGCGAAAGGCCAAGTGATGTGAATCATTCTTAGTTCTTTAGCCGGCACATGAGCTTGTCGTCCATAACGCTGGCATCCCTCGCATCGACAAACTATCTCTTATGCATCTGCATGAGCGTCAACCAAAAGAAACCATGACGGAATGCCTTTGAAACCAAAGAGCGTGACCCGGCGTGATGCCCACAATCACCGGAATGAATGTCATTTAGGATTATGCATCCTTCTTTGGAGGAAACGCATTGTTGAAAAACCCCAGAGGCACTCCGCTTATATAATTCGCCATTGATGATCACCATGGATTTGCTTCGCCGAACAATTTGGCGGGCCAAAACTTCGTCTGTTGGTAACTCGCCCCGGGCGAGATAGGCCAGATAGGGAAGAACCCAATCCGGCGTGATGTGGAGAGCCGCCACGAATTGAGACTCAGGATCTGGTATCGCCAACTCCTCCTCTGACGGCAAACTTACGGAGGGATTATGCAAAATATCCAGGAAAACGTTGGGGGGAACCGGCTTTCGCTGGGAACCAAGACGTGAAAGGGCGTCAGCTGCCTCGTTAAGGCGCCGGTCAATGTGATCAACCTGATAGCCATGGAAATGACTCGCCACATCGAACACAGCTCTTCTGTAAGCCGCCACCACGGGGTCTCGAGAATCCCAAGTGCCTGAAACTTGCTGCGCCACCAGATCAGAATCGCCAAAACATCTAACCTGCGTAAGGTTCATCTCCTTGGTGAGTCGCAAGCCGTGAAGCAAAGCTTCATATTCTGCAGCATTGTTAGTGCACGGAAACATGAGTCGGAGGACATAACAGAATTTATCTCCTTGAGGGGACACCAGTACCACACCAGCCCCCGAGCCTTCCAGCTGTCTGGATCCATCAAAATAAATAGTCCAGTATGTAAGATCAGGCCTATCTTCCGGGGCCTGCAACTCCGTCCAATCATTGACGAAATCAACTAAAGCTTGGGATTTGATGGCTGTGCGAGGGGTATATCGCATGTGATGCGGCCCAAGTTCAATCGCCCACTTGGCAATCCGCCCTGTTGCCTCCCGATTCTGGATGATGTCCCCGAGGGAAGCGGAACTAACCACCGTGATGGGATGCTCTTGAAAATAATGCTTAAGCTTCCGACTCGCCATAAACACCCCATACACTAACTTCTGCCAATGTGGGTACCGTTGCTTGGAAAGAGTTAGCACTTCGGAGACAAAATACACCGGGCGCTGCACTGGGTATTCCTTCCCTTCCTCCTTCCTTTCAACGACCACCGCCACACTTACTGCTTTAGAGTTTGCCGCAATATACAAAAGCATGGGTTCTTTCTCACTCGGGGCGGCCAAGACCGGCGGGTTGACCAGTTGCCGTTTCAAGGCTTTGAAAGCCTCATCTACCTCACCTGTCCAAACAAAATGGTCAGATTTCTTTAGTAATTGATAAAGGGGAATCGCCTTTTCTCCCAGGCGGCTTACGAAGCGACTTAAAGCCGCAATGCGACCCGCCATCCGTTGGACTTGGTTAACATTTGCCGGTTTCCCAAGGGACGTGACTGCTTCGATTTTGTCCGGGATAGCTTCAATGCCACGCTCAGACACCAGGAAGCCCAAGAATTTCCCTGCAGGAACACCAAAAACACACTTGGTGGGATTCAGCTTCATCTGATACACCCGCAGATTATCGAAAGTTTCCTTGAGATCCTCCAGTAGCCTCTCCCCCTGGCGGGTCTTAATCATAATCTCATCGACATAGGCATGGACGTTGCGTCCGATTTGGCTGCGGAGGCAGTTCTGGATGCAGCGCTGATAAGTCGCGCCTGCACTCTTGAGCCCAAACGGCATGGATACATAGCAAAAAGCCCCAAAGGGGGTTATAAAGGCTGTTTTCTCTTGATCCTCCACGGCCATCTTGATTTGGTGATATCCAGAGTAGGCGTCCAAAAAGCACAAACGTTCGCATCCCGCCACCGAGTCAATAATCTGGTCGATGCGGGGAAGAGCGAAAGGATCTTTTGGACAAGCTCTGTTGAGGTTCGTGTAATCAATGCACATACGGAAAGTACCATTCTTTTTGAGTAACAAGACCGGGTTAGCCAACCATTTGGGGTGGAAAACTTCCACGATGAATCCGGCGGCTAAGACGGGCAACCTCTTCCCCGATTGCCTTGCGCCGTTCCTCGTTAAACCTGCGAAGATACTGCTGGATAGGTTTTGCTTTTGGGTCAACATTAAGATGGTGCTCAGCGAATTCTCTCAGCACACCAGGCATGTCAGAAGGTTTCCATGCGAAGATGTCCTGATTCTCACGGATGAATTCGATGAGAGCACTTTCCTATTTGGGATCCAGACCCGTCCCAATGGTGAACTGCTTGGATGAATCGTGAGGAACGAAATCCACCGTTTTAGTGTCATCCCTTGGTTTGAACTTGAGGGGCGGCTCAACATCTTTCGTTGGCTTCTTTAGAGGTGACATGTCAGCAGGATCAACATTGGCCCGATGATACTTGAGCTCTTCGGCAGCGCAGGCGACTTCTGCATAAGCCGCATCCCCTTCTTCACATTCCTTTGCAATTCTTCTATCACCGTCCACGTGATGGGTCCCTTAGGACCAGGCATCTTGATTTTAAGGTAAACATAGCATGGGCTAGCCATGAACCGGGCGTAAGTCGGCCGCCCAAATAGCGCATGGTAGGGGCTTTTCAACTTGACCACCTCAAACATCAGCGACTCACTCCTATAGTTATATGCTGTTCCAAATGCGACTATGAGTCTGACTCGGCCTATGGGGTACGCCGACTTGCCCGGGACGATTTCATGGAATACCGTGGTTGAAGGCATAAAATCCTTCTCCAATAGATTCATCCTTTGGAAAGTGTCAAAATATAAGATATTAATGCTGCTGCCACCGTCCATTAGCACCTTCGACAGGGTGTACCCCCCAACTTCGGGAGCTACGACCAACGCTAAGTCGCCAGGATTGTCAACTCTTGGCGGATGATCCTCCCTACTCCATGATATGGTCTGCTCGGACCAGTGGAGGTACCTAGGAAGTGCTGGCTCAGACACACTATACGCCCGGTGACTCACCTTCTTATCATGCCTGCAAGCATTGGTGGTGAAAACGTGGTACTGCCCATTGCTTAACTGTTTGGGGTTGTTCCGAAAGCCGCCTTTGTTATCCTGACCCTGCGAAGCCCCGTGTAGGGGTGGTTGCTAAAAAGCTCCGGGCGGGTTATACCACCGCTGGTGATGGACTGGATACTGGCCGCTGCTCGGCTGCGAGCCCCCCCGAGCCCCCGGCTCGGGAAAACCGCCAAAGGGGTTCTGACGTTGGTTGGGTGCAGCAAACTGCTCCTGCCGTTGGTGCGGGTCATGATTTTGGCTTTTCTTGATCGCCTCCGCCCGAAACTCCCGCATCACGAAACAGTTCTCCCAGGAATGAGTCGCCGGTCCGTCCGCCATGGCATGGTGCGGGCAAGGGCCCTTGAGTAACTCTTCATAGTTACGCGGCTTCTTACCACTGTATCCCCTGTTTTTCTTCTGGCGTTGGGTGCCATTGTTGGTGTTGGTATTGGCGACTAAATCCGAAGATTCCTCTTGCTGCCTTCTCTTGCCATTGGCTCCCTGATTGTGGCGGTTACGTCCCTGGAACCGAGTATGATTTTTGGATGACTCGCCCTTCTTTGGCGAGTTAGCTTTACCGTCCTCACCGGGATCTTTGGTGTCGTCCGCTTCAGCGTAGCTAGTGAGGGTATCCATTAGCTCCCCCATGTCTTGGACCTTTCGCTTGAGTCGCCCCAACTTTTGCACCAGGGGTTCGTAGTGGCAATTCTGCTCGAGGATCAACACAGCCTGAGCTGCCGTAATACCGTCTAATGAATGGATAATTTCCGCGACCCGCCGTGACCAGTGGTGGGCCGACTCATCGGGGCGCTGAACGTAGTGCTGCAGATCGACAATCGTCATTGGACGCTTGCAAGTTCCTCGGAAGTTTTTGATGAAACGCTCTTTTAATTCAGCCCAGGTCTCGATGGAGTTGGGGGGTAAGTTTTTCAACCAAGTACGTGCTGACCCTTCGAGCATCATTGTGAAATATCTGGCGCAAACTGCTTCGTTTACGTCGAGCATGTCCATGGCGATTTCATAACTCTCGACCCACGACGCCGGCTCAAGGTCCGGGGTGTAGTTAGGCAATTTTCTTGGTCCTTTAAAATCCTTGGGCATTCGTTCGTTGCGAAGGGCGGGGGCCAAGCACGGCACCCCCACTCATCCACCGCTCCCGACGAGAGGGACTGGGGCGATTCGGATGTCCGGGAGATCCCGGCCCAGCGGGTTTTGATGATCAGACGGGTTGTCCTGGGGGATGAGTCGCGGTCCGCTGTTTACAGCGGGCTGGCCCTCTGGCCGACTTCTGGTGTGACTCGCCTGGGGAGTGGAATGCACCCTATCTAGGCTATGTGAGAACTGGGCGTTTCGAACCACCGCCGTCTTCAACATCTCAATGGCGTTTCTTGCTTCTATCTCGGCAGGAGTATTGCCGTGAATCGGAAGAGATTCCAAATGACGAGTTGCAGCAAGGATGTTGTCCACTGGGTTGGAAAAGTGACCTTGAGGTGTCCGGAATCGGGGAATGCGATCCTCAATTGGTTGAACCGGTGGGTTAGGTGGTTGGCCCGGTCCCCCCCCCCGGGGGGCGGCTCCCGCCCCGGGAGTTCGCGGAGTATCGAACAGGCGGGTCGGGTTGAGATCAGGGGGTAGGCGACCCTCGTGCCTCCGCTGATGGACGGCGTCAGATGCGCGCTGGTGTCTTTCGAGCCGCCAGTTGTCAGTATTTAAGCGAGTTCTCTCGGCGGTAATTTGAGCTTGCCGGGTCTCGATCCTGGCGGACTCCACCTCGGCATCCCGATGAGCCTTTGCCACTTCTTCTCTTAGCTTCGCCAATTCCGTCTTTACTGCCTCCTGGTTTTCCGGTGTGATGGGGGTCGCCATAAGCCTTGTAATTTCCGCTGCTAATTCCACCAAGACAACGACCGGGCTTCTAGATGTCTCACCAGGTCCATCCCCGCCTGCCGGGTTTGGCGAGGGTTGAGTCGCCCCAGCCATGTAAATGGCGATCTAGCGGCGGGTTCGGTCAAGGACTTCGGGGTCCATGGCCAACGACAAGCCCCCAAGACAATCCCCATGCAGGGACCGGATTGAATCTGAATCGCCCATGGATGATTCGTCATCAGTGTTGACTGGTGTGGTTTCCTGGGTCGCTGTGTGTTCTGGTTCCTCCGATCCCTGTGTGAATCCAACAAAGACCAGGCGAGTCAGATTTGGCGTCGTTAGTGGGCGGACGTACCTGGCCGGCTCGACGATGTCGGCGGAGATGTCCGACTCAGGAACGGATGATCCAATCATGCTGATGAAGACGTTGATCTTGCCGAAGGGGACCCTGTAACCAGATTCGATCGAATCCGACTCGGGCCCCATTGCGGGTTGTTGATGTAGTACTTCCCACGGCGGCTCCGGGTCATGAGCCCCGTCGCGTAGCTCCCAAACCCTGGTAGGGCTCCCTTTGAGAACTCAACTCCACCGTGCGCAGGCCCCATGGTGGGCGCCAACTGTCGTGGTTTTGTCACGGCAGATGTCCTAGTGAAAGGACTTAGTATTGGAGCCATCACACTTTGGTGGCGACTCAAAGGGGTTGAATGGGAGAGAGACGCCGATTTACCCAGGTTCGGCCCCTCGTGAGGAGGTAAAGGCCTACGTCCGGCTTTGAGTTGTATTGATGGAGTTTTGATTACAAGGAGGGCGTAACTCGCCAGACCTAGCACTCGATGATTTCTAACCCGCCCTCTTCTCCCCTGGGACTCGCCTTTATATACAGGTCGAGTCCTTAGGGTTTACAAGGGTCCTTTCCTTTACACAAATCGTGACTCTTGCGATCTCTAAGTTGCCGCCCTTCCGAGACTTGGAGACTTCTTTATTATGGACTCCTTCCGAAAGTCATAAACCGCCATACTACTCTCGGCTTTACCAGACCAAGGCCCAAACTACATTTTAGATGAGTC
Source organism: Hordeum vulgare subsp. vulgare (assembly GCF_904849725.1). Taxonomy (NCBI): domain Eukaryota; kingdom Viridiplantae; phylum Streptophyta; class Magnoliopsida; order Poales; family Poaceae; genus Hordeum; species Hordeum vulgare. Next base: position 87,453,446 of record NC_058524.1, on the reverse strand, counting down.
GCCAGCTTTGGTGACCCGGCCCAACTAGGGAGGGTTATCAACAGATAATATCCCCAACACGGTATGAACCCAAAACCAAGCACTTCTCCCATTGCAAGAATCATAGATCTAGTTGGCCAAACAAAACCCAAGACTCGGAGAGACTTACAAGGATACAAAATCATGCATATAAGAAATCAGCAAAGACTCAAATATAATTCATAGATAATCTGATCACAAATCCACAATTCATCGGATCTTGACAAACACACCGCCAAAGAGGATTACATCGGATAGATCTCCATGAAGATCATGGAGAACTTTGTATTGAAGATCCAAGAGAGAGAAGAAGCCATCTAGCTACTAACTACGGACCCGTAGGTCTGAAGTGGACTACTCACAAGTCATTGGTGAGGCGATGATGTTGATGTAGAAGCCCTCCAACTCCAAAGTCCCCTCCGGCAGGGCACCGGGAAGGGTCTCCAGATGAGATCTTGCGGAAACGGAAGCTTGCGGCGGCGGAAAAGTGTTTTCGTGGATGCCCTGATTTTTCTGCGATTTTAGGGAATTTATAGGGCAAAGAGCTAGGGCAGGGGAGCGCTAGGGAGGCCACAAGCCTGGTTGCCACGGCCCCCTGGCCGTGGCAACATGGCTTGTGGGCTCCCTTCCTTGGCCCTCAAGTCCCCTGACCTTCTTCTGATCTGGAAAGATTTATTTTGGGGATTTTATTCTGTTTGGACTCCGTTCCAAAATCAGATCTGAAAAGAGTCAAAAACATAGAAAAAATAGGAACTGGCAGTTGGCACTGAATTAATAAGTTAGTCAGAAAAAGATATAAAAGGTATATAAAACATCCAAAGTTGACAAGATAACAGCATGAAACCATCAAAAATTATAGATACGTTTGAGACGTATCAAGCATCCCCAAGCTTAACTCCTGCTCGTCCTCGAGTTGGGAAGTGATAAAGAATGAATTTTTGATGCTTTCATGCTACCTAGCGTAGATGTCCTTTGTAACTCCTCTTATGTGACGTGAATGTTCAGATCCATTAGATTCAAAACAATAGTTTGCTACTGATATGGAGACAATAATACTTCAAGCAAACTAGCAAGATAATCATGAACTTTCAAAATAACTAGGCCAAAAGAAAGTTATCCCTACAAAATCATATAGTCTGGCTATGCTCTATCATCCTTGCACAACGTATTTAAATCATGCACAACCTTGGTATTGGCCAAGTAATTGTTTTCACACCTTTACTTTCTCAAACCTTTTCAACTCTCACGCAATACATGAGCGTGAGCCATGGTTTTAGCACTATAAGTGGAATGGAGTGTGGTGGAGGTTGCAAGGCAAACAAGGAGAAGATGGTCACATTGACTAGGCATATCAATGAGCTATGGAGATACTCATCAATAGATATCAACGTGAATGAGTAGGGATTGCCATACAATTGATGCACTAGAGCTAAGAGTTTTTGAAAGCTCTTAAAGAAAACTAGTGGGTGTGCATCCAACTTGCTTGCTCATGAAGACCTAAGGCAGTTTTGAGGAAGCCTATCATTGGAATATACAAGCCAAGTTATATAATGGAAATTTCCCACTAGCTATATGGTGGCGACAAAACGAGAGACTCTCAATCATGAAGATCATGGTGCTTAATATGCACAAGTGTGGAAGGGTAGTAGCATTGTCCCTTCTCTCTTTTTCTCTCATTTTTTTGGTGGGCTCTTTGTCCTTTTTATTTATTTATTTTGGTGGGTATCTTTGGCCTATTTTTATTTCCTCACATGGGACAATGCTCTATCAATGATGATCATCACACTTACAACTCAAAACTTAGAGCAATGATGACTCTATATGGAATGCCTTCGGTAGTGTACCGTGACAATGATCTAGCATGGCATAGACATCAATGGAAACATCATGCTAGCTATCTTACGATCATGCAATGACAATGTAGAAGTGGTGGCACATGTCATGGTGGTAGTTGTATGGCAATATATCTCGGAATAGCTTTGAAAAAGCCATAGTAGGTAGGTATGGTGGCTGTTTTGAGGGAGGCTAATGGTGGGTTTTGTGCACCGGCGAAAGTTGCACGACACTAAAGAAGGTACTGATGGTGGAAGGTGAAAGTGCATCTAAACCATGGCCTCAACATTAGTCATGAAGAACTCATATACTTGATGCAAAAGTTTTAGTAGTAATCGAAACAAAGCATTCAACGCATACTCCTAGGGGAAGGGTTGGTAGGTATAAACCATCGCGCGATCCCGACCGCACACAAAAGATGACAATCAATAGACTAATCATGCTCAGACTTCATCACATAGCGGTTCACCATACGTGCATGCTACGGGAATCACTAACTTCAACACAAGTATTTCTAGATCCACAACACCTTACTAATATAACTTCAATATTACCACAACCACAACTCAAAACTAATTGAGATGAATCAAACTTCTCTAACTATTCAATGCATATGAAGGTGGAAGTTTTCATATCCCTTTGGATAACTACCCCTTTTGAGACTACTATCATAGCATAGATCAACTACCAAGCCACGCGCTTCCATGCTCTAAAAGATATAAGTGAAGCACATAGAGCAAAATCAACTAGCTCAAAAGATATAAGTGAAGCACATGTGAGCTGAATTGTCTAACCAAAGGATATAAGTGAAGCTCGACAAAATCACGGTGAGTGCATGTCTCTCTCTAGGTGTGCAGCAAGGAAGATAGTGACATAACAAAAATAAAAGACTCCTACGATTCAAGACGCTCCAAGGAAAACACATAACATGTGGTGAATAAAAATATAGCCCCAAGTAACGTTACCGATGGATTGAAGACGAAAGAGGGGATGCCTTCCCGGGGCATCCCAAAGCTTAGTCTTTTACGGAATCCTTGAATCAACTTGGGGTGCCTTGGGCATCCCCAATCTTGAGCTCTTGCCACTCTTTATCTTTTTGTCCATAAGAACTTCACCCAAAACTTGAAAACTTCACAACACGAAACTTAAACAGAAACTCGTGATAACATTAGTATAAGAAAGCAAACTACCACTTCCTTAGGTACTGTAGCAAAATTAAATTCTACTTATGTTGATGTTGGGTTACTGTATTTTCAATCTTCCATGGCTAGTACCCCCCGATACTATCCATAGTTTCATCAAAATAAGCAACCAACTCAACAAAAGCAGAATTTGTTAACAACAGACCAGTCTGTAGCAATCTGTATACTTTGTATACTTCTGGTACTTCAAAAATTCTGAACAATTACGACAGTCTGAAGAATTTGCGTAGACATCAGCAGCAAAAAGAATCAACTCAAAAATTTTACAGAAAAAATGAAAATTCTTTTCGTGAGCAGAAAGTTTCTGTCTTTTCCATTATGACTAATCATAACGGTGTTGCTTGGCACAAACGCAAAAGAAACACAAAAAACACAATCATAACAGAATTATGAAAGTGTGGAAAACAAAAAACAGAAAGAAAAAGGATAGATGCGTTGGGTTGCCTCCCAACAAGCGCTATTGTTTAACTCCGTTAGCTAGGCATAAGGTGATGGAATCACGTATAGTCATCTTTGGTGCTCAAACCATAAGTAGTGTGATCATTTATCATCTTAAGATCTTAGTCTTTATTGGATGACTCACCACTAGCTTTAGGAACAAAAACATACTTGACGGTCTTTTTGAGAGTGAGATTTGGAGTATTTTGCACAACGGCAAAAGCGGAACCCAAGTTAGTTATGACATCTTCTAGTTTGCCAATCCTAGAGGAATCATTAACTATAGGCCGTAAATTTTTCAAAACCGTTCCCACTTTGGATCCGTACATAGTAATTTGATTGTGGATCTTTCTATCCAAACCATCAATAAGTTCAATTGTGGCAATTTTGTTTTCAATAGCGTCAAGCCTTTGCATCACGTGTTCCAAGGTCAAGGAAGTTCCATTAACCATGAGCGGGGGTGAACCTACCAAATTCATGATAGCTCCATAGGAGTCAACAGTATGACTCCCCAAAAAGTTCCCGTCTACGATGGTATCAAGAATATACCTATTCCAAGGAGAGATTCCAACATAAAAGCTGTGAAGAAGAACGGTCGTGGATTGCTTATGAGTAGATCTACTTTGAGCATTACAAATCCTGTACCAAGCGTCCTTTAAATTTTCTTCCTCAATCTGCTTGAAATTGAGAACTTCGTTCTCAGGGGTATCGTTTGGAGTGGTGGGTCTAGCCATTGATGGACTATCCCACACACAAACGAGTAGGAAGCAAGCGAGTGAAACGGGCAAAGGAGAAAGGCAAAAAGGCAGATGAAAACGGCAGGGGAGAAAGGCAAAACGGCAAATGAAAACCGCAAAGGAGAAAGGCAAATGAAAACGGCAAATGTGAAGTGGGGGAGAGGAAAACAAGAGGCAACTAGCAAAAAAGGTAAATATAAGAGATGAGTTTGTGACACCTACTTGGATAGATCTTGACTTTATCTCTCCTCCCTGGCAACGGCGCCAGAAATCTTGGTGCTACTTCGACAACAGACCTTCCCTGGTAACGGCGCCAGGAATCCTGCTGCTACGGGCTACGCCTATAGGGACTTCCTTGGCAAATATGCAAAGGATTTCCCCGCGGCCTTGGGGCCTTGCGTTGGTGTTCCCTTGAAGAGGAAAGGGTGATGTAGCATAGCGGCGGTAAGTATTTCCCTCAGTTTGTGAACCAAGGTATCGATCCAGTGGGAGGATTGCGTCAAGTCACAAGTACCTGCACAAACACAAAGAGCTTGCACCCAACGCTATGAAGGGGTTGTCAATCCCTTATAGATTGTTTGCAAAGTGAGAACTGAAAGCAAAGAGTAAACAAAGCAAAGTAAAAGTGAAAGTGGAGACGATAGTTGTGAATAGACCCGGGGGCCGTAGTGTTCACTAGTGGCTTCTCTCATGAAAGCAAGTATACGGTGGGTGAACGAATTACTGTTGAACAATTGATAGAATCGTGCAATGTCGTGACGTTATCTATGGCAATGATTATATCTATAGGCATCACGTTCAAAACAAGTAGACCGATACTTTCTGCATCTACTACTATTACTCCACACGTCGACCGCTATCCAGCATGCATCTAGTGTATTAAGTCCAAAAGAACATAGTAACACCTTAAGCAAGATGACATGATGTAGATGAACAATCTCAAATCTATGATGAAAGCCCATCTTGTTACCCTTGATGGCAACAACACGATTCGTGCCTTGCTGCCCCTTCTGTCACTTGGAAAGGTCACCACACGATATGAACCCAAAACCAAGCACTTCTCCCATTGCAAGAATCATAGATCTAGTTGGCCAAACAAAACCCAAGACTCGGAGAGACTTACAATGATATCAAATCATGTATATAAGAAATCAGAAAAGACTCAAATATAATTCATAGATAATCTGATCACAAATCCACAATTCATCCGATCTCGACAAACACACCGCCAAAGAGGATTACATCGGATAGATCTCCATGAAGATCATGGAGAACTTTGTATTGAAGATCCAAGAGAGAGAAGAAGCCATCTAGCTACTAACTACGGCCCCGTAGGTCTGAAGTGGACTACTCACGAGTCATTGGAGAGGCGACGATGTTGATGTAGAAGCCCTCCAACTCCAAAGTCCCCTCCGGCAGGGCACCGGGAAGGATCTCCAGATGAGATCTTGCGGAAACGGAAGCTTGCGGCGGCGGAAAAGTGTTTTCGTGGATGCCCTGATTTTTTCTGTGATTTTAGGGAATTTATAGGCCAAAGAGCTAGGGCAGGGTAGCGCCAGGGAGGCCACAAGCCCGGTTGCCACGGCAACAGGGCTTGTGGGCTCCCTGTGGGCCCCCTGCCTTGGCCCTCAAGTCCCGTGACCTTCTTCTGATCTAGAAAAAAATATTTTGGGGATTTAGTCCGTTTGGACTCCGTTCCAAAATCAGATCTGAAAAGAGTCAAAAACACAGAAAAAACAGGAACTGGCACTTGGCACTGAATTAATAAGTTAGTCCCAAAAAAGATATAAAAGGTATATAAAACATCCAAAGTTGACCAGATAATAGCATGAAACCATTAAAAATTATAGATACGTTTGAGACGCATCAGTCACTAAATTTTTTAGAAAAAGAAGATGTTCAGGAAAAACTATCATGGTGGTTCTTCAAGCAAGAGGGGTCCCCGTCTCGCGATTCGGGAGCCCGATCCTTACCAACCGACGAACGCACAGGTACAACCATGTGAATGGCCTTCTAATGAATTCATGATTGATGCAGGTTTCAAAGACGAGTTGGATACATTTGTTCACAACGCCGGACTTGAAGAATTCATCTCCAATAAATGTGAACAATATACTACTCTCACTGCCTCTTTTATTCGTAGATTGAAATTTTCAGTTGGCCGTGACACTTCCATACTGTTCGATCTCTATGACAAATTGTATACCATCGATTTAGAGGATTTCAATAGAATTTGCAAGATACCTGACTGGGGTAGTCTTAATGATCCTCCTAAGTCTTCGTTAGAGATTTTTCTCTAGTATAACTATTGGAGAACTAGAGATATTACGCAGGCTACCATGGGGAGCATTCATTTTCCTGCCTTGCATTATTTTGCCCTCTTCATAGTAGATGCATTAACGGCAAGACTAAGCATTGTCACCTCTGCGCACCTGACCTTAGTATTCTTAAGAGCGCAGTAACAGGTGATAGAAGTTTCAACATGGGAGCTATAATTGCGAGGTGGCTAAATAATAATGCTAATGAAGGGGATTTCTTTGGTGGGATCTATGCCACTCGCATAATAAATTTTCTTGGAGTACCCATCCGCGAAGGAGATCCCCGCTCAATACAACTTTCCTTGATCGCGCCGCTGTGACATGTTATCAGTTCCTTGAGAGGGATAATGAATCCCTCCTATACCGGTTAATATTTAACCGATAGATTCTTTTCCATATTACCCTTCCTGCTCCTGCCTTCTTTGACTTTCAGGTAAAACGGAGATATTACATAACCAGAGGAGAGGCAGAGGAGTATGAGAGGGAGGCGACGGCTGCTCGCCTCCGTGAGGCAGCTATTCAGGCGGTAGCTGCCGCGTTCCCGTACAACCCCCATGATGATTTTGGATATCGCCCGGACCAGTCATGGGAGTATACCAACTTAGGCCAAAAGCCTAAGCTTGGGGGAGTACGTGTTTCTCACCGACTTTATGTTCATGCTCACGCTTTCACTTTGATAGTCGGTGTTCACACCTTGCCACTGTATCATCCATGCTAGTTTATTTATTTTTCTCGCTTTCTTCTCGTGTGTTTGTTTAGATTGAGAAAACCCAAAAAGATTTCTCGTTCTTCTTTCGCTTGTTGGGAGCTTTCCCGTGTAAATAGTTTTCTTTTTCTTTGGGTCAAGGTAGAAGACCATGGTTACAATGTTTAGTGGCTCTCGTATGCATTATTGTTTATCCGTCGAAGAGCCATATTACTTTGTCTTCTCCTCTGTGTTTGCTTGTAGATTCCAGCTTAGTCCAATGCACGAACACTCTCATTATTATTCACTCATTCGGTTGTGCAAGTGAAAGGCAATAATGACGATATATGATGAAGTGACTGAGCCTAGAAAAGCTGGTACGAACTCGATCTATTTTGTTTTTGTAAATATGACTAGCTCATCGTTCCTAATTCAGCTTTGTTATGATAGAAACATGTTTGCAATGACAACTTAGAGATCATAGTTTCTGATGCCATGCTTAATTAGCTAGGAGCTTATAATGGTTTGTCTTGAATGCCAACATGAATTTCAAGATGATTATGATGTAGTATGATAGGATGGTATCCTCCTTCGAATGATTCAAGAGTCCACCATACCTACCTATATGCGGTATCTACCTGCCGTTCCAAGTAAATTTGCATGTGCCACTCTCTAAACCTTCAAGTAATAATTTGTTTTGCATGCCCGAACCGCTCATGTGGTGACAAGGGGCGGTCAGTATCTTCCATGCTAGGCTTGTTATCCTTGATACGTGTTTATTCACTATCACTCACGAGAAAGGGGCCGGTAATTGGAATGCCCAGTTCCATGCTCAAATCGAAAAGATAATTGCAAACAAAACTCCCCTGGATTGTTGTTGGTATGGACGGCACCCGAGGATTCGGTTAGTCGTGGAATGTGATTGATCGGTGGTGGGGGAGTCAAAACTTTACTTTTCTGTTTGGGAACCGCCTATAATTTGTGTAGCATGGAAGATGGTGAAAACTCTTGGTCATCACGTTGACAATAAAAACATGCCACCCAAAATTATTTATCATTGTTTTAAAAGCTTGAGCTCTGGCACCTATGCAAATCAATGCTTCCCTCTGCGAAGGGCCTATCTATTTATGTTTCTGTTGAGTCATCCTCTCCTTATAAAGGCACCAATTAGATAGCACCTCCGTCATATTTATGCTTTGCTATTAATTGTTATTGAGTATGACTGTGAATGGATTTTCTTTGCCATGAATTACAATGTTTAGTTAGCCCTTGGTCTTTGAAGGTGCTCTGCATTTATGTTTTGCGGTCTCAGAAAGAGCTAGCGAGATACCATCTGTTCATATTGCTTCATGATTGTTTTGATTGAAGTGTTGACGTTTGAAACTTATTATTATTGCTCGCTAGTTGATTTTGCCATTGATATGAGTTTACCATGAGACCTAAATGTCATTGCTTATGTGGTTAGCTTACGATCTTGCTGAAAATCTGAATATGAGTTAGACATAATTACAACAACAAGATCAAACAGAGTTCGTAAAAGTTTTTCTTTTGTCTCTTTCAGTTTGTCAACAAATTGCTTGAGGACAAGCAAGGCTTTAAGCTTGGGGGAGTTGATACATCTCCATCGTATCTACTTTTCCAAACTATTTTGCCCTTGTTTTGGACTCTAATTCGCATGATTTGAATGGAACTAACCCTGACTGACGCTGTTTTCAGCAGAATTGCCATGGTGTTGTTTTTGCGCAGAAATAAAAGTTCTCGGAATGACCTGGAAATTTACGAGGATTTTTAGTGGAATATATAAAAAATACTAGCGCAATAATTACCTGGAGGGACGGAGCGAGGAGCCCACAAGCCCAGGAGGCGCGGGCCCCCCTGGCCGCGCTTGGCAGGCTTGTGAGGCCCTCGTGGCTCCGCCGCCTCCAACTCCAGCTCTATTTAGTCTCTCTCACCCGGAAAAAAATCAGAGAGAAGAGTTCATCATGTTTTACGACACGGAGCCGCTGCCACCACCTGTTCTTCCTGTGGTGGGCAGATTTGGAGTCCGTTCTGGGCTCCGGAGAGGGGGAATCGACGCCGTCGTCATCACCAACCATCCTTCATCGCCAATTCCATGATGCTCTTCACCGTTCGTGAGTAATCTCATCGTAGGCTTGCTGGACGATGATGGGTTGGATGAGATCTATCATGTAATCGAGTTAGTTTTGATGGGGTTTGATCCCTAGTATCCACTATGTTCTGAGATTGATGTTGCTACTACTTTGCTATGCTTAATGCTCGTCACTAGGGCCCGAGTGCCATGATTTCAGATCTGAACCTATTATGTTTTCATCAATATATGTGTGTTCTTGATCCTATATTGCAAGTTGTAGTCACCTACTATTTGTTATGACATGGCAACCCCGGAGTGACAATAGCTTGAACCACTCCCGGAGATGACCATAGTATGAGGTGTTCATGTATTCACTATGCGCTAATGCTTTGTTCCGATTCTCTATTAAAAGGAGACCTTAATATCCCTAAGTTTCCATTAGGACCCCACTGCCACGGGAGGGATGGACAATAGATGTCATGCAAGTTCTTTTCCATAAGCACGTATGACTAAATACGGAATGCATGCCGACATTACATTGACAAACTGGAGCTAGTTACATATCACCCTGTGTTATAACTGTTGCATGGTGAATGTCATCCGGCATAATTATCCATCACCGATCCAATGCCTACGAGTCTTTTCCTACTTGTCCTTGCTATGTTACTTTACCGCTACTGCTGTCACTACTACTACTGTTACCACTGCTACCGTTGCTATCACACTACTTTTCTACTGAAACTTTGCTGCAGATACTAAGTCTTTAAGGTGTGGTTGAATTGACAACTCAACTGCTAATACTCGAGAATATTCTTTGGCTTTCCCGTGTGGTTAATCAACAAATTTGGGTTGAATACTCTATCCTCGAAAACGGTTGCGATCCCCTATTCTTGTGGGTTATCAAAAACATAGGGCGTCATGAACCCGAGGAGTAATTCAACATAATACAGGGGGTCCAGTGCTGCTGGTGTTGGAAATATGGCCTAGAGTCAATGACAAATAGTTATTATTATATTTCCTGTTTAAAGATAATCATTTATTATCCATGTTATAATTGTACTGAATGAAAACTTAGATACATGTGTGGATACATAGACAAAATAATGTCCCTAGCAAGCCTCTAGTTGGCTAGCGAGTTGATCAATGATAGTCAAGGTTTTCTGACTATATGCAAGTGTTGTCACTTGATAACTGGATCACATCATTAGGAGAATCATGTGATGGACTAGACCCAAACTATGAACGTAGCATATTGATCGTGTCGTTTTATTGCTATTGTTTTCTCTGTGTCAAGTATTTGTTCCTATGACCATGCGATCATATAACTCACTGGCACCGGAGGAATACCTTGTGTGCATCAAACGTCGCAACGTAACTGGGTGACTATAAAGGTGCGCTACAGGTATCTCCGAAGGTGTCCGTTGAGTTAGTATGGATCAAGACTGGGATTTGTCACTCCGTGTGACAGAGAGGTATCTTGGGGCCCACTCGGTAATACAACATCACACACAAGCCTTGCAAGCAATGTGACTAAGTGTAAGTCACGGGATCTTGTATTATGGAATGAGTAAACTGACTTGCCAGTGACGAGATTGAAATAGGTATGCGGATACCGACGATCAAATCTCGGGCAAGTAACATGCCGAAGGACAAAGGGAATGACATACGAGATTATATGAATCCTTGACACTGAGGTTCAACCGATAAGATCTTCGGAGAATATGTAGGATCCAAAATGGGCATCCAGGTCCCTCTATTGGGTATTGACCAAGGAGTGCCTCGGGGCATGTCTACATAGTTCTCGAACCCGCAGGGTCTGCACACTTAAGGTTCGATGATGTTTTAGTATAGTTGAGTTATATGTGTGGTTACTGAATGTTGTTCGGAGTCCAGATGAGATCACGGACATCACGAGGGTTTCCGGAATGGTCCGGAAACGAAGATTGATATATAATATGGTTTCATTTGGTCACCAGAAAGTTTCGAGTAATTCCAGGAGTGTACTGGGAGTGACGAATAGGTTCCGGGAGTTTACCGGGAGGGGCCCACCCACCCAGGAGTGAGCCCAAGGCCCTAGGGTGGCGCCACAAGTCCTTAGTGGGCTGGTGGAGTCAGCCCAAGGAGCCCATGGCGCCACATAAGAAAATACGAAAAAGGAAAAAAAAAGGGAAAGAGGGAGGTGGGAAGGAAGAGGAGGATTCCTCCTTCCCAAACTGAAGTGGAGGAGGAGTCCTCCTCCTCCTAGCGCCGGCGCACCCTTGAGGGCCTTGTCCCTCAAGTCTAGCCCCTCCCCCTCCCTCCTATATATAGTGGAGGTTTAGGTCTTTTTGAGACACAACTTTGCCACGTGCAACTCTAGCCTAAACCACACAGTTTCACCTCTAGATCGGATTTCTGCGGAGCTCGGGCGGAGCCTTGCAGGAGTAGATCATCACCACCACCGGAGCGCCGTGACGCTGCTGGAGAACTCATCTACTTCTCCGTCTTGCTTGCTGGATCAAGAAGGCCGAGATCATCGTCGAGCTGTACGTGTGCTGAACGTGGAGGTCCCGTCCGTTCGGTGCTAGATCTGAACGGATCGTGGGACGGTTTGTTGGATGGTTCGAGGGTGTAACATCCCAATTTTTCCTAATTGGGAATGTTTACATTGTAGCTAAGCATCTATGCATAAGTGATTGAAATAAATTTAGCTCGTGAATTTCCTTCGTTTTTGTTTTGCATTTCTATCGCACGAGTAATGCCCAGAGAAAACTCTCTTGCACGCAAGAGAGAGAGCGGAGGAAAATGACACTCCAAAAGTGCGGGCAAATCTCTGAAATATTTGAGCAAAGAAAACCCAAAATTCTTTTGCAAAAATAATTGCAAAAATAAATAAAGCAAATTGGGAATTTCTGAATTTTTTTTTAAGTTTTTATTTTGGCTTTAATAAAATGTTATTCGGGTAGAGATTCTTTTTCTGTTTTTTTTATATATAATATCATATATAAATATTTTTATTTATTTTCTTTTTTTAGCTTTTTTATTTTTCTGTTTTGGAAAGGTTAGATAATAGGAAGCCTTTTTATTTTTTCTTGCCGCCGCCCTGGGCGTGCCTTAGCCACCTGGGCCGAATCCCCACTTCTCCCTGGGATCAAATCCCAGATCCCCTATGCACCGACCCCCTCCTCTACCCCCCTTCTCTCTTACCTGCGGGTCCCGCCCGAGCCATCTTCTCCCTCCCAGCGATTCCTTTCCCAGAACTCCCTCTCCTTCCTTAACTCTCTCTCCCTCCTCTCACTGCCCAAGGACCCCACCGCCCGAAGCCTTCTCCCTCCCCCACGTCGTCACCTCTCTCCTAATTCTCCACTCTCTTTCCATGTCAGTACCCGAGACCGACCCCTTCTCCCTCGCAATTTTCTTCCCGTTTCTCCCTCTCCCTTTCCTTTCTACCCCCTCCCCATGGCCTATATATACCCCCCACCTCAGCCGACCCCTTCCCAACCCTAGCCGCCGCTACCCCATCCCGTAGCCGCCGCCACTACGAGCTGTTGCCGGAGCAGCAGCAGCAGCAGTCCGAGGCTGCACCACCCTTCGGCCGCCCTGGAGAGAGCCCCCCCGAACCGCTTCGCTCCACCGCCGCCTCCCCCTCGGAGGAGCACCCCGCCGCCGCCTCCCCGAAGCCTCCAACCCCGCCCCGGAGCTCCTCCCTCGCCGGCAGCGACGTCCCTCGCTGGTGCAACCGTCTGCCCAGCAAGGTAGCTCTCTCGCTCTCCTCGTTATTTCATGCATTCTATTTTAGCCCTTAGATCCCATGCAACGGTGTAGATTAAATCACTAGTACCCCTTCGGTCTATCCCCGAAAAACCAGTAGGTTTTTTTTGTCACTTAAGTTTTAACCGGCGACTTTGCTAACCTTCGGCCGTTTGCCCGAAGCCATTCATCAAACACCCTACACAGCCAATAGAAACTTGCCACGTATACCCTCGGTTAGCTACTAGTGTTTTTATGTTTTTCTGTCTATTTTACAAAAACAGAAACTTTCAATTTTGTTTTGGCCACAACTTGTTATCCCTAAGTCCAATGACATTAATTGTTTTTCCAGTAGCTCACAAATTTCCTGTAGTTTTTAAAAACATATAATTTGTCTATGTTTGAAATTTTTTAAATATAAGTTAGAGCAGATTTAATTTAAACCTTGTTCTGCCTATTCCAGGAGTTTGAAAAATGATTTTGAGTTGATTCTTTTTGCTACTGCTTTCTAGTGATAAAATCTTACTGTGGTAGAAGTGTCAAAATTTTTAAAGTACTTTTACTAGTGTTTTCAACAGAAACAAGTTTCTGCCATACCGGCGCGCGATAAACGCTTTTGCTTAGGCTTTCGCAAATCATTGCATGTGATGTTATTTTTACTTGTGGCATGATTGAATTGCTTATGGTGTGCTTTGTGTTTGTATCGGTAGATCATCTGGAGTGCGAAGCGTGTTACTTAGAGACGCTCGAGCAAGACAACTATCGTCAAGGCAAGTCATCTTTGATCATGTTATTTTACCTATGTTTTCAATGCATGGTAGATCACCTTCTTTGCCCAATTTGCATGCTGCCTAGGTACTTGGAAACTTTAGCTTAAATTGTAGTATCATGTGGTAGGAACACAATAACCCCGACACTTGGCCCCGGGACGACAATTTCTTAATGCCATGCTTCAGTAGACGGGTTATCGGTTGAGTGTATACCACGAGTGATGCGAGGTTGATATAATAATCAAGACCGGACTAAGACAAGATTTTCAAGACCTCGGACGCAATGCAACTCTGGGTGAAGGACGGTTGATCGGCTCCCTGGAAAACCCAGTGGATGCCATGGATGCTGGAGAGGCCATGTCATCCTGCGGAAAGCTTCACCCAGGCTCGAAGAGACGGACAGAGACTTCAAGACTCAAAGCTTACCTGCACAGCCACAAGTCATTATGGGCTCTGGCTTGGTTGGACAGCGCGGCGACTCTGGACAGGCGGTGCTAGCAGATGTAGACGAACGGTAGGAATGGATGGGCACCGACAGGGATTCAGAGGGACCCGTTGAAAGACCATGTTTTGATCATCCGGTCTTCAAACACCCTGAAGTGCGAGGACAAACCCGGAGGCGATCAAATCTTGTGGGGAACGTGTGCAAAACTCTGCAGAGTGCCCAACCTAATCGATTAGCCGTGTCCACGGTCATGGACAACTTGAGCCGAAGGCATTGAATTTCCCCTGAACTCTCGACACAACTTAATAATGATGTGGGTGTTAACAACTATTCGGCTACGAGAATTGGTTGGCGGAACCATCTCGTTAACAACAAACAATGTAGTAATATTTTGCTTCAAACCCCTCTTGTTGTAGGATAAAACTGGCTTTATGCAAAACTTAGCCCCACCAACCAAATATGCATGTAGAGATAGTTGATTATTATTTTACTCCCTCTTTTTGATGATTTGCCGGCATATTCAATATGTTGACCTACACGACTGCAACGTATCATGTTGCAGAGTACTTTTCCAACCAGGAGAGAGGCTACGATATAAGCTCAGCGACATGCCCTTGGAGTCGGTTGGACTCGTCTACCTGATGCTTCCGCTTAGTCTTCGTTAGATAATCTCATGAGTTGGCCTTCAGCCACTTTATTGTAATCCTTTATTGTAATAAAGTACTCTTTATGAGATTTCGATTAATAAAGCTGTGTGATTGCACTCTTAAATATATACATTATGTACTGTGTGTGTACCAGCATGATCTTGGGATGGTACAGAAACACCAGAGGCTTGACTCGTCTTGAGTTGGGTCGCTACAGAAATGGTATCAGAGCACACGCTGACCTTAGGACGTAACCTCTAGGAATGGAAAAGCCTTAGGAAGAAAACTATTTTCTCTTATGTCTATAAATCTTCTATTTCCTCTTCTGATAATTTCTGACTTCTCTCCGATTTTCCAATGTTTAGATGGCCACCTTCATCCCTGTTAAGTTCATGGAGTTTTGCCAGCCCGACGCCACTATGCCGTTCGGAAAGGAGCTGGTGCAGATTGTTGAAAATATGCCCTAGAGGCAATAATAAATTAGTTATTATTATATTTCTTAGTTCATGATAATCGTTTATTATCCATGCTATAATTGTATTGATTGGAAACACAATACTTGTGTGGATACATAGACAAAACACTGTCCCTAGTAAGCCTCTAGTTGACTAGCTCGTTGATCAAAGATGGCCAAGGTTTCCTGGCCATAGGCAAGTGTTGTTACTTGATAACGGGATCACATCATTAGGAGAATCATGTGATGGACTAGACCCAAACTAATAGACGTAGCATGTTGATCGTGTCATTTTGTTGCTACTGTTTTCTGCGTGTCAAGTATTTGTTCCTATGACCATGAGATCATATAACTCACTCACACCGGAGGAATGCTTTGTGTGTATCAAACGTTGCAACGTAACTGGGTGACTATAAAGATGCTCTACAGGTATCTCCGAAGGTGTTAGTTGAGTTAGTATGGATCGAGACTGGGATTTGTCACTCCGTGTGACGGAGAGGTATCTCGGGGCCCACTCGGTAATACAACATCACACACAAGCCTTGCAAGCAATGTGACTTAGCGTAAGTTGCGGGATCTTGTATTACGGAACGAGTAAAGAGACTTGCCGGTAAACGAGATTGAAATAGGTATGCGGATACTGACGATCGAATCTCGGGCAAGTAACATACCGAAGGACAAAGGGAATGACATACGGGATTATATGAATCCTTGGCACTGAGGTTCAAACGATAAGATCTTCGTAGAATGTGTAGGATCCAATATGGGCATCCAGGTCCCGCTATTGGATATTGACCGAGGAGTCTCTCGGGTCATGTCTACATAGTTCTCGAACCCGCAGGGTCTGCACACTTAAGGTTCGACGTTGTTTTATGCGTATTTGAGTTATATGGTTGGTTACCGAATGTTGTTCGGAGTCCCGGATGAGATCCAGGACGTCACGAGGAGCTCCGGAATGGTCCGGAGGTAAAGATTGATATATAGGAAGTCCTGTTTTGGTCACCGGAAAAGTTTCGGGCTCATCGGTAGTGTACCGGGAGTGCCGGGAGGGGTGCCGGGGACCATCGGGAGGGGTGTCACGCCCCAAGGGGTCTCATGGGCTATGGGAAGATATAAACCAGCCCCTAGTGGGCTGGAATAAGTTCCCACTAAGGCCCATAAGGTTTGAGAAGGAAAAAACACAAGGTGGAAAGAGTTTCCAAGTGGGAAGGTGGAATCCTACTCCAAGTAGGATTGGAGTAGGACTCCTCCACCTCCAATTTCGGCCAACCCTTGAGGGTTTGAGGCTGCCTCTTCCCTCCCCCTCCCTCCTATATATACTGAGGTATTAGGGCTGATTTGAGACAACTTTTGCCACGGCAGTCCGACCACATACCTCCATGGTTTTTCCTCTAGATCGCGTTTCTGCGGAGCTCGGCCGGAGCCCTGCTGAGATTAGATCACCGCCAACCTCCGGAGCGCCGTCACGCTGCCGGAGAACTCATCTACCTCTCCGTCTCTCTTGCTGGATCAAGAAGGCCGAGATCATCGTCGAGCTGTACGTGTGCTGAACGCGGAGGTGCCGTCCGTTCGGCACTAGATCGTGGGACGGATCGCGGGACGGTTCGCGGGATTGTTCGCGGGGCAGATCGAGGGACGTGAGGACGTTCCACTACATCAACCGCGTTCACTAACGCTTCTGCTGTACGGTCTACAAGGGTACGTAGGTCACACATCCCCTCTCGTAGATGGACATCACCATGATAGGTCTTCGTGCGCGTAGGAAAATTTTTGTTTCCCATGCGACGTTCCCCAACAGTGGCATCATGAGCTAGGTTCATGCGTAGATGTCTTCTCGAGTAGAACACAAAAGTTTTTGTGGGCGGTGATGTGCGCTTTGCTGCCCTCCTTAGTCTTTTCTTGATTCCGCGGTATTGTTGGATTGAAGCGGCTTGGACCGACATTACTCGTACGCTTACGAGAGACTGGTTTCATCATTACGAGTAACCCCCTTTGCTCAAAGATGACTAGCAAGTGTCGGTTTCTCCAACTTTACTTGAATCGGATTTGATCGAGGAGGTCCTTGGATGAGGTTAAATAGCAACTCATATATCTCCGTTGTGGTGTTTGCGTAAGTAAGATGCGATCCTACTAGATACCCTTGGTCACCACGTAAAACATGCAACAACAAAATTAGAGGACGTCTAACTTGTTTTTGCAGGGTATGCTTGTGATGTGATATGGCCAACGATGTGATGTGATATATTGGATGTATGAGATGATCATGTTGTAATAGTTAATATCGACTTGCACGTCGATGGTACGGCAACCGGCAGGAGCCATAGGGTTGTCTTTATAACTAACGTTTGTGCTTGCAGATGCGTTTACTATTTTGCTAGGACGTAGCTTTAGTAGTAATAGCATGAGTAGCACGACAACCCCGATGGCGACACGTTGATGGAGATCGTGATGATGGAGATCATGGTGTGACGCTGGTGACAAGAAGATCGTGCCGGTGCTTTGGTGATGGAGATCAAGAAGCACGTGATGATGGCCATATCATGTCACTTATGAATTGCATGTGATGTTAATCCTTTTATGCACCTTATTTTGCTTAGAACGACGGTAGCATTATGAGGTGATCTCTCACTAAAATTTCAAGACGAAATTGTGTTCTCCCCGACTGTGCACCGTTGCTACAGTTCGTCGTTTCGAGACACCACGTGATGATCGGGTGTGATAGACTCAACGTTCACATACAACGGGTGCAAAACAGTTGCGCACGCGGAACACTCGGGTTAAGCTTGACGAGCCTAGCATGTGTAGACATGGCCTCGGAACACATGAGACCGAAAGGTCGAGCATGAATCGTATAGTTGATATGATTAGCATAGAGGTGCTTACCACTGAAACTATTCTCGACTCACGTGATGATCGGACTTGAGATAGTGGATTTGGATCATGTACCACTCAAATGACTAGAGAGATGTACTTTTTGAGTGGGAGTTCTTAAGTAATATGATTAATTGAACTAATTGTCATGAACATAGTCTAATGGTCTTTGCGAATTACGATGTAGCTTGCGCTATAGCTCTACTGTTTTTATATGTTCCTAGAGAAAATTTAGTTGAAAATTGATAGTAGCAAACTTTGCAGACTAAGTCTGTAAAACCGAGGATTGTCCTCGTTGCTCCACAAAAGGCTTATGTCCTTAATGCACCACTCGGTGTGCTGCACCTCGAGCGTCATCTGTGGATGCTGTGAACATCCGACATATACGTTTCTGATGACTACATGATAGTTCAGTGCAAAATACTTAATGGCTTAGAAGCAAGGCACCGAAAACGTTTTGAAACGTCACGGAACATAAGTGATGTTCTAAAGAGATGAAATTGTGATTTCATGCTTTTGCCCTTGTTAAGAGGTACAAGACCTCCGACAAGATTCTTTGTCCACAAAGTAAAGGAGAAAGGCTCAATCGTTGAGCGTGTGCTCAGATTGTCTGAGTACGACAATCACTTGAATCAAGTGGGAGTTAATCTTCCAGATAAGATAGTGATGGTTCTCCAAAGTCACTGCCACCAAGCTATGAGAGCTTCGTGATGAACTATAACATATCAAGGATAGATACAATGATCCTTGAGCGATTCGCGATGTTTGACACTGCGAAAGTAGAAATCAAGAAGGAGCATCAATGGTTGATGGTTAGTAAAACCACTAAGTTTCAAGAAAGGCGAGGGCTAGAAGGGATACTTCGTGAAACGGCAAAACAGTTGCTGCGCTAATGAAGAGACCCAAGATTAAACCCAAACCCGAGACTAAGTGCTTCTGTAATGAGGGGAACAGTCCCTAAGGCGGAGCAACTCTAGATACTTGGTAGATAAGTGGGCTGGCAAAAGTCGAAAGAAGTATATTTGATATACATGATATTGATGTGTACTTTACTAGTACTCCTAGTAGCATAAGGGTATTGGATACCGGTTCGGTTGCTAAGTGATTAGTAACACGAAATGAAAGCTGCGGCATAAATGGAGACTAGCTAAAGGCGAGGTGACGATACGTGTTGGAAGTGTTTCCAAGGATTGATATGATCAAACGTCGCACGCTCCCTCTACCATCGGGATTGGTGTTAAACCTAAATAATCGTTATTTGGTGCTTGCGTTAAGCATGAACATGATTGGATCGTGTTTATTGCAATACGATTATTCATTTAAAGAGAATAATGGTTACTCTATTTGCTTGAATAATCACCTTCAATGGTTTATTGAATCTCGATCGTAGTGTTACACATGTTCATGATATTGGTGCCAAAAGATACGAGTTAATGATGATAGTACCACTTACTTGTGGCACTGCCGCTTGAGTCATGTTAGTGTAAATTGCATGAAGAGGCTCCATGTTGATGGATCTTTGTACTCACCTGATTTCGAATCACTAGTGACATGCAAATCATACCACATGAGCAAGGCCTTGTTTTCATTGAGATGAAACAAGATAGTAACTTGTTGGAAGTGATACATTTTGATGTATGCAGTCCAATGGGTGCTGAGGCACGCAGTGGATATCATTATGTTCTTACTTCAATGATGATTTGAGTAGATACTAGAGTATTTACTTAATGAATCACAAGTCTGAAATATTGAAAAGTTCAATTCTGTTTCGGAGTGAAGTTCGTCGTAACAAGAGGATAAACTGTCTACGATATGATCATAGAAATGAATATCTGAGTTACGAGTTTTGGTACGCAGTTAAGACAATGTGGAAATTGTTTCGCAGTTCATGCCACCTGGAACATCATAGTGTGATGATGTGTCTGAACATCATCGCCACACACTATTTGGTACGGTGCACACTAAGGTGTCTCTTATCGAATTACCACTATCGTTTATGGGTTATGCATTAGAGACAACCGCATTCACTTTAAATAGGGCACCACGTATTTCCGTTGAGATGACACAGTATAGACTGAGGTTTAGAGAAATCTAAACTGTCGTTTCTTGAAAGTTTGGGGCTTCGACACTTATGTGAAAAAGTTTCAGTCTGATAAACTCGAACCCAAAGCGGATAAATGCATCTTCATAGGATATCCAAAACAGTTGGGTACATCTCCTATCTCAGATCCGAAAGCAAAGTGTTTGTTTCTAGAACCGGATCCTTTCTCGAGGAAAGGTTTCTCTCGAAAGAATTGAGTGGGAGGGTAGTAGAACTTGATGAGGTTATTGAACCATCACTTCAACCAGTGTGTAGCAGGGCACAGGAAGTTGTTCCTGTGGCGCCTACACCAATTGAAGTGGAAGCTGATGATGGTGATCGTCAAGCATCGGATCAAGTTACTACAAGCCTCGTAGCTCGACAAGGTCGCGTACTACTGCAGAGTGGTACGGTAACCCTGTCTTGGAGGTCATGTTGTTGAGCAACAGTGAACCTACGAGTTATGGAGAAAGCGATGGTGGGCCCGGATTCCGATAAATGGCTGGAAGCCATGAAATCCGAGAGAGGATCCATGTATGAAAACAAAGTGTAGACTTTGGAAGAACTACTTGATGGTCATAAGACTATTGAGTAAGGATGGATCTTTAAAAGGAAGACAGACGATGATAGTGATAAGTCACTATTAAGAAAAGCTCGACTTGTCGCAAAGATGTTTCCGACAAGATCAAACAGTTGACTATGATGAGACTTTCTCACTCGTAGCGATGCTGAAAGTCTGTTAGAATTATGTTAGTAGTTGCTGCATTATTTATGAAATATTGCATGTAGGATGTCAAAACATTGTTTCCTCGATGGTTTCCTTGAGCAAACATTGTATGAGATACAACCATGAGGTTTTGTCGACCCTAAAGATACTAGCAAGTATGCAAGCTCTAGTGATCCTTCAATGGACTGGTGCAAGCATCTCGGAGTTGGAATATACACTTTGATGAGATGATCAAAGATTTTGGGTTTGTACAAAGTTTATGAGAAACTTGTATTTCCAAAGAAGAGAGTGGGAGCACTATAGAATTTCTGATAAGTATATGTGGGTGACATATTGTGGATCAAAAGTAATGTAGAATTTCTGTAAAGCATACAAGGTTGTTTGAAAGGAGTTTTCAAAGGAATACCTGGATTGCGCTACTTGAACGTTGAGCATCAAAGATCTATGGAGATAGATCGAAAGCGCTTAATGGAAGTTTCAACAAGATGCATGCCTTGACAAGTTTTTGAAGGAGTTCAAAATAGATCAGCAAAGAAGGAGTTCTTGGTTGCGTTGTGAGGTGTGAATTTGAGTAAGACTCAAAACCCGACCCCGGCAGAATAAAGAGAATAGATGAAGGTCGTCTTCTATGCCTTATCCGTAGACTCTAAAGTATGCCATGCTGAGTACCGCACCTGATGTGTGCCTTGCAGCAAGTCTGTTGAGAGGTACAGAGAGTGATCCATGATTGAATCCCTAGCAGCGGTCAAAATTTATCCTTAGTAACTGATGGACTAAGGAATTTTTCTCGATTATGGAGGTGGTTAAAGAGTTCGTCGTAAAGGGTTACGTCGATGCAAGCTTTGACACTAATCCGAATAACTATGAGTAGTGAAACGGATTCGTACAGTAGAGTAGATATTTGGAGCATTTCCGAATAGCACGTAGTAGCAGCATCTATAAGATGACATAAAGATTTGTAAAGAATGCACGGATCTGAAAGTTTCAGAACCGTTGACTAAAACCTCTCTCACGAGCAAGACGTGATCAGACCCCATAACTATATGGGTGTTGGTTTCGTTGGAATCACATGGTGATGTGAACTAGATTATTGACTCTAGTGCAAGTGGGAGACTGTTGGAAATATGCCCTAGAGGCAATAATAAATTAGTTATTATTATATTTCTTAGTTCATGATAATCGTTTATTATCCATGCTATAATTGTATTGATTGGAAACACAATACTTGTGTGGATACATAGACAAAACACTGTCCCTAGTAAGCCTCTAGTTGACTAGCTCGTTGATCAAAGATGGCCAAGGTTTCCTGGCCATAGGCAAGTGTTGTTACTTGATAACGGGATCACATCATTAGGAGAATCATGTGATGGACTAGACCCAAACTAATAGACGTAGCATGTTGATCGTGTCATTTTGTTGCTACTGTTTTCTGCGTGTCAAGTATTTGTTCCTATGACCATGAGATCATATAACTCACTCACAATCGAGGAATGCTTTGTGTGTATCAAACGTCGCAACGTAACTGGGTGACTATAAAGATGCTCTACAGGTATCTCCGAAGGTGTTAGTTGAGTTAGTATGGATCGAGACTGGGATTTGTCACTCCGTGTGACGGAGAGGTATCTCGGGGCCCACTCGGTAATACAACATCACACACAAGCCTTGCAAGCAATGTGACTTAGCGTAAGTTGCGGGATCTTGTATTACGGAACGAGTAAAGAGACTTGCCGGTAAACGAGATTGAAATAGGTATGCGGATACTGACGATCGAATCTCGGGCAAGTAACATACCGAAGGACAAAGGGAATGACATACGGGATTATATGAATCCTTGGCACTGAGGTTCAAACGATAAGATCTTCGTAGAATGTGTAGGATCCAATATGGGCATCCAGGTCCCGCTATTGGATATTGACCGAGGAGTCTCTCGGGTCATGTCTACATAGTTCTCGAACCCGCAGGGTCTGCACACTTAAGGTTCGACGTTGTTTTATGCGTATTTGAGTTATATGGTTGGTTACCGAATGTTGTTCGGAGTCCCGGATGAGATCCAGGACGTCACGAGGAGCTCCGGAATGGTCCGGAGGTAAAGATTGATATATAGGAAGTCCTGTTTTGGTCACCGGAAAAGTTTCGGGCTCATCGGTAGTGTACCGGGAGTGCCGGGGACCATCGGGAGGGGTGTCACGCCCCAAGGGGTCTCATGGGCTATGGGAAGATATAAACCAGCCCCTAGTGGGCTGGAATAAGTTTCCACTAAGGCCCATAAGGTTTGAGAAGGAAAAAACACAAGGTGGAAAGAGTTTCCAAGTGGGAAGGTGGAATCCTACTCCAAGTAGGATTGGAGTAGGACTCCTCCACCTCCAATTTCGGCCAACCCTTGAGGGTTTGAGGCTGCCTCTTCCCTTCCCCTCCCTCCTATATATACTGAGGTATTAGGGCTGATTTGAGACAACTTTTGCCACGGCAGTCCGACCACATACCTCCATGGTTTTTCCTCTAGATCGCGTTTCTGCGGAGCTCGGGCGGAGCCCTGCTGAGATTAGATCACCACCAACCTCCGGAGCGCCGTCACGCTGCCGGAGAACTCATCTACCTCTCCGTCTCTCTTGCTGGATCAAGAAGGCCGAGATCATCGTCGAGCTGTACGTGTGCTGAACGCGGAGGTGCCGTCCGTTCGGCACTAGATCGTGGGACGGATCGCGGGACGGTTCGCGGGATTGTTCGCGGGGCGGATCGAGGGACGTGAGGACGTTCCACTACATCAACCACGTTCACTAACGCTTCTGCTGTACGGTCTACAAGGGTACGTAGGTCACTCATCCCCTCTCGTAGATGGACATCACCATGATAGGTCTTCGTGCGCGTAGGAAATTTTTTGTTTCCCATGCGACGTTCCCCAACACAGATCACCAAGGATTTGAGGATTGCTCTACCGACTATCACAGGGAAGCCAACTTCGTCTTACCCGGAGGATTCACGCTAAAGGATCGAGGTGCACATTCCCGGAAGGACATTCCAGCCGCGCACTGAGCCGATGGATTTCAAGTTCATCGCACCCAACTGGATTCTCGGAAGGGACATGGCGATCCATTGTGCACTAGGACGTATCAAGGAAGAATACAAAGGTTGCCCTATTTCTCCAGACCTATTCACCGTATCCCGGAGAAACAAAGACGGAGAAATCATCTCAAGCAAGACCAAGGACGCTCTCTTGTCGTATGCTCAGACCTTGGAGAAGTACAGCGGGACTCTGGAGCATCACGTGATCAAGGACGCCAGGAAGATCAAGCAACTGTCACTCCGCGAGCTTGAACTAGAAGAAGCAGCCCGGGAAGCCCACCATGAACATGAACTGGAGGTGAAGGACTTTCTGGAGCGAATCGAGAAGCTGAAGACTCGAGTTGCATACCTGGAGGAGGAACTGGACATGGGCGAGAACCTTCATCCCGAAGGAGACATAGCCCCCTTGATCAGCAACGACGAGGACTATGAAGAAAGCTCCACCAAAGGACCCGTCACCATGCTTTTCTGAGGAGGACACTTAGACTAGACCACCAAATTTACTTTATCGTTATACGTTTTAGGCCGATGTTTAGGATTATCGAATTTTGTATCCGCGTGTGAACCTTGTGATGATTGAATAAAATGTGTGGTGTGATACTTGTGTGTTGCATTCATATGGGTAGTGTAATTCCCCTTAGACCATTGTTCTATGCTAATATCACCCCTCCACAAACATCAGATGCCACCGAGACGTGCCCCTGAGTCCAACTTTCCGCCGGAACTCACCCAGTTGATCCAGCAACAAAACACCTTGATGCAGCTGATCATTCAGAACCAGAACAATAACAACAACCGTCCCCCACCCCAGGCCGACAATCTCACCCGTTTCTTGAGGTTGAACCCTCCAACTTTTTCCAGCAGCATTGAGCCCCTTGTGGCAGATGATTGGCTCCGCAAGATGGAGCGTGAACTTATCACTGCTGGTTGTACTGAAGCTGAGAAAGTGCGTTTTGCCGCGCATCAACTTGAAGGCCCTGCAGCTGCTTGGTGGGAGAACTACACCACCACTTATCCCATTGCTGGAGTCACTTGGGAGCAATTCAAGCAAGCCTTCCGCACCGCACATGTCTCAGCTGGTGCAATGAGCCTGAAGAAGCATGAGTTTCGCAACTTATGCCAGGGAAATCGCTCTGCGGCCCAGTACGTCGATGAATTCAGCATGCTCGCCCATTATGCACCTGGAGATGTGGCCGATGATGCGGCCAAGCAGGAAAAGTTCTTGGAAGGACTCAATGATGAGCTGAGCATTCAGTTGACGGTAGCCACCTTCAACAACTACCAGGAGCTGTTGATAAGGCCCTCATCTTGGAGGGGAAACACCAGCAGATGGAGAACCGCAAGCGAAAGTATGGGGTTGGAAAGTTCAACTCCGGCACTCAGCAGAAGCCTCGCTACACCCCTTATCCAGGGAATACCGGGACTGGATCCGGTAAGTTTGGAGGACACGTTCAGCATAACCACCCTGTGCACAACCATGGAGGCCACAACCATGGAGGAAATGGGAACCACCACAACAACAGCAACTTCAAGAATGGCGGTACTGGCACTCAGCAGCATTCAGCTCCAGCTCAGAAGGATCTGACTCACATCACCTACTTCAAGTGTCAGAAGACGGGACACTATGCCACTGATTGTCCCCAGAACAAGCAGGGAAATGGAAACGACAACGGCAACTCTGCAGCAAAGAAGCCCAATCCTTTTCCTCGAGCTCAGGTGAACCCCATTGATGTTGAAGAGGTCTATGATCACCCCGATACTGTGGTTGGTAAGTTTTTGCTAAATTCACGTCCAGTATTGGTACTTTTTGATTCTGGTGCAACACATTCATTCATATCAAGGGTAGTTGTGGAAAAGTATAGTTTGCCAACTAGAATCCTCAGCCAACCTATTAAGGTCAGTTCCCCAGGAGACATGATGACAGCCGGGATAGGATGCCATGCTTTGAGTCTCAACATCGGGAACCATAATTTTCCCACCGACCTCATCGTATTAGAGTCCCAGGGATTGGATGTAATCCTAGGAATGTATTGGTTGGCCAAGTATGAAGGGAATATCGATTGTGCCCTTAAGTCCATTTTGCTCACCACCTCCGAGCAGAAGCGGATTAAGTACGTGTCTCAGCGCCCGACCCGGAGTAAGCGAGTAAACTCTCTCACGGGAGTAGTCCAGGAGGAAGTACCGATTGTACAGGAGTACCCAGATGTATTTCCGGAGGAATTGCCGGGCATGCCACCCGATAGAGAGATTGAGTTCTTGATTGAGATATTACCCGGAACAACCCCGATATCCAAGAGACCCTATCGAATGCCCGCTAATGACTTGATAGAAATCAAGAAGCAAATTAAGGAGCTATTGGACAAAGGGTATATTCGCCCAAGTTCTTCACCTTGGGGAGCCCCAGTGCTCTTGGTTGAAAAGAAGGACAAGTCCTTGAGGATGGTTGTCGATTATCGTGCATTGAACGATGTGACCATCAAGAACAAGTACCCCTTGCCGATGATCAATGATCTGTTTGATCAGTTAGTTGGACTTGCGTATTCTCAAAGATCGATCTTTGATCCGGGTATCATCAGCTGAAGATTCGTGAACAGGATATACCCAAGACAGCCTTTACCACTCGGTATGGCTTGTATGAGTACACGGTCATGTCATTTGGACTGACTAATGCTCCGGCATATTTTATGAATCTGATGAACAAGGTATTTATGGAATACTTGGACAAGTTTGTTGTGGTGTTCATCGATGACATACTGATATTCTCCAAGAACGAAGAGGAACACAAGGAACATCTGCGTCTAGTTCTGGAGAAGCTTCGAGAGCATAAGCTATATGCAAAGTTTAGCAAATGTGAGTTTTGGTTGAAGGAAGTCGGATTTCTCGGACACGTCATCTCAGGAGAAGGAATAGCAGTGGACCCTGCCAAGGTCGCAGCAGTCACCGAATGGGTAGCACCCACTTCAGTCAAGGAGATCCGCAGTTTCCTCGGACTTGCCGGATATTACCGGAGGTTCATTGATAATTTCTCAAAAATTGCCAAACCCATGACAGAGTTATTGAAGAACGAATCCAAGTATATTTGGACGAAGGAATGTGAAACCAGTTTTCAAGAGCTGAAGAAACGTCTTGTTACAGCCCCAGTGCCGATATTGCCGAACATTCGGAAGGATTTCCAGGTTTACTGTGACGCTTCTCGTCAAGGACTCGGAGGAGTGCTCATGCAAGAAGGCAAAGTTGTAGCCTATGCGTCCAGACAGCTCAGACCTCATGAGTTGAATTATGCCACACATGATTTGGAACTAGCAGCCGTAGTGCACGCTCTCAAGATCTGGAGACATTTCCTGATCGGAAATAGTTGTGATGTTTACACTGATCACAAGAGCCTGAAATATATCTTCACGCAGAAGGAGTTGAACCTCAGACAGAGGCGATGGCTAGAGTTGATCAAGGACTATGACATGAGCTTACATTATCACCCAGGCAAGGCAAATGTTGTAGCCGATGCGTTGAGCCGCAAGAGTTATGTAAACACGCTCACAGCGGGAGGATTACCTCAGGAGTTAGTCGATGACCTCCGAGCGCTCAAATTGGAAATAATTCCAAGAGGATTTGTTGCCACTCTGGAAATTCAGTCTACGTTGACAGAAAAGATCCGCGAAGCACAGAAATCAGACAAGGAGATAGCTGAGATTAAGCAGAAAATGGAAGACGGGAAGGCTAAAGGTTTTCGTGAGGATGAACTCGGAACTTTATGGTTTGAGGATCGCATCTATGTGCCCAATGATCCCGAACTCAGGAAGTTGATACTTCAGGAAGCCCATGATTCCCCGTACTCGATACACCCCGGTAACACCAAGATGTATCTGGATCTGAAAGAAAGTTTCTGGTGGACAGGATTAAAGGAAGACATTGCCGAGTACGTAGCAATATGCGATGTTTGTCAGCGAGTAAAAGCCGAGCATCAGAATCCAGTAGGTTTGCTCCAACCTCTGCCGATACCCGAATGGAAATGGGAAAAGCTTGGTATGGACTTCATCACAGGATTACCTCGGACCCGTTCTGGCTATGATTCTATTTGGGTAGTGGTCGATCGTTTGACCAAGGTAGCTCACTTCATTCCGGTGAAGACTACTTACACGAGTGCCAAGCTGGCCAAGATATATATGACGAGGATCTTATGTCTGCACGGAGTACCGAAAAGCATTGTGTCAGATAGAGGGACTCAGTTCACATCAAAATTTTGGCACCAACTGCATGAAACCTTGGGAACAAGATTGGAATTCAGTACAGCTTTTCACTTGCAGACAGATGGACAGACCGAGAGAGTTAATCAGATTCTGGAGGACATGTTGAGAGCTTGCGCACTAGACTATGGGTCTAGTTGGGATGACAATTTACCGTATGTCGAGTTCTCATACAACAACAGCTACCAGACCAGTCTGAAGATGGCCCCTTTCGAAGCTCTATACGGAAGGAGGTGCAGAACACCGTTGATGTGGGATGGAGTTGGAGACCGACAACTTTTTGGTCCCGATCTTATCCGAGATTCTGAAGAGAAGGTCAAGCTTATTCGTGACCGACTCAAGATAGCTCAGTCCAGGCAGAAGAGTTATGCGGACAGCAAACGCAAGGAAGTAATGTACGAAGTGGGAGACCGAGCATATCTTCGGGTGTCTCCACTTCGAGGAATCAAGAGATTCGGTGAGAAAGGAAAATTAGCCCCTCGTTTCATTGGCCCCTACAAAATTCTTGAACGTAGAGGCGAAGTTGCATACAAACTGGAACTGCCGGAAGGATTGTCCGGAGTTCATGATGTCTTCCATGTTTCCCAATTGAAGAAATGCCACGCTGAGATGGCAGATGTTCCGTTGAGAGATACAGTGCCCCTAGAGGCCATACAGCTTGACAGCGATCTGACGTATGAGGAGAAACCCGTCAGGATTCTCGAGACTGCCAACAGAGTTACCCGCAGCAAGACCATCAAGTTCTGCAAGGTGTTGTGGAGCCACCACACCGAGGAAGAAGCCACCTGGGAACGAGAAGAGGATCTTCGTCGAGACCACCCGCACCTATTTTCTAGCCAACCCGAATCTCGAGGGCAAGATTCATCTTATGGTGGGTAGGTTTGTAACATCCCAATTTTTCCTAATTGGGAATGTTTACATTGTAGCTAAGCATCTATGCATAAGTGATTGAAATAAATTTAGCTCGTGAGTTTCCTTCTTTTTTGTTTTGCATTTCTATCGCACGAGTAATGCCCGGAGAAAACTCTCTTGCACGCAAGAGAGAGAGCGGAGGAAAATGACACTCCAAAAGTGCAAGCAAATCTCTGAAATATTTGAGCAAAGAAAACCCAAAATTCTTTTGCAAAAATAATTGCAAAAAGAAATAAAGCAAATTGGGAATTTCTGAAAAAAAACATTTTTTTTAAAGTTTTTATTTTGGCTTTAATAAAATGTTATTCGGGTAGAGATTCTTTTTCTGTTTTTTTTTGATATATAATATCATATATAAATATTTTTATTTATTTCCTTTTTTTAGCTTTTATATTTTTCTGTTTTGGAAAGGTTAGATAATAGGAAGCCTTTTTATTTTTTCTTGCCGCCGCCCTGGGCGTGCCTTAACCACCTGGGCCGAATCCCCACTCCTCCCTGGGATCAAATCCCAGATCCCCTATGCACCGACGCCCTCCTCTACCCCCCCACCCTTCTCTCTTACCTGCGGGTCCCGCCCGAGCCATCTTCTCCCTCCGAGCAATTTCTTTCCCAGAACTCCCTCTCCTTCCTTAACTCTCTCTCCCTCCTCTCACTGCCCAAGGACCCCACCGCCCGAAGCCTTCTCCCTCCCCCACGTCGTCACCTCTCTCCTACCTCTCCTCTCTCTTTCCATGTCAGTACCCCAGACCGACCCCTTCTCCCTCGCGATTTTCTTCCCGTTTCTCCCTCTCCCTTTCCTTTCTACCCCCTCCCCATGGCCTATATATACCCCCCCACCTCAGCCGACCCCTTCCCAACCCTAGCCGCCGCCGCCCCATCCCGTAGCCGCTGCCACCACGAGCTGCCACTGGAGCAGCAGCAGCAGCAGCCCGAGGCTGCACCACCCTTCGGCCGCCCTGGAGAGAGCCCCCCGAGCCCCTTCGCTCCACCGCCGCCTCCCCCTCGGAGGAGCACCCCGCCGCCGCCTCCCCGAAGCCTCCAACCCCGCCCCAGAGCTCCTCCCTCGCCGGCAGCGACGTCCCTCGCCGGTGCAACCCTCTGCCCAGCAAGGTAGCTCTCTCGCTCTCCTCGTTATTTCATGCATTCTATTTTAGCCCTTAGATCCCATGCAACGGTGTAGATTAAATCACTAGTACCCCTTCGGTCTATCCCCGAAAAACCAGTAGGTTTTTTTTGTCACTTAAGTTTTAACCGGCGAATTTGCTAACCTTCGGCCGTTTGCCCGAAGCCATTCATCAAACATCCTACACAGCCAATAGAAACTTGCCACGTATACCCTCGGTTAGCTACTAGTAGTTTTATGTTTTTCTGTCTATTTTACAAAAACAGAAACTTTCAATTTTGTTTTGGCCACAACTTTTTATCCCTAAGTCCAATGACATTGATTCTTTTTCCAGTAGCTCAAAAATTTCCTGTGGTTTGTAAAAGCATATAATGTGTCTATGTTTGAAATTTTTTAAATATAAGTTAGAGCAGATTTAGTTTAAACCTTGTTCTGCCTATTCCAGGAGTTTGAAAAATGATTTTGAGTTTATTCTTTTTGCTACTGCTTTCTAGTGATAAAATCTTACTGTGGTAGAAGTTTCAAATTTTTGAAAGTACTTTTACTAGTGTTTTCAACAGAAACAAGTTTCTGCCATACCGGCGCGCGATAAACGCTTTTGCTTAGGCTTTCGCAAATCATTGCATGTGATGTTATTTTTACTTGTGGCATGATTGAATTGCTTATGGTGTGCTTTGTGTTTGTATCGATAGATCATCTGGAGTGCGAAGCGTGTTACTTAGAGACGCTCGAGCAAGACAACTATCGTCAAGGCAAGTCATCTTTGATCATGTTATTTTACCTATGTTTTCAATGCATGGTAGATCACCTTCTTTGCCCAATTTGCATGCTGCCTAGGTACTTGGAAACTTTAGCTTAAATTGTAGTATCATGTGGTAGGAACACAACAACCCCGACACTTGGCCCCGGGACGACAATTTCTTAATGCTATGCTTGAGTAGACGGGTTATCGGTTGAGTGTATACCACGAGTGATGCGAGGTTGATATAATAATCAAGACCGGACTAAGACAAGATTTTCAAGACCTCGGACGCAATGCAACTCTGGGTGAAGGACGATTGATCGGCTCCCTGGAAAACCTAGTGGATGCCCGGGTTGCTGGAGAGGCCATGTCATCCTGCGGAAAGCTTCACCCAGGCTCGAAGAGACGGACAGAGACTTCAAGACTCAAAGCTTACCTGCACAGCCACAAGTCATTATGGGCTCTGGCTTGGTTGGACAGCGCGGCGACTCTGGACAGGCGGTGCTAGCAGATGTAGACGAACGGTAGGAATGGATGGGCACCGACAGGGATTCAGAGGGACCCGTTGAAAGACCAAGTTTTAATCACCCGGTCTTCAAACACCCTGAAGTGCGAGGACAAACCCGGAGGCGATCAAATCTTGTGGGGAACGTGTGCAAAACTCTGCAGAGTGCCCAACCTAATCGATTAGCCGTGTCCACGGTCATGGACAACTTGAGCCGAAGGCATTGAATTTCCCCTGAACTCTCGACACAACTTAATAATGATGTGGGTGTTAACAACTATTCGGGTACGAGAATTGGTTGGCGGAACCATCTCGTTAACAACAAACAATGTAGTAACATTTTGCTTCAAACCCCTCTTGTTGTAGGATAAAACTGGCTTTATGCAAAACTTAGCCCCACCGACCAAATATGCATGTAGAGATAGTTGATTATTATTTTACTCCCTCTTTTTGATGATTTGCCGGCATATTCAATATGCTGACCTACACGGCTGCAACGTATCATGTTGCAGAGTACTTTTCCGACCAGGAGTGAGGCTATGATCTACGCTCAGCGACATGCCCTTGGAGTCGGATGGACTCGTCTACCTGATGCTTCCGCTTAGTCTTCGTTAGATAATCTCATGAGTTGGCCTTCAGCCACTTTATTGTAATCCTTTATTGTAATAAAGTACTCTTTATGAGATTTCGATTAATAAAGCTGTGTGATTGCACTCTTGAATATATACATTATGTACTGTGTGTGTACCAGCATGATCTTGGGATGGTACAGAAACACCAGAGGCTTGACTCGTCTTGAGTCGGGTCGCTAAAGAGGGACGTGAAGACGTTCCACTACATCAACGGTGCTTTGGTGATGGAGATCAAGAAGCACAAGATGATGGCCATATCATGTCACTTATGAATTGCATGTGATGTTAATCCTTTTATGCACCTTATTTTGCTTAGAACGACGGTAGCATTATATGGTGATCTCTCACTATAATTTTAAGTTGAAATTGTGTTCTCCCCGACTGTGCACCGTTGCGACAGTTCGTCATTTTGAGACACCACGTGATGATCGGGTGTGATAGACTCAACGTTCACATACAACGGGTGGAAAACAGTTGCACACGTGGAACACCCGGGTTAAGCTTGACGAGCCTAGCATGTGCAGACATGACCTCAGAACACATGAGACTGAAAGATCGAGCATGAATCGTATAGTTGATATGATTAGCATAGAGATGCTTACCACTAAAACTATTCTCAACTCACGTGATGATCGGACTTGATTTAGTGAATTTGGATCATGTACCACTCAAATGACTAGAGAGATGTACTTTTTGAGTGGGAGTTTAGCAAGTAATTTGATTATTTAAACTCGAATTATCTTGAACATAGTCTAAGTCCACTTTGAAATATTTGTGTTGTAGATCAATGGCTCACGCGACAGTCATCCTGAATTTTAATACGTTCCTAGAGAAGGCTAAGTTGGAAGATGATGGAAGCAACTTTGTAGACTGGGCTCATAATGTTAAGTTGCTCCTGCAAGCTGGGAAGAAGGATTATGTCCTTAATGCTGCGCTAGGAGATGAACCTCCCACTACGGATGACCAAGATGTTAAGAACGCTTGGTTAACACGTAACGAGGACTACTCAGTAGTTCAATGTGCAGTCTTGTATGGCTTAGAGCCGGGACTTCAACATTGCTTTGAGTGTCATGGAGCATATGAGATGTTCCAGGAGTTGAAGTTTATCTTTCAGAAGAACGCTCGGATCAAGAGGTATGAGACCTCCGATAAATTCTATGCCTGCAAGATGGAGGAAAATTCGTGTGTCAGTGAACATGTGCTCAAAATGTCTGGGTACTCAAACCGTCTAGCTGAGCTGGGGCTTGAACTCCCGCAAGAGGCTATCACTGACCGAATTCTTCAATCACTCCCACCAAGCTACAAGAGCTTTGTGTTGAACTATAACATGCAAGGGATGAACAAGTCACCCGGCGAGTTATTCGCGATGCTGAAAGTCGTAGAGTGAGAACTACGGAAAGAGCATCAAGTGTTGATGGTCAATAAGACCACTAGTTTCAAGAGAAACGACAAATGCAAGAAGGGTAACTCCAAGAAGAGTGGCAAACCTGTTGCCAATCCGACGAAGAAACCCAAGGATGGACCTAAGCCTGAAACAGAGTGTTATTATTGCAAGGGACTGGGTCACAGCGCAACTGCCCCAAGTATCTGGCTGATAAGAAGGCGGCCAAGCAAAAATCAGGTATATTCGATATACATGTTATTGATGTGTACTTAACCAACTGTCGTAGTAGTGCCTGGGTATTCGATGCCGGTTCTGTTGCTCATATTTGCAACTCGAAACAGGAACTGTGGAATAAACGAAGGCTGGCGAAAGATGAAGTGACTATGCGCGTGGGAAATGGTTACAAGGTTGATGCAATCGCCGTCGGCACATTTTCACTTCAGTTACCATCAGGATTAGTTATGAACTTAAATAATTGTTATTTAGTGCCTGCGTTAAGCATGGACATTATATCTGGATCTTGTTTATTGCAAGACGGTTACTCGTTTAAGTCAGAGAATAATGGTTGTTCTATTTCTATGAGTAATATCTTTTATGGTCATGCACCCAATGTGAGAGGATTGTTCATATTGAATCTTGATAGAGATGATACACATATACATAATACTGAGACCAAAAGAGTTAGAGTTAACAATGATAGCGCCATGTTTTTGTGGCACTGCCGCTTAGGTCATATTTGGTGTAAAGCGCATGAAGAAACTCCACTCCGATGGACTTTTGGAGTCACTTGACTTTGATTCACTTGGCACGTGCGAACCATGCCTCATGGGCAAGATGACTAAGACTCCATTCTCCGGATCAATGGAGCGCGCAAGTGACTTGTTGGAAATCATACATACTGATGTGTGCGGTCCGATGAGTGTGGAGGCGCACGACGGATATCGTTATTTTCTCACCTTCACTGACGATTTGAGTAGATATGGTTATGTCTACTTGATGAAGCACAAGTTTGAAACGTTTGAGAAGTTCAAGCAATTTCAGAGTGAAGTTGAAAATCATCGTAACAAGAAGATCAAGTTCCTACGGTCTGATCGTGGGGGTGAATTTCTGAGTTTCGAGTTTGGTGCTCACTTAAGACAATGTGGAATTGTTTCACAGTTGACACCGCCTGGAACACCACAGCATAATGGCGTGTCCGAACATCGTAATCGTACTTTGTTAGAGATGGTGCGATCTATGATGTCTCTTACTGATTTGTCGTTATCATTTTGGGGTTATGCATTAGAGAGAGCCGCATTCACTTTAAATAGGGCACCATCAAAATCCGTTGAGATGACACCATATGAACTGTGGTATGGCAAAAGACCAAAATTGTCGTTTCTTAAAGTTTGGGGATGTGATGCTTATGTCAAATAGCTTCAGCCTGAAAAGCTGGAACCCAAAGCGGAAATGTGCGTCTTCATAGGTTACCCAAAAGAGACAGTTGGGTATACCTTCTATCTCAAATCCGAGAGCAAAGTGTTTGTTGCCAAAAACGGAGCTTTTCTTGAGAATGAGTTTCTCTTGAAATAATCGAGTGGGAGGAAGATAGAACTTGATGAGGTTGTTGAACCTCTAAACCCTCTGGATGGTGGCGCATGGCAAGGGGAAACCCCTATCGTTGTGACACCGGTTGAGGAGGAAGTTGATGATGATGATCATGAAACTTTGGATCAAGTTCCTATCGAACCTCGCAGGTCGACAAGATCACGTACTACTCCTGAGTGGTACGGTAATGTTGTCTTATCAATTATGTTGTTAGACAACAATGAACCTGCAAATATGAAGAAGCAATGGTGGGCCCGGATTGTAACAAAGGGCTGGAGACCATGAAGTCCGAGATAGGATCCATGTACGAGAACAAAGTGTGCACTTTGGAAGTACTACCTAAAGGCCGCAAGGCTATTCAAAACAAATGGATCTTTAAGAAGAAGACAGACGGAGACGGTAATGTGACCGTTTATAAAGCTCGACTTGTGGCAAAAGGTTTTTCACAAGTTCAATGAGTTGACTACGCTGAGACATTCTCACTGGTAGTGATGCTTAAGTCCGTCCGAATCATGTTAGCAATATGTGCAGTTTCCGATTATGAAATCTGGCAAATGGATGTCAAAACGGCGTTCCTTAACGGTTTTCTTAAGGAAGAGTTGTATATGATGCAACCCGAAGGTTTTGTCGATCCAAAGAATGCTAACAAAGTGTGCAAGCTCCAGCGATCCATTTATGGACTGGTGCAAGCATCTCGGAGTCGGAATAAGCGCTTTGATGAGGTGATCAAAGCATTTGGGTTTATACAAGTGGTTGGAGAATCTTGTATTTACAAGAAAGTGAGTGGGAGCTCTGTGGCGTTTCTAATATTATATGTGGATGACATATTGCTGATTGGAAACAACGTGGAGTTTTTGGAGAGCGTAAAGGATTACTTGAATGAAAGTTTCTCTATGAAGGACCTAGGAGAAGCTGCTTACATTCTAGGCATTAAGATCTATAGGGATAGATCGAGACGCCTGATAGGACTTTCACAAAGCACATACCTTGATAAAGTTTTGAAGAAGTTCAAAATGGATCAATCCAAGAAAGGGTTCTTGCCGGTATTACAAGGTATAAAATTGAGTAAGACTTAGTGCCCAACAACTGCGGAAGATAGAGAACAAATGAGTTTCGTTCCCTATGCTTCAGTCGTAGGTTCTATCATGTATGCAATGCTGTGCACTAGACCAGACGTCAGCCTGGCCATAAGTATGGCATGCAGGTTTCAGAGTAATCCAGGAGTAGATCACTGGATGGCGGTCAAGAATATTCTGAAGTACCTGAAAAGGACTAAGGAAATGTTTCTCGTTTATGGAGGTGACTAAGAGATCGTCGTAAAGGCTTACGTCGACGCAAGCTTCGACACTGATCTGGATGACTCTAAGTCGCAAACCGGATACGTATTTATTCTTAATGAGGGTGGGGTAAGCTGGTGCAGTTCCAAGCAAAGCGTCGTAGCAGATTTTACATGTGAAGCGGAGTACATGGGTGCCTCGGAGGCAGCAAAGGAGGGTGTCTGGATGAAGCAGTTCATGACAGATCTTGGAGTTGTGCCGAGCGCACTAAATCCAATAACTCTGTTATGTGACAACACTGGTGCCATTGCCTTAGCAAAGGAACCAATGTTTCACAAGAAGACCAGACACATCAAACGACGCTTCAACCTCATCCGCGACTACGTCGAAGGAGAGGACGTGAATATTTGCAAAGTGCACACGGATCTAAATGTAGCAGACCCTCTAACTAAACCTCTTCCATGGAAAAAACATGATCAACACCAGAACTTTATGGGTGTTAGATTTATTACAATGTAAATCGCATGGCGATGTGAGGACTAGATTATTGATTCTAGTGCAAGTGGGAGACTGTTGGAAATATGCCCGAGAGGCAATGATAAATAGTTATTATTATATTACTTGTTTAAAGATAATCATTTATTATCCATGCTATAATTGTATTGAATGAAAACTTAGATACATGTGTGGATACATAGGCAAAACAATATCCCTAGCAAGCCTCTAGTTGGCTAGCCAGTTGATCAATGATAGTCAAGGTTTTCTGACTATATGCAAGTGTTGTCACTTGATAACTGGATCACATCATTAGGAGAATGATGTGATGGACTAGACCCAAACTATGAACGTAGCATATTGATTGTGTCGTTTTATTGCTATTGTTTTCTGCGTGTCAAGTATTTGTAACCATGACCATGAGATCATATAACTCACTGGCACTAGAGGAATACCTTGTGTGCATCAAACGTCGCAAAATAACTGGGTGACTATAAAGGTGTTCTACAGGTATCTCCGAAGGTGTCCGTTGAGTTAGTATTGATCAAGACTGGGATTTGTCACTCCGTGTGACGGAGAGGTATCTCAGGACCCATTCGGTAATACAACATCACACACAAGCCTTGCAAGCAATGTGACTAAGTGTAAGTCATGGGATCTTGTATTACGGAATGAGTAAAGAGGCTTGCCGGTGACGAGATTGAAATAGGTATGCGGATACCGACGATCAAATCTCGGGCAAGTAACATACCGAAGGACAAAGGGAATGACATACGGGATTATATGAATCCTTGACACTGAGGTTCAACCGATAAGATCTTTGGAGAATATGTAGGATCCAATATGGGCATTCATGTCCTGATATTGGATATTCACCGAGGAGTGCCTTTGAGAATGTCTACATAGTTCTCGAACCCGCAGGGTCTACACACTTAAGGTTCGATGATGTTTTAGTATACTTGAGTTATATGTGTGGTTACCTAATGTTGTTCGGAGTCCCGTATGAGATCACAGACGTCACGAGGGTTTACGGAATGGTCCGGAAACAAAGATTGATATATAGGATGGTTTCATTTGGTCACCGGAAAGTATCTTGCAATTCCGACAGTGTACCGGGAGTGACGAATGGGTTTCGGGAGTTTACCGGGAGGGGCCCACCCACCATGGAGTGAGCCCAAGGCCCTAGGGTGGCGCCACAAGTCCTTAGTGGAGTGGTGGAGTCAGTTCGAGGAGCCCATGGCGCCACATAAGAAAATACCAAAAAGGAAAGAAAAAGAAAAGGGAAAGAGGGAGGTGGGAAGCAAGAGGAGGACTCCTCCTTCCCAAACCAAATTGGAGGAGTCCTCCTCCTCCTCCTAGCGCGGGGGCACCCTTGAGGGCCTTGTCCCTCAAGGCTAGCCCCTCCCCCTCACTCCTATATATAGTGGAGGTTTAGGGCTTTTTGAGACACAACATTGCCACGTGCAACTCTAGCCTAAACCACACAGTTTC
This sequence comes from Hordeum vulgare subsp. vulgare, assembly GCF_904849725.1. Taxonomy (NCBI): domain Eukaryota; kingdom Viridiplantae; phylum Streptophyta; class Magnoliopsida; order Poales; family Poaceae; genus Hordeum; species Hordeum vulgare. Next base: position 87,414,945 of record NC_058524.1, on the reverse strand, counting down.
ACCTCTAGATCGGATTTCTGCGGAGCTCAGGCAGAGCCGTGCAGGAGTAGATCATCACCACCACTGGAGTGCCGTCACACTACCGGAGAACTCATCTACTTCTCCGTCTTGCTTGCTGGATCAAGAAGGCCGAGATCATCGTCGAGCTGTACGTGTGCTGAACGCGGAGGTGTTGTCCGTTTGGTGCTAGATCGGAACGGATCGTGGGACGGATCGCGGGACGGTTCATGGGACTATTCGAGGGATGTGAAGACGTTCCACTACATCAACCACGTTTCTTCACGCTTTCTGCTGTGCGATCTACAAGGGTACGTAGATCCAAATCTCCACTCGTAAATGGATATCACCATGATAGGTCTTCGTGTGCGTAGGAAATTTTTTGTTTCCCATGCAACGTTCCCCAACACGTGGTGTGGTCCAAACTAGAGCCGTTTGCGGGGCCAACCCGGGGCAACTCGGGAGATTTCTATGGGGCCACCGTATGCAGTGCTTATCCGTCGTGTCCTGAGAACGAGATACACGGCTCCTATCGGGATCGTCGACACACCGGGCGACCTTGCTGGACTTGTTTTACCTTTCTCGAGCATCTTGTGCGAGGGATTCCGAGGATACTTTGGGCTATCTTGAGGTTGAGGTTTTCTAATAGGAACCCGAGGAGATCACAGGTTTTCCCTGATCGAGGTTATTCCGTCGCAGCGTGTGGTAGTTTGTGATGGGCTAGATGGAGCACCCCAGTAGGGTTAAATATTTTGGAAAGCCGTGCCTGCGGTTATGTAGAAAACTTGGAAACTTTGTTTAACATCTGGTTCTAGATAACTTGAGGTAAACTTAAACTAAACTTCCCAACTGAGTGCGTAACCGTGACTGTCTCTTTCGTGAGCTCCTTCTCCGATCGAGGACACAGTGGGGTTATGTCTGACGTAAGTAGGGTTCAAGATCATTCATTTGATCATTATTAGGTCACGTTCGATTATGCGCAGATCATCCCCCTCTTATTCTTGTACTCGTAAGTTAGCCACCTCAAATATATTCTTAGTCGCTTGCTGCAGCCTCACCACTTAACCATACCTCACCCATTAAGCTTTGCTAGTCTTGATACCTTTGGAAATGAGATTGCTGAGTCCCTATGGCTCACAGATTACTACAACCACAGTTCCAGGTACATGTAAAGAGTTACTTTTACGTGAGCGCAATGATTGTTCTATTTGGAGTTTCTTCTTCCTCTTCTTCTTCGATCTATGATGGGTTCCAGGTCGGCAGCCTGGAATAGCAAGGATGGACGTCGTTCTTTTATCGTTTGTTTTCGTCCGTAGCCGGACCCTGCTCTTCTTCATGATGACTATATATTGTTGTATTGATGTGATCTTGATATAGCTTGTGGCGAGTGTAAGCCGACTCCTTATACTCATCTTGTCAGTACATGTACTTGTAACGATATCCATCAGGGCACCCCCAGGGCGCACCCTGTTGCTTGTAGGCCCCTCGTGCGGCCTCGAGCCTTCTTCCTATACTCATTGATCTTCATTTGGTCCAAAAAAATCACTAAAATGTCTCAGGTCAATTGGGCTTCATTTGGTATGGAAAACCTGAAAAGTGAAAAACATGCAGAAAACAACAACTGTCTCTAGGCACTGGGTCAATAGGTTTGTGCTATAAATAATACAAATTGGTAAATAAATACCCCAAAAGTATTCTAAAATGATAATATATCAGCATAGAATAATAAAAATTATAGATACGTCGGAGACGTATCAGCACCCCTTAGGTAATATCCAAGGAAGACTCAAGCGTCTAAGCTTGGGGATGCCGTGGAAGGCATCCCCTCTTTCGTCTTCAACATTATCGGTATATGTTACTGGGAGATATATTTTTATTCTTCACATGATATTTGTTTTGATTGGAGCGTCATTTTATTTTGTTTTTCTATCTCTTATATATTATTTATAATATTCTTTTTCAATAAAAAGTTCCAAGATTTTCCTTTAGAATGCTTGGATTGTATGTGTGATGTGTGATGTACAAAAACATAAAATTTTGTTGTAGTATTTAAATTATGAGATTTTACTAGAACATGGAAAGTTTGTGAAATTTTTACACATTACTTTCATACAAATTCTTTATCTTGCCCTAAATTTTCATATGTTTTGGAGATAATAAGTACATTTTTAAGTAGATTGCTACACACTTTCCTCTTTAGACAGATTGTTGTCATAGTTTTTGTTATTTGCTTATCCTGGAGTTTTCATGTCTTATATTAGTAGATATTCTTGGAGCCTGGGATCTGCGTCCATGAGCTTCTCTAAGAACGACGTTCGAACACTGGGGGGGCTTGGCTTGTGATGACCCACACGTGTAGGGGCTATCGTAGCCTTTTCGATAGGCAAGAGGGTCGAACCCAACGAGGAGCAGAAGGTACTGACAAGCGATCTTGAGCAAGGAATAACTGCAAGTACTGAAAGGTAACTTTTTATGGGTTTTCTAGTATAAGCAACACGGAAATAAATGCAAGGAAAGTAAATGGTGCCGAGGTGCAGCAAGTGGCCCAATCCTTTTGAACACAAACGATAAGCCGAGGGACTAAACTTATAAAGACTAAGGCATTACTAAGGACACACGGGAGAGATAGTCAAGTGCTTTCGCCATATTCAGTCTAGTACTAAGTTTTGTATTGATAAGTGATGACGAGATGATGTATATACTTCTTGCGCCTTGTTGGATACCCCAAGTGGAAGGTGGATATGTAGTCAGCAACAAATTTCCCTTACATGGAGACTTTAAGGTTTACAGAACCAGGAGGACTCCTAGGCTCAACAAGTAGGTGTCCTCCACACTGGCGCTAGCAAAAGACGTGGACCTGCACACACAACAAATAACTTTGCTCCCAACGAGTACACAGAGGTTGTCAATCTCTCCGGCCTTGTAGTTTGCAAATGATCAAAACACAAACGGGAAGGTAATTGTGATTACAACGGAAAAATAAATGAAAGCGGTAAATGATGGAGTGTAAGAAATGATGGTGATATGGACTGGAGTCACATGATGTTCACTAGTGATGTCTCTCACCCAAAAGATGATAAACAACTATGCTAGGGTAAACAAATCACAGTTGGGCAATTGACAGAATTATGATCGCACCACAATGCTAATTATGCTCCTTGATAGTTAGAGGTACAATAGTAATGGGCAGTACGCCAAGACAAGTAGACCGTTTATTCATAAGCATATACTTACTAATGGGCAGTACGCCAAGGCAATGGATGAGCGTAAGCAAGATATGTTGGCACATAGGATGGCAAAATAGAATAATGATGGGGAAGGGAGACAAAAAGGTGTGAAAGGCTCACATCAACGAGGACAACCATAGGCGAGAGAAAGCCAAATGATAGATATGATGTGAGGAGTAGGGATTGCCATGTAACAGATGCACATATGGGCTAAGATAAGCTCTCCAATGGAACTAGTGGAGGTGCATCCAACTTGTTTGCTTATGAAGACCTAGAGCTCGTTTGAGGAGGCTCATCATTGGAATATGCAAACCAAGTTCTATAGTGTAAGGGTCCCCACATAGTTATGCATGAATGATAATATCTATGTAGTACCAATATAGTAATGGAGTACGAGTGTGGATCTTTCAAAAGGAATAGTAGTGTTGCCCCTTTCTCAATTTTTATTTCTTTTTATTTTTCTCTTTTCTTTTTATTTTTGTGGCCTCTTTGGCTCTTTCCTTTTATCTCTCATTTGTCCTCTTTGGGATCTTTTGTTTTGTCCACTTTGGGATCTTTTCCTCACTTAAGGGCAACACTCTATGTTTTACACAAATAGAAATAAAATCATCACACTTTATAAGAATTACTCAACATAAAGACAAGTGAAAAACTATCATGATGTATGCAAATGTATGCCTCTGCCAGTGTAGCAGGATATGCAATGTTACTAGCGCATCATGTAGCATTAAGGAGGGAAAGGCCTGACTAGCATAAGGCTCTACGATCAAGCAAAAGCATGTATGACATGAAGATCAAGTCATGAGATGGTGGATGTTGCATGGCAATGTATCTCCTAAAGGCTATGGAAATGCCTTAATAGGTAGGTATGGTGGCTGTTTTGAGTAAAGATATAAAGAGGCTTATGTATGACAGAGCGTATCATGTCATGGGTTTGGATGCACCGGCGGAGTTTGCACCAACTCTCAATGTGAGAAAGGGCAATGCACGATACCGTAGAGGCTAGCAAAATATAGATGATGGAAGTGCCAACAAATCGAATACTCACATTAGTCCGAAGAACTCATACACTTATTACCGGTAACTCTCTATATAGCTAGGAAATTCACAAAGAGACAAGTACCCCGAGGAGTAATGTTTGGGGGTTGGGTTATCCTTGCGCATCCTCGACTCATGGTAACGTGAGGGTACTCTATATATTCCAACCCCTCGAGAGGTTAGCGATCAATTTAGTAGCTAGAGTTCTCAACTAATTTTAGTTTTTGAAAAACACACGGATTTCCCAAAATACGACACCTATCACTAATAGGCTAAAGCTCTTGGCACCAATAGTCCAAACATTACTCAAATCAATACCTCAAAACTATTGCAAGTTACTACTATACTTAAATAGCAACCTCAATTACCTACTCATGCAAGACACACAACTCAGTGCAACGAGCCAAGTCTCTAAACAAGATAAGCATGATAACTCAAGAGAGTTCCAAAATCAACCTAAATAATAACACTTAAAAATATAAGCATGAAAACTAAGAGCTAAGCATGACAGTAGCTACGAAAAGATGAAGAACACAAAAAAGATAAGCATGAAAAGCTATGTGGTGTTCTAGAGTGGAATGGAGCGTGTGTCTCTCCCAAACAAGGTAGGCTAGGTTCCGGCTTGTTATGACCAGCAAAAAAAACTAAAAATCAAATAGCGGGACGCTCCAAGCATAGCACATATCATATGAAGTGATAAAAATATAGCATGGAGATGGACGAACTGATAATTGTTGATAGAGAAGGGGATGCACGGGGGCATCCCCAAGCTTAGATGCTTTAGTCTCCTTGAATATTTCTTGGGATGCATGGGGGCATCCCCAAGCTTGAGCGTCTCACACTCCTTTATGTTCATTCATCATCTCTCCCATCACATACTTGAAAACTCCCTTCATATAAAATTCATCATAAGCTGATTAGAGTGGTTAGTTCACTTAATAAATAATTCAATATCTACTAGAAATAAAGATTTTAATGAAAAGATACTAATTCTTATGAATTCCAAAGGGTTTTTGCAAATAAAAAGCAACCTTAGGATTTGGTAAACAATGAAAACGCAGAACATGACAGAATCTGTGAAAAACAGAACAACAGGTAGTAAATAATTTATTCGGGGCACTTCTGCAACTCAAATCCAAAAACTCATAACATATTACAGAAATAAATTTTTATATAGCATGCTGTCAAAAAAAATCATATCAAAAAGATGATCTGGTGATTTTTGGCGAATTTGTCCGTCAAGCACACATAATCTGTTTCTCGACAACATGTCACAACTTTTGAACTTTCTTGCAATCGGAGGCTATAACTTGGCACAAAGCTTGAAAATAAAGATACAATGATGTTTCTATAGTAGTAAAAAGCATCAATACCACTAAAACTGAAAATAAAAACTCAAAGTAAAGATAACAAGGGTTGTCTCCCTAGAGCTCTTTCTTCATATTCATAAAGATAGGCTTAAGATTTCAATGATGCTCTCGTAGGAATAAGAGTTGTAGAACAAAAGAGAGCATCAAGAAGAAAATACCAAACACATTTAAGTCTAACGTGCTTCCTATGCATATGAATATTGTAATAGAATAATTCATTGAAGCACAAAGCAATAAGAATAGGAAGGCAAAACAAGTGCAGCTGCAAAACCTTCAACATAAAGAGAGGGAACTTGATATTATTGAAATATCTATAAGCATACGTTCCCTTCTCGTAATAATTTTCAGTGGTATCATGAATAAACTCAACAATATAAGTATCACATAAAGCATTGTTACCATGATCCACATGGCCTTCATGAAGAGGATAAAACTTGGAGTAAAAGAGAGTCTGAATCTCTTCCCAATCCCGTAGGTGAGAATCATCTAGTAGCCTATACCATTCCAATGCTTTTCCTTTTAGTGACAAGGAAAATAATTTCCTCATGACTCCATCTCTTGTCAAACCTGAAATCTTAAACAACTCACAAAGTTCTGTAAGTTTCAACAAATGAATACTAGGATTGACTATTGCATTCGTGCATAACAATCATTCCTAATTATTTCAATTATCCCAAGTGGTATTTTGAATGGGATACATTTAGTAGGTGGAGGAGACTTCTCTACCACGGGTGTGGTAAAGCGGCCTTCCCCAAGAAGTGAACTAAGAGTGCAGTTTTCCATAAGCCTAACTAGTGGAGTTGCACAACTTAGTGTTCTCAGTGGAACCCATAGCAGCAACAACAAGCAATAACAAAGCAACTATTTTTTGTGGTTTTTGGTATAAGACTATAAAGCAAAAACTAGAAAGCAAACTAACAAGACTAAAAAGCAAAAGTAAAAGATAGTGTGCAACTCCCCTATCCTGAAGATAGGAGTCCTGGCAACGGCGCCAGAAATTCGCTTGATGACGAGATAATGTATATACTTCTCGCCCCTCGTTGGATACCCCAAGTGGAAGGTGGAGATGTAGTTAGCAGAAAATTTCCCTTACATGGAGATTGTAAGGTTTATCGAACCAGGAGACTCCTAGGCTCAACAAGTAGGTGTCTTCCACCCTGGCGCTAGCAGAAGACGTGGACCTGCACACACAACAAATAAATTTGCTCCCAATGAGTACACAAAGGTTGTAAATTTCTCCGGCCTTGTAGTTTGCAAAGGATCAAAGCACAAGCATGAAAGTAATAGTGATTGCAATGGAAAAGTAAATGAAAGCGATAAATGATGGAGGTGTAAGCAATGATGGTGATATGAACCGGAGTCACATGATGTTCACTAGTGATGTCTCTCTCCCAAAAGACGATGAACAACTATGCTAGGGTAAACAAATCACAGCTAGGCAATTGACAGAATTATGAGCGCACCGCAATGCTAATTATGCTCTTTGATAGTTGGAGGTTCAATAGTAATGGGCAGTACACCAAGACAAGTAGATTGTTTATTTATCAATATCTACTTACTAATCATCCACCTTGAGATATCTATCCAGAACATCTCTCCGGTATTAAGTTGCGAGCCCCACCCAAAGTGTAAACTCAAAGCAACGGACAACTACATTAACGAACTATGCGTAAGGTAAACAATCCTTGCAAACGTGGTCGAAAGCACCATTGTTTTCTCCCTGGTGGCAACAAGCACATCCCCTAGTCTCATGTTTCTGTCACTCCAGCTAGACATCGAGGGGACCGAACCCACAATCATGCATAACGCTCCCTCTTGGAGTCATGATCTACTACTTGGCCAAAGCAATAAAAAGCAACGGAGAACATGCGAATCACTAAGGAACATAATATGAAAGGATAATCAAATATATCACTCATAACAATCTGAACATAATGTCATAATCCATCGGATCCCATCAAACCGAGCATAGCAAAAGAAAGAGAATTACATAGATGCCTTGATCATGTAGGGAAGCTCACCAGGACTAACTTTTGAAGAACAATATTGGAGAGGAGACATCACATAGCTACTGGTCATGGACTCATGGTCCAAGGAGGACTACTCACGGCACATCCGGGAAGCGTCCATGGCGGTGGAGAAGCTCCCGGAGGTCAATCCTCCCTCCGGCAGGGTGCCGGGAAGAGGTCTCCTGATGCTCCCGATCCTGGAAGCAATGCGGCGGCGAAACGATGGAGAAATTCGCGATTCCAGAAAGTCTGCGAGGGTTTCCTCACGGAACACTAAATATAGGCCAAAGGAGGGCACCGGAGGAGGTAGGACCCACCCAGGCGACCTCCTAGTGCGGCGTGGACCCTAGCCGCGCCAGCAGGCCGCGTGGGACGCCCCTGGCCTCCCTCTGGCCCCCCTTTGGTGATCCCGAAGCTTGTGTTTCGCTGATTTTTTAATATATTTTTCTGGGTTTTTTCAGGCTTCGGAAAATTGGGTAAAAGCACCTGCAAAATAGAGATCAGCAGACAGAAACTGGCACCGGGTGCACTGAGTTAGTAGGTTAGTCCAAATATGTGTAAAATGATATACTAGTGTAGCAAAACGTATAACAATGTCACCCAAAAGATCATGAAACAAGCAGAAATTATAGATACGTTTGGGACGTATCAATAAGTGTTATTTGGGTGGATCTTAACTAGTGCACCGTCTAGGCTAAGACAAGTACACTCTTGTGATTAAGCCCCCTTGCAAGCATCCGCAAATACAAGAGAAAATTAAGGCAAAGCCTAACCATAGCAATAAGCTTTAGGATCCAATACCCCCTCGTGCAAAAGTATGCGAACTGGGGTTCAGGTTTCTGTCACCCCGACAACCCAACATAAGCATTCTTTATACACGATGCATTCCCCTAGGCCCTTAAAAAGGCGAAGTGTTATGTAGTCGACATTCGCATAACACCACTAGAAGAATAACACCATAACTTAAATATCAATCAACACATATTACTTCAACATCATACTACTACTAGCAACTAGACTTCTCCCATGTCCTGAAGAACTAAAGGAACTACTCACGAGACATAAAAGAGATCATGATCAGAGGTGATGAAAATATGATAAACAATCTGGTCATAACAATAATTCTCCAACAAAACTCAATATCATTCACGACAAAAGAGTAATCAACAGCGGTAGAGTAGAGGGGCTGAATAGTGCAAGGTACAACTCCGATTGCAATGGTAAAGTGAGATGGGGTGAAGATGGAGATGGTGCTGGTGATGATGATGATGGTGATGATGATCTCGATGATGCACGTGATGATGGTGATGACGATAAGGACGATATCCCCTTCCGAGAGGAGTTCTCCCCGGCGGAATCTGCCCGCCGGAAAGGTCTTTTATTCTCTGTAGGTTTCCGCCCAGGAGCGGCGGCGGAACTCCGGAAAAACTTATGTCCCCGTAACTTTTGGGCCACGAGGGTCATATAGGCCAAAGGAGAGCATCAGAGGCGAGACCCTCCACCCAGGCGGCCTCTAGGCGTGGCCTAGGGGTGACCTGCGCCACCAGGTCACCTGGGTGCCTGGTGGCCCCCTCTGGCCCTTCTTCGGCATGTCTTCGTGATTCGTTCGGAAACTTCTTCCCTGTAAATTTCAGCGTAGTTGGAGATGTTCTGATATGACAACTCTTCATGCTATTTTCTCCGCTGAATCCCGCGTCTGTTGTTTCGGCTCGGGAAAGTTGTAAAATGTGTAAAATAAGCCAAAACACTATAAGAACAACATCATAATGTGAAATATATCAATGGATAGAGACAAATTATGATACAAAATAGTGATGCATTTTGGACGTATCAACTCCCCCAAGCTTAGACCTCGCTTGTCCCCAAGCGAATACTGAGCTCGGTAAACATGTACACAAGTTTAGAGAGTGAAATTTCAATAAAGAAGAATACAGACAAGAAGCATCATAATTTCCCTACTAAACTCAACCATCCTCAACAACAGTCTCAACTCATAAGGCCCATATGAAAGAGTAATATCAATTACAATCAAAAGTAGGGCTAAGGAAACTGATCAAACCATGGCAAACATGTCCTTGGTCAAAGAACAACTAATAACTTTTAACTTTTTCTCTTCCTCTTATATTTTGATGAGATCAATTGAAGCTTTTTGATAGAACATGTTGTTAGTCAAGAAGTGAAAATGCTAACACAAAGGAAGATGTTTGTTTTAGCTAGGCTTAAGAAACAACTTACTTATCTTAATGATAATGTCAAAAAAGTTGTGATATGGCAATTCTCAATGAAACAATATAAATGCATGCATCTTTGTCAACATAAGGTGTCTGCTCTTTTATAGGATAGAAAGAAGTAGGTTTACTCACTCAACATAAAAGTAAAATATTAGCCCTTCGCAGAGGGAAGTAGGGAGAACTCATGCTAGAGCTTTTAGAGATTTTGAAATCAATAAGATTTGTAAAACAAACTTTTGAGAGGTGCATAATTTGTCAACGAATGCTAGTAGATAGCCCAATACTTCTCATGCTGGACAAGTTTTGAGGAACGGCTCCCAAAGTGGGGACGATCACATCCTCTTAGTCTCCTTTGTTTATCACTACCAAAGTTTTTTGATTTCTCATAAACAAAGTGTGAAGGAGGTTTTGTTTGTTGATATTATCTTTTACGAGCTGGGCGCACTCATGCCAGTCCCTCCTTGTGTTAAGGGTTCGCAGATTAGACATGCAAACCTAGGATAAAGCTTGTCCAGTATGAGAAGATCATGAATTATCTACTACTTCCTCATGAGCTAAAACAGAGGCACAAAACATGGAGTAATATTTGAAGGTTTAAAGATAGAACATGAGAAATATACTTTAGTAGTGGCGGTGAAATACAACATATAGGGAAGATATGGTGGACTCTTGGGAAGGTTGAGGTTTGAGGGTATGGATGCACAAGCAGTATTCCCGCTTAGTACAAGGGTTGGCTAGCAAAGGCTTTTGAGAGAAGACAAATGATGTTGACTTGGATGCAAAACAATATAAAGTTTAACATAAAGAATTGACATGAAACATCAAGTTGTCTTCCTTGTGAGCATAACACTTCAAGCATAAGAACATAAAGGTTTTGGCTATGTCGCTACTAGAAAAACTCATGCTTGTTGTTATGACCAATGCTATGTTTGCCAAGATTAAATAAGGTTTCCAAAGCTATACCTGATATATAAGATCAATACTCCCATAAGAATCATCATATACGGTCGATTGCATGAAGAGAATACCAGGTGCAACGAAGAAACCAATAGACTTCTCATTAATATTCCATCATAGACAACTACACACTCACAGATACAAGACTCTCCACATAGGAGTGATAGACCTCAATGCAAACACCTATTTCATAAGATAACTTACCTAGACATGATACAACACTAGACTTGACCATAAAAGATAAAGGACAAAGATAAAGATACCGGGCACTCCCCCAAGCTTGGAACAAGCTAAGGGAATGCCATTACCCATGAAGATTTCACTCTTCATTCTACTTGTTGTTCTTCAAGTCCACTATTATGCGTCGAAGGGTTTGGTTTTCAGCTTCAAATATAGCCACCTGTACTTTAAGCACGCGAAAGTCTTCACAGAATTGGTTAGTAATTCTGTAAGCTTCGGATATAGCAGATGGCACACATGGAGCTTTCGGTGGAGCGACAGTTCCTGAAAGGTTCAGAGAAAGATAATGTTGAGGGTTCATAAACCCCACGAGGATGGGGTAGTTGGAGCTGGATCCTCGTGATGAAGGATCTCCTTCTTGCTGCATGGTGACCATCTTGACTTCCTCTCTCATGGAGCACTCCATCTCTGCTTGTCTTGCGGCAATTTCTTCATTAGTAGCCCATCCAGAGACCTTCCCTTGGTTGATAACTTGATGGACATGGCGGAGACGATGACCTATGTAGTCTTCCCCGCTTGAGTCGCAAGAAGACATCTCGAACAATAGCTTCTTAGCCTGCCAGAAAACGATCAAAGGAGAAAACACACGGAATCACAAGATACAACGCCGGGACAATCCGGGAAAATATATAGCAAAACTTTATGCACCAAAAGGAAGGTAACAAGCCAAAGTGGGGTCAGAGACAGACTTCGGGTGGTTGAGGCGGCCTCCTGGCGCGTCCAGGAGGTAGCCCGCGCCACCAGGTCGCCTGGAGCCCGTGGAGCTGCTCTCCGGCTCCACTTCAGCTCGGAATTTTCCTAATTTTGCAAAAACACATAATACAGAAATTTTATTAATGTTTGCGAAGTTCCCTTACCGTATTTCATACCTATTCTTATTCTGCTTCTGCTGGTGTCTGACACAATATTGCAATATGTTCTTCATGAGTAGCTACCTATATCACATTCATCTCTATATTCATGGGGTCTCCAGCCATGTAATGCTTGAGTCTTTGCCCATTCACAAAATGTGGTTTTTTGCCTTCAAAATTCTTAATCTTGATTGCACCGGATCGATAGGATTCTTCGATATGGTATGATCCTTCCCACTTGGAAAGTAATTTACCTGGAGAAAACCTGAAACGAGATCTATACAACAAAACTTTATCACCAACATTAAATTCACGTTTCAAAATTCTCTTGTCATGCCACTTCTTTATCTTTTCTTTGAACATTTTTGCGCTCTCGTAAGCTTCACTTCTCCACTCATCTAGAGAAGTCAAGTTCATGAGACGCTTTTCACCAGCAAGCTTTGGGTCAGCATTAAGCTCTCTAACAGCCCAGAAAGCTTTGTTCTCTAACTCTAAAGGTAGATGACATGCCTTGCCATAGACCATCTTATACGGAGACATTCCCATGGGATTTTTGTAAGCAGTTCTATACGCCCACAAGGCATCTCCTATCTTTTTGGACCAGTCCTTTCTATAACTATTCACTATCTTTTGCAAGATCAACTTGATCTCTCTGTTTGTGAGATCAAGGTGCCCACTTGTTTGAGTGTGGTAAGGTGAAGCAATTCTATGATTGACATCATATTTGGATAGAGATTTTCTAAAAGCACCATGTGTAAAATGTGATCCTCCGTCGGTCATGAGGTACCTAGGTACACGAAACCTAGGGAAGATTACATCCTTGAGCATTTTCAAAGATGTCTTGTGATCAGCACTTTCAGTGGGGATTGCTTCAACCCACTTGGTCACATAATTAACAGCCACTAAAATGTGAGTGTACTTGTGTGAAGGAGGAAAAGGACCCATAAAATCAAAACTCCGGCAATCAAAAGGTTCAATGACTAGAGAATAATTCATAGGCATCTCATTTCTCCTACTAATATTACCAACTCTTTGACACTTATCACAAGATAAAACATAATTTCTAGCGTCTTTAAAGAGAGTCGGCCAATAAAAACCTGACTGGAGAACCTTATGTGCGGTCCTCTCACCGGCATGATGTCCTCCATAAGGACTGTTATGAAATTATCTCAAGATATCCTTCTGCTCATGCTCCGGTATGCATCTCCTCACAATCTCATCTGCACCTTCTGTAAAAATATGTGGTTCATCCCAAAAGTAATACCTCAAGTCGTGGAAGAATTTCTTCCTTTGCTGGAATGTTGAACCTGGAGGCAAAAACATTGCAACAATAAAGTTAGCATAATCTACATACCATGGATCGGAATTAGATTGTACCTTCAAAACAGCTAATCGTTCATTAGGAAAACTATCGTTTACCAGAATAGGATCATGTGGTATGTCCTTCATCCTGGAAAGGTTGCCTGCTACAGGGCTGTCTGCTCCCTTCCTATCAACAATCTGCAAATCAAATTCTTGAAGAAGAAGGACCCATCTGATAAGCCTTGGTTTGGCATCCTTCTTTTCCATAAGATACTTAATAGAAGCATGATTAGTATGAATGATGACTTTGGAATCAACAATGTAAGGCCTAAACTTATCACAAGCAAACACTACCGCTAAAAACTCTTTTTTAGTAGTAGCGTAATTCTTTTGAGCACTATCAAGGGTTTTGTTAGCATAATGTATAACATTCAATTTCTTATCAACCCTTTGTCCTAAGACAGCTCCAAGAGAAAAATAACTGGCATCACACATGATTTCAAAAGAAAAATTTCAATCAGGTGGTTGGACTATAGGACGGTTATCAAGGCTTTTTTAAGAACTTCGAAGGCTTCGTTACAATCGTCATCAAACACAAAAGGAATATCCTTCTGGAGAAGATTAGTGAGGGGTTTCGAAGTCTTAGAAAAATCTTTAATAAATCTTCTATAGAAACCAGCATGACCGAGGAAACTACGAATACCTCTGATGTCCTTTGGATAAGGCATCCTCTCGATTGCTTCGACCTTTGCCCTGTCCACCTCGATCTCCTTTTCAGAAATCTTGTGGCCGAGAACAATTCCTTCATTGACCATGAAGTGGCACTTCTCCCAGTTGAGTACCAAGTTCGTCTCCTCACATCTCTGCAAAACTTTATTAAGGTTGTGGATACAATGGTCAAAAGAGGTTCCATAGACGGAGAAATCGTCCATGAAAACCTCCACAATTTCCTCACAAAAACCATGAAAGATAGCAAACATACACCTTTGTAAAGTAGCAGAGCATTGCATAAACCAAAAGGCATACGTCTATAAGCATAAGTACCAAAGGGACAAGTAAAAGTGGAGTTCTCTTGATCCGCAGTGTTAACATGAATTTGAGAGAAGCCAAAATACCCATCAAGATAGAAAAAGTGAGTGTTTTTGGATAACCTTTCAAGCATTTGGTCGATGAACGACAATGGGTAGTGGTCCTTCCTGGTTGCTTTGTTCAGCTTCCTGTAATCAATACACATTCTATATTCAATAATAATTCTTTGAGGTATTAGTTCATTCTTATCATTGGGAACCACAATCATACCTCCTTTCTTGGGAACATAATGTACCAGACTTACCCACTTACTATCAGCTATAGGGTATATAATACCTGTTGCTAGAAGCTTGAGGATTTCGGTCCTCACAACATCCTTCATCTTTGGGTTCAACCGTCGTTGATGATGAACAACCGGTTTAGCATCAGGCTCAAGACTGATAGTATGCTGACAAATATATGGACTAATTCCCTTAAGATCATCAAGGGTATAGCCAATAGCGCCTTGGTGTTTATGAAGGACTTCCAATAATCTCTCTTCTTCATATCCTGAAATGTTAGCATTGATAATAACAGGATATACTTTATTTTCATCTAAATAAGCATACTTGAGTGTACTGGGAAGAGGTTTAAGATCAAACACCGAGTCTTCTTTTGGTTTTGATAGAATTCCCAAAGGCTCAACCAGAAGGTTGTGCTTTAGGATAGTAGGTTGTCTCAAGAATATATCGTCTAGCTCATTCATTTCCTGCATATGCATATCATTCTCGTGGTCCTCCATAAATTCCTGCAAAGGATCGTTAGGAGGAATAGCAATGGAAGCAATCTCTTCAATAATTTTATCATTACTAGGCAAATCAGTACCACGAGTTTGCTTCGAGAATTTAGAAAAGTTAAATTCATATGGCTCACCATTAAATTCAACAGATAATTTTCCTTTCCCGCAATCTATAATAGCTCCACAAGTTTTGAGAAAAGGCCTACCAAAGACAATAGGGAAAAAACTATCTTGCAATGTGATACGTCTCCATCGTATATACTTTTCCAAACTCTTTCGCCCTTGTTTTGGACTCTAATTTGCATGATTTGAATGGAACTAACCTGGACTGACGCTGTCTTCAGCAGAATTACCATGGTGTTGTTTTTGCACAGAAATAAAAGTTCTCGAAATGACCTAGAAATTTAAGAGGATTTTTGTGGAATATATAAAAATACTGGCGCAAGAATTACCTGGAGGGACGGAGCGAGGAGCCCACAAGCCCAGGAGGCGCGGGCCCCCCTAGCCGTGCATGGGAGGCTTGTGAGGCCCTCGTGGCTCCGCCGCCTCCAACTCCAGCTCTATTTAGTCTCTCTCGTCCGGAAAAAATCAAAGAGAAGAGTTCATCGCGTTTTACAACACGGAGCCGCCGCCACCACCTGTTCTTCCTCTGGAGGGCAGATCTGGAGTCCGTTCTGGGCTCTCGAGAGGGGGAATCGACGCCGTGGTCAGCATCAACCATCCTTCATCGCCAATTCCATGATGCTCTTCACCGTTCGTGAGTAATCTCATCGTAGGCTTGCTGGACGATGATGGGTTGGATGAGATCTATCATGTAATCAAGTTAGTTTTGATGGGGTTTGATCCCTAGTATCCACTATGTTCTGAGATTGATGTTGCTACTACTTTGCTATGCTTAATGCTTGTCACTAGGGCCCGAGTGCCATGATTTCAGATCTGAACCTATTATGTTTTCATCAGTATATGTGTGTTCTTGATCCTATCTTGCAAGTTGTAGTCACCTACTATGTGTCATGACCCGGCAACCCCGGAGTGACAATAGCTGGAACCACTCCCAAAGATGACCATAGTATGAGGAGTTCATGTATTCACTATGCGCTAATGATTTGTTCCGGTTCTCTATTAAAAAGAGACCTTAATATCCCTAAGTTTCCATTAGTACCCCGCTGCCACGGGAGGGATGGACAATAGATGTCATGCAAGTTCTTTTCCATAAGCACGTATGACTAAATACGGAATGCATGCCTACATTACATTGACGAACTGGAGCTAGTTACATATCACCCTGTGTTATAACTGTTGCATGATGAATGTCATCCGGCATAATTATCCATCACAGATCCAATGCCTATGAGTCTTTTCCTACTGGTCCTTGCTACATTACTTTACCACTAGTACTGTCACTGCTGCTACTCTTACCGCTACTGTTGTCACTACTGCTACTGTTACCACTGCTACCGTTGCGATCACACTACTTTGCTACTGAAACTTTGCTGCAGATACTAAGTCTTTCAGGTGTGATTGAATTGACAACTCAACTGCTAATACTCGAGAATATTCTTTGGCTTCCCCTTGTGTCGAATCAACAAATTTGGGTTGAATACTCTACCCTCGAAAACTGTTGCGATCCCCTATACTTGTGGGTTATCAAGACTATTTTCTGGCGCCGTTGCCATGGAGGCCTAGCTCTATTCTCTGAGTCACTTGGGATTTACATCTATTGATAACTGTGAGGAATATGAGAGATCCAAAAACTAAAGTCTTGCCCTCAACTACGAGGACAGGTACAGAACTGCCATCTAGCTCTGCACTTGATTCACCTTCAGTTATGAGTAAGTTTGCGACACCACCACTTGCTAGAAATTCTGATATGTCGCGTGTGCTTGATGATGCTACTTCTGCTATCCATGATGCTTATGATGATGCTTTGCTTGATACTGCTTTTCCACTGGGTGCATTCCTTGATGCACAAATTGCTAGAGTTGCTGCTGAATGTGATGATACTTTTGAAACTGCTGAAATTATTGAAGTAGAACCTGCTATTTCACCTGTTAGAACTAGCTCTCCTAGATATGAATTGCCTGATATACCTGAGGGTTATGTTATGGAGGGAGAGGTAGCTAAGGACTTTCTTGCTTGTAAGGATAGCTATGATCTTGAGAACTTATTGCGCAAGTGGAAAGAAAAATCTCTGAACGCTAGAATGAAATACGATCCTAAGTTTGCTACTTCGCCTATCTTTGTGACTGATAAGGATTATGAATTCTTTGTCGATCCTGAGTTAATCACTTTGGTCGAATCTGATCCTTTTCATGGTTATGAGTGTGACAAGTTGTAGCACACCTTACCAAACTGCACAATATAGCCACCCTATTCACGAGTGAGGAAAAGATTCGCCACTACTACATCCATAAGTTGTTTCCTTTCTCGCTAAAGGTGATGCTAAGACTTGGTTCACTTCTCTTGCTCCTGTTTGTGTGCGTAGTGCCCAGGATATGATTTACTACTTCTCTGAGAAATATCTTCCTGCCCATAAGAAACAAGCTACCTTGCAGGATATATATAACTTTGTGCAAGTTGAAGAAGAGAGTCTCCCACAAGCTTGGGGGAGGTTTTTCTAGCTTCTTAATGCTTTTCCTGATCACCCTCTTGAGAAAAATGAAATACTTGATATCTTTTATAATGGACTAACTGATGCTTCTAGGGACCACCTAGATAGTTATGCTGGTTGTGTTTTGAGGGAACGAACTGTGGAACAAGCTGAGATTCTATTGAATAATATCTTGAGTAATGATAATGCTTGGACTATTCCCGAACCACCTCCGAAGCCAACTCTGAAGAAAAGAGGTATCCTATTCCTCAGTCCTGAAGATATGCAAGAAGCTAAGAAATCTATGCAAGAGAAAGGCATTAAATCTGAAGATGTCAAGAATCTACCACCTATCTAGGAAATACATGGTCTTGATAACCCGACATAGGCAGTAGAGGTAAATTCTCTTCGTAGATTCAATGAGAGTGATATTCCAGCTCCCATCTCCTTCTTCTACCTCCAGAAAAAATCATCCCACAGCTCAAACCCGTGTTCTTGCTCTTCTTGCTGTGTTTTTCGATCTCCTTGTGCAAATCCCCATTCATCAAACTGTTCTGGGGGGATTGTTCCTTGAGAAAGAAAAAGGAAAAGATGAGGAGGTTCCTAAGAGGCTCTTCAAGCCGTGACCCCAAGGAAGATGACAATGAGAAGAAGAAACCCAAGTATCTGGTCCCCCCGAGTTGCAGAAGTTCGAGCGTGCGAGTGGCCAAGCGATGTGTTCTTACGTGCCACCGGTCTTTATGAGGATTTTTATTACTTGGTGGGAAACGCAAGCCTTACCGCATTTGTTGAAGATAAGGGTCCACAATACCTCCTCCTCACTAATATTTTCGTGCAAAAGTTTAATTTCTATCCAAGGAAGAATCCTCCTATGGTTGAGTTCAAGTTATATGATATCCCTCAGCGCATGTCACTTCAGGATTTTTGCAATGTTTGCAAATTACCTTATGTTGGGGATATTCATGAACCTTGTCCACGGGACTTGGAGGCTTTCATAGATACTATTGTTGTAGGAGAGGAGAGAGGAGTATCTTGCGCTAGAGTTGCTAGCATACATTTTCCCGTGCTTTGGTATTTCTCATTATTCGTGGGAAAATGTTTGATTGGTCATGGGAAAGCTGGGGCCCTTAGCTCCCCATATCTTGCGGTTTTGCGCGAAGCCCTTTATAATGATAAAACTTATAGCTTGGGCACTAGAGTGGCTCAACGGTTGAACACGAACCGTACTAAAGGCGCTGTTTATGGAGTTATCTATGCTACCCGTCTTGCTAGAAATTTTGATATACCTATTAGACTGCACGAGGAAGAAGAGATGCTTCTTCCTGAGAGATATCTAGATTATGATAGCATGGTTCGCCATGACTTTCTCGATAAATACATAAATAAGAGGATGATTTATAACCTGGTATTTAGCCAGGGTACTCGTGAGACTATTACTTTGCCTTCTCCTGCTTTGTTCAATCTTCATCTAGGCACGTACGTTATTATGCCCTCGGACATCTACGCATATTGGGGCATAGCGCCAGCACAGGTGCCCGTGCTCGAGCTACCAGTCGAGTACCAGACGCCAGTGGGAGCCAAAGGAGCTCACCCAGCAGTGGCAACCTCAGTACACTCCGGAGTACCCCGGAGACAGTTACTTTCCTCCGTGGGAGTAGACCAACTTAGGCCAAAAGCCTAAGCTTGGGGGAGTACGTGTTTCTCACAGACTTTATATTCATCCTGACGCTTTCACTTTGATAGTTGGTGTTCACACCTTACCACTATATCATCCATGCAAGTTTATTTCTTTTTCTCACTTTCTTCTCGTGTGTTTGTTTCGATTGAGAAAACCCAAAAAGATTTCTCGTTCTTCTTTTGCTTGTTGGGAGCTTTCCCGTGTAAATAGTTTTCTTTTTCTTTGGGTCAAGGTAGAAGACCATGGTTACAATGTTTAGTGGCTCCCGTATGCATTATTGTTTATCCGTCGAAGAGCCATATTACTTTGTCTTCTCCTCTGTGTTTGCTTGCCGATTCCTGCTTAGTCCAATGCACAAACACTCTCATTATTATTCACCTCATTCAGTCATGTGATACGTCTCCAACGTATCTATAATTTTTGATGGTTTCATGCTATTATCTTGTCAAACTTTGGATGTTTTGCATGCCTTTTATTTATTTTTTGGGACTAACTTATTAACTCAGTGCCAAGTGCCAGTTCCTGTTTTTTCCATGTTTTTGACCCCTTTCAGAGGAGATTTTGAAACGGAGTCCAAACGGAAGAAAATCCGTGAAAAGATTTTTTCTGGAACGGAAGAAGATCGGAGGACTTGGGAGCCAAGCCAGAAGAGCCCCAGGGGCCCCACAAGCCCCCACCCCGCGGCCAGGGGGCGCGCCATGCAGGCTTGTGTGCCCCCTAGAGGTCCCCTAACCTAGATCTTGCGCCTATATATTCCCAAATATTCCCAAAAAATCAGGGGAGTATCGTAATCACTTTTCCGCCACCGCAAGATTCTGTCTCCGCAAGATCCCATCTTGGGCACGTCCTGGGGCCATGCCGGAACGTGGATTCGAACACGGAAGGCTTCTCCATCAACACCATGACCTCTCGGATGATGCGTGAGTAGTTCACCATAGACCTACGGGTCCATAGCTAGTAACTAGATGGCTTCTTCTCTCTCTTGGATCTTCAATACCAAGTTCTCCATGATCTTCATGGAGATCTATCCGATGTAATATTCTTTTGCGGTGTGTTTGTCAAGATCCGATGAATTGTGGATTTATGATCAGATTATCTATGAATCTTATTTGAGTTTCTTCTGATCTCTCTTATGCATGATTTCATATCCTTGTAATTCTCTTCGAGTTGTGGGTTTTGTCTGGCCAACTAGATCTATGATTCTTGCAATGGGAGAAGTGCTTGGTTTTGGGTTCATACCGTGCGGTGACCTCACCCATTGACAGAAGGGGTAGCCAGGCACGCATCGTGTTGTTGCCATCAAGGGTAAAAAGATGGGGTTTTCATCATTGGTTTCAGATTATCCCTCTACATCATGTCATCTTGCTTAAAGCGTTACTCTGTTCGTCATGAACTCAATACACTAGATGCATGCTGGATATCGGTCGATGTGTGGAGTAATAGTAGTAGATGCAGAAAGTATCGGTCTACTTGTCTTGGACGTGATGCCTATATGTGTGATCATTACCTTAGATATCGTCATGACTTTGCGCGGTTCTATCAATTGCTCGACAGTAATTTGTTCACCCACCGTAATACTTGCTATTTTGAGAGAATCCTCTAGTGAACACTATGGCTCCCATGGTCTACTTCACACCATATTTTCAGCCTTACACTTTTTACTTCGTTGCATGCCTAAATACGGACAATAGATGTCATGCAAGTTCTTTTCCATAAGCACGTATGACTAAATACGGAATGCATGCCTACAGTACATTGACGAACTGGAGCTAGTTACATATCACCCTGTGTTATAACTCTTGCATGATGAATGTCATCCGACATAATTATCCATCACCGATCCAATGCCTATGAGTCTTTTCCTACTGGTCCTTGCTACGTTACTTTACCGCTACTGCTGTCACTACTGCTACTGTTACCGCTGCTATTGTCACTACTGCTACTGTTACCACTGCTACCGTTGCTATCACACTACTTTGCTACTGAAACTTTGCTGCAGATACTAAGTCTTTCAGGTGTGGTTGAATTGACAACTCAACTGCTAATACTCGAGAATATTCTTTGGCTTCCCCTTGTGTCGAATCAACAAATTTGGGTTGAATACTCTACCCTCGAAAACTGTTGCGAGCCCCTATACTTGTGGGTTATCACACTGAACCAAGTACTAGAAAGTCGGTAGGATATTTTACCTTTCCACATAGGACTTCAACATCTCGCACAATTCAAATAGGAGAGATAATTTCTTTGTTTGCAATATGAATAGTAACATCGACGTCTTCAATTTCACCTGGTAGAATCTCATTCATGATCTCTTGATAAAGTGAAAAAGGAATAACACTAGCACTTGATCCCAAATCACATAGCCCATAATAATTACGATCTCCTATTTTCACACATACAACTGGAGTACCTTAAATAGGGCCTTTATTCTTGGCTGTAACAAGGTTAGTAGAAACAACACAAAAATTTATATTGGAATCCTCAATATTACTAGTAACAAGATCCTTGACTAATGCAACTTGAGGATCGACCTTAATCAGGTCCTCATGCTCATCAGGCGTTCTTTCACTTTTATTTAGTATGCCTGTGACAAAAGAATGCTCCCTCATCCTTGTGGGGAAAGGGGGCTTTTTCATATAAAATTGCAGGCAAGATAGGGTCAACAATATTGATGTCAACAGGCAATTCCTTAAAATGTTTACGGTGTTGATCCTCCCTCTTCTTAGAAGAAACAATATGACAGACAAAGTCTTTGCGAAAATCAATTAGAAGCTAGGAATCAAGACCAATCTTAGCACAAAAGGTATTGAAGTAATCAATTTTCACATAGCTCTCAATATAATCATGCTCATAATTTATAACGGGTTCAATACCTTTATCAACCTCCCAATCTTCAGTGTTCTTCTGTATCCTTTCAATAAGATCCCACCTAGCTTCAGTGCTTTTGTTGGAGAATGCCCCACTAGACGAGGCATCAATCATCTCTTTATCTTGATGAGAAAGCCTTGCATAAAAAATGTAAGAATGATTTCCTTGGGGAGCTCATGATTGGGACATTTGAGCATTAGGGACTTCAATCTCCCCCGAGCTTGAGCGATGCTTTCTCCATCACGAGGTCAAAATTTACAAATATAGTTCCTGTCTCGACGTATTTCATGAACATGATAAAACTTTGCATAAAAGAGAGGCATAAGATCTTGCCAATTTAGTAAATGAGAGTTATAAAGAAGCCTATACCAATCCAAAGCCTTATCTTTTAATGATAGAGAGAATATCTTTCTCATAACAAAATCCATCCATATACCTGCAAGCTTAAATAAGGAGCATAGTTGTGAAAGATATAGCAAGTGTTCACCTGGATGTCTATCTCCTGCATATCGATTAGCCAAGACACAATCAATAATACCAGTTGGTATTTTAAAGGGCACAATTTCAATTGCTGGGGGAGGCTGCTCCACCACAATAGCGTTGGGGCGGTTCCCAACAAGCAACAAACCAAGAGTAGAGTTGTCCATAGGGACAAAAAGCAGAAACAAAAAATAAAACAACACGTAGAGCGTAAAGGTTTCCTTACCAATTTCACTTACCAATAGCGCTACACTCCCCGGCAACGGCGCCAGAAAATGGTCTTGATGACCCACAAGTGTAGGGGATCTATCGTAGCCTTTTAGATAATTAAGAGTGTCGAACCCAACGAGGAGCAGAAGGTACTGACAAGCGATCTTGAGCAAGGAATAACTGCAAGTACTGAAAGGTAACTTTTTATGGGTTTTCTAGTATAAGCAACAAGGAAATAAATGCAAGGAAAGTAAATGGTGCCGAGGTGCAGCAAGTGGCCCAATCCTTTTGAACACAAAGGATAAGCCGAGGGACTAAACTTATAAAGACTAAGGCGTTCCGGAGGACATACGGGAGAGATAGTCAAGTGCTTTCGCCATATTCCGTCTAGTACTATGTTTTGTATTGATAAGTGTTGTGTGGGTGGTGTTGGGGAACGTTGCATGGGAAACAAAAAATTTCCTACGCACACGAATACCTATCATGGTGATATCCATCTACGAGAGGAGATTAGATCTACGTACCCTTGTAGATCGCTCAGCGGGAAGCATTAAGAAACGCGGTTGATGTAGTGGTACAGCTTCGTGATTCAAATCACCGTCATCCCACGATCCGTTCCGATCTAGCGCCGAAAGGACGGCACCTCCGCGTTC
This sequence comes from Hordeum vulgare subsp. vulgare, assembly GCF_904849725.1. Lineage (NCBI taxonomy): Eukaryota > Viridiplantae > Streptophyta > Magnoliopsida > Poales > Poaceae > Hordeum > Hordeum vulgare. The sequence goes on along the minus strand of NC_058524.1, from coordinate 87,391,437 downwards.
AACACACGTACAGCTCGATGATGATCTCGACCTTCTTGATCCAGCAAGAGAGACGGAGAAGTAGATGAGTTCTCCGGGAGCGTGACGACGCTCTGGTGGTGGTGATGATCTACTCCTGCAGGGCTCCGCCCGAGCTCCGCAGAAACACGATCTAGAGGTAAAACTATGTGGTATAGGTTTGAGTTGCACGTGGCAAAGTTGTGTCTCAAAAACCCTAAAACCACCAATATATATTGGAGGAGGGGAGGGGCTAGACTTGGGGCACAAGGGCCCCAAGGGTGCGCTGGCCAAAGGGAGAGGAGGACTCCTTCTCCAATTCGGTTTGGGGAAGGAGGAGTCCTCCTCTTCCTTCCCACCTCTTTCTTTCCTTTTTTTTCTTCTTTCCTTTTGTTTTGTTCACTTGTGGCGCCTTAGCCCTCTTGGGCTGGATCCACCAGCCCACTAAGAGCTGGTGCGCCACCCTGGGGTTACTGGGCCCACTCCCGGTTGGGTGGGCCCCTCCCGGTGAACACCCGAAACCCATTCGTCACTCCCGATACACTTCCAGAAATGCCCGAAGATTTCGAGTGACCAAATGAAACCATCCTATATATCAATCTTCGTTTCCAGACCATTCCGGACACCCTCGTGATATCCATGATCTCATCCGGGACTCCGAACAACATTCGGTAACCACACATATAACTCAACTATACTAAAACATCATCAAACCTTATGTGTGCAGACCCTGCGGGTTCGAGAACTATGTAGACATGACCCAAGACAGTCCTCGGTCAATATCCAATAGCGGGACCTGGATGCCCATATTGGATCCTACATATTCTCCGAAGATCTTACCGGTTGAACCTCAGTGCCAAGGATTCATATAATCCCGTATGTCATTCCCTTTGTCCTTCGGTATGTTACTTGCCCAAGATTCGATTGTCGGTATCCGCATACCTATTTTAATCTTGTTACTGGCAAGTCTCTTTACTCGTTCTGTAATACAAGATCCCGTGACTTACACTTAGTCACATTGCTTGCAAGGCTTGTGTGTGATGCTGTATTACCAAGTGGGCCCCGAGATACCTCTCCGTCACACGGAGTGACAAATCCCAATCTTGATCCATACTAACTCAACGGACACCTTCGGAGATACCTGTAGAGAACCTTTATAGTCACCCAGTTACGTCGCGACGTTTGATACACACAAGGTATTCCTCCGGTGCGAGTGAGTTATATGATCTCATGGTCATAGGAATAAATACTTGACACACAGATAACAATAGCACCAAAATGACACGATCACTTGCTACATTTACAGTTTGGGTCTAGTCCATCACATGATTCTCCTAATGACGTGATCCAGTTATCAAGTGACAACACTTGCATATAATCAGAAAACCTTGACTATCCTTGATCAACTGGCTAGCCAACTAGAGGCTTGCTAGGGACATTGTTCTGTTTTTGTATCCACACATGTATCTATGTTTTCATTCAATACAATTGTAGCATGGATAATAAACGATTATCTTGAAACAGGAAATATAATAATAACTATTTTATCATTGCCTAGGGCATATTTCCAACAGTCTCCCACTTGCACTAGAGTCAATAATCTTGTCCTCACATCGCCATGCGATTTACATTATAATAAATCTAACACCCATATAGTTCTGGTGTTGATCATGTTTTGCCCGTGGAAGAGGTTTAGTCAACGGAGCTGCTACATTCAGATCTATGTGCACTTTGCAAATATTCAAGTCCTCTCCTTCAACGTAGTCGCGGATGAGGTTGAAGTGTCGTTTGACGTGCCTGGTCTTCTTGTGAAACCTTGGTTCCTTTGCTAAAGCAATGGCACCAGTGTTGTCACATAACAGAGTTATTGGATTTAGTGCGCTCGGCACAACTCCAAGGTCCGTCATGAACTGCTTCATCCAGACACCCTCCTGTGCTGCCTCCGAGGCGACCATGTACTCCACTTCACATGTAGAATCTGCTACGACGCTTTGCTTGGAACTGCACCAGCTTACCGCAACCCCATTAAGAATAAATATGTATTCGGTTTGAGACTTAGAGTCATCTGGATCAGTGTCAATGCTTGCGTCGACGAACCCTTTACGACGAGCTCTTCGTCACCTCCATAAACGAGAAACATTTCCTTAGTCCTTTTCATGTACTTCGGAATATTCTTGATCGCCGTCCAGTGATCCACTCCTGGATTACTCTGAAACCTGCCTGCCATACTTATGGCCAAGCTGACGTCTCGTCTAGTGCACAACATTGCATACATGATAGAACCTATGGCTGAAGCATAGGGGACGGAACTCATTTGTTCTCTATGTTCAGCAGTTGCTCGGCACTGAGTCTTACTCAATTTTATACCTTGTAACACTGGTAAGAACCCCTTCTTGGACTATTCCATTTTGAACTTCTTCAAAACTTTATCAAGGTATGTGCTTTGTGAAAGTCCTATCACGCGTCTTGATCTATCCCTATAGATCTTAATGCCTAGAATATAAGCAGCTTCTCCTAGGTCCTTCATAGAGAAACTTTAAGTCAAGTAATCCTTTACGCTCTCCAAAAACTCCACGTTGTTTCCAATCAGCAATATGTCATCCACATATAATATTAGAAACACCACAGAGCTCCCACTCACTTTCTCGTAAATACAAGATTCTCTAACCACTTGTATAAACCCAAATGCTTTGATCACCTCATCAAAGCGCTTATTCCAACTCTGAGATGCTTGCACTAGTCCATAAATGGATCGCTAGAGCTTGCATACTTTGTTAGCATTCTCTGGATCGACAAAATCTTCGGGTTGCATCATATACAACTATTCCTTAAGAAAACCGTTAAGAAACGCCATTTTGACATCCATGTGCCAGATTTCATAATCGAAAATGCAGCTATTGCTAACATGATTCGGACAAACTTAAGCATCGCTATCGATGAGAACATCTCATCGTAGTCAACTCCTTGAACTTGTGAATAACTCTTTGCCACAAGTCGAGCTTTATAAACGGTCACATTACCGTCTACGTCCGTCTTCTTTTTAAAGATCCATTTGTTCTGAATAGCCTTGCGGCCTTCAGGTAATACTTCCAAAGTCCACACTTTGTTTTCATACATAGATCCTATCTCGGACTTCATGGACTCCAGCCATTTGTTGGAATCCGGGCCCACCATTGCTTCTTCATAATTCGCAGGTTCATTGTTGTCTAACAACATGATTAATAAGACAGGATTACCGTACCACTTAGGAGTAGTACGTGATCTTGTCGACCTACTAGGTGCGATAGGAACTTGATCTGTAGTTTCATGATCATCATCATTAACTTCCTCCTCAACCGGTGTTGCTTTGACAGGGGTTTCCCCTTGCCCTGCGCCACCATCTAGAGGGATTAGAGGTTCGACAACCTCATCAAGTTCTATCTTCCTTCCACTCAATTCTTTCGAGAGAAACTCCTTCTCCAGAAAAGCTCTGTTCTTAGCAACGAACACTTTGACCTCGGATTTGAGATAGAAGGTGTACCCAACTGTCTCCTTTGGGTAACCTATGAAGACACATTTTTCCGCTTTGGGTTCTAGCTTTTCAGGCTGAAGCTTTTTGACATAAGCATCACATCCCCAAACTTTAAGAAACGATAACTTCGGTCTTTGGCCATACCACAGTTCGTATGGTGTCATCTCAACGAATTTTGATGGTGCCCTATTTAAAGTGAATGCAGTTGTCTGATAACCCACAAGTATAGGGGACTGCAACAGTTTTCGAGGGTAGAGTATTCAACCCAAATTTATTGATTCGAGACAAGGGGAAGCCAAAGAATATTCTCAAGTATTAGCAGTAGAGTTGTCAATTCAACCATACCTGAAAGATTTAGTATCTTCAGCAAAGTATCAGTAGCAAAGTAGTATGATAGCAACACTAGCAACAATAACTAATAGCATCAAAGTGACAGCAGTAGCAGCAAAGTAACAACAGTAGCAACAGAGTAATAGTAGCAGAAGTGACAACAGTAGCGGCAAAGTAACGTAGCAAGGACCAGTAGGAAAAGACTCGTAGGCATTGGATCGGTGATGGATGATTATGTCGGATGTTATTCATCATGCAACAGTTATAACACGGAGAGATATGTAACTAGCTCCAGTTCGTCAATGTACTGTAGTCATGTATTCTGTATGTAGTCATACATGCTTAGGGAAAAGAACTTGCATGACATCTATTGTCCATCCCTCCCGTGGCAGCGGGGTCCTAATGGAAACTACGGGATATTAAGGTTCTCCTTTTAATAAAGAACCGTACCAACGCATTAACACTTGGTGAATACATGAACTCCTCATACTATGGTCATCTCCGGGAGTGGTTCCGACTATTGTCACTCCGGGGTTGCCGGGTCATAACACATAGTAGGTGACTACAACTTGCAAGATAGGATCAAGAACACACATATATTGGCGACAACATAATAGGTTCAGATCTGAAATCATGGCACTCGGGCCCTAGTGACAAGCATTAAGCATGGCAAAATAGTAGCAACATCAATCTCAGAACATAGTGGATACTAGGGATCAATCCCCGTCAAAACTAACTCGATTACATGATAGACCTCCTCCAACCCATCACCGTCCAACAAGCCTACAATGAGATTACTCACGAACGGTGAAGAGCATCATGGAATTGGCAATGAAGGAAGGTTGGTGATGACGATGGCGACGATCTCCCCTCTCCGAGCCCAGAACGGACTCCAGATCCGCCATCCAGAGGAAGAACAGGAGGTGGCGGCGCCTCCGTATCGTAAAACGCGATGAACTCTTCTCCTTAATTTTTTTTCCGGACGAAACGGGCTAAATAGAGCTGAAATTGGAGGCGGTGGAGCTTCATGGGACCCTCAAGCCTGCCAGGCTCGGCCAGGGGGGCGCCTGGTGGGCTTGTGGGCTCACAGCTCCACTCCTCCGGTTGATTCTTGCGCCAGTATTTTTTATATATTCCACAAAAAATCCCCATAAATTTCCAGGTCATTCCGAGAACTTTTATTTCTGCGCAAAAACAACACCATGGCAATTCTGCTGAAAACAACGTTAGTCCGGGTTAGTTCCATTCAAATCATGCAAATTAGAGTCCAAAATAAGGGCAAAAGAGTTTGGAAAAGTAGATACGATGGAGACATATCAACTCCCCCAAGATTAAACCTTGCTTGTCCTCAAGCAATTCAGTTGACAAACTGAAAGAGACAAAAGAAAAACTTTTACGAATTCTGTTTGATCTTGTTGTTGCAACTATGTCTAACTCATATCCAGAATTTCAGCAAGATCACAAGCTAACCACATAAGAAAATGACAACTAGGTCTCATGGTTATCTCATATCAATGTAATAATCAACTAGCGAGCAATAATGACAAGTTTCAAACGTCAACACTTCAATCAAAACAATCATGAAGCAGTACGAACAGATGGTATCTCGCAAGCTCTTTCTGAGACCGTAAAACATAAATGCAGAGCGCCTTCAAAGACCAAGGGCTGACTAAACATTGTAATTCATGGCAAAGAAGATCCAGTCACAGTCATACTCAATCACAGTTAAAAGCAAAGCATAAAAATGACAGAGGTGCTCTCTAATTGGTGATTTTATAAGAAGAGGATGACTCAACAAGAACATAAATAGATAGGCCCTTCGCAGAGGGAAGCATTGATTTGCACACGTGCTAGAGCTCAAGCTTTGAAAACAGAGATAATAATTTTGGGTGGCATGCTTTCATTGTCAACGCAATGACCAAGAGTTTTCATCATCTTCCACGCTACACATGCTATAGGCGGTTCCCAAACAGAAAAGTAAAGTCTTGACTCCCCCACCACCAATCAATCACACTCCAGGACTAGCCGAATACTCGGGTGCCGTCCATACCAACAACAATCCAGGGGGAGTTTTGTTTGCAATTATCTTTTCGATTTGAGCATGAAACTGGGCATTCCAATTACCGGCCCCTTTCTCGTGAATGATAGTGAATAAACACATATCGAGGATAAAACGCCTAGCATGGAAGATACTGATAGCCCCCTGTCACCACATGAGCGGTCGGGCATGCAAAACAGATTATTTCTTGAAGATTTAGAGAGTGGCACATGCAAATTTACTTGGAACGGCAGGTAGATACCGCATATAGGTAGGTATGGTGGACTCATATGGAACAACTTTGGGTTTATGGAAGTGGATGCACAAGCAGTATTCCCGCTTAGTACAAGTGAAGGCTAGCAAAAGACTGGGAAGCGACCAACTAGAGAGCGACAACAGTCATCAAAATGCATTGAGATTAACCAACATTGAGTGCAAGCATGAGTAGGACATAAACACCATGAGCATGAATATCATAGAGGCTATGTTGATTTTGTTTCAACTACATGCGTGAACATGCGCCAAGTGAAGCCACTTGAATCATTCGAAGGAGGATACCATCCTATCATACTACATCATAGTCATCTCAAGATTCATGTTGGCATCCAAGACAAACCATTATAAGCTCCTTGCTAATTAAGCATGGCATCCGAAACTATGATCTCTAAGTTGTCATTGCAAACATGTTTCTCTCACCACAAAGTTGAATCAGGAACGATGAGCTAGTCATATTTACAAAAAACAAAATAGACCAAGTTCATACCAGCTTTTCCAGGCTGGGTCACTTCATCATATATCGTCATTATTGCATTTCACTTGCACGACCGAATGATGTGAACAATAATAAGAGCGCTCGTGCATTGGACTAAGCTGGAATCTGCAAGCAAACACAAAGGCGAAGACAAAGTAATATGGCTCTTTGACAGATAAACAGATATGCATGCGAGAGCCACTAAACATTGTAACCATGGTCTTCTACCTTGACCCGAAGAAAAAGGAAAACTATTTACACGGGAAAGCTCCCAACAAGCAAAAGAAGAACAAGAAAATCTTTTTGGGTTTTCTCAAAGTAGACAAACACACGAAAAGAAAACGAGAGAAATAAATAAACTAGCATGGATGATACAGTTGCAAAGTGTGAACACCGACTAACAAAGTGAAAGCGTAAGCAAGAATATAAAGTCGGTGAGAAACACGTACTCCCCCAAGCTTAGGCTTTTGGCCTAAGTTGGTCTACTCCCAAGGAGGGAAATAATCGGCTCCGGCGTACTCCCGAGTGTACTGAGGGTGCCACTGATGTGTGAGCTCCTCTGGCTCCCACTGATAAACTGGCGTCTGGTACTCGACTGGCAGCTCGGGCACGGGCACCTGTGGTTGGTCTATGCCCCAATATGCGTAGATGTCCGAGGGCATAATAATGTACCTGCATGTATGAAGATTGAACAAAAAAGGAGCAGGCAAAGTAAAAGTCTCACGAGTATCGTGACTAAGTACCAGGTTATAAATCATCCTTCTATTTATATCTCTATCAAGAAAGTCATGGCGAACCATGCTATCATAATCTAGATATCTCTCGGGAAGAAGAATCTCTTCTTCCTCGTCCAGTCTAATGGGTATCTCAAAATGTCTAGCAAGACGGGTAGCATAGATACCTTCATAGACAACAACTTTAGAACGGTTCGTGTTCAACCGTTGAGCTACTGTAGCACCCAAGCTATAAGTTTTATCATTATAAAGGGCTTCGCGCAAGACCGCAAGATCTGGGGAGCTAATGGACCTAGCTTTCCCACGACCAATCAAACATTTTCCTACGAATAATGAGAAGTACCGAAGCACGTAAAATGTATGCTAGCAGCTCTAGCGCAAGACACTCCTCTCTCCTCTCCTACAGCAATACTATCTATGAAAGCCTCCAAGTCTCGTGGACAAGGTTCGTAAATATCCCCAACATAAGGTAATTTGCAAACATTGCAAAAATCCTGAAGTGACATGCGTTGGGGGATATCATATAACTTGAACTCAACCATAGGAGGATTCTTCCTCGGATAGAAATTAAAGCTTTGCACGAAAATATTAGTAAGGAGGAGGTATTGCAGACACTTATCTTCAACGAAGGCGGTAAGGCCTGCGTTCTCCACCAAGCAGTAAAAGTCCTCATAAAGTCCGGCGGCGCGTAAGAACACATCGCTTGGTGATACGTCCATTTTGCATCATTCTTTCATGTTGATATTTATCGCTTCTTGGGCTGTTATTCCACTTCATGGTACAATACTTATGCATTTTCTCTCTTATTTTGCAAGGTTTACATGAAGAGGCAGAATGCCGGCAGCTGGAATTCTGGCTTGAAAGTGGAGCAAGTTTGAGATACCTACTCTGCAACTCCAAACGCCGTAAAAATCAACGATGATTTTTTTTCTGGATTTATAAAAAATACTGGCCGAAGAAGCGCCAGAGGGGCGCCAACAGGTGGCCACAAGCCTGCTAGGCGCGGCCAACCCCTGGCCGCGCCTAGGGGGCTTGTGGGCAGCCTGCTGGCCCACTGGCCCCCTCTTCTGCTATATGAAGGGTTTCGTCCGGAAAAAAATCACACAGGAGCTTTTTCGTGGATTCGCCGCCGCCACGAGGCGGAAATTGAGCAAAACCAATCTAGAGCTCCGGCAGGACGATCCTGCGGGGGAAACTTTCCTCCCGGAGGGGGAAATCGTCGCCATCGTCATCATCGACACTCCTCTCATCGGAGGGGACTCGTCACCATCAACATCTTCATCAGCACCATCTCATCTCCAAACCCTAGTTCATCGGTTGTAACCAATCTCCATCTCGCGACGCTGATTGGTACTTGTAAGGTTGCTAGTAGTGTTGATTACTCTTTGTAGTTGATGCTAGTTGGATTATTTGGTGGAAGAGTTTATGTTCAGATCCTTGATGCTACTCATTACCTGTCTGGTCATGAATATGATTATGCTTTGTGAGTAGTTACATTTGTTCATGAGGACATGGGATAAGTCATGCTAATAGTAGTCATGTGAATTTGGTATTCGTTCGATATTTTGATGTGTTGTATGTTGTTTTTCCTCTAGTGGTGTGATGCGTCCATTTTGCATCATGCTTTCATGTTGATATTTATTGCTTCTTGGGCTGTTATATTACTTGTGGTACCATATTTATGCCTTTTATCTCTTATTTTGCAAGGTTTATTTGAAGAGGGAGAATTCAGGCAGCTGGAATTCTGGACTAGAAAAGGAGCAAATCCTAGTCCACTATTCTGCACATCTCCAAATGCCCTGAAAATTCACGTGGATTTTAACTGGAATATATTAAAAATACTGGGCGAGAGAACTACCGGATGGGGGCCACCAGGGCACCACAAGCTTGCCCACCGCCACCTCCCCCTTGTGGCGCAGGGCAGGCTTGTGGGCTGCCTGAAGGCCCACTAGCCCCCCTCTTTCGCTATATGAAGCGTCCTGGTCTGGAAAAAATCAATCAGGAGCTTTTTCATGGTTTCGCAGCCGCCACGAGGCGGAACTTGAGCAGATCCAACCTAGAGCTCCGGCAGGACGATCCTGCCGAGGAAATTTCCCTCCCGGAGGGGGAAATCGTCGCCATCGTCATCACCAGTACTCCTCTCCTCGGAGGGGAGGCATCTTCATCAACATCTTCATCAGCACCATCTCCTCTCCAATCCCTAGTTCATATCTTGTAACCAATCTTTGTCTCGCAACTCCGATTGGTACTTGTAAGGTTGCTAGTAGTGTTGATTACTCTTTGTAGTTGATGCTAGTTGGATTACTTGGTGGAAGAGTTTATGTTCAGATCCTTGATGCTATTCATTACACATCTGGTCATGATTATGATTATGTCTTGTGAGTAGTTACTTTTGTTCCTGAGGACATGGGATAAGTGATGCTAATAATAGTCATGTGAATTGGATATTCGTTCGGTATTTTGGTATGTTGTATGTTGTTTTTCCTCTAGTGGTGTTATGTGAACGTCGACTACATAACACTTCACCATATTTGGGCCTAGAGGAAGGCATTGGGAAGAAGTAAGTAGATGATGGGTTGCTGGAGTGACAGAAGCTTAAACCCCAGTCTATGCGTTGCTTCGTGAGGGGCTGATTTGGATCCACTAGTTTAATGCTATGGTTAGACATTGTCTTAATTCTTCTTTTGTAGTTGCAGATGCTTGCGAGAGAGGTTAATCATAAGTGCGATGCTTGTCCAAGTAAGGGAAGTACCCAAGCGCCGGTCCACCCACATATCAAACTATCAAAGTAACGAAAGCGAATCATATGAACATGATGAAACTAGCATCACAGAAATTCCCGTGTGTCCTTGGGAGCGTTTTTCCTCCTATAAGACTTTGTTCAGGCTTGTCCCTTGCTACAAAAGGGATTGGGTGTAACATCCCAATTTTCCTAATTGGGAATGTTTTACAATGGTAGCTAAGCATCTATGCATATTGAATGGCAATAAAGATTTGCATTTGAATTCTTTCAAATTTTACTTTTGCATTTCTATTTGTTTTTCTTCGTGCAAGAAGTGCCGGGAAATAATCTCTTGCAAGCAAGAAAGAGCGGAGGAACATGACCCTCCAAAATGTGAGGCACTTTTGAAATTTTTTGAGCCAAGGAAACACAAACTTTGTGGAGAAAATAATTTCAAAAAGAAAATAAAGCCTTAGGGGTTTTTTCTGAAAAAACATTTTTAAAAAGTTTTTATTTTGGTTTTGGAAAAATGATAATCAATTAGGAAATATTTTTCTGATCGATTTGGTATATAATACCCTATATTAATTATTTTATTTAGTTTCCTTTTTTTTCTTTTTAGTCTCTTTTTTATAAAAAAATCTAAAACGGGAAATGTTTTTTTTAAAAGGAAACGCGCCCGAGCGCATTATAGCCAGCCCATCGCCCCGCCTGGCCCGGGATCCGCTGCCTATTCCTATTGGGGCAACCGCACCCGAGTCGCCCCTACCCTCACCCGCTGACGCCTAGGCCCCGCCCACGCCGACCCCACCCGTCGCCCCACGCGCACCCCCCTTTCTCCTTCCTCCTTCCTTTTCTCTCTCCTCTCCCTTCCTTCTCCAGCGAACCGAGCCACCATGGCCGGATTTACCATCCCCACCCCCCGATTCCCTTCCCCTTTGAGCCTCTCCTCCCCCTATAAATACTCCCCCCCGCTGCCGACCCCGTTCCCCTCGCCGCCCCCTCCCCTCGTCGCCCCATGCCGCCCCCTCTCTGCCTCGCCGGAGTTTGGAGCCGGCCGAAGCCCCGGCCACTCCCCTGCTCGCCCGAGCCCTCCCCTCGCCACCGCTGCCAATGGACGCGCGAGCCTCGCCGCTGCCTCCCCAACCCCTCGGACGCCGTCGGGACTCGCCGGAGTCCACTGCCCCGATCGCCTCATCACCTCGGCCTCGCCGGAGTAGCACAACGCCGGCCATCCCCACTGTAAGCACCCCCTCCTCCTCCTCCGCCGTCCGATCATAATCTAACAGGGTAGATTAGAACACCCGTACCCTTTCGGTCTTCTAGATAAAACCAAGCCAGTTTTTATTCACTTAAATATTAGCCGAAGAGGTATCAGTTAGATAGCGGCCGTTTTCTAGAAAGCCCCGCAGCACACATCACCTAGGCCAACCAGAAGCTGCCACGTGTACCCCTGTCCGTTAGAATCAGCTTCTATTTTTTTCTGTTTAATTCCAAAACAGAGAAAGTTCTAGTTTTGTTTGGCTCATAACTTTTGATATAGAGATCCATTGAGGTTGAAACTTGTTTCAGTATATCACAATTTTTCTGTAGTTTTTAAAAACATATAAGTTGTCTATGTTTGAAATTTTCAAATTTGAATTAGATCAGATTTAGTTTAAACCTTGTTTTGCTTATTCCAGGAGTTTAAAAGATGATTTTTATTTGATTCTTTTTGCTACTGCTTCCTAGTGATTATATCTTAGTGTGGTATAAGTTTCAAATGTTATTAAGTAAGTTTACTTGGGTGTTAACAGAAACAATTTCTGCCTTAGTTAGGCGAAGTGAATTCTTTCACTTTATGCCATAGCTACTGTATGCTTGTGATATTATTTACTTGTTGATGATTGTAGTGCTTATGGTGTGTATTTGTTTGTATCGGTAGATCACCCGGAGTGCGAAGCTTGTTACTTAGAAGCGCTCGATCAAGACAACTATCATCAAGGCAAGTCATTTTGATCATACTATCTCCTATGTTTTTCTATGCATGGTAGTTTCACCTTTCTTTGCCCAATTGCATGCTGCGTAGGTACATGGAAATTTTAGTATAGGTTGTAGTATCACGTGGTAGGCACACAACAACTCCGATACTTGGCCCGGGACGACAAATTTCTTATTGCTACGCTTGAGTAGACGGAATTTTGGTTGAGTGCATAACACGAGTGATGCGAGGATGATTACATAACCAAGACCGGTTAAGACAAGATTTTCAAGACCGTGTGAAGAAATGCAACTCTGGGTGAAGGACGGTTTGACGGGCTCCCTGGAGAAACCAGTGGACGACCCCGGGATGCTGGAGACGGCCAGGACATCTTGCGGAAAGCTTCACCCAGGCTCGAAGAGACGGACGAAGGCTTCAAGACCCAAGGCTTACCTGCAGAGCCACAAGTCATTATGGGCTCTGGCTTGGTTGGACAACATGGCGACTCTGGACAGGCGATGCTAGCAGATGTAGACGAACGGTAGGAATGGATGGGCATCGACAGGGATTCAGAGGGACCCGTTGAAAGACCATGTTTTGATCATCCGATCTTCCAACACCCTGAAGTGCGAGGACATACCCGGAGGCGATCAAATCTTGTGCGGAACGTGTGCAAAACTCTGCAGAGTGCCCAAACCTAATCGATTAGCCGTGTCCACGGTCACGGACAACTTGAGCCGAAGGCATTGAAATTTTCCTGAACTCTCGACACAACTTAATAATGATGTTGGAATTATTAACAACTCGGGTACGAGAATTGGTTGGTAGAACCACCTCGTTAACAACAAACAATCTAGTAATAATTTGCTTTCAGCCCTCTCTTGTCGTAGGAGAAAATTGGCTTTATGCTAAAACTTATAGCCCCACCTGCCAAATATGCATGTAGAGATAGTTGGTTATTATTTTTCCCTCTCTTTGATGACTTGTCGTCATATTCCATATGCTGACCCACACGGCTGCAACGTATCATGTTGCAGAGTACTTTTCCGACCAGGAGTGAGGCTACGATCTACGCTCAAGGACATGCCCTGGAGTCGGATGGACTCGTCTACCTGATGCTTCCGCTAGTCTTCGTTAGATATCTCATGAGATGGCCTTCAGCCACTTTATTGTAATTCATTATTGTAATAAAGTACTCGTTATGAGATTTCGATTAATAAAGTTGTGTGATTGAACTCTTGATATATACATTGATGTACTGAGTGTGTACCAGCATGATCTTGGGACGGTACGGAAACACCAGAGGCTTGACTCGTATTGATTCGGGTCGCTACAGAAATGGTATCAGAGCACACGCTGACCGTATGACGTAACATCTAGGAATGGAAAAGCCTTAGGAAGAAAACTATTTTCTTATGTCTATAAATCCTCTATTTTCCTCTTCTGATCATTTATGACTTCTCTCCGATTTTCCAATGTTTTAGATGGCCACCTTCATCCCCGTTAAGTTCACGGAGTATTGCCAGCCCGACGCCACTATGCCTTTCGGAAAGGAGCTGATACAAATCACCAAGGACTTGAGGATTGCTCTGCCGACTATCACAGGGAAGCCTACTTCGTCTTACCCGGAGGATTCATGCTACAGGATTGAGGTGCACGTTCCCGGAAGGGACATGGCGGTCCATTGTGCACTCGGACGTATCAAGGAAGTGTACAGAGGCTGCCCTATTTCACCGGACCTATTCACGGTATCCTGGAGAGGAGAAGATGGAGAAATCATCTCAAGCAAGACCAAGGACGCTCTCCTGTCCTATGCCCAGACCTTGGAGAAGCACAGCGGGACTCTGGAGCATCGTGTGATCAATGACGCCAGGAAGATCAAGCAACTGTCGCTCCGCGAACTCGAACTCGAAGAAGCAGCCCGGGAAGCCCACTATGAGCACGAATTGGAGGTGAAGGACTTTCTGGAGAGGATCGAGAAGCTGAAGACTCGAGTCGCATACCTGGAGGAGGAACTGGACATGGGCGAGAACCTTCATCCCGAAGGAGACGTAGCCCCCTTAAGCAGCAATGAGGAGGAATATGAAGAAAGCTCCACCGAAGGACCCATCACCATGCTTTTCTGAGGAGGACACTTAGACTAGACCACCAAATTTATCTTATCGTTAAACACTTAGGCCGATGTTTAGGTTATCGAATTTTGTATCCCCATGTGTGAACCTTTTGTGATGGTATTGAATAAAATGTGTGGTTTGATACTTGTTTGTTGCATTTCATATGGGTAGTGTAATTACTCTTAGACCATTGTTCTATGCTAATCTCACCCCTCTACAAACACCAGATGCCTCCGAGACGTGCCCCTACTTCCAACTTCCCGCCGGAACTCACTCAGTTGATTCAGCAACAGAATACCCTAATGCAACTGATCATCCAGAACCAGAACAATAACTACAACCATCATCCACCCCAGGCCGACAATCTCACCCATTTCCTGAGGTTGAACCCTCCGACTTTCTCCAGCAGCATTGAGCCCATTGTGGTGGATGATTGGCTCCGCAAGATGGAGCGGGAACTTATCACTGCTGGTTGTACTGAAGCTGAGAAGGTGCGCTTTGCCGCGCATCAACTTGAAGGCCCTGCAGCTGCATGGTGGGAGAACTACACCACCACATACCCCATTGCTGGAGTTACTTGGGAGCAGTTCAAGCAAGCCTTCCGCACCGCGCATGTCTCAGCTGGTGCAATGAGTCTAAAGAAGTGTGAGTTTCGCAACTTACGGCAGGGAAATTGCTCTGTGCCTCAGTATGTCGATTAATTCAGCATGCTCGCCCGTTATGCACCTAGAGATGTGGCCGTTGATGCTGCCAAGCAGGAAAAGTTCTTGGAGGGACTCAATGATGAGCTGAGCATTCAGCTGACTGTAGCCAACTTCAACAACTACCAGGAGCTGGTAGATAAGGCCCTCATCTTGGAGGGGAAACATCAGCAGATGGAGAACCGCAAGCGGAATTATGGCAATAGAAAGTTCAACTCCGGCACTCAGCAGAAGCCTCGCTACACCCCCTATTTAGGGAATACCGGGACTGGATCCGGTAAGTTTGGAGGACACGTCCAGCATAACCACCCAGTGCACAACCATGGAGGCCACAACCATGGAGGAAATGGGAACCACCGCAACAACAACAACTTCAAGAATGGCGGTACTGGCACTCAGCATTATTCAGCTCCAGCTCAGAAGGATCTGAATCACATCACCTGCTTCAAGTGTCACAAGACGGGACACTACGCCACTGAATGTCCCCAGAACAAGCAGGGAAATGGAAACGGCAATGGCAACTCTGCAGTGAAGAAGCCGAATCCTTTTCCTCGAGCTCAGGTGAATCACATTGACGTTGAAGAGGTCTATGATCACCCCGATACTGTGGTTGGTAAGTTTTTGCTAAATTCACGTCCAGTATTGGTACTTTTTGATTCTGGTGCAACGCATTCTTTCAAGTCAAGGGTAGTTGTGGAAAAGTATAGTTTGCCAACTAGAACCCTCAGCCAACCTATTAAGGTCAGTTCCCCAGGTGGCATGATGACAGCCGGGATAGGATGCCATGCTTTGAGTCTCAACATCGGGAACCATAATTTTCTCACCGACCTCATCGTATTAGAGTCCCAGGGATTGGATGTAATCCTAGGCATGGATTGGTTGGCCAAGTACGAAGGGAATATTGATTGTGCCCTTAAGTCTATTTTGCTCACCACCCCCGAGCAAAAGCGGATTAAGTACGTGTCTCAGCGCCCGACACGGAGTAAACGAGTAAACTCTCTCATGGGAGTAGTCCAGGAGGAAGTACCGATTGTACAAGAATACCCAGATGTATTTCCGGAGGAATTGCCGGGCATGCCACCTGATAGAGAGATTGAGTTCCTGATTGAGCTATTACCCGGAACAACCCCGATATCCAAGAGACCCTATCGGATGCCCGCAAATGACTTGGTAGAAATCAAGAAGCAAATTAAGGAGTTGTTGGACAAAGGATATATTCGCCCAAGTTCTTCACCTTGAGCAGCCCCAGTGCTCTTGGTTGAAAAGAAGGATAAGTCCTTGAGAATGGTTGTCGATTATCGTGCATTGAACGAGGTGACCATCAAGAACAAGTACCCCTTGCCGATGATCAATGATCTGTTTGACCAGTTAGTTGGAGCCCGAATATTCTCCCAGATCGATCTTCGATCCGGGTATCATCAGCTGAAGATTCATGAACAGGATATACCCAAGACAACCTTCACCACTCGGTACGGCTTGTATGAGTACACGGTCATGTCATTTGGACTGACTAATGCTCCGGCATATTTTATGAATCTGAAGAACAAGGTATTTATCGAATACTTGGACAAGTTTGTCATGGTGTTCATCGATGACATACTGATATTCTCCAAGAACGAGGAGGAACACAAGGAACATCTGCGTCTAGTTCTGGAGAAACTTCGAGAGCATCGGCTGTATGCAAAGTTTAGCAAATGTGAATTTTGGTTGAAGGAAGTCGGATTCCTCGGACACGTCATTTTAGGAGAAGGAATAGCAGTAGACCTTGCCAAGGTCGCAGCAGTCACAGAATGGGTAGCACCCACTTCAGTTAAGGAGATCCGCAGTTTCCTCGGACTTGCCAGATATTACGGGAGGTTCATTGAGAATTTCTCAAATATCGCCAAGCCCATGACAGATTTATTGAAGAAGGAGTCGAAGTATGTTTGGACTGAGGAGTGTGAATCTAATTTTCAAGAGTTGAAGAAACGTCTGGTTACAACCCTAGTACTGATATTGCCGAACATTCAGAAGGATTTCCAGGTTTACTGTGACGCTTCTCGTCAAGGACTCGGAGGAGTGCTCATGCAAGAAGGTAAAGTTGTAGCCTATGCATCCAGACAGCTCAGACCCCATGAGTTGAATTATGACACGCATGACTTGGAGCTAGCAGCCGTAGTGCACGCTCTCAAGACCTGGAGACATTTCCTGATCGGAAATAGTTGTGATGTTTACACTGATCACAAGAGCCTGAAATATATCTTCACGCAGAAGGAGTTGAACCTCAGACAGAGGCAATGGCTAGAATTGATCTAGGACTATGACATGAGATTGCATTATCACCCAGGCAAGGCAAATGTTATAGTCGATGAGTTGAGCCGCAAGAGTTATGTGAACACGCTAATAGCAGGAGGATTACCCCGGGAGTTAGCCGATGATCTCGGAGAGCTCAAATTGGAAATAGTTCCAAGAGGGTTTGTAGCCACACTGGAAATTCAGTCCACTTTGACAGAAAAGATACGCGAAGCACGGAAATCAGACAAGGAGATAGCTGAGATTAAACAGAAAATGAAAGACGGGAAGGCTAA
This sequence comes from Hordeum vulgare subsp. vulgare, assembly GCF_904849725.1. Taxonomy (NCBI): domain Eukaryota; kingdom Viridiplantae; phylum Streptophyta; class Magnoliopsida; order Poales; family Poaceae; genus Hordeum; species Hordeum vulgare. The sequence continues at coordinate 87,374,012 of NC_058524.1, read as the reverse complement.
AGGTTTTCGTGAGGATGAACACGGAACTTTATGGTTTGAGGATCGCATTTATGTGCCCAATGATCCCGAACTCAGGAAGTTGATATTTCAGGAGGCCCATGATTCCCCGTACTCGATACACCCCAGCAACACCAAGATGTATCTGGATCTGAAAGAAAGTTTCTGGTGGACAGGAATGAAGAAAGACATTGCCGAGTTTGTAGCAATATGCAATGTTTGTTAGTGAGTAAAAGCCGAGCATCAGAAGCCAGCAGGTTTGCTTCAACCTCTGCCGATACCCGAGTGGAGATGGGAAAAGCTTGGTATGGACTTCCTCACAGGATTACCCAGGACCCGTTCTGGCTATGATTCTATTTGGGTTGTGGTCGATCGTTTGACCAAGGTAGCTCATTTCATTCCCGTGAAGACTACTTACGCGAGTGCCAAGCTGGCCAAGATATATATGACCAGGATCGTATGTCTGCATGGAGTACCGAAGAGTATTGTGTCAGATAGAGGGACCCAGTTCACATCAAAATTTTGGCACCAACTGCATGAAACCTTGGGAACGAGATTGGAGTTCAGTATAGCTTTTCACCCACAGACAGATGGACAGACGGAGAGAGTCAATCAGATTCTGGAGGACATGTTGAGAGCTTGCGCACTGGACTATGGGTCTAGTTGGGATGACAATTTGCCTTACGCCGAGTTCTCATACAACAACAGCTATCAGACCAGTCTGAAGATGGCCCCTTTCGAAGCTCTATACGGAAGGAGGTGCGGAACACCGTTGATGTGGGATGGAGTTGGAGACCGACAAATTTTTGGTCCCGACCTTATCCGAGATTCCGAAGAGAAGGTCAAGCTGATTCGTGACCGACTCAAGATAGCTCAGTCCAGGCAGAAAAGTTATGCCGACAGCAAACGCAAGGAAGTAACATACGAAGTGGGAGACCGAGCCTATCTTTGGGTGTCTCCACTTCGAGGAATCAAGAGATTTGGTGTGAAAGGAAAGTTAGCACCCCGATTTATTGGCCCCTACAAAATTCTTGAACGTAGAGGCGAAGTTGCATATAAACTGGAACTGCCGGAAGGATTGTCCGGAGTTCATGATGTCTTCCATGTTTCCTAGTTGAAGAAATTCCACGCTGAGATGGCTGATGTTCCGTTGAGAGATACAGTGCCCCTAGAGGCCATACAGCTTGACAGTGATCTGACGTATGAGGAGAAACCTGTCAGGATCCTCGAGACTGCCACCAGAGTTACCCGCAGCAAGATCATCAAGTTCTGCAAGGTGTTGTGGAGCCACCACACCGAGGAAGAAGCCACCTGGGAACGAGAACAAGATCTTCGTCGAGACCACCCGCACCTATTTTCTAGCCAACCCGAATCTCGAGGGCGAGATTCATCTTAAGGTGGGTAGGTTTGTAACATCCCAATTTTCCTAATTGGGAATGTTTTACAATGGTAGCTAAGCATCTATGCATATTGAATGGCAATAAAGATTTGCATTTGAATTCTTTCAAATTTTTCTTTTGCATTTCTATTTGTTTTTCTTCGTGCTAGAAGTGTCGGGAAATAATTTCTTGCATGCAAGAAAGAGCGGAGGAACATGACCCTCCAAAATGTGAGGCACTTTTGAAAAATTTTGAACCAAGGAAACACAAACTTTGTGGAGAAAATAATTTCAAAAAGAAAATAAAGCCTTAGGGTTTTTTTTGAAAAACATTTTTAAAAAGTTTTTATTTTGGTTATGGAAAAATGATAATCAATTAGGAAATATTTTTCTGATCGATTTGGTATATAATACCCTATATTAATTATTTTTATTTAGTTTCTTTTTTTTCTTTTTAGTTTCTGTTTTATAAAAAAAATCTAAAATAGGGAATGTTTTTTTTTAAAAGGAAACGCGCCCGAGCGCATTATAGCCAGCCCATCGCCCCACCTAGCCCGGGATCCCGTGCCTATTCCTATTGGGGCAACCGCACCTGAGCCGCCCCTACCCTCACCCGCTGACGCCTAGGCCCCGCCCGCGCCAACCCCACCCGCCGCCCCGCGCGCACCCTCCTTTCTCCTTCCTCCTTCCTTTTCTCTCTCTTCTCCCTTCCTTCTTGAGCGAACCGAGCCACCATGGCCGGACTTACCATCCCCAGCCCCCGATTCCCTTCCCCTTTGAGCCTCTCCTCCCCCAATAAATACTCCCCCCGCTGCCGACCCTGTTCCCCTCGCCGCCCCCTCCCCTCGTCGCCCCACGCCGCCCCCTCTCTGCCTCACCGGAGTTTGGAGCCGGCCGAAACCGCGGCCACTCCCCTACTCAACCGAGCCCTCCCCTCGCCTCGCCACCGCCGCCACTGGACGCGGGAGCCTCGCCGCCGCTTCCCCAACCCCTCGGATGCCATCGGGACTCGTCGGAGTCCACTGCACCGATCGCCTCATCGCCTCGGCCTCGCCGGAGTAGCACAACGCCGGCCATCCCCACTGTAAGCACCCCTCCTCCTCCTCCACCGTCCGATCGTAATCTAACGCGGTAGATTAGAACACCCGTACCCTTTCGGTCTTCTAGATAAAACCAAGCCGGTTTTTATTCACTTAAATATTAGCCGAAGAGGTATCAGTTAGATAGCGACCGTTTGCTAGAAAGCCCCGCAGCACACACCACCTAGGCCAACCAGAAGCTGCCACGTGTACCCCTGTCCGTTAGAATCAGCTTCTATTTTTCTGTTTAATTCCAAAACAGAGAAAGTTCTAGTTTTGTTTGGCTCATAACTTTTCATATAGAGATCCAATGAGGTTGAAACTTGTTCCAGTAGATCACAAGTTTTCTGTAGTTTTTAAATATATATAATTTGTCTATGTTTGAAATTTTCAAATTTGAATTAGATCAGATTTAGTTTAAACCTTGTTTTTCTTATTCCAAGAGTTTAAAAGATGATTTTTGTTTGATTCTTTTTGATACTGCTTCCTAGTGATTATATATTAGTGTGGTATAAGTTTCAAATGTTTTTAAGTAAGTTTACTTGGGTGTTAACAGAAACAATTTCTGCCTTAGTTAGGCGAAGTGAATTCTTTCACTTTATGCCATAGCTACTCTATGCTTGTGATATTATTTTACTTGTTGATGATTGTAGTGCTTATGGTGTGTATTTGTTTGTATCGGTAGATCACCCGGAGTGCAAAGCTTGTTACTTAGAAGCGCTCGATCAAGACAACTATCATCAAGGCAAGTCATTTTGATCATACTATCTCCTATGATTTTCTATGCATGGTAGTTTCACCTTTCTTTGCCCAATTGCATGCTGCGTAGGTACTTCGAAATTTTAGTATAGGTTGTAGTATCATGTGGTAGGCACACAACAACCCCGATACTTGGCCCGGGACGACAAATTTCTTATTGCTACGCTTGAGTAGACGGGATTTTTGTTGAGTGCATAACACGAGTGATGCGAGGATGATAACATAACCAAGACCGGTTAAGACAAGATTTTAAAGACACTGTGAAGAAATGCAACTCTGGATGAAGGACGGTTTGATGGGCTCCCTGGAGAAACCAGTGGACGACCCCGGGATGCTCGAGACGGCCAGGACATCTTGCGGAAAGTTCACCCAGGCTCGAAGAGACGGACGGAGGCTTCAAGACCCAAGGCTTACCTGCACAGCCACAAGTCATTATGGGCTCTGGCTTGGTTGGACAATGCGGCGACTCTGGACAGGCGATGCTAGCAGATGTAGACGAACGGTAGGAATGGACGGGCATCGACAGGGATTCAGAGGGACCCGTTGAAAGACCATGTTTTCATCATCCGATCTTCAAACACCCTGAAGTGCGAGGACATACCCGGAGGCGATCAAATCTTGTGCGGAACGTGTGCAAAACTCTGCAGAGTGCCCAAACCTAATCGATTAGCCGTGTCCACAGTCATGGACAACTTGAGCCGAAGGCATTGAAATTTCCCTGAACTCTCGACACAACTTAATAATGATGTGGGAATTATTAACAACTCGGGTACGAGAATTGGTTGGCGGAACCACCTCGTTAACAACAAACAATGTAGTAATAATTTGCTTTCAGCCCTCTCTTGTCGTACGAGAACATTGGCTTTGTGCTAAAACTTGTAGCCCCACCTGCCAAATATGCATGTAGAGATAGTTGGTTATTATTTTTCCCTCTCTTTGATGACTTGCCGGCATATTCCATATGCTGACCTACACGGCTGCAACGTATCATGTTGCAGAGTACTTTTCCGACCAGGAGTGAGGCTACGATCTACGCTCAACGACATGCCCTGGAGTCGGATGGACTCGTCTACCTGATGCTTCCGCTAGTCTACGTTAGATATCTCATGAGATGGCCTTCAACCACTTTATTGTAATTCATTATTGTAATAAAGTACTCGTTATGAGATTTCGATTAATAAAGTTGTGTGATTAAACTCTTGATATATACATTGATTGACTGAGTGTGTACCAGCATGATCTTGGGATGGTACGGAAGCACCAGAGGCTTGACTCGTATTGAGTCGGGTCGCTACATTGGGCCACTTGTTGCACCGTTGCTACTACTTGTTATTTGTTACTCTTTTCTTGCTACGTTTCACCTCACTACACAATCTCTTGTTACAGCTACTTTCAGTGCTTGCAGTTATTACCTTGCTGAAATCCGTTTATCAAAGGCTTCTGCTCCTCGTTGGGTTCGACACTCTTACTTATCGAAAGGACTACGATTGATCCCCTATACTTGTGGGTCATCAATACTCTTTTCTGGCGCCGTTGCCGGGGAGTGAAGCGCCTTTGGTAAGTGGAAATTGGTAAGGAAACATTTTTATACTGCGCTGAAATTTATTGTCACTTGTCACTTTGGAAACTCTTCCTTTGAGGAGTTTGTTCGGGGTATCTTCACCATGAATGGAAGAACGAGGAGTTGCTCCTCAACCTAAGGTACCTACTGAAAATATCTTTTATGAATTTCCTTTGGGTATGCTTGAGAAACTGCTGGCTAATCCTTTTACAGGAGACGGATCTTCACATCGAGACTTTCATCTAATCTATATAGATGAAGTTTGTGGTTTATTTAAGCTTGCAGGTTTGCCCGAGGATGAGGTAAAGAAGAAAGTATTTCCCTTATCTTTGAAGGATAAGGCGTTGACATGGTATAGGTTATGTGATGATGCTGGATCATGGGGCTACAATCGGTTGAAATTGGAATTTCATCAAAAGTTCTATCCTATGCATTTAGTACATCGTGATCGGAACTTTATTTATAACTTTTGGCCTCGTGACAGGGAAAGCATAGCTCAAGCTTGGGGGAGTCTTAAATCAATGCTATATTCATGCCCCAATCATGAGCTCTCGAGAGAAATCATCACTCAAAACTTTTATGCTCGGCTTTCTCATGAAGATCGTACCATGCTTGACACTTCTTGTGCCGGTTCTTTTATGAAGAAGGATATTGATCACAAGTGGAATTTATTGGAGAGAATCAAGAGCAACTCTGAAGATTGGGAGCTGGAGGAAGGTAAGGAGTCAGGTATGAATTTCCAGTTTGATTGCGTTAAATATTTTGTTGAGACAAACAGTTCTAGAGATTTTAGCACTAAGTATGGACTTGACTCTGAGATAGTAGCTTCTCTATGTGAATCTTTTGCTGCTCATGTTGATCTTCCCAAAGAGAAGTGGTTTAAATATCATACTCCTGTAGAAAGCAACATAGCCAAAACCAATCTAATTGAGGAGAAAATCATAGCTTTTAGTGATCCTGTTGTTCCTTGTGCTTACACTGAGAAACCACCATAGCCTGCTAGGATGAAGGATTATTCTAAAGCTCCGACTGTGATACGTAGGGGTTACATTAGACCACTTGCACCCCCTGAGGAGATTAGAGTTGAACCTATTGTTGCTATTATCAAAGATCTCTTATCCGAAGACATAGATGGACATGTTATCAAATTCTGTGAGGACTCCGCTAGAATTGCTAAACCTCACGCGAAAGACAAGCACGGACCTGTAGTTGGCCTGCCCGTTGTTTCTGTTAAGATATGAGATTACTGTTACCATGGTTTATGTGATATGGGAGCTAGTGTTAGTTCAATACCCCGTTCTCTCTATGATGAAATCAAAGATGAGATTGCACCTGCTAAGTTAGAACCCATTGATGTCACTATTACGCTAGCTAATAAAGACACTATCTGCCCTCTAGGAATTGTGAGAGACGTAGAAGTCCTGTGTGGTAAGACGAAGTATCCTACTGATTTCCTCGTCCTTGGTACTACACAAGATAGCTTGTGTCCCATCATATTTGGTAGACCCTTCCTCAACACTATCAATGCTCACATTGATTGCATTAAGCAGAATGTCACAGTAAGTTTTGAGGGTGTGTCTCATGAATTTAACTTCTCCAAGTTTGGAAGATAAACCCATGAAAAAGAGTCGTCTGATAGAGATGAAATCATTGCTCTTGCCTCTATTGCCGTACCTCCTACGGATCCTATAGAGCAATATCTGCTTGAGCATGAAAATGATATGCATATGGAGGAGAGAGATGAGATAGATAGAATTGTCTTAGAACAACGTCCTATTCTCAAGAATAATCTTCCTATTGAACTGCTTGGGGATCCTCCCCCACCAAAGGGTGATCCTGTGTTCGAGCTTAAACAGTTGCCTGATACTCTTAAGTATGCTTATCTTGATGAGAAGGACATATATCCTGTCATTATTAGTGCTCTCCTCTCAGAGCACGAAGAGAAGAAGTTACTAAAAACTCTGAGGAAGCACCGCGCTGCTATTGGATATACTCTTGATGATCTTAAGGGTATTAATCCTACTCTATGTCAGCACAAGATTAAAACCGATCCTGACTTTAAACCAGTTGGTGATCATCAAAGGAGATTAAATCCTAAGATGAAAGAGGTCATTAGAAAAGAAATATTAAAGCTTCTGGAAGCAGGAGTCATCTATCCTGTCGCTCATAGTGATTGGGTAAGTCTAGTACATTGCGTACCTAGGAAGGGAGGTATCACCATCGTTCCTAATGATAAGGATGAACTAATCCCACAAAGGATTATTACCGGCTATAGAATGGTGATAGACTTTCGGAAACTAAACAAGGCAACCAGAAAAGATCATTATCCTTTGCCGTTCATCGACCAAATGCTAGAAAGGCTATCAAAACACACACACTTATGCTTTCTAGACGGTTATTCAGGTTTCTCGCAAATACCTGTTGCACAATCTGATCAAGAGAAAACCACTTTCACCCGCCCTTTCGGTACCTTTGCCTATAGACGTATGCCTTATGGCTTATGTAATGCACCTGCCACCTTCCAAAGATGTATGATGGCTATATTCTCTGACTTTTGTGAAAAGATTGTCGAGGTTTTCTGTTGGGGAACGTCGCATGGGAAACAAATTTTTTCCTACGCGCACAAAGACCTATCGCGGTGATGTCCATCTACGAGAGGGGATGAGTGATCTACGTACCCTTGTAGACCGTACAGTAGAAGCGTTAGTGAACGCGGTTGATGTAGTGGAACGTCCTCACGTCCCTCGATCCGCCCCGCGAACTATCCCGCGATCAGTCCCACGATCTAGTGTCGAACGGACGGCACCTCCGCGTTCAGCACACGTACAGCTCGACGATGATCTCGGCCTTCTTGATCTAGCAAGAGAGACGGAGAGGTAGAAGAGTTCTCCGACAGCATGACGGCGCTCCGGAGGTTGGTGATGATCTCGTCTCAGCAGGGCTCCGCCCGAGCTCCGCAGAAACGCGATCTAGAGGAAAAACCGTGGAGATATGTGGTCGGGCTGCCGTGGAAAAGTCGTCTCAAATCAGCCCTAAAACCTTTGTATATATAGGTGGGAGAGAGGGGGCCTTGCCTTGGGGCTCAAGGAGCCCCAAGGGGGTCGGCCGAGCCAAGGGGGGAAGGTCTACCCCCCAAAACCGAGTTGGACTTGGTTTGGTGGGTGGGAGTCCTTCCTTCCCTTCCCACCTCCTCCTTTTTTTTCTTTCTCTTTGATTTTTCTTCTAATGCGCATAGGGCCCTTTTGGGCTGTCCCACCAGTCCACTAAGCGCTGGTGTGCCACCCTCAAGGCCTATGGGCTTCCCCGGGGTGGGTTCCCCCCCGGGGAACTCCCGGAACCCATTCGTCATTCCCGGTACATTCCCGGTAACTCCGAAAACCTCAGTGCCAAGGATTCATATAATCCCATATGTCATTCCCTTTGTCCTTCAGTATGTTACTTGCCCGAGATTCGATCGTCAGTATCCCCATACCTATTTCAATCTCGTTTACCGGCAAGTCTCTTTATTCGTTCCGTAATACAAGATCCCGTAACATACACTAAGTCACATTGCTTGCAAGGCTTGTGTGTGATGTTGTATTACAGAGTGCGCCCCGAGATACCTCTCCGTCACACGGAGTGACAAATCCCAGTCTTGATCCATACTAACTCAACGAACACCTTCGGAGATACGTGTAGAGCATCTTTATAGTCACCCAGTTACGTTGCGACGTTTTATACACACAAAGTATTCCTTCGGTGTTAGTGAGTTATATGATCTCATGGTCATAGGAACAAATACTTGACACGTAGAAAACAGTAGCAACAAGATGACACGATCAACATGCTACGTCTATTAGTTTGGGTCTAGTCCATCACGTGATTCTCCTAATGACGTGATCCAGTTATCAAGCAACAACACCTTGTTCATAATCAGAAGACACTGACTATCTTTGATCAACTGGCTAGCCAACTAGAGGCTTGCTAGGGACTTTGTTTTGTCTATGTATCCACACATGTAAATGAGTCTTCATTCAATACAATTATAGCATGGATAATAAACTATTATCTTGATACAGGAATTATAATAATAACTATATTTATTATTGCCTCTAGGGCATAATTCCAACAGTCTCCCACTTGCACTAGAGTCAATAATCTAGCCCTCACATCATCATGCGAATTACATTGTAATAAATCTAACACCCATACAGTTCTGGTGTTGATCATGCTTTGGCCGTGGAAGAGGTTTAGTCAGCGGGTCTGATACATTCAGATCCGTGTGCACTTTGCATATATTTACGTCCTCTCCTTCGACGTAGTCGCGGATGAGGTTGAAGCGTCGTTTGATGTGTCTGGACTTCTTGTGAAACCGTGGTTCCTTTGCTAAGGCAATGGCACCCGTGTTGTCACAGAACAAGGTTATTGGATTCAGTGCGCTTGGCACCACTCCAAGATCCGTCATGAACTGCTTCATCCAGACACCCTCCTTAGCCGCCTCCGAGGCAGCCATGTACTCCGCTTCACATGTAGAATCTGCTACGACACTTTGCTTGGAACTACACCAGCTTACTGCACCCCCATTAAGAATAAATACGTATCCGGTTTGCGACTTAGAGTCGTCCGGATCTGTGTCAAAGCTTGCATCGACGTAGCCTTTTACGGCAAGCTCTTCGTCACCTCCATACACGAGAAACATCTCCTTAGTCCTTTTCAGGTACTTCGGGATATTCTTGATCGTCGTCCAGTGATCCACTCCTGGATTACTCTGGAACCTACCTGCCATACTTATGGCCAGGCTAACATCCGGTCTAGTGCATAGCATTGCATACATGATAGAACCTATGGCTGAAGCATAGGGGACGGAGCGCATATGCTCTCTATCTTCATCAGTTGCTGGGCACTGAGTCTTACTCAATTTCGTACCTTGTAAAATTGGCAAGAACCCTTTCTTGGACTGTTCCATTTTGAACCTCTTCAAAACTTTATCAAGGTATGTGCTTTGTGAAAGTCCTATCAGGCGTTTTGATCTATCCCTGTAGATCTTAATGCCTAGAATGTAAGCAACTTCTCCTAGGTCCTTCATAGAGAAACTTTTATTCAAGTAATCCTTTAGGCTCTCCAAAAACTCTATGTTGTTTCCAGTCAGCAATATGTCATCCACATATAATATTAGAAACGCCACAGAGCTCCCACTCACTTTCTTGTAAATACAAGATTCTCCAACCACTTGTATAAACCCAAATGCTTTGATCACCTCATCAAAGCGTTTGTTCCAACTCCGAGATGCTTGCACCAGTCTATAAATGGATTGCTGGAGCTTGCACACCTTGTTAGCATTCTTAGGATCGACAAAACCTTCGGGTTGCATCATATACAACTCTTCCTTAAGGAAACCATTAAGGAACGCCGTTTTGACATCCATCTGCCAGATTTCATAATCGAAAAATGCAGCTATTGCTAACATGATTCCGACGGACATAAGCATCGCTACGGGTGAGAATGTCTCATCGTAGTCAACTCCTTGAACTTGTGAAAAACCCTTTGCCACAAGTCGAGCTTTATAAACGGTCACATTGCCGTCAGCGTCCGTCTTCCTCTTAAAGATCCATTTGTTCTGAATAGCCTTGCGGCCCTCAGGCAGTACTTCCAAAGTCCACACTTTGTTCTCATACATGGATCCTATCTCGGACTTCATGGCTTCTAGCCATTTGTTGGAATCTGGGCCCACCATTGCTTCTTCATAATTTGCAGGTTCTTTGTTGTCCAACAACATGATCGATAAGACGGGATTGCCGTACCACTCTGGAGCAGCACGTGGTCTTGTCGACCTGCGTGGTTCGACAGAAACTTGAACCGGAGTTTCATGATCATCATCATTAACTTCCTCGTCAACCGGCGTCGCAACGACAGAGGTTTCCCCTTGCCCTGCGCCACCATCCAGAGGGATGAGAGGTTCGACAACCTCGTCAAGTTCTATCTTCCTCCCACTCAATTCTCTCGAGAGAAACTCCTTCTCGAGAAAAGCTCCGTTTTTAGCAACAAACACTTTGCCCTCGGATTTGAGATAGAAGGTGTACCCAATTGTCTCTTTTGGGTAACCTATGAAGATGCACTTTTCCGCTTTGGGTTCTAGCTTTTCAGGCTGAAGCTTTTTGACATAAGCATCACATCCCCAAACTTTAAGGAACGACAACTTTGGCCTTTTGCCATACCATAGTTCGTATGGTGTCGTCTCAACGGATTTTGATGGTGCCCTATTTAAAGTGGATGCAGCTGTTTCTAATGCATAACCCCAAAATGATAATGGCAAATCGGTAAGAGACATCATAGATCGCACCATCTCTAATAAAGTACGATTACGACGTTCGGACACACCATTACGCTGTGGTGTTCCATGCGGTGTCAACTGTGAAACAATTCCACCTTGTCTTAAGTGAGCACCAAACTCGAAACGCAGATATTCACCCCCACGATCAGACCGTAGGAACTTGATCTTCTTGTTACGATTGTTTTCAACTTCACTCTGAAATTGCTTGAACTTTTCAAATGTTTCAGACTTGTGCTTCATTAAGTAGACATAACCATATCTACTCAAATCGTCAGTGAAGGTGAGAAAATAATGATATCCGCCGCGTGCCTCTACGCTCCACGGACCACACACATCGGTATGTATGATTTCCAACAAGTCACTTGCACGCTCCATTGTTCCGGAGAACGGAGTTTTAGTCATTTTTCCCATGAGGCATGGTTCACACGTGTCAAGTAAATCAAAGTCAAGTGACTCCAAAAGTCCATCGGCATGGAGTTTCTTCATGCGCTTTACACCAATATGACCTAAGCGGCAGTGCCACAAAAATATGGCGCTATCATTGTTAACTCTAACTCTTTTGGTCTCAATGTTATGTATGTGTGTATCACTATCAAGATTCAATATGAACAATCCTCTCACATTGGGTGCATGACCATAAAAGATGTTACTCATAGAAATAGAACAACCATTATTCTCTGACTTAAAAGAGTAACCTTCTCACAACAAACAAGATCCAGATATAATGTTCATGCTCAACGCAGGCACTAAATAACAATGATTTAAGTTCATAACTAATCCTGATGGTAACTGAAGTGAGACTGTGCCGACGGCGATTGCATCAACCTTGGAACCATTTCCCACGCGCATCGTCACTTCATCTTTCGCCAGCCTTCGTCTATTCCGCAGTTCCTGTTTCGAGTTGCAAATATGAGCAACAGAACCGGTATCGAATACCTAGGCACTACTACGAGAGCCGGTTAAGTACACATCAATAACATGTATATCAAATATACCCGATTTTTCTTTGGCCGCCTTCTTATCAGCCAGATACTTGGGGCAATTCCGCTTCCAGTGACCCATACCGTTGCAATAGTAACACTCTGTTTCAGGCTTAGGTCCAGCTTTGGGTTTCTTCATCAGATTGGCAACAGGCTTGCCGCTCTTCTTCGAATTACCCTTCTTGCCTTTGCCGTTTCTCTTGAAACTAGTGGTCTTATTCACCATCAACACTTGATGCTCTTTACGGAGTTCAGACTCTGCGACTTTCAGCATCGCAAACAACTCGCCGGGAGACTTGTTCATCCCTTGCATGTTGTAGTTCAACACAAAGCCTTTATAGCTTGGCGGCAGTGATTGAAGGATTCTGTCAGTGATAGCTTCTTGCGGGAGTTCAATCCCCAGCTCAGCTAGACGGTTTGAGTACCCAGACATTTTGAGCACATGTTCACTGACACACGAGTTCTCCTCCATCTTGCAACCATATAATTTATCGGAGGTCTCATACCTCTCGATCCGGGTGTTCTTCTGAAAGATAAACTTCAACTCCTGGAACATCTCAAATGCTCCATGACGCTCAAAGCGACGTTGAAGTCCCGGTTCTAAGCCATGCAAGACTGCACATTGAACTATTGAGTAGTCCTCCTTACGTGCTAACCAAGCGTTCTTAACATCCTGATCAGCCGTAGCGGGTGGTTCATCTCCTAGCGCAGCATTAAGGACATAGTCCTTCTTCCCAGCTTGTAAGATTAGCTTAAGATTACGAGCCCAGTCTACAAAGTTGCTTCCATCATCTTTCAACTTAGCTTTCTCTAGGAACGTATTAAAATTCAGGGTGACTGTCGCGTGAGCCATGATCTACAACACAAATATATTCAAAGTGGACTTAGACTATGTTCAAGATAATTAGAGTTTAACTTAATCAAATTATACGCTAAACTCCCACTCAAAAAGTACATCTCTCTAGTCATTTGAGTGGTTCATGATCCACTTACACTAGCTCAAGTCCGATCATCACGTGAGTTGAGCATAGTTTCACTGGTAAGCATCCCTATGCTAATCATATCATCTATATGATTCATGATCGACCTTTCGGTCTCATGTGTTCCGAGGCCATGTCTGCATATGCTAGGCTCGTCAAGCTTAACCCGAGTGTTCCGCGTGCGCAACTGTTTTGCACCCGTTGTATGTGATCGTTGAGTCTATCACACCCGATCATCACGTGGTGTCTCGAAACGAAGAACTGTAGCAACGGTGCACAGTCGGGGAGAACACAATTTCGTCTTGAAATTTTAGTGAGAGATCACTTCATAATGCTACCGTCGTTCTAAGCAAAATAAGGTGCATAAAAGGATTAACATCACATGCAATTCATAAGTGACATGATATGGCCATCATCACGTGCTCCTTGATCTCCATCACCAATGCACCGGCACGATCTTATTGTCACCGGCGCCGCACCATGATCTCCATCAACGTGTCGCCATCGGGGTTGTCGTGCTACTCATGCTATTACTACTAAAGCTACATCCTAACAAAATAGTAAACGCATCTGCAAGCACAAACGTTAGTATAAAGAAAACCCTATGGCTCCTGCCGGTTGCCGTACCATCGATGTGCAAGTCGATATTATCTATTACAACATGATCATCTCATACATCCAATATATCACATCATATCGTTGGCCATATCACATCACAAGCATACCCTGCAAAAACAAGTTAGACGTCCTCTAATTTTGTTGTTGCAGGTTTTACGTGGTGACCACGGGTATCTAGTTGGATCGCATCTTACTTACGCAAACACCACAACGGAGATATATGAGTTGCTATTTAACCTCATCCAAGGACCTCCTCGGTCAAATCCGATTCAACTAAAGTTGGAGAAACCTACACTTGCCAGTCATCTTTGAGCAACGGGGTTACTCGTAGCGATGAAACCAGTCTCTCGTAAGAGTACGAGTAATGTCGGTCCAAGCCGCTTCAATCCAACAATACCACGGAATCAAGAAAAGACTAAGGAGGGTAGCAAAACGCACATCACCGCCCACAAAAACTTTTGTGTTCTACTCTAGAAGACATCTACGCATGAACCTAGCTCATGATGCCACTGTTGGGGAACGTCACATGGGAAACAAAAATTTTCCTACGCGCACGAAGACCTATCATGGTGATGTCCATCTACGAGAGGGGATGAGTGATCTACGTAACCTTGTAGACCGTACAGCATAAGCGTTAGTGAACGCGGTTGATGTAGTGGAATGTCCTCACGTCCCTCGATCCGCCCCGCGAACTATCCCGCGATCAGTCCCACGATCTAGTGCCGAACGGACGGCACCTCCGCGTTCAGCACACGTACAGCTCGACGATGATCTCGGCCTTCTTGATACAGCAAGAGAGACGGAGAGATAGAAGAGTTCTCCGACAGCGTGACGGCGCTCCGGAGGTTGGTGATGATCTCGTCTCAGCAGGGCTCCGCCCGAGCTCCGCAGAAACGCGATCTAGAGGAAAAACCGTGGAGATATGTGGTCGGGCTGCCGTGGAAAAGTCGTCTCAAATCAGCCCTAAAACCTCCGTATATATAGGTGGGAGAGAGGGGGCCTTGCCTTGGGGCTCAAGGAGCCCCAAGGGGGTCGGCCGAGCCAAGGGGGAAGGTCTCCCCCCCAAACCAAGTTGGACTTAGTTTGGTGGGTGGGAGTCCTTCCTTCCCTTCCCACCTCCTCCTTTTTTTTCTTTCTCTTTGATTTTTCTTCCAATGCGCATAGGGCCCTTTTGGGCTGTCCCACCAGCCCACTAAGGGCTGGTGTGCCACCCTCAAGGCCTATGGGCTTCCCCGGGGTGGGTTGCCCCCCCCCCCCCCCGGTGAACTCCCGGAACCCATTCGTCATTCCCGGTACATTCCCGGTAACTCCGAAAACCTTTCGGTAATCAAATGAGGTCATCCTATATATCAATCTTCGTTTCCGGACCATTCTGGAAACACTCGTGACGTCTGTGATCTCATCCGGGACTCCGAAAAACATTCGGTAACCAACCATATAACTCAAATACGCATAAAACAATGTCGAACCTTAAGTGTGCAGACCCTGCGGGTTCGAGAACTATGTAGACATGACCCGAGAGACTCCTCGGTCAATATCCAATAGCGGGACCTGGATGCCCATATTGGATCCTACATATTCTACGAAGATCTTATCGTTTGAACCTCAGTGCCAAGGATTCATATAATCCCGTATGTCATTCCCTTTGTCCTTCGGTATGTTACTTGCCCGAGATTCGATCGTCAGTATCCCCATACCTATTTCAATCTTGTTTACCGGCAAGTCTCTTTACTTGTTCCGTAATACAAGATCCCGTAACTTACACTAAGTCACATTGCTTGCAAGGCTTGTGTGTGATGTTGTATTACCGAGTGGGCCCCGAGATACCTCTCCGTCACACGGAGTGACAAATCCCAGTCTTGATCCATACTAACTCAACGAACACCTTCGGAGATACCTGTAGAGCATCTTTATAGTCACCCAGTTACGTTGCGACGTTTGATACACACAAAGTATTCCTCCGGTGTTACTGAGTTATATGATCTCATGGTCATAGGAACAAATACTTGACACGCAGAAAACAGTAGCAACAAAATGACACGATCAACATGCTACGTCTATTAGTTTGGGTCTAGTCCATCACGTGATTCTCCTAATGACGTGATCCAGTTATCAAGCAACAACACCTTGTTCATAATCAGAAGACACTGACTATCTTTGATCAACTGGCTAGCCAACTAGAGGCTTGCTAGGGACAGTGTTTTGTCTATGTATCCACACATGTAAATGAGTCTTCATTCAATACAATTATAGCATGGATAATAAACGATTATCTTCATACAGGAATTATAATAATAACTATATTTATTATTGCCTCTAGGGCATAATTCCAACATTTTCATGGATGACTTCTCCGTTTACGGGTCTTCGTTTGATGATTGCCTCAGCAACCTTGATCGAGTCTTACAGAGATGCGAAGAAACCAACCTCGTCTTGAATTGGGAGAAGTGCCACTTTATGGTTAATGAAGGTATCGTCTTAGGACATAAAATCTCTGAAAGAGGCATTGAAGTTGATAAGGCTAAGGTTGATGCAATTGAGAAAATGTTGTGCCCCACATATATCAGAGGTATACGAAGTTTCCTAGGTCATGCTGATTTCTATAGAAGGTTTATTAAATACGTCTCTAAGATTTCTAGGCCTCTTACCAACCTCTTGCAGAAGGATGTTCCTTTTGTTTTTGATGAGGATTGTGAGGAAGCTTTCGAAATCCTTAAGAAGGCTTCGATAACCGCACCTATTGTTCAACCACCTGACTGGAACTTGCCCTTTGAAATCATGTGTGACGCCAGTGATTATGAAGTTGAATGTCATTCACTACGCTAGTAAAACTCTAGACAGTGCCCAAAGAAACTATGCCACTACGGAGAAGGATTTTTTAGCAGTCGTGTTTGCATGTGAAAAGTTTGGATCTTACATAGTTGACTCCAAAGTCACTATTCACTCTGATCATGCTGCTATTAAGTACCTCATGGAGAAGAAGGACGCTAAGCCTAGGCTGATCAGATGGGTTCTCCTGCTACAGGAATTTGATTTGCACGTCGTTGACCGAAAAGGTGCTGATAACCCTGTAGCAGATAACTTGTCTAGGCTAGAGAATGTCCTTGATGACCCACTACCTATTGATGACAGCTTTCCTGATGAGCAATTAAATGTCATCCGCACTTCACTTAGTGCACCATGGTATGCCGATTATGCAAACTATATCGTAGCCAAATACATACCACCCAGTTTCACCTATCAACAAAAGAAGAAATTCTTCTTTGATTTGAGACACTACTTTTGGGATGATCCTCACATTTATAAGGAAGGAGTAGATGGTGTTATTAGATGTTGTGTGCCTGAACATGAACATGGACAGATCTTGTAGAAGTGTCATTTCGAAGCCTACGGAGGACACCATGCTGGAGATAGAACTGCCCATAAGGTATTGCAATCAGGTTTCTATTGGCCCACTCTCTTCAAGGATGCTCGTAAGTTTGTCTTCTCTTGTGACGAATGCCAAAGGATAGGGAACACCAGTAAGCGTCAAGAGATGCCTATGAACTATTCACTTGTCATTGAACCATTTGATGTCTGTGCCTTTGATTATATGGGACCCTTCCCGAGTTCCAATGGGTACACTCACATCTTAGTTGCTGTGGATTACGTTACTAAGTGGGTTGAATCTATCCCCACTAAAAATGCTGATCACCACACCTCTATTAAGATGCTTAAAGAAGTCATATTCCCAAGATTTGGAGTCCCTAGATACTTGATGACTGATGGCGGTTCACACTTCATTCATGATGTTTTCCGCAAGATGCTAGCTAAGTATGATGTCAACCATAGAGTTGCATCTCCTTATCATCCTCAGTCTAGTGGTCAAGTTGAGTTGAGTAATAGGGAGATCAAGTTGATCCTACAAAAGACCATCAATAGATCTCGAAAGAACTGGTCAAGCAAACTTGACGATGCACTATGGGCTTATATGACTGCTTATAAGAATCCCATGGGCATGTCACCATATAAAATGGTTTACGGTAAGGCCTGTCATTTACCTCTTGAGCTGGAACACAAAGCTTATTGGGCAATCAAAGAGCTCAACTTCGATTTCAAACTTGCCGGTGAGAAGCGGTTGTTTGATATCAGCTCGTTAGATGAATGGAGAGCCTACGCATATGAGAATGACAGGTTGTTCAGGGAAAAGGTTAAGAGATGGCACGACAAACAAATACTGAAACGAGAATTCAATATAGGTGATTATGTCTTGCTATACAATTCTCGTTTGAGATTCTTTGCAGGCAAGCTTCTCTCTAAATGGGAAGGTCCCTATGTTGTCGAGGAAGTATGTTGTTCTGGTGCCATCAAAATCAATAACACGGAAGGAAATTTTCCTAGAGTGGTAAATGGGCAAAGAATCAAGCATTACATCTCTGGTACTCCTATAAATGTTGAGACCAATATCATCAATGTCATAACTCCAGACGAGTAAATAAGGGATGTTTATCACCATGTTTCAGACCTTGAAAATGAAGATGTATCTGTTTCGACAAGAAATTGGACTCCGATACTTTTCCAATAGGAAATTTCCTCAGTTTTGGAATTTTTGGAAAATTAGAAAAATAAGAAGCAGTCCAAAGAGCAAACGAGGCAGCCACAAGGGCCCACTCCGCCACCACCCCCTGGTGGCGGTGGGCAAGCTTGTGGGCAACTCGTGTGCCTCTCTGACTCCGTTTTCTTGCGGAGGACTCCTTCTGGCCCAGAAAAAAAAGTCAATATATAGTTGCCCGAAGGTTTTGATCTCCGTATCGCGTAGTTTTCCTCTGTTTTCGTTTCGAGCTTCTTGTCTGCCGTAGATTTAGAGCAAAGATGTCTTAGGAATCTGTTCGGGAGAATGATCTTCACCAAGTTCATGAGGAAGTAGATGTTGATCTGAAAAGAGTAGAAGTTACGGAAGCCAGGGACCAAGCTAAGGAGAAAACCCAGGCTAGGGAGGAAGTTCAACCTATGTTCAACACTGAAGACGTTGAAGGAGTAGACTTTCTCCAACCCTTCTTCCACATGTTGTCTCCATCCTTGATTGAAGTCTTAAGTTTTTGCGAAACAACTCGTGCTCGCAATATTTCTATTTCTCGTCAAGTTGTTTTGCTGGAAAACCATGTCACAAATCTCAAAGGTATAAATCAAAGGTTGATAGCTCTCTTGGAATCAAAGGCGACAACAACGCCACCATCACCACCAAAGGAAGACAACTAAGCATTGGTATGGGCAATCTCCTTGGCTTCTGCCAAGCTTGGGGGAGTTGCCCTGGTATCGTATCACCTATATATCTTTTGCTTTTACCTTTGTTTTAGTTCTTTAATTTTCAGTTTATATTACTTCTTTTAGAGGAATAAGTCTTTAGTTTTTAGTTTGAGTCTTTTGCTTTTGTCTCTCCCCCGATGTATTCGAGCTTACGAGCTCTATAATAAAGAGTGTCTTAGTCAAGGGCTTTGCTATGTGCCATGATCAAAGAGTATGAAAAGAACGATAGCATGAAAGATCATGAGACGATCTTATAGAAAGTGATAACTTCACTTATGACAAGTATGATGATTGAAACTTGTTGAGAATAAATCAACATAGACCTCAGTCATTGTTGCAATTAATAAGAAGTAATAAGGAAAGAGAGGTTCACATATAAATATATCATCTTAGACACTTTTTACAATTGTGAGTACTCACCAAACTATTACATGCCTAGGAGTATATGTTGGACAAGGAAGACAACATAATGAATTGTGTTTGCTTGGTTCCAAACAATGTTATATGATTAGAGATTCCTTAGCATGTGACGATTGCTTCCACCTCATATTAGCCAAAACTCCTGCACCAAGTAGAGATACTACTTGTGCATCCATAAACCTCCAACCAGTTTTGCCATGAGAGTCCACCATACCTACCTATGGATTGAATAAGATCCTTCAAGTAAGTTGTCATCGGTGCAAGCAATAAAAATTGCTCTCTAATATGTATGATCTATTAGTGTGTGGAAAATAAGCTTTGTACGAACCTGTGATGAGGAAGACATAAAAGCGACAGACTACATAATAAAGTTCTTTGTCACAGGGGGAAATATAAAGTGACGTTCCTCCGCACTAAGAGGACACGGATTCAAACCTCAAAAGCGCATGACAACCTCTGCTTCCCTCTGCGAAGGGCCTACCTTGTACCTTTACTTTTTACCCTTGTAAGAGTCATGGTGATCATCACCAATTCCCTCTTTGCCTTTGTCTTGGCTACCGTCACATGCATGGGAAAGATCTATATTCATATATCAACTTGGAGTTGAGTACTCATGCTTTATTATTGTTGACTTTACCCTTGAGGTAAACCGTTGGGAGGCAAAACTATAAGCCCCTATCTTCCTCTGTGTCCAGCTGAAACTTTGACACCATGAGTACCACGTGAGTTGTAACAATCGTGGAAAACAAAAGAGATGATTGAGTATGTGGGTTTGCCTTACAAGCTCTTATTTGACTCTTTCTGATGTTGTGATAAATTGCAATTGCTTCAATGACTATGGACTATTGTTGGTTACTTCTCGGTAAGGTTTTTGCTTCATGCTGCTTTGTGACGGAATTGTTACTTTCCCATAAAGAATCTTTATGATATATTGTTGTTCTATGTGTGATCATGATGCCGTCATGTTCGTATTATGTTTTATCGACACCTTCGTCCCTCAACCTGTGGACATGTTTATGGAACTTGGTTTTCGCTTGAGGACAAGCGATATCTAAGCTTGGGGGAGTTGATATGTCCATTTTAAATCATGCTTTCATGTTGATATTTATTGCTTCTTGGGTTGTTATATTACTTGTGGTACCATATTTATGCCTTTTCTCTCTTATTTTAAAAGGTTTATTTGAAGAAGGAGAATTCAGGCAGCTGGAATTCTAGACTGGAAAAGGAGCAAATCCTAGTCCACTATTTTGCACATCTCCAAGTGCCCTGAAAATTTACGTGGATTTTTTCTGGAATATATTAAAAATACTGGGCGAAAGAACTACCGGAGGGGGGCCACCAGGGCCCGACAAGCTTGCCCACCGCCACCACCCCCCTGGTGGCGCAGGGCAGGCTTGTGGGCTGCCTGAAGGCCCACTAGCCCCCCTATTTTGCTATATGAAGCATCCTGGTCCGGAAAAAAATCAATCCGGAGCTTTTTCGTGGTTTCTCCGCCGCCACGAGGCGGAACTTGAGCAAATCCAATCTAGAGCTCCGGCAGGACGATCCTGCCGGGGAAATTTCCCTCCCGGAGGGGGAGATCGTTGCCATCGTCATCACCAACACTCCTCTCGTCGGAGGGGAGGCATCTTCATCAGCACCATCTCCTCTTCAATCCCTAGTTCATCTCTTGTAACCAATCTTCGTCTCGAAACTCCGATTGGTACTTGTAAGGTTGCTAGTAGTGTTGATTACTCTTTGTATTTGATGCTAGTTGGATTACTTGGTGGAAGAGTTTATGTTCAGATCCTTGATGATATTCATTACACCTCTGGTCATGATTATGATTATGTCTTGTGAGTAGGTACTTTTGTTCCTGAGGACATGGGATAAGTCATGTTGATAATAGTCATGTGAATTTTATATTCGTTCGGTATTTTGATATGATGTATGTTGTTTTTCCTCTAGTGGTGTTATGTGAACGTCGACTACATAACACTTCACCATGTTTGGGCCTAGAGGAAGGCATTGGGAAGTAGTAATTAGATGATGTGTTGCTGGAGTGACAGAAGTTTAAACCCCAGTCTATGCGTTGCTTCGTGAGGGGTTGATTTGGATCCACTAGTTTAATGCTATGGTTAGACTTTGTCTTAATTCTTCTTTTGTAGTTGCGGATGCTTGCGAGAGAGGTTAATCATAAGTGGGATGCTTGTCCAAGTAAGGGCAGTCCCAAGCGCCGGTCCACCCACATATCAAACTATCAAAGTAACAAACGTGAATCATATGAACATGATGAAACTAGCATGACACAAATCCCCGTGTGTCCTCGTGAGCGTTTTTCCTCCTATAAGACATTGATCAGTCTTGTCCCTTGCTACAAAAGGGATTGGGCCACTTGCTGCACCGTTTCTACTACTTGTTACTTGTTACTCTTTGCTTGCTACGTTTCACCTCGCTACACAATCACTTGTTACCGCTACTTTCAGTGCTTGCAGTTATTCCTTGCTGAAATCCGTTTATTAGAGCCTTCTGCTCCTCGTTGGGTTCGACACTCTTACTTATCGAAAGGACTACGATTGATCCCCTACACTTGTGGGTCATCATGGTGTTATGTGAACATCGACTACATAACACTTCACCATTATTTGGGCCTAGAGGAAGGCATTGGGAAGTAGTAAGTAGATGATGGGTTCCTAGAGTGACAGAAGCTTAAACCCTAGTTTATGCATTACTTTGTTAGGGGCTGATTTGGATCCACCAGTTTAATGCTATGGTTAGACTTTGTCTTAATTCTTGTTTCGTAGTTGCGGATGCTTGTGAGAGGGGTTAATCATAAGTGGGATGTGATGTCCCACAAGCGTATGGTATCGCAGCAGTTTTTGAGGGTAGAGTATTCAACACAAATTTATTGATTCGCTCACAAGGGGAAGCTAAAGGATATTCTCAAGTATTAGCAGCTGAGTCGTCAATTCAACCACACCTGGAAGATTAGTGTCTGCAAGCAAAGTATCAGTAGCAAGGTAGTAAGATAGCAACGGCACCAGGAAAAGCTTTGGCAATTCCAAGTAGTGGCGCCAGAAAAGGCCTTGTTGACGGGATGTTAGCGCCAACAAAGTATTGCAACAAGTAACAACGGAGTAGCAAGGAACAGTAGTAACAGCAGCAGCAAAGTAACAACAGCAGCAAAGTGGCCCAATCCCTCTTGTAGCAAGGGACAAGCCTAGGCAAAGTAACGTAGCGAGAACCAGTAGTAAAAGACTCGTAGGCAGTGGATCAGTGATGGATGAGTGTGACGGATGTGATTCTTCATGTAACAGCTATAACACGGAGAGATATGTGGCTAGCTCCCGTTCATCAATCTAATGTAGGCATGTATTCTGTATGTAGTCATACGTGCTTAGGGAAAAGAACTTGCATGACATCTATTGTCCATCCCTCCCGTGGCAGTGGGGTCCTAATGGAAACTACGGGATATTAAGGTTCTCCTTTTAATAAAGAACTGGACCAACACATTAACACGCGGTGAATACATGAACTCCTCATACCATGGTCATCTCCGGGAGTGGTTCCGGCTATTGTCACTCCGGGTTTGCCGGGTCATAACACATAGTAGGTGACTGCAACTTGCAAGATAGGATCTAAAACACACAAATATTGGCGACAACATAATAGGTTTAGATCTGAAATCATGGCACTCGGGCCCTAGTGACAAGCATTAAGCATAGCCAAGTAGTAGCAACATCAATCTAGAACATAGTGGATACTAGGGATCAATCCCCGTCAAGAACTAACTCGATTACATGATAGATCTCATCCAACTCATCACTGTCCAGCAAGCCTACGATGAGATTACTCACGAACGATGAAGAGCATCATGGAATTGTCGATGGAGAAAGGTTGATGATGATGATGGCGACAATTTCCCCTCTCCGGAGCCCAAAACGGACTCCAGATCTGCCCTCCAGATGAAGAACAGGATGTGGCGGCGCCTCCGTATCGCAGAACGCGATAAAACCTTCTCTCTTATTTTTTTCCAGGCGAAACGGAAGATATAGAGCTGAGATTGGGGCAGTGGTGCCACGTGGGCCCCACAAGCCTGCACGGCGCGACCATAGGGGGTGGCCGCGGCCTGTGGGCTTGTGGCCCACTGGCACGCCCCCTCCGGTGGATCTTTGCGCACGTATTTTTCTTTTATTCCAGAAAAAATCTCCATAAATTTTCAGGACGTTCCGAGAACTTCTATTTCTGCACAAAAACAACACCATGGAAATTCTGCTGAAAACAGCGTCAGTCCGGGTTAGTTCCATTAAAATCATGCAAAACAAGGGCAAAAGAGTTTGGAAAAGTAGATACGACGGAGACGTATCAACTCCCCCAAGCTTAAAGCCTTTCTTGTCCTCAAGCAACTCAGTTGAAAAACTGAGAGAGACAAAAGAAGAACTTTGACGAACTCTGTTTGATCTTGTTGTTGCAACCATGTCTAACTCACAACCCGAATTTCAGCAACATCACAAGAAAACCACATAAGCAAATGACATCTAGGTCTCACGGTAAACTCTTATCAATGGCATAATCAACTAGCGAGAAAATAATAATAAGCCTCAAGTGTTAACACTTCAATCAAAACAACATGAAGCAATACGAATAGATGGTACGCTAGCTCTTTCCGAGACCGCAAAACATAAATGCAGAGCACCTTAAAAGACCAAGGGATGACTAAACATTGTAATTCATGGCAATGAAGATTCAGTCATGGTCATACTCAACACAATTAAAAGCAAAGCGTAAAAATGACAGAGGTGCTCTCTAATTGGTGCTTTTGTAAGAGGAGGATGACTCAACAGGAACATAAATAGACAGGCCCTTCGCAGAGGGAAGCATTGATTTGCAGAGGTACCATAGCTCAAGCTTTGAAAACAGAGATAATAATTTTGGGTGGCATGCTTTCATTGTCAACTCAATGACTAAGAGCTCTCAACATCTTCCATGCTACACATGCTATAGGCGGTTCCCAAACAGAAAAGTAAAGTTTTGACTCCCCCACCACCAATCAATCACACTCCACGGCTAGCCGAATCCTCGGGTACCGTCCATACCAACAACAATCCTGGGGGAGTTTTGTTTGCAATTATCTTTTCGATTTGAGCATGGAACTGGGAATTCCAATTACCGGCCCCTTTCCCGTGAATGATAGTGAATAAACACATATCGAGGATAAAATTCCTAGCATGGAAGATACCAATAGCCCCCTATCACCACATGAGTGGTTCGGGCATGCAAAACAAATTATTTCTTGAAGATTTAGAGAGTGGCACATGCAAATTTACTTGGAACGGCAGGTAGATACCGCACATAGGTAGGTATGGTGGACTCATATGGCACAACTCTTGTTTCATGGAGGTGGATGCACAAGCAGTATTCCTGCTTAGTACAAGTGAAGGCTAGCGAAAGACTGGGAAGCGACCAAGTAGAGAGCGACAACAGTCATCAAAACGCATTGAGAGTAACTAACATTGAGTGCAAGCATGAGTAGGACATAAATCACCATGAACATGAACATCATAGAGGCTATGTTGATTTTGTTTCAACTACATGCGTGAACATGCACCAAGTCAAGCCACTTGAAACATTCAAAGGAGGATACCATCCTATCGTAGTACATCATAGTCATCTCAACATTCATGTTCGCAACCAAGACAAACCATTATAAGATCCTAGCTAAATAAGCATGGCATAAGCAACTATGATCTCTAAGTTGTCATTGCAAACATGTTTCTCTCACAACAAAGCTGAATCAGGCATGATGAGCTAGTCATATTTACAAAAACAAAATAGATCGAGTTCATCTCAGCTTTTCCAGGCTCAATCACTTCATCATATATCGTCATTATTGCCTTTCACTTGCACGACCAAATGATGTGAACAATAATAAGAGTGCTCGTGCATTGGACTAAAGCTGGAATCTGCAGGAAAACATAAAGGAGAAGACAAAGTAATATGGCTCTTTGAATGCTAAACAGGTATGCATGCAAAAGCCACTAAACATTGTAACCAATATGTTCTACCTTGACCCAAAGAAAAAGAAAACTATCTACACGGGAAAGCTCCCAACAAGCAAAAGAAGAAAATAAAGTATTTTTGGTTTTTTTTAACTAGACAGACACACGAAAAGAAAATGAGGAAAAGAAAATAAACTAGCATGTATGATACAGTGGCAAAGTGTGAACACCGGCTAACAAAGTGAAAGCAAGAATGTAAAGTCGGTGAAAACACGTACTCCCCCAAGCTTAGGCTTTCGGCCTAACTTGGTATACTCCCATGGAGGGAAATAACTAGCTCCGGGTTACTCTGGAGTGGACTGAGGATGCCACTGCTGTGTGAGCTCCTCTAGATCGCACTGATAAACCGGCGTCTGGTACTCGACTGGCGGCTGCGGCACGGGCACCTATGGTTGGGGCAAGCCCCAATATGCATAGATGTCCGAGGGCATAATAGTGTACCTGCCTGCATTAAGATTGAACAAAGAAGGAGCAGGCAAAGTAATAGTCTCACGAGTACCCTGACTAAATACCAGGTTATAAATCATCCTTCTATGTATATCTCTATCAAGAAAGTCATGGCGAACCATGCTATCATAATCTAGATATCTCTCGGGAAGAAGAATCTCTTCTTCCTCCTCCAGTCTAATAGGTATCTCAAAGTATCTGGCAAGACGAATAGCGTAGATACCTCCATAAACAACACCCTTAGAATGGTTCAGGTTAAACCGTTGAGCTACTATAGCGCCCAAGATATAAGTTTTATCGTTATAAATGGCTTCGCGCAAGACCGCAAGATCTGGGGAAATAAGTGACCCAGCTTTCCCACGACCAATCAAACATTTTCCCACAAATAATGAGAAGTACCGAAGCACGGGAAAATGAATGCTAGAAGCTCTAGCGCAAGACACTCCTCTCTCCTCTCCTACAGCAATGGTACCGATGAAAGCTACCAAGTACCATGGACGAGGTTCATGAATATCCCCAACATAAGGTAATTTGCAAACATCGCAAAAATCCTGGAGTGACATGCGCTGGGGGATATCATAAAGTTTAAACTCAACCATAGGAGGATTCTTCCTCGGATAGAAGTGAAAGCTTTGTATGAAGATATTAGTGAGGAGGAGGTATTGCAGACACGTATCTTCAACGAAGGCGGTAAGGCCTGCGTTCTCCACCAAGTGATAAAAGTCCTCATAAATTCCAGCGGCGCGTAAGAACACGTCGCTTGGCCACTCGCACGCTCAAACTTCTGTGACTCGAGGGACCGGATAATTGGGCTTCTTCTCACTCCCATCATCCTTGGGGTCACGGCTTGACGAGCCTCTCAAGAACCTCCTCATCTTTTCCCTTTCTATCTCTGAAAATTTCTGAAATTTTTAGTGATTCTAAGGGAAGGTGAATAAGGCTCAACAAAAATTGTAGCAACTACTCCAACAAGTGCCTAGAGACCATATTACGCATCAAAACAACTTGGGACCAGCTAGAATCAGCATACAAAGCTCAAGAACATGGTCACCAAAGGCAGCAAAAATACGCGGAGTATAAGGCACTAGAGCAAAAACTAATTGGACCAATGGAGGAGTCACTTACCAAGGAGTAATTTCCCCCAAACAGTTCGGAGAACGGTGATTTGAGCAAAGAGATCGAGAATCCCAGCAAGAGGAGCAAGAACACGGGTTTGAGCTGCGAAACGATTTTTCTGGAGGTAGGAGAACTGGATGGGAGCAAGAATGAGTGGAGGGGGTTCCTGTGGGCCCCACAAGCCTGGGTGGCGCGGCCAGGGGGGTGCCCGCGCCGTCAGGGCTTGTGGCCCACTGGTGTGGCCCCCAGACAGACTCTTTGTCCCAATATTTTTCAAAAAATCCAGAAAAATTCATACCTGATTTTCACAGCATTCGGAGAACTTTGATTTTCGGGGTATTTTTCCACCGGACGCTAAAACAGAAAACATGGAAAACTAAACTAAATCTATCATTTTTCTTCTAAGCAACCTAAAGTGAAAGCTTGGAACAGAGATTTGTGATCTCATGGTGATCGAAAGAAATCCGTCAATGGGGTTGATCAAGTCTCCTTGACAAAAGTTTCTCGAATCGCAAAACAAGATGGAGAATTTTCGAATAGTCACTAGGTCACCTCAATGGGGATGTGAATCTCCCCAACAAGCAAATCATACTTCATCTTGACACGAGGAATAGTGCATTCAAAGCTCCCAATAAGAATCGATGAAGTCTTTTCGATAGCATTGATGCAATGTACTCGATATTGTTTCTTCGGAAAGTGCACCGTATGCTCATTACCGTTGACATGGAAAGTGACATTTCCTTTGTTGCAATCTATAACAGCCCCTGCAGTGTTTAAAAAGGGTCTTCCGAGGATGACAACCATGGCATCGTCCTCAGGAATATCCAAGATAACAAAGTCTGTTAAGATAGTGGTGTTAGCAACCACAACAGGCACATCCTCGCAAATGCCGATAGGGAAAACAGTTGATTTGTCGGCCATTTGCAGAGAGATTTCAGTGGTGTCAACTTATCTAGTTCAAGTCTACGATAAAGAGAGAGAGGCATAACACTAACACCGGCTCCAAGATCGCCCAACGCAGTTCTAATGTAGTTGCCTTTAATGGAGCAAGGTATAGTGGGCACACTAGGATCACCTAGTTTTTTCAGAGTTCCACCCTTGAAAGTGTAGTTGGCAAGCATGGCGGAGATCTCATGATCAGGTATCCTCCTCTTATTAGTCACAATATCTTTCATGTACTTAGCATACGAAGACATCTTGAGCATATCACTCAAACGCATCTGCAGAAAGACAGGTCTGATCATTTCAACAAATCGCTCAAAATCCTCATCATCCTTTTTCTTGGATGGTTTGGGAGGAAAGGGCATATGTTTCTGAACCCATGGCTCCCTTTCTTTACCGTGCTTCCTAGAAGTGAAGTCATTCTTATCGTATCTTCTATTCTTAGGCTGTGGGTTATCAAGATCAACAGGTTCAATCTCCACATCCTTTTCATTGCTAGGCCGAGCATCATCATGAACATCACTATTGATATTATCATTAGGCTCATGTTCATCACCAGATTGTGTTTCAGCATCAGAGATAGAGGCATCGTTTGGACTCTCAGGTGTAGCAGCAACAGGGTTGCGAGCGTGCAGGTTCCTATCATCCTTCTTCTTCTTTCTAGGATGACTAGATGCATCAGTGCTAACTCCTTGAGAATCTTGTTCAATTCTCTTTGGATGACCCTCTGGATACAGAGGTTCCTGGGTCATTCTACCGCCTCTAGTGATGACTCTGACGGAATTGTCATTCAACTCATTAAGCAAGTCATTTTGAGCTTTAAGTACTTGTTCTATTTGAGTATTAACCATAGAAGCATGTTTACTCAGAAGTTTAAGATCATTGACGTTTCTGTCCACACAAACACTTAAATGACTAAGCGTACGGGCATTATTTTCCAATTGTCTGCTAACATAATCATTGAAGCTCCGTTGTTTGGCAACAAAGTTATCAAATTCATCCATGCATAAGCTAGCAGGTTTATCAAAAGGAATATCACTCTCATCAAACCTACGCAGAGAATTTACTTCTACTACGTGTATCGGGTTATCGAGACCATGGATCTCTTCGATAGGTGGTAGATTTTTAACATCTTCAGATTTAATGCCTTTCTCTCGCATAGATTTCTTGTCTTCTTGCATATCTTCAGGACTAAGGAATAGAATACCTCTTTTCTTCGGAATTGGCTTAGGAGGTGGTTCGGGAATAGTCCAAGCATTCTCATTGCACAAGATGTTGTTCAACAGAATCTCTACTTGCTCTACAGTTCGTTCCTTAAAAACACTACCGGCACAACTATCTAGATGGTCTTTGGAAGCATCGGCAAGTCCATTATAGAAGATATCAAGTATTTCATTCTTCTCAAGAGGGTGATCAAGCAAAGCATTCAGTAGTTGGATAAGCCTCCCCCAAGCTTGTGGGAGACTCTCTTCTTCAGCTTGAGCAAAGTTGTATATTTCCTACGAGGCAGCTTGCTTCTTATGGGCAGGGAAATATTTTTCAGAGAAGTAGTAGACCATATCCTGGGGGCTACACACACAACCAGAAGCAAGAGAAGTGAACTAGGTCTTTTCCTCACTAGTGAATAGGGTGGCTATATCGTGCAGTTTGGTAAGATGGGCCACAACCGTTTCAGACTCGTAACCGTGAAAGGGATCAGATTCGACCAGAGTGATTAACTCAGGGTCGACAAAGAATTCATAATCCTTATCGGTCACAAAGATAGGTGAAGTGGCAAACTTCGGGTCGTATTTCATCCTAGCGTTCAGAGATTTTTCTTTCCACTTGTGTAGAAGTTTCTCAACATCATAGCTATCCTTACACGCAAGAAAGTCCTCAGCTATCTCTCCCTCCATAACATAGCGCGTATCAGGCATATCAGGCAATTCAGGCATACTAGCAGGTTCTACTTCAATAGTATCAGCAGTCTCAGAAGTATCATCACATCTAGCAACAACTCTAGCAATTTGTGCATCAAGGGCACCTAGTGGCAAAGCAGTATCAGGCATAGCATCATCAGGCATAGTATCAAGCATAGCATCATCAGGCATAGTATCAAGATAGCATCATCAGGCATAGGCGACATATCAAGATTTCTAGCAGGAGGTGAAGTCGCAAACTTAGTCAAAACTGAAGGTGAATCAAGTGCAGAGCTAGATGGCAATTCCTTACCTCTCCTCGTAGTGGAAGGCAAGATTTTAGTTCTTGGATCTTTCGGATTCCTCACAGCGATCAACAGACGTCAATCCCAAGTGACTCAGAGAATATAGTTGTGCTTCCCCAGCGACGGCGCCAGAAAAAGCCTTGATGCCCCAGAAGCGTATGGGATCGCAGCAGTTTTCGAGGGTAGAGTATTCAACCCAAATTTATTGATTCGCTCATAAGGGGAAGCTAGAGGATATTGTCAAGTATTAGCAGTTGAGTCGTCAATTCAACAACACCTGAAAGATTAGTTTCTGCAAGCAAAGTATCAGTAGCAAGGTAGTAAGATAGCAGCGGCACCAGAAAAAGCTTCGGCAATTCCAAGCAGTGGCGCCAGAAAAGGCCCTGTTGACGGGATGTTAGCGCCAACAAATTCTTGCAACAAGTAACAATGGAGTAGGAAGGAACAGTAGTAACAGCAGCAAAGTAACAGCAGCAGCAAAGTAGTCCAATCCCTCTTGTAGCAAGGGACAAGCCTAGGCAAAGTAACGTAGCGAGAACCAGTAGTAAAAGAATCGTAGGCAGTGGATCGGTGATGGATGAGTGTGACGGATGTGATTCATCATGTAACAGCTATAACATAGAGAGATATGTGGCTAGCTCCTGCTCATCAATCTAATGTAGGCATGTATTCCGTATGTAGTCATACGTGCTTAGGGAAAAGAACTTGCATGATGATACGTCCATTTTGCATCATGCTTTCATGTTGATATTTATTGCTTTATGGGCGGTTATATTACTTTGTGGTACCATATTTATGCCTTTTCTCTCTTATTTTGCAAGGTTTATTTGAAGAGGGAGAATTCAGGCAGCTGGAATTCTGGACTGGAAAAGGAGCAATTCTTAATCCACTATTATGCACATCTCCAAATGCCCTGAAAAGTTACGTGGAATTTTTTGGGATTATATAAAAAATACTGGGCGAAAGAAGTACTAGAGGGGGGCTACTAGGGCGCCACAAGCCCTACCACCGCCACCCCCTGGTGGCGGAGGGCAAGCTTCTAGGCTCCCTGACGGCCCACTAGCCCCCCTCTTTTGCTATATGAAGGGTTTCATTCCAGAAAAAAAAATCATTCGGGAGCTTTTTCTTGGTTTCGTCGCCGCCACGAGGCGGAACTTGAGAAGATCCAATCTAGACCTCCAGCAGGACGATCCTGCCGGGGAAACTTCCCTCCCGGAGGGGGAAATCGTCGCCATCGTCATCACCAACACTCCTCTCATCGGAGGGGAGGCATCTTCATTAACATCTTCATCAGCACCATCTCCTCTCCAATCCCTAGTTCATCTCTTGAAACCAATCTTCGTCCCGCGACTCCGATTGGTACTTGTAAGGTTGCTAGTAGTGTTGATTACTCTTTGTAGTTGATGCTAGTTGGATTACTTGGTGGAAGAGTTTATGTTCAGATCCTTGATGCTATTCCTTACACCTCTGATCATGATTATGATTATGCTTTATGAGTAGTTACTTTTGTACCTGAGGACATGGGATAAGTCATGCTGATAATACTCATGTGAATTTGATATTCTTCGGTATTTTGATATGATGTATGTTTTCTTTTCCTCTAGTGGTGTTATGTGAACGTCGACTACATAACACTTCACCGTATTTGGGCCTAGAGGAAGGCATTGGGGAGTAGTAAGCAGATGATGGGTTGCTGGAGTGACAGAAGCTTAAACCCTAGTCTATGCGTTGCTTCGTAAGGGGCTGATTTGGATCCACTAGTTTAATGCTATGGTTAGACGTTGTCTTAATTCTTCTTTTGTAGTTGTGGATGCTTGCGAGAGAGGTTAATCATAAGTGGGATGCTTGTCCAAGTAAGGGCAGTACCCAAGCTCCGGTCCACCCACATATCAAACTATCAAAGTAACGAACGCGAATCATATCAACATGATGAAACTAGCATGAGAGAAATTCCCGTGTGTCCTCGGGAGCGTTTTTCCTCCTATAAGACTTTGTTCAGGCTTGTCCCTTGCTATAAAAGGGATTGGGCCACTTGCTGCACCGTTGCTAATACTTGTTACTTTTCACTTGTTACGTTTCACCTCGCTACACCATCACTTGTTACCGCTACTTTCAGTGCTTGCAGTTATCACCTTGCTGAAATCCGTTTATCAGAGCCTTCTGCTCCTCGTTGGGTTCGACACTCTTACTTATCGAAACGACTACGATTGATCCCCTATACTTGTGGGTCATCAAGACTCTTTTCTGGCGCCGTTGTCGGGGAGTGAAGCGCCTTTGGTAAGTGGAAACTGCTAAGGAAACATTTTTATACTGTGCTAAAATTTATTGTCACTTGTCACTATGGAAACTATTCCTTTGAGGAGTTTGTTCGGGGTATCTTCACCACGAACGGAAGCACGAGGAGTTGTTCCTCCACCTGAGGTACCTACTGAAAATATCTTTTATGAAATTCCTTCGGGTATGCTTGAGAAACTACTGGCTAATCCTTTTACAGGAGATGGATCTTCACATCCAGGCTACATTAGAACACCTACACCCCCTGAGCAAATTAGATTTGAACCTAGCATTGATATTATCAAAGATCTTCTATCCGACGATGTTGAGGGACATAATATTCACTTATGTGAAGATGCTGCTAGAATTGCTAAACCTCACGCTAGAGACAAACATAGGCCTGTTGTTGGCATGCCTGTTGTTTCTGTTAAGATAGGAGATCATTGTTATCATGGCTTATGTGACGTGGGTGCTAGTGTTAGTGAAATACCTCAATCCTTATATGATGAAATCAAAGATGAGATTGCCCTGTTGAGATAGAGCCTATTGATGTCACTATTCAGCTTGCCAATAGAGATACTGTCTGCCCTGTGGGAATTGTTAGGGATGTTGAAGTCTTGTGTGGTAAAATGAAGTATCCTGCTGATTTCCTCGTTCTTGCTACCGCACGAGATAGCTTTTGTCCCATCATATTTGGTAGTCCTTTTCTTAATACTGTCAATGCTCATATTGATTGTGAGAAGCAAACTGTCACTTTTGGCTTTGAAGGTGTGTCACACGAGTTTAGTTTCTCCAAGTTTGGTAGACAACCTCATGAAAAAGAGTTGCCTAGTAAGGATGAAACTATTGCCTTAGCTTCTATTGCCGTGCCTCCTACTGATCCTTCAGAGAAATACTTGCTTGAGCATGAAAATGATATGCATATGGATGAAACGGATGATATCGATAGAGCTGTCTTAGAAGAATATCCTATCCTTAAGAATAACTTGCGTGTTGAACTGCTTGGGGATTGTTGGGATATTACCTGTTAATAACCCGCCCTAGTTGGGTTGGATCACCAAATCAGGCGATTCACCTAAACAATGATTTGGGCTTTGGCGTTATCAGCACGAAGGTCCTATGGCGGTTTATGATTTCTGGAAAGTCTCCAAGCTTTGAAGGACGGCGACTTAGAGACCACAGGGGTCACGATTTGTAGGAAGGAAAGTATCCTTGTAAACCCTAAGGGTTCGACCTGTATATAAAGGCGAGCCCTAGGGAAGGAGAGGGGCAGGTTAGAAATCATCGAGTGCTAGGCCTGGCGAGTTACGCCTTCCTTGTAATCGAAACCACATCAATACAAACCAAAGCAGGACGTAGGCCTTTACCTCCTCACGAGGGGCCGAACCTGGGTAAATCGCCGTGTCTCTCCCGCTTAACCCCTTTGAGTCGCCGCCAAGGTGCGATGGCTCCAGTACTAACTCCTTTCACGAGGACATCTGCTGTGACAAAACCACGACAGTTGGCGCCCACCGTGGGGCATGCGCACGGTGGAGTTGAGTTCTCAAAGGGAACCCTACCCGGGTTTGGGAGTTACGCGACACGGCTCATGACCCGGAGCCGCCGCGGGAAAACCTACATCGACAACTAGCGATGGGGGCCCGAAGCAGATTTGATTGAATCTGGTTACAGGGTCCCCTTCGGCAAGATCAACATCTTCATCGGCATGATCGGATCATCCGTGCCTGAGCCGGACATCTCCACCGACATCGTCGAGCCGGCCAGGTACGTCCGCCTAGTAATAACGCCAAATCTGACTTGCCTGGTCTTTGTGGGGTTCACGCAGGGATCGGAGGAACCAGAGTGCTCGGCGACTCAGGAAACTACACCGGTCAACTCTGATGACGAATCATCCATGGGCGATTCAGATTCAATCCGATCTCTACATGGGGATTGTCTTGGGGGCTTGACGCTGGCCATGGACCCCAAAGTCCTTGACCGAACCCGCCGTCAGATCGCCATTTACATGGCGGGGGCGACTCAACCCACACAAAACCCCACCGGACGCGATGGAGCCGGCGAGACGTCCAGAAGCCCAGCCGCAGTCCTGGTGGATTTAGCGGCAGAAATCACACGGCTGATGGCGACTCCCCTTACACCAGAAAACCAGGAGGACATAAACGCGGAGCTGGCGAAACTCAGAGATGCAGTGGCAAAGGCTCATCGGGATGCCGAGGTGGAGTCTGCTAGGATCGAGACTCGGCAAGCTCAAATTGCGGCCGAAAGGATGCGTTTAAACACTGACAACTGGCGGCTCGAAAGACAATAGCGTGCATCTGACGCCGTCCATCAACGGAGACACCAGGGTCGCCTGCCCCATGATCTCAACCCGACCCGCCTGTTCGACACTCCACGAACCCATGGGGCCCCGGGGGGAGGGCCAGGTCGCCCGCCTAACCCACCGGGTCAGCCGGCTGAGGATCGCATTCCACGATTCCGGACGCCTCAAGGCCACTTTTCCAACCCGGTGGACAACGTCCTTGCCGCAACTCGCCATCTGGAATCTCTTCTGATTCACGGCAACACTCCTGCCGGGATAGAAGCAAGGAACGCCATCGAGATGTTGAAGACGGCGGTGGTTCAAAACGCCCAGTTCTCACACAGCCTCGAGAGGTTGCATTCCACTCCCCAGGCAAGCTACACCAAGAGCCGGCCAGAGGACCAGCCCGCCGTAAACAGCGGGCCGCGACACGTCCCACAGGACAACCCGCCTGATCGGAACTCGCTGGGCCGGGATCTCCCGAACACCCAAGACGCCCCGGCCCGCCTCGTCGGGGGTGGAGGGCGAGTTGGGGTGCCATGCTTGGCCCTCGCCCTTCGTAATGAAAGGATGCCCAAAGATTTTAAGGGACCAAGAAAGGTGCCTAATTACACCTCGGACCTTGAGCCGACATCGTGGATCGAGAGTTATGAAATCGCCATGGACATGCTCGACGTAAACGAGGCAGTTTGCGCCAGATACTTCACAATGATGCTCGAGGGGTCAGCACGTACTTGGTTGAAAAACTTACCTCCCAACTCCATCCAGACCTGGGCCGAGTTAAAAGAGCGTTTCATCAAAAACTTCTGAGGAACTTGCAAACATCCGATGACGATCGTCGATCTACAACACTGTGTTCAGCTCCGGATGAGTCGGCTCACCATTGGTCACGGCGGGTTGCAGAAATTATCCATTCGTCAGATGGTATTACGGCGGCTCAAGCTATGCTGATCCTCGAGCAGAATTGCCATTACGAACCCTTGGTGCAAAAATTGGGGCGACTCAAGCGAAAGGTCCAAGACATGGGAGAGCTGATGGACACCCTCACTTGGTATGCTAAGGCAGATGACACCAAAGATCCTGGTGAGGACGGTAAGGCTAATTCTCCCAAAAAGGGCGAGTCATCCAAAAACCATACCCAGTTCCAGGGACGCAACCGCCACAATCAAGGGTCCAATAGAAAGCGAAGACTGCAAGAGGAGCCCTCGGACTTAGTCGCCAATACCAACGCCAACAATGGCAACAAACACCAGAAGAAAAACAGGGGGTTTAGCGGGAAGAGGCCGCGTAACTATGAAGAGCTACTCAAAGGCCCTTGCCCGCACCATGCCAGGGCAGACGGTCCGGCGACTCACTCCTGGGAGAATTGCTTCGTAATGCGGGAGTTTCGGGCGGAGGCGATCAAGAAAAGTCAAAACGATGACCCGGACCAGCGCCAAGAGCAGTTCGCCGCACCCAATCAACGATAGAACCCCTTCAGCGGCTTTGCTGAACAGGGGGCTCAGGGAGGCCCACAGCCAGGCGGCGGCCAATACCCGGTGCACCACCAGCGGCGGTATAACCCGCCAGGAGCCTTTCAACAGCCACCCCCACAGGGGGCTCCGCAGGGTCAGGATGATAACGGGGGTTTCCGCAGCAACCCCAAACAGTTAAGTAATGGGCAGTATCATGTTTTCACCACCAATGCTTGCAGGCGCAATAAGAAGGTGAGTCACCGGGCGTAGAGTATATCTGAACCGGCGCTTCCCAGATACCTCCATTGGTCTGAGCAGGCCATAACATGGAGCAGGGAGGATCACCCGCCAAGAGTTGACAACCCAGGCAATTTAGCATTGGTCGTGGCTCCCCAAGTTGGGGGTTACACCCTGTCCAAAGTGCTAATGGATGGTGGCAGCAGCATTAATATCTTATATTTTGACACTTTCCAAAGGATGAACCTATTGGAAAAGGACCTGATGCCTTCAACCACGGTCTTCCACGGAATCGTCCCGGGCAAGTCGGTCTACCCCATAGGCCGAGTCAGACTCATAGTGGCGTTTGGAACTGCGCAGAATTACAGGTCGGAGTCACTGATTTTCGAGGTGGTCAAATTGAAAAGCCCCTACCATGCGTTATTTGGGCGGCCGGCTTACGTCCGCTTCATTGCTCGCCCATGTTATGTTTACCTCAAGCTCAAAATGCCTGGTCCCAAAGGACCCATCACGGTTGATGGAGATAGAAGGATTGCAAAGGAATGTGAAGAAGGGGACGCGGCTTATGCGGAAGTCGCCTGCGCTGCAGAGGAGCTCAAACACCATCGGGCCAATGTTGACCCGGTGGACATGTCACCCCTAAAGAAGCCGACTACAGATGCTGAGTAGCCCCTCAAGTTCAAGCCAACGGATGACACTAACACAATCGATTTCGTTCCTAGCAATTCATCCAAGCAGTTCACCATTGGGACGGGTCTGGACCCCAAATAGGAAAGCGCGCTCATCGAATTCATCAGTGAGAATCGGGACATCTTCGCATGGAAACCTTCTGACATGCCTGGTGTGCCGAAAGAATTCGCTGAGCACCATCTTAATGTGGACCCAAAGGCAAAACCCATCCAGCAGTACCTTCGCAGATTTAACAAGGACCGACGCAAGGCGATTGGAGAAGAGGTTGCCCGTCTTTTAGCCGCCGGATTCATCGTGGAAGTTTTTCACCCCAAATGGCTGGCTAACCCGGTTTTGGTACTCAATAAGAACGGTACCTTTTGTATGTGCATTGACTACACAGACCTCAACAGAGCTTGTCCAAAGGATCCCTTCGCTCTTCCCCGCATCGACCAGATCATTGACTCGGTGGCGGGATGCGAACGATTGTGCTTTTTGGACGCCTACTCAGGATATCACCAAATCAAGATGGCCGTGGAGGATCAAGAAAAGACAGCCTTTATAACCCCCTTCGGGGCTTTTTGTTATGTGTCCATGCCTTTTGGACTCAAGAGTGCGGGGGCGACTTACCAGCGCCGCATCCAGAATTGCCTACGCAATCAAATCGGTCGCAACGTCCACGCCTATGTCGACGATATTGTGATCAAAACCCGCCAGGGGGAGACACTACTGGAGGATCTCAAGGAGTCGTTTGATAATCTACGGGAATATCAGATGAAGCTAAATCCCACCAAATGTGTTTTTGGTGTGCCTGCAGGGAAATTACTGGGCTTCCTGGTATCGGAGCGCGGCATTGAAGCTAACCCAGACAAGATCGAAGCAGTAACCTCCCTTGGAAAGCCGGCGAACGTTAATCAAGTTCAACGATTGGCGGGTCGCATTGCGGCCCTAAGTAGTTTCGTAAGTCACCTGGGTGAGAAGGCGATTCTTCTTTATCCGTTACTAAGGAAATCTGATCGGTTTGTTTGGACGAATGAGGCAGACGAGGTGCTCGAAGCCCTGAAACGCCAACTGGTTAACCCGCCGGTCTTGGCTGCCCCGACTGAAAAAGAACCCATGCTTCTGTATATCGCGGCAAATTCCAAAGCAGTAAGTGTGGCAGTGGTCATTGAAAGAAATGAGGAGGGGAAGGAATACCCAGTGCAACGTCCGGTGTATTTTATCAGCGAGGTGCTAACCCTTTCCAAGCAGCGGTACCCACACTGGCAGAAGTTGGTATATGGGGTGTTTATGGCGAGTCAGAAACTTAAGCATTACTTTCAAGAACACCCTATCACAGTGGTTAGTTCTACCCCCCTTGGGGACATCATCCAGAATCGGGAGGTAAGAGGGCGGATTGCCAAGTGGGCAATTGAACTTGGGCCGCACCACATACAATATACCCCCCGCACAGCCATCAAGTCTCAGGCTTTAGTTGATTTCGTCAACGACTGGACGGAGTTGCAGGCTCCGGAAGATAGGCCTGATCTCACTTATTGGACTATTTATTTTGATGGATCTAGGCAGCTGGAAGGCTCGGGGGCTGGTGTGGTGTTGGTATCCCCCCAAGGAGATAAATTTTGCTACGTCCTCCGACTCATGTTTCCATGCACTAACAATGCGGTGGAATACGAAGCTTTGCTTCACGGCTTGCGACTCGCCAAGGAGATGAATTTAACGCGAGTCAGATGCTTTGGCGACTCAGATTTGGTGGCCCAGCAAGTTTCGGGTACCTGGGATTCTCGGGACCCCATGATGGCGGCTTACAGAAGAGCTGTGTCTGATGTGGCGGGTCATTTTCATGGTTATCAGGTGGACCACATTGATCGGCGCCTCAACGAGGCAGCTGACGCCCTCTCACGACTTGGTTCCCAGCGAAAGCCAGTTCCTCCCAATGTTTTTATGGATATTTTACATAAACCATCCGTGATTCTACCATCGGAGGAGGAGTTGGCAATACTAGATCCTGAGTCTCAGCTCGTGGCGGCTCTCCACGTCACACCAGATTGGGTTCTTCCTTATCTGGCTTATCTCGCCAGGGGCGAGTAACCAACAGACGAAGTTTTGGCTCGTCAAATCACTCGCCGCAGCAAATCCATGGTCATCATCAATGGCGAGTTATATAAGCAGAGCGCCTCTGGAGTTTTTCAGCG
This sequence comes from Hordeum vulgare subsp. vulgare, assembly GCF_904849725.1. NCBI lineage: Eukaryota > Viridiplantae > Streptophyta > Magnoliopsida > Poales > Poaceae > Hordeum > Hordeum vulgare. Next base: position 87,334,773 of record NC_058524.1, on the reverse strand, counting down.
ATGCGTTTCCTCCGAAGAAGGATGCATAATCTTAAATGACATTCATTCCGGAGACTGTGGGCATCATGTCGGGTCACGCTCTTTGGTGTCAAAGGCTTTCCGTCATGGGTTCTTTTGGCTGACGGCTCATGCTGATGCAGAAGATATAGTTCGTCGGTGCGAAGGATGCCAGCGTTATGGGCGAGAGGCTCATGTGACGGCTCAAGAATTAAGAATGATCCCCATCACTTGGCCTTTTGCGGTCTGGGGGCTGGACATGGTCGGCCCCTTTAAAATGTCCTCTAACAAGAAGACCCATCTGCTGGTGGCAGTTGATAAGTTCACCAAGTGGGTTGAGGCATAACCTGTTGGAGCTTGCGATGCGGAGACAGCGGTCAACTTCTTGAAAAAGCTGATTTTCCGGTTTGGATATCCGCACAGTATCATTACTGATAATGGTACTAACCTGTCCCAAGGGGTGATGCAGGAGTTTTGCCGTCGAGAGCATATCCGGCTTGATGTTTCTGCAGTCGCTCACCCATAATCTAATGGGCAGGCGGAGCGGGCGAATCAGGAGGTTTTGCGAGGAATTAAGCCCCGACTCATGGTTCCCTTGGAGAAGACCCCAGGGTGTTGGGTTGAAGAATTACCTTCAGTACTTTGGAGCATTCGTACTACCCCGAACCAGTCCACAGGTTTCACCCCTTTCTTTCTGGTCTATGGAGCAAAAGCCATTCTTCCCACTGATATAAGGCATGACTCACCTAGAGTCGCCGCATATGTGGAACAAGACAATGAGCTGGCGCGTCAAGACTCTTTGGACGCCTTAGAGGAGGCACGTGACCTGGCTGCGGTCCGTTCAGCTATCTACCAGCAGGATCTACGGTGTTATCACAACCGCCGGGTTAAGAGTCGGACCTTTCAGGAAGGCGACTTGGTTCCTCAATTGATACAAGATCGTGCTGGCATGCATAAGTTATCACCGCCTTGGGAAGGACCGTTCGTCGTCAGCAAGAGTCTCTGCAATGGCTCTTATTACCTGGTGGATCTTCGGCCTAACCGGCCAACCACGGAGGCTGAGTCAACTCGCCCCTGGAATATTGCCCACCTGCGGCCTTATTACACTTGAGCTTTGAGCTTTGCATTTTTTAAGTTTTTCAGTTTCATTATGAAGTAATAAAGTTAAAAATACTCTCCGACTTGGGGGCTTTTTCATTAAAGAACAATTTTGTCATCCTGTTCCGACCTTATGAGCCGACAGAATCATCATCATTTAGGGTGGCGCTTTAGCTTTCTAACTCACCCCATCCTGTCGCGACCTTATGAGCCGACGAAAACATCATCATCATTTAGGGTGGTGCTTGAGCTTTCTGACTCGCCCCATCCTGTCGCGACCTTATGAGCCGACGAAAACATCATCATCATTTAGGGTGGCGCTTGAGCTTTCTGACTCGCCCCATCCTGTCGCGACCTTCTGAGCCGACGAAAACATCATCATTTAGGGTGGCGCTTGAGCTTTCTAACTCGCCCCATCCTGTCGCGACCTTATGAGCCGACGAAAAGATCATCATCTAAGGGTGGCGCTCGAGCTTTCTGACTCGCCCCATCCTGTCAAGACCTTATGAGCCGGTGAAATCATCAGCATTTTAGGGTGTGTGCTCGAGCTTTCTGACTCGCCTCATCCTGTCGCGACCTTATGAGCCGACGAAATCAGCATTTAGGGTGTGTGCTCGAGCTTTCTGACTCGCCCCATCCTGTTGCGACCTTATGAGCCGACGAAACCAGCATTTAGGGTGTGTGCTCGAGCTTTCTGACTCGCCCCATCCTGTCGCGACCTTATGAGCCGACGAAACCAGCATTTAGGGTGTGTGCTCGAGCTTTCTGACTCGCCCCATCCTGTCGCGACCTTATGAGTCGAGGAAACCAGCATTTAGGGTGTGTGCTCGAGATTTCTGACTCGCCCCATCCTGTCGCGACCTTATGAGCCGACGAAACCAGCATTTAGGGTGTGTGCTCGAGCTTTCTGACTCGCCTTATCCTGTCGCGACCTTATGAGCCGACGAAATCAGCATTTAGGGTGTGTGCTCGAGCTTTCTGACTCGCCCCATCCTGTCGTGACCTTATGAGCCGACGAAACCAGCATTTATGGTGTGTGCTCGAGCTTTCTGACTCGCCCCATCGTGTCGTGACCTTATGAGTCGACGAAACCAGCATTTTAGGGTGTGTGCTCGAGCTTTCTGACTCGCCCCATCCTGTCGCGACCTTATGAGCCAACGAAACCATCATTTTAGGGTGTGCGCTCGAGCTTTCTGACTCGCCCCATCCTGTCGCGACCTTATGTGTCGACGAAACCAGCATTTTAGGGTGTGTGCTCGAGCTTTCTGACTCGCCCCATCCTGTCGCGACCTTATGAGCCGACGAAACCAGCATTTTAGGGTGTGTGCTCGAGCTTTCTGACTCGCCCCATCCTGTCGCGACCTTATGAGCCGACAAAGTTGCTGTTTTTATTTTCCTTCATGGCATGGCCACGAGGATTTCAAAATCTTTTTCCTGATTCGTCTTGAAAATATTTGTTATCATTTATTTGGTTTCACATATGTTGTTTTCAAAACCTAAGTCAGGATGATGATCAAGGTCACTTCATCTATGGCGGATTAAGTATTTTCAAGGATTCTCAAATGGCTGATCAAATATTTCAAATCGCCTTAAGAGCGATATAAAGATTTTTTTCAAAAGTATCACAAAAGCAGTACCGACTTATGAAAAAGACCTATTACATGGCTCTCAGGCCAAATCGATGAAGTTTATTCTGTTGGCGCCTTCGGATCATTCTGCTGCGAGCTTTGGCCGACTTCAATTTGCAAGTCGCCCAGTACCCAGTTACACTTGGCCAGAGCTGCGAAGTCATCTTCATCGGTCAGGATGGATGCCAGATCTGCTTCCAAGTCAAAAGGGTTCTTGGGTCGCCGAGGAGTTAAACTGGTCGTCACAAAGGTTGGCGGGCTGACCTTCTTGTTCTTGCTGTCATAAGCCGTCTGATATTTTGATAAATCCAGACTTGCTGCGAGTTGGGTCACCGCCAGCCGGGATTCCTTGACAACACGTTGATAGTCCTCTTCGACGAATTCTGACCCGTCATCTTTAAGTGGAGGAAAGCCTGCCGCTACCTCTTCTGGGTTGATCTCCGGAGCATACGCCAGGCAGCGACTCAAGGCAGTCAGTACCCCCTTCCGGGCGGCTGACCGAGTCAACTCTCCAATCTGAGGGGGAAGCGTAGATAGGCAGCCGAGCATCTTCTTTATGGAAGTTATGGGCTCTTTGGCACCCATCACAGCTTTAACAGTTAGAACACTACCGGTGTACAGCTGCTCTGTCAGCGTGTAAATCGCCTTCAGCATCAGCACGCAGTCATCCTGAAGGTTGGCGGCTCTCGGACCTATGTAAGGGGTCATGATAATCAATGACTTGCAAATAAGAGTTATAAAAAAAAGGGGATCAAAAGTTTGAGTAAGTTTACCAAAGACGGCTTGCGTCATATTTGAGATATGACGCTTCAAGCCGGACAATTCTTGTTGCACAGTAGCCAGCCTGGCCTCAGCCTTTTCTGCTCTTTTGGTTGCAGTATCTTGGTCAGCTTGAGCTCTTTTCAAATCAGCTTTAAGTTTTTCTAGCTCAGCCATGACCAGTTGATGCTTCTCCTCCGACTTAGCCCGGGCATCTTGCTGACCAGATAAGTTTTTCTTTAAATCGCCAAGTGCCGATTCAGTCTGAGCAAGGGTTTCCTGTTTGAAAGTACAAAATAAGGGGCAAGTCTCAGAATTATTGCAAGCAATATCCCTGACACTTGGGGGCTAATGTATAATTTATTTTTAGATGAAATTATACAATATGATGACCCGGCCCTTGGGGGTTATTGGTCAAAAGTTTTTTCTAAATTTATCAAGACCCGGCTCATCTTTTTACTGATGACCCGGCCCTTGGTGGTTATTGGTCGAAAGTTTTTCTAAATTTATCAAGACCCGGCTCATCTTTTTACTGATGACCCGACCCTTGGGGGTTAATGGGAGTAATACAATATAATAAAGCTTACCTCATGTTTGTTTTTTAGCATCCGCAGCAGGTTTTTCTCCATCTCATAACTCGCCTCCAGGCGACTCGCAAAACCAGAGCAGAGTTCTTTGAACTCCAGATTTTCATACTTAGAAAGCTTAGCCTTGGAGAGTCCGGACTCAGGAATGGTTTGAGAGGAGGATGCCACATGCTTTGACAAAACCGTTGCCGCCGGTTTGGAGAAGCCGGTACCAGTAATAACTACAGCATCCGGGTCTTGTGCTGTCATCAATGGACTTGGTGGCTTAGGGGCATCCATTGTCTCCTTGGGCGAGTTTGGAAGATCCATTTGATCTTCGGGCTCGCCTTGATCCGGGTTATCTTGAATCGGCACTGACTCTTTGATGGGTTCTGAGATTATGACAGGAGTTGGTCCGCTGGTTTTCCTTTTCTTGGCATGTGCCCTAAAAGAGGGGAGAAGCGTATTAAGGAACTGAAAGTTTGTTACCTTCAGATTCAAGGTAAGATTATCAAAAGGCTTACCCAGGGAATCGAATCATTGGCGGAAGTGTTGACATCACTGAGTCGCTAGATGTAGGAGGAGAGTTCTGCAAGAGTTATACGTCAAAAATATAGGCGGGTTACAGTCATGATCCAAAGAAACATGAAAAACTGTTATTTATGAGGACCTCATTTGGTTTCCTCTTGTTCGTTACTGGTAAGCCGGACACCAGATCACCGGAATGACTTCGGGTCTTCCGATTTGAAGTATGTTGTGCTTTCTTCAGTAGGAAATTTGGGTCCAAACAAGCATTTGGGTGTGAGAAGGGAACTTTCCCGCAAATTCGCATGGCCGGCTTAGGTGGAGAAGGAGATGAATCGGAGGAAACATAAATTACCTCAACAGAGTCCTCCTGGCTTTCATTGTCTTCATTCTATTCAAAAGAGACAAAGGTATAAATACAAAATTAATGGTATTGGATGGCGAGTGAAAAGACGATAGGTTTTTACCTCCGAAAGTGCATCGCCGACTTGAGACTCATCGACTTCGGATGGCTCAGCCGCAGTAGCCTTGCCCTTGGTTTTCTTTGGGGCGGCTTAGCTTGCTTCATGGCTGGCTTTTTGGGTTTCTTGGACCAAAATTTGTCACCTTTCTGAAATAGCATATGTTACCAAGGTCGCAACACAAGTGAAACACAAGAAGTAAAAACAAAAGGCGGGTTAGGATTGCTCACCTTGGGCGCCGGATTCATTTTGCAGAAAGGCTTGAGGCCGATTTGGCCGCATTTTCCCGCAGGTTTGCCAGTCAACTTCTTGATGATGGTGACTATATCCTTTTCTGTTAAAGCCGTATGGAAATAACATTGGGGATGATCGAAGGTGCCATCAAATTCGCACATTAGCCCGTCCGGGCGACTCAGAGGGAGGATGCGCCATTCGACCTAGCAGCGAATCAAGTCAACCCCGGTAAGGCCGTTGTTTGTCAGAGATCTTAACTCGGACAATACTGGGATGAAGTCTGATTCTTCCTCCTTGGTGAGTTTGTCTGGAAGCTTGAAGTTTGATGGAAGGTGATCTTTACTATAGCCCAGAAGCTTGTTTTCGCCCGTAGGTGAGGTCTCTTGACAATAGAACCAAGACTCGCCCCAACCTTTGGGATGGCTTGGCATGGCGAGTGAGGGAAACGGGCTATCCCTGCGGCGCTGAACATTGACACCACCGAGTTCCAGGCTGGGGCCATTGTGAAATTCCGTTTGGCGATTCAGGTGGAAAAAGTACCAGAATAAGGGGACCGAGGGTTCAATCCGCAGATAAGCTTCACACAACACTTGGAATTGGCATAGGTTACTTATCGAGTTGGGTCCAAGATCTTGGAGGCGGACGTTCATGAAAGTCATGGCATCTCTAAGAAACTTCGATCCGGGCGGCTTAAAACCTCGCTCCAGGTGTTCAACAAAAACGATCATCTCCCCTTCTGTGGGGTTGGGGACATCCTCTCCGAGCCCGGTACGCCAGCCGATAACATTCTGAGGGTCCAAGTTGCCCGTTTTCACATAGTCAGCTAGTATGGTGTCGTCGACCTTGGTGGGAAGCCAGTCACTTTTGAAGACGGTGCCCATGCTACAAAGAAGTAAAGTACGGATGAATTTACGCGCCTCGAACACCTACTGTAAAAGGTGAAATAAGTTCATTTGACTCGCCAAATACATTTGTTTGCGGACTGAAGGGAAAACCTTGACCCGCCATCTTAAGGGCCGAGTTGGGTTGCTATGGCGACTTACGAAGATTTGCTATTCACGAGAGCTGCGTTCTAAAGGTGTCGGAAACATTCGTTCAAAACGGCAAAGTGTGAAGACTACAAACAGCTTTTTGCAATCAGTAGGAAAATTATGGATCTACTGGACAGGTAAAAAAACATGAGAAAATGGCTGGATGCTGCAGTTTACTACCAGGGCAAGGCAATGTCCTCCGCATGACAAAACATTACTCCAAATTCGCAAGTGGGAGCGGATAAAATGAAGGTATACAAAGCATTGGCTATCTTGTAGACGTTTGTGTTAATTAATCAAGGACAGGCGACGAATGCTCGCAAAGAACATCAAGAACATGGCAGTGTTGGAGCTTCGAACAAAGAGTAGATCTGTTCTTAAATGGGCGGTGGCCTAACATGATGCTTTTAGACGGAAGTAGTCGACAGCAATGGAGGTTGTTGGAGAAGCATGGAGGTCTGGTCGAGCAAGGAGATCCTCGGCTGCGACGGAGTTTTCGGCGGGCGGCGAGGTGTTCGACGACGATGAAGTGGTCAATGGCGGCGAACGGGGCGGCCACGGCATGGAGCTTGACGACGGCGAAAATCTGTAGAGCGGCGCCGAAGCCTCTCGGGCGAAGACGGGAAGTACGGACAGCGGCGGAGCCCTCGGGAGGTGATGAGACTTCCTCGCTGTGATAATGGGGAGGAGGTTGACAAGACTGGTAGGTGGGAAGCGCCAGTCTTGTCCCCTCCCATCTATTTAACAGGGCGGGCGCTAGAATCGAGGCGCCGTGAGCGGGAACCGCTAGGGAATAAAAAGATTCGCCATAATGGCTTTCCGGAAGTTTTGGGATAACGATGCGCCAGGATCCGTTGGGATTATGTCAGTCTTCCCGGAATTCGAGGGATAAGAAGATGCCGACGAGAAATGGTTTGGCGACTTAAAAAATTTCGGTGCCAGATGGCGGGTCACAATTTTTGACGTATGGAGAAAAAGGAATGAATCGCCTTTAACTGAGCAGAAATATTGGTGTGAAAAGCATTCAAGTCAATCTGGGGCCTAATGTTGGGGATATTACCTGTTAATAACCCGCCCTAGTTGGGCCGGGTCACCAAATCAGGCGATTCACCTAAACAATGATTTGGGCTTTGGCGTTACCGGCACGAAGGTCCTATGGCGGTTTATGATTTCTGGAAAGTCTCCAAGCTTTGAAGGACGGTGACTTAGAGACCACAGGGGTCACCATTTGTAGGAAGGAAAGTATCCTTGTAAACCCTAAGGGTTCGACCTGTATATAAAGGCGAGCCCTAGGGAAGGAGAGGGGCAGGTTAGAAATCATCGAGCGCTAGGTCTAGCGAGTTACGCCTTCCTTGTAATCGAAACCACATCAATACAAACCAAAGCAGGACGTAGGCCTTTACCTCCTCACGAGGGGCCGAATCTGGGTAAATCGCCGTGTCTCTGCCGCTTAACCCCTTTGAGTCGCCGCCAAGGTGCGATGGCTCCAGTACTAAGTCCTTTCACGAGGACATCTGCCGTGACAAAACCACGACAGGGATCCACCCCCACCAAAGGGTGATCCTGTGTTCGAGCTTAAACAGTTGCCTAATACTCTTAAGTATGCTTATCTTGATTAAAAAGAGATATATCCTGTTATTATTAGTGCTAGCCTCTCAGAGCATGAAGAAAACAAGTTACTAAAAACTCTGAGGAAGCACCGTGCTGCTATTGGATATACTCTTGATGATCTTAAGGGCATTAGTCCTACTCTATGCCAGCACAAGATTAAAACCGATCCTGATTTCAAACCAGTTGCTGATCATCAAAGGAGGTTAAATCCTAAGATGAAAGAAGTAGTGAGAAAAGAAATACTAAAGCTCGTGGAAGCAGGTATCATCTATCCTGTTGCTCATAGTGATTGGGTGAGTCCGGTGCATTGCGTCCCTAAGAAGGGAGGTATTACCGTTGTCCCTAATGATAAGGATGAATTGATCCCCGAGAGGATTATTACTGGCTATAGGATGGTGATCGATTTTAGGGAATTGAATAAAGCCACTAGGAAATATCATTACCCTTTGCCTTTTATCGACCAAATGCTAGAAAGACTGTCTAAACACACACACTTCTGCTTTCTAGACGGTTATTCTGGTTTCTCCCAAATAACAGTTGCACAATCTGATCAGGAGAAAACCACTTTCACCTGCCCTTTCGGTACCTTTGCTTATAGACGTATGCCTTTTGGCTTATGTAATGCACCTGCCACCTTTCAAAGATGTATGATGGCTATATTCTCTGACTTTTGTGAACAGATTGTTGAGGTTTTCATGGATGACTTCTCCATTTACGGGTCTTCCTTTGATGATTGCCTCAACAACCTTGATAGAGTCTTGCAGAGATGTAAAGACACCAATCTTGTCTTGAATTGGGAGAAGTGCCACTTTATGGTTAATGAAGGCATCGTCTTAGGACATAAAATTTCTGAAAGAGGTGTTGAAGTCGATAAGGCTAAGGTTGATGCGATCGAGAAAATGCCATACCCCACAGATATCAAAGATATAAGAAGTTTCCTTGGTCATGTTGGTTTCTATAGAAGGTTCATTAAAGAATTCTCTAAGATTTCTAGGCCTCTTACCAATCTCTTTCAAAATGATATTCCTTTTGTCTTTGACGATGATTGTGAGGAAGCCTTCGAAATACTTAAGAGGGCTTTGATAACTGCACCTATTGTTCAACCACCTGATTGGAACTTGCCGTTTGAAATCATGTGTGATGCTAGTGATTATGCTGTTGGTGCTGTTCTAGGGCAAAGAGTTGACAAGAAGTTGAATGTTATTCACTATGCTAGTAAAACTCTAGACAGTGCCCAAAGAAACTATGCTACTACGGAGAAGGAGTTTTTAGAAGTCGTGTTTGCATGTGAAAAGTTCAGGTCTGACATAGTTGATTCCAAAGTCACTATTCACACTGATCACGCTGCTATTAAGTACCTCATGGAGAAGAAGGACTCTAAACCTAGACTTATCATATGGGTTCTCTTGTTACAAGAGTTTGATTTGCACGTTGTCGACAGGAAGGGTGCTGATAACCCCGTAGCAGATAACTTGTCTAGGTTGGAGAACGTTCTTGATGACCCACAACCTATTGATGATAGCTTTCCCGATGAGCAACTGAATGTCATCAATGCTTCACGTAGTGCACCGTGGTATGCTGATTATGCAAACTATATCGTTGCCAAATATATACCAACTAGTTTCACATACCAGCAAAAGAAGAAATTCTTCTTTGACTTGAGAGATTACTTTTGCGATGATCTTCACCTTTATAAGGAAGGAGTAAATGGTGCTATTAGACGTTGTGTACCTGAACATGAACAGGGACAGATCCTATAGAAGTGTCACTCCGAGGCCTACGGAGGACACCATGCGGGAGATAGAACTGCACACATGGTATTGCAATCAGGTTTCTATTGGCCCACTCTCTTCAAGGATGCCCGTAAGTTTGTCTTGTCTTGTGACGAATGTCAAAGAGTAGGAAATATTGGTAAATGTTAGGAAATGCCTATGAACTATTCACTTGTCATTGAACCATTTGATGTTTGGGGCTTTGATTATATGGGACCTTTTCCAAAATCCAATGGGTATACTCACATCTTAGTTGTTGTTGATTACGTCACTAAGTGGGTAGAAGCTATCCCCACTAGTAGTGCTGATCACAACACTTCTATCAGGATGCTTAAAGAAGTTATCTTCCCTAGATTTGGAGTCCCTAGATATCTAATGACCGACGGTGGTTCACATTTCATTCATGGTGCTTTCCGTAAAACGCTGGCTAAGTACGATGTCAACCATAGAATTGTGTCTCCCTATCACCCTCAGTCCAGTGGTCAAGTAGACCTAAGAAATAGACAAATTAAACTAATTCTGCAAAAGACTGTCAACAGGTCTAGAAAGAATTGGTCTAAGAAGCTCGATGATGCACTATGGGCTTATAGGACTTCCTATAAGAATCCCATGGGCATGTCTCCGTAAAAAATGGTGTACGGTAAAGCATGTCATTTACCTCTTGATCTAGAGCATAAAGCTTATTGGGCAATCAAAGAGCTCAACTTTGATTTCAAACTTGCCGGTGAGAAGAGGTTATTTGACATTAGCTCGCTTGATGAATGGAGAACTGAGGCATATGAGAATGCCAAGTTGTTCAAAGAGAAGGTTAAGAGGTGGCATGATAAGAGGATACAAAAGCGTGAGTTCAATGTAGGTGATTATGTCTTGCAATATAACTCTCGTTTATGATTCTTTGCAGGCAAGCTTCTCTCTAAATGGGAAGGTCCCTATGTTGTTGAGGAAGTATATCGTTCCGGTGCTATCAAGATCAACAACACGGAAGGTAATTGTCCAAGAGTTGTAAATGGTCAGAGAATCAAGCATTATATCTCAGGTACTCCCATAAATGTTCAAAGCAATATCATCAATACCATAACCCCGGAGGAATACCTAAGGGATGTTTATCAGCCTGTTTCAGACTCCAAAAACAAAAAGGTATGTGATTCGGTGAGAAAACAGAGTCCAAAACTTTTCCAGTAGGAATTTTCTCCGTTTTGGAATATTTGAAAAAAAATAAAAAAATTGGAAGTAGTCCGGAAAGTGCGCGAGGAGGCGACAAGCCTGCCCGGCACGGGCCCACCCCCTGGCCGCGCCTGGGGGGCTTGTGGCCACCTCGTGCGCCTCCCGGATTCCGTTTTCGTGCGGAGTACTCCTTATGGTCTGGAAAAAATCAATATATATTCTCCCGTTTGGTCTGACCCATGTATCACGCAGATTTCCTTTGTTTTTTGTTTCGAGCCTGTTTTCTGCCACAGATTTAGAACAAGATGTCGTCCCAGGAATCTGTGGGGGAGAGCAATCTCCCTCAAGTCTATGGAGAAGTACATGCTGATCCGAAAAGGATGGAGGTCATGGAGGCTAAGGAGAGGTTACCTAAAGAAACCAAGGGCAAAGCTAAGGAGAAGAATCAGGCATGGGATGAAGTGCAATCTGTGCTCAACAAGGAAGAAGTTGAAGAAGTGGATTTCCTCCAACCCTACCTCCACCTACTGTCTCCATCCTTGATTGAACTCTTGAGGTTTTGTTAAACAACTCGTGCTCGCAATACTTATCTCACTCGTGAAGTTGTTTTGCCGGAGAAACATATCACAGATCTCCAAGGTATAAATCAAAGATTGATGGCTCTCTTGGAATCAAAGGCTGCAATAACTCCACCACCATCACCACCAAAGGAAGACAACTAAACATGGTTATGGGCAATCCCCTTGGCTTGTGCCAAGCTTGGGGGAGTTGCCCCCGTATCGTATCACCATCACATATTTTGCCTTTACCTTTGCTTTAGTTTTCCTTGTCAGTTTTCTTTTTCTCTAGTACATTAAAAGTCTTAGTATTTAGTCTTGAGTTTTGCTTTGTGTCACCCCCGATGTATTCGAGCTCGTGAGCCATATAATAAAGAGTGTCTTAGTTGAAGGGCTTTGCCTCTTGCCATGATCAAAAGAGTGAGAAAAGAACAAAAGCATGAAAGATCATGTGATGATCTTATGCGAAGTGATGGCTTCACATATAAAAGGGATGATGATTGAAACTTGTTGAGGGTGGACAAATGTAGACCTTGGTCATTGTTGCAATTAATAGGAAGTGATAAAGAAGGAGAGGTTCACATATAAATACATCATCTCTAACACCATCTATGATTGTGAACACTCACTAAACTATTACATGCCTAGAAGTAGATGTTGGACAAGGAAGACAACATAATGAATTGTGTTTGCTTGGTTCCGAACAATGTTATATGACTAGAGATCCCTTAGCATGTGATGATTGCTTCCACCTCATATTAGCCAAAACTCCCGCACCAAGTAGAGATACTACTTGTGCATCCATAAACCTTCAACCCAGTCTTGCCATGAGAGTCCACCATACCTACCTATGGATTAAATAAGATCCCTCAAGTAAGTTGTCATCAGTGCAAGCAATAAAAATTTCTCTCAAATATGTCTGATCTATTAGTGTGTGGAAAATTAGCTTTGTACGAACCTGTGATGAGGAGGACATAAAAGCGACAGACTGCATAATAAAGTTCTTTGTCACAGGAGGCAATATAAAGTGACGTTCCTCCGCACTAAGAGGACACGCATCCAAACCTCAAAAGCGCATGACAACCTCTGCTTCCCTTTGCGAAGGGCATATCTTGTACCTTTACCTTTTGCCCTTGAAAGAGTCATGGTGATCTTCACCAATTCCCTATTTCGCATTTATCTTGGCTACCGTCATATGCTTGGGAAAGATATATATTCATATGTCAACTTGGAGGTAAGCATTCATGAAGTATTATTGTTGATATTACCCTTGAGGTAAGCAGTTGGGAGGCAAAACTATAAGCCCCTATCTTTCTCTGTGTCCAGCTGAAACTTTGATCTCATGAGTACCACGTGAGTTGTAGCAATTGTAGATAATGAAAAGATGATTGAGTATGTGGATTTGCTTTACAAGCTCTTATTCGACTCTTTCTAATGTTGTCATAAATTGCAATTGCTTCAATGACTACAAGCTATCGGTTGTTACTTCTCGGTAAGGTTCGTGATCCATGCTTAACTTTGTGAAGGAATTATCACTTTAGCATGAGAGATTATATATTGGTATTGTTGTTCTGATCATGATCATGATGCATGCATGTTCGTATTCTGTTTTGTCGACACCTCTCTCCCTAAACATGTGGACATATTTATTGAGCCCGGCTTTCGCTTGAGGACAAGCGAGGTCTAAGATTGGGGGAGTTGATACGTCAATTTTGCATCATGCTTTCATGTTGATATTTGTCGCTTCTTCGGTTGTTATTCCACTTCACGGTACAATACTTATGCCTTTTCTTTCTTATTTTGCAAGGTTTACATGAAGAGGGAGAGTGCCGGCAACTGGAATTCTGGCCTGAAAGTGGAGCAAGTTTGAGATACCTATTCTGCGCAACTCCAAACGTCGTAAAAATCAACGATGATTTTTTTCTGGATTTATAAAAAATACTAGGCCAAATAAGCGCCAGAGGGGCGCCAACAGGTGGCCACAAGCCCGCTAGGCGCGGCCACCCCCCTGGCCGCGCCTAGGGGGCTTCTGGGCAGCCTACTGGCCCACTAGCCCCCCTCTTCTGCTATATGAAGGGTTTCGTCCGGAAGTTTTTTAGAGAGGAGCTTTTTCATGGATTCGCCGCCGCCACGAGGCGGAACTTGAGCAAAACCAATCCAGAGCTCCGGCAGGATGATCCTGCCGGGGAAACTTCCCTCCCGGAGGGGGAAATTGTTTCCATCGTCATCACCAACACTCCTCTCATCGGAGGGGACTCATCACCATCAACATCTTCATCAGCACCATCTCATCTCCAAACCCTAGTTCATCGCTTGTAACCAATCTCCATCTCGCGACTCCGATTGGTACTTGTAAGGTTGCTAGTAGTGTTGATTACTCTTTGTAGTTGATGCTAGTTGTATTATTTCGTGGAAGAGTTTATGTTCAGATCCTTGATGCTACTCATTACCTCTCTAGTCATGAATATGATTATGCTTTGTGAGTAGTTACTTTTATTCCCGAGGACATGGGATAAGTCATGCTAATAGTAGTTATGTGAATTTGGTATTCGTTCGATATTTTGATGTGTTGTATGTTGTTTTTCCTCTAGTGGTGTTATGTGAACGTCGACTACATAACACTTCACCATTATTTGGTCCTAGAGGAATGCATTGGGAAGTAGTTAGTAGATGATGGGTTGTTAGAGTGACAGAAGCTTAAACCCTAGTTTATGTGTTACTTTGTAAGGGGCTGATTTGGATCCACTAGTTTAATGCTATGGTTAGACTTTGTCTTAATTCTTCTTCCATAGTTGCGGATGCTTGCGAGAGGGATTAATCATAAGTGGGATGCTTGTCCAAGTAAGGGCAGTACCCAAGCGCCGGTCCACCCACATACAAACTATCAAAGTAACGAACGCGAATCATATGAACATGATGAAAACTAGCATGACAGAAATTCCCGTGTGTCCTCGGGAGCGTTTTTCCTCCTATAAGACTTTGTCCAGGCTTGTCCCTTGCTACAAAAGGGATTGGGCCACTTTGCTGCACCGTTGCTACTTTTGTTACTTGTTGCTTGCTACGAATCATCTCACCACACAACTACTTGTGACCGATAATTTCAGTGCTCGCAGATATTTCCTTGCTGAAAACCACTTGTTAGATCCTTCTGCTCCTCGTTGGGTTCGACACTCTTACTTATCGAAAGGACTACGATTGATCCCCTATACTTGTGGGTCATCACTTGGCCACTCGCACGCTCGAACTTCTGCAACTCGGGGGACCGGATACTTGGGTTTCTTGTTCTCACTTTCATCATCCTTGGGGTCACGGCTTGAAGAGCCTCTTAAGAACCTCCTCATCTTTTCCCTTTTCTACCTCTGAAAATTTCTGAAATTTTTAGTGATTCATGGGAAAAGTGAACAAGGCCCAACAAAACTCGTAGCAACTACTCCCACAAGTTCCTAGAGGCCATATCACGCATCAAAACTACTTGGGACCAGCTAAAATTAGCATGCAAAGCTCAAGAACAGGGTTACCAAGGCAGCAAAAATACGCGACGTATAAGGCACTAGAGGAAAAACTAATTGGACCAACGGAAGATTCACTTACCAAGGAGCAATTTCCCCAAAACAGCTTGGTGAATGGTGCTTTGCACAAGGAGATCGAAAATCCCAGCAAGAAGAGCAAGAACACGGGTTTGAGCTGCGAAATGATTTTTTCTGGAGGTAGGAGAAGCAGATGGGAGCTAGAATAAGTGGAGGGGGTGCACGTGGGCCCCACAAGCCTGGTAGGCGCGGCCAGGGGTGCCCGCGGCTCCAGGGCTTGTGGCCCACTGGTGCAGCCCCCGACTAGCTCTTCGTCTCAGTATTTTTCAAAAATTCCAGAAAAAATCATACTTGATTTTCAGGACGTTCGGAGAACTTTTATTTTCGGGGTACTTTTCTATGTGACGCTAAAAGAAGAAAACAGGGAAAACTAAACTTAATCTGACATTTTTCTTCTAAGCAACCGAAGGTGAAAGCTTGGAACAGAGGTTTGTAACTCCTCGATTCATCCATCTCATGGTCATCGAAAGAAATCCGTCAACGAGGTTGATCAAGTCTCCTTGACAAACTTTTTTGAATCGCAGAAGGAAACGGAGAATTTTCGAATAGTCACTAGGTTACCTCAATGGGGATGTGAATATCCCCAACAAGCAAATCATACTTCATCTTGACAGTAGGTATAGGGCATTCAAAGCTCCCAATAAGAATCGATGAAGTTTTTTCGATAGCATTGATGCAATGTACTTGATATTGTTTCTTCGGAAAGTGCACCGTATGCTAATTACCGTTCACATGGAAAGTGACATTGCCTTTGTTGCAATCTATAACAGCCCTGCAGTGTTTAAAAAGGGTCTTCCGACGATGACCGCCATGGCATCGTCCTCGGGAATATCCAGGATAACAAAGTATGTTAAGATAGTGACGTTTGCAACCACAACAGGCACATCCTTGCAAATGCCAATAGGGAAAGCAGTTGATTTGTCGGCCATTTGCAGAGAGATTTCAGTGGATGTCAACTTATCCAGTTCAAGTCTACGATAAAGCGAGAGAGGCATAACACTAACACCGGCTCCAAGGTCGCATAAATTAGTTCTAACGTAGTTTCCTTTAATGGAGCAAGGTATAGTGGGCACTCCGGGATCACCTAGTTTCTTAGAAGTTCCACCCTTGAAGGTATAATTAGCGAGCATGGTGGAAATCTCAACCTCAGGTATCCTCCTCTTATTAGTCACAATACCCTTCATGTACTTAGCATAGAGAGACATTTTGAGCATATCTGTCAAACGCATTTGCAGAAAGACAGGTCTAATCATCTCAACAAATCGCTCAAAATCCTCATCATCCTTTTTCTTGGATGGTTTGGGAGGAAAGGGCATAGGTTTATGAACCCATGGTTCCCTTTCTTTACCATGCTTCCTAGCAGCAAAGTCGTTCTTGTCGTATCTCTTATTCTTAGGCTGTGGGTTATAAAGATCAACAGGTTCAATCTCCACATCCTTATCATTGCTAGGTTGAGCATCAACATGAACATCACTATTGATATTATCATTAAGCTCATGTTCATCACCAGATTGTGTTTCGGCATCAGAGGCAGAGACATCGTTTGGACTCTGAGGTGTAACAGCATCAGGGTTGCTAGCGTGCAGGTTCCTATCATCTCTCTTCTTCTTTCTAGGATGACTAGGTGCATCAGTGCTAACTCCTTGAGAATCTTGTTCAATTCTCTTCGGATGATACCCTTAGGATACAAAGGTTCCTGGGTCATTCTACCGCCTCTAGTGACGACTCTGACAGAATTGTCATTCAACTGATTGAGCAAGTCATTCTGAGCTTCAAGCACTTGTTCTACTTGAGTAGTAACCCTAGAGGCATGTTTACTCAGAAGCTTATGATCATTGACGTTTTTGTCCACACAAGCACTTAAATGACTAAGCATACGAGCATTGTGTTCCAATTGTCTGCTAACTTGATCATTGAAACTTTGTTGTTTGGCAACAAAGTTATAAGTTCATCCACGCATAAGCTAGCAGGTTTATCAAAAGGAATATCACTCTCATCGAATCTACGAAGAGAATTTACCTCTACTACCTGTATCGGGTTATCAAGACCATAGATCTCTTCGATAGGTGGTAGATTTTTGACATCTTTAGATTTAATGCCTTTATCTTTCATAGATTTCTTAGCTTCTTGCATATCTTCGGGACTGAGGAATAGAATACCTCTTTTCTTCAGAGTTAGCTTTGGAGGTGATTCAGGAATAGTCCAAGCATTCTCATTGCACAAGATATTATTCAATAGGATCTCAGCTTGTTCTACGGTTCGTTCCCTAAAAACACAACCGGCACAACTATCTAGGTGGTCCTTAGAAGCATCGGTTGGTCCATTATAGAAGATATCAAGTATTTCATTCTTCTCAAGAGGGTGATCACGCAAAGCATTCAGTAGCTGGATGATAACCCACAAGTATAGGGGATGAATTGTAGCCTTTCTCGATAACTAAGAGTGTCAAACCCAACGAGGAGCTAAAGGTAGGACAAATATTCCCTCAAGTTCTATCGACCACCGATACAACTCTACGCACACTTTACGTTCGCTTTACCTAGAACAAGTATGAAACTAGAAGTACTTTGTAGGAGTCATAGGATAGGCTAGCAAGAAAGTAAAGAACACGTAAATAAAAACTAGGGGCTGGTTAGATAAAGAAACAATTACGAGTGTGGAAAAGTGGTGGTAGGAGTTGCGGAATTGTCCCTAAGCAATTGACTACGTTACTAGACCGATAGCAAGTTTTATGTGGGAGAGGCTGCTGCTAGCATGTCATCCCTTACTTGGAATTCAATGCACTTATGATTGGAACTATTAGCAAGCATCCGCAACTACTAACGTTCATTAAGGTAAAACCAAACCATAGCAATACGATATATTGGTCCCCCTTCAATCCCATATGCATCAATTTCTATGCTAGGCTGAAGCTTCTGTCACCCTTGCCCTCCAATACATAGTCCTATCAACATACTACTAACCCTATGGTGTGATCCACGCGCGTGCTCATATGATGGGCACCAAAGGACAGCAACATAACCACAAGCAAATTAAACCAATCATAGAAATTCATCAATCACCGATAGGACAACGAAAATCTACTCAGACATCATAGGATGGCAACACATCATTGGATAATAATATGAAGCATAAAGCACCATGTTCAAGTAGAGGGTACAACGGATTGCGGGAGAGTGGACCGCTGAATATAGATGGGGGAAGGTGACGGAGGAGTTGGTGAAGATGACGGAGGTGTTGGTGTAGATCGCCGTCACACGATGATGTCCCCGGCGGTGTTTCGGCACCGCCGGGAGAGAGGGGGAGAGAGCCCCCCTTCTTATTCATCTTCCTTGACCTGCTCCCTAGATGGGAGAAGGGTTTCCCCTCTGGTCCATGGTCTCCTTGGCCACGGAGGGGCGAGAGCCCCTCCGAGATTGGATCTCTCTCGCTGTGTCCTTCTGTTTCTGTGCTCCTAGATTTTGCCTTTCATCGTTTCTTAAATTCCTGGAGATCCGTAACTTTGATTGGGCTGAAATTTTAACACGGTTTTTTCCGGATATTATCTTTCTTGCGGCGAAAGAAGGGCCCCAACCGCCTTACCGAATGGTCACAAGCCTGCCAGGCGTGGCCCCACCCCCAGGTCGCGGCTAGGGAGCTTGTGACCCCCTCGGGCATCGTTTCGCGTTGATTCTTCTTCCCAAAAATCATAAATATTCAAAAAAAATCCCCGTAGGTTTTTTATTGCGTTTGGACTTCGTTTGGTATGGATAATCCGTGAAACAAAAAACATGCAACAAAAAAGAACTGACACTGGGCACTGGATCAATATGTTAGTCCCAAAAATAGTATAAAAGTTGCCAAAAGTATATGAAAGTTGTAGAATATTGGCATGAAACAATCAACAATTATAGATACGACGGAGACGTATCAGCGTCCCCAAGCTTAATTCCTGCTCGTCCTCGAGTAGGTAAATGATAAAAAATATAATTTTTGATGTGCAATGCTACCTAGCATT
Organism: Hordeum vulgare subsp. vulgare; assembly: GCF_904849725.1. Taxonomy (NCBI): domain Eukaryota; kingdom Viridiplantae; phylum Streptophyta; class Magnoliopsida; order Poales; family Poaceae; genus Hordeum; species Hordeum vulgare. The sequence goes on along the minus strand of NC_058524.1, from coordinate 87,315,786 downwards.
ATCTTGATCATATAATCTAATCATGGCATGAATACTAAAATACGAGTGATTCCAAGCAATAGTCTATCATTTGACATAAAGACAATGATATTTCAAGCATACTAACAAAGCAATCATGTCTTCTCAAAATATCATGGCCAAAGAAAGTTATTCCTACAAAATCATATAGTCTAGCTATGCTCCATCTTCCCCACACAACGTATTTAAATCATGCACAACCCCGGTTTTAGCCAAGCAATTGTTTCATACTTTAGTGTTCTCAAACTTTTTCAACTTTCACTCAATACATTAGCGTGAGCCATGGACATAGCACTATAGGTGGAATAGAATATGGTGGTTGTGGAGAATACAAAAAGGAGGAGATAGTCTCACATTAACTAGGCGTATCAACGGGCTATGGAGATGCCCATCAATAGATATCAATGTGAGTGAGTAGGGATTGCCATGCAACAGATGCACAAGAGCTATAAGTGTATGAAAGTTCAAAAAGAAACTAGTGGGTATGCATCCAACTTGCTTGCTCACGAAGACCTAGGGCAATTTGAGGAAGCCCATCATTGGAATATACAAGCGAAGTTCTATAATGAAAATTTCCCACTGGTATATGAAAGTGACAACATAGGAGACTCTCTATCATGAAGATCATGGTGCTACTTTGAAGCACAAGTGTGGTAAAGGATAGTAGCATTGTCCCTTCTCTCCTTTATCTCATTTTTTATTATTATTTTTCCTCTTTTTTTGGTGGGCTTATTTGGCCTCTCCTTTTTTATTTGGGCTTCATTGGCCTCTTTTATTACTTCCTCACATGGGACAATGCTCTAATAATGATGATCATCACACTTTTATTGACTTACAACTCGATATTTAGAACAAAATATGACTCTATGTGAATGCCTCCGGCGGTGTACCGGGATGTGCAATGATCTAGGGTAGCAATGACATCAAAAAACGGACAAGCCATGAAAACATCATGCTAGCTATCTTACGATCATGCAAAGCAATATGACAATGATGGTGCGTGTCATAATAAACGGAACAATGGAAGTTGTATGTCAATATATCTTGGAATGGCAATGGAAATGCCATAATAGGTAGGTATGGTGGCTTCTTTGAGGAAGGGTATATGGTGGGTGTAATGCACCGGCGAAAGTTGCACGGTACTAGAGAGGCTAGCAATGGTGGAAGGGTGAGAGTGTGTATAATCCATGGACTCAACATTAGTCATAAAGAACTCACATACTTAGTGCAAAAGTCTATTAGTCATCGAAACAAGGTACTATACGCATGCTCCTAGGGGAAGGGTTGGTAGGAGTTAACCATCGCGCGATCCCGACCTCCACACAAAGGATGACAATCAATAAATAAATCATGCTCCGACTTCATCACATAACGGTTCACCATACATGCATGCTACGGGAATCACAAACCTTAACACAAGTATTTCTACGAATAGACAATTACTCACTAGCATGAATCTAATATCCAATCTTCATGTCGCAAAACTATTGCAAGGAATCAAACATATCATATTCAGTGATCTACAAGTTTTATGTAGGATTTTTGACTAACCATGTGAATGACCAACTCCTGTTAACTCTCTAAATAGGTATAAGTGAAGCATGAGAGTTTAATTCTTTCTACAAAAGATATGCCCCGCTCTAACAAATATAAGTGAAGCAAAAGAGCATTCTACAAATGGCGGTTTTCTATGTGTAGGGAAACAGGCAATCCAGACTTCAAATGATATAAGTGAAGCACATGAAGCATTCTACAAAGCCATACTCAAAAGATATAAGTGAAGTGCAAAGAGCATTCTGTAAATCAAGCAAGGACTATCTCATACCAGCATGGTGCATAAAAGAAAAAGGAAAAATAAACACAAAAGACGCTCCAAGCATTTGCACATATCATGTGACGAATAAAAATATAGCTCCGAGTAAAATTACCGATAGATTGTAGACGAAAGAGGGGATGCCTTCCAATGCATCCCCAAGCTTAGACGCTTTAGTCTTCCTTGAATATTACCTTGGGATGCCTCGAGCATCCCCAAGCTTAGGCTCTTGCCTCTCCTTATTCCTTCATCCATCGTGGCCTCACCCAAAACTTGAAAACTTCAATCACACAAAACTGAACAAACCTTCGTGAGATACGTTAGTATAATAAAGTAAATTACCACTTTAAGTAATTTTGTGAACTCATTCCAAATACATATTAGCATTATATCTACTGTAATCCAACTTCACCATGGTTCATACCCCCCGATACTACCCATAGATTCATCAAAATAAGAGAACAATGCATAGAAAATAGAATCTGTCAAAAACAGAACAGTCTGTAGTAATCTGAACATCTACCATACTTATGATACTCCAAAAATTCTTAACAATTATGAAAATTAGGGCAATTTTCAGATCAATCAGCATCAAAAAGAATAAACTCAAAAGCTCTTTCTGGATAGGAATTAAAAATAATTTCGTCAGCACAAAGTTTCTGTCTTTTTTAGTAAGATCAAACAACTATCACCCAAACTAATCATAAAGGCTTTACTTGGCACATTATTTTTATAATACAATGGAATTGTACAAGGGGGTAATTATTTTTGCGAGAAACTTCCATGAAAAATTCTACATTGTTTCCATGAGCATGAACACAAGTGTTCAAGGTCGACCCTCACTTCCGCAATGCATCACCTTTCAATCGCTTGTCTTTTTGAAAAAGTTTTAAGTTCCCCTATATATTTTTTGTTTTTAAACTATATAAAAGCACTCAACAGAAATAATTGACTCTCTAAAACTTCCGGGTTATCTCCCAGGCAGCGCTTTCTTTAAAGCCATTAAGCTAGGCATAAAGTGCTCAAGTAATGGATCCACCCGTATCCCAAGGTATATCAAAGCCAATTTTAATTAACAATGATTTGTAATTTAGTAGTGAGCACAAGGTAACATATATCATGCAATGAAGAAGTATAACTCTCTTCCTATGCATTGGCATGTCA